>NW_026542595.1:41366949-43766949 GCF_028750875.1 Macrosteles quadrilineatus | reverse complement strand
ATTGGCTCAGTGAGTCATTGTCGGTGGAAGCTCAGTACACTCACCTGAGTTCTGGGAGAGAGTTGAACATTCCAAGGTTCCAGGAATGTGGCACAAGTTTTCTCCAATGATTTCAAACAAATTCAGTCTTGCTTTTGATTTTACAATACTCTGGGGTGATTATTTTTGGGCTTTTTGTTTTAGTGTAATTTGCCCTTGAATTAAAGATTTAGAGTAGGACAGTAGGCTATTTAATTATTATATCTGTCTCAAAATTGTACTGACAGTCTAGAATTAAAATTGTTTATCATCCTACCCTAAACCCCAAGGGGACCAAACAAACATATTAAGACCCATAATAGCTCTATTTTGTTATGAATTCATCAATAAATTCATACACATTGTCCTTCAGCTGTAAGTCTTTAATGATAAAATGATTTGTCATGTTTATCTGTCACTAAGGTGCTTTTGTGTGTGTTGCATGGCAGTAGCTAGAAGTTGGTTGTGTTGTGTACTAAAGGATTGTTTTCTCAGAGAGAGTCTTGTGTGAAAGTCATACCATCCCTCTCCACACAACATTGGCTAATTACTCTCCCTATCCCACATTCTGCTAACTACTGTAGCATACTCCTTAGTTCATTTTGTTTATCTAACACTTGTTCCCTCCGTGATTAATTATCACCCATTACAATCTGTTGAGTACCCTACTAATTGATAAGTAACATTAATTATATTCCAATCAGGTTTTATATCTCTTTTTTAATCCAGTAAAGTGATGAGTTTGATAAATGATAGTTATTCTGATTTAAGAGCTTCAAATATTTTATAAGTTGTTATTGTTAATACTATCAATAACAACTCAAGACAAATATGCAGCAATTTTATGGCTTCAAATGTTGATAGCCTTCATATTTTGATTCAACAGCTCTAAATAGTCAAGGCCATGAACATTTAACAAATCTTCCTTGCATTTGTTTTATTGTGCGATTCAGACAGTTGAAATTTGTTCGTGGCATCATTAATATGTTTAGTGAATGATTTTCAGTCCATCCCATATTTAGGTGCAGAAAGGCATAGCTCAGTTTTGAAATACGTAGGCCCACAATATAAAAAGCTGCCAGCATGTAGCATAAAAAAGCTTACAAAAGAACTACGCGCTTGGTTTTCATAAAATAATGGAGGCAAAACCAATTTCAACCATTTGACGTAAGTAATGATCAACGTTTTTTTAATTCCCCTTTTAAATTAATTGTTTCTATTAGTCTAGTTGGTTTTACATTTTAATAACTTATTGGTGTGCGTTAAATAAAAGAATCAAGTTAAAACTTTAAAAGACCCCATTAAAAATGAGAAGGATGTGGGAAACGTGGTGTTTGCACTAGTCGGGTGCCGGGCTTGTTGCGTAAGCTAACCTTGTGACTTCTTCAGCCTTGTCATGCTCAATGCTACCACTGGGAATATCTGTCAACCTTCGTCTCAGGAAGTCATTAGTCCAACACTTAACAATCAAACCTCTGACATTCAAAAACAAGTAATGGCATTTCAAAGTCTATATAAATTGTACCTATAAAAGAAAATCTAGCACAATTTAAGGTATAATTTCCTATCCAAAAATATATCATTTAGATTTTACAAAATCACATCCAGTAAATGTAGCCTATCATATATTCAAACTCCAAACAAGAGAATGAATATCGTTGGATTAGTTGCTTGCAGAAAGAAAGCCTTACAGCAGTCAGTAAGGGTGTGTGTAACATACAAGGGTGTCTTAATCCTCCTTAGAGGGGATCTTCTAGTGTTTTATTTTTCAAGTCACTACACCACTTATTATGACTTTTGTGTGATCACATTTAAATCAATGCATGCTCTATACTGTGCTTAAATCTGTTAAAAATATTACACAAAGCAACATATAACCGGATATAATAACCAATAACAATTGTGTGAAATTTATTCATTCTGGTCAAGTTTCAATCGGTACTCTCTGACCCTGTATGACCATCGCCTAGACTCAACCATTTACTCTGCAGCCTAAGCCCCACTATTACTGTAGTAGTTTGACTAGTACATCCTCTATATAGCCTATATATAGCCTTAATGCTATATAGCCTTGACTGACATGTGATGTGATGAGCCTGTGGCAAGGTTCAAGGTGAATGAGTTTGTCAATCAGTCCTCTCTGTCGCTCTATGACTATCTCCTAGACCCAACCATCAACTCTGCAGCCTAAGCCCCACTATCACTGTAGTAGCTTGACTAGTATATCCTGTACACTGTGCTATATAGCTTTGACTGACATGTGATGTGATGAGCCTGTGGCAAGGTTCAAGGTGAATCAGTTTGTCAATCAGTTATCTCTGTCTCTCTATGACTATCTCCTAGACCTAACCATCAACTCTGCAGCCTAAGCCCCACTATCACTGTAGTAGCTTGACTAGTATATCCTGTACACTGTGCTATATAGCTTTGACTGACATGTGATGTGATGAGCCTGTGGCAAGGTTCAAGGTGAATGAGTTTGTCAATCAGTTATCTCTGTCTCTCTATGACTATCTCCTAGACCTAACCATCAACTCTGCAGCCTAAGCCCCACTATCACTGTAGTAGTTTGACTAGTACATCCTGTACACTGTGCTATATAGCTTTGACTGACATGTGATGTGATGAGCCTGTGGCAAGGTTCAAGGTGAATGAGATTGTCAATCAGTTATCTCTGTCTCTCTATGACTATCTCCTAGACCCAACCATTAATTCTGCAGCCTAAGCCCCACTATCACTGTAGTAAATTGACTAGTACATCCTCTACACTGTGCTATATAGCTTTGACTGACATGTGATGTGATGAGCCTGTAGCAAGGTTCAAGGTGAATGAGATTGTCAGTTATCTCTGTCTCTCTATGACTATCTCCTAGACCCAACCATTAATTCTGCAGCCTAAGCCCCACTATCACTGTAGTAGTTTGACTAGTACATCCTCTACACTGTGCTATATAGCTTTGACTGACATGTGATGTGATGAGCCTGTGGCAAGGTTCAAGGTGAATGAGTTTGTCAATCAGTTATCTCTGTCTCTCTATGACTATCTCCTAGACCTAACCATCAACTCTGCAGCCTAAGCCCCACTATCACTGTAGTAGTTTGACTAGTACATCCTGTACACTGTGCTATATAGCTTTGACTGACATGTGATGTGATGAGCCTGTGGCAAGGTTCAAGGTGAATGAGATTGTCAGTTATCTCTGTCTCTCTATGACTATCTCCTAGACCCAACCATTAATTCTGCAGCCTAAGCCCCACTATCACTGTAGTAGTTTGACTAGTACATCCTCTACACTGTGCTATATAGCCTTGACTGACATGTGATGTGATGAGCCTGTGGCAAGGTTCAAGGTGAATGAGTTTGTCAATCAGTTATCTCTGTCTCTCTATGACTATCTCCTAGACCCAACCATTAATTCTGCAGCCTAAGCCCCACTATCACTGTAGTAGTTTGACTAGTACATCCTCTACACTGTGCTATATAGCCTTGACTGACATGTGATGTGATGAGCCTGTGGCAAGGTTCAAGGTGAATGAGTTTGTCAATCAGTTATCTCTGTCTCTCTATGACTATCTCCTAGACCCAACCATTAATTCTGCAGCCTAAGCCCCACTATCACTGTAGTAAATTGACTAGTACATCCTCTACACTGTGCTATATAGCCTTGACTGACATGTGATGTGATGAGCCTGTGGCAAGGTTCAAGGTGAATGAGTTTGTCGATCAGTCCTCTCTCTATGGCATTTTACTGATTAACCTTTAAAAGACCCACCCTCAGTATTTTAATTTTGTATGATCGTGTTGTTTCTTGCTGCCAAAGCCGGACAATCTAGTTAAGCGAATGGTGAAGACTCTTCGTAAATCACCTTCAGAAGAAAGACCTGATGATTGGGTAAGGTGCATCTTAGTGTGTTTTATTTGCTTTTCTTTTCTCCACTCTTGTATTTAATGTTGCACTATTTTTGTTGTTCTAATTGTATATGTAGAAGTTGGGCCTGAATGAGAAGTTAATGTTCTGTTTTTGGTACCTATGTTGTATTCAAATGGATTTAAAATTTGATTTCTCTTGATTGTCTCCAAACTATGTGTATGAAATAATTATGTAATAAGTTCTATAAAGTTATTATTTACATCATAATCTATAAGGTAATAGCTTTATAATAGGCTACATCTTTTCAGTCAAAATCATAAGTTTTTTACAATTATGTATTAATTTCCGACCCCTTAAATCCTTACAACTAATTGTTAAATCTAATCCACAAGCAGTATCTGTCACTCATAACTACAATCCACGTACTACAATGGTGCCATATTATTATATTGTTTACCAAACATTAACCACTTGCATGTTTTCATGTCTTCAAAATTCAACAAAAAAACATTCAAACATACATAAATGGATCAGTAGTATGCAAATATGATGTCACTCTATTACTGGCACAACATATAACACCAAAGTTAATTATTTCTACTTGACACACATATTTACTATTTACGTGAGTCTTTTGTTGTGCAGTGTTGTTACATCTGAAGCGATTTAAAGGTTAAAGTGACTGTACATGTATTATAACTACTCACTACATCTCAGCTAGTCAGCCAAGCACTGAGGTGTAGTGCTGGAACTATAGGCGTGAGGTGACTGTACATGTATTATAACTACTCACTACATCTCAGCTAGTCAGCCAAGGGTGCAGTGCTGGACCTATAGGCGTGAGGTGACTGTACATGTATTATAACTACTCACTACATCTCAGCTAGTGAGCTAGTCAGCCAAGCACTGAGGTGTAGTGCTGGAACTATAGACGTGAGGTGACTGTACATGTATTATAACTACTCACTACATCTCAGCTAGTCAGCCAAGCACTGAGGTGTAGTGCTGGACCTATAGGCGTGAGGTGACTGTACATGTATTATAACTACTCACTACATCTCAGCTAGTCAGCCAAGCACTGAGGTGTAGTGCTGGACCTATAGGCGTGAGGTGACTGTACATGTATTATAACTACTCACTACATCTCAGCTAGTCAGCCAAGCACTGAGGTGTAGTGCTGGAACTATAGACGTGAGGTGACTGTACATGTATTATAACTACTCACTACATCTCAGCTAGTCAGCCAAGCACTGAGGTGTAGTGCTGGAACTATAGACGTGAGGTGACTGTACATGTATTATAACTACTCACTACATCTCAGCTAGTCAGCCAAGCACTGAGGTGTAGTGCTGGACCTATAGGCGTGAGGTGACTGTACATGTATTATAACTACTCACTACATCTCAGCTAGTCAGCCAAGCACTGAGGTGTAGTGCTGGACCTATAGGCGTGAGGTGACTGTACATGTATTATAACTACTCACTACATCTCAGCTAGTGAGCTAGTCAGCAAGCACTGAGGTGTAGTGCTGGAACTATAGGCGTGAGGTGACTGTACATGTATTATAACTACTCACTACATCTCAGCTAGTCAGCCAAGGGTGCAGTGCTGGACCTATAGGCGTGAGGTGACTGTACATGTATTATAACTACTCACTACTCCCAGCCACAGTTGAAGTATAGAGGTATTAGTGAGGTGACTGTACATGTCCGTCTGACCTTGAATGTCTCCACACTGATGCACATTGCCTCTGGCCTGCTCTGCCACTCTCTCCACTATTTCTGTCTCTCTCACTCTCACTTTCCTAAAGTGTTCAGATTTTGAAACTATAACTGTACTTCCTTTTGGTTTGTTTATTTTTGTACATCTAACTAGTTCATAACTAGATCACACATTTTTCATTACACGTTATAACTTAAAATTTTATTTCCATTACAGTTGAACCTCTATAAGACGAATTTCAAGGGGTACGGGAAAAATTCGTATTATAGAGGTATTCTTAATAAAGAGGGTCGTTTTATCGAGGTTTAATGCTGTTGTTATTCTTCTTATAGAGGTTTCTCCTCGCTCCAAGGTTTTTCCAAACAATGACTGAGGAAGGAGGAGGAATGGGTGGGGGTTTCATGTTGAGACATGCTTCTGTTTGTTTTGAAAACTACGTACTATGGAGGTTAAGATTTTGATAAATTCGTCTTATAGAGGTCACGTTCGTCTTGTAGAGGTTTTGTGCTAAGAATATTCGTTGTATAGAGGTTAATCAGTCCTAGCCCATGTCACAAACAAATTCGTATTATGGAGGTTTTTAACTTAATTACTACGTTGTATAGAGGTGTTTTTAGCATTGACCTATATGAAAGTGTCAAGGGGATTAAAAAAAAATCGTCTTATCGAGGAATTCGTTTTATCGAGGTTCGTACAAACGAGGTTAAACTGTACAAGAAACAATATGGTGTAGGTAGGTTGAATTAAATTATATTACTTTGCCATGGTTAAATTTTGTAAGTTCGTCATTTGTATTAAAACATTCGTTTTTTTATATTATTTTTCTCAAGTTCTTACTTGAAATCTAACCTTAAAAATCCAAAGTTTATAAATGTTTACTGTGTTTCATTCCTCTCATACATTAATATTGTCTTTGTCGGTTCTGTGTCTATTTATCACTATTTATAAAAAAAAAATAAAAAGAAAAAACAATCATAAATGATAAATAATAGTATATTTCTATTATTTATCGACTCTTTTTGACCTGAGGTCAAGTTTTACCTCATGGTCAAGAAAATGAGTGAAGGATGAAAAGTCACTTTTTGTCCGCGTGATGAACTATATTTTCCGTCATATTGCATTACAGTAGACTCCCTCTTATTCGGACACCTTTTAACCGGACATCAGTTTAACCAGACTACACTCGGCAGAAATGACATCTCTTTAACCGGACAGATTTTATCAGCACATTGGTTTAACCAGACTAGATCGGCAGGAAGTGGGTAGTACTGAAACGACTGTTCTCGTTGTAAAGATTTGAGACTAGTGATCACGTGTCTAAATACAATGCTCTCCTAAATTTAAGTAGAATATCACAGTAAACAGTCCATTTTAACGAGTTTTTGGGGATGTCGGTTTAACCGGAAAACCCGTTATCCGGACTGGCCTCGGTCCCGAGGAGTCCGAGGGAGTCTACTGTATTAATTAACAAAAACAAAGCTAGGAAACAAAATAATTTTTATGTAAAGATAACCTCTCACAATTATACTTGTTTTCAATTCTGCTAATGCAAGTTAGAAGGGGTTAAGTAAGTGATTCAATTGTTTTGTCTATTATTACGATTGTGTTATTATACCATCAATATGTCGAGCAATCGACAACAATAGGTTAAAACCTTACCTAATAAATCAACCGATAAATAATTTTGATCGATACGATTGCCACAATCAAAATTTACAACTGTTTAAAACAGCAGATTTATATTCCCTAAAGAGTAAAAATGCTACTTTAGATCCTTAAAGCATGCATTAAATACCCCTGCCACAGCAAACCTGCAGACTAAGGGAATTTCCATTTGCTTGATTGGATTTACAATGAAATATCTCCTTACAAATATCAAATTATTCCCAAATAGCATTAGTTTAACTAGTACTTAGGTTTGCTGCAGCAGGGAGGGTAAAAAGTTTTTTTTGTGTGAAATAATAATAGTTTAATAATAAATAAATGTTTTTTTTTCAAATTTGGTCAAAATATGTCCATAAACAGTCAAACTACAACAGTTTAGTTATTCACCATATGAATGGCAAGGGAATTTTAAAACTACAATTTTTTTTTCCTCTGTAACTATTGGGCGCATGATAACCCATCAACATATTCAATTATTCGTTTTGTTTAGCTCTTCAAAATGTTTTTAAAAGAGATTGCAATCAAAAGTGAGAAAAACCCATTTTTACCTCATAAAACCCCCCATAAACCTCCGTTCTCATAGTCCGATCATGCTGGTTCGTGAACTCGTTCGAATAAATGTAGGTTTACACGTTTATACAAAATTTCATCAAAATCGGATAATTTTATGCTCAAGTTATCATGCTAACGGATACACACACTCACAAACGGACTGAGTTTTTGGCCTCTAGGGACCTCAAAACGAAAAAGTAAATCGGTCCCGGATAAGACACCAAAGTTGAGGCCTAGTGTTGTGTAACTGTGTAGCTGTAAGTCTCAGTCAGGTATCAGTGTTTGAGTTGGAGATGACATCATAGTCTACATGAGATCACCTGGCGGCACACAGACCCAAGGTCACTCTCAGTGCAATTTGTTACACACTGTTTTAACTATCAAGAACGTTCCACAACTCAATGAGTGCACTTAGATGGTGCTATATGAGGAGTCCTCTCGTTGGTCCTCTTAGTATAATTAAGTTTAAAACTTCAATGGACGTACTATGCCTTATTTATTTATTCCTACGGCAAGATCATCAATTTACAATGTGTATAAAATTTTACAATGTGTGATTTATATTTCATAATTTCATACCACAATCTTCTTACAGTAACTTTATGTAAAATTCTGCCTGGTTTTTTTTTTTATTTAAAACAAAATGCCATTCAATCTAGTAGTAAGTAAGTAACAGGTTTTAAATTGAATGAACAAGAAACCCAATTGCAATAAAAGAAAGCTGGTCAACAATATTATTAGTTGTGATATTAATAGCAGAGGTATACAATTATATAGTGAGTCAGAGCCAGTAGGCAGTGCTGAGTCAGGGCTTAGAGCTAAGACTTGCTGACATATAGCTCAACCTATACAAGTGCACTACATCAGTAATCAGCCGCAATAACTGATTGAATTGTATCAACTAGTTCTGTTTAAACTGAAAATATATGTTTTGTATATTTTGGATACTAAATATAAAATAAAAATACTTAAGACCAGCAAAGTATTACCATTGACTATAGTCAAAGGTATTACACTATTTTCACCATGTGTGATATTTTTATTATTTTACCTAAAGGAAAAAGTAAACCAAATGTCTGTTTATAAAAAATGCTTATGGACTTGGATATTTCATAGGTTCTAGGATTTGTTGTACTATCAGTACTGTATTTAATCATTTACAATCATTTTAAAACAGATAAACTATTTTTAGTTTAATTTATATATGTGTTTTTTTTTTTTTTTTTACTGATAACTGATTTAAATGTTTAACCCATTGTGTTCATTATGCTCTATGAATTTCTGAAACCGTAAATGCATATTCAGTATGCCTGAAATATACATCTCTCTATTGCCTGGTAATAAAAAAATATGAAGCACTATTATAGTATGCCTAGGACATTTTGTAAAATTATATCTGTGTTACTCCCAATTTGGCTGTACAATCTAATACAGCAATGGAAAACACTCAAAACTGTTAACAATGAAATGATGTAATTGCAAGTGCTCCTGTTACTGACAGGTTGTAATACAATTTCTAATATTTTTTTATAATTAACTCATTTGGATGCTAAGCCTTTTGAGGTGGGTGGTGCAGTTGGTACACCAGGATGCACCATCGTGGCCTTCAATTGTTATCATTATAACTGCTTCCTGTCCACCATTCATTCTTGTTAATTGATACTGTGCTTGGTAGTTGACCACAATTTTAGATACAATAATGCAACAATAGTAAATTAAATCATTTAATTTTGTTGAGTTGCAAATTACTTAAGCCGAATAATGTTTGGTATTGATTGTAGTTTTGAAAGTAGGCAAGCTATTTTACCAAAGTGTAGCCAGCTTAGAAGAAATCATAACCAAAATTCATAATCACGTAAGAACAACAACCATTCCAGTTCATAATCTCAACCTCAATGAAATTTACTATCAATGGACAGTACCTTTGTCAATGTAGATACTTTAAACATAAGAACATGGACATTAATGTACTCTTGTATCTGTTGATTGCTGCTTGTTTTACTGGCATGTGACAGTCCAGTCTGACATCTTGGGTAAGCTAATATTGGTGTATTAACCTTCTCTGATAATGATATAAAGTTGTTCATGGTTGGTGTCCGTCTCTTTTACTATGATTTGGTCTTTCTAAAGTCCATTTCACCCATGTACCATTTCACATTCATTGTGCAGTGCAGGTTTTATGAAAAACAGGCGTGCTATTGACATGACTGGAAAGATTGCGCTTATTGTCGTGCTGGATGTGTCAACAGACCTATTCTCGTGGATGTGCTAAATTCATTTGATTTATCTCTGTAACTTGATGAATTTTAAGATTCATATTTTGACTTGAGTAATTTTAGTACTAGAATATTTAGTTATAAAAACATAAAGTGCTAGAGCGTTTTGCGGATCCAGATGTTTTGAGGGTGGCTGATATAACTAAAACAGCTGTTTGTAATACATTGCCCTACAGCTTTGGCCCAAAAAAGATTGAAATCCCTGGGAAGACTGAAACTGGAACCTGAAGAGATGAGGAAATTGGGCGTCTCACATCTCCTAGGCTATGCTAAAAGCCTAGGACTGTCATACTGAGTTGAGGGGTTCTACAATAGGTCAAAGGCCAAAGTAGCTAGGGGTGGGATTATACAACCCCCCCCCCCCCCCACATACACACACACACACACACAAATACAAGACTCATGAACACAACATGACACACTGCACAGTGAACGTGGAATTAAGTATAGTATAATATTTTGTTACGCAAAGCTATACGTCTAGTAGTCGGGGAAATCGGGAAAGTCGGGAATTAGTATTGAATTTCAAAATGGTCTTGAAAAGTCGGGATTTAGTCTTAAATTTGATTTCAAAGTCGGGAATTTTCATGATTTTTCCGCGATCGTCGTCTTGCGTTTACGTAACCGCGAAAGCCGATGATGATGTCTACACGGCCTCGGGAAATTTTCACGATTTTGCCGCGATAGTGGACGACGACGATGACGTTTCCGTGACCGCGGGAGATGACGATGGCGTTTCCGTGACCACGGGAGACAACGATGACGTTTCCGTGACCACGGGAGACGACGATGATATCTGCTCGGCCGCGGGAATTGTTCATGATTATATCGCGATCGCGGACGACGACGATTACGTTTCCGTGACCGCTGGGGACGACGATAACGTTTCCGTGACCGCTGGGGACGACGATAACGTTTCCGTGACCGCTGGGGACGACGATGAAGTTTCCGTGGCCGTGGGAGTCAATGATGATGTCTACACGGCCGCAAGGAATTTTCATTATTTTGTCGCTATCGCGGACGACGGTGATGACGTTTCCGTGACCGCGGGAGACGACGATGACGTTTCCGTGACCGCGGGAGACGACGATGACGTTTCCGTGACCGCGGGAGACGACGATGACGTTTCCGTGACCGCGGGAGATGACGATGACGTTTCTGTGACCGCAGGAGACGACGATGATGTCTACACAGGTGAGGGAAATGTTCATGATTTTGCCGTGATCGCGGACGACGACGATAACGTTTCCGTGACCACGAGAGATGACGGTGATGTCTAAACAGCCGCAGGAATTGTTCATGATTTTGTCGCGATCGCGGACGACGACTATTACTTTTCCGTGACCGCGGGAGATGACGATGACGTTTCCGTGACCGCGGGAGATGACGTTTTCGTGACCGTGGGAGATGACGATGATATCTGCTCGGCCGCGGGAAATGTTCTTGATTTTGTCGCGATCGCGGACGTCGACGATGACGTTTCCGTGACCGCGGGAGATGACGATGACGTTTCCGTGACCGCGGGAGATGACGATGACGTTTCTGTGACCGCGGGAGATGACGATGACGTTTCCGTGACCGCGGGAGATGACGTTTCCGTGACCGTGGGAGATGACGATGATATCTGCTCGGCCGCGGGAAATGTTCTTGATTTTGTCGCGATCGCGGACGACGACGATGACGTTTCCGTGACCGCGGGAGATGACGATGACGTTTCCGTGACCGCGGGAGATGACGATGACGTTTCTGTGACCGCGGGAGACGACGATGATGTCTACACAGGTGAGGGAAGTTCATGATTTTGCCGTGATCGCGGACGACGACGATCACGTTTCTATAACCGCTGCAGTCAATGATGATGTCTAAACGTACGGTACGCGGAAGATTTCATGATAAAAAAACCAAATTTGCAAGTTAGAATTTTTTATTGCTGCATTATTTCTTTACTTGAAAACACCACATTATCATAATACTTCTTTATGACAAAGACAGGGGTTGGTGTGTAGTATTATTTAGAAAATTTGGTTAAGCTATAAAAATTGGTATCGGTATCAAGAATTGAGAATCTATACATTTTGGTATTAACACCCACTAATTGTTGAAAAAGTAGTCTTGAAAAATTTGGAATTAGTCTTGAAAAGTCTGGAATTAGTCTTGAATTTTATAATGGAAATAAACTAGACACCCTGTATACAGATCACCCACACCTGTTTTGCGTCCAATCAATGTCTATCTTGAACTAATCTTGTCTGTTTGTTTACACAGGTGATGAGCCAAGATGTCAAGAAGGAGAACCCACTACAGTTCAAGTTCCGAGCCAAGTTCTACCCCGAGGACGTTGCCGAGGAGCTGATCCAAGACATCACTTTGCGCCTGTTTTACCTTCAGGTGAATTTTCTAAGTACTTTGTAAACCTACAATTTCATTTGAAGGCAATATGTTATTTGAAAGCTTTTTACTCTCAAACTAGAGGGGAAAAAATCTTTACTATTTAAACACTACCTCTACAGGCTAGGAGGGCTATAGGTGAATAGTGCCCTGGGCTGCAAAGTGATTTGGCACTTCTTTTTAAAACTTAATTAGCCGAAAACAAGTACAAACAACACTATTTGTAACGTCTTGTACTTAGCACTCCTGAAAATATTAGATCGGCTGAAAAACTGTGTAAGTGGTTCAAGCTTAGCTGAGTTTGGTGTTGGGAACTCGTCAATCACAGCCCAAAAAAAGTGCATCAGTGCATATATTACAAACATTGTGTCTGTGCTGGACAGTGAGGACGGAAGCCTACACAGTATACTAGTAAATCATAAATCATAAATAATTTTATTTGACCATTAAATACATATTGTACAATAGGCAAATCATACCAAGAATTACAATTTAACTCTGTAGGGCCGACAAGTATTCTATCTCAGTCAATTTGATCAAACTACTCGTATTAAACTTTAAACTATTTAAGTAAAGGCTCTGGAAAAGTGAATGAACGTGCGGCAATCAAATTAACAAACTATAGTGTAAAAATCCCTACAGAGTCGTCGGGGCCCAATTAATATATTTAAACGAAGAATTTGGTGTGATATGGTTTAAAATTAAAATTAATTTAATACTAATATCCTTTGTAATTAATTGTTCAAAAATCTAAACACTTGCAAGACTCGATTCTTTCACCGCCAAAAGACGGGATTTAGAACTCAGACGAAAAGTCTCGAGGTATCAAAAGGACGAAAAAAGAGAAATAATTTAGACGTAAAAACTATACTGTAAATCTAATAAACAAACGTGACTGTTATAGTTTTGAATTTATTCAATTAAACCGAGCCAACTTACGGCCACCGCTAGTAACTGGCATAATGAAATTGGCGGGTATGAAGCAAGTTGCCAAAATCTAATTTATTAAAATTTAGATATTTAAAATCAAATTTGGAAACGAGAATGTGAATGTTAAACGAAAATTTAACGTTAATCGTGGTAATGTGATTAACTAATATAGCTAACCTTTGGGAAACGAATTATCGACATGACGAGATTACTTTGACGACAGCGTACGAAGGAATAATTCTCTTCCTTCGCCAAATCAAGGTTTCAGCTCAGCCGAGGCTAATGCGCTCTGGTGGCGAGTGTAAGGACTAGTCAACAGCTGATTGGACATTTTATGTTAGGCTAATCTTCGTCTCTCGTCTGTCAACAAACACCGGTTTGGGGTTATGTTTTGTAGTCGTCGGCGTTAAATATTGGTAAAATCTGTCGGTTTAACTTTTTTTGATGAATTGGCGTGCTATTACTGATAAATATGTCGTGTGAGTAGTGATGTAAAATACCCGGGTCAAAATCCATAAATACCCGGTTTTTTTTTTTGGGTATTTATGAAATTGATTGAAATTAATTTATATTCACCCCTAAATATGTTATTGTTATCATTACATGAAAAATTAGGATAGTCTATAACACCTTTTACAGTAACTTGAAGCTTTGCTAGTACTTTTTATTTAATGATTTAGCATTTTTTTTTTAATAAAATAAAGTTTAAAAATAAGAATGGGGTTTCGTTTTTTATCAAGACAACACCTCATCAGAGAAATGAACCTAAACCTACTTCTACTGTTATTAAATTATGATAGTTAAAAAATTTTATCGTATAAATGGCTTGGAAGGCTAGACAGACCTAAGGCAGAATGGCAGAATACTAAAAGTAATTTAACTTTTCTGTGTTACCGCTTAGTTGGAAAAATAATATATTTGTATAAACCTACTAAAAAAATGTATCTCCTGTTTTTTGGTCTAACTTAAGAGTTTGAAAGATTTATTGTTCTTTAGATTTAAATGTTTTGTATCACAAGTTTATGAAATTAGTTTTTTTTTTTTTTTATACCATTGATACCAACAAAAGATCTAAAACAAAAATATTATTAAATCCTGCCATCCTACAGATTGAATTTTAATTATTTTCTTAAGTTGTTTACACGCCTAGGCCACTACTAGGTTAAATTTTCATGTATTTATAAATAATAATTATTACTTTGCAAATAATTTTTCTTCACTTTCAATAAAATAAATTCATCTATCCATCATAGAAATTAAAAAATCATAAGTAGTCAGGACCAGTGCAAAAATTTAAATCCATGTGTGTAGCCCCTGAGCTGTTGGACATAATGTAAGACTAAATTACTTACGTAATTCCCGTCACAGCTCAATAAAATATGTCTATTCAGGACATGTTTCGGTGTTAAAACACCATCGTCAGCTTCAGGTACATAGTGTAGAGTTAAACAATTATGTATTTATTCGTGTCCGTACTGTGTTTATCTTCTGACGATGTTAACAACTGATCAACTCTACACTATGTACCTGAAGCTGACGATGGTGTTTTTAACACCGAAACATGTCCTGAATAGACATATTTTATTGAGCTGTGACGGGAATTACGTAAGTAATTTAGTCTTACACCAGTGCAACCATGCGACCAGGGTATTTATGCTGATTATGCTTTTTGCTCAGACCTGGGTATTTATGGCGATTGTACCCAGAAGTAAAATGCTAGTAGTGACCATATGAAATTTTGTTTAACACATTTTATCATCATTTTACTATCCTTACAGGGTTATAATTGCAAAAAACATCTCAATCTTCTCTAACGTTAATAAAAATTATAAATACCCAGTTTTTGGGTAGGTATTTATCCGGGCCTGGGGTAAATTCCCGGGTAAATACCCAATTTATATGTACCTACCCACTGGGTATTTACTCGGCCCAAATCACTACGTGTGAGTGTATGTATATACTTCACTGTGATTAAAACTAGGCCTACGTTCTTTGGCCCATAGCCCAAGCTATGGCCAATACATAACCTTGGAGTAGACTATTGTGGATGGTAAGTTGTGGTGTTTATTTAATCGTGACATGTTTTACCCCCCTTAATATTTGGTTCCTTACAACGTAATAGGCTAAACTCATAACTTTAATTTTTCTACTTATACAAACTCTTGCTATGATTGTTGTTTTGTGTTTTTTTTTTTACACAGTAGCCTTTAACAGTGTGACTTTCTTATAAACTTTTTTGTCTTAATTCTTTTTGTGCAATTAATTCAAAAACATATGAATCAGGAGTTTAAATGATATAAGTTTTACTGTACTTTTCATTTTATTTTATAATTGAGGGCTAATTAAGGTTGAGTCAGACAACAGGAAGATAATTGGCTTAAAGTGGTATTATTACAAGTGATTATCTAACCAATTTACCTGAACACTTGATTGGTTCTTATGTGAAGAAGCTTCTAAGCTAACAACGCATTGAATATCAAAAATGATGAAGGCAAGATTTTTCTGTACCTAACTTTTATTGTAAGCAACCACAAAAAATGTAATTGCTGTCAACATGGTTTTGACATGTGAATATTGTGTTAGCTAAAATGATTTTTTATTACTGTAATGTGTGGTGTTGACAGGTGAAGAATGCCATTCTGTCTGATGAGATATATTGTCCGCCAGAGACATCTGTGTTGTTAGCCTCGTACGCAGTGCAGGCAAGGCATGGAGACTACAACAAGAACATCCACAACTCTGGCTTCTTGACCAACGACAGGCTGCTGCCTCAGAGGTAAAACTCTCATCTACACACACACTACGCACTGGAATAAACGGAAGAAAATAAGTCGTTACTTTGGTCATAAAAAAATCAAAAGTCAATTATTAAATGTTTTTAAGCTCTCCAAAATGATTTGGGAAGAAATTAAAACATTTTATATTTTGGAGATCAAAAATGAGAAACCTCTATTTTTACCTCACAAAACCCCCAAAATATTTCTTACCTTAAGTCTGATCATGCTGGTTCACAAACTCGTTTGATTTTGTACCAAAATTTCATCAAAATTAGATAATTTTTACGCAGGTTATCGTGCTAACGGACATATCCATAATTATATGAATGGTGTTTTTGGCTTCTGGGGGCATCGAAATGAAACTGAAAATCACTTTTGTACCTAAACTAGAAATTTTTTCTTTGATTGCTAGATATTAATATATAATACAAGTCACCTAAACCTAACAATTTACTATTTGACAGCTGGTGTTGTGACAAAAACAAGCTGGTTTTGTTTCCATTCTGCTACTTTTGCCTTAAAAATTAAAATCTTAATTTTAAACTTTAAGTCTCAATAAACACTTAAACATCACATTACTTGGTCTGCAGAGTGATGGATCAACACAAGATGACGAGGGAGGAGTGGGAGCAGAGCATCACCACGTGGTGGAATGAACACCGGGGGATGTTGCGTGAGGACGCCATGATGGAGTATCTCAAGATAGCCCAGGACCTGGAGATGTACGGTGTTAACTACTTTGAGATCCGCAACAAGAAAGGAACTGAGCTGTGGCTTGGAGTCGACGCTCTTGGACTCAATATCTATGAAAAAGATGACAAGTGAGTGTCCCTATTAGGCTCTACAGAGAACTATTTACAAAGAGCATTATTAAGTGGTTTTGTTTTTCTCATCAATGTCACTACCTACTACTCAAGAAAACCTAATCCGCCTTTAAAAAATATACAAGGAAACGCTCTGTAACACTTTTGTATATTGGTTCCTTAGGTCAATACAATGAAAAATCATTGTAAACATGGGTCTAAAATGCCTGGTTTTTGGCCGTCTGGTCTCACAAAAATTTCAATATCTTGGTTGCTTATTAATCGATCTTTAATTTTGAACTCTTGTTGGATTAGTCATACGATGTTCTACTCTTAATAGTTTTTAGTAGGATCTCTTGGTTCTAGATATTTAAGATAGAGCATTTTGAATGGTTGCCATTTTGTATTGGTAGAATTAAGAAATTTGGTACTTTGTGCAAAGAAAAGTCCTATACGTCATTACTTATGTTCTTGAGTCAATTTCTTTTGGGGTTCATAATATATGGATATATTTGTAAAAATCATATACAGACAGGAAACAAGAAATTTTAACCCATGACGTTTTTTTTCATCGTTTTGACCTAAGGAACAGTATATAAAAGTGTCCCAGAGCGTTTATTCTTGTAATATTAAACTAATTAAGGTTGAATTTAAAAACAGCAATAAAACTATTAATTTGAACTAGTTTTCTTTCTGATAGTGGTTTCTTCAATAATAGGCTACTGTTAAAATGTTTGCAGTCTAGATCACAAGAAGTAGATGCTCTTTCCTCTGAATATTATTCCAAATCTATATATATAATACGTGAAGCCGTTTTTTGTTAACGCAACTCCTCCCTTATTTGTAAACCAATTTCAACGTTTAAGGTGTCAAAAGATTCGTCTCAATATGTAGTTTTGCAATAAGGTTTTAGAAGTTTAAAATTCCTACTCTGAAGAGCGTGAGACCCTCTCAAAGGTCGGGTTTTCCCCATAAGAAATACATTGGAGAAATTTAAAAACCAAAAACAGCTGTTTATAAAAAGAAACTCATTAGCTTTTTGGGAGTAAATATTAATGTTTGTAATATTCAGTAGGTTAAGACCAAGTTAAACCGGTAATCAGTTTTGTAGGAAGAACAGAAAATGCCTCAAGTTCAAAGAAGAAATATTGAAAACGTGAGTAGGAGACAATTAATAGTAAGATATCTTATGCGTATGAGGAGAGTAGAAATAGAGAGGCCTGGTCTAACAGACAACCATCCAGATACACATTCACTTGGTTATATGTATAATATTTGCCAGTTCTGCTATACATCGATGGTTCTGCTCAGCAACTCACTTTAGAAGTGAAAAAATGTACGAAGCACATAGTGTTGTCACGGTGTTAAAGTAAACTTGCCTAATGTCAGATCAAATGAATGCATGCAAGAAATGTTTACTTCTGACAATGACAAAACAAGATATTTCAAAACATTTAGTATCTATATATATAATACGTGAAGCCGTTTTTTGTTAACGCAACTCCTCCCTTATTTGTAAACCAATTTCAACGTTTAAGGTGTCAAAAGATTCGTCTCAATATGTAGTTTTGCAATAAGGTTTTAGAAGTTTAAAATTCCTACTCTGAAGAGCGTGAGACCCTCTCAAAGGTCGGGTTTTCCCCATAAGAAATACATTGGAGAAATTTAAAAACCAAAAACAGCTGTTTATAAAAAGAAACTCATTAGCTTTTTGGGAGTAAATATTAATGTTTGTAATATTCAGTAGGTTAAGACCAAGTTAAACCGGTAATCAGTTTTGTAGGAAGAACAGAAAATGCCTCAAGTTCAAAGAAGAAATATTGAAAACGTGAGTAGGAGACAATTAATAGTAAGATATCTTATGCGTATGAGGAGAGTAGAAATAGAGAGGCCTGGTCTAACAGACAACCATCCAGATACACATTCACTTGGTTATATGTATAATATTTGCCAGTTCTGCTATACATCGATGGTTCTGCTCAGCATCTCACTTTAGAAGTGAAAAAATGTACGAAGCACATAGTGTTGTCACGGTGGTAAAGTAAACTTGCCTAATGTCAGATCAAATGAATGCATGCAAGAAATGTTTACTTCTGACAATGACAAAACAAGATATTTCAAAACATTTAGTATAAACTATATTTAATGCCTTGACTATGATTAGTTCAAGTAGTAAGATTTTACCAAATCTTGGCGGACCTTATATCTTTATTGTAAACTTTTGTATTACTCGCTCTACTTCAATTGAGAAAAAACACAAATGGATTGTTTACTTCTAGGTTATGTTTCCAGTACCTAGGGAAAACTTATACAAGGTCTATTGACTGAATTTACCAACACAATCCAGACATTTCAAGTCAAAAATAAGAAGTTTCAACAACTCATTTGCTATTGAAAGTTTTAGTGGCAATATTAGACCAAACATAAGGGAAGGAATTAGTGTTTAAGTATTCAACGATCAAGTTGTTACGGTCAAGTTTATTTTTATGTTTTAGGAAAGGCAAATAATATACGCTGTTCAAAAAGAGAATACGAAAATTGCTATCCAAATCGTATAGCTACAAGAGTTGTCCAACCTATTTCAACAAATGAATCCATACTTTCAAAACGTTGGGACAGGTATTTAGAGAAACTCCACTGAAAAACGTGAGACTGACAGACAACACGTTAAAATATGTTAACCAACTTTCAATGGTGTTGCTGCTTTAGCTAATTCAAAGCAGATTATGACAGTTAAGTTGGCGAAAAATGGACCACATGAAATGGTTGATATCACCTAACTTTTAAGGGTTCTCCACGAAGAAAATTTGCTTGATTGGGGGGATGTCTCAAAGAAATAAAATGACCCAACTTAAATTACTAAACACAGGTTATCAGTAGGCCTAAGGCAACAGTTTTCTTCAATTCCCAATTCTGGAAAAAACTAAGTTGCAACATGTTAACTCGAATTAAAGCAGATCGTTTAGCATTCATTAGAAGTTATCAATTAAAACTGAGAGCAGAAATAATGTAGGTGCAGGCCCACTTTTATAAACGGGCAGACTGGGCATATGCCCAGGGGCGCCGGTGGTTGGGAGGCGCCCGAGGGGCGCCCTGAACCACCACCCGCACTAGGAAAAATAGGGTTTTATCAGCCGGGATTTCAAAAATAAATTGGGTGATTTCAACTTGTAGTTAAGAGATTTTCCCTTATTGCAAAAGTAAATAAATACAACAAAATTGAAAATACTCAACCTTCAGATTGTGTAGTCAGGGAAAGGCAGGCAGCAGTGTGAACCGGGCGCACTCACTATACTATCAGAGGCAGGGAGGCCTGCATGGTGGAAGGAAAATACATAGGTGTGCTATTCCCATCATATGCTGATGTCACTCAGATTGCAAACACCATTTTACCATTGAGAAAAATTATAAAAACAATAACAATCAAATTAAAACAAATATATACTTATATGGCAATACATCAGCTGATTTTTTAGGTGACGTCTGCAAATTACGGGAATAGCATGTAGGCCAGCTGTAGTCTACAGGCCTACGGTTCACGTGCCCCTCCTCTCCATCCCAGTCCCGACCCCATCCCCACAAGTCACAATCACAACTAGGTACCAACTACCGCGCGGCGCCAGTCCAGTAGTACAGTACTCCACCCTCAGTAGTCAGTAGGTTGTGTTCGTGTTGTGCCTGCTGAACAGTCTTCAAATCAGTCACAACACAACCTAAAGTCAGTGTTGACACTCACACTACAGTTAGTGAACCAGTAATAAATAAATAGAGAAGGTGTTGATACAAGTAAGTAGGCCTATAAACAGTGAAAAATGCATACAAAACCTAGTGGAGCCGAGAGCCGCAAGCGGTTGGCTCAAAGAAAACAAACTCAAGAAGCAGTTTTAAAGAACGTGAGTGAAGAACGTTTTAATGACTGGTTTATTAACCAGTATTTCCATTGATACGGAATTGAAAACTCCCTCCCGAAACAAAACTGGTAAAAAAACACGCTAATGTATAAATATATATATGCATAGGCCTATAGTAGAACCATGGAAAAAATATACTCCTTAGTAGAATCTTGTTCAATACGTGTGTAATGCAATGAACTGTACTGTACTGAACAGTAATCCAATCACTGTGTAGTGCATTAAGATTGGTGCAGGGCAAGAGGCATTCGCATAGCAACTTGTCAAGTTCATTGCACTCACCCCAACCCCCAATACACCTGCTGTGAATTTCGGCGAACTGATGAGTCAACTCCCCCCTTCCCTCCTCCCCTCCCTGCACTGCTGTGGTCAAAACCTTTATAGTTATTATATATATATATGGGTCCGCGGAATTGGCTAACTCTGGAACTCGCTAACCCCATGTTAAATGCCCTATCTTCAAATTTGGTCGATGAGAGGAACTTGCTAACTTGTTCGGTTTCGGAATTGGCTAACTCCGGAACCCGCTAACCCGCTCTAGAGCCGGGTTAGCGAATTCCGTCCTCGTACGGAAGTCGCTAACTCGGTCCCTCGGCGGAACTCGCTAACTCCCAATCAGAAGCCTCGCGGGCCGTCCAATGGGAGCCAAGCACGAATATTTTTGGCCAGTGTTGCCGAAAGTGTAGTACCTATATAGTATCGGCACCATAATGTCGTATCCTACGATTAATTAGGAGTAAGAGCAACGTAGTCGATAAAATAAATATATTTAGAAGTATGTTTAACCACAGAAAAGTTCTTATGATTATTAGGGTGGAAAATGCATTATAGTCTTACCATAGACTAACCAACACAAGTAAACTTTACATCCCATTGTAAACTTTGAAGCTCGTTTTTCGTGTCTAGTTCATGTCCGGTGACACTGTTCGCTAGTGTCGACAAAATTGTGTTTCTATTATTTTATAGTTAACTTCATAATTTGTTCCTTACTGTTTGGTTATATAACTAGGGGACGTGTTATTAGTTGTGATTAGAACGTTTTATTTGGTTAAACGAGGTTTTAAATTACTGAAAACAAGAAACAATTGTAAACAAAACACGACCTCTAAAGACAGTGCACCAGACAGAACTAACAATACAACTGTCTTCAGATCATCCATAAGGATGAGAAATGTACTAATATAAGGGAGTATGTTTTATATGTGGGTTTCTTACTTAAATAGTAGCTTATTGGTATGAAAAAGATAAAAATGCACATTTAATTTGGATCTATTACATGTTATGAAATATCTATTTTCGTAGTCCGCCATTTGTTTCTTTTATTCGAATAAATACCATTTTGTGAACTTCTGCAAATAAAATTTTTGAGTTTGTATTTTATATACTGGGCTTGTAGTAACCTTAAATCATAAATCATAATAAAATTTACACGTTAAACGTCATTACAGAACTACATTGTAGTGGTTATGTATTTTTAAATAGAGCTATTGAATTTAAATAAATATTTATCAATACATTATAAAGTGGTAGGCCTAATGTATTCATGGATTGCATTAAAAGTTAGTCTATGCATAAATACAACTTGTAAATTTATTTTATTGTAGGCTATTAGTGTAGAACCCGGGTCATCCTCTTAATTTTGTTGAATTAATATTAATTTTACGTCTTTCAGTAGGCTTACTTTTTAAAAGTCTGGAGTTTTTTTCCAGGCTGGTTCTATCTTATCCAAAAACAAAGCTATTGTCTATTGCGTAGCTCAGTACTGGGGAACGGTGAACCGAGCAATGGCTTGGTATAGTTTATATCGTTTGTGAAAGCAATATAAAGGAAACCCAAACACTCAAATCAGGAAAATCCGTCAATTAGTTTATTAAAAATCGTGAATTAAAATAACCCTGTCACGTTTTATTATATGAATATTATATCTTCTCCTATTTTTTACTAGTGGTGCTTAGGTGTACAATCTAAAAACCGTTTTAAAACATGTAACATTATTGCTAAAAAATTCAACACATTTTAGAATTAGGCAACTATTTACTAGTAGGCCTACAATGCTTTGGTTCAAATTATTAGGCCTAGATAAAAACTTAGTCTATGTCATCATATTTGTACACGTAAGTTGGACGGTTCAACGACGAACATTTAATTTAAAATCTATGAATTAATTATGAAAGTTACGATGGTTGATGACTGTATTAATTAATGGTTTTGGTTTATTACGACATTACAATTAAATCTGTTTTCCGTGTTTAAGAACTTGCGTGTATTTTAGCTTAATTTCGTAGAGATTTGATTATTTATTACCAATTAAACTAAATTTTGAATATTTTTCATATTCTATTATTTTCTTTTATACTGATGGCATTTATATTTAAGATCGAAATCATAAACATTTAACTGGCCATTGTACAGTTTAATAAAAAACACTTTTTCGTGATTTTTTAATTGTCTTTTAATTACTTTGGGCTAGTTATCTGTTAAAAGTGGAATTGATAACAAAAAACAATAACATTTACTGTATCTTTATAGACACTGACATTTTGAAATACGGCAGTGTACGATTATTTTGTCGCACAAGGTTGGCAACGCTCCGAGCAGTGGGCGCGGCCGGGTTAGCGACTTCCAGAGTTAGCGAATTCCGCCGCGAGACAAAATCGAGTTAGCGGGTTCCGGAGTTAGCCAATTCCTGACTGAGACGGTTAACCAGTTCCAGAGTTAGCCAGTTCCGCCACACGACCGAGTTAGCGAGTTCCTGAGTTAGCCAATTCCTACGTCTCATATATATATTATATACATATTATATATATATTATATACATATTATATATATATTATATACATATTATATATATATTATATACATATTATATAATATATATTATATACATATTATATATATATATTATACTGTATATATATATATAACGGGGGCGCTGCTTTTGGGTTTGCCCAGGGCGCCACTGACCCTTAACGCGGCCCTGTGTAGGTGAACCTTGACGACGCAAACAGAGATATTTAAAATTAGTTTCTAACAAGTGTTTAAACAACTCTAAGATGTGGCTACAATTACTCGAATTTAAGCATAAAGTTTTCATCGGCGTTATGTTTCATACTCTGCGGCTCATTGAGCCGCACGGGTTCTCTAGTTATATATAATCAGGGTGTCCGGCAACCGGGAAAAGCGGGAATTATACTGAAATTCTGTAATAATGGTAGTAATGTGAGAGAATTTTTTGGGGATAGATTTTTTATTTTAAATATTCAACAATTATTGAGAGCTAAACAGAACACATGTAAAACCTTTCGCCATCCGGAAAAATTTATTAGCGTAAAATTCTAAATCAGCATGTTACGAAGACGACAGGCTACAAACGCCTTTTTCTCGAATCCGTCCAGCCCAGGACCAGGATTCTAGCTACTACGTCAGAGCTCGGTTTCTGAACGACGGCTTGACGCGTGAATACAACAACTAAATTCTATGTATAATGGCATGGGACTGGCATCTTTGGTCTAATTTCTCGGCTACCTGCTACACTCGTCTAGATTGGCAACTCAGACAAGCAATTTTGTTTTTCCGTTCTTATGTGTAATGTTGTCATAATAAAACCTGGCAAGCCTGGTATATGCTGCTCATGAGGTTAACCTCTACGCGCTACGGCACTAATATCCACTTCTGCAACTCAACATTTCTCACTCGTGGCCACCCTTCCCCAACAGCTACCTAACTGCTACCCCAGCTAGAGGCCTTACTTCTTCTGCCACATAGATGGGCTTTGCTAAGTGGTGATGTGCGCATGTTTTTAATCGGTTTTGCGGCTTGCATGAGTGTGTTGCTAAATTTACCCTTAAAAAATGCCTTGGGAAAAAATTGAAGTTACTTGGGAAATATGCGGGAATTCATCTGAGCCGATTTGCTGTACATCCTGATAACAGTCTGTTGTATTAACCTGTTATTTTATTTCATAATACCCTATCCGATCTTGTTGCAGGTTAACGCCCAAGATTGGCTTTCCTTGGTCAGAGATTCGAAACATCTCCTTTAATGATAGAAAGTTTATCATCAAGCCAATTGACAAGAAGGCGCCAGATTTTGTGTTTTTTGCTCCTCGAGTGCGTATCAACAAGCGCATCCTAGCTCTGTGTATGGGCAACCATGAGCTGTACATGCGACGGCGCAAACCTGACACCATCGATGTGCAGCAGATGAAGGCCCAGGCCAGGGAGGAGAAACAGGCCAAGCAGTTGCAGAGGTAAACACTTGTCACTACTACTTCACTACAAGAGCCATCTCTAAATTTCTAGTTTAAATACTATTCCTATGTTTTGCATATTGAGATATTCTTTTTCTCCTTTAACAGTAAAATGAAAAATAGATGTGTATTAATGATCTATTCCATCACATTTTTTGCTTGGTAACGCAGCCACCAAGAGCTTAAAACTCATTCATCTTAAAGACAAACTTAAAAACAACTACTAACAATGTATATAATTATATTTTTAAATGACACGCTTGTAGGTGAGGTTATAGTTAATGGATGAACTTAGTGGGCTCCATTCACATTAGTTGTGTGTTTATCCAGAACCTATCAGGTGCACATAATATGATTTAACACAAACACACAATTGTCTGATACTTCCGTGTGTAATTGGACTAGTCCTGAATAATCAAGTGGAGCGTACAAATATTTTATAGGTCTAATGTTAATCATTTCAGAACAATTGTAAAAATTAAATAAAACCTAACTGTTTTGTGATATTGTTTTTTTGTTTTTTTTAGGGAAAAGCTTCAATTAGAAATAGCAGCAAGAGAAAAGGCAGAAAAGAAGCAGCAAGAGTACGAGGAGAAAATTAAATCAATGCAGGATGATTTGGAGAAAAGGCAAATGGACTTAGAAGCAGCCAAGGTATAAAAAACTGATAAGGGTTTATCAGGGTATCTAGTAGTCGGGAAAATCGTCGGGAACCAGTATTGAATTTCAAATGGTCTTTAAAAGTCGTGAATTTTATGGACCTTGTTATATCTAATTAAATAATAATGATTTATTTGCGATCGCGCAAGAGCTTCTGATTACGTTTTTGTGACCGCAAAATACGATGATACTCAGGGCCGTATTTCCCTAACGGCGATTGCCGGGGGCCTTGGCCTAGGAGAGGGCCTCACTTGGGGCCTCAAATTTTTTTTTTTTTACCATGACCACGGGAGATGACACGATGATGATGATGTTTACACGGCCGCAGGAGATGTTTGTGATTTTGCTGCTGTCGCGTAAGACAACAATCACGTTTTCGTGAGCGCGGGAGACGATGATGATGTCCACACAGCCGCTGGAGACATTCATGATTTTGCCGCTATCGCGCAAGATGACGATCACATTTTCGAGAACGCGGGAGACGGAGATGACAAAAGTGTTGCACCACTCACCAAACGATATACACGTTCACCACAAAACTGTAAATTTAAACTCAAGCTTTCAGAGCTAGCGAAATGTAACTTGCACTCTAGCACGAATTTACCAAAACGGCAAAGTACGAGTCCAACAAAATCACTTCAAAACGAACGAACGAATAGCCGGGACAAGAATGAAAAGCAGCAAGACCCTCTCCCTCTTCTCTCCTCACCTACGTCACAATTCAAGAGGAAGGTAAAATCACTTACTGATTGGCCAGCCGAACAGAAAAAAGCTGAGACTCTTGACAGCGAAGGCCGGCACAAGACGCTGCAGCGAAATCGCTGAAAAATATGGCTCGTCCTCCCGGAGCCTTTCCCAGACGTAGTCGAACAACCAAACACTGACACTGACATTGTCTGCGGTCTTGGATTTAGAGGTTATGTATGATGTCAGTTTAGAGTTGCGACTAGGCCTCCACAACAGCCAACATCTGGCTGTTTAACTTTCGTGGTAGTGATGTGGTAATAACAAACAGTTCAAGATAACTGTTTGTAATTATGAATGAAGTTATTTTTACCCCCTAAACATTTGGCCTGTTACAATATAGTAGTTATTTAATGTGTTAAGAAGAGTTTGAACCCGAATTGGCTAGTTAGAATTTTTCATTGCTATTTTTTCTATACTTGAAAAACACTTCATTTATCTTAAAAAAATACTTTATGAAATACAGACAGGAGTTTGTGTAGAATAACCAAATCATTTAGAACATTTGGTAAATTCTAAAATTTAGACAAAATCCTTCCGCTGGATTTCAAGATACAGTAGAGCGTCAAAAATCTGAAAAGTAAAATATCCGAACCGCTCCTGAGGGTTTTAAAATTATGAATTAGCGCAGAGACAAGAGTTGTTTTACAATTTCGCAGGCCAAACAGTCGGCGCCCGGCGGGGAAATGAGTAAATGTGCCGAGCTAGTCAGTGTTTTGTTCGTTTCCAATGTATAAATTCTACATATTTTTTTTCAAGAAACGAATTACTGTAATACCTAAGTACAACAAACCATTGTTTTTATTTCATTTACCCTATCCTAGAACTGTATTTTTAATACTATATGCCTAATTATTATGTGTCTATTAGGCATTTCTAGGCTATGTTTGAAAATGCGAACAAATCGGTAATCTGAACTACCTACGACCCCAATTGGTTCGGATTTTCGACGCTCTACTGTATTTATTACAGACAGATAGACAAACAGACATAGCTCGTATAGAGTATAGGACTGTATTAATTATTTTAGTTAATTAGTCTTTATTACAAATGTTCTTTTAGCCTTAAAAAAATTTGTTTGTCATATTGTAGGTAACTAAAATGTCTTTTTTTTTATACCTCCATTGCAGGTCTCAAGTAGACTAGCTTTATTCTTCCTAGAGTGTAAAAATCTCTTTTTCTCATCACCTGTTCATTTTGCTTACTTGTTGAATTAAAAATATTTTCAATTTGTTGTTAACGTTTATAATGTTATCTATGTTCATTACATCCTGAATGCAATGTCACCTCTAGACTTCCCATGTAATGTAAAATTTTGAAGCCAAGAAAATATATGAAGTTGAGGACTCGACTACTGTATCTCAACTCAACAGAGGGTACCAGTGTATTGGGTTAAATATTAATTAAAATCAATGCAGTATCATAGCAAACAGCTGATGATTTATCACTTAACACAGAATATTGTCATTAGTTAGTAGACCATCTCATCAGATCGCACCACTTTTTTTGCTTCAAATCTTTACATTACATGGGAAGTCTATTCTGAGTCAATGCCTCTACTGTATCTCAAGTTGATCAATCAGAGTGTTATATCATTGAACAGTGCAGCAGTAACAGTAATATATTATGCTTCTCATTGCTGCTCTTATATCTAGTACAAACAACTTAAAGAAGTGTCGGCCTTGTAAAGCCTATATGATATAAATTAGAAAGTCTCCTGTGGTTCATGTGTCATCTCTCTTACTGAGTTATATACTCATGTTGCGTAGGAGATGATCCGACGGTTGGAGGAGCAGCTGAGACAACTACAGGCTGCTAAGGAGGAGCTGGAGCAGCGCCAGAACGAATTGCAGGCTATGATGGAGCGGCTGGAGGAAAGCAAGAACATGGAGGCTGCTGAGAGAGCCAAACTGGAGGAGGAGATCAGAGCCAAGCAAGAGGAGGTGTCTCGTATACAGACTGAGGTCACGGAAAAGGACCAGGAGACTAGGAGACTGCAGGTACTTTCTATATTTACAATATTTTGATAATAAGCTTCATAAAGGAGGAAATCAGAGCCAAGCAAGAGGAAGTGTCTCGTTTACAGACTGAGGTCACGGAAAAGGACCAGGAGACTAGGAGACTGCAGGTACTTTCTATATTTACAATATTTTGATAATAAGCTTCATAAAGGAGGAAATCAGAGCCAAGCAAGAGGAGGTGTCTCGTTTACAGACTGAGGTCACGGAAAAGGACCAAGAGACTAGGAGACTGCAGGTACTTTCTATATTTAATATTTTGATAATAAGCTACATAATGGAGGAAATCAGAGCCAAGCAAGAGGAGGTGTCTTGTTTACAGACTGAGGTCACGGTAAAGGACCAGGAGACTAGGAGACTGCAGGTACTTTCTATATTTTCAATATTTTGATAATAAGCTACATAGAGGAGGAAATCAGAGCCAAGCAAGAGGAGGTGTCTCGTTTACAGACTGAGGTCACGGAAAAGGACCAGGAGACTAGGAGACTGCAGGTACTTTCTATATTTTCAATATTTTGATAATAAGCTACATAGAGGAGGAAATCAGAGCCAAGCAAGAGGAGGTGTCTCGTATACAGACTGAGGTCACATCCAAGGACCAGGAGACAAGGAGCTGCAGGTACTTTCTATATTAGCAGTATTTTGATATAATGATTTTACCGCAATCGCAGACTACGACGATGACGTTTCCGTGATCGCGGGAGACGATGATAACGTCTACATGGCCGTGGGTAATGTTAATGTTCTTGCCCCTATTGCGTGCGAAAACGATGACGTTTTGGTGACCGCGAGAGACGACGATGACGTCTACACAGCTGCGAAAATGGTCTTAATTTTTCCCCAACGGCAAAAGACAGTGATGATGTTTATGTAGTTTAGGAAGATATTTCGGATTTTGCAGTGATCCCAGAAGGCTAAGATGATATCTCCACGACCGCGGGTGATGATCACGATTACCTCAAGTTTGGCTTGACTAAAAATGTCAGGCTAGCACACTTCTAAAATATCATTTTCTTTTTGATTTTTGTTTTTAGATCTTAATTTATCATAAATATGGTAGTTTTTTTTTATTGGGTTTAGAAGGGTTTAAACATTGGCTAGTTTGAATGTATCATTGCTGCAAAAAGATTTTTTCTTGAAAACACTTAATTGCCTCAAAAATACTTTATGGACATAAAGTAGGACATAGACATAAGAGGACATAGACAGGAGTCAGTGTAGTATAACCAATCTGGTAAAACTAGCCTATAAAAAAATCGTATCGGTATCGAGAATTGATAAATTTTGGTAGCAACACATCGTTTATATCAAAGTACATAAAATTATTGGATTCTGAGTCATAATTCGTCTATTAACATCCGAGGATACATCATCAATGAATTTGTTCTTTCACTGAAACAAGTTACTACTTGGGAAACACCTCCTCATATTCCTTTCTCGATGAGCATATAATGCTCATAATCTACAAGTAGATACCTGTCATCTTTAGACATGACTTCCTATACCAAACTCTTTTGTTCTTTACGTGATTTATTGCTGTTTATGTTTGGCAACTTTTTTTCTTAAGTTGGAGTAGGCCTAAGCTGTGAATTTAAACTTCAGTTTTATAACTGAACCAAAATTAATGAATTAATAAATCACAATTGGACAGTATTCTTAATGTAGTTTTATATATATATATATATATACAAATATATATATATATATATATCATCCGAATCTGAACCTCTAATTATCCAAACCGAATCCGATGACTAGCTTATTGAAAAGAGCGAACTGCCTTTAGTTGTTGATCTAAAGTTTATACTCTTTAATGGAGGTAGAATATAGGAGACTGAGGATATGTTTTTCTCATAGGTTTAGACCTAATTATAAATAATTGATCAAACTCTGGAGGTCTTCATGATTTTTCAGGGTCCAATATAATTAATAATCTCCTGTCTTTGTGTTTGTTATCAGGAAGAGGTTGAGGCTGCACGTAAGAAGCAGATCGAGGCGGATGCTTTGCTGTTGGCTGCCACGACGACGCCCCAGCACCACCATGTGGAGGAGAATGAGCAAGATGAGAATGACGACGAGCTACCTAATGGGGATGTGAGCAAAGAACTGGACACTGATGACAACATCGTTGACCCTGTTGAGGAGCGACGCACACTGGCAGAACGCAATGAGCGCTTGCACGACCAGCTCAAGGTACTCAAGATAATATTAGTACTATGAAACTAAAGTAGAATTGTCTAGTTTGGTTATAATCCTGGCTTTTCAAGAATATTTTAGAATCTGATTATACATTTAATTTATTATTTCAATAATTTTATAAATATAGCAAAGCAATAATAATCATATAAATTTAACTGTGTGAGTGTTTTTATCAGTTGTCAATACAGTATTTTACATGTTTACACAGGTGCCCATTTTAAGCGACCTCTAATATTATATGATTGTGAGAGTCAGTTGAGAGATGGTGCTTTGTAACTATGGTACTTAGGGTAGTTTGATCAGACTACATTACTTCAAGAAGAACTGGCAATATTGGGTTCACTAAAACTTAAAATAGATACACCACCAATATTTAATATTAAATACCTTCATTAAAGATTGGTGATGTTTTTTATTTAAAATTTTACATCCACGTTCCATATAATGTGTTTTCATTCCTTCTTCCTTAATATTGTGGATTGAGGAAATTCTGAATCCATTTTACTAGCAGTGAAAACATAAAACATATTTGGTTTCTCCCATTTTTTTTATTTTATATATATATATATATATATATAGGCCTAAGTAATTATTTGTGAAATTACATGTTCCACTTTTGTTTTTAGATGCTGAAGCAGGATTTGGCCCAGAGCAGGGATGAAACCAAGGAGACAGCAATGGACAAAATTCACCGGGAAAATGTGCGTCAAGGCAGGGACAAATACAAGACATTAAGAGAGATTCGCAAAGGCAATACTAAGAGACGGGTCGATCAGTTTGAAAACATGTAAATTAGAGACTTAAAAAATAACCTTAGTGATTATGCCTTAGCATCTCGAACTGCTAGGTACATAAATACTGCATCTGCCAGCAGATAACAGCAGTGGCTCAACAGTACAAGGTAGCTGAAACAAATTCTATATATACTATCAAGCCCTTCCAATCGAATTTCTTGACACCTCGTGATTTGTTGAACAAGGAGCTTGTGACTGTGAGAGTTAAGTGTTACTGAACAGTAATTTTATTCGAATTGAGACATTTCATTGTTGGTATTATTTACACACTTCTATTTATTTTGTGGTCTCTATCGAATGCTCTTGCTGTTTGATAACAATAATACATATTAATAAATAAACTCATTTTTCATCTTTCACTTTTAATTTTAAACATCAGTATTTTCCTGAGAAGTTATTGACTCTTCCTAATAGTAGTTATATTCTGTGTTTTCTTGATTATTTTAATATCATTATAGATAAGCATTATTACATTCCATAGTTTGTTGTTTATCTGTTGTTGGTAGTTAGTCCCTGTTTATCGCGCTTCCAGTGTTGTCATAGTTTATTATTTATAGCTCAATATTGAACTACCCATGTTGGCCTAATGGTGCGTTAACATGTCTTCTTTAAGTTTGTTGAACACATATCTTTCAGAATGGTGGCCTTTGCCCCTGTAAAGGGCTTAAATAAGTTAGGATTATTAACATTTGAAAAGTTATTTATTTCATTTTTTGAAGCAATTTATTTTCCTACAAGTGATTGCTGTGTGTTAAAAATTTAACAAATAAATTTTCTTATACAACTGAAACACAAATCTTTACTTTGCTATTTTACTTAATGAAGTTCCTTAAGTATCCTTTGGACTGTGTTGATTACAAATGGTAACTTAATTGGAAATGCAATAGTATCTCTAATGATAACATATATTTTCTAAGAAATTTTGAAATGTGAAATGTACATGTATTTTAGTACCTTTATACACAATCATTTTGGTATACATTTCATTAAAGTTTCATATACTCATCAGGTTTCACCATGGTCATTTAACTGTGGTAAAAAATCATATTCAAACTATACAGGATTAATTGTTAATGTATGTTATGTACTTATTTTACCTTTGTATAAAGCATAGCAATTTCGTATTTTGCTAAAGTCTATCTTAAAACTTATAAATTCTTATTATATTCATTTTATAGGTATTATAAGTTTATTTGTAGATAAATTTTGTTTCTTTATTAAGTAATTTTCTTTATCAATAGAGTTTTATGTTAACATTTTAAGTTATGTATAGTATTAAAAATAAATTAACAGGGGAGTTATTTTTATCATTATTAATCAATCATTCCTCACACTTAATCCTCTTTAAATAACAAAAGCAAACACCCATAAACAAATTCAAATAAAACACAGATTATAAATGTGTTAAACACTAATAGGAGCATACCTATAAAAAGTATTAAACAATAGGTACTGAGCTGACCCCTCGCACCGTCCCCAGACGAACAACTATTGGAAGCGTGTCCCCCATAGTGACAGTGCGAGTGGTCGCCCCACATCCCTAACTAAAAACTGAAGAAAGGCCGTGGGTGAATTACAAGACAAGACAAAAAGTGAACAAAGCCTTTAATTTTACCAGAAAAAACAACGAATAACAATCAACAATGCAACCATCCAAAGAATTACCATAAAAAAATTTCTCTCTTTCTAAAAATTAACCCTTCTGGATTTACATAGTGGTAACTGTGACTAAAAGAAAAATTAGGGCTAACAAAATAAATAGGATGGTAACTGGTAAATTTGTTTTAAACTTTCAAAAGATTAACGAATAAATAAATAATAAATGACTAGAAATAAATACTGTAATGATGATAAATTATTTTGGGGCCCCATCAAAGTCTTTTAAAAAATTACCATAAACTTCAAAACAACTTGCGGTTCACTTGGCGACACAATACAGTAGTCCTTGTTGGTGGTAGGCGGTAGTGGTAGATGGCGGAGGGTGGCCTACTGGTCCCAGGAGCAGGGTGACAGGCAGCCCGAAGAGGGAGAAGGTGTAAGGTCTCCCCGGAAGCAGCATAATAAGGCCTCCCATCAGGGACCTCATCTGACGTCCTGGCACAAGCTAATTACATGTTACTGACGATTATGTTTGCTCGAAACACAGTAGAAAAAACTAAAGGATGGTAAAAGATAAAATTTGACATAACCTCAAACACAAATCTTGACAGTAACCTAAAACAGCCGCACGTCTTCTGGTTCACATCTGTCAAGCGGACAATGACTCTGGGTGCAGGTCTGCTGCCAGACCCAAACCGACTGAGTTCCGGCGCAAAGCCAGCACTCGCACTATAAAAAAACAGAGGCGTGACATTGGTGGGACGCTTGGTGGACATGCCACGGCTCAGAACAATTTTCCATTTTCCACTAGTGCAAGATCATAAATTTTCCAAAATAACAATAATGAATACAGTTAGGTAAAACTTAGAATATAGTACCGGTACTAAAAAAATGTGCGGTGTAATTAAATATAAAGGAGGACAAATCAAGGATTTTGATCTAAAAAAGGTTTATTTTATAAGAGAAAAAATAAGTACAGTACAGTACGTGTTTCTATAACGGGTGATTTGCGATAAATGAATGCATCAATGGAGATTTATATATGGCTATGTGATGGGAATACACAAAGATTATTAGAAACAAAGATATCTATCTACAGGGTGTCCCGGAACTCTACCAATATTTTAGGGCATTGTTCCTGGGTAGTTAAAATACCTAAATATCATATTTAAATTGTCTGGAAGTCCTTAGTTACTCACACAGCCGCCATTTTGTTTTTTTAAGTTATTAATTTTTTTCTAAGGAATGGTTAAACATACGAAATTGAAACTTTGCACAAACATTTATGACAACTAGACAAAGCTACCAAAAAATTATGACGATTTTTAAAATTCATAAAACAAAATGGCGGCCATTTAAAATTTTGTTTCTTAAATAACTCGAAAACCGTTGATTTTACTAAAATTTTACAACAATAACTTTTTAAGGCAATTTTATTACAAATCGATTGACACCTTAATTTTGAAGATTGGACAAGTATTAACTGAGATATGATAGTTTTAGTGATACGTGACCGCTTTTAGCATGCGCTGCAACTAACCTCCAGAGGTTACGTATCACTAAAACTACCATATCTCAGTTAATACTTGTGTCAATCGATTTGTAATAAAATTGCCTTAAAAAAGTTATACTTGTAAAATTTTTGTAAAATCAACGGTTTTCGAGTTATTTAAGAAACAAAATTTAAAATGGCCGCCATTTTGTTTTATGAATTTTAAAAATCGTCATAATTTTTTGGTAGCTTTGTCTAGTTATAAATGTTTGTGCAAAGTTTCAATTTCGTATGTTTAACCATTCCTTAGAAAAAAATTAATAACTTAAAAAACAAAATGGTGGCTGTGTGAGTAACTAAGGACTTCCAGACAATTTAAATATGATATTTAGGTATTTTAACTACCCAGGAACAATGCCCTAAAATATTGGTAGAGAGTTCCGGGACACCCTGTATACAGGGTGATTGATATAAGTGTGACAGCCGTTTTATTCTAAAACTATAAGAGATATCAAAAAAAGTTAAATGGTAAGTGCCTTGGATTTTTAGCGAATTTCCCTATAGGGAAGTAGCTATTACCGTAGGTGGCATGGTAAGACCTAGGCCCGGGACCGATTTACTTTTTCATTTTGATGTCCCCAGAGGCCAAAAACACCATTCGTTCAAATTTTTATATATGTATATATATATCTAATATATAAAATTCTCGTGTCACAGTGTTTGTCTGCAAACTCCTCCGGAACGACTTCACCGATCGTTATGAAATTTGGTGTGTAAATTCTGTAGGTATGCGAATCGGACGTAAACTATTTCCCGTTTCAAAATTCTTAAAAGGGCTCCGCCCCAGTGGCTCTGGAGTTTCCCATGTTAACCTTATGAGAAATGGAATTAATGAATCTTAACAGCTGTTTCAATTAAACAAGTTTTCGACAATGGTTTTTCGACTTTACTAAAATTTTTTAAATACAAAGTCCAAGGCACTTACCGTTTAACTTTTTTTGATATCTCTTATGGTTTTCGAATAAAACGGCTGGCACGCTTATATCATCACCCTGTATACAGTGTGTAAATTAAGTCTGGCACACATTCATCTTTTTTTCTATAGTAGATAGAAGAAATCAATTTGCGGGACTGATTAATAACAAATGTTTGGCACTTTTTCATAATTTTGAAAAAAATTCCCCTTAAGGATAAGGTGGGGGTGGGGGGGTAACTAAACTTTTCAAATGACAACCCCCATCTTGTGACCCCTCATTTTAAAGGTATTTGGAAGACAAATTTAACGATGTGACTGATTTTTTTTTTTTTTTGCATCCTGTCCAAGATGGCGGCTTTAAATGTGCTTGGGGTTAAACGGGTGGGGTCTGGAACACAATTTGATCTTTTTTGCCATTAATAGATAGAACTTATCCACTTGTGGGACTGAGCCAAAATTAGGCACTTTTTTATTTATTTGAAAAAATCCCCTCAGGGTAAGGGGGGAAAAAATCTCCTTTACGCAACTAAAAATTTTCAAATGACAACCCCCATCTTGTGACCCCTCATTTTAAATGTATTTGGGAGACCAATTTAACAATGTGTCTAAAAATGTTTTAGCACCCTGTCCAATATGGCGGCTTAAAATGTGCTTAGGGTTGAACAAGTAAATTAAGTCTGAAACACATTTTTATTTTTTTACCAAAAAGAAAGTCATAATAGATTTGATAGTTTATATCAGAAAAACTTGGACAATAGGACGAACTGCAATAAACAAATTTATGTAGTACACTATTGCTGTAACTTGTGGTATATAACATGATGTGTTGTGGTATCTCTGAAATGGAAACAGTTCAGTTACTCGGTCCTTTATAGCTTCTGATCCCCTCTTTATGTAGGTCCAGAACATGTAGGTAATTGTCATTTAACTACATATTAATTTTTAAATGTTGGCCTCTGACCCAGCCATGGAGCGCTTCGACTGCCAGGTCTCATGGCTTAGTCTACTTCCTGGGATGTGCATTACACCAACCAGGTTGCGAGATCTCCAATGGCTTGGAGATCCCCCCTCACTTGGTTTGGTAGGTGGATCAACACCCAGAGGCAGGAGGCAGCTCTTGCAGCTAACAAGTGAGAGTTGATGTCCGAGTGTGGACCAGTCTACTGAATCCATCTTGTGCAAGATGTAATCAGAACAGCACAAAACGTAGTACCACTCCTCAAATACCCGTTTCCCCCATCAATGTTAAGAATCTTTAAAAATCCCGTACTTACCGCCTGTCAAGGAAGGACTTAAATTGACCAAGATATAAGACCTGGTTAAATGTTTTTTTTTTACATTTTTGATTATTTTTGCAATGACATGTAGCGTCCTTTTCCTTCAGTCAGTCTCTTCAAAACATCTAAAAATTTGCTACAGCGTGACGAGAATACGTTTCCAAAACTGCCTACCGTACTATGAACTCAGGTAAAAAATTCAAATGTATCAATTATCAATCAATGATATCAATTAATTATTGAAGACGGGGACGCCACTATGTGCGTATTTTAACCCAAATATGAGTGAAGGATGAGTTTCGGCTGAGCGGCGCGATCTTTTAGTCTTGTTAGTGACTAAGGGCGGCTGCCACCGCGGCTCACGCCTCGGTTGCGGTGTGAATTGACCGTCAACCGACAGCCAGTGCAGTATTTACCTATTTTTTTATTCCACTTCACAGTCCTTTTCAGAAAATGTACAACTAAAACACTTGCCACACAAACTTTGTTAAAACCCGATTTTATAGTAGTTGCATTAGGCTACGGCCACATGGGCGTTTTTTCACGCGGTAAAATGTAGCTTATTTTCACGCTGCTTGAATTCCCGCTGTTGTATGCCACACGTGCGTTTTTTTCACGCGGAAAAATTTAGCTTATTTTCACGCAGGTTGCGGCAGGAGCGGCAAAAAGCCGTGGGAACCCGCAGTTGATTGACGAATTCACGTAATTATGTTATATATCTTCCTCATGGCCGGAATAATAACCTTGTTTCCGACTAGTGAACAAGAAATATGAATGGTATATTGATTTCGGTACGAAAACAATTCTAAAATTATTTTATTTTGTTAACCTTTCATTTAATTATTTACATTTAGTATGAAAAATAAATTTAATATATTAATTTCGATACGAAAACAACACAAAAGTTATTTTATTTTGACATTTAGTATAAAAAATAAATATAATATAAATATTTTTATGACAAGATTTTCATTAGATCTTTGAATATTCTACTACATAAATGCCTCTTTACATTTTTTAGTCCAACTAAATGCCTTTCCTTTTAATAACAAATTGAAATTATTAAGTGGCCCAGTAAGGTCGACCTATGTTTAAGATCCTAATGTATAATTGGCTAGACCCAAAAATATTTTACGCTATCCTGGAAAAAATTTTATACATTTCACTTTATTTTAACTTGCTAGAACGACTTGATCAAAGCTGCGTGTTGCTCCCGCCCGTGTGGCCAGGGACAGAGCGTGAAAACAAGCTTCAAAAATGCACCCCGGTCCATTCTTCTGCGGGCCCGCGGCGGTCGATTTTGAAGACGCGCCTAATCTGCGTGAAAACACACTCCGTGTGGCATACCTCATTACATTTAATGCTGCCCATAATTCTCGCGTTTTTTCACGCTGCGTTCTTGCGTGAAAAAACGCCCGTGTGGCCGTAGCCTTACATGTCCCAAATGCATCGTCTTTTTTGAACTTATACAATGAACAGTTCAGTGTCAAAGACTGGTTCCACATCAGCTTGTATGGCCATTTAAACTTCGCAGAGGATACGCGTCCGGTAACCGGACTTGGATTAGGCGTCCGGCACAGTGGCGGATTTACCATAAGGCACACTAGGCACGTGCCTAGGGGCGCCTCCGGCAGTTACTGTCATAACCTAACCTAACCAACCAAACTTGCTGATAGTGAAAAAAATCAAATGAAGGTTCAATTCTCTTCATTACATAAAATTATAAATGCCAAAAATTCTAACAAAAGATGTACAGTTAAGAAGAAATTACATTCAAAGCAAAATCTGTGACAAAAATTTACCGATGGGTTACCGATGGGTTTCGAACCGGGGACCTCTCGCATATCAGTCGAGCACTCTATCCACTACACCACGAACACTTGATGGCTAAACATCGTATCATTGTGGTAATGGCGTTCCGGGACCCCCTACCGGACGCCTAATCCACGTCTGGTTACCGGACGCGTATCCTCTGTGTTTAAACTTACACCACACCGACTACAGCTACAGTACAACTACAGCTACACACTACACCAACGCACAGAGAGCGATATCCGTAGGGCGAGCGCGCAGATGTCGCTGATCCTAGTAACTGCAGTCGACCGCGGCGAATCAACGGCAGTCGAATGGAAATCTACAACCGCCGCGGATTCTGCACATTCCAACGCCGCGGTTTGTTGCGGTTGATTGAAAGTGGGTGGTCGCATGTGAACGGTCCCATTTGCTTCTTGTACTTTCAACCGCCGCGTTCCCGCGCAATAGCAACCGCGGCGGCTACCACCCTCATGTGTACAGGGCCTAAGGTTTTATCGGTACTCGGTAGCCCAAGAAATGTCAAAAGACGAGACAACAAAAGCAACAATAATATCAAATCAGGAGCATATCCAGACCATGGTGGAAGGAAAATACATTTGTATTGTACCTATGTATTTTCCCCCCAAAATGTATCCAGGCAGTGACTTGGCCATTATGTCACAAAATGCACCCTAACCCTTAATTCTGTTAAAACCATCCTTTAGATTTATATCATAGATTAAACCATTAAACATAGGAGTATGTTTAATCCCTCTTTTACATGAAACACTAAAACATACAAAGAAACACTAAAACTACTCTTAACATAAATAAGTCACTAACAACCAATATATGTTTATTTATTTGTTTATTCATACCATTTTTACAATCAATAACACACGAGTGGCAAGTTACAAGATAAATATTTATAAATATAATATATATATATATATATATATATATATATATATGTTCTCAGGTTTAAAAGATGAAAAAACTAGCTGTACCCGCGGGCTTTGCCCCGTTTAACTTCATAAGTATTCGCATGGCTCATTCACGTCCTGGTTTAAGTTCGTTCACTACGCTCACTCACCTTTAGGTTGGAGCTCGTTCGCTGCGCTCACTTGCCTTCAGGTATGCTCGTTCGCTACGCTAACTCGCCTCCAGGTTGAAGTTCGTTCGCTACGCTCACTCACCTTAATTAGCTGTTGTCATAAAAAAAATAATAGTGCTGCACCCTGTTGGTAATCCTTGTAACTTTGATGCTATTGAACATCATAGAACAGAACCAACTTGTTTAGTTGAAACAGTGGTTGAAACAGCTGTTAAGATTCATTAATTCCTTTTAAATATGAAAAATCATAAGGTTAACATGGGGAACTACAGAGCCACTGGGGCGGAGCCCGAAAGGAATTTTGAGATAAGAATATGCTTTAATGTTAATCGGGAATGTGAGCTATGATCATGCCAAATTTCAGCCCAATCCGTCCAGTAGTTTATGCGTGATTGAGCAACACACACACAAACATACACACAAACTCACAAACTTTCAGATTTATAATATTATAGTAAGATAACCAGCCCAGGCAACCACAGAAGAAATTAATAACAAGATAAGTAAATATTTCATTACCCAAGTAGGTTCATGGCTGTTATGCCAAGTCTTGCCTGTTAGGCACAAGAAAGGGGGGAAAAAGATAGTAATGTTACATAATGATTCTTTTCCAAACGGTTCTTAAGGTTTGATAAGTTTACTTTAATTTCTACGGATAAATAAACAACTATTTAAACACTTTTTTGTTGTGTGGAAATTGTAAAAAGAACTATTCCAGCCCACAGTATTATTATATGTAGGCCCTATGCAGTATTTTTTTCTTCATACGTGAGCAACATTTTTTCCGTGAAGTTGCCTGCATGCGTACCGGTGGCATACTCCACTCCTGGCGCCTGTTGTGTACATTTCGGAATTTTCAGGTAATTCATTTTCCTATTAAAATTTATTTGCAAATAGAATGATTTTTGTGGTATGCGTGCAAATTTTCTTTTGGTGATTTGGTATTTAAAGTTATTTCAGAAATTGTCTTGATATTATTCTGTTTCTTTGTACTGTTCTATAATCAATACTAAGTCAAGCTAGGGCTATTAATTTCTTAGCTTGGCGTCCATTTTCATTATAGGAACGCATACCTTGTCCAGATTTGTCAAGTTTAATATTTAAAAATTTCGTTCTGAACATTGCTATGTACGATTTTTATCGACCTCGGTTATTTAATCTTGTTTATTTTATTTGATTTTATGCTGTTACCGCGTCCTTAATTTATTTTTATTAACTTTGAAAGGTATTAGACCTATAATGCAATTTGCACAAGTTAGTTCAAGGCTCACTCTTTATTCTGCTTAAAGTGGCCATTTCCGATTTTTACGTGTCAGATCCTGAGGGATCAATCGTAGGGTAGGTGTATGGCTCTACAAAAAATTCTAGACCAAATACTGGATTGTTACTTAGGTTGATCCTCAGTTTAAAAAAAAGTTAGCCTAGGCCAATGGCCATTTTCACTCATTAAGGCCTAACTTATAGCCTTTTAAAATTAACCGATGTAAGAAAATTATTTAGGCATAGGCCTTAAGTAGTTATTAAATTAGTTTTGTAAAAAATCCATTATTACGATGCACTTAACTTAGGTAACTAAATTATTTAAATGTCTTAAGTTAAGGTCAAGTGGGGCAAGTGTACGCCCGGGGCAAGTGAACTTCCAGCTTATAAGTTAATACATTTGGGTAATACTGAACTTAACTTAGGCTAGCCTATACTACTTAAGTTATGTTCTATGCTATTGCATTTTTTTACGTTACTTATCTACTTACCAAAATTAGTCTATTTTAAGCACTTTTTACATATCTTTGACAATTTTGGGGAAAACGCCTAAGTGACTTAAGTTAGGCCTAAGTTATTTAACCCCGAAAATCACGATTGAACATCGGGAAAAGCGCTAGAAAACAATAACTTAATTAACCCTGCAACACTCGCGCGGGTGATAGTTGTCACCCAGCGCTTTTGTTTAGGGCACAGCTCGGTCGCCGAATGGGGGAAAGAGGTGTGATCTTCAGTAGCTTTCTGTTATAAACAATAGATCCTCCTATGTGTGTTTTCGCGCGTCGAACCGGTTGGTGGCCCGTGTTATATCGCTCAATAGTCGACTGGGTGACAAGTGTCCCCCGCGCGAGTGCAACCGTTATGAGTGTACCGAAGCGCCCGCGATTGTGTGATGACCCATAATTCTGGACATGTTGATGGTAGATAGTTCTGATAAAGATATAATTGAAAATGACAATGAAGAGGACCAGATAGAGGCAAAAAACCACGTGTTGGACATTGAAGAACATTGTGGACAGACATTGTGGAGTAGACAATACCTCCTGTCATTTATATAGTTCTGCGTACATTTTTTTCTATTATTTATTTTGCTTTTTTATGCTTTTTATTTTTAAATGATATATGTCAGTAGAGGAATCAACGGCACATGTTTCAACACACTTGTAACTATGCATACCTTCAATACCATGTGATTTACAAAGATGCACACTTTCATTTGAAACTGCTATATCTACAGTAATTTCAGTTTTTACAAAATAAAAAACATATTTTGGCAAAGAAATATCTGTGTTTGTGTTCATTATTAAACTACTTTTTGAAATAAAAATTATTTTTTCTATGTTACCTTGAAAAAAAATTACAAATGTTAAGGGTAAAAATCCGTAAAATTATTTTTGGTCAAAAAAGAATGATACCGTATTTTAAAATTTAACATTTTTAAGTTATACTGGACAGAAAAAAAACATGAATACTATTCATAAATAATCTCAAATAGTCACTTAATAGGTTTTGAGACATAATATTACTATAAAACAAATATTTTTACATATATATATACAAAAACGAAATGGGGGACAACTGTCACCCGCGCGAGTATCCATGTTATGAGATATGGCGCGAGTAGTGCAGGGTTAAATTGGGGCTAGAAAATTTGAATTTTTTTAAAATCCTAAGTTAAAATGTGTTTTTCTTATTAACTTAACTTATTAGTCCGTTTCAAATACTCTTTTGGCAAATGCCGTTTTTACCCAGAAAACCCGGTTTGAAAATCGGGTAATTCTGAGCAATTACTTGGTCATCCCCAAACTTTTTCATATTTTACCACGATCTTAATGCAGAGATGTAGGCCTAACTTATGTTAAAAAAAAAACATAATTTATGCACCGGAAAGTTAATATTCTATATACAAATAGAAATTACCTCAGTAATCGCCAGGTTCGACGTCCTCATCCGAGTCAGCAGCAACATGATCAGTGTTCTGTTGTGATGGTTCCCCGTTGTAACCTAACCGAACCTAACCTAACATAACGGTACTGCCAAAACTGGCCTCCCGGCCGTCTCCCGCAAGCCACTGTTATCGCATGGACTTTGAACCTTCTTATCGCTCGGCAACCTGTACGATAGCCTTGCGGGGCTTGAATTATATGTTTCTTGTTTTCTGAGAACTACCTTATGACCGTAGTGAAATATGAAAACGTTTGGGGTTGACCACAAGTAATTGCTCAGAATTACCGAAAATCGTAGGTAATATAAAAATGGCAAAGTGCGAAAAATTACCCATTTTTGAGTAAACCAAATTAAATATAATCAAAACTAAATTAATTTAACCTAATCTAAGTAATCTAATCTAACCTTACCTTACATAAGTTAATCCATACTTATAGTCCAGTCAAGGAATGAGGTGTAGAGTGCGTGAGCAGGTAACTAAGCGATTCCTTCAGAAACTTGTTCAGGGGGCTTAGGGTGTTAACATACCAAAAGTCCTGACTCCTAGGTGGTGAGCCAGGGGGTGGAGGGGGGAAAAAGGGGGGGGAGAAAGGTACGCATTTTGGGTTTTTTGATTATATCTCGAAAACTATCAACTTTTTGTATACTATAGTAAATTATAAAATTAAAGAAGATTAAATTTTCTACAAGAAAAGTGTATAATGTGTTTATTTTGGTTCAACAGATTACGAGTTATAACTTATTTAATTGATATCTTATTAAAATCTTCTTCCATAAGAAATACGTGTAAATTAGTATGCGAAATGGGGTGAATCCTATCCGCCCAATGGAAATATAAATGATATTCTGGAAATCTTGACAAAATTTCCAGTAATTTGACACTTTAATCATTAAAATTGATCCAAAATTAAGGCGAGGGCGAGGTAACAAAATGTCGAGTTTTGGTGTTTTTTTATTGGAAATATAAAAAAAAACCTTAAATCATCCCATTTTTAAACACTCACCCTCGCTTTAATTTTTGACAAAATTTCATGATTAAAGTGTCAAATTACTGGAAATTTTGTCAAGATTTCCAGAATATCAGTTATATTTCCTTTGGGCGGATAGGATTCGCCCCATTTCGCATACTAATTTACATGTATTTCTTATGGAAGGAGTATTTTAATAAGATATCAATTAAATAAGTTATAACTTGTAATCTGTTGAACCAAAATAAACACATTATATACTTTTCTTGTAGAAAATTTAATCTTCTTCAATTTTATAATTTACTATAGTATACAAAAAGTTAATAGTTTTCGAGATATAATCAAAAAACCCTAAATGCGTACCTTTTCCCCCCCCTTTTTCCCGCCTCCACCCCCTGGCTCACCACCTAGGAGTCAGGACTTTTGGTATGTTAACACCCTAAGCCCCCTGAACAAGTTTCTGAAGGAATCGCTTAGTTACCTGCTCACGCACTCTACACCTACTTTTGGATCATTCATTGACTGGACTATTAGTAGGGCCGGCCTGAGGGGTGTGGGACGAGCCTTTTGGAGAGGCATAAAATTGACCATTCTTGATATAAAAAAAATTAAAATTTGGCAAATTCATATCTCAAAACTGCCTACAGTTCAACATCAAAGTTAAAACCAAAGATCTACCCCCCCCCCCCCCATCATCATTAGTGAGTTCTGAAATACAGTTAGCCTAATGCCCTTGACTAACGTCCAAGGTCAGTAAGTTAGAGCAGCCGTCTAAGTCTGTGTGGCGGGTCGCAGGAAGGGTTGTGGTTTTGACATATTTCTGCCTCCCCTTCCACGGGCGTTTTATATTTTTAGACAGTTCACTACCAATATTTTTATTTCACCCATGAGATATTAAATTTATTGGTCTGGCGTACGGTAATTCCAGCTCCAGCATTTGCTATTTATTCTGAAAGTACCTACTTGCAATATTTGTGTAAAAATCATTGAAAAGTGACTACGAAGCTTAACATCATAATAAGTTACAGTAGTGGTTTAAGGTACAACAATTTATAAATAAAAATACTTTTTTTAAATGTCACCTTTTTAATCGCACTAAAAAGTAGAAAATAATTTATAAATATGGGGAGAAACTAAATACTTGTAAGATTTAAAACGAAAAACGTGGGGCGCATGCCAATTTACAATTATCTTTGTGAAGATATTAGTAGAAAATAATTTATAAACATGTGGAGAGACTAAATACTTGTAAGATTTAAAACGAAAAACGTGGGGCGCATGCCAATTTACAATTATTTTCGTGAAGATATTTTAAATAAGCATGCGCCCCACGTTTTAAGTTTTAAATCTCACAAGTATTTAGTCTCTCCACATATTAATAAATTATTTTCTACTTTTTAGTGCTTTCAAAAACATGACATTATTAAAAAGTATTTTTATTTATATATCATTTTCTACTTTTAGCGAATTTCGCATAGGGAATAAGCTATTACTGTAGTACTCATGGTAAGACCTGGACCCGAGACCGATTTAATTTTTCATTTTGAGGTCCCTAAAGGCCAAAAACTCCATCTGTTTAGATTCATATATATCTATACAGGGTGAGTTTCTACTGAGCGTGTTAACTTCGCCAGTAGGTTCTAGTTGATGTGACCCACCTACAGATTGCGCATGATGGTTTTTACCAAGTCAAACTGATGGATTGGCTTATTAATGAGCTGTAGCATCTGTTGTGACCCAGCGACTATGTCAGTAACGAAAAATAAGGTACAAAATAGAGTTTTAGACACTAGCGCAATCTGTGACTGGCTCACACAACTTCGTTAAACCAGACATCCGCCATTTTGTGTTTTTTACATAATAATTTTTATTTTTTAATTTTGTCAACCGATCTTTATAAAACTTGGTATGTAGGTTAAGGTAGAAAAAAGCAATGTTAGAAAAAATATTCATATTGATTCAACTTCAAATTTAAAAATGGCGCCCATTTTAATTTTTTAAACGTAAATTAGGTACTGGTACTCAAAAATAGCTAATTTTATGAAAAAAATGTCAAGAATACTTTTATTTAGCATTTTCAATTCCCTATCAGACGAAACCAAGTTCAAAAAGATTGAATAAGAAATAGCTGAAATATTACGATTTTTAGTTGTAAAATGGGGTAGAATTTAAGGCAGAAACTAATAATATAAGGTCAGGTTTGCCCCATTTTACAACTAAAAATCTTAATATTTCGGCTACCGGTAGTAAGAAATAAAAACATTTTCCAAATTTGATCAAAATATGTTCATAAACAAGCAAACTACAACAGTTTACTTATTCTCCATAAGAATAACATGGGAATTTTAAATTCACAAGTTTTTGGAATTCTCTCCGTAACCATTAGGCACATAATAACGCTTCAATATACTAAATTATTTGTTTTTTTAAGCTCTACAAAATGGTTTGGAAAGAAATTGCTAAATTTTATGGTTTTTGGGTCAAAAATGGGAAAAACCTATTTTTACCCCATAAAATCCCCGTTCCCATGGTCCGATCATGCTGGATCGCGAACTCGTTCGAATAAACGTAGGTTTACACGTTTGTACCAAATTTCATCAAAATCGGATCATTTTTGCTCGAGTTATCATGCTAACGGACACACACACACATATATATATATATATATATATATTACTAAGCAAATCAAAATACCACAGTACCCTAAAAACATTTTATTTTATATTACTTACATGTTTCGGACATTAATGCCATGATCACAGTATAGTATATAACCTATTAGTTTCTTTTATTTACAAACATTATTAGATATTTCTTATTAAAGAACAGGTGATAATTTTTATATTAAGGGAAGGAGGTGTTTTCTTTAAGATGTATAATTTCATTGAATATTACGTTTTGATTTTGAATTTGTGTCAAGTTTAGTAAATTGTCTTTGTCATTAATATGATGAGTATAAATATAAAAGTCTTCCTTTGTATTCATTTTTTCACCTTTATTTTCAATATCCAGAATGTGCATATTTTTATTCATTTCTGAGTATGTATGGTCGGTCTGAAGTATATGTTCGGCGTATGAGGATTTTTGTGTTGTCATATTGTTTGATCTGATTGCCTGTATATGTTCTTTGTATCTGACTTCAAATGTTCGACCTGTTTGACCAATATAGTATTTTTCACAGTTGTTACATGATAATTTGTAAATTCCTGATTTCTTATATACATTTGGTGGGTTGGGTATCGGATTTGTTATTTTTTGTATTATGTTAAAAGCGTTATTCCTTGTTTTATAACTTAGTTTAAATTTTGAGTTTGGTAATGTCTTTCTTAAGGTTTTGTTTAAGGATGAGCTGAATGGAATACATATAAATTCTTTCTTTACGTTTTCTTGTTCTTCTACTTTCATTCTTTTTGTTTTTTCATTTTTTATTAATTTTTCAATCATTTTTTCTTTGTATCCATTTGTTCCTGCAATTCTTTTTATAGTTTTCTTTTCTATTTCAAAGTTTTCTTTAGACATTGGTATGTTAAGTAGTCTAAATACCATTGATTTGAATGTAGAAATTTTGTGTTGCCAAGGATGGTTTGACTCAAATGGAATGATTAGGTCAGTTTGGGTAGGTTTCCTATATATATTGAAATTATGTCGATCGTTTTCTTTAGTAATTGTTATGTCTAAATTCTATCTCCCCAACAATTAAATTTACGATGGAGACACAAGAAAAGAAGATAAATTTCTTAGACATAACAATTACTAAAGAAAACGATCGACATAATTTCAATATATATAGGAAACCTACCCAAACTGACCTAATCATTCCATTTGAGTCAAACCATCCTTGGCAACACAAAATTTCTACATTCAAATCAATGGTATTTAGACTACTTAACATACCAATGTCTAAAGAAAACTTTGAAATAGAAAAGAAAACTATAAAAAGAATTGCAGGAACAAATGGATACAAAGAAAAAATGATTGAAAAATTAATAAAAAATGAAAAAACAAAAAGAATGAAAGTAGAAGAACAAGAAAACGTAAAGAAAGAATTTATATGTATTCCATTCAGCTCATCCTTAAACAAAACCTTAAGAAAGACATTACCAAACTCAAAATTTAAACTAAGTTATAAAACAAGGAATAACGCTTTTAACATAATACAAAAAATAACAAATCCGATACCCAACCCACCAAATGTATATAAGAAATCAGGAATTTACAAATTATCATGTAACAACTGTGAAAAATACTATATTGGTCAAACAGGTCGAACATTTGAAGTCAGATACAAAGAACATATACAGGCAATCAGATCAAACAATATGACAACACAAAAATCCTCATACGCCGAACATATACTTCAGACCGACCATACATACTCAGAAATGAATAAAAATATGCACATTCTGGATATTGAAAATAAAGGTGAAAAAATGAATACAAAGGAAGACTTTTATATTTATACTCATCATATTAATGACAAAGACAATTTACTAAACTTGACACAAATTCAAAATCAAAACGTAATATTCAATGAAATTATACATCTTAAAGAAAACACCTCCTTCCCTTAATATAAAAATTATCACCTGTTCTTTAATAAGAAATATCTAATAATGTTTGTAAATAAAAGAAACTAATAGGTTATATACTATACTGTGATCATGGCATTAATGTCCGAAACATGTAAGTAATATAAAATAAAATGTTTTTAGGGTACTGTGGTATTTTGATTTGCTTAGTAACATTTAAAGTAGCCCTCATTGATGTATACAATAACAAAATATATATATATATATGCAAGATAGAAAAATAGGGCTACTATATATATATATATATAAAATAAATAATAGGGCTACTATATATAAATATTTTACTATATATAAAATAGGGCTACTATATATATAAATAAAATACTATATTTTCAAAGTCTTTGAAAATGGCCTTAGAGGCGAAACTATAGTCAGTAAATATTTTAATAGATAATTTTACTTGGGTACTAAGTTTATTAATGTTTAATCTTTATTTATATATATATAAATATAAAAATATATACATGGTATCACAAAAAAGTGTGATGGGCTATACAGGACCTAATTCTACATGCAAAAATAAGTCAAAAATGAAGAATAAAATTTTTTGGATTTCGGCTTAGTTTAGCCGTAATCCGCCATTTTGTTTTTTGGGAAAAATATTTATTAGGCCTATTTCAAAATCCCTTTGAGATATTTTAACGAAACTTGGCAAAATTTTTTACACTATAGTAAGTAACATTTATAAAAAAAAAATATTATTTTAACTTTCCAAATTTCAAAATGGCGGCCGTTTGAATTTTTTAATGCCAAATTTCATGAAAACCGGTACCTAAATCAAAATTTTGTAAGACACTAAAGTTTTAGTATTTATTATAACAAATCCAACAAAACAAAAATGAATAAAATCGGTTTATAAATAAAGAAGCTGTGTTCATTTTAGTAATTTAGACTGAAATTACTTAATACGTTACATAAATTATTACATTACATTTAATACATTTTAATATTAATAATTTCAGTCTAAATTACTAAAATAAACACAGCTTCTTTATTTATGAACCGATTTTATTCATTTTTGTTTTGTTGGATTTGTCATAATAAATACTAAAACTTTTGTGTCTTACAAAGTTTTGATTTAGGTACCGGTTTTCATGAAATTTGGCATTAAAAAATTCAAACGGCCGCCATTTTGAAATTTGGAAAGTTAAAATAATAGTTTTTTTTGTAAATGTTACTTACTATAGTGTAAACAATTTTGCCAAGTTTCGTAAAAATATCTCAAAGGGATTTTGAAATAATAAATATTTTCCCCAAAAAACAAAATGGCGGATTACGGCTAAACTAAGCCGAAATCCAAAAAATCTTATCCTTCATTTTTGACTTATTTTTGCATGTAGAATTAGGTCCTGTATAGCCCATCACACTTTTTTGTGACACCCTGTATATATGAATTTGAACGGATGGTGTTTTTGGCCTCTAAGGACATCAAAACAAAAAAAAAATCCGTCCCGCGTCCAGGTCTTACCATGAGTACTACGGTAATAGCTTATTCCCTATATGGGAAATTCGCTAAAAATGCTAAATAATAGTGTTCTTGACATTTTTTCATAAAATTAGCCGTTGTTGAGTTATTTACGTTTAACAAATTAAAATTGCAGCCATTTTGAAATTTTTAGTTGAATCAATATGAATATTTTTTCTTACATTGGTCTTTTAGCGAATTTCCCATATAGGGAATAAGCTATTACCGTAGGTCTCATGGTAAGACCTAGACCCGGGACTGATTTACTTTTTCGTTTTGAGGTCCCCAGGGGCCAAAATCACCATTCGTTCAAATTCATATATTTATATATGTGTCCGTTAGCGCGATAACTCGAGCAAATATGATCCGATTTTGATGAAATTTGGTACAAACGTGTAAACTACGTTTATTCAAACGAGTTCGCGAACTAGCATAATCGGACCATGGGAACAGGGGATTATGGGGGGTTTTATGGGGTGAAAATGGATTTTTACAATTTTTAACCCTAAAAGTAAAAACTTTTTGAGATTTCTTTCTTAACCATTTTGTAGAGCTTAAAAAAAGAAATAATTTAGTATATTGAAGCGCTGTTTTATGCCGGAGAAAAAAAAAAAATGTAATTTAAAATTCCAATGTTATTCTTATGGAAAAAATATATGAGAAAATATTTAAAAGAAAATATGAAAATATCTTAGTTGAGAAAATATATACAACTACTGTTGTAGTTTACTTGCTTATGGATATATGTTGATAAAATTTGGCAAATTTATTTATTTCATTCTATACTATTGACATATGGTCAAAAAACACTTTTTAGGCTACCTTCCCCGTAGCAGCAAACCTAAGCACTCGTTAAATCTAATGTTTATTTAAATTGGGAATTTAAATAAACAACAGACATTTTAAGAGAAACCATAATAGGCTATTACTTTGTGCAGGCTACTCGTATGTAATACAGTAGTGTCGAAAATCCGAACGTCAGAAATCCGAACTACTCCTGAGGGTTTTAAAATATATTGAATTAGCACAGAGACAACAGATGTTTTACAATTTTGCGGGCTTAACAGTCAGCGCCCAGTGGAGGAATGAGATAATGCGCTGTGCCAGTCAGTGTTTTGTTTGTTTCCAATGCATAAACTCTACATGAGTTATTTTTTCAAAAAACAAACTACAGTAATGTACCAAAAATACCTAAGTACAAAACATTTGTTTTGATTTTATTTAGTGTATCCTATAACTGTATTTTAAATACTCTTAGACCTAATCATGTGTCTATTACGCCGGGTTTTCCTAGACGCAGAAGAGGAGCTTGGAGAGCGGAGGGCGGAAAAGCGATTAATGTAGCGTCCCGCTCCGCTTCTAGCAAAACAGCTGAGACATTAAATTGCCTAAAAGACAAGTGGAGTCCGCTCTTCGCGTTCCTCTCTCCGCTTCCACGCCTAGGAAAACCCAGCTTTAGTTATTTCTAGGTTATGTTTGAAAATCTGAACAAATTGGTAATCTGAACTGCCTACTATGATTGTCTGATCTGAACTGCGATTGGATCGGATTACTCTATTAAGGTGTTAAATTAGATTAGCTTTTAAGATGCCGACAGACCTGGGTGGGTATTTTGGGAAGGCAGGTGTTGGAAAAGTGACATGATATTTTTGTTACTGCATAAGATCAGTGTTCTTTAGCCAGGGCCATTCATTGAAAGCCCAATGATCAAACCCATATTTAACTTTTTCACAAGATCAAACAGGCAAACTTCTGATAACCTAACTAGTTTAGCACTGTTACCACTCAGCTACCCAGCTATTAATTTGTTCATCCTTTTTAGGTCATCCATTTGTCACTAATATGTCTGACGACGGAGTAGTTGTTGAGAAGAAAGGCCGGGGTCGTCCGCCTAAATCTGAAGAAGCAAAGAAGGCCGAGAAAAGGGCTAAACCTGCAGTTGAAAAATCAGCGGCAAAAAAGGAAGATGGTGAAGCTCCGGCTAAAAGAGGAAGGGGAAGACCCAAAAAAGGAACATCAGCTGCTGCAAAACCTAAGGTAAATGTGGGAAATTTATTATAAAATAACCTTTTGTTTTTGCATTGATAGAGATGACTTCTTTCACGATTGGCCCTCTGGCATTGACCTGTGTTGTGTGTACAGCGAAGAATTTCCCATAGTACAATATTTTTATCAACCGAGACTATTTTTAGGAAGAGTCTTGTTACTGGTGTCTATTTCAGTTGCAAGTTTCTATCTTCTTAGTGCAGTTTTCTTGGGGAGCGAGCTGGTCTTAGAACGCGGGGCTTCGGTGCCAAAGGTCCCGAGCTCAAATCCCGCCAATCATTATAATATTGGATTTTATCTACGTGACAATGCCGCAACTAACTAGGACTAGCCTGAAGTAATGTGTAAAACAATTCCAGGCTAGAACTAGAGTCCTAAACAAAATTGTTTTACTTCACTTTTCTTCATAAAAATTATATTGCAAAACAGGGTGTCTACCAACCGGGAAATCCGGGAAAACCGGGAATTGTACTTAAATTTTTATTGGCCATGAAATGTACGGGAATTGTCCTTAAATGCCAGACAATGTCCTTAAATTTTTAATGGGCCATAATTTTATTGATCGCTAGTTGGTTAGGAGCACATAAAAGGTTTATCAGATGTTTGTTTACATTTTCATAATTTATTACTAGAGTAATTATGCAATAAAAATCCCATTAACAATCTCAAACCCATTAATATTTTATCACGCCAATCAAGGGTCAAGTCAAGTACTTCTATAGTAATACCAGAAACAAAAGAACCCTCGGCCGTTTCGAGCCGCGCAGGTTTCAATGGTACGGCCCACCTACCTGCGCGAACCACGTGATCTTTTCGTTTCTGCGCAGGTTGTTTTGTTCGTGGTATATCTATAAGAACTGTTGACTCAGCAGCTAGCTCATAAAAGTTATATCACTTTTATTCATTTACAACTTCTTTTTTTATTACTAGGGTATTATTATTAGATCCCAAACCTATTTTATCATGAAAATAATAGCTTTATAATGGCTGTTAAATTTCACTTCTTACTTGTACTTTTGGCTTGAAGATTCAATTTGCCGCGGCCAGTGCCTAGTGCCATAAAACTGTTTATGGTTTCATATTAAACATGTAAATAATCTACAGTCTTATTTTGTAAGTTAACCCCTTTTTTAAGGCCTGCTTGGTTTCAAATTATGTCATTGCATTTTCTGTATCTTTGTCTTATATTGTTGGCTATTCAGGTTTCAATGTTTTTTGTTTCCCATATATTTATTTATTGAGTTGTATGCTTTAAGCAATCAAAATCTTATGAACTAGAATGATGATAGTAACTTTGCTGCTATTATAACCTCATTGTTTGTTACTCAGTTTATATAGGCCCTCCTAAATAATTAGGCTTAGGCCTGGGTATTTTGATTCTTGAAAGAGCTGTAAAATATATTAAGAAAATGTAATTGAGCCCAAGATAAACAACTAATGATTGCTATGTGTCGATATTAACTTTACAAATGAAAATACAATAACCTTACTCTGTGCTTATTGCTTATTAATAGCCGCTTACCATACCTTGATTTTGTACTAAGAATTGAGTAACAATATGCATTAAAGATTTTTTTTTTCAAAAGTAGTCGAGAACCTAACGTTGTGCCAGGGCGGATCATGCCAAATTAATCCGCCTGGATCGGATAAGCTATGTTATGAAGTTTACGTGACGGATGGAGATATTTGTCGCTATCGCAGGAGACAATGATTGCGTTTCTCTGTTACACTATAAAAGCTTTAGGCCTACCTAAAGTATAGGTAGGCCTATGTTTGTTTACTTTCAATAAATTTCTATTTTGTAATTTTTAACTCTTATCTATCATTATTTACTTTTCTCTCTCGTACAACTACAGTGAATAACAAGATTAATACAGTTTGACAAATCAGGAAAATTATTCGGTAGGCCTAATGACACCGACAAAGGTTACGGCAAAGTGTCCTTAAATGTACGGGAATTGTCCATGAATTTTTTATCCAGAATGTAGTAGTCACCCTGAAAAACTTACAGTTCTTTCTGTTGTGGTTGTGAGTATGATAACGTGGACAAAAACAAGAAGTAGACACTGCAGTCTTCTACCTGAGCCAGGACCGACCGCGTAGTGTGGTAGGCCTATCAATAGTAATTTAATTATTGTTTTGTCTTATCTATATTGGTATTTTCCTGTTAAAGAGAACATTCATTATTTTGTATGCATGTGACAGCAACAACGATGTTTTGTAACACTGACAATGCCGTCCGTATTAACAGCAAAACATGTACCTAGGTTATTAAATCTACAAAATTTTGATTACTTGACGAGGTAAATTGTACTATGATAATTATTGAGTTTTAGAAATAAAATCAACAGGAAGGCTTAGTTAGGCTAATATAAACTTCCTGTTAAACAACAAGTTTGTCAAATATTAATGTTTTGGATTAAAAATATTGTATTTTCAAAAATATCATCCTCCAATTTTTATTTGGTTGTGTGTTTCTCAGTGTACATGATGCTATTGAGAAATTTTATGATAGTAAATAATCATAATATCCTATTAATAATATTTATAGGTGGGTCAGGAAAAAAATTCCAAGGTAGAGGTGGGTGTGAAATAAATTCCAAGAAGTTGGTGGGTCTCCACACCAAGATTTTTGGGAACTGCTGCTTTAGACATATAAAATAAAAATAAAGGAAAGGGATGATTACTAACTGAAGCTGTTTAACTAGGCCAAGGCGAGTTCTGGTAAAGGCAGAGGACGACCCAAGAAGGACAAGGAAGAGAAGTCTGAAGAGGAAGAAGAAGAAGACGATGCTGCAGATGAGGACGAAGGTGATGATGAGTGAATCTACAAGTGAATCTGTGTTCCTTTAGTGTTTGTGAGAGAAGTTCATTATACTGTCATTGATTACAATGTTCCTATAGTGATTTAAGTCCAAACAGAAGGTACATTCCGTTTAGACAAATATTGCTCTCAATGTAAATGAAGGTATGGATTTAGGTTTTAGGTTAGTATTTTTGTCTCACTAGTGTGACATTCGTTCAGTATTAATTTATAAGTAAACACATCAAATTTTACATCTTGAATGTTTTAATGTACAAAAAAGTTCTCACTCTGGAAGATTGTTCAAGTACAATAACTAACAGGTTTTACTCTGGTTTTTCTAACATTGATTAGCCTATCATCAACGCTTATGGTAGAAATTTTAAACATGCCATTCTGCCGTGATATGAGAATTATGTTAAGTTTAGTCTATTATACTTCTTTTTTGTAATTGAATTTTCTTGAACTTTGAATAGGCACTCTAAGGTGTGATTATTAAACCCTCTGGTAGCCTACTTAAAAAAACAACCATATAGCCTACCATGACCATGCCAATTTTACTTGTCACTGCTGTCTAAAGAAAATTCTCTGATTCCACGGACAGAAGAGTGTTCTTTAGCTAATGATTCCTGTTATCTATTATAAACTTAGTTCTTACCTGTTAAAACTACCAAACCTCTGCTTTTGTAACATTTTTGTTGGTTAAAGAATCCAAAATTTAAACATCAGCCAACAATTGGCATGGATTAAGAATATACTTTCAGTGATGCTTTTATGTAGTTAAGTAGTTTTTATAATTGTAAAATGTATTCTTTATTATTTGTGTGGAAAATAAATTTTGAGTGCAACACAACAGTGTGATGAATGATTTACCTTGTGAAATCAATACAAGTGAAATGGTTACAATTTGATTGTGATCCAACCCTTATTTTTGTACAATCATAATGCTATACAGCAAAACTTGGAGCAAGAAACTTATAGAGTACAAGTAAATGTAAATTATTAAATAGTCTGTACTATACTTCTAGAAATCATTTTGTTCCTCAATCAGAATCTGTAGGCCTAAGTGCAAATGATTGGCATTAAAACAATTTCACCTAAACAATTTGACTTAGGGCACAGAAAACATACTACTATAACCAGAGGTGCCCATCCCCCCCAAACCCAGAGGCCCAACCCCCCCCCCCCCCCCCCCAAGCCAAAGGAGTAGTTCTCCCCCCCAATTTATGCTGCCGTCTATTTAAACCTACCCTCCCCCCACCAATTTATCTGACAATTTTCCCTTTACCTCATAAAACGAGCATTCCAATTTAGTATTTGGTAAACTTGAGGTAAAGAAAAACAAACTTGCTGATAATAAAAATTAAATGTGTAATAGGAAACGTTAACAACATTTAACAATACTTCATTAGGTATCTATATAATTAATACGCTACATGAAACTTTGTCGGTTGAACTCCTCCGCCATTTCTTAACCGATTTTATCCATTGACGTCTCATTGGAAAGAGCGTGTCGCGTAGATTTGCAAACTGGCCTTACATTTTTGAAAAAGTCTTTTGGGCTCTGCCCCAGTGGCTGTTAAAGTTCCTATGTTATCCTTATGGAGAACATAATTGTTTACATTTTGATCAGCTGTATAATTTAATTGTTGTTATTTATTTTTAAATTCAATGAAACGCACTGAGTACATTTATTTACTATTTGAGTTTGTGTAAACATAACCTCCAAGACGGATCGTGTTGGTGTGGTTGTATCTTAAATTTATGTATTTATCGTTGTTTTGTGTCGCTTTGACGGATCGTGTTAGCATGATTGTAACTGAAATTTGGGCATTTATCGTTGTTTTTTGTAGCTATAATTTGTTTATTTGTTGTTTTTTATTTTAAATGTCTCCGACGCGACGACAACGAAACATAGACAAGAGGCGTACCCAATCGTGATAACGACCGCACCTACCGATCAGTGGCGCGTCTATAGGCTTAACCATAGATAAAACATACTCCTCAAGAATACATACAAGAAAACATACTCCAATGCGCCCTAACACTACCCCAAAACGACTTTTCGTTCTCAATTGGCCCTCTATCAATGATATGTGTTGCCTGTACAGCGAGGCATTTTGAGAAGGAGAAAACCGGTCGGAATGCTTTAGGTTTATCAATAACGAAGATAAACATGGTTTGAGTTACACACCGGCAATCTTTGAGTTGACTCTTTCAAACTCATTGTAAATATGACCGTTATTCGTTTTGAAATAGCTCCTGTAATACTTTGCAATTGCTCGAATTCGAGCAACATGTAAACTAGTATCTAACTAATGGACGAATTAGAAGTGTTTCAATTTACATTTCAGAATCTCTATTGTCAGCTAACATGTGCTCAGTATTGCAATAGACAACGTCTTCAAAAAGTACAACAATATACTATGTGAATTACTCTACTCCAACACAGTATTGTAACTGTACAATATATTAGGTGGCGTTAAATTTTACAGAGAAAGAATCTCAGAGAAGAATTTTAAGAAATCAAACCGCTTTAAAAATGCATTAATAATACCTTGGCAAAGAGTTTTTTTTTTTTTTTCAAAATTATAGGCAGTCACGAAATAAGACAGACTTGTTGCTCGCCACTCCCTGGCTCTACAAACACCGCCACTCCAAACAACACACTCCAAAAACTCGATTTTACTCTACAAAAATCGCCAGGCAAAATACCCACAAAAGGTTTTTAGGACGAAGTAATCTTATAAATAATTAATTTTGATAGCCCCAGGATTGCCTTTTATGACTAATAATGGTAGAAACGCATCTTGTCAGACAATCTGTTTATACACAAAACACGAAACGATAACAGATAGGCCTATATCAATTCACGTGAGTATGTTGCCGCGGGCAGGACTGGAAGTAAACTGAATCAGGTTATGACGGAAAGACGTGGTCTCTGGATTGTCGTCTCAAAAGCTGATATTGGACTAGTTGTAGTGACGGAGGAGAGTGTTGAAAATATAATGGGATTCATAATTGAGTTTTCCATTTAAAATTATTGACAATAATAACCAATTTATCTGCTAGATATAAATTATGGTCTCGAAATTGTACAGTACTGCACAAAGGAAATTTATTAAATACTTTGAGGAGTTTGAAATATATAAATACATAAAACTAGGGACAGCGCAAAATTGTTGAGTGAAAACACTCAATTATGAATCCCATTATACTTTTAACACTCTTCTCAGTCACTACAATAGTCCTATATCAGCTGGTGACAATGCAGACGACAATCCAGAGACCACGTCTCTGTCCGTCATAACCTGAACCTGATTCAGTTTACTTCCAGTTCTGACGACGGCAATATATACGCGTGAATTGATAGGCCTATCTGTAATCGATTCGTGTTTTGTGTGGTGGAGGTAAAGAACCACCAAAACATAATGTAGCAAATACAATTCGACACTGACACTGGTATATTAAGGATTGTCTGACAAGGTGCGTTTTTACCATTCTTAGAAGCAAATCTTAATTACGAATGGCAAAATGTTGTTGGTGTTGATAGTGAGCTACTTAGAAACACTTTTTCGGGCTGCTTATACAAAATTATTCATTCATTATGACAGAGCTAGCAAAAAACATCCCCCCCAAAATCCCCTCAAAAAAGTCCCCCCCAAAAATTCCTGTGGCGCAAACGCGCCACAGTACCCCCCCTCTGGGCACCCCTGACTATAACCCAGAATGCCAACCGCATGGTAAAAAGCATTAAGTGTTTTGAGAGAGCTTTGCCTGTCAATCGTAGGCAGCGCCACCAGCGTTGCTATGCTGAGTGCATGGCAACGCTGGTGGCGCTGCCTACGATTGACAGGCAAAGCTCTCTCAAAACACTTAATGCTTTTTACCATGCGGTTGGCACTCTGGGTATAGTAATATGTTTTCTGTGCTTAGGGTCAAGACTTTTTTGTAAACATTTTTTAAAGATGCCCTATGAGGACAGACCAGCCCTTACTAATTTCCATTGTCATAATTCGCATAAGCGTATTCAAGAAGTAACTAACTTATGTAACAGTTGTATTGCTAAGAAGTAACTAACTTATGTAACAGTTGTATTGCTAAGAAGTAACTAACTTATGTAACAGTTGTATTTTTAAGTGTTACTACTTTTTGGTACAATGGTATTTATAGTTATAGTATATTGTGGGGGGTATGGTCGCTTGGCAGTGAACCCAAAGAAAGGTAGGTACTGGAGATTTTATTATAGAAAATTATATTTTATATTCTCAATCCAAACATTCTTAAACAGTTATAGAGATATACTTACTTACTCCCAGGGCCATTTATATCCGAGGTGATATTTGGTCACACCTACAAATCTTCGCCAAGTTAACCGGTCTTTCGCGTCATCCTCCGTTGCCCCAATTCTCTCCGAATCTTCTTGCACTTGCTTCCACCACCTCTGCTTAGGTCTTCCCCAGGGTCGCCTTCCTGTAGTGTTTCCCTTTAAAACTCTTCCCAGTCTACAATCTTCACCTCTCCTTAATATATCACCAGCCCATCTGATTCTTCGGCACTTGATTTCTCCAATCACATCTGTGCTATTATACAGTTGCCTTAATTCCCTAGTACCTGGGGACCGAGCTTTGCTCGGGGGAAATCATTAGTCCTCTCTGAAAGCAGTCTTAGTACTGTATTGGAGATACATAAATCCATTCCCAAACTACACTCGGCTCGCCTTTACTACGTCCTACACCATTTCCTACGTCATGGACCTATTTCCCCCATTTCCATAGCACTTTAGGATTGTAGATACCTTAATCTAATCGTCATAAACAGTTCCCACACTCCGGACAGCTCGTCTTGACTACTTCCTTCACCACTTCCTACGTCGCGGACCTGTTTTCCTCCCTTCCCATAGCATTTTAGGATTGCAGATACCTTAATCTAATCGTCATAAGCAGTTCCGAAACTCCAGACTACTCGCTTTGACTACTTCTTTTACCACTTCCTACGTCACGGACCTTTTTTCCTCCCTTTCTATAGCATTTTAGGATTGCAAATACCTTAATCTAATCATCATTAACAGTTCCCACGCTCCAGACAGTTTGCCTTGACTACTTCCTTCACCACTTCCTACGTCACGGACCTGTTTCCCTCCCTTCCCATAGCATTTTAGGATTGCAGATACCTTAATCTAATCGTAATAAACAGTTTCCACACTCAGGACTACTCGCCTTGACTACTTCCTTCACCACTTCCTACGTCGCGGACCTGTTTTCCTCCCTTTCCGTAGCATTTTAGGATTGAAAATACCTTAATCTAATCATCATAAACAGTTCCAATGCTCCAGACAGCTCACCTTGACTATTTCCTTCACCACTTCCTACATCACGGACCTGTTTCCCTCCCTTCTCATAGCATTTTAGTATTGCCCATACCCTTATCTAATCGTCATAAACAGTTCCCACACTCCGGACAGCTCACCTTGACTACTTCCTTCACCACTTCCTACGTCGCGGACCTTTTTTCCTGCCTTCCCATAGCATTTTAGGATTGCAGATACCTTAATCTAATCGTCATAAACAGTTCCCACACTCCGGACAGCTCGCCTTGACTACTTCCTTCACCACTTTCTACGTCGCGGACCTTTTTTCCTTCCTTCCCATAGCATTTTAGGATTGCAGATACTTTAATCTAATCGTCATAACCAGTTCCCACACTCCGGACTACTTGCCTTGACTACTTCCCTCACCACTTCCTACGTCGCGGACCTGTTTCCCTCCCTTCCCATAGCATTTTAGGATTGCAGATACCTTAATCTAATCGTCATAAGCAGTTCCGAAACTCCAGACTACTCGCTTTGACTACTTCTTTCACCACTTCCTACGTCACGGACCTGTTTTCCTCCCTTTCTATAGCATTTTAGGATTGAAAATACCTTAATCTAATCATCATAAACAGTTCCCACGCTCCAGACAGTTTGCCTTGACTACTTCCTTCACCACTTCCTACGTCACGGACCTGTTTCCCTCCCTTCCCATAGCATTTTAGGATTGCAGATACCTTAATCTATTCGTCATAAACAGTTCCCACACTCTGGACTACTTGCCTTGACTACTTCCTTCATCACTCCCTACGTCACAGACCTGTTTCCCTCTATTCCCATAGCATTTTTGATTGTCTTTACTACTTCCTTCACCACTTCCTCCGTCGCGGACCTGTTTCCTTCCCTTCCCATAGCATTTTAGGATTGCAGATACCTTAAACTAATCGTCATAAACAGTTCCCAGACTTCTCACTGCTACCCTTGACTACAATGTATCGAGTAATCTACAGTATAATTTTTGCTAATAATTGATGTTTATCCTTTTGTACTGTATTTGTAATTTGCTAGTATACTGTGGGTAGTTGGCTTATTATGAACACATGCTACAACTTCAAGTCTTTTGTTTACTTTTTACTTGTTATTTAATTCAGCCAACATGGTTACCTAGCAACTCATAAGACTAATGTTAAAAAAAATGTGATTTTCATTTTCATTTTTCTACGTAATTAGATTTTTGTTGGCAGTTCTAACTGCAGTAAACTCGTTTTTAGGCCAGAAATAAACTATTTACAACAATTGAAGAAAATCGTCGGAACCGTTTCCGAGATCTTGGTGCAAGCAAGCATACATACATACATACATACAAGCAAACATTGATCGTATTAGAGTATAGGATTGTGTCTTATTCTCCATTCTCCATTCTCCTTGCTCAAATATTGGTCCAAAAATCTTCCTTAAAATTTTATTTTCGAATACTATTAGTTTCTTTTCATCTCTTTTATTTAATTTCCAGGTTTCTGATCCATATAGGAGAACTGGGCAAATTATTGTTTTGTACAGCCTGATTTTTGTTTTGCAGGACAAAGATTTAGATGAAAGTAATTTATTGCAAGCAAGAAAACGTCAGTATTTTGGTTAGATATAATTACTCCTAACTGTTGACTTTTTCAAATGTATGGCCATCAATTTCTATTGGTTCTTCAGTATTATCCAGGTTTCTTGAAAAGTGCATGTACTTAGTTTTTGAACCTTTTGATTTTAGGCCTACTTTTTATGTTATAGAGATATAGATAATAGAATAGAGATATTATAACAAGAACAAAGAACGGCAAGTACTAAAGGACAAAATATGATTTTCAATCAAGTATAAATGTTTACGCCACACTACATTATTTTGACGAACTTCCCACGCAAGGATTTAGTCCAGAAAACAGCTGTTTGCCGCCAGCTTATTCAAATGGGGTTTCATTGCGTACTACTGTGCTGCAATGAGTTTTGCCGGACACCAATCAGCTGATTATACTGTATTTAGGTGGCAGTGAGTGGTTATAAACAAAAACATAACCTCTCTTAGAGGTTATGACTAGTGATTTTTAGTCCTTTAGTTGGTGGAAATATATAAGGATTTGTACGGATTTAGTAGTATGGCGTAAACTATCGTACGTAACTCGTCCAAAATGTGTGTACCGGACTCGTATGGTAATCCCGTACTCGACTTCGTCTCGCACGGGAACGACCACACTCGTCCGGTAAACACTTATTTTCAGGACTAGTAACGTAATATACTATTACGTTAATATTCTCAATTATATATTTCGTACCTAGGGCCGAAAATTAGGTTTTGCCGGATCGAGATAATTTTTAAGTTTGAGACGAAGTTGAGAACTGGCGCTGGTTCCAGGGGGAGGGTGCGTTCACAAAGAAAGCTGGTTACAAGCGCTTGTTGGCAAGCGCTTACAAGCTCGAACCGGCGTGAGAAAAGTTAACATAGTATCAAGCGTGTGTGTTCACAGACAAAGCTTGTGCCGGCTAGCAAGCGCTTGTTACAAGCTCTGACAAGAACGCAAGAACGTTTCGTACTTGTTTTCCGGCGCTTGTTGAGCGAACCAGTCAGTTACAAACTACTTACAGTGCAGTGTGGATGTCGATGAGTTGATAGTTCAAGTATTTAGAGCTTCCAATGTCAAAAAAAAATATATTACCCACAGAATGTTCAATAACGTAACCAATAGGACAAATATAACATATATGTATTAGATAGACAAACACATTTAATTCAATATTAATTAAGTGTTGTGTTGGATTTTTTATAGATGAGACTTGTATACTTTTACTTTATTTACTTAGAAAATTAAAACATTTGAATATCTTTCACAATATTATTTGCATCATAATTAATCAGCTACCTAGGGTGTTTAAAACTCCCTTCAAGTATTTTTTAGGTTTTATTATTGGTCCAAAATTCGTTCTGGTACATGGATAGGTTGCTTATGCCAATCCCCCCAAAACTTCACTAAAACACTTTGAATTTTCTTGAGGATGAAATTAAACGTGATTAACTTCCGCGGCTAATTGCATGAACGCCTTCCTAATTCTACATCCTTTTAATTCTACATTTTCAATAAAAAATAACTCTTCATCACTTGAGGAAGATATTGTCTCAACCAGAGCTGAGACTACACTGAGCTTGAAATGCAAGCGTTTGTTGTGAACACACAACAGCATTCTCAAGCGCTTGGAACAAGCGCTGAAAGTAAGTTACTTGTAACCAGCTTTCTTTGTGAACGCACCCGGAGTGTGTGGTTTTTGGTCAAACTCTACCACCCATGGTATTTTAAAATTTAGCTACAAAGAGAGAGCGTAAGTCCATGATCAGAAATTTTTTGGATATTGAACGTACTGAATGCAAGAAGCAGCACAAAACTGCTTACACTCAGCAACCTACTTTAAGGCTAGTACTCACTAGGACACCCGGTCGCTTATCAACCGGCGACCTGGTTGACGAGCTACTAAGTTGATGATTGAACGTTTTATTGCCGGGGGGTACACACTAGGATACCTAGCACTTTCAACCGAGCAGGAAATCAAAATTTGGTGGGGATGGACTGTGTTTGGTTCTGGAATCTGGTTCGAGCTCTAATTGCACTGACCTGTGTGTTGTGACAACATGCACACCTACGAAGAAGTGATTGCTGCCGCAGTTATAATTCTATTTAATTGCAGTAACCATAGAAGAAGGTAGACATTGTTCAACAGATTTTGGGCTAAAGGGTGGCTTCAACGCGGACACAGTTACAGCCACATAGCACTTCTACGAACTTTGCGAGATGATAATCCTCAGGATTACAAGAATTATTTGAGGATGTCAGACGACAATTTCCATCACATTTTGCAATTGGTGACGCCTCATATTGGAAAAAAGGACACCCGATTAAGACAGGCAATCCCCGCCGAAGAAAGACTCGTAGCAACACTTCGATATCTAGCGACTGGAGCAGTCTACAATAAACTCAAAAAATCGAAAAACCCCTCTAGCTTAAAAGGTACCACGTTTACTTTAGCACTAGCATTGTTTAGTTTTGACAGTTGACACAAACAGTGGACTGCGTATGCGCTAGCCGTCTATAGTTGATCAACTTGGTCGCTGAAGCGTACACACTCTAGTTTTTTGAGAAATCTGATTGCCCGGCGATAAAATGGTTGATCGGAAACCCCCAGGTTTTCGATACATGTCCGAAAACCAAAAAGTTGCCTGGCTATTTTTACAAATCGCCGTCAACCAAATTGAAAAACACGTACACACACGGCGATATTTGTGCAATTTGGTCGCTCGTCAACCAGATCGCCGGTTGTTAAGCGACCGGGTGTCCTAGTGAGTACTAGCCTTTACACAACCAACTGTTGTAACTGATACTCCTACAATTGTTTGATTGATAGAAAATCATTTAAAATATGAATTATGAATTTTAAAATTTATTATTATAAAATTAAATTCTTTGGCCCAAAAATTAAGTTTATCCTACCATCACACTTATATGCCTACTATAGGTCGGCCGCTTAGAAAACGACCTCCTCCAGCATTGGTTTAGCATTAGCGCGCAGGTCGTTTTCTAAGCGGCCGAACTATAGGTGCCTCTTGAGCTATAATAATCTTGATGTACTCCACTGTGGTACATACATACTGGAATACATGCAATCAGCTGAGCCAAATAAATAAATTTTACTCCACACTACACTATTTTGACGAACTTCCCAGGCAAGGATTTAGTCCAGACAGCTGTTTGCAGCCAGCTTAATCAAAATGGAGTTTCATTTTCATTAACCACTGTACTGTAATGAGTTTTACCGGACGGCAATCAGCTGATTATACTGTATTTGGGTGGAAATGAGTGGTTATAAACAAAAACATAACCTCTCTTAGTGATGTTTAGTCCTTTAGTTGGTGGTAGAATATAAGGATTTGTATAGATTTAGTAGTATGGCGTAAACTATCGTACGTAGCTTGTCCAAAATGACCACACTCGTCCGGTAAACACTTATTTTCAGGAATAGTAACGTAATATACTATTTCCTACCACTGCATAGAAATGATCACATTGCCATAAGGCCCCTCGCCCACTATACGATTTCGGTCGTACGACACTGTGTCGGAACGACAACATTTCAACAGTGAACCATTGGATCTTATGAGAGCTCGCCCACTATACGATAATCTCACGACTACGACAAACTGTCGTGAAGCAGTCGTCCACTGCCACTGTGATACACGACTGTCTACCTCGCAGTGGCGTGTACGATCAAATGGGCGCTCGCCCACTATACGATTTTTGTCGTGCATTCTCCCCAGTAGTCCTATATATACTTTTTACAATTAACTCAAACTTCTTCATCATTATAGTTGTTATATCACTCGGTTCTGCCTTTTTTACCATTCTCTTGCGTATTTCTTATAGTGAATAAATATTTTTTTTACAATTCATTCATACTTTTGTATTATGATGTTTGATATATCGTTGGTTTTTTTTCAACCATTATTTTGATCTTCCTATATATTTTTTACAATTTGATCATATTTTTTCTTTATAATATTTTTATATGCTGCATCACTTATATAAGTAAATATACCAAAATAATTATTGAAACCATGCGAGTTTGGTTATTATTTAATATTTTATAATCATTGATTATTCTGTGTGAAATAGTTTCACTAATACCTAAATATTACTTTTTGCAGATTATATTAATAAAATTAAATCATTACTGTTTAAAAACGAATCCAAAAGATTGAAACATACAAACCTTTCACCAGACTTTCTTAAAAACCTATGATAGTTATGGTAAATTTAAAAACTTGTAAAAGGCATGGACTTGTATAATTTGAAAATTTCTTTAAATACATTAACTTAGGAAATAATCTACACATGAAAAAAATGATTTCTTTAATGCTGTGGGCCTACATTGGCCACTATCGCTTAATCTGCGCCACAGCAGACACATTGCAACAACATGGAACAGATTCATTGTTTTACTTAATTGATACAGAACCACTGTTTTAAGAATTGCGCAACACACCTCACTCTTCCAGGGCTACCTGGTCATTTATCCGATAAAGTGTCGTAAAGTGGGCGAGGACCACACATACGATAAGAATATCGTACGACACAGTGTCGTACGACCGATATCGTATAGTGGGCGAGAGGCCTAAGGGATGAGCATTGATAGTCGATGTTTTTGAAACATCGATATTCGATGTTTTTTACATCGTGGTAGGTTGCCGATGTTTTTTGTCAAGTATTGAGATATCGGTGTTTTCCATTACTCTCGAGTACAAAAAGCAGATGAAAAACAGAAAAAACGGAAGAATGACAAAATTGGTTATCTGTTAGCGAGTTGTAAACAAAAAAGAAGATATACTTTTTCTGTGTGTTATGACGAGTTAATTTATGGTGTTAGGAAAAAATTGTGTGTATTACTGGCACAAACAGTCATTACTGCTCTTGAAATGTATGGCCCCACTCAGCTAATACTTTGTGCGGGCCAACTACAGTGTCAAGCGGCAATGACGTTCTTTGCTCTCTTAATAAAGTTCACATTTAGCTATTTCCTTTATTCATTCTCACTCGCTTAATCAGTTGATCTTACTGTTGGCGTTTCTATAAAAAACACAAACATTTGGTAAGCAAACAACATAGCCCAAATAAATGGTATTAGCAATCTGACACATAATTTCTCCCATTTTCTTGTCAACAACCTTAAACATGGGCAAGCGGTGGGAGTAACTATGCATTTTATGGTTTTTTATGGGAAAATAACATAAGATACAATAACTTTCAAACAGTAATTTTAAGGGAATGAGATTTGTACCATTTTGTTTATAATTTAAAGGACTATAACATTACTAAATTTTTATCAAAATCATTCGGACCGTATTTTATAAAATCCAAATTTTCTATTATGTTATGGGAAAATCACAATTAAAAATCAAAATTTCAAAAAAATGCAAAAAACGCCTGAAGGTTCCATGGATTATTACCGATATAGGTAAAAAATTTCATTAAAAAATCGGACTACAGACATGGTCTGTAGCTCTGTACACGTCCCCTCACACATTACTTCGAAAACCACTTTTTTGGGCTCAGGGGGACCCACAACCAATATATATCCACTCGAAAAAGTTAAAGAAAACGATACTTTCTCCATATACTGTATAGGGGAGAAAGTAGAAAAGCATAGGCCTATATAACCTAAATGCCATTTTATTTACAACTAAAAAGTAAATCTGTGTATTTGGGATGAGTTATGGTGGTAAGAAAAATTTTGTGTGTATTACGAGCACAAACAGCAGTCATTGCCAAAAATGTATGGCCCCACTCAGCACCACAATGTACATTATTTAAGGACTTATGACAAAACTACATCAATTATATCTATTATATTATCAAAGTGATACAGTCAAATTTTATGTAAACGGTTAAGGTCATTTACCAAATAAAAATAGAGGCATATGGCATATCAAAATTAAGCTTAGAGTGTGTAGATTTGCCGAAAAGTATTGATATGGACGAACTCCCTAAGGGATCTGCCCCACAGGCTGATTTCCAAAGGGCTATGCCTTGCATGTTTTGGAAGTTAACGTTATTCGATTAATTTAGTGAACAACAGCTGGTCAATGCAATTGACAATATAGTTTGTTTACATTTTTGTTTTAGCGAATTTCCCTATAGGGAAGTAGCTATTACCGTAGGTGGCACGGTAAGACCTAGACCTGGGACCGATTTACTTTTTAATTTTGATGTCCCCAGAGGCCAAAAACACCATTCGTTCAAATTTTTATATATGTATATATATATATATATATAGACTTATATATATATATACGTCCGTAAACGCGATAACTTGAGTAATTTTTGTCCGATTTTGATGAAATTTGGTTTAAGGGTGTAAAGCGGGATAAACTTGAATGAGTTCGCAAACCAGCACGATCGGACCATGGGAACCTAGGAGGATTAAACATTAAGGAGAGGGCACGCGAATAGGAATACACGTGTTGCGGTGAAGCCAGCTTTAGCAGAACACTAGAGGGGCACGCGGAGCCGTAGAGTGGCAAAAAGCCTCGGCTATAACATGGGAGAGATAGGGAAAAACGCGACGCGCGCTGTTTCGAATTAAAATTGCCGCTAAACTAAAACACCTGTGTTATTCACCGATGGCATTCTTAAAGTAAATTAAATTTCCTATCGAACGGTGTCAATCATTCCTATAAAAACTATTATTTATTATTTATTATTGAAGATCAAAGTTGAAAGAATTGACCTGGATTTTGAACATATGATTACTTAAATTACGTTTTTGAAAAAAATACGATGTATCTACACAAATTAACAATTTATTCGTGTTCCTTAAGAGTTTCTCGAAATAAAAAATATATATTTACCTATATTTAAAAGTGGTATTTAGAAAAATAATTACAATAAAGTTTTTTTTTATTTTTCCAGTTTATAAAACAATCTTACTAATAATAGGTTAAAATGAAAATTTTAATTCGGGTGGTGAAATACTTTTTAAATTTGCATTTTTCATAGTTTTCTCGATTTGTTAATATCATTTTTTACTAGTTTTAAGTAATTTATGTGCTAGGCAGGTGATTTTAATTAGCCAAAGTTAAGAAAAAATGCAAAGCCGCTCTAACTTTTTTTACACCAACAGCCGTTACAATTAAATTACAATCATAAAAAGTAAAACAATTTCTTGGCAATCAAATTCTAGATTTTTTAAATATCATATTGAACTATATTTGATCTGTTTGCCCAAAGAAACTTCGAGTAAAAAGTGTTAATGTTCAACAATCATCGCGTCTTCTGACCGCCAAAGTGCGTTTATCATTCTTTTAAACGATCAAAACTTATTTTATTTCTCTTTAAGAAAATGTTGAAATACACATACAGTACTACTCATGATTTGAGTTTTAATTTATGAACAGTAAAATCCATTGGTGATATGGCGGGATTTGAACCCGGGACCCCATGAATCGGAGTCCCGCGCTCTGGTTAGAGTATTATAAATAATACACAATACAAGTATGGCAAAAAATAAAAACAAGGACAACGAATTCCAAAAAATAAATCATCCTTGTGTAAATTGCTCACCATTGAACGTACTATTGGTTATTGGTTCATAAATACGACTTTCCTCTTATTAGGCTCCTAATATTACGGTTAGAATTTAACTTTTTAATTTTAGTAGCATGATGAAGTCTAATTTTTAAATAGTTAATTGTTATTTATGTTACCAAATCTTCCAGTAACGCATACAACGCAGTATGAGAGGGGGGCGGGAGAGTAGCGCTGCCTTCCCCCCTCACCAGTACGCTGGCTTCAACGAAACTACAGCGTGTCCTCTCCTTAATGTTTAATCCTCCTAGATGGGAACGGGGCTTTACGGGGGGTTTTATGGGGTAAAATTTGGTTTTTCTCACTTTTGACCCTCAAAACACAAAATTTCCCGATTTCTCTTTAGACCTTTTTAAAGAGCTTAAAAAAACAAATAATTTAGTATATAAAATTATTTTTGTTCAATTATTAGTTACGGAGAAAATTAAAAAAATTGTAAATTTAAAATTCCTATGTTATTCTTATGGAGAATATTGTCAAATGTTGTAGTTTGCTTGTTTATGGATATATTTTGATCAAACTTGGCAAATTTATTTACTTTGTACTAAGCTATCAATATTTTACTCAAAAACACACTTTATTAGTTTCCTTGTAGCAGCAAACCTAGGTACTCGTTAAACCTAATGTTATTAAAATATATTTAACTGAAAATCAATTCAGACAAATGGAAATTCGCTTAGTCGGCAGGTTTGCTGCGGCGGGGGTATTTAATTTTTTTATTATTTACTTTTATGTTCTTAAAAGGTGTGGTGAATGGACTCTGAAGCTATTTCTAGCTGTTTGATACAAGTGAATGATTAAAGGTGTTCGAAACACGATGAATATGAGATTAACAAACCATGTATGTTGTTTGTTCAAAGAGGTTGTCATGGATCTTTAATAGGTCGCCAGTTCATTGAAAAGTATTAAATACGTCGTGAAAGAGAGCGGCGAGTTCAGGTACAACCGTACCCAACTCGGCCACCTTAGTTCGTAAGGTATGAAGGTTCCACTGCTTTTAACATCCTTTCAGATGACAATTTCTCGAACTTGGGCCCTTTAAATGAAATATAAAGTCAAAGTTGATTAAATTAATTTAATGGTAGCTTCTGTACACTCTTAATTCGCGGGTAGAACCTCTTGTTATTATCTATTTTAGTAGATTAAATGATACTGAATTAACAGTTAAATAAGACTAGCTGTTACCCACGGGCTTCACCCCGTTTGACTTCATAAGTATTAACAAAACTATTGGTTAAGTTAAGCTGAAATAAACAAAAAAGAATACCCCCGCCGCAGCAAATCTGCAGACTAAGCGAATTTCCATCTGCCTGATTTGATTTACACTAAAATTCCTCCTTAAAAATATCACATTTATTCCCTATTTAAATTATGTTTGCTGCAACAGGGAGGGTAGAAAAGTGTTTTTTAGTTGTTGTAAAATGTTAATAGTTTAGTAGGAAATTAATGTATTTTCAAAATTCGATCAAAATATGTTCATAAACAAGCAAACTGCAACAGTTGAATTATTCTCTATAAGAATAACATGGGAATTTTGAATTAAAATTTTTTTGGAATTTTCTCCGTAACCATTAGGCGCATAATAATGGTTCAATATACTAAATTATTTGTTTTTTAAGCTCTACAAAATGGTTTGGAAAGAAATTGTGAAATTTTGTGTTTTTAGGGTAAATAAGGGAAAAACCTTTTTTCACCCCATAAACCCCGTTCCCATAGTCCGATAATGCTGGTTCGCGAATTCGTTTGAATAAATGTAGGTTTACAAGTTTGTACCAAATTTCATCAGAATCGGATCATTTTTGCTCGAGTTATCGCGCTAACGGACACATATATATATATATATGAATTTGAACGGATGGTGTTTTTGGCCTCTAGGGACCTCAAAAAGAAAAAGTAAATCGGTCCTGGGTCCAGGTCTTACCATGAGTACTACGGTAATAGCTTATTCCCTATATGGGAAATTCGCTAATACAGTAGAATAAAAAAATAATCACACCTAATTTTAATAAGGTAATAAATTGAAAGAATAACAAACAAATAATAACAGCTCAGTTATTTTTTTAACATTAGGTATATGGAAAGTTCCCTTTAGAAAGGAATAACCTTCTTAAAGGGCAATTAATGAAATAATGGATAGTTTTGCGCAAGGTGTAGGTTGTGCGTCATGACGAACATTTTAACTTTTAAGTATATGGTTTATGGGGGTGTGACTTGTAGTTTTCTCAAAAGTTCATGGGTACATTGGAATTATATATGGACTACTGTAGTAGTGTACCTGTTGCTCGAATTCGAGCAATTGCGAAGCATTACAGGCGACTCACAAAGATTATGGAAATACTCACGATCTACGCAACAATTAGATATAATCAAAATCTTTTGTAAATATCTTATCTTTTCTCAAAAAGCTGATCTTGTTTTTTAGTGTTTCTACAAATTTTTCCCTCTCATAGCCGCATTAGGTTGTCTATAATAACGATTATAAATAAAAAAAAAAAAACATTATTTCTTTTCTTCTACTTGGTTGTGTTCTATGACTTTTTCTATGTTTCCATTGTTTGCAAATCGGTTATTTCAATGATTGCTCAAGAAGTGCAGCATATTGTTAATTCAGTTTTATTTTTAGCCTATATCAAATTGTCCAGGATTTCTCACTTTTTTCCATTGTAATAATTTCACCAACGCAAGTTTCGTCTACAGATGCAATACACCAAAGAATATCACCTACGTACAATCTCCAAGAAGTGGTAAAAAAACAGAAACCAAGCCATACAATAGATATAAGTTAACTCCATAAGAAATAATTTTAAGAGTTACTGTGATATTAGGATTTTCCACTGATTTGGTAATAGAACATTATATTGCAAAACATGAAATGAATGAAATGAAATGAAATGAAATGAAATGAAATGAAATGAAATGAAATGAAAAAATATCTTTATTCATATGGTATACAGTCGCATACATTGAATGGCGTCACTAGGCTTAAAACTAAATAAAACTAATCTACAATTCATCGAAACCATAAAGTGTTTTATCAGTTAAGAAATGTTTAAGTTTTTTTTTAAATTTGGAAATATTATCAATATTCCTCACCTCAGCTGGGAGTTTGTCCAAAAACCTTTTCCCTGCACAGGTGGTTTTTTTGTTAAAGAGCTCCAAGTTATGGACACTGACAGCAATTTCGTTTCTGTTCCGGGTAAAATAATTATGACAATCACCAAGTTTAGGGACCAAATTAGCATTAGAAAGTTTTTTTGTGTGTAAAATTGTATGAAAAACATAAATACTATACACAGTCATTATTCCCAATTTTGAAAAATATTGACGAGCGGAAGTATCCCATTCTAAATTTAACATAATTCTGATTGCACTTTTTTGAAGAGTAAGAATTCTATCCAGGTTTTGCTTAGAGGTACAGCCATAAATACTTATGCCAAAAGATATTGATGAATCGATAAAAGCAAAATAAAGAATCTTTAAGGTTTCTATTGAGCAAAATTTTGACATTCTATTAATAGCATGGATACCAGAAGTAATTTTGTTGACTACCTGGTCAACATGCTTATTCCATGTAAGATTTTTGTCTACAATTAATCCTAAAAACCTTGTTGTGGTGATTTCTTCCAATTTATTATTTTGAAATTGAATTACAGGCTGTACAATTTGTTTTCTTTTTCCTGTTGTAAAAACCATAAAATTACTTTTGCTTAAATTTAACAAGAGCTGATGAGAATTTAAAAAAGTATTTAGCATATTTAAAATATCAGAACAATGATTTTCTAAATTTGATAACGATGAATTGCTGATTTTAAAAGTAACATCATCAGCATACAGGCAGATATTACTACTGTGTAAACTAGTTGAAAATGGAATTGACAGATCCCTAATATAAATGAGAAATAAGATCGGTCCCAAAATAGACCCTTGGGGTACCCCATGGTGAATCTCTGTAAGAGGAGAAGATCTTGAGATTAACCTGTTATTTGTCAAATTTTTAATTTCAACGTATTGATATCTGTTAGAAATATATGATCTAAACCATTCAAACGAAATGCCATCAATGCCCAAACTTCTGATTTTATCTAAAAGAATTGTATGTGACACACTGTCAAAAGCCTTACTTAAGTCTAAAAATATGCCAACTGTTGTTTCACCTTTGTCAAGAGAGTTTATTACTGATTCTATAAAATCTATTGCTGCAGTTGTAACTGATCTTCCTGATCTGAAGCCATGCTGATTATTATCATGTAAAGAATACGTTTCCAGATAGTTCGTCAGTTGTATGTAAACTGCTTTCTCATATATTTTTGAAATGGTAGGTAATAGCGAAAGAGGACGGTAATTGGTTATTTTTTTAGAATCGTTGTTTTTATAAAGAGGAATAACTTTAGCAATTTTTAATTTAGAAGGAAATAATCCACTAACAAAAGATGAGTTAATTAAATGCACAAGAGGTTTCACTAACTGATAGCAAGCATGCTTTAATATTGTCATGGGTATCTCATCAAAACCAGTTGAAAGTTTGTTATCAAAGGAACTGATAATTTTTAAAACTTCACTATCTGTGACTGGTTTTAACCTAAATTTAGTTTGGGAGACTTGTTGAATTGGCTTGTTGACATGTGTGTTGCTATTTTGTGCAAGGTGAGGAAGTATTGATGAGGTTACATAGGTGCTAAAAAAATCATTAAATATTAAGCTAATATCTCCAGGATCAGTAAACAATGTATGATTAAAATCTATTTCAATATTACTAAATGCTGGTTTCTTGTTGGAGACCTCATTATTAAGGATTTTCCAGGTAGTTTTACATACATTACTAGATTGCTTAACCTTAGTCTCAAAATGTTTCTTTTTAGTAGCAATGACTTTTTTTCTAAAATCCTTATTCAGACTTTTGGCTTTATCAAATAAAATTTTATTTTTTGTGTTACGTGCCATTTTACTCATGTTTACAATTTTAGATTGTTCATTCTTCAAATCATCTGTTATCCAAATATTATTTGATTGTTTGCATCGTTTTTTAAACTTAGGAAAACATGTATTAAAATAAAACATAAAAATTCTATGAAAAGTGTCGAATTTCTCCATAACATTTGCGTTGTAAACATCTATCCAGTTTTCATGATCTAATAATTTAGTAAACATGTGTAAATTTTTTTCACTAAAGTCTCTTACTTCTTTTACAGTTATTTTATTTGGAGTCAAAACATTTTGGTTTGTGAACTTATTATTTAGGCAACTAATCTGCAACAATAATCCATCGTGATCAGATATCTGGGTATTCACTCCAGTAACATTCATCTTATAATCTAAAACATTTGTCAATACATTATCTAGAGCTGATTCTGACATATATGTAACACGAGTAGGAAAGTTTACAAGATATCTCATGCTATATACCTGTAGTACGTCATTAAGCATTTTCCTGTAAGTAGTGTCCAATACATTAATATTTATGTCTCCAACAATTACAATATTTTTAAAATGTTTCAACAATAAATTTAATAAAGAGTCAAGCTTCTCTAAAAAGAGATTAATTTTTACAGAAGGGGATCGATATATTGCTACTAGTAAAAGCTTTAAACTATTATGCTTGTACTCTGTAATACAACACTCAAATTCTTTTTCACATATTATGTTGGTATTTTCCAAAATATTTATTTTTCTATGTTTTACATTTCCATTGATTTTACCAAGGATCATAACCTACCAAGGATCATCACCTAACATGACACGATGCAGACTAAAATCAATTTTAAAATCAGAAAAACCCATTGCAAATACTGTACTTCATTTTGAAAAATTCAATAAATCACAATTTAAATATTAACAGCTGTTTCATTAAATTTTAAGTCTTACAAAAACAACAGAATTCGGTTACATAAAGGCATCAAATACGGCTAATGAAGTTAAAGTTATATTTCGACATTTTAACTATAAAGTTGAGAGTGTTCCAAAAATAATCACGAGGGTTAAAAATTAATAAGGATTGACCATTTTTTTTACATTTGAATTTTTGAGCGGAGCGAGCGAAGCTCTTATACGTCGACTCTTATGCATTTCGTAATACGCAAACTCCTCCTAGACGGATGAATCAATCGTTTTCAAATTTTGCATGGTGATAGAGACCATATCGGTGAGTGCCAACATCTATATGGCGTTAAAAAAGTCTCTCAGGAATCCGCCCCACTGGGTCTCAAAGTTTTAATGTAATCCTTATGGAAGCAGTATTTGACACATAAACAAAAACATATGATCAGCTGTTGACTTTTGAATGCAGTAGAAAAGAAATAGCTGATAGCATTAATCCACAGATATTAGAACAGAAACGGTATGGATCATAAATATAATCAAATGACGACACTAGCTTGAGGTCCGTGACGTAGGAAGTGGTGAAGGAAGTAGTAAAGGAGAGCAGTCTGGAGTGTGGAAACTGTTTATGACGATTAGATTTAGGTATCTGCGTTCCTAAAATTTTATAGGAAGGGAGGAAAACTGGTCCGCGACGTAGGAAGTGGTAAAGGAAGTAGTCAAGGCGAGCTGTCCAGAGTGTGGGGACTGTTTATAACGATTAGATAAAGGTAATATTAAAGGCATTCCTAAAATTCTATTGGAAGGGAGGAAAAGGGGTCCGCGACGTAGGAATTGGTGAAGGAAATAGTCAAGGCGAGCTGTAGGGAGTGTGGACTGTTTATGACGATTATATTAAGGTATCTGCAATCCTAAAATGCTATTAGAAGGGAAGGAAACAGGTTCGCGACGTAGGAAGTGGTGAAGGAAGTAGTAAAGGCGAGCTGTTCGGGATATGGAATCTGTTTATGACCCTTAGATAAAGGTATTTGCAATCCTAAAATGCTATGGGAAGGGTGGAAAACAGGTCCGCGACGTAGGAAGTGATGAATGAAGTAGTCAAGGCGAGCTGTCCGGAGTGTGAAAACTGTTTATGACGATTAGATTAAGGTACCTGCAATCCTAAAATGCTATGGGAAGGGTGGAAAACAGGTCCGCGACGTAGGAAGTGATGAATGAAGTAGTCAAGGCGAGCTGTCCGGAGTGTGAAAACTGTTTATGGCGATTAGATTAAGGTATTTGCAATCCTAAAATTCTATGGGAAGGGAGGAAAACAGGTCCGTGACGAAGGAAGTGGTGAATGAAGTAGTAAAGGCGAGTTGTCTGGAGTGTTGGATCTGTTTACGACTAATAGATTAAGGTATCTACAAACCTAAAATGCTATGGGAAGGGAGGAAAACAGGTCCGCGACGTATGAAGTGGCGGAGGAAGTAGTCAAGGCGAGCTGTCCGGAGTGTGGAAACTGTTTATGACGATTAGATAAATGTATCTACAAACCTAAAATGTTATGGGAATGGAGGTAAACAGGTCTGTGACGTAGGAAGTGACGAAGGAAGTAGTAAAGGCGAGTTTTTCGGAGTGTGGCAACTGTTTATGACGATTAGTTTAAGGTATCTGTAATCCTAAAATGTTATGGAAAGGGAGGGAAACGGGTCGTGACGTAGGAAGTGGTGAAGGAAGTAGTGAAGGCGAGTTGTCCGGAGTTTGGGAACTGCTTATGACGATTAGATTAAGGTATCTGCAATCCTAAAATGCTATGGAAAGGGAGGGAAACAGGTCCGTGACTTACGAGGTGGTGAAGGAAGCAGTAAATGTGAGCTGTCCGGAGTGAGGGAACTGTTTATGCCGATTAGATTAAGGTATATGCAATCCTAAAATGCTATGGAAAGGGAGGGAATCAGGTCGGTGACGTAGGAAGTTGCAAAGGAAGTAGTAAAGGAAATGTTGTTCAGAGTGTGGGATATGTTTATAACCAATAGATTAAGGTATTTGCAGTCCAATAATGCTAAGGGTAGGGAGGGAAACAGGTCCGAGACGTAGGAAGTGGTGAAGGAAGTAGTCAAGGCGAGCTTTTCGGAGTGTGGGAACTGTTTATGACGATTAGATTAAGGTATCTACAATCTTAAAATTCTATGGGAATAGAGAGAAACAGGCCCGCGACGTAAGAAGAGGTGGAGGAAGTAGTAAGGTGAGCAGTGTGGAGTGTGGGAACTGGGAACCCTTTGTAGCAGTTAGATTAACTTATCTGCAATGCTGAAATGCTATGAGAAGGGATGGAAGCATGCCCACGACATAGAAATTGGTGAAAGAAGTAGTAAAGGCTAGCGGTGTGAAGTGTGGGCAATGTTTGTGGCAATTATATTAACGTATCTAAAATACTAAAATGCTATGGAAAGTGATGGAAACAGGTCCACGATGTAGGAAGTAGCTTAGGAAGTAGTAAAGTATGAGCATAATGTGAGAACCGTCTGTGGCAGTTAGATTAATGTATCTTCAATCCTAAAATGCTAAGAGAAGAGAAGGAAACAGGCCCTACGACGTAGGAAGTGGTGAAGGAAGATTTAAAGGCTGGCAGTGGAGAGTGGGGGAACCGTTTGGGCAGTTAGATAAATGTATCTAATACCATTATATAGTCAATATACCAATATATAGTCAATTCTAATACTTAAATGCTACGAGAAGGGAAGGAAACAGGTCTATGGCGTAGGAAATGGTGAAGGAAGTAGTAAGGCTTGCAGTGCAGAGTCTGGGAACTGCCTTTGGCAATTACATTAATGTATCTGCAATCCTAAAATGCTAAGGACAATAAGACAATAGATAAATTTCTTCCATAGAGGCTAAAAACGATCTTTACTCCCTAAAGAGTAAAAATGCTACTTTAGACCCGCAACGCATGCATTAAAAACGACTGTTTTTACTGCAGTATGACAAAAACAATATAGTATGAACCCCTGGTGACTCCGCTCAATTTTGTGGATGCCTCTGCAAACGCCACCTAGTTATCACCATGTACAAATTACAGGAATAGAAATAACAGAGTTTTGGACATTAAAATAACAAGTGGAATTAATCGCTAAACTATTATGATCAGGATACAAAAAACATGAAAAAACAAATAAAAATAAAAAATAACAAACAAGTTTCCCGATCCCTTAGCTCTATAGTGTGTTTCACCAACTGTGTCACCTGACAGATCCCCCCCCCCCCCCCAAGGAGGCCCTTGACTCTCACACACACACTCACGAGCTTCTGGGTCTGACCTGCCCGGCCGGACAGATGACTCACCACTATGGTATCCAATAAGCAAACCCATAAACAATAAATTTTAATAAATTTAAGGGATATTCTAAATGTTCATTCAATCTAAAAGAAAATTAAACCTTACACGACATGATTGTGATAGTATATGCATACAAACCTAATTAATTCATGATTAAATTTTAAATACCCATTTTATTTTAATAGGCTACTGAAATAAGCACTATGTGGTTATAACTATTGTCACCATCAACCAAACTTTACAAATTAAATGAAGTTATATTGAGATTGAAATGAAAACTGAGATTTAATAATTACAAAGTTTCACCCTTAATTAATTACTCCGCAAGTAATTAATACATTCAATACAGAACTTATGTATTGTAATTTATTTTATTCTAAATATTTTATTTAGCAGTAGTTAAATTTGTACCTGTTATCTTAAACTTAAAACTTCCTTGGTCATTAACGTGAAAATATTTAGTGTGTGACTGGACTCTGGCATGTAATAACTAAGGGTTGTTTGGTTTTTCCTTTTTTTGCACTACACCCCATTGACTTTGAATTATATACAAGTAGAATTTTCATCATATTGTAAAATTTAAAGTATTTTTGTGGGTTTAATGTAGGCGACTTTTTAGAGTTGGTTTTGTTTTACTTCTGGGTTATGTACCACAGGACATGAAATACTTTACAAATAGACTGTTCTATTTAGTTACAATTTTTTTTCATTAAAATATAATTAAATACCCCCACCGCAGCACACCTGCCGACTAAGCGAATTTCCATTTGCCTGAATTGATTTTCAATTAAATATATTTAAATAACATTAAGTTTAACGTGTACCTAGGTTTGCTGCTACAAGGAAACTAATCAAGTGTATTTTTTAGTAAAATATTAATACCTTAGTATAAAATAAATTAATTAGCCAAGTTTAATCAAATTATATCCATAAACAAGCAAACTACAACATTTTACAATATTCTCCATAAGAATAACATGGGAATTTTAAATTTATAGTTTTTTGAATTTTCTCCGTTACCGATAACTGTACAAAAACATTTTGATATACTAAATTATTTGTTTTTTTAAGCTCTTTAAAAGGGTCTAGAGAGAAATTGGGAAATTTTGTGTTTTGAGGGTAAAAAAATAAGAAAAACCAATTTTTACCCCATAAAACCCCCCGTAACACCCCGTTTCCATGGTCCGATCATACTGGTTCCCGAACTCATTCAAGTTTATCCTGCATTACACCTTTAAACCAAATTTCATTAAGATCGGACAAAAATTACTCAAGTTATCGCGTTCACGGACGTATATATATATATATAAATCTATATATATATATATATAAATACATATACATATATAAAAATTTGAACGAATGGTGTTTTTGGCCTCTGGGGACATCAAAATGAAAAAGTAAATCGGTCCTGGGCCTAGGTCTTACCGTGCCACCTACGGTAATAGCTACTTGCCTATAGGGAAATTCGCTAAAATCTAAAATTTGAAAATAAGTTTTAACAGATTTGGAATGGGATTTGCAATTTAAAGTTGTCCCATTTTTATTTTACCATCGATTATTGTAGTAAGCATTTAGTTTATGATAAAAAAAACAAAGCTATTACAGTTTTTAAGTAACACATTTATTCAACAAAATTATTTAATACAGTGTAACAGACAATGGTTCCTTTTTTTAGCAATAAGAAAATATATCAACATCTTTTAACTTGGTTGGTTCTGTTTCGCCACCTCTGTCGCTGATCTGACGGCTTGGACTGATGGACGGAGACGGAGTCGTCTGCAACAACACCACTCACTTATCAAAGTTAAAATTATTTGAAAAAACAAGAATCTACTTTTGCCATACTTAAGCAAAAATGACAGTACAAACTTTCAATAAATTATTGCAGGGTAAACAAAAGCAGTTCTTTTTAGCCCTAGGGTAAAAAATACCCCCGCCGCAGCGAACCTGCAGACTGAGCGAATTTCCATTACCTGGTTGGATTTTCACTTAAATTGTTGCTGCTACAGGGAGGGTAATTAATTGTGTTATTTTAGTACAATATTAATAGCTTAGTATAGAATAAATAAATTTGCCAAGTTTGATCAAACTATATCCAAAACAAGCAAACTACAACAGTTTACTAATATGCCATAAGAATAACATTGGAATTTAAAATGTAATTTTTTTTAAATTTTATCCGAACCAATAATGGTAAAAAACACTTCAATATACTAAATTATTTGTTTTTAAGCTCTTTATGTTGGTTTGTAGATAAATTGGAAAATTTTATGTTTTGAGGGTAAACAATGTGAAAACCCCATTTTTACCACATAAAACCCTGTTCCCATGGTCCGACGATTCTGGTTCACGAACTCATCCAAGTTTATCTCGTCCTACATCTTTAAGCTAAATTTCATCAAAATCGGACAAAAATTACTCTGCTTACAAAAAGTATTTGTAGGCCAAGATGTTTGTAATTTTATTTAAATGTATAACTGCAATTGCTTTTAAAAAGAAATACAAAAACTGACAAATGACTTAGATTAATACTTATAAGCCTATTTATAAATTAGAGGAAACTTTATTAGATCTCATCATACTCAAATTCAAACATTTACAGTATTTTAAAATAATTAACACTCAGAAACTTTTGTGTAATGGAAATCTGCAAGCGACTGAGGCCGAAGGTGAGGGAGGGCATGTTAACCAAGCTTTAGAGCAAAAACTTTCCCTTTTCCTACCCCATGTCCCGTTAGACGGTGGGCAGGGCTTCACACTAATAAACACTCAGTTCATTCATTCACAGTAGAGAAGAGTTTTTGTGGCAGTGATGTAATGTCTCTTGTCTGCTCTTCACTTCATAGATCACACGTAGACTTCTTTCAAAAATTATAATATTAAAATAAGTGAAAAACTGTTGAAATGTTTTTGCAATTAATAATAAACCTTTAACACCAAAATATAAGTTCGATACACATACATATTGTGTTTTTTTTTTTTGTGGTATAACAGTTTTTAACCAGGTTTATTTTTGGTGAATTGAGAAATGCTTTGTTCGTAAAAATGAAGATGGAATATGTCAAATAAAATTGTTGATTTTCTCGTTAACTACTCGACTCCACTCGATACTAGAGTATTAGGTCTAATTACTCGACTCGACTCAAAAAAACACTTCTCGCCCATCCCTAGTGACTATTGTGATCATTTGTTTGATCTGACATATATTTACATGTTTCTTGGGGGTAGTGGTGAAGCCAGGGTCGTGAGGTGGTCACAGGTGTTTGCTTGATCTGTAGAGAATCTAAAGGGCTCAACACCACCTGGTTAACAGAGAACAATACTTGAAAATGTAAACAGAAAGCTTTTGATTTTTTAAATATTACAGTACTAAAAATATCAGCTAATTGAATAAGTTCAAAAAGGTTCTTTATTAAGTCCTATTATAACTTTATTTTCTTGATTTTGTCCTGGTAGTTCAAAAGAAGACAGGGAAAAGAAGGACTGCTCACCATTCGTAAAACTATCTTAAGCCCTTTGAAACCAAGGAATTTTTTCAATTGTCTAAACTTTAATCTGATGATTAGGATGCTCTGTCAATTATACTTTGTTATTCCTGAATACACTGCTTGGCAACTGTGTACACCTAAAAAATACTGTCATGTAGAATGAGTTCAAACAATAATATTATGAAACTACACAGAAAAAGTTATAAGTTTACACATGTTAATATTTCACAAATTAGAAAAAGAGGCTTGAATTAAATACTATAACTTGAGTAGATACCTTTGTAGCAATAGATGTATTAGGTCTAGAATTACTGTTAAGCTTCCCTCCTTTGAATAATGCTGACGCTGAACGTTTGCCTTTGGATTCCGTCATCTGTGAAAAAAGAATTGAAAGCAGTGTATACAATCAAGAGATTTCACGTGGGAAAAGAAGTAGGTACTTTAAAAACTAATACAATTGTAACGAGCCTTTATCCTAGTAGAGTAAGTTTTTGTTGTCTAGCCTCGCGCTGATTGTTGAAGTAAGCAAATGACAGTGGCGAAGCGAGATAGCGCCCTTTGACCCCAGCTTATCAGTTCCAACAAGCATCGGGTATCCTGGAACTTCATGATTGTCTAGGACAGTTTGAGTTGGACATTTGAGTCGTGGACGACGGTTAGTGAGTTGGCGTATTGTGCGAGAATTGCGAGTGGACGATTGTGCGTCGGTAATTAAAAGAACAAGGGAATATTTAATATTTAGTTCCATTCTCATTAAATAGTTCACCGGTACAGCTGAGGAATAAATTTCACTGTTGAGTTTTAACGATGAAGTTAAAGAATTTATATCTAGATCTGAGTTGAAAATAACTGTGTTTCATTATATTATTTTATCATTGTTGTTTACTGTTCCAAATGTTAATTATTTTTAATTTTTTAATAGTTTATATAATTGTTAAAATCCTTTTATTACTGTTACTTTTTTCATTGTTTATCAATAAGTACCTGGGGACCGAGCTTTGCTCGGGGAAAATCATTAGTTAACTCTGAAAGCAGTTTAGTATTGCAGATACATTAATCCACTCCCAAACACCACACTGCTCACCTTTACTACTTCCTTCACCACTCCCTACGTTGTGGACCTGTTTGCCCTCCTTCCCTATACCAATTTAGAATTGCAGATACATAAATGCCAAATACAGTTCCCACACTCTGCACTGCTAGCCTTACTACTTCCTTCACCATTTCCTACGTCATGGACCTGTTTTCCACATTCTCATAGCATTTTAGGATTGTAGATACCTTAATCTAATCCCCATTAAAAGTTCCCACACTCCAGACTGCTCACCTTTACTACTTCCTTCACCACTTCCGACGTCGCGGACCTGTTTCCCTTCCTTCCAACGACATTTTAGGATTGCAGATACCCTAATCTAATCGTCATTGACAGTTCCCACACTCCGGACTGCTTGCCTTTACTACTTCCTTCACCACTTCCTTCGTCGCGGACCTGTTTCCCTCCCTTCCCATAGCATTTTATGATTGTAGATACTTTAATTTAATCGTCATTAATAGTTCTCACACCCCAGACTGCTCACCTTTACTACTTCCTTCACCACATCCTACATCACCGACCTGTTTCCCTACCTTCCCACGGCATTTTAGGTTTGCAGATACCTTAATCTAATCGTCATAAACAGTTCCCACACTCCGGCCTACTTGCCTTTACTACTTCCTTCACCACTTCCTACGTCGCGGACCTGTTTCCCTCCCTTCCCATATCATTTTAGGATTGTAGATACCTTAATCTAATCCCCATTAAAAGTTCCCACACTCCGGACTGCTCACCTTTACTACTTCCTTCACCACTTCCGACGTCGCGGACCTGTTTCCCTTCCTTCCAACGGCATTTTAGGATTGCAGATACCCTAATCTAATCGTCATTAACAGTTCCCACACTCTGGACTGCTTGCCTTTACTACTTCCTTCGTCGCGGACCTGTTTCCCTTCCTTCCAACGGCATTTTAGGATTGCAGATACCCTAATCTAATAGACAATAGACAATAGACAAATAATCTTTATTTACACATTCATTAAGAATAGTAGTAGCGTCAATTTACAATTTTTTCTAAATGTTTGGTTGAGGTGTTGTTTGGTCAAAGATCTGTTGATGGTATTCTTCTAAGGAATAGAAAGGTCGATTAATGAGCCATTGATGCAAAGCTGGTTTGAGGTAATCTTCTGACTTGCTTCTTAGATCTGGAGGTAGCCTGTTGTAGATTTTCATTCCTGCGTATGAAGGTTTCTTTTCAAACTGTGCCGTGCGATGTTGTGGAAGGTTGTACTGCATGGTGTTTCTCAGGTTGTGTTGGTGCATTTCGCCACGCCTTGTAGGGTTATTTCTTACTGCAAATAACACAACTTCCTGGATGTAGAGTGCTACAAGGGTAAGTACTTTGAGTGACCTGAATGCTTCCCTGCAGCTCTAATCGTCATTAATAGTTCTCACACCCCAGACTGCTCACCTTTACTACTTCCTTCACCACTTTCTACGCCGTGGACCTGTTTCCCTCCCTTCCCATAGCATTTTAGGATTGTAGATACCTTAATCTAATCGTCATAAACAGTTCCCACACTCCTGCCTGCTTGCCTTTACTACTTCCTTCACCACTTCCGACGTTGCGGACCTGTTTCCCTTCCTTCCAACGGCATTTTAGGATTGCAGATACCCTAATCTAATCGTCATTAACAGTTCCCACACTCCGGCCTGCTTGCCTTTACTACTTTTTTTCACCACTTCCTACGTCGTGGACCTGTTTCCCTCCTGTCCCATAGCATTTTAGGATTGCAGATAACTTAATCTGATCGTCATAAACAGTTCCCACACTCCGGCCTGCTTGCCTTTACTACTTCCTTCACCACTTCCTACGTCGCGGACCTGTTTCCCTCCCTTCCCATATCATTTTAGGATTGTAGATACCTTAATGTATTCTTCATTAATAGATCCCACACTCCGGCCAGCTTGCCTTGACTACTCCCTTCACCACTTCCTACATCGTGGACCTGTTTCCCTCCTGTCCCATAGCATTTTAGGATTGCAGATAACTTAATCTAATCGTCATAAACAGTTCCCACACTCCGGACAGCACGCCTTGACTACTTCCCTCACCACTTCCTACGTTGTCGACCTGTTTCCCTCCCTTCCCACGGCATTTTAGGTTTGCAGATACCTTAATCTAATCCTTATTAACAGTTCCCACACTCCGGACAGCTCGCCTTTACTACTTCCTTTACAACTTCCTACGTCGTGGACCTGTTTTCCTCCCTTCCCATTGCATTTTAAGATTGCAGATACCTTAATCTAATCGTCATATACAGTTCCCACACTCCGGACTGCTTGCTTTTACTACTTCCTTCACCACTTCCTATGTCGCGGACCTGTTTCCCTACCTTCCCATCACATTTTAGGATTGCAGATACCTTAATCTAATCGTCATAAACAGTTCCCACATTCCACACTGCTAGCCTTTACTACAATCATAGATAAAAAAAGTCCTGCTACTATGTATCGAGTAATCTTCAGTATAATCTTTGCTCAATAGTAACAACTGATGTTTTCCCTTTTGTACTGTATTTTGTAATTGCTAAAATACTGTGGATAGACTACTTACAAGTCTTTTGTTTACTTTTTCCTTGTTATTCAATTCAACCAACATGGTTACTTAGCAACCCATAAGACCATCATCAGCAACCCATGTTAAAAAAATGTGAAAAAAATTCTGTGATTGGTTTGGTATATTATTGAATTCTGTGTCATGGTATAGTTTACTTACAGAAAAACAAGGGAAACAAAAGACTTATTGAATAACAAAACCCCCAGACCCTCCGGTGAGCTGGCACCACCTGATCTTTTAAGTGAAAGGCAGCACCTGTTTAGGGGTCTCAGTCTAGCCCTGCTTGCGTCTCATACACCAACCTTCAGAACTCAAAAGTTAAAAAATTTGTACTCATGTATGTAAGTTTACTCATTAGATAGTTAATAAGGTCCAGAATTTATCATTGGAGCACTCCAAAAGGTAATTCACCCGCAATTATCTTATTGTTACATTTGTGAAAATTCTTTGTTTATTAAACATGAGTTGAACCAACAGAGTTCATGATAGAAAACGATTTTTACCTTGGGAACAATATCCATGGTTTCTATTGGAGGCAGAGTAACATGGCGGGACCATGGGAGTGGGGGTGATGTTTTGAGATTCCTGCGACAGTCAAGCCTGCAACAAGTGTGGTGTGGTGATCAACTTATCAACTCCAACAATGGTTACTACTTCTTGCAGCAATACCTAACAAGGCTTTTTAAACTTATTTATATTTCTAGTTGGACACCGTCATATTTATGTATACATTTTACTGACTGTCTTAATCTCTTCACAAATATTGTAGCAAACATGCAAAAACACATACATTACACATTATCCGAACCCAGTTATCTGAGCCCTCAGATTGTCAGAAGTTGTTTTAGGCCTACATAATATATACTTTTTATTTTTGGTTTGGAAAACAATAATTTTTTTATTAATGTAGGTTTCTGTTTAAAGTAAAGTATAGATAGCAATTAATTTGCAATTTGTTGAAATCAATTCTTGAAATAATTGTTGCAAGTATTATTTTTAACAAGCGAATGTTCAATGTGAATGTGTACCTAATACAATGTTTTGATGTTGATATGATTATGTCAAGTATAGCTCAGGAAGAACTCAAACAATAAGAAATTTTATACTTTTAAAAGTGGATTGATTCGCCCTATTATGTTTTTAATCCTGCAGTGTGTTGCTTTAGAATGATTTTCTATGATAAATTTTTTTTCAAGAAGATTAGTGTACTGTATTTTTTTATGTTACGCTACGGAAAATGTATATTCACACAAATTAATTAACGTAGGATATTTGTTTAGTACTTGAGTAGACCTACATTGTAAGATTAATTTCACAACATAGTTCAGTGCAAAAAATATGCGGTTTCATTATTATTACTACAATTTAAATATAGTACTAATTTTTTAACCACATTACTCTTTCTTAAATTTAACTCGAGCTATGAGGAAAATAGTCTACACTCCTTAAGACCTTAAGACTAACCTTATTCCTGGTTTATGGCTCTGTTTTAGCAGGATGTGAAAAAATATAGGGTTGACCTCAATATAGTTATAGGGGTAGATTATAGGGTTAACCTACAAATATAGGTTAATCAATTATATCTTAATACTTTTCAATGAAAAGGCGACCATACACAGTAGGTATTTTAAGCCAAGTATGAATTGAGATGAGTGTAGGATGAGTGGCACGATCTTGTAGTCTTGTTAGTGACTAAGGCCGACATATTCCTTAGAAATAGCTGTTTATTAATAGTCCATACAGCTAATGGAAACTAAGGGACCTACGGTTTATAGTGGAATCCGAACCACATTTTTGCCTTTGGTATATACAAATTGGTTTAATTATCAGGATAGTACTGCGGATAGTCGTAGTACTCACCCGTGCGGACGTTAATCCACACCAGAGAGTATCGCATCCACAGTGCATGCCTATAAATATCCACAATTTGTGACCTCCTAGTAGATGGATTACAGGACGACGCCACCCGTCCCAGTCAATTATTTAAGTCTCATACATTTCTAGGTGTTTACATAAAGATGAATCACTTAAATGGGATGTACATCTAAATCAATTAAAAAGTAAACTTAGATCCATGTCAATTGTATTTTTTGCACTTAAGGGACTGCGTTCCTAACGAAACTCTGAAAATGGTCTATCATGCTTATGTAGAATCAGTATTGAGGTATGGTATAATCTTATGGGGTCAGGCTACCGGAGTCAAATCAATATTCAGGCTACAAGAACGCATTATCCGTATTATGACCAACTCTCATCAACGTAGTTCATGCAAAAACCTTTTTCGAAATTTAAAAATCCACACTCTAACAGGACTGTACATTTTGGAATCACTAAACTACATTCATTCAGCTAAAAAACGACCTCCCAGAATCAATTCAAATCAACCATAGATATAATTTAAATTTAATTGAGCGGAGCGAGCGAAGCTCTTATACGTCGACTTTTATGCATTTCGTAATACGCAAACTCCTCCTAGACGGCTGAATCAATCGTTTTCAAATTTTGGATGGTGATAAAGACCATATCGGCGAGTGCCAACATCTATATGGCGTTAAAAATAACTCTCAGGAATCCGCCCCACTGGGTCTCAAAGTTTCAATGTAATCCTTATGGAAGCAGTATTTGACACATAAACAAAGACATATGATCAGCTGTTGACTTTTGAATGCAGTAGATAAAGAAATAGCTGATAGCATTATTCCACAGATATTAAAAGGAAGTACTAAAGGTGAGCAGTCTGGAGTGTGGAAACTGTTTATGACGATTAGATTTAGGTATCTGCATTCCAAAAACTATGAGGGAAGGGAGGAAAATGGGTCCGCGACGGCGGAAAATGGCGAAAGAAGTAGTAAAGGCTAGCAGTGCGGAGTGTGGGAAATGTTTGTGGCAATTATATTAATGTATCTAAAATACTAAATTGCTATGGAAAGTGATGAAAACAGGTCAATGATGTAGGAAATGGCTTAGAAAGTAGTAAAGTATGAGCATAGTGTGAAATCCGTCTATGGCAGTTAGATTGATGTATCTTTAATCCAAAAATGCTATGAGAAGGGAAGGAAACAAGTCTATGACGTAGGAAATGGTGAAGGAAGTAGTAAGGCTTGCAGTGCAGAGTGTGGGAACTGTCTTTGGCAATTACATTAATGTATCTGCAATCCTAAAATGCTATGGGAAGAGAGGGAAATAGGTCCAAGACGTAGGGGGTGGTGAAGGAAGTAGTAAAGGTGAGCGTGTTGAGTGTGGGAATGGATTAATGTATCTGCAATGCTAAAACACTATGGGAAGAGACTGTAGACTGTAGGTTAAAATAATTACGAAGCACGAATCGATACATATTTCGATACATGCAATCGTTTATAATAGTAATTTACAATTGAGTTGACAACAGCTCATTCTTACTCCATAGAGGATAAAAACTTTTTTTACTTCCTAAAGAGTAAAAATGCTACTTTAGACCCGCAACGCATGCATTAAAAACGACTGGTATTACTGCAGTATGACCAAAACAATATAATATAAACCCTTGATGACTCCGCTCAATTTTGTGGATGCCTCTGCGAACGCCACCTAGTTTTACTTGAATTTTACATAAACAATGTAAATTACTGTATAATGCTTCAAGACTATATAAATTCGTATTTTATTTTTTGAAAAATTGTAAATTTTGTATATATTGTGGAAATAAAACTGATTTGATTTGATTTGATTCGATAATACTCAAAATGAAAACATTTTTAGATTTTTAAGGCACCATTCAACCCTTTATGAAAAAAGTCCGCTATATGCTGGGCTGAGGCTGTACAATGTGCTGCCTGCAAACTATAAATTGTTAAGTGAAAATAATTTTAAAAATAAAATAAGTGAACTTTTAATTGACAGAGCCTTTCATTTAATTACAGATTGTCATAATACTCCTTTAGTTTAGAATAGTTTTATCATTCAATTTTGTTAATTTACATCATCTTCTTGATTACTATTTTATTTTTTACTAGCTGTAACCCGCGGGCTTTGCCCCGTTTAACTTCTTAATTTTCAAGATGATCTCGTTCGCATGGCTCAATCACGTCCTGGTTGAAGTTCGTTTGCTACGCTCACTCACCTTTAGGTTGGAGCTCGTTCGCTATGCTCACCCGCCTTTAGGTTGGAGCTCGTTCGCTGCGCTCACTTGCCTTCAGGTTAGCTCGTTCGCTACGCTCACTTGCCTTCAGGTTAGCTCGTTCACTACGCTAACTCGCCTCCAGGTTGAAGTTCGTTCGCTATACTCACTCACCTTTTGGTTGCAAATTAGCCGTTGTCATAAATGTAAAAGAAATAATAGTGCTGCACCCTGTTGGTAATCCTTGTAACTTTAATGCTATTGAACATCATAGAACAGAACCAACTTGTTTAATTGAAACAGCTGTTAAGATTCATTTATTCCATTTCTCATAAGGTTAACATGGGAAACTCCAGAGCCACTGGGGCGGAGCCGATTGGACGGATCACGAAATTGATGGTGTATAAATAAACCTATTCCATGAAATTCTACACGTATGTACCAAGTTTCGTGGCAATCGGTTCAGCGGTGTCTGAGTTTATCACTGCCAAATATATATCTATATTTATAAAAGAGGAAGTTTGTGTATATATAAATATATATATCTAATATATAAAATTCTCGTGTCACAGTGTTTGTCTGCAAACTCCTCCGGAACGACTTCACCGATCGTTATGAAATTTGGTGTGTAAATTCTGTAGGTATGCGAATCGGACGTAAACTATTTCCCGTTTCGAAATTCTTAAAAGGGCTCCGCCCCAGTGGCTCTGGAGTTTCCCATGTTAACCTTATGAGAAATGGAATTAATGAATCTTAACAGCTGTTTCAATTAAACAAGTTGGTTCTGTTCTATGATGTTCAATAGCATTAAAGTTACAAGGATTACCAACAGGGTGCAGCACTATTATTTCTTTTACATTTATGACAACAGAATTTGCAACCAAAAGGTGAGTGAGCGTAGCGAACGAACTTCAACCTGGAGGCGAGTTAGCGTAGCGAACGAGCTAACCTGAAGGCAAGTGAGCGCAGCGAACGAGCTCCAACCTAAAGGTGAGTGAGCGTAGCGAACGAGCTCCAACCAAAAGGTGAGTGAGCGTAGCGAACAAACTTCAACCAGGACGTGATTGAGCGATGCGAACGAGATCATCTTGAAAATTAAACATAACGGTACTTTCTTTCCATCGGTCTGTCTTAGGGGAAACCTATAACTTAGGCGATACGAAGTTCGCCGGGTCAGCTAGTATATATATTTGAACGTTATGGACTCTGAAACCGCTTGACAGATTGTAATGAACCTTTCAGGCATTATTAAGCATCTTTCAAGGATGGTTTGTGTGAAGTTTGGCGCAGATCCGTCAAAAGGGCTCCGCCCCAGAGGGTTTTAAGTGGGCCAATGTCCGACTTTTTGAACTACAATGTTTACAAATAAATATGACAGCTGTTACCAGGCAACTGTTTTGTAGGTTTGAATAATCACAACATGCTGTATTAGTTATGATTTTAAATAGTGCCACGATGTTTCTACAGAAAGCAGCACAGAAAACTATTTTACTTTTGGATAAGTACAAATATATTTAACCCCAATTGCAGCACACCTGTGCACTCAACAACATTTTCTCCAATGTTAAATACCGTATGTAAACATAAAAACCTTTATAAAAGTATTATAAACAATAAAAGGGATGGAAAATAATAGTTGTTGAGTGCAGCAACGCGCGCTGGGTAACCGCTAGTATATATATATATACAAACATCCTCTTTTATACTTATAGATATTCTGATAATCTAACTCTTACAATGCACCTATTCTGTATGTACCAACACATGTAAAGAATGTTATGTGCAAATAAAATATTTCTATGTCTATGTCTAAGATGGGGACGCCACTATGTGCGTATTTTAACCCAAATATGAGTGTAGGATGAGTGGCGCGATCTTGTAGTCTTGTTAGTGACTAAGGCCGACATATTCCTTAGACACAGCTGTTAATTAATAGCCCAAACAGCTAATGGCAACTAAGGGACCTATAGTTTAGTGGAATCCGAACCACATTCTTGCCTTGGTATTAATGAATTGGTCTAATTATCAGGATAGTACTACCAGCCAACCTAACTACTAGTAGTACGCTTATTCTGCGCGTAACGGGATGACGTGAACGTGAGCGCAAAAATGGAAGAGTCCACCCGCACCTAGCCTACTTACCGTGTCACTGGTGAACACAAAGTTATTTGTATGGGCTAATCAACCAAATCTCAGTTAACAACAATCCTAAGTTCTCGTCCATTAATTAAACAAAGTCATTGGTAATATACATAATGGATTTCGAACAGTTATCGATAGGAGGTAAATCCATCATTCCTGTACAAAACGTCTTTGATTAATTTGAAGTATATTTCCTTATTTTATATTAGGCCTATCATAAACTAAACTAAGCCAAACTGAACTAATCTAAATGAACCTAATTGCCTCAGAACGTTGTAAAGGAGTCTTCTTAAAAATATCGTATGGCTTATAATAATGATATATACCACATACATTATTACGATTGGAGGGGATGACATTGCTTGAGTGAACGCGTGTTCAGTTCGGCTCCGTTAATTTTGCCAAAATATTTATTTAAGTTGATATTTATTTGTTTTAATATTGTGTATATAAGTGGATTTTTAGTTTTCTTCGTGTTGTTCGACTTATTTTATTTAATTGAACTAATATTAGTGATTGCAAAGTTATTTTTAGTTTCTAACCTCAAAGACAGTTTTCATGTTCCGTTCTCCACCGAAGTTGAGATCAGGAAACAAAGTCAAGCCGGTGCTGCTATCCAGTGGCAGAAAAGAACATCTACAGCGCTCGTTATCAGACCCGGCTGCAGCTCCAGCAACGAGTTCTGCCAAAACATCAACAATGCCAGCCGGCCGCACTGATAACATGGACGCAGCGCTACTCGCGGCAATACAGACGGCAGTGGAGAAGGCTGTACGAGTGGCTGTGGAAGCGGCATTGGCTACTTTCAATGAAGTAATATGCAAGTTGCAAGATGAGGTCGGTTATCTGCAGAATAAACTGAAGGTGGTCAACGGGAGGTTGGAGGACAGGATCGACGACTTAGAACAATACCAGCGACGAGATAACATTCGTGTATTCGGAATTGAAGAGAAAAAAGACGAGATACAGACGCTCTGGTGTTAGAGTTGTGCCGTGAAAAACTGGGAATCGACCTATCAAGGGACGCCATCTCACGGTCGCATCGTGTCGGTCCACATCGGGAACTGGAGCCTGGCGAGTTGAAGCAAGAGAGACCCATAATTGTACGATTTTCATCCTACAGATCACGACGGACGGTTTTTGAATCGAAAAAGAAGTTAAAAGGGACTGGTATCATTATCAAGGAGGATCTGACACACCGTCGACATCAGGTATACCGGAGGGTCGTGTCGAAGTTTGGCGCCAAAAACGTGTGGACACTCGACGGCAGGGTGCTGTGGCTTGATAAGGGGACCAAGAACGTGGCGACGAGCATGGCTGATCTTCCGCCCGAGGTGAGAAACCCGACACCGACCGGATCCAGGACCAACTCGCCCAGATAAGAAAATTGTCTTTATTAGTTTTCTTTTCTCATTCTTCTTATCCTGTTGTAAATTTTGCATAACAGCTTTTTAACAGTAAACATATTTTTTATTTAACTATTTTTCATACAAAAGTAATATTTTAAGTTTATTATTATTATTATTTGTTACTAAAACATTGAATATTTTATTATTTTCACAAAATTACTTGATAAGGCAGATTTGCAAATAACTGTTTCAAGACTGCAATGCTTTTAGTAAAACCTCGTAAAACTATTACTGCTATTACTATCTACAGTATATCTATCTAATTATTATAGAGACAAATGAATTTTCTTTAATCTATGTTAGGTTTGTTTTATTTGTTTATAAAGAATGAATGATAAGTGATTTATGAGAATTATTGTAGGCATATATATGGTCTGCTATTTATTTAACGTACTTCTAAACTTATTTACCTATATCTGATTAATGATTTATTAGAGTTGTATACGTCATTTACAGCGATTTTATTTTATAAAGATGTATTTTAATTTTTATTTAATTACTTTGCCTATTACCTATTTATTTTTAATGAAGCATTATTATTTTTTTAAATTTATGATTGAAATTAAGTATACACTCGTTATCAGTATTGAATTATACTATTAACATGTTTTGTTAGACACATTGTTTACCTTTTTGCCTGCATTAAATAAAATAATATCTATATTTTTGTCTGAAGTCAAGCTGTTTCATCAAGTAAAACTTATAAAAATACATGTCTCGTTGCGTATTAGTTATTTTATTTTTTATTTATTTAATTGCTATTAACTGAAATAATATTGTATTGCTAAGTCTATTGTTTCGGAGTCTGTAATGCTTCACGCGTTTAAACAACATTTTGCTAGTTTAATTTATGGAGATTATCTCCTGTATTGAGTTGAGTGATTGTATGCATGTGTGTGTGAATGTGTCAGTGATCACAATGTGTGTGTGCGCCTGGGATGCGCCTGCCGTGGCGCTGCGACACGTGGATCCAGGATAGCCAGTCCACATCCTCATAGTGCTCGTCACACCGGCCGGCTTATCACTCCCCCCTCACCACTCCCTCAGCACCCATTATCAACCGCTGACCTTCTCTCTCGCTCCCTTTCTCCTTACCCCAAGAAACTAAAGGCTGCGCACATCAACGCTCAGTCGTTGCGTGCGCATATTGATGAGGTAAGAGAAATGTTCAAATACAGGGATTTCGATGTAATTGCAGTTTCAGAGTCGTGGTTGAAGCCAAGTATTCCATCACATGAAGTAAACCTCCCTGGCTATATTCTGCAGCGCAATGATAGAACCGGCAAGCAGGGTGGAGGTGTTGCAGTTTATATCAGGGAGGGAATCAATTTTAAAGTGGTCAACTGTTCAAATTCTGAGTACTCTGCAAAACCTGAATTTTTAATGATAGAAATTAGCCTATCTGGTGTTGATGACCTTTTGTTAAGTGTGTGTTATCGCCCACCTAGAGTAGGCAATCTACTGGAATTTGAAAATGCTCTTTTAAATTTATTATTTAGATTTAGTCATGTCTTGATCATGGGTGACTTCAACACTGACTTACTTTCAACCAATCAAAACTATGAATACAGACAACTGACTACATTGTTCGACTCATGTAACTTAAACATACTCCCACTGGACCCTACACATCATACTGCCGAGTCTGACACTCTCTTAGACTTAATAGTAGTATCAGATGCTGAAGACATTGTACATCATGGGCAGCTTCCAGTTCCAGCAGTATCCAAGCATGACCTCATATTTTGTGTGTGTTCAGTTAAGGCACCCAAACCCAAGACTAAATTTATAAAATATAGGGATTTTAAGAATATGAATGAAGTTGAGTTCATGTCAGATATCCAGAACACACCATGGCATCTAATTGAAAATTCACCATGTCTTGATGAAATGGTAAATGAACTGAACAATACAATTTTAAATTTATTTGATAAACATGCTCCAATTGTTTCAAAACGTTTGACTAAAAAACGACCAGTGCCATGGATAACCCCTGAAATACGTAGCTTGATGGCAAGACGTGACTGTCTTTTCAGGAGAGCAAGGCGTTCCCAGAATCAAGTAGAAATGGAAGAGTATCGGTATTTACGTAACAGAGTCAAACAACTTTTGCGAAATTCAAAATTAAATGCTTTTTGAAAATAAGAACCAACCATCTAGAGTGTTATGGCGTAACGTAAAAAGTCTTGGGCTTGGGAAACAACCTGACGCACAGAGAGTCAATATTCCTATCAATGAATTAAATGCATTCTTCTCTTCCTTTGGCCAAAGCATTAATCAACAACAAGTTGAAAGTCACCTAACTGAGTTAAGAAACTCCCCTGCTCAAGAATTGGGTTATCCTAAGTTTACGTTCAGACCTGTACTGCAGTCTGATGTTCTGAAATCTATTCGACGTATTCGGAGTAATGCTGTCGGATCAGACGGCATTCCAATCCGCTTTATTAAAGACATTCTCTTTGCTATTCTCCCAACTATCACATATATTTTCAACACATCCTTAAGGCAAAGCACATTCCCTATTTCTTGGAAGTCTGCCCTGATTCGACCCTTGAATAAGATCCCAGCCCCGGCTTCTTGCCAGGATTTCAGGCCGATCAGTATATTGCCCGCATTATCTAAAGGCCTTGAAAGAATCGTTCACTGCCAAATAACTGATTTTCTGACTGAAAACAATATCTTATGCAACTCACAGTCTGGCTTTCGAGCAGCTCATAGTACAGAAACAGCACTTTTACGAGTGACGGACGACATTAGACTAGCAATGGAACATCGGCAGGGAACGATTCTTACCTTATTTGATTTCTCTAAAGCCTTTGACTGTGTAAATCACAAGCTCCTCTTAGAAAAGCTAAGGGCCATAGGGTTTTCAAATGGTGTATTGGACTGGCTGGGATCATATCTGTCAGACAGGGCAGTGTGTTGATGTTGATGACTTACGATCTGACTGGGAGACAGTTACTAGTGGTGTACCTCAGGGGTCCATCCTTGGTCCTCTGTTGTTCGTACTATACATAAACGACTTGAGCTCAGTCCTCACACACTGTAAATACCACATGTATGCTGATGACTTACAGATTTATACACATTTTTCACCCAAACAGATCAACAAAAGTGTTCTGAGAGTGAATGAAGATATTGAGAAAATCATTACTTGGACTGATAAACACGGACTCAGACTTAATCACGAAAAAACTAAACCTATCATAATTTGTCATCCACGGTTACGAAACTCAATTGACTTTCTCACGACAAATCCAATAAATATAAATGGAACAGCTCTGCTTTACTGTGACAAAGTCAAAAACCTAGGACTTACTATGAACTCGACACTTACTTGGGGCGATGCAGTCGTAGACATCCGTAAAAAGGTGTTTGCATCAATCCACGCACTTAAAAAATTACAAAACTTCTTGCCAATGCACATAAAAATACATCTTGTCAAATCACTTGTCTTCCCCCACTTCACTTACTGCAACACTGTGATCAATGACATGACTGTAAACCTTGCTGATGCTCTCCAACGCGCTCAGAACTACTGCTTGAGATTCATTTATGATCTGAGACGCAGTGAGCGTATCACGCCTTACTACATTAATTCTAAACTATTAAAGCTATGTGACCTTAGATCAATTAAAATTCTTTTGCTAACCTATTCAATAATAAAAACAAATTTTCCAAAATATTTTGTAGATGATTTTAGGTTTGTAGCTGAAGAAAGTGTTAGATATTCACGCTATGCTTCATTGACTTTGCGTATGCCTCATCATAGGACTGCAGTTTACGACGGGGCGTTTGTTGTGACCGCTTGCCGACTTTGGAATGACCTCCCCTTAGCCATCAAATCCCTTGATAACCGTTCCCGGTTTGTGGCAGCGCTAAAAAATATGAATTTTGAACGTATGGCCATGGTTGGTTTGTCCTAGGGGCTTGTACGCTGGTTGGTCACTGACAGATGTGCTTGGTGTGTGTGTGTGTGTGTGTGTGTGAGAGAGAGAGAGAGGGAGACAGGAAGATTATTTTTGTACAGTTTAAAATGTAAGTTATTTTCTTTTGTTAATGTTTCTGTATCCATGATTTAGATTTTGTCTTTGTTGTATATTAATGTAATTGTTAAAATATATGTGTTATATTTATGACAGGTTAAGTGTAAGAAAGGGCCATGTGGCCCTAACTTTTGCCTGTATAAATAAATAATATTTCATTTCATTTCATTTCATACTACCGATAGAGCTATTATATCAACTAAAACTGATTAAATATCCAATATATGTTTATCTAACTAATGTATCTAAATGCCATAAACGGTTCCCACACTCCGCACTTCTCGACTACTTCCTTAACTACTTCCTACGTCGTGAACCTGTTTCCCTTCCTTCCCATAGAATTGTAGTATTGCAGATACATTAATCTAACTGTCACAAAGGCTTCCCACACTCCGGACCCCTCGCCTTAACTAATTCCTTTATCCCTTCCTACGTCGTGGACCTAATTCCTTCCCTTCCCACAGCATTTTATAATTGCAGATACATTAATCTAACTGTCACAAAGGATTCCCACACTCTGGACCGCTCGCCTTGACTACTTCCTTCACCACTTCCTACGTCGTGGACCTATTTCCCTCCCTTCTCATAGCATTTTCTTCTTGCAGATACATTAATCTAACTGTCACAAAGGGTTACCACACTCCGGACTGCTAGCCTTGACTACTTCCTCCACCACTTCCTACGTCGTGGACCTGTTTCCCTCCCTTCCCATAGCATTTTAGAATTGCAGATACATTATTTTAACTGTCACAAAGGGTTCCCAGCTCACCTTTACCACTTCCTACTCGTGGACCTGTTTCCCTTCCTTCACATAGCATTTTATTATAAAAATAGACTAACATCTTTGACATTTAATAGTCAATGCCAACATTAAAATAATGTAAAAAGCTGCTTAGTACTAAATATGTACATATATATATATTTGTAATGTAAAGGTGAATTTTAATACTGAACATAAACTGTATATAACTGCCGACTATTATTGTAAAGTTCAATTAAATATTCTGAAAGTTGTGAAATTATAATCTATATATATAAAAGGCAAAGCCCTCACTGACTGACTCACTCACTCACTCACTCACTCATCACTAATTCTCCCACTTCCCATTTACCTAGGAGGCTGAAATTCGGTACACCGATTCTTTGGGCATTAAATAGGAAAACTAAGTAGTTTTTATTCTGATCGGGCTTTCGGGCTCCGCCCCAGTGGCTCTGGAGTTTCCCATGTTAACCTTATGATTTTTCATATTTAAAAGAAATTTCTTAACAGCCGTTTCAATTAAACAAGTTGGTTCTGTTCTATGATGTTCAATAGCATTAAAGTTACAAGGATTACCAACAGGGTGCAGCACTATTATTTTTTTAAATTTATGACTACAGCCAATTTGCAACCAAAAGGTGAGTTAGCGTAGCGAACGAACTTCAACCTGGAAGCGAGTTAGCGTAGCGAACGAGCTAACCTGAAGGCAAGTGAGCGGAGCGAACAAGCTCCAACCTAAAGGTGAGTGAGCGTAGCGAACGAACTTTAACCATTGTATATATTTATAGGTGCCAAACTGTTTACTCCATGAATGAAAGAGCTTAGAGTAAAAGTCGTTCTCTCTGTCTTAAGTAGACAACAAAATTGTTGGTCGCAAAACGTAAACAAATAAAAAGAAGAAGAAGGTAGCTTCTAATGTTATTCTTATGGGACAAATTTAAAAATGTATTTTTACGGTTTTATAATTACTACTGATCGGAATCGTCTAGAATTTTAATGGTGTCTTCACACTGGTGTCATGATTATTTGTGCAAAATTTGAACGCTATAAGTGCAACGGTTCTTGAGTTTTTGATGCGAACACACTCACAGACAAGCGGACAACTTTTCTCCGACTCCGCTATAACAGGAGTAATGTATTCGTTCACTTCGTTCACTCATCTATTATGTCCAGACTAAAAGCCAACTTTAAGTTAATTTTAGTTAATAAATGCTATAGGGCCCTTAAATCACTGCTAAAAAGTAGACTTTTGTCAAGGAGAACCAAAGAAAAACTCTATAAAACTATAATACAGCCAATAGCACTCTACAGATCTGAAACCTGGACATTGACAATGAACAACGAAAAGAAGATAATTGATTTTGTTTTTGAAAACAAAATAAGAACTATCTACAGTCCCATCAACGAAAATGGGGTGTGGAGGATCAGAACAAACAAAGAATTAAGGGAAATCTGTCCTGTGTGTACGTGCTCAACGCTCAACAGCATAGGTTTTGTTATTGCGCCGTTGGCAGACTGCCGCCACTGCTGTACGTTGTCTGTGAATTTTTGTGTTAGCTGTCTTCTCGAAAGTTCTATAAATTTCTCGATTTTTAAAGTATCCTGAAAACATGGTCTCTACTTCCAGAGAAACCTTCCTCGTGGGGAAGGTTCCCCTTCATTTCATAGGCCCTTTCAGCTTCACCCTTTTGATCAATGGAGTTGGTACTTTGGTAAAAAGTCCATACAGACCCAGACGTAATAGCACAAATAAAAAGTAGGAGACGGGCTGGTAATGTGAAGAGAAGAGAGAAAGATTCTACGCTAAGAATGGTATCTAAAAATCTTCCTCAGGGAAGATGACCTCGGCTAAGATAGTAGGACCAGGTGTAAAGAGACATAGGGAAGCGAAGAGCAGAGACAGAATGGATGGAAGACAGAGAGGTGGCGACTTGTTGTTGTTGTTGTTGTTGGTGAGACCAAAAACCTACTGCAGTTTGAGTGGCCACATAGGTAAGGTAAGGTAAAAGCCAACTTGCGAAAGTGTTTCATCGCTTGAAAAAAATATTATATCCTCGACAGTGAAGTTTTTATAACTACGTTCATTCCACGTAAACATAGTCATTTCAACCAATATAGTTTTAGTAGGAAGTATTTGTGTAACCTGTACAAAAAAATCATGTTTATAGGATCTTGGTTAGTAAAAAAATTGTTATGGTAGCAGGAAATGTATGTACCTAGAGTCATCTCTGTTGATCATACGGCCAGTGCGTGCGTCGTACTGAGGTTTGGGTCTGGATAGGCGACGTCCAGTGGCACTGCGAGCCTCTAGAGGGAGGGGGGACAACAGTCTCTCTGGGGAAGGTTGTTTCATTCCCTGCGACAACCTTCCAGGCGACCTGGTGTAATTGCATTTACAAATGTTTAGATATGGCAAGATATAAAAAGTACTAGAATGACTTTTTTTTTTTCTGGGTAGTCCTAGGTAGTCCATGGTTTTAAAAGGTATTGAACAAAACCTCAATTTAATTATATCCATAGGTTACAGTATAACCCTCCCATATCTGGCCACCACAGGACCAAGCCCCCCCCATGGATAAAGATTTGGCCAAATAAACCAATCTATTACAAAAATTATGATTTGTACCTAATACAAATGTGTAATCAATAAATATAGTCAAAAGTATTGTTTAAGTCTCTTTTGAGGTAATACAGGGTGCGGCAAAAAAACCGATCTATTTTCTGTACCGTACTGTTCAGGGACAGGTCGTCTGAGGGTGGTGGGGGTAGGCTCATTGGAAAGCCTATTCGATGCCATTTTCTGTAGTTATAGAGCATGGGTCACCTGAGCAACGCGTGTTTGTAATCAAGTCAAATTTAAAATCCGATTTACTTTTTTGTTTTGAGGTCCCTAGAGGCCAAAAACACCATCCGTTCAAATTCATATATATTGTGTCCGTTAGCACTATAACTCAAGCAAAAATGATCCAATTTTGATGAAATTTTGCATAAATGTGATAAATAAATGTGATATTGTTAAGGAGGCATTTTAGTGTAAATCCAATCAGGCTAATTGAAATTCACTTAGTCTGCAGGTTTGCTGTGGCGGGGGTATTTGTAAAATGTTGATAGCTTAGTATGAAATAAAGGCCTTTTCCAAATGTGATCAAACTATGCTCATAAACAAAGCAAACTACAACAGTTTGCTTATTCTCCACTCCATAAGAATAACATAAGAATTTTAAATTTAAAATTTTTTGGAATTTTCTCTGTAACTATTAGGCACATAATAACGCTACAATATACTAAATTATTTGTTTTTTTTTAAGACCTGCAAAATGGTTTGGAAATAAATTGCAAAACTTTTTGTTTTTAGGAATTTTTACCCCATACCCCATAAACCCCCGTTCCCATGGTCCGATCATGCTGGTTCGGGAACTCGTTCGAATTAATATAGGTTTACACGTTCATGCCAAATTTCATCAAAATTGGATCATTTTTGCTTGAGTTATAGTGCTAACGGACACACATATATATATATGAATTTGAACGGATGGTGTTTTTGGCCTCTAGGGACCTCAAAACAAAAAAGTAAATCGGTCCCGGTCTTACCATGAGTACTACAGTAATAGCTTATTCCCTATACAAATTCGGTAAAAGTAAATTATTAAAACCTTCGCACCACATGACCAATTATTTATTAAATTAAAAACATAAACATAACTGTAAAAAATCCTACTTTGACAGTTCTCATTCCAAGGAAGCAACTCAGCGTCACTTCCGTGCATTCTTTTAATTGGGGCGACGTGGATTCCGTCAAGTGGCACAATCATGTGGTGGGTTACCAACTTTAGAACAACGGTTTTAGCGCTCAAAAAGAATCTGCCAAGCCATCCAAAGCAGATCGGACGCCAGACAACTAAAATTCAGAAGTGTTTGTGCTGCTGTGGAAAACAATCCTCGTAGGCCCGCCCAAAAACCAGCATCTGCTTTGAACATGTCTGCCCTCTCGGTTACACTAATTTTGAAGTTCGATCTTAAATTTTTTATCCCTACAGATTAATTTGTATTTATCTGTTTAGTTTTGTTTATTATCCATAAGGAACCTAAGCGTGATGGAACCTCTCCATATCGACCTAATTTAAAGAATGCATGAAAGTGCCGCTGAGTTGCAATGACTGAATCATTACTTTTTAAATTTGACTTGATTACAAACACGCGTTGCTCAGGTGACCCATGCTCTATGGCTACAGAAAATGGCATCGAATAGGCTTCCCAATGAGCCTACCCCCACCACCATCAGACAACCTATTTGAACGGATGGTGTTTTTGGCCTCTAGGGACCTCAAAACGAAAAAGTAAACAGGTCCCAGGTCTAGGTCTTACTATGAGTACTACGGTAATAGCTTATTCCCTATATAGGAAATTAGCTAAAAACACTTTTTTACCCTGTTGCAGCAAACCTAGAGTAGTCGTTAAACTAATGCTATTTAAATAGGGAATAACTTAAATCTGATATTTTTAAAGAGAAATTTTAGTGTAAATCCAATTAGGCAAATGGAAATTTGCTTAGTCCACAGGTTTGCTGCGGCGGGGGTATTTTCTATTGTTTAGGTGCAGTGGTAGAACATTATAGCTATGGTAGATGTGATATACTATAGCATAGGCTACCGTGAATTTAAAGAACCAAATTTTCTCAAACCGTGTTCTCCCTCATTGCAAACGCAGAGCCATTGACTAAATACAGAATACTTGTAATATAAAAATTTGAAGCCAAGAAAATAGATGAAATTCAGGACCATCTCACCAGGGGGTACTAGTGTATTGGGTTAAATATTAATCAAAACTAGAGGTCGTCCAGTGGTTGAAAAATCTACCAAAAATATATAATGTACAGACTTCTCTATTTTCACCCCTTGCTGTAAATAAAGCATGTGTTGTGCTTATTTTTTAGCCAATTTTAATTTATAAAGGGATTCCGCACATCTACAGTAAAATATCTTGCTAACAGTATGTGTCGATTTTCCCTGTGATGCTCACGAGCTGAGAAAAAAGGTTTTAAAGAAATATGCTTGCCTATTAATATATAGATTAATGCAGTATTGTAGCAAACAGCTGATTGATTTATCATTTGACACAGAATATTGTCGTTAGTGTAGACCATCTCAGCAGATTACACCCCGTTTTTTGGCTTTAAAGTTTTATATTGCATCGGAAGTCTATTCTGTGTATAGTCAATGGCAGAGCCCACTGCAATGAGCATTTTATACTTATACGCCAACCCCGTACCAAGGACGTGTACTCTGCTAGTTTCAATATAACACTCATACAAAGGTATACTTATACCTTATATACGTATACTTAGCTGGAGAGCTGAGTGGCTGTAGTGCTCGCCTAATAATCAGAAGGTCGTGAAAAAGTCAGCAGCTTTTTGATGGTTTAAACTGGAGTAAGCTGTCCTTTAGCTTTAAATAAATTATCTTTGCTAGAGAGACAGCAGATCTTTGTCCATAACAAAGCTACACACTCCATTAATTCATAATCAGCTTAAAATATATGCAAAGTGATAGTAGTTGTCATCAATAGGAGCGAAGTGGCTCTTGGTAATACGATTGAGCACGATACCAAAAAGACACTTTTGCTTTGTGAGATGAACAACTATTTTCATCATACTGTTGAAATAACCTTCTAATCGTTACAAAATTAGACCGCTTAATTTGAGGTAGGCCTATATAAAGTCGTCATCAATGTTTACATTTCTGTTGTTTACAAACATAACTAAAAATAGTGTGCTTTTACTAGCTTTTTCAAAATGTACTAATAAAATTACGCAGTAAAATTTTGGGATTAGGGAACCGAAAAATTTACCATAGCCTGTGTTTTTTCTGTTCCCTTAAAGTTACCTGAAAACGATGATTTTGAGAACGATTTAGAGACCTAAAAACGGCTGTATTCCGAACAGTATGATGAAAAAGTAATTTGCTGTTTTAGTGAAGTGATTGAGTGCTTAAATACAGTGGTGGCAATAGTGGTGCGGGGGGGGGGGGGGGGGGCGTGAGCTAGGTGACCAGGGTTTTTCGGAAAATTTTACCGGGACCCAGGCCCACGACGGGTGTTTGCCACATGGACTCCCTATCACAACAATATTTATATGAGAATTACAAAAAATTGTATATGATGAAAATTTGTTAAAAACAGTAAAAGCGCTAGGAATAGTAGTTTACAACAGCTAAACTGACACTAATTGCCCGATCGATAGAAATTCTCTACTAATCTAAGTCAAAAAATTGTCATCGATCACGCGGGTTGCATCAACTGTCCTCAGGGCCTCTATATCTTGATTATTTTTTGAAATATTGAACCGGCCCGGAACATTTTTCCCACCCTGTATAGAAGAGTGTGATATAAGACACATGTAGGAGCATGTTTAAATACCTTCTCAGAGGAGAGGAAGTCCTGTTGACTAACATTGGTACGGGGATGGAACACTCCAGTACGATGGGTTTGACTGGGACCTTGGCTGATAAAGTTCTACCTGATCTTCTACCAGACTTGGGCCTCGTTGTCACATCCTCAATAATATTCAAACTGTTGAAGCCACTGGTAAGCTCTGTACTCAAACTATCACACTTTAACCTCGGCTCGGGGCTTACACTGAACGGGTCATTCTGTTCAGCAGCTACTTTGCATAAAATTGGTTCTATTTTTTTCACAACTTCAGGCCAGATTCTTAAAAATATTTGGTCTATCACAGCCTTTTTAATTTTTTCTTTATAAAGTTCACTGCAGTCTACCACACTGTCTTTTTTAACAACAGTCCTAGCCAAGGCGTCTTCACTGTCACCATGAGCAGAGATGATTTCCTCCAGCTGCTCCTGAATTTGCTCATGTCGACTTCGGGTTTGACAGCCAACAGAAGGTTTTACTGCTTCGCCATAAATCCTAGATGTAGAAACAAACAAAAAATAAACCATAGTTGTATGTGTGTTTTTTTAATTAAAATATCATTCCTGCAGATAATTAAGCTGTATCTATTCCTTAACGTTCATAAAGAACACAAAGTTTTGATAAAACAGTTAGCCGGACTCCTATCAACCACATAGGTTTTGATAAGAAATTCCTAGTTCCAACTTGTTTCAAAGCACGGGCAAAGCAACTAGTCTCAATAATGTTAATAAATCAGGTCTAATTATTATTGAGCAACAAAAATCATACATTTTTAATAGATGGGTTTGGATTCCAAATTTATAATACCACCCAAATGATAATCTTAACTTGATGCTTTAACGCCAATTTAAGTTAAGAGGTACTTTCAAGCAACTTAAGGATGGTCAGCCGCAAAGGTAAGAACTCCTCTCCATTGGTTTTCAAGGAGTGGATCTCAACCTAACAACTCACATGCCCAATATGAATTTAACCCATACCGATGAAGTTGGATGCCCTTGTAGATATCTTAAGGATTTGGAGGCTACACCCTAAATCATTGAAAACTTAAAAATATTAAAAACTAGGATTACAGGCCAACACCAAAAATTACTAAATAGAAATCAGCCTTTGCCCATTACCTGGTTGACTCAAATTACTCAATGAGCAGCATAGACGATGGTTTAGAATTTTCCATGTCTGTGGGAAAGGTAGCAAACTTGACACCTTGGAGGAGTTTGAGATTTATCAAATTTACAATGACGAACTATTTGAAGACCATATACGCAACAAAAAGTTACAGTTCTGGTCTCACTGGATTGTCGATAAAATTCTACACTCAAAACTAGCTGACTCATCCAATAACATCAGTGATAACAGAAAGAGAGGAGACAACGTGACGTAGACCTCCAGTCTGCTACCAACCCCGTGCCACACCGGACTAAATCAGTATTATCATGATAGCGCTATTAAATGTTTGTGTATATGTACCATTTTTATGTTCATGTCATACATGTTTTAATTGTATTTGTATTTTTTTTAACAAGGTGCAAGCTTTGAGAATGTTGTCTTCTCAACAAAACATCTAAGCTACTGAGCAATCTTCATCGTTGTACTATTTGACGGAGGAACGTAAAACCTATTATTGTCTTAACAAAATAGTCCAGGGTGCAAAAACATGAATTTTGAAATAAATAAATCTACAACTAAAGTAACTACTGTAGTGTTGTGACTTACTTAAAAAATCACATTAATGTCTGATAATGTAAGTAAAAAGTTATAAGTGATAAGCCATAAGTAGTTATAAGTGATAAGTGATAAGTGGTGTGTGATAAGTGTATAGTAAAAAGTTTTTTTTAATGCCATGTATAAGCTCAAATATAACTGGCTCATTGAAAATCAACTGTTACCTATTCTTAAACTGCCCATACTTAAACTTATCTACTAGTTTTATAAATCACTGTATATTATCAAACGCTGAAAATAACAAGTTTTTTTTTACTTCACTTACATTGCTTCCCTCTTTATTTTGAGATAAGGAGCGATGAAACGTCAAATAAATGGGAATGTGATGTACCAAAACATTTCTTTCAATGTTGTTTTAGCAGATAATCCCATGAAAAGAGTAAGTTTTAATAAAGGTTTACTGTAAAATCTAAAAATACTAGTCCATGTTAAAAAAGACAGCTTAAAACCGTGTTATAATTAAAATACTCAAAATCAAGATACACTGATAGAAATGTGATATATCAAGTACGTAACTCAGACTACTGTTGAGTCAGAATCAATACAAATGATCTTAAGGTGGCAAGTCAAGAATGTTACCTTGGCAACAGAAAACAATAATTATTGCTATGTAATATTGGCCTAACTGTAACATGCAATGTATTGAGAGGGTGTACAAATGTAACCTTTCAGTGCAAATTGATCTACTGTTTTGAGAATATGGTTACAGGAAAAATACTGTCTATTTTAATAAGGGTATATCTATTTTTTTAACTATTTAAAAGTAATTAGTTCTTCTAGATTAGGAGAGAAGAATAATCATCCAACACATCTAAACATTATAATATCAGTTGGATAGTATCCGTAGGCTACTCCAAACTTTAAAAAAAAATGTCATAAAATGTCTGAAGTTCTTTTGCAGTTGTAATGTAAAAAATGTTGCTTACATCTAAAATTATCGAAATAAAAATATACCTTTCTCACAATAAACCTCAATTAATTGAATAATTTAATGTTGAATACCCCACCGCAGAAAACCTGCACAGTGCACACTAAGGGAATTTCCATTTGCCTGACTTGATTTTCACTTAATTACCTTAATTACCTCCTTCGTCACCAAGACCAGCGATGCCGGATGGGTTGTGTCAATACTATTTACATATTACTAAAAATAAAACTTTTCTCTTTAGATAAACTTTTATGTCATGGCGGTGGATACACCCATACTTTCAAAAAAATCTTTCAGGCTATAATATGGCCTATCTTTTAGCCATGTCTTCAGGGCAGTGCTAAACTTAGGAGCTTCCAGGTTCTTCAGTGTTTGGGGTAGACCATTGTAAATCCTGAGTGCCATGGTCGGGTATGAATTTTTTGTTTTTGAGAGTCTGCAGAAAGGGATGTCTATTTCATTGTTACGCCTGGTTTGATGTGCATGTATGGTACTTCTTGTAGGGAAATTTAATAGGTTGTCTTTAACATGGACGGAACACAGAAGGAATTAAAGTACACTTATATCTACAGTATTAAAGTAAAATTAATTTTAATGAGTAGGATTTAGGTTTACTGCTACAGAGAAGATAATGAGGTGTTTGTTTTAAGCGAATTTCCCATATAGGGAATAAGCTATTACCGTAGTACTCATGGTAAGACCTGGACGCGGGACCGGTTTTTTTTTTTGTTTTGAGGTCCCTAGAGGCCAAAAACACCATCGGTTCAAATTCATATATATATATATTTATATATTTATTTATATATTTATATATTTATTTATATATTTATATATTTATTTATATATTTATATATTTATATATTTATATATTTATATATTTATATATTTATATATTTATATATTTATTTATATATTTATATATTTATATATATGTGTCCGTTAGCACGATAACTCAAGCAAAAATGATCCGATTTTGATGAAATTTGGTACAAACGTGTAAACCTACGTTTATTCGAACGAGTTCGCAATCCAGCATGATCGGACCATGGGAACGGGGGTTTACGGGGGGTTTTATGGGGTAAAAATAGGTTTTTCCTATTTTTTACCCAAAAAACATAAAATTTAGCAATTTCTTTTCAAACCATTTTGTAGATCTTAAAAAAACAAATAATTTAGTATATTGAAGCGTTATTATGTGCCTAATGGTTACGGAGAAAATTCCAAAAATTGTAAATTTAAAATTCCAATGTGGATTTAAGTGTACTTATGTACTTATGGAGAATAAGTAAACTGTTGTAGTTTGCTTGTTTATGAACATATTTTGATCAATTTTGAAAAATATTTTTTTTTCATACTAACTATTAACATTTTACAAAAAAAGAACAGTTTTACCCTCCCTGATGCAGCAAACCTAAGTACTTGTTAAACTAATTCTATTTAAATAGGGAATAAATGTTATATTTTTAAGTAGACATTTCAGTGTAAATCCAATCAGTCAAATGGAAATTCGCTTAGTCTGCAGGTTTGCTGCGGCGGGGGTATTTTTTTTATTAAAATGTTGATAGCTTAGTATAAAACAAACCGTAGCCTAATACATAAATTACCAAATTTGATAAAAAATAGCCTTATCCATAAACAGGCAAACTACAACAGTTTGTTTACTCTCCATAAGAATAACATGGAAAATTTAAATTTACAATATTTTAATCATCTCTGTAACTGTTAGGCATTCAATGCTTCAAAATACAAAATTATTTAATTTTTTAAGATTTACAAAATGGTTTGGAAAGAAATTGGGAAATTTAATGTTTTTGAGTTAAAAATGAAAAAAACAATTTTATCCCGTAAAAACCCCGTTCCGATAGTCCGATCATGCTGGTTTGCGAACTCATTCAAATAAAAATAAGAATTAATGTTTAAAGCGTTAGATTTTACAGTATCTGATCAAAATTTTTTTTGCTACATACCTATTTTTAAAATTATGTTTAGTATTCTTGTTCCACTGTGAGTTTCAGTCAGTTTGCTCCAATATTAAATTGTACGGCGGAATCGCTCTTGTTGACTCTCAAAGGCAAGAAATAATCTAAATAGGAAGAGTAGTGACATCAGTTATATGTGTTTATCAATTTTCAAGGATAGAGAAGTTTGCCGCTGCACGTGCGTAGGTGCAGAGTCACGTCTTTATAGTAGTTGTGTGTTTACGGTGTATTCACAAAATGGGTGCATAATGACCCCGCCCACCCACAAAACCACTAAAAGTCACACCTAACCCCAAGGTCATACCCCCAAAACCCAACTGGCCCATGATTGATGAAGACTCTTATGATTAGTGTAATCAAAGTCTGAATTAATCAGCCTTATGTTTTAACAACAAAGAGTAGACTGTAGATGTTTGGAACAATTTACTGGAGAGGGACACATCACCAACTTCTCTTCCCTCGTCATCATGGACAACCTGGTTCTCACCCATGTGATTGAAATATAATACATACCTGAGATGAGGGAAGTTTTGCTGCCACAGTTTGCATTCCTCTCTCAAAGGGCTATGGATAGGCAGTTCTTGTCTTCCATCATGGTACAGAGTCTGTTCTACCAGGTGCAGCTGTGCCTGTAGTGATGGGGTCAGGTCCCCTTCCAGCTCCTGTCATCACAACAACCTGATGTAAGGATAAACTTTAGATGATAATCTATTGAAACTATCACCCGAAGCACGGCAATAAAAAAATACCCCCGCCGCAGCAAACCTGCAGACTAAGCGAATTTCCATTTGACTGATTGGATTTACACTGAAATGTCTACTTAAAAATATAACATTTATTCCCTATTTAAATAGAATTAGTTTAACAAGTACTTAGGTTTGCTGCATCAGGGAGAGTAAAACTGTTCTTTTTTTGTAAAATGTTAATAGTTGGTAAGAAATAAAAATATTTTTCAAATTTGATCAAAATATGTTCATAAACAAGCAAACTACAACAGTTTACTTATTCTCCATAAGAATAACATTGGAATTTTAAATTTACAATTTTTTGGAATTTTCTCCGTAACCATTAGGCGCATAATAACGCTTCAATATACTAAATTATTTGTTTTTTTAAGCTCTACAAAATGGTTTGAAAAGAAATTGCTAAATTTTATGTTTTTTGGGTAAAAAATAGGAAAAACCTATTTTTACCCCATAAAACCCCCCGTAAACCCCCGTTCCCATGGTCCGATCATGCTGGATTGCGAACTCGTTCGAATAAACGTAGGTTTACACGTTTGTACCAAATTTCATCAAAATCGGATCATTTTTGCTCGAGTTATCGTGCTAACGGACACATATATATATATATAAATATATAAATATATAAATATATATATATATATATGAATTTGAACGGATGGTGTTTTTGGCCTCTAGGGACCTCAAAACGAAAAAAAAAATCGGTCCCGCGTCCAGGTCTTACCATGAGTACTACGGTAATAGCTTATTCCCTATATGGGAAATTCGCTAAAATTATAAGTAGAACTTTGTCTAACGGAGAATGCATTTGTTGTACTCTTGAGTGTTGACTGATAATAAAGTAGACTGGAAAATCCATTGTCTTGTGCTCATGAATCCACTGCCCCCAGTGACAATCTCCACAAGTTTGAGTCAAAAGTACAAGGTGACTGACCGAAATTGGATGTATTTAAAATGGGTAGTATATGCATCAGAGTTACTATCTCAAGGGGGGAAGAGGTGTAATCCATTTTTGTATATTGTTTTAGTAAGTATGGAGCAGTACAACATCTAATGTTGGCCTAGGATGTGTATATATGAAACGGCGAGCCTATCACGGCCGCACAGTGATTTGACTTTGTTAACTTTCATCTTTGATACCATGATATAATTTCCAGCCAAAATGCAATAAATCCTCAGGTGGGTTGACATTATTTTAAGAAAAATTTATCCATCAGAAAAACAAAACCAGTCGCCCGAATAAAAAAAAAAAACTTTAACGGCGCTGCAGAATGTTGAAACGGTTAGGCAAGCTTTGATTCCTAAGTGTTGATATGCTCACACAATTTTTTAAGGTCACAGGTGAGACGGCAACATTTCATTAACAATAGTTAAATGTTTATTTTCAAAAAGATGAAAATCAACTGGGTACACTGCTCAGGATTCAATGGCCGTGGTGTTTACTATGGTTCTAGGAATGGTTATTTTAGTTTCGGTTATATTTTTTGGCCGCAAGGTCACCTGACCATGTGATTTTTTTTTTTTTTTTGGGTGGGGGTTATCTCAAATGTTTTGTTTACACTCACAAACACCAATCCCTGGCAAATCTTAAGAAAACAACTAACCAGGAAGGGGCGACAATGAAGTGTGACCTTGAAATTCTGGAATGTGTAATGGAAGTACTTGAGTGAAAATTTAAAAACGTACGTTTTCATGTCCCTGGCCTTTTACTTCGTAGATACTGGATTTGTAGTTTATTATTATGTGTTTTAATATTTTTTGGGACAGGGGCAACATGTTACACACATTTATTTTGTTTTAAATAGGTTCTAGGTATTTTTTTTTTTTTTTTAAAGTCTCCAAATTCACGACCATGACGTGTCCCTAGGGTACATTTTCCAACTTTCACGCTGTTTTTAGACTAATTATTCATGCCGAAATATATAAAGCCATATTTTTATGTCATCAATGGTTATTAAACTTACAAGAAAGGAGCATATTATAATTTTATTGTCATTACAAACTGACTACCATGACAAAATAAGTCTGTCCCTCGATTTGGAGTCACGACCATTTGGGAAAAATTTTCAACTTTGGAGCACGACAGTGGCAAGCCTGGCGTCGATGGAGTCAGTTGGTTTTAGAGACTAGTTCGGGGTGTATGTCAGGATTGTAGTGCCGGTCGTTTCGAGTTGAAAGGAGGAATTGCAAGATTAATAAAGGAAAGATTGTGTTTTTTGTAATTTTGGTGTGTCCATGACCGTACGTAGTCATTCGATGAAGTAGACATGGTGTTAATTTTTGTTTACAAGATATTTCAATTGCTAGATTAACCTAGAAGTCCACTTTGTATCCTCGAACATGAGGTGCAGGGCTACCGCCAGAACAGAGCCAAATAACACGTAATTTCACGACCAAAGTTTCACGACCATCGCTGGTTTTTTCACGACCATCCAGCCTTATGGATTATAGTGTGTTTGGTCGTGACAATAACTTTAATATAATTGTAAATTGAACAGTTTAGTTCAATTGAAACACATATTTTTATTATAACTAACAGGATAATTGAAGGATTGTTTAGAAAGATGTAGATTATTCCAGACAATTCACGACCATACAGCTTGTCCCTGACCATCACGTTTTAAATTATTTCTATCATAAAAATTTCAAAAATTAAAATATCGTCATATTTCAATGTTTTATACACAAAAGAAGCACACCTCTATACAAACATAACGATTTTTCGGGTCTCAGGTAAGTTTTTTCGGAGTTATACAAACTTAAAAAGATTTTATTGGCTTTTTTTCAATTTTTTGAGTTTTTTTATTTTTTTCTAGAAAGACCAAATATACCAAAAGCTCAGTGACCTTTTTATTGTATAATGGTCATAAAAGTAAATAAGTTTATAGCAAAACATGGTTATAAAATAATATTAACTATTTTTAATATTCATTTAAACGTCCGTTATGGTCGTGACAGGATTTTGTGTATTTCCACTAAAGATGCTCATTTAAAAAGAAACTACCAAAGATATTGTGTTACCATGGACATTTTATGAAACTTCAAATGTTAATGAAATAAAAATAATAATACATTTTTGAAAAAAGGGGAAAAGAATTTGCAAAGTGCTTTTCCTGAAAACGTACGTTTTTAAATTTTCACTCACTTATACAGGGTGTCTCACGAGAGGTGTCTCAAATTGATTACGGAAAAACGGCTTAACGTACAAGGATGAAATAAAATTATTTCCTGCTAAATCGACCCCAAGGAATAACGTAAAAATATTTTTAACTTTTTCCCAATACAGGGTGTGCCAAAAACTGAGGGTCACTAGTTCGAATCTCAGAATTTTCAAATGTAAACATATGTCATGTTATACATCATTTTAAAGGTGTTTGATAGACAAACATTTTGGCGAAAACAGAAATAAGTTACCTTTTTCCATTTCAAAATGGTGGCAGTTTTTTTTGGAAAAAATCTATATTTTTTTAATACTCTGTGTTCCCTATACCAATGCATTTATCCCTTCTCCGGTTGAATTTTCTTACTCGTTATGAAATTAGCTTTACTTTGATATGCTACAAGTAACGGTTTTATAGAATTATAAAAATTCAAAAAAAAATTATTTTTGAAAACTTGCAAATGCTCATTTTTCAAAAATTTCAAATAGCAACATATGTCAAGTGGCACATCATTTTAAAGGGTTTTTAATTCCTAACAACTTTGTAATTTACACTTACTTCGTATCTCTTTTAGTTTTTGCCTAAATATCAAAAAACCTAATTTTCCTATATCAAATGCATGTTATTTGGGTTTGACGTGGTTTAACACTTAATCAAATTGGGCCTTTAGTGTTAAACCCAAATAACATGCATTTGATATAGGAAAATTAGGTCTTTTGTTATTTACGCAAAAACTAATACCCCCGTCGCAGCAAACCTGCATACTAAGCGAATTTCCATTTACCCGGCTTGATTTCTACTAAAATATTCCCTATAAATTTTCAGATTTATTTCCTATTTAAATAACATTAATTTTAGTGAGTAGTTAGGTTTGCTGCTACGGGGAAGATGTTGAGATGTGTTTTTCAATTGAAATATTGATAGCTTAGTATGAAATAAACCAAATTGCCAAATTTGATTAAAATATATCCATAAATAAGCAAACTAGAACAGTTTATTTATTCTCCATAAGAATAACATGGGAATTTTAAATTTACAATTTTTTAAATTTTCTCCGTAGTCAATGAACATTCAAAAACACTTCAATATACTAAATTATTTGTTTTTTTAAGCTCTTCAAAATGGTCTAGAGAGAAATTTAGAAATTTTAAGTTTTTAGGGTCAAAAATTAGAAAAACCCATTATTACCCCATAAAACCCCCCATAAACCCCTGATCCCATGGTCCGATTATGCTGGTTCGCGAACTCGTTCGAATAAATGTAGGTTTACACGTTTGTACCAAATTTCATCAAAATCGGATCAATTTTGCTTGAGTTATCGCGCTAACGGACACATATATAAATATATATATATATATATATATGAATTTGATCGGATGGTGTTTTTGGCCTCTGGGGACCTCAAAACGAAAAAGTAAATCGGTCCCGGGTCTAGGTCTTACCATGAGACCTACGGTAATAGCTTATTCCCTATATGGGAAATTCGCTAAAAGAGATACGAAGTAAGTGTAAATTACAAAGTTGTTAGGAATTAAAAACCCTATAAAATGATGTGCCACTTGACATATGTTGCTATTTGAAATTTTTGAAAAATGAGCATTTGCAAGTTTTCAAAAATAATTTTTTTTGGAATTTTTATAATTCCATAAAACGGTTACTTGTAGCATATCAAAGTAAAGCTAATTTCATAACGAGTAAGAAAATTCAACCGGAGAAGGGATAAATGCATTGGTATAGGGAACACAGAGTATTAAAAAAATATAGATTTTTTCCAAAAAAACTGCCGCCATTTTGAAATGGAAAAAGGTAACTTATTTCTGTTTTCGCCAAAATGTTTGTCTATCAAATACCTTTAAAATGATGTATAACATGACATATGTTTACATTTGAAAATTCTGAGATTCGAACTAGTGACCCTCAGTTTTTGGCACACCCTGTATTGGGAAAAAGTTAAAAATATTTTTACGTTATTCCTTGGGGTCGATTTAGCGGGAAATAATTTTATTTCATCCTTGTACGTTAAGCCGTTTTTCCGTAATCAATTTGAGACACCTCTCGTGAGACACCCTGTATAAATTATAAATTATTAAAATCTGCATAAATGAAAGTGGACACCACCTGAAGTGTATCCAAATATGTTTAGCAAATAATAGTGTATTTACTTAAATGACAAGAGTTTACGAACATTTTAATGAAACTAATGTTATAACTGACACAAAAAAAAATGATTAATGCATTTTTATAAACATCTAGTTTTTTCATTTACCCTTTATATTGTACTAGCTGTACCCGCGGGCTTTGCCCCGTTTAACTTCATAAGTGAGCTCGTTCGCATGGCTCAATCACGTCCTGGTTGAAGTTCGTTCGCTACGCTCACTCACCTTTAGGTTAGAGCTCGTTCACTGCGCTCACTTGCCTTCAGGTTAGCTCGTTCGCTACGCTAACTCGCCTCCAGGTTGAAGTTTGTTCGCTACGCTCACTCACCTTTTGGTTGCAAATTAGCTGTTGTCATAAATTTAAAATAAACGGTATCAGCATTCTGACTCATACTTTCTCCCATAAGTTTGTCAACAACCTTTATCATGTGTAAGCGGTGAGAGTAAATATACGGAAATGGGATCTGTATAATTTTGTTCAGAATTTAAAGGACTACATACTAAATTTTTATCAAAATTGTTCGGGCCATTTTTGTGAAAATCTGATTTTTCCGTTATTTAATGGGGTTTATATGGGAAAATAACATAATTTACAATAACTTTTGAACCATAATTTAGATTCATTAATTCCATTTAAATATGAGTACTCATAAGGTTAACATGGGAAATCCAGATCCTCTGGGGCGGAGCCCAAGAGTCCGATCAGAATAAAAACATCTCAGTTTTCCTATTTAATGCCTAAAGAATCAGTGTACCAAATTTCAGACTCCTAGGTAAATGGGAAGTAAGAGAATTAGTGATGAGTGAGTGAGTCAGTCAGTGAGGGCTTTGCCTTTTATATGTACAGATCAGTTGTGTGCTGGTTGAAGTTGTTTAGTGCTTAAAGAGGATGTCTTAGACTTCTTCTTACACAAAATACAAAATTTGTAAGTGTCTATGGTTTGTCATGACAAAGTTTTATCCTACAGTACTTTAAGATTTTTTGTTCTTCTTAGTCACTAAATAGTAACATCATTATGCTAAAAAGTTTTATAACACAATGGTCAATTCACTTCATTTACAAACATTTACAAAAAATGTTTATGTAAGGTAATTATTTATAACATGGCAAACTCTTGAAAAAGCTTATGAACTTAGTTGAACTGAGTTGAAATTCATCTGAAAGTAACTTACATCTGACCAGGATGTGGAGCTTCCGATACTTTGGCTGAGAAGATCAGAGCTACCAGAGTCATAATAGGCCACTCCTCCCCACTCATTGGGCCAGTTAGAAAAACTTCTAAAAAAATCATGTAAAAATTATTCTTCATGCTGTTGCAAAAACTGCTGTTTCTAACAAATTAATTGTGGTGCTAAGTACTTTTTTTAGGCCTAGGACCTAAAAAAAATCAGCTTTTGTCAAGGAAATCTACTGTTTCTCTATTCATCATAGTTTAATAGAACTACATTATTGATATGTACGACTATTGAAAAAGTTAGTATACAAAGAGTCTGGAGATAATTTTGTTTGTTTATTTTGGTATTTATCTACACCAGTGGCATTTTTCACTTTTTTTGGGTTTAGTAGGGGAATGGTCCAAACCTTTAATTAATTGCTTAGGGAGAAGGAATCCTTTCTTGGTATCAATCATAGCTCATTGTAACATTGTCTTAATTTCAATTTTTGATTGTTTTTAATTATGCTTTTGAGTCAGACAAACGCTATGTAACCAGGATTGTGAAATGTGTCCATGTTTGTAAAAAGTAGCACAAAACAAAATTAACTGCCTAAATTTGTTTACAACCAACAGTAGACATTGACTGCTGTACTTATACTGTTTAGTTGCTATCATGGTTTGTATTGGGTACATCAAGGTTGACTGTGTGTGCCTATTTAAAACAGCTTTTCACCGGTCGTTTTGCAATACCAACACAACAATGGGTTGAAAGTTTAAAAAAGTTGTAGCACTCCTCAAAAACTCAGGACAACGTATGACAGAGAACTGGAAAATGTTGGTTGAACTGAGTGTAAATGAAGATACCTGGGCCCTATATACCTTCCTCTTACCACTACCAAATCACGCACATTTCCTGTTGTTGTTCAACTCTACTGCAAGGAAGTTAGCTACCTCGTCAAAGTGCACAATATTACCTTAGCTGCATATCACAGCCAGCTTTTATGTTATTTAATATATCTAATTATAATGTAGTGAACAGAGAAATAAATATATATCTGGACTTATTCTAATTCGTGAAAAGTAACTAGATTTAGCAAATGTGAATTCTAAATTTGGAATATTAAATACCAGACCACGACCATTGGTGAACCTAACAAATCACATAATTAATTACTATCTACCCTAACCTACACCCTTCCCCAACCCCTACGAACCTATCTAGACATAGTCTTATGCTAGTACTTATCTGGCTAGTCGACTGTTGCTGGGGGCACGCAAGACACTACTGTACTCTCCTCACATCGCGCGTGTTTGTCGCGGGGAGACTGCGCGCGCACCTAAGTCACGTGACTTGCGCTATTGTCTTGTAGCGAATCGCTACATCCTCCCCCCGGTGGGTTTGTTTTTTTGGGTGGTTTGGGTTTTGGGAAAGATGAAGGAAGAAGAATTTTTATTTTTTTATTGTGCTCGCCGTGAGATTGTGTCGTTGTGACATCGGTGTGCAAATGTTCCAACAGTTTTCTGCACTCCTTTTGGTTTCGCTCATTTGAGGTTATAATGTGTGTCGGCCTTGCTTATAAACTATTAACTATTTTTTTTTTTTAGCGAATTTCCCTATAGGGAAGTATTAGCGAATTTCCCTATAGGGAAGTAGCTATTACCGTAGGTCTCATGGTAAGACCTAGGCCCGGGACCGATTTACTTTTTCATTTTGATGTCCCCAGAGGCCAAAAACACCATTCGTTCAAATTTGTATATATGTATATATATATATCTATATATAGATATATATATATATATGTGTGTCCATCCGCACGATAACTTGAGTAATTTTTGTCCAATTTTGATAAAATTTGGTTTGAAGGTGTAAGGCGGGATAAACTTGAATGAGTTCGCGAACCAGCATGATCGGACCATGGGAACGGGGTTTTCACGGGGGGTGTTATGGGGTAAAAATTGGTTTTTCTAATTTTTTACCCTTAAAACACAAAATTTATCCATTTTTCTCCAGACGTTTTTAAAGAGCTTAAAAAAACAAATAATTTAGTATATCAAAGTGTTTTTGTACGGTGATTGGTTACGGTGAAAATTCAAAAAAAATTTATTTAAAATTCCCATGTTATTCTTATGGAGAAAATTATAATATGTTGTAGTTGGCTTGTTTATGGATATATTTTGATCAAACTTGGCAGATTTATTTATTTCATACTAAGCTATTGATATTTTAATAAAAACACACTTTATTAGTTTCCCTGTAGCAGCTAACCTAGGTACTTGTTAAACATAAATGTTAATTTAATAGATTAATTGAAAATCGATCCAGGCAAATGGAAATTCGCTAAGTCGGCAGGTTTGCTGCAGCGGGGGTATTTTTTTTTTAAGTAAGATGCATGAAATGTCGTGTGCCTGTTTAAGGTCCAATTCCTATCCTGCGACTGTTATGAATGCCGCGCGGCTGAAATAATTGACTGCTTCAATGCAAAGTAAATGCAACCCATTCCTATCGAGCGTCTACAGCCGCACTAGAGCCGTCGCAACTGGACTGCTCGGTGAGCGCGTGGCTGTAATGAATTTACAGTTTATAGGCCTACATACGGAGTTTGAGATGTGTACCTTCATAGATGATTCAAAGTTGATGGAACTGGTTCGTCACCACCCATACATTTTCAACCCCAATACTTGAAGAAGATGTCTCTGAATAAGAATACTCTGAAACCCCTATTTTTACCATACCATGAACAATGGATTCTTTACTATGCTTTATGCACACTATGCTTTATTATGGGTTCATTGTGTTCAACAATGGTGTCTCAGAGAGGGACTCAACATTAATCCTTCTAAGACAGTCGTAGTTCCTTTCACCAGGAAAAAGAACCTGGATTCTCTTTCCAGGCTGAAAATTGGCACTACTCAGCTGGGAGTGTCGAGTGCGGTCAAGTATTTAGGACTGACACTTGACTCCAAGCTGACGTGGAACAACCACCTGAATAACGCGCTGCATAAGGCCAAATGGGCGCTCATGACGTCCAGGAGGTTTGCAGGAACCACCTGGGGAATTAAACCCCACATAGCACTCTGGCTATACGAGGCTGTGGTCAGGCCTCAGATTACCTATGGTTCACTAGTCTGGTGGACAAAGGTGAATCAGGTAACTGTCATAGCCAAGCTAGAAAGCATGCAAAGGCTCGGCACGCTACAGGCCACTGGAGCCTTCAGGAGCAGTCCATCAGCTACTCTAGAAGTCGCTCTTGGGCTGCTACCACTGGACATCTTCATCAGATCTGAGGCCCTCAAGGCAGCTTACCGTCTGAGGGTTGCAAATCTGTGGAGTGAAGGCCTGTCAGGGGCAGGCCACTGCGCCATTGCTGAGACTTTGGATGAGTGCCCTGTGCTTGACATGACCTCGGACTTCCTAAGCAAGGAAGCAGTTTTCACCAAACCCTTTAATGTTGAATTCCGCTCCAGAGATGAGTGGAAACATCAGGAAGGGCATCTCCAAGATATGGAGAGCTTCGTCTGGTACACAGACGGCTCCCTAATCGATGGAAAATCTGGTTTTGGGGTTTACTGTCGATCACCAAGAACAGAACTATCAGGAAGTCTGGGACAATACTGTACCATCTTCCAGGCAGAAATCTATGGCATCTTGGCTTGTGCCAACCTAGGACTAGCCAGACGGTACCAAGACAAAAGGATAGTGATTTTATCTGATTGTCAGGCTGCTCTCAAAGCTCTTGACTCAAATGAAGTCACCTCAAAACTGGTCTGGGAGTGTTTCAACACCCTCTGCAGACTTGCATCACAGAACTCTGTAACTCTCGGCTGGGTCCCAGGCCATGTAGGCTTTGGCAGCAACGAGAGTGCAGACAAGCTGGCAAAAAAAGGTGCAAGCATGCCACTCTTTGGACCAGAGCCATTTTGTGGCATCAGAAAAGCGGCCGCTAAACATGTAATCAACAAATGGTCCAGGGGACAACATCTTGAGCGGTGGCGTAATTATCCTGGACAATCACTTGGCAAAAAACTGCTCTCAGAACCTAGCACCCTCTTCACTCGCTGGATGCTAAAGCTGGGGAGAGGGCAGGTCAAGCAGGTACTTGCTCTTATCACTGGACACGGCCATTTCAGGAAACATCTCCACACTCTAGGAATTGTCAATTACCAGCAGGAGTGTCGACTTTGTAACCAGTCCGATGAGACTGCAAAACACATTATTCTGGACTGCGATGGACTACGGGCTAGGAGAAGGGCTCTGTTTGGTCTAAAGCAGCCAGGTGAGGAACCAGACGCTAACATTGGGCAAAAACTCCTGCACCTAGTTAGGGACACAGACATAGGCTTACCCAGTTAGTGGCAAGCGGGATGCACAATAAGCTTCGGTTGACGTGCTTGGACCATGAGTCCACCCTCTTACAATCAATCAATAGGTTCATTGTTCATTGTTTTTTACCATGAACATTAATATTTCCTTTTCCTCCTTTTCTCCAAGAAATATATTCGCTGCCAACTGTGCTTATTCCATGACGGTCAATAATGCAATTGCACTAGTCACTAGTCGTGGGAGTCGCGGCATAGGAATTGAAGCAAGCGTCTCAAGCCGTACGACTCTAGACACGCGGCTAGAGTCATAACAGTCACAGGATAGGAATTGGACCTTTAGGATTAAACAAGGAACAAGATAATAACATGAGTTTACAGGGATTTTATATTTTTTAGTTGTATGTGTTCAAAGTTATTGCTTACACAACTAAACAAAAATATTATCAACATTTTTCAACACTATAAATTTATATTTCTGTATATTTATTTACTAATTCTAAAGTAGAATTTCATTAGGAATAATTTTAAAACAAATGCAAAGTGCTAGGTCCCATAGAAAAAAAGATAATGACCTGAACTCACTGACCTGCTCCAGACACAAGAGACACACATTTTTTCAACTGCCTGTAGATAGCGTTAAGGTTAACTTAGACATACAAGCCTTTGTGTAATTTTGGATCAAATGAAAAGTAGAATCTTTTTCCATAGAATTATCGAAAATAAAATAAATCAGACTTGCAAGGTTTTACATGTAAGCCATCACATGTTAAAAACAAACTGTTAAAGGTGTAGTAAAAAATGATAAAAATTTACCATAATAACCATAATAAAATTTACCATAATATGGTAAATACCATAAAGACTATTCATTACACAGCTTAAATGAGTCTATCTGATTTCATAAGCTCATTTTCCTGAAACTTGCTAACCTGTAATAGTATATTTTGTACCTATGGTGGAAAATGAGGTTTTGGCGGCTTGAGATAGTTTTTAAGTTCAAGACAAAGTCGAGAACTTAAAACGATCGAGAGCTGCAAAACCATTTCGGCCCGTGGTACGAACGCTATTTTTCACCACACTAAAACCTATTTAATGTCCCACTATTCACCACAATAATAATGCACACTGATAGTCAACACAACTACAACTTTAAGATTATGTGAAGAAATAAATTGAGGAATCTGCAAAAATAATGATAAATAGTTGCTAGGCAACGATGACAGTAAAACAATTCTATTGCAATGCTATGGATACTGATTGTGTATTTAATATGCATTAATGTTTTAAGAAAGTTAAGCGGACAGCTGATTTTGCGGCCATAGGGATGTAAAAACCTGCTCGGTCCCCAAATGACGATGACAGCTAGTCTACTACCTTAACATGGCCAATTAAGGTATGTAAAACAGCTAAAAACATGATAATGTGGTGAAAAATAATTTTCTTTTCAAATTAACGTTATTATTTGTATGCTTTATTAGAAAGAAATAGACATTGGGCTAAAATGTGTTACCATGACCAAGTTACCAAATTCATTTTTTATTTTGACATAGTTTGAAGGATAGTTTATGAAACTGTTTTGGAAATGTCTGCCTGAATGCACAGTTTATCAAATTCAACTTGCAACTAAACTAAAGTAAGCTCTATACTTATTTAAAAACAGCAAATTTAAGTAAATAAAAGGTTTCTATAATATGATATATTATTTCTACCTGTATCCTAATGTAGGTGAATTTGATGGTATTGGAGAACACACTGAGCTTGAACATAGTTTGACCTTATTATTTGTTTTTTCTTTTGATTGCATCTGTAAAACATAGATAGAATTTTAGATTCAAATGCAAGCTAATTATTACAAATTTGAAAATGAATCAAGAGTTATTTTAATTGAAACTGTTAACCATGAAAAGATACTGCATCTTCTTAAAAATAACATACCATAATGAGTCCTACTACAATAGTTACAAAAACTGAATACTCTTGTTATTTTATTTATCTATTGAACACCTTTTTTGCTGAGTTATGTCACCTGAAAAGACCTGGAATATTCTATTTAATTCCTTTAAACAAGTGAAAAAAATTGTGTATGCCGTCTATTTAAATAAATAAATAAACTCAATTTTCCAATTTAAACCAGCAGAAGTTTAGTGGTTTAGTACAGTAACTTTTATGAAAGGGCTGTGTTAAGTTAGGGTCTACTTTTTTTTTTACTTTTCATCAGGGGTTGAAAGTAGGGTATTTTGCAAAAGGTGTCTCCCAGGCTGTTACAAGCTGTTTACCATGTGACACAATGTTAAGTTGCCTAGGAGAAACTTGTTTATTGGTTTTGTGACAGTTAATATTTTTCTAATAGCTCCACTGTCATTCATTAGCTAGAGGGTTTTTCTTAGGTGTCAAGTTTTTTTTAATTGTAATAATAAGTTACTGTTTATTACTTAGCCAGTACAGATACAAGTTATTGCTATTTCCCAGCAACGTTTTTTGCCTGCCAATAACAGGACTCCGCACCCTGTTATTTCTGTAACAATGCTAAGACTTTGTTGTCAAATGTCTGTAGTCGAGAGTCGGTTGTCGGCAGCCTTTGTGTCCCAGCAATTGTTATTTAAACATAGTACTTAGGAAGATATTTGGCCCGACGCTCGAGGATGGAGTATGGAGGAAAAGGCATAACACTGAGATTATAGAACGCTACAAAGACCCAGACATCGTAGCAGAAGTCAAAAGTAGATGGTTGAGACGGTTTGGGCATTAGTATGGAAGAATGCAAAACTCCACCATGAACAACATACGTAATAGAAACCTTGAAGACAGAGACCACCAGGACGGCCCAAGCTCAGATGGAAGGATCATCTTTAAAAAGATATTAGAAGATTAGGAAGGAGGGAGAATGATGCTCAAGAAAAGAGACACCTGGAGGCAGTGTGTGGGTGAGGCCAAGAACATCTTTCTTTAGGATACCAGTGTTCATTCAAGTAAGCATCAAGTATGCCTAAGTAAGTATTCAGTGTTACGCTACCTCCTCAGGGAAGCGGCCGCTAGGAGTTAAAAGAAAATCTTTGATGTAAGCATAAGTTGATATACACATACAATTAAGATTCTTTGCTGTAAAATACAATGCCACAAACACAAACTTAAGCAGACAACTGAGTCAAAAATGGCAGCTCAGTAAAGATTTCTTGAATTTGCAAAGCAATGATTCGCCTCCTCAAAGTCAGGCAACTGGCCAATTAGAAGTCAGAAGAAAATTATAAATGCAAGCATAGCCTGATATACACATTAGGCCTAAATAAAGTCTTTATTAGTGAATACAATACCACAAACCAAAACTTAAACGGACAACTGAGTAAAAAATTACAAATTCAAGAATCTTTCAACGGCTGCCATTTTTGACTTCGGTTTATGTTTGAGTTTTGTGTTTGCACAAATGAAATAGTGGGTGAAAAACAATAAATTAAAAGTCTGGATATAACATAAATTAAAATGCCCCGCCACAGCACACCTGCAGACTAAGTGAATTTGTTTGGTATTTTCCTGTTAAAGGGAATATTCATTCTTATTGATGATTTCTTTTCGATATTTTGTTTTTCGATCCGATATATCAATTAGATTTAATTTAGCTTAATACTTGACTTTGTCTATTGCTGTAAAGCTTAGGCTAACAGCAATAAAATTCTTATTTATTTATTTATTAACGAATTGAAACATATCAGCTGACGAGCTGACAACTATGATAAAGAATATTGTAATAGGCCTAATAATAATAATACCCTCCCCTTTAGTCCAAGCTCTAATAGGGGAACCGAGCCTCAGGTACAGGGCGGGTCGCAGTTGGCGGATGGCGAACGTTCCATCAGATATGGTGGACAGCTGTGAATAAGGGATAACCCGAATAAGCAGTCCCGGACCGAGGCGGCAGCACCAGAGGGCGTGGGAGGGTGATCTGTGGCGGGGTCACACTCAGCAAGTCCACATGAGCCCGATGATAGTACTGTGTCATGGCGAGGAAGTGCCGCCATTAAATAAGCACTGCCCGTACTGCCTTGTACGATAGGGTTAGGCACCCAAAGGCTAGGAGAAGGAAACTCTGAAATTAAACCATGGCCAGGTCGGGGTCTGGAAGCTGTGGTGGAAGCAATTGACCTAGGAGAAGAGGACTCTAAATAAACTCCTGGTTCTCCAGGCTGGGGGTTGGGCGTGAGGTTAGCAACCCCACCCTGTCAAAAGAAAATGGCTACGAATCTGCAAAATGAGCCTCGGAGATTGGATGGAAATACAGGATACGGACTTGGAAATGCTCAATGGACTCAGAAACGGAAAAAGGAAAATATTTTGTATGCAGCAACATAGAATGTGAGAACGATGTTGATGCCAGGTAAAATGAAGGAAATTGCACTGGAGATGGAAAAATTCAATTTAGACATCTTGGCCTTGCAAGAGGTTAGGTGGAAGGGAAATGGAAGAATAGACAAGAAAACCTATAGTGTGTTATACAGTGGCCCGGAAAGGAGAACAGGACTAAATGGAACTGGATTCATATTAAACGCTAAAACCCGTAAAAGTTTATTGGCCTTTGAACCAGTAAGTGACAGGATATGCAAACTCAAATTGAAAGGGAAATTCAGAAACATCTCAGTGATTTCTGCATATGCGCCCACTGAGGATGCAGGTGATGACGAAAAGGAAAGTTTTTATGATCAGTTAAGCAACACATGTAAGAAAATTGCCAAGTATGACATGTGTATCCTTGTAGGCGATTTTAATGCCAAAATTGGCAAGGAGGATTTCCTGAAGGGAATTGCTGGTATACACTCGTTACATAATGAAACAAGTGAAAACGGAAGGCTGCTGGCCCAGTTTGCCGCAGAACATGGCCTCGTAGTAATGAGTACCTCCTTTGCGCATAAAGATATCCACAAAGGTACATGGAAAATGCCAGGCAGGAATTGTGTGAATCAGATAGATCATGTTCTGGTGAGCAAGCGACATGCAACTTCAATCATGGATGTGAGAGCCTGTAGGGGACCTAATTGTGACTCTGACCACTTTCTGGTTAAAGCTTTTGTGAAGGAGAAAATCTCTTTAGTTGCAAATGGCCCTGGAGTGAAAAAGAAAAGGTGGAATTGTGATCTGCTCAATGACAACGTCAGAGAACGAGAATACCAGCAGGCTATTCATGAAAATATTATTTTACAAGATGCAAATAATGGAAATATAGAAGAAGCATGGGAATCGATCAAGGAAGTTATACACACAGCTGCTGAGAGTACTATAGGTGAAAAAAAATTAGTAAGAAACGCAGAATGGTTCGACAATGAGTGTATGGATGCAATCATGCGTAAGAATGGAAAGAGACAAAGAATGTTGCAAAGGCCAACAAGACAGACAACTGAAGAATATAAAGAAAGCCGAAGAACAGCAAATGGAATACTAAGAAACAAAAAGAAACAACACATCAAGGCCCAGATAGAGGAAATTCAGAATTTAGATGACCAAAATGAAACAAGGAAATGTTATACTGCGATCAAACGTATGACTAAAGGTTTTCAGCCGCGAGTCAACGCTTGCAAAGACAAGGATGGAAATTTGATAGAGGAAGCAACCAGAGTCCTTGACAGATGGGCTGAACACTTTACAGAACTCTTAAATGGAAACCATACCGGAGAAGACCGAGCGTTGGACTGGCAGCCAAAATATCACACCGCTGATCCTTGGATTGAAGAGCCCTCCTTAGAAGAGGTCGAGATATGTATAAAGAAGCAGAAGAACCACAGAGCGCCAGGTGAAGACAAGATTAATGCTGAGCTTTGGAAGCATGGTGGTCAAGAATTGGCGTGCTGTTTACACAAACTTATATTAATGATTTGGAGACAGGAATCTCTTCCCAGCAGCTGGAACAATGGAGTAATTACTCCTGTGTACAAAAAGGGTGACAAACTAGCATGCAGTAACTACCGTGGTATCACTTTGTTGGATGTAGCGTACAAGATATTCTCTGCTATTTTGGCCATGCGACTTAGCGCCTTCACAGAGAATGTACTCGGGGAGTACCAATGTGGATTCTGACCAGGAAGAGGAACTATTGATCAAATATTTAACATGCGCCAGACTATGGAAAAGACTTATGAATACGCAGTTGATTTGCACATGTTGTTCATTGACTTTAAACAGGCATTTGACAGCATAGACAGGAGAAAACTACTTGATGCCCTTGAGTGTTATGGTTTTCCAGGGAAGCTGGTGCGGCTCACAAAAGTTACATTACAACACACTTATAGTTTAGTAGCAGTGGGTGGTAAACAAAGTAAAGTGTTCAGGATTTCAAGAGGTGTCAGGCAGGGTGATGCGCTATCAGCTCTGCTTTTTAATTTGGCCTTGCATAGTGCTATGTGTAGGCTAGACCTGAGAGGGAACATTACTCGTAGATGACATAGCGCTTGTTGCTAGACGCCTTGAAGACCTAAAAGAAATGTTTCAGACTATTGAAGAGGAGGCTAGTCGTATGGGTCTGGAAATAAATGAGGAAAAGACACACTACATGAAAATGTCTGAAGCAGAGGCCATAAGAAGAATCCAAAACTTGGATGTAGGCAATTATTGTTTTAAGGGTGTGTATAGGTTTGTTTACCTTGGGGCAGAGCTGAACAGCAAAAACACTGTTGCGCAAGAAATCACAAACCGAATCATGGCTGGTAACAGGGCATATTATGCTAACCTTGGTATCCTCAAATCCAAGCTGGTGACCCGCAACACAAAGATGAAGCTGTACAAGACTCTCATTAGGCCGGTTGTTACGTACGGTGCAGAAACCTGGTCCCTATCTGCAGTGAACACAAACGCACTGAGAGTGTTCGAAAGGAAAATAATAAGAAGAATACATGGAGCGGTGAAGGAAGGGGATAGATGGAGGATATTGAAGAATGCTGAAATAAACGACATTTTGCAAGGGGAGGATATTGTGCACTTCATCAAAGCAAGAAGGATCGGTTGGTTAGGCCATGTGGAGCGAATGCCTCAAGGAAGACAGCCCAAAGAACTATTGTGCCAGAACATGGAAGGGACTAGGAGAAGGGGTAGGCCGAGAAGAAGATGGCTTGATGAGGTGGAGGATGACCTGAGGATGTTGAGAGTGAGGAATTGGAAAGAGATGGCGCAAGATCGAGGCGATTGGAGGCGAATTGTAGCAGAAGCCAAAGGCCACCAAGGCCTGTAGAGCTGCGGAAGTAAGTAAGTAATAATAATAATAATAATTAATATAATAATAAGAAATAATATTTCAGTATCAACAAACAATTTAAAAAGTATGATATTGAAATTAAACTGTTCTAAACTAACGTAACCTAACCAACCAAACTTGCTGTAACATATCAAAATTCCGTTTGATATGCACCACATGCCTTTTCTTTTATCAAATGGAATTTTGAAAATGGTATCTTACAGCAAGTTTGGTCAGTTATGTTAGGTTAGTTTAGAACAGTTTCATTCCTCAATCCATATATATATATAAGTTAAGTTATATATTCAAATTCAAGTATATTTATTTAAGATATTACAAGCATGGCCTCGCCAAGTTTACAAAAACTTGTCGGCGAGGACCAATAGATTCAAAAAATGACAAAGTTTACAGATTTTTTTTTCTTTAGTTTTGTTTTCTAAGTGCAAAGAAATAGCCTATGAAACTAGTTCTGATAATATATATATATTATTTTAGCCTAAACAAAATTAACTTATAGTTCTCAACTTGTAATTTAAATGCATTTGAAGATATTGAAACAGAAGGAAAATGGATCGTAAAGGAAAACAAAAATATTGATCTATCGAAAAGAAATCATCGATAATAATGAATGTTCTCTTTAACAGGAAAGTACCGTGGATTTCCTTTTGATTTTCATTCAAATCTATTTTAATAACATTAGGTTTAACAAGTTTCTAGGTTTGCTGCTGCGGGGAAATGAAATGAAAAATGTCTTTATTTAAGAGGCGAAGTTAGGACTTGCAAGTCCTCTCTACCACTTAACCTCTAAAACATAAATAAATAAAAACTTATCCACTTATATAAGTAAATTTAAATAATCTAAAGTAATACATTAAATTTGTAACATGAAAAAATAACTTAAGTAATCCTAAAAAAATCCCATTCACACAAGCCGCCAACAACCCCTCACACCAGCGCCAGAGACTCACTCAAGCCTGCTGCTCAATATAATAGATTTAATCTCTGCCCCAAACCTCGCACAGTTACCTATGGATTTGATATGGTCAGGAAGAGAATTCCACAATCAAATTGCAGATACCAAGAAGGATTTGTTAAAAACGGTTGACCGGTGAATTGGTGTAGATAAAAGGTGAGAGCCTCTACGAGTAGCACGGGTGCTGATGTTAGAAATAAAATGGAAGTTGTCTGATAAATAATTGGGAATTTTACTATTGATAATGGAGTGTAGAAGACGGAGGGTGTGAAATTCCCGAAGTTCATTTAACTTTATCAATGAAAGCAGGTTAAAATAGGGAGTTACATGGTCATATCGCCTTAGGCCAAACATGAATCTGATACAGGAATTCTGAGCTCGCTGAAGTCTACTAGAAACTTCATTAGTCATGTCATTGATCACCACATCACAGTAGTTGAAATGAGTCAGGATGAGAGTTTTTGCTAACATGATTTTCAAGTTCAGTGGAAGGTAGTCTGCAAAACGTTTGATGGTGTGAATAGCTCCAAAGACCCTGTTACAAGTGGAGTTGGCTTGGTCAGACCAATTCAAATGTTTGTTCATGATGAGTCCTAAGTTTTTCACTTTGTCGCAGTAGGTGAGATCCTTTCCGTCAAAGTTAAGTCGTTGTGCAGTGAGTAAGTTGATTTTAGTCATTAGTCTGGGGTAGCCAACAATCATCGCTTGTGTTTTGTCAATATTGAGTTTAAGTTTGTTGTTTATAGCCCAGTGAGTTATCGATTCAATGTCAATGTTCATGAGTCGTACAGCAATATCCATCTCGTCTACATTGAAGTGGGAGTAAATCTGTAGGTCATCAGCATACAAATGGTAGCGTGAGTTAGTGATATGTTCTGTGATGTCATTGATGTAAATTGAGAACAGTAGTGGGCCAAGAACAGATCCTTGAGGAACACCTCTAGTAATCTGTTCCCAGGTGGAACACTTGTCACCGACTTTGACACACTGCTGACGATCAGATAAATAGGACTCAATCCAGTCAACACAGTTGTCAGAGAAACCAGCCAAGCGCAGTTTAAGGAGCAAAAGAGGATGGTATACGCAGTCAAACGCCTTTGAAAAGTCAAAGAGGTTTAAAATTGTGGCATGTCTATTATCCATTGCACGGCGGATGTCATCTGTAATTTTCAACAAAGCAGTGGTTGTGCTATATTTAGCGCGAAACCCAGATTGAAAATCCGATATAATTTTGTTCTCTTAAAAAAAAACAGAGAATTTATTATGCACTATTCTTTCAAGGCATTTAGAAAGGGCAGGAAGAATGCTGATTGGTCTATAGTCAGAAGGGGTATTGGGAGAAGAAATTTTCTGAAGTGGGCGAACAATGACAGATTTCCAGATGGAGGGGAAGGTAGAAGTTGCTAATGATCTGTTAAATATGGAAGTTAGTACCGGGAGAGTAACTGGAAGAGTGTCTCTAATAAACCTGATAGGAATATCATCGGCGCCGACTGTGTTACTTGTCATCCTCAGAATTTTCCTGCGGACTTCAGATTCACTAACTGGGGAAAAGAAAAACTGGGTTTCTGGCATATCAAGTGGTCTAGATGTGATATCGGCAACATAGTTAAATGCACCTACAGAACTTATAGGGATATTCACAAAAAAGTTGTTAATCGTGTCGAGACTAATAGTTATTTGATGTAAATTGTCAGATTTGCCGATACCAAGGTTCTTAACTTTGGTCCACAAAGTTTTGGAGGATTGTTTCTGGGAGAAAGATGTATAATAATACCTAGCTTTTGAGTTTCTGATCTGTTGTTGGGTTTGATTCTTGAGCCTTTTGTAACAGGCCCAGTCATTAGGTAGCTTGGTGCGCTTGGCTTTACGAAATGCAGCATCTCTTTTTTTTTTAAGTTGTCTAATAAAATCATTTATCCAGGGAGCAGGTGGCTTCCAAACTCTTTTAGATACAATTGGACAGTGTTTATTATGAAGATTAGAAATGAGGGAAGTAAAATGTTCAACCATTGAATTGACATCAGGATCATTAGTAACCACATCCCACGGTAGGGTAGAAGCGTCTAAAAGCAGAGCAGTGAGGTTGAGATTTCGATAGTCTCTGTATTTGATAAAATTTGGGCTAAATTTGGGCTTTTTTAATTTATATACACAGAAAATCAGGTCAGGGAGGGTTAGCCTATAAAGTGTTTTTAGTAGAATCAATAGCTTACCAAACTACTAGGTATAAATTATAAACTAGAATATGTAGGCTAAATAAATAAAAATAAAAATACATTGTTTACAATAGGTCTCGTCAAATTAGTCTACAAAATTTAAATCCAATCAGAGAAACAAGGGTAAGGCTTTAAAGCTAAATACAAATTTCTATTTAAGCTATGTAGGATGACAGCATAAATAAGTTACTTAAATAACTATTTCAGATTTTAAAAAAACTCATCAATCTGGTACATTGGGTTTTCTAGGAGCCATTTGTAGAGTATTTCAAAGAATACCGTAGGCCTATTACTTAGAGATTAAGGCCGACATATTCCTTAGACAAAGCTGTTAATAATTAATAGCCAATATTGATTTATTTTGATTTATTGATTAAACTGACTTCTTTGTAAATTTATCTATAACAACTAACAACAACACCAAATATCAACTTTTGCTTTTACAGTAGACTCTCTCTTATCCGGACACCTTTTAACTGGGCAACGGTTTAACCGGACTACACCCGGCGGAAATGACACATCTTTAACCGTACAATTTTTATCAGCACATCAGTTTAACCGGACTAGATTGGCAGGAAGTGGGCCGTACTGAAACGTCTGTTTTCGTAGGAAAGATTTGAGGCCAGTGATCATGTGTCTAAATACATAATAATCAATATTTGCTTATACAGTATGCATTTAAACAGACCTATTTAACGAGTTTTTGGTGACGTCGGTTTCACTGGAAAACCCGTTATCCGGAATGGCCTCGGTCCCGAGGAGTCTGGATAAGACTGATAAGAGAAAGTCTACTGTATAAATAAAATGTTACCTTATGAATAACGTACAATCAATATAAGTTATTTAAGTTAAGATTGGCTGAAAACTATTTTATTGGCGTGAACCTGGCAATAACTCCAGCCATAAGTAGTGCGCTCACCCGCTAAAATCTATTGCCGGCCGTTTTGCGGAAAATACATCCGCGATCCATATTACCGATGATGCCAACAGATAGAGGACACTTTAACGGACACGACAGTATCAACATTATGTACTGGGGAGTAGAATAAGGGGGGTAAAATCAGCAATAAGTTGTGCGCGCGCCCGAAAAAATCTATTGCTGGCCGTTTTGCGGCAAAATAAGTCCGTGATCCATATTACCAATAATGCCAACAGATAGAGGACACTTTAACGGACACGACAGTATCAACTTTATGTACCCGAGGAGTAGAATAAGGGGGGTAAAATCAGCAATAAGTTGTGCGCGCGCCCGCTAAAATCTATTGCCAGTAACAGTCGTGTCCGTTAAAGTGTCCTCTATCTGTTGGCATTATTGGTAATATGGATCACGGACGTATTTTGCCGCAAAACGGCCAGCAATAAATTTTTTATGGCGCGCGCACAACTTATTGCTGATTTTACCCCCTTATTCTACTCCCCAGGTACATAATGTTGATACTGTCGTGTCCGTTAAAGTGTCCTCTATCTGTTGGCATTATTGGTAATATGGATCGCGGACATATTTTGCTCCAAAACGGCCAGCAATAGATTTTTTATGGCGCGTGCACTACTTATTGCCGAGTTATTGCCAGGTTCACACAAGTAACTATTTTAGCCTCTAAAAGGATATACCAATTATCAAACTAATATTTCATCTGATAATATTAATTAGTTATCAGTCTCTGAGGAACTGAACCCCTAGTTACAATAACATATAGGCCTAATTTGGTAATGTTGTAGGCCTTATTTACTTAATTGTGGTTAGGGACTCCCTATTTTGTTGACCCGGGTCAACAATATTAGTTAAATAGCAAAATAGATAAATATTTTTAAATCGTTACCAAATTTTACATACGTGTAGAATACATGTTGACATACCTTCATTCCCCGTTTCAAGAAAATATCTACATTCTAAGTTAAGTGGTTATTTTGCTAAATGTATTGCATTTGTTGACCCGGGTCAACAAAATATAAAATAAGCTAGGCTGTTTATGGCGGTTTTTTATATAGTAAAATAGGTAAATATTTTTCAATCGTTACCAAACTTTACATGCATATAGAATACAAGTGGATAAACCTTGGTTCCAAGTTTTATGTATATAGTTTACTTCTAGGTACCTTTTTTTGGCGATTGACCCGGGTCAACAAAATAAAATTAGCTATTTACGGCAGTTTTTTGTTAATAATATAGGCAAATATTTTTTTCGTTACGAAATTTTACATACGTGTAGAATATCAATTATCAATTATCAATTAGTTAAGATGGGGACGCCACTATGTGCGTATTTTATAATAATATATGAGTGAAGGATGAGTGTAGGATGAGTGGCGCGATCTTGTAGTCTTGTTAGTGACTAAGGCCGACATGTTCCTTAGACACAGCTGTTAATTAATAGCCCATACAGCTAATGGCAACTAAGGGACCTACAGTTTATAGTGGAATCCGAACCACATTTTTCCTTGTAATTTACGAATACATGTGGATATACCTTCGTTCCAAGTTTCATGGAAATATCTACATTCTAAGTGGTTATTTTGCTACATGTATTGAATTTGCTGACCCTGGTCAACAAAATAGTCAGTCCCATGTGGTTATTATTAAAACTGAATAATAAGCTAGGCCTAATCGAATTTGTAAAAATAGGTCTAATAATGTGTATAGTCTATCTGAGTATCATGTGGTTTATAGGCAAAGGATATAATGATAATAATAATTAAATATGATTATAATATTATTAAGTTATGTCTTAGTTGTACTCCAACTAACCTTACTGCAATCGCAATGAAAAAGAGAAAGTATAGAGCCTAGATGATCATCTATTAACACGATGTTAAACAAATACACAAACATCTATTCTAATAGTCATAATTTTTTGTGGAATTCAGAAGCCGAAACCAGAAACTAAAAAAATGTTTAATTTGGTTTTCATTTGACTGCTTTAAACATTAATAAAAAACACCTAAAAATGTATTGTTTACACTCGGGACACAATACAGACAGTATATCCACTTCGACACTTCTGCTTCTGCCTTCTGCTGAGTGCTGTGCTGAGCCGAAACAGCTGTTGTTTTTTTCGAGGCTGCTAATGCGTATTTTGTGTATTAGCGAATTTCCCATATAGGGAATAAGCTATTACCGTAGTACTCATGGTAAGACCTGGACCCGGGACCGATTTATTTTTTCGTTTTGAGGTCCCTAGAGGCCAAAAACACCATCTGTTCAAATTCATATATATGTATATATATATATTTATATATATATATATATTTATATATATATATATTTATATATATATATATGTGTCCGTTAGCACGATAACTCGAGCAAAAATCATCCGATTTTGATGAAATTTGGTATAAACGTGTAAACCTACATTTATTCGAACGAGTTCGCGAACCAGCATGATCGGACTATGGGAACAGGGGTTTATGGGGGGTTTTATGGGGTAAAAATAGGTTTTTGCCATTTTTGACCCTAAAAACACAAAATTTTACAATTTCTTTTAACACCATTTTGTAGAGCATAAAAAACCAATAATTTAGTATATTGAAGCGTTATTGTGCGCCTAATGGTTACGGAGAAAATAAAAAAAAAACTGTAATTGTAAAATCCCCATGTTATTCTTATGGAGAAAAAGTAAACTGTTCCCAGATAGCAAAAAATACTTGATTAAAGCTTGAAACAAGTTTGATTTGTCAAATCTGCAAACTTGAATAAAGTTTGCTCGGATGGGTCCGTAAACTTGATTCAAGTTAATATCATGCGTCGAAGTTCCCGCTCTTCCAGTTTGAATAAAACTTGAAACATCTAATTTGAATAAAACTTGAAATTTCTAATTTGAATAAAAATTGAAACATCTTATTTGAATAACACTTGAACTATCTAATCTAAATATAAATTGAAAAATTACTTGATTCAAGCTTGAAATAAGTTTGGTTTTTCAAATCTGCAAACTTGAAGGATCGGGTTTGTAAACTTGATTCAAGTTAAAATCATGCGTCGAAGTTCCCGCTCTTCCAGTTTGAATAAAACTTGAAATATCCAATTTGAATAAAACTTGAAATTTCTAACTTGAATAAAAATTGAAACTAATATAATATAAATACCTCGTCACAGCTCTGTAGTTTCTGTAGATTACAGCTGTTTCGGCATCAAAATGCCATCCTCAGATATACATACATCCACCTGAATTGGCGTCGTTAAACTGTACACATACACGAACACGATAAAAACACAAAAACACGTAAAACAAGAGACAGGCCTGTCGCGTACATGATTGCTACGAGTACGGTCAGCTTCCGTACTCGTAGCAATCATGTACGCGACAGGCCTGTCTCTTGTTTTACGTGTTTTTATCGTGTTCGTGAATGTGTACAGTTTAACGACGCCAATTCAGGTGGATGTATGTATATCTAAGGATGGCATTTTGATTCCAAAATAGCTGTAATCTACAGAAACTACAGAGCTGTGACGAGGTATTTATATTATATTAGTCACCAATTCAGCTCAGGGGCTAAACCATGTCGATTGAAAAATTGAAACATCTAATTTGAATATAAATTGAAGAGTACAAGAAATAATTCTTTTTTAGCCACTTACAAGCTCTTTTTATTTCTGAAAATTTAATTAATTCATATGCTTTTACCAGGATTCACACAGTCTTGACACATGTAATAAAAATTTCATATTTTTTAGGTTGAGATGCATAGCACAATATAATCTTCCAATATTTCAGATAATTTTTCACAATCACAACATAATCTAAACTTCAATGCCTCTAGTTGTTAAATGCCAAGACACTTCTCCAAATAAAAAAGCGAGATACCATCTAAAAACTTATTTTTATAAAAGAGCAGGAAAACATGAGTTATTTTAGTTTTCAACCCTACAATTTTACATATTATTACTATTCAGTACGTAGAATTCAGAATTCTTTGAAATTAAAAATAAAACACAAGAGGTAATTTGTCTAAATAGATTTATATTGAAGATTTACATAACTCATTTACATTTGAAAATGCCTCGTATCTTTAACTTTCAACAAACAATTCCCTCAAAAATTCCTCATTTTACGATTACTTTAATAATACATATAGTAAGTTATCTATTCAACAAGATCTTCATCCCCATTGAGTGGAACTTCCTCCCCACTGTCCACAAAGGCAGGTTTTTTCCCTCTGAAAAAAGTCAAAACAAATAGAATCAATATTAAATTTAAGGATAATTAACCAAAATGATTAATTTTGTATCTGGTATAAAAAATAGGCAAGTAAGCAACATTTTGAACTAACACAGTTTAACTCACAACCAGTGTAGGCCTGTTTGATGAAAATTAATTTATTCCTACAATGATATACAAATACAATATTATGATCTTCCCAATAATATTAATATTAATTATTAATATGTATAAAACACAATTACATTTTTATTGTCAAAAAATGCTAGACACAAGCCCAGGATTGTTTATACATTACTTCAGTGAATCTGCGGGATTTTATATTTTATCGTTTAAGTATAAAACTAGTGACAGTTCTTGGTTGGTTATCCTAAATATAGCCAAGACATTTGTTACAAATCTTGCTCATACTTTACAAATATATATAAGCTTTCATTTACTATATAAATTAACCCAGGTAAGCCCAGCATTGCTATGAAACATGAAAACCCCTCTACAAGAATAAAAATACTAGCATTTTTCTTTTGGCGAATTTCCCTATAGGCAAGTAGCTATTACCGTAGGTGGCATGGTAAGACCTAGGCCCAGGACAAATTTACTTTTTCATTTTGATGTCCCCAGAGCCCAAAAACACTATTCGTTCACATTTTTATATAATGTGTATATAGATTTATATATATATATGACCGTGAACACGATAACTTGAGTAAGTTAATTTTTGTCAGATTTTGATGAAATTTGGTTTGAAGGTGTAAGGCGGGATAAACTTGAATAAGTTCGTGAACCAGCATGATTGGACCATGGGAACGGGGTTTTACGGGGGGTTTTATGGGGTAAAAATGGGTTGTAGGATTGATTTGAGACCATTCATCACATGTCTAAAGATCAAAAGATTTAAAAGGTATAAAGTCTTGGCATCTGTGTTTTGTTTACAGTAATTATCCCAAAGTGTCTATAGTCTGGCTATTTTTACAGAATTAACATTATTGGCTTATATGTTTTGCATTACACTTTTATCATGTAACAAGTATGAGGCACGTCAGTTTCAACTGTCTCCTCCTCTGTATAATAGAGTCCACTGTACCGGTACAGTATTATTAGGCTACCAATGGAATTCTAATGATTAGTTGAATAGTTAGTTTTTTTATCCTTACCTTCTTTCACATCTGGTTTTGGCTTGTTGAAGCCACTTAGCAACAACACTTGTAACTTTGGCTTCCGTGGCTTCACTTGTGCCGAACATTTTCTGTGCAGCAGCTAAAAAAAAAAAATACTTAAAATGAACTTAATAGGCCTACAGAATAGTAGCCTACATTTAACCCCTAAGACCTAAAGTTTGTCTTCCCATTTCAAACCTGGGGTTAGGTTTAATTTCTGAAGTTTCAAGATTTTACTTTCATATCATCCTTAATATTTTAATAAATCAACTGTTTGACAAGTTCACTACTGATCGGTTGTACTTTCGCCGGTAGGGCGATCAAAATAGACCGATCCTAATATTCAACGTCACTGATGGACTAAAGGTAGTAAATTAGTCAGTAGCGATTAGTAAACCTTTATTTGATTTTTCCATTATCAGCAAGTTTGGTTAGATAGGTTAGGTTACGACAGTTTAATTTTTATATTACACAAATTATAATTTTTTTACTCTCATTTTGCCCGTATTAAAATTCCGCAGGTGAAATAAAAATTGCGCCACCCCTACAGTGCATATCTTAACCGCTTCTGGTTAAAAATAATCCAGCTGTAGGCCGATGTGTATAACTTTATTTAGAAGATCTTTATTACATAACCTGTGTCTAAACTTAAGCCTAGACCTAAGTTATTGTAGTAATAAAATATTTATGTTCAAACACCCAGGTACAGTTCTGCAATAAACCTACAAAAGGCCTATTTTATATCATCAAATGCAACTTTTATTCGATAATTTAACTTAGGTAACTTAATAAAATATTAAGTTAAGTTAGGAGTACGTTATTTTTCCATAAAATACTTAAGTAAAGTTATAACTTTAAATGTTTGACTCAGATCAAAATATTTCATTCGATGTAAAATATTAAGTTTAACTTAGGCCAGAGTTTCTCTTAAAGTGAAGTGAGGTCCGCAAGCATTTTTTTGTTGGGTCCACGAAAAACATTTAAACCAAATTTATTTTTATATGTATTGTAAATTATATTGTACTAGCCTATTTTGCTATATGCTAAAGGATTAAAATTCAGAAAAATGCAAACAAACTTAAACCTAAATAAGTAACTTACTTATTTATTTAGGTTTAAGTTCGTTTGCATTTTTCTTAATTTTGATTTTAATAAGTTTTTTAAAGGCCTATTTTGCTTGGAGCGATTGCAGCGATAGTCATGTGGCGATAATCGCTCTGCAATACTAGCTGGGCACTGCTCTGACGGAGTTTGCGTTGTCCTATTTTGCTTGGAGCGACTATTGCAAGAGCCGCTAGCTACAGACGCGGACCACTGCCCTGGGTACCAGTCTGAGCGATAATCGTGCCGCGACTGATGCACAGTAAAAACATGCACAGAACCTCAAAACAGTCCAGTTCACTCAGTAGGCACATTAATAATAGCCTACGGGTTAAAATAGCGATAATTTACTTTTTTGTTCACATTACTTTTTCCATTCATGTGCTGTTAAGGTTGTACTATTTTGGTTATTTTTCCTTACACATTAATTTCATTTTTTATATTTAATTGAAGAAGAAACAGGTGACTCTTTATTACCAGCAAACTTTGCATTGTTTTTGCTCAAATGGTTGTGTTTACTTTTTTTAGGTAATCCTCGTCTATTCAAATTTAAATATAAAATGCTTGACTGTGTGTTATTTAGTTGTAGGTTTTAATACTGTACCTAGTGTACCTATCAGTTTTTTGTATGAATAAATATTTTTTATTTAGACTCCAAGTTTTATTTTCCGACATTTATATAGGCTACTCTTATTGATATCACTAATTTGTTTTTATTGATATAAATATATTTTTTTATTGATATCACTACAGTTTTCTATTTATATCCTACCTAGTGACATCTAGTGATACGTATCCGTCCAAAATCCTACGTATCACTATGTAACTTTTGAAATTAGTACTACCATTGACTAGTCAATGGTAGTAGTACTAATTTCAAAAGTACCATTTCCTGTAGTACCTAATCAAATATGGTGTAAACTTAAAAAAATAGTCTTTATTTTACTTATTGGTCATTCCAGGATAACTGCAAAGTGTTTAACAATAGATATCCAGGTATAACCTTGAGTCATATGGCTGTAAATGATTTAGTTAGGAAGTTTTCTGAAACTGGCTCAGTTACCAATGAGAAAAGAACAGGATGAAGGGTCCAAGATGAATTCCAACACACGTAAAAGTAGTCGATCAATTTGTTATGAATCCTACTACATCGTTGAACAAAGTGCAATGTGTTTTATTAGAAAACTAGTTATAATTTTACCATGGAAAATTATGTTTTTCCACTGCAATTTTTAAACGGTAAGAGATAGAAAGAAAACTTAAATACGTAAAATGTTTGTTAAAAAAGGACCTTTCTTGTGGTATGAAATTTGTTATACATTGCTATTTAAGAATTTAGAGTTTTCAGCTTTCTTTTATTCTAAAAATTTGAGATTTTTAAAAAAATAGAAAATAACTTGGAAAATGCCCTTACTACAAGTTATCTTAAAGAGTAGCTCAAGAATAAGCTTGGAAAGAAATTTGGCGCAGTTCCGTTCAGTAGTTAGGGTAATACGGTACTTAACTTCAAAGTCCTTTTTTAAAACGTTTTGACCCACCCTGTAAATACGGTTAAAGACAATTAAACTTTTTTTGCACCAAAATGATCGGGGTGATTAGACCTTTAAATTGATGTATCACACAACCCATGTTTACATTTGAAAATTTCTCAAAAAGCACCCCTACCCCCCAAATTGGGCCCTTTTGGGGCATTTTTCAAAATTGAAAATAATTTTATTGGATTTGGCATGTCCAAATTAGGGGGAAATGAGAACAAGCAAGTGTTAAAAGCCTTACCTTTGCACACAACAGATATGGAAAGTTTTCAAATGAACACCCTGTATAACTAGGGGACAGGTTATTGTTTATGATTAGATCGTATTATTTGGTTAAACGAGGTTTTAAATGGCTGTAATAACGGGAAACAAATTGTAAACAAAACACGACCTCTACAGAAAACCGTACAGAACTAACAATAAAATTGTCTTCAGCTGTTCCATAAGGATGAGAAATCTACTAAGGGAGTATGTTTTATCTATGATTTAACCAAACAGTAAAGCACAAATCAAGAAATTAACTCTAAAATAATGGAAACAAAGTTTCATCGACACTAGCACCTTTGTGTCACGTACATGAACTAGACACGAAAAACGTGCTTCAAAATTTACAATGGGATGAGAAGTCTACTATGGTATTACCATAGACATAGATAAAACATACTCCCTTAGTAGATTTCTCATTCTTATGGAACAGCTGAAGACAATTTTATTGTTAGTTCTGTACTGTTTTCTGTAGAGGTTGTGTTTTGTTTACAATTTGTTTCCCATTATTACAGCCATTTAAAACCTCGTTTAACCAAATAATACGATCTAATCATAAACAATAACCTGTCCCCTAGTTATATAACCAAACAGTAAAGCACAAATCAAGAAATTAACCCTAAAATAATAGAAACAAAGTTTCGTCGACACTAGCGCCCATGTGTCACGTACATGAACTAGACACGAAAAACGTGCTTCAAAATTTACAATGGGATGAGAAGTCTACTTGTGTTGGTTAGTCTATGCCATAGACTAACCACAATCTTCAACCAAGTCAGCAAATATTTGTAGCAAACTGTTTTATTAGCAAACTTATTGACTGTTTACAATTAACCTATGCTCTTCTTCTGGGTCTGACTTAGGGGAGGTACGAATGAGGCATTTAGTTCAAAATTCCTCCGTGAACAGCGCTGTAGTAAAGAGCACTTTGGCAATGAAGGTTAACTAATCGCAAAAATAGTTCTGTTCATAAAAGAAAATTATAAATGCCTCAAATTCAATTTTATTATTTTTTAATTATAAAATTAAACTATCATAACCTAACCGAACTAACCAAACTTGCTGATAAAGAAAATATAACAAAAGTGTAGTACTGTAATCGGAAAAATAATTCTGTTTATTAAATAAAACTAGAAATTGCTCAAATAAAATTTTTTAATGACTAAATAATAAAATGAAATTATAATAACCGAACCAAACCAACCAAACTTGCTGATAATAAAAAAATCTTGGACAAAAAGTTTAATGAAACCAGCGGGATTCGAACCCGGGACCTACAGTATATCAGTCCGGCACGCTATCCATTAGACCACCTAGGACGATGGCTTCCGACCGTTTTGTTACGGTAAAGACGTTCCCTCAGCTAAAAAGAAGCCCACAGCTGTCATCGTATCCTCTTCTATACCTCCCCTGAGTAAATACCTCTTCTTCTCACTTTTGATTTCTGACAACAGCTGGAGTTTCATAACAATTTTTCTTTCCCATGTTAATCTTATTGAGAAATAAGACACTTTAAAGGGCTCCAGGGCCTCACTCTCATTATTTCCCTAAAAAGAAAGTTTCCTGCACAACTTCACGCTACGCTCTTTCCAATGACACCAAAAACATGACAATCGGTTCAGTAGTTTCGGAGGAGTAATTGTCACAAAAGATCTGCTTGCGTATTAAATAAGTACTATAGTTCGGCCGCTTAGAAAGCGACCTCCTCTAGCATTGGTTTAGCATTAGCGCGCAGGTCGTTTTCTAAGCGGCCGAACTATAGAGGTCGTCCAGTGGTCGAAAACTCGACCATAAATATCGAATGTACAGACTTCTCTGTTTTCACCCCACGCTTTAAATAAAACATGTGTTTGGAATTTCTTCCATTTGTTTTGATTTTCTGTTTATATTTCGTTACCAGCATGGCAACCTTTAAAGCCCATGTTAATTTTTTTTAAATTTCAAACTCATTTTTTGTGCTTATATTTGAGCCTATTTGAATTTTTAAAGGGATTCTGCACTTCTACAGGAAAATATCTTTCTAACGGTATGCGCAGATTTTCCCTGCGATGTACACGAGCTGAGAAAAAAGGGTTTAAAGAAACATGCTCGCCTATTAATATATAGATAGATAGATAGATATTATATATAGTATATATAATAGAAGGTTCACTTGCACTACAGGCTCGTATACTATACAAGCCGATCGAAAATATAAAACAAATGAAGAGGGTTCACTTACTCTACAGATCATAGTCCCTATGAGCCTCGTGTCTTATATTAAAAAAAATACAGTAGGAAGGTTCACTTACTCAATGAGCAATGAACCAAGCGTACGAATTATTTTATAATTCAGAAATCGGCTCGTATATTATACGAGCCTATTCTGTAAAATATATAAATTCAGTATTTTGGCTCATATACTAAACGAACTTATTCCTGAATTGAAAAAATAATTCATACGCTTGGCTCATATGCACTATGATCTGTATAGTAAGTGAATCCTCTTCATTTATATTTGATATTTTCGAGAGCCTGTAGTGCAAGTGAACCTTAATATTATTTACGAGGCTCGTATAGACTATGATCCGTAGAGTAAGTGAGCCATGTGTCACATATTTGAATTACATATTTGGAGGCTCATAGTGTCTATGATTTGTAGTGTAAGTGAACCCTAACCCAAGATCCTCGATAAGAAGTCACCTTTATCAAGTGTTATTTTACAACCCCCTAGCATTTATTTTACTTTTACCCCTAATCACATGTTATTGCAAACCTCGGTAAGAAGAGAAGCTTGATAACAAGTCTTACTTTATAATCTCCATGAGAGTCTGGTTATCAAGGTTTTACTTTTACTGTATAATTATTTCTATAACTTCTTTCAGATTCCTAGTTCCTACCGCTTTATATTCTCCAAGAGCTAAGGAGGCCGTCACCCATCAGGGGCGTCAGGCCGTGGTAGAGCCGGGTAGAGCTCGTTACCGTTGCTGCCTCCGGATAAACGTCACTATTGCCAACAGCGCACTCTTCCGGTTTGTCGAAACGAAAAATAAGGTTAAAGGTTGGAATTTGGAAAGGCAAATAATTCTTATTGACGGTTGTCAGACGTCACTGAATAATTTTGTGCATCAGATTCGGCCTCAAAACTATTTTTAATGTAAGTTAAATTATAAAAATAGTTTCTAGTTTTATTTTAAATTCGAAAATCTAGAGTGAATTTGTATTTTTGTGTATTACGCTTGCTGCTAACTTATGGCCTCTTCTTCAGTGTCATCTTTGCTTTCCTCGTCTATTAGAATATAACTGATTTTCAATAAACAAATTATATTCCGAGTATACATGATGTAATAAGAATACTTAAGTTTGCATTTCGATTAGTTTAATTTAATCTTAACTATCACGGATTGATTTACAGTGTGGTTTAGTAGACTTAAATAGTCTTGTGGGTTACTTGTATTGATCACAAAGGAAGGAAACTGATCTAAAGCTGCTGAATCATGTTTAGCGTTTTTACACGAGTTTCTACATGTCTGTGATTCTACTGGTCTATTAAGCTACTTATATTGTTCAACAGTATTTGTTAGGTCGTTAAATTCAATTTGAAGCCAGAAAAGGGCTCAATTGAGGTTATAGGTTATGTTTGGTTACTTTAGGGCTTGGCAAGGGGCCCAGCTTAGTTGGTTTGGTCATCTCACGTAAGGTAAATTACTATATCTTGTTGTTAATTATTCAGTATGTCTACATTGGAATAGGATGTAATTTTTAGATGTCTAATTACAGTTTTTCTCATGCTGGATCTAAAAGTCAGTGAGATTTGTAAGTGGCCATACAATTAAATAATTTAGTTGGACTTTAGTTTACGTCCTACATTTACTATTATACATTATAAGTTACATTAACTACCAGCTAATCTATATAATTAAATACGCTACCTACATGAAACTTTGTCGGTTGAACTCCTCTGCCATTTCTTAACCGATTTTATCCATTTAGTCACTAACAAGACTACAAGATCGCGCCACTCATCCTACACTCATCTTCATTCATACTTGGCTTAAAATACCGGTAGGCCTACCTACTATGTATGGTCGCCATTTCATTGAGCAGTATTAACAGGCCATTGACGTCTCATTGGAAAGAGCCTGTCGCGTAGATTTGCAAACTGACCTTACATTTTTTTTAAAGTCCCTTGGGCTCTGCCCCAGTGGCTGTTAAAGTTCCATTGTTATCCTTATGAAGAACTAGCTGTACCCACAGGCTTTGCCCCGTTAAACTTCATAAGTATTCGCATGGCTCAATCACGTCCCGGTTGAAGTTTGTTCGCTACGCTCACTCACTTTTAGGTTGGAGCTCGTTCGCTGCGCTCACTTGTTTTCAGGTTAGCTCGTTCGCTACGCTAACTCGCCTCCAGGTTGATGTTCGTTCGCTACGCTCACTCACCTTTTGGTTGCAAATAAACTGTTGTCATAAATTTTAAAAAGTCATCCCTTTTATTGTTTATAATACTTTGATAAAGGTTTTTATGTTTTAATATTTAACATTGGAGTATTTAAACGTTGTTAAGTGCACAGGTGTGCTGCGATTGGGGTTTAATACATTTGGACTTATTCAAAAGTAAAATAGTTTTCTGTGCTGCACTCTGTAGAAACACTGTGGCACTATTTCAAATCATGACTAATGCTAATACAGAATGTTGTAATTATTCAAACCTACAACACAGTTGGTGAAAGTAAACATCTGCTTTTAAATTATATTTATTTGTAAACATTGTAGATCAAAAAGTCTGACATTGGCCCACTTAAAACCCTCTGGGGCAGAGCCCTTTTGACAGATCTGCACCAAACTTCACTCGAACCATCCTTGAAAGATGCTTAATAATGCCTGAAAGTTTCATTACAATCTGTCGAGCGGTTTCGGAGTCCATAACGTATGTATACATATATATATTTATACATAGTTCCTCTTTTATAGATATAGATGTTATTGTTTACATTTTGATCAGCTGTATAGTTTAATTGTTGTTATTTATTTTTCAATTCAATGAAACGCATTGGGTACATTTACTGATTTTGTTGAAATTAAATATTTACCATTTTAATTTACATTCGTAGGCCTACATATTACAATGTAAAAAATCGAGAAAGCCTGGACAATTTGATATATTTTACCAAATAAGAAAAATGAATTGACATAGTACTGTATTTCTTGAGAAATCATTGAAAAAACCGATTTGTTAACCATGGAAATATAGCAAAGTCATAGAACGAACACCACCAAGTAGAAGAAATAGGGATTTTAAAAAAATTAGGCCTACTATCGTTATCAACCTATATAAATCAAATCAAATCATTTATTATCATGGACATTTACATGCATTGACATTGTCAGTGGAGCAGAACATAAAATTTCAATGTTCATTGTTGTCTAAATAATCAGAGGTAACTTGGGTATGAGTCTATGTTGTACAACTTCCTTTTAACTACAGGGTTAACAATCACAATAGACTATAAACAATGTCAGTGGAGCAGAACATAAAATTTCAATGTTCATTGTTGTCTAAATAATCAGAGGTAACTTGGGTATGAGTCTATGTTGTACAACTTCCTTTTAACTACAGGGTTAACAATCACAATAGACTATAAACAATTTAACAAGTTATGAATAATTAACAAAGTTGAAGAAAACAAAAATAGACTATATAGAAATAATTAACAGATTTGGATACAAAGTTACAGACGTATCACAGGTTGTTCCAGGAACTCTTCAATACTGTAAAAAGGATTTCTTAAGAGTCAGTCACTGAATTTTTTTAAAAATATTTTTTGTGGATACTTATTTACAATAATAATTACCTTATTATAAGCTTTCTTACACATAACAACATGGCTATTTAAAGATTTGCTTAAACGGAGGTGCTGGTAACTTATTTGATGTCTACCACGAGTATTGTAGGGATGTACTTCTATATTCAGGACCATGACTGGTAGTTTTTTTTAAGAATAAATAACAAGTTCTAAACATAAAGGTTAATAACAGTAAAAATCTTTAATTAAATAAAAATAGGCCTATAATGAAGAACACCTACAGCTACAATATGATGATTCCCACAAACAATGAACAAGGATGTTAGCCGAAGTGCCACTATTTTGTAGGGAAACATGGACTTAAAACTTTATGATGATTGGCAAAGGAAACCCCTCTAAGTCTGAATTAAACTGGTACGGCAAGGACATTAGGCTAATCATTAAATATATGTTTCCATAAAAGTCAAATGATTTTAAAAGAATGTGACTACATCCAAGAAACCTTAATACAACTTTCATTGAAGGATTCACATTATTCACATTATTATTCACATTTAAGGGAAACAAAAAGCCATCTGTACGAGTATGACATTAGGCCTTTCAATTCTGCAATTTTTTCAGGTAGGTAGGCCTAAATATAATTTACGATATAACAGTAACTAGCCAAATGAATGCCAATTGATGCAAATAAAATTGCGACATAGAGGTTATGCAGAAAATCAGGTAGCCTAGTTCTTAGTCATGTAAACAATATGTTATCGCTAAAAAAAAAATTGACTGAAATTTGTAAACGTACTGGAGACAATGGGTGGTACCATGCAGACTACATTATCATTGACGAAGATCAACGTGGGCAACCTAATACGGCTATCAGTGGTAAACATTTAAAAACCCAGATCAGCTATTGAAAAATGAAAAAATATTTACAAGAAATTTCGATTATATGGAACTGTTAGGTATGTATACTCTATGAGTTGAGTTGTTTAAACTCATCGGAAATTATGATGACTTTTATTTATTTTTAACCCTCCGAGTGTCCATAGTTTAGGCCTTAATGTCCACCTATTTTTGGCCCCTTTGCAAGGTTTTATTAAAACGGATCTGAGAAGCTTAAAACAATGTTAATTCTAATGTTCTATATACCATTTTGTTTGGAAAATCATGGGCTTCAATATTATATATAAAACATAAGGAACATTTTTTCAAAAAAAAAATTTTTAGGTAAAAAAAAATATAATTTCGAAAATTTTCAAAAAAAAAATAAGTTCGCGCTCAATGAAATTGTATAAATTATAGGCCTATAAATATTTGAAAATAGCCACTTTGTTCTAAATTTAATGAGGATTACAAATATATAATCATATAGCGAGGTAAGTTATCAAATAAATAAGTTATGAGCGAAAAACGGATTTCAGTACATAGCGTTTAGCTAAGAATGCATAGCCTAACCATAGCTAGGAATCTGGCTGATAATTTACATCAATATCACTACCTACTTCTTCAGGATCATCAACCAGCACTTCAAAACCACTTAAATCTTCTTATAATGCACCACGTATATCACTACTTTTGATTTTTAACACTAAAACAATGATAAACGTAATAAAACACATCAGTCATCGGTCCGGGGGAACCTAGCTGTTTACAAATACACGCACGTCAGCTGTCTGCTACAATATTTTCGGAACTAAAATGAATAGCGCTTAGAGACAGACCTCTGGAGAAAGCTTAGAATATTACGGAAAGAACGATACCTAACTCGATCCAGTTCAATCCGATTCAGTCAGTCATAGAGCCTTCGCCGTAAACGATGTTTGTGCGTCATAAAAGTGACGCGTGACCCTACACAAAGTGTGTTGTGCGTCATTTTTATGACGCGTGACACTCGGAGGGTTAAATAACTACTTCTTTGCAATTGCTCGATTTCGAGCAACGTGTACATTAGTTATCTGTTCCAAACCTAACCTTAACCAAACTGCAGTATGTGAGTTAATGTAGGACGTAAACAAACTTAAAGTGCAGCCAAATAATTAATATAAAGTTTCAGTTTCGTTGAGTTAATTCAGATATTTGTGGTTTGGACGAGTCCAAGTTCTAGCGGCGACTAACACTGAAAGGGGAGGATGGTTTGTGGAGTGGAAACAGTGCCATAGTGCATAATCCACAATCCCACAGTACCTACAATTTAAAACGTACCATAGTGCATAATTTGGTAATTATTTACTCTATCTACATTGGGATACGGTATGATGTAATTTTGAGATGTCTACTCAAATGCAATCAGTTTTTGTTGGAGAGATTCCTAAGTGGCCGTACAGAGTTAAATAATTAATGTCAAGCTTAAGTTTTATTGATTTATTCACATATTTGTGGTTTGGACGAGTCAAAGTTCTAGAAGCAACACTGAAAGAGGAAGTCAGATCATGGCACTGTCAAAAAACTTCCAAACCAGCTGTTACAGTTATTATAGACATTTGGGCCAGTGACGTGATTTGTTTTATGTTAAAATCCATACCATTTTTAGTAAATTTCCCTTAGGGGAAGTAGCTATTACCGTAGGCGGCTCTGTAAGACTTAGGCCCGGAACCAATTTACTTTTTCATTTTAATGTCCTTAATAATTTTTTTAATAATAAAAGTTTATTAAAAGTTGTTTTAAATAGTTAGGCCTACTGTTTAAATAGTTCAGTTTTTATAGTACGGTAACCCAAACCCTCCTTAAACTGATGGTCCTCCTAAGACGCCTCTTTCTACAAAACAGGTCTCGTAGTTGAGAACTGTCTGTACCTCTTCTAAATGTCATGCAGTAAACGTTCATTGCATTTTATTTGCTATAGCCTATTTATACTGAATTATCATACAAAATATTATTCAAACGACTAGGAATTAGAAATATATTCTGGATATTTCTTTGACATTTGGTTTATGAAATTACTCTTGATTTATATTTTTGACAGTCTTTCCTGTCCTTTCCGCCTTGCCAATTTTAAACTAGGCCTATTTTTTTCTACAGATATATCATGTTTTTGTGGGATTGGTTCACCGGAGTTCTTGGATATTTAGGTAAGTTATTATTTACTTTTAAATTGTACTATTTACATAAGTAATAAGTTTATCCTTCATTTGATATAACCTTCATTGTATATATTATCATTAAGTAGTCCAAGGTCTTAATAGGCCAACTGTAAGGCTAACATTAGGGAAGATCTCCATGATCGGATGTTATACGTTGGATTACAATAAACTTCTTCAGAGGAAGAAGAATCTGTTGGTCCAAGAGCAATTCAATCCAGATTATGAATATCACAACCCAAATGCATGTAGATGGCCTGGAACTTTTCATAGTACTGGGTTTGAGCAGTTTATATTTATCTGGGTAACTTTTTTGGTATTTAAGGCTGCTGCTTGATGTTCTTTTAGAATATTTTTTGTATAGTTTTTGCCGAGTATGTCTAGTAAACCTGGCATTAAATTTTTGCTAATTCAATTATATTTTAATGATTTCTAAAGGGTTTTAGTTAAATTAGTGTGTATTATCGTTTCACTAAGCTATACCGATATTTTAAAGTAACACCCCATCAACATTTTTCAGTAAAATAGTAAAATTCAATCTTCCAGCTTTATGATTTTCATTTCCAAATCTTGTCTACATTTCTCCATGAAAAAAACTTCTCTTCTAAGACATATATTATAAAACTCAACCTAGTCAACTTTTAATTCACGTAATTTCGGCAAAATGTGAACACAGCTCATAATCAGCAATATTACTCTTCTACACTTGCATGGTTGTTATTGTATGACATTAAGTTCTTCCCAATGATCCAAATCATATTATGCCAATAATCCCACAAATCTCGGACATTCGTTCTTGATTTTCAAACAATTTCTTTGAATGTCATAGAAAAAAGCTAATACCAACCCTTACTATACTGTAGATGAACGTTAACTCTACGTAGGAATAACCTCAGAGACTGACTATTCCACTATTTTCATAATGTAATATTAGTTACTTGTATTCAAGCTTATAATTTAGTACAAAAACAAATAGGTAGTGAGAATATAGGCTATTTAAAACACAAAATTTCTTTCAAACTATTAGTAAACATAATTATGCAGTGAAATAAATTTTTCACCACTCTATGATATTTTTAGCTTTTTTGCATACGTTAATTGGTGGCTGAAAGTTACGTTTTGCTAGCCATGCCAGCTGTTATCGTCATTTGGGGACCGAGCAGGTTTTTACATCCCTAGGGCTGCAAAATCAGCTGCCCGCTTACTTTCATAAAACATGAATGCATAATTAAATACGTACAATCAGTATCCATAGCATTGCAATAGAATTGTTTTATTGTCACCGCTGCCTAGCAACTATTTATTATTATTTTTGCTGATTCCTCAAATTATTTCTTCACATAACCTTAATGTTGTAGTTGTGTTGACTATCAGTGTGCATTATTATTGTGGTGAATAGTGGTAAGGTATAGTGTGGTGAAAAATAGCGTTCGTACCACGGACCGAAATGGTTTTGCAGCTCTCGATCGTTTTAAGTTCTCGACTTCGTCTCGAACTTAAAAACTATCTCAAGCCAGCAAACCCTGATTTTCGGCCCTAGGTACGAAATATACTATTAAATAAAAAGAATAAAACATTTTATTTTAACAAATTTAGTGAGTGTTTATAACACATGTTTTCTTGGCCTGTAATTTCAGTTCTAACAGCTGTTTTATAATGTAAAAAAATATTTTCTCATAAGAATAGCATGGGAGGGAACTTAAAAGGCCACTGGGGCAGAGCCCCAAGGGAATTTATCTCGTTTCTCTTTTGATGGTTCATCTACAGATCTTTCCTTTGATACCTCTACCAAGTTTCTACACCCAGCTGTTCTCTCAAATTAGTGTAAAGAAACAAAACAGTTTTCAATAAAATATACAAATGATTTTATTAGTGGAAATAGATACTTGAAACATAAATCTTCACTTACAAAATGTAATTTTCCACCAAAAGAAAATATGTCAGCTAAATTACCAGTCTATAGTCTTTCATAATCTAAATGAATAAGTTTTAAAGTGTATTCGTTTAACAATAAAATAACAGATTTTAACCATTCACCAGAAAATGTTGAACGCCTTTGTAAAATACAAATTACAATGACATAACGTGGAAGGTTGAACGTCATATCATTCAGCTGTATGTTGTCCTTGAGATAACAACTACAAGATCATCTTGACTTTGGGCAGTTGTCCTTCACATGCTGACTGGCAACTTTACACCGCCAGAACGCAAAAAATTAAAGAGCTTAACTTCAATTATCACACCCAAACGAAAATATTAGAATAACTTTATTAAATAAGTTTTCTGAAATATTGCATGTTTAAATAAACTACTTAAATAATAACTAGCAAGACAGAGGTTTGATGTAATGCAGTCCAAAAAAATTCAATTGTTACATTTTTTTCCCTGCTTACGGTCAAAGGGTCATAGTAAATACGCCTAGACAACTTCATTGACAAACAATTCTCGTTCTTTATAAAGGTGGGTTTAAATTTGTTTGTTTCCGTCATGATTAAAGTTCCTTCTATTTATATTACAGTTACATTATCATTACTTTAAAACAGCCATGCACATCTAGGTGTGGGTATTTTAAGCCTTATATAAAGATACTCTTTTACTACAAGTTGATTTGACTTTCTCCCCCTACCCTCTACTATAGTATATGGAGAAAGTATTGTTTTCGTCACAAATTTTCTAGTTTGCGTTTTGGGTGGATCCGTTTTGGGTCCCCCTGGACCCAAAAAAGTGGTTTTCGAAGTGATGTCTGTGTGTGTGTCTGAGTACAGAGCTACAGACCACACCTGTGGTCCGATTTTGATTAAATTTGGTATGTAGGTTCTAATCCATAGTATCTCTAGGCATTTTTTTCACTCTTTAGAAATTTTTATTTTTAATGGTGATTTTCTCATAAAAACAGAAAAATCTGATTATATCAAAAACGGCCTGAACGATTTTGATAAAACCTTAGTATGTTATAGCCCTTTAGAGTCTGAAGAAAATGGCGTAACTCCCATTGCTTAAAAAATTACGGTTAAAAAGTTATTGTAACTTTTGTTATTTTCTCATTAAATCCCCATAAAATAACGGAAAATCAATTTGAAAAAGTGCTGGTTTTGATTAAAATTAGTATGTTATGGTCATTATAGTTCTAAACAGTATAGTGTAACCCACCATTGCTGTAACATTTACGGTTTAAAAGTTATTGCAACTTTTGTGATTGTTCCTATAAAACAGCATAGGCCTACCCTGATGCCTAACCTGCATTCATTATATAGGTTGTTGACAAGCTAATGGGAGAAAGTAGTGTCAGATTGCTGATACTGTTTATTTTATAAACCTACCACACTTTCAGTATTTATAGTACAAACTCAGAACAAATATTATACCTGTTACCATTGACTTTTCATTTTATGGACCCACAGTCATAGTAGCCATTACTAATGAGCTAACCACAGAGTGTGCTACAGTCCAAAATTGTATTTTCTCCCTTAGTTTTTGTTACTGTGATAGTTGATGTTACATTACATTTACATTTGTTGTCATGAGAGCCTAAGCCCCCTGACTGCTTACCCGGTACCTATCCTTCAGGACATACCCGGGCCCCATGATGTAGGCCGAAGCTTACGCATCAACCTTTAGCACATCATGGGCGGATGACTTAAGGTCATCAGGCTCGCCGGCTGCTGAAGCAGACCCTTCGGAAAGAGGGTTGCCCCTCAATCCTAACCAGGGATTCCGGCTGCTTGTTTAAGCGTCACTCCACCTGGGTTCCACTAGGTCAGAACCTAGAGGTCCATAGTAGAGCGCCCCGACGCATTTAGTGCAAGCAACACTCGGGACCTATCTAATCCCTGACAGGCAGAACCCGCCATCAATAGCCAGGAGGAAGGGGACCATCAGCACGCTGACGGGGGGAACCTCAATCTCCCATTTACACCGCTGCCCGATCGAGGCCTTACCCATTGCTGGGAAACCAGAGATAACCAGAGCGATAGATCCCCAGCTACCCCTGGCGGGCTCGGACCCAGCACCCGATCTACTTCGTTTGCCCGTCAAACCCAACATCACTGCCAGGCCATCAGGGTTTCCCAAAAGGAGGCAGGTATAGAAGTGGGACCCACCCGGATGAACCTATCCACCAGAGGTGGCGACACCCTTGACTCAATTGAGGTTCCGGGAAGAACCCCCCACACTCGAGATAACCATACCGTCCGTGCTCAGAGACAGGGATAGGTTTGCATAAGTACCTACAAACCGTTGCCCTCACACTGCGGAAAGTTACGTTGCCCTTGAGTGTCCCCGTGAGCTGCGGGTACTTGCCCGTTTTCACCTCCAGGAAAGGTTACTTCCAAAGTCGAGGATTTGCCCACTGAATGCTGGTCGCACACAACAAGCAGGCCGAAGCCCAAAGAACCACAGACACAGGTAGGTTAGAGATTATGATGTACTTCCATCTCTCCTAGAGCTAAACACCCCTCCATCCTGGATAAAGGAATGTCACTGGGACCCGATGCCCAGTCGACCATGTCTGTGGCCAACTTGAAAATGCCGATACCAACACGGAGCATTTACCTCCCCTCTGGGGGCTAGGTATTTCACCTCCCAGGACGAGGCTACTTCCAAAGTCGAGGATATGCCTCACAAAATGTCAGTCGAACACAACAGGTAGGACTCAGTCACAACCACAGTTACAGGTAGATGAGGAGAGGCGGAATTAACGGCGTCACTGAGAGCTAAACACCCCCCCCACCCTGAATGGAGGGAATGTCACTGGAGGCTCCCCCTAAGGGGCCGGCGCTTACCAGTCGTCCATAACTGTGGTCTACCTGAAGTGCCGGGTCTGACACCGGGCAGTTACCTCCCCTCTGGGAGAGCTAGGGTCCGCGTGGTCGCCCAGGCCACGAACCCACGCAAGCGTGAGCCCCTTGCGGTTGGTTGATGTTACATAGTGAATGTTCTATTACAATAATTTGTCTATTCTGTTTTAAAATGTTAACATAGACTATTCAGCAGAAGTCAGTAATTTTCATCAGCATTCTATCTGGGAAGTTCAATTTTAAACTTGGTTTATTTTCACTTTAAAAATGGCCTTTACATTTTATATGGCATTTGAATATCTATTTCTGGTCATAGTCAAATCTGCTACCTCTATCAATGAGTAAAACAAAACTTTCAAACATATTATTTGTTTAACCTCTTTTAATACTTTCTAGAAATACAGGGTTATTCTAAATGATGGACCCATTTTTAATGCTTTATAATTTTTATACTATTAAACTTACCGCTATAAAATACACATCAAACTAAAATGCAACTCAAAGAGTTTATGCCTTCCAAAGACACATCATTTAACAATATCGATCCAACAGAACTGTAGGTTTAATTGTACAAAGCTAAAAAGTAATCTCCAACTTTTTTTACCACTAGAAATTTGGAGGTTACTTGACGTTTTTGCAAATAACTTTTAAATGGTGAGGAAATCGACCAAAGTGGAAGGTAATATTCCGAAAGAGAATAAAATCTCCTACAATCTACTATTACGCATATCTTGGAAATACTCAATAAAAGTAGCCTAAATTTGGCTTAAAATAAAAAAGTGTGAAATTTAATGTTTGCTATGTTTGTTGTCTACAATTGAAGACGGGGATTTTCAATTTTTTTTCATTTTGAGGCAATTTTTGGTACCTTTCTTGAGTATTTTCAAAAAATGCATAGTAGTAGATTGTAGGAAATTTTATTCTCTTTCGGAATATTACCTTCCACTTTGGTCGATTTCCTCACCACTTAAAAGTTATTTGCAAAAACGTCAAGTAACCTCCAAATTTCTAGTGGTAAAAAAAGTTGGAGATTACTTTTTAACTTTGTACAATTAAATCTACAGTTCTGTTGGATCGATATTGTTAAATGATGTGTCTTTGGAAGGCATAAACTCTTTGAGTTGCTTTTTCGTTTGATGTGTATTTTATAGCGGTAAGTTTAGTAGTATAAAAATTATAAAGCATTAAAAATGGGTCCATCATTTAGAATAACCCTGTATTTTATTTATAGACATTCAGAAAATTAAGAGAAAGAATATAAATTTGTTTTAATCAAGAGTCGTTTATGGGAGTAACTTGCCATGTTTATGTTGAACATATTTGTCAAAGTTGTTTGTTATAAATTAAAATTTGTATTTGCTCAGGTTTGTATAAGAAGTCTGGCAAATTGCTTTTCTTGGGCTTGGATAATGCTGGCAAAACAACGCTGCTTCACATGCTAAAAGATGACCGTCTTGCGCAGCCAGTTCCCACCCTGCATCCAAGTAAGTCTAAGACAGTAATTAATTATATACACCCTGGTTAAAGTCAAAGTCATCTTTATTGTCACATAACGTTTTTTAAATTCTCTGGCACAGCCAGACAAAACAGGTAACATTGTCAAACTATACTAAAATAAACTAGCTTATTGGTAAAAATAAATACATAGTAACAAAACAAACAATTCACAATGATTTGTCTTCGAGAAACTGATCTATACTATAATAATTCTTTTCCAACAACAATTCAAAACATTTTTCTTTAAAAGATACTAATCCTATTATTGATTTGTAGTACCCAGGCAAATTGTTAAAAAATCTTTAACCCATATAGAAAGGTGTCCTTTCCACAAGATTTAATCTGTGTATAGGATATTGAAAATCTGTATGAAATCTAGTGTTATAATTGTGCCGATTATTTTCACTGTGGAGTTTTTCAAATTTTGATTTCACATACAATAAACATTTAAGAATATACAAATTAGGGGCGGTTAGAATCTTTAGTTCTTTAAAAAGTTGTTTGCAAGAATGTTTTACGGGTTTAAATGTCATAATTCTAAGTATTCTTTTTTGAAGTTTAAAAAGTTGATACGAATCAGAGGTGACGCCCCAAAGCTCTATTCCATACTGTAAAATTGTTGAAAATAAAGCGTGATAAATCATTCAACAACATTTCTTAAGACCATCATTTAACTTTTTAGAGGTGTTATCTATCTACTAGCTGTTGTACCCGTGCTTTGCAACGGGGAGAGGACACAAAATAGAAACATTTTAATCTTTATCTCTTGCATACAATAGTTACACATCCGCCAACGCTTTTAGAAACAAAATTCAACTTTTATGGCCTTAATAGAAACGTTTTAGTTATGACCTTTAAATCTGGTAAGTAGTGGATACCACCATTTTGATTTTGATTAATTTTAAATCTTGTGTAGGCTGATATGAGAAAAACTGACCAAATCTTCGAGTAAAACCTTGACATACATGATTTACCAGATTTACCTTCATCTCCCTTAATTACACATGTTTTAATTTATTATTGACATTTTCAATTTCAATTTTGAAGTTGCAAAAATACTAATTATTAAATTTAAATATCTTTATATTAAACTCTTCTTTATATTAAATCACAAATCCTTTCATCTTCAGTTTTTCACTCACAATAAATCAATAGCAAAACTAAGTCAGCTGTTATAAACTTTAGAAATATTGCTGTGCCTTACCAATACATACAGTCTTTTGAAATATTAAAGAAACTATATCTATAGGTACTTAAAAATTTCAAACAAATAATGTAGCATTAATACAGCAGACAAAACTAATATGATTATCAAGGACTAAAAAATGTAATAGCAAATACAGTATATGTTTCATTGCATCTCTGATTCTACTAAACAAAAATATCAACAAACAACTTAATATACAAACCAGTTCTTTTAATCAGTTCCATCATCCATTGCTTTTACATTTTCACACTTACCATTAAGAAAACATAGTAACAGATATTTCATTGATTTTAGAAACAAAAGAACACTGTGTACTGCTTAGTTTTATGATATTTTCCTTGGTTTAATTTAATCAGTGGTGTGGCAAAACACAAATAATAAATGTATCAAATAAAGTAAATGTGAACTGAAAGCTTTGTTAGGATAAAATAAGAGTATTTTGTATTACCATTTGATAATTAAATATAGTTACACATATATAACAGATTTTAGAAAACAAAAATCAACGACAATTTAGTTATTGATGATATTCTTTAGTTTAATTTAAAACACAATAACTTAATTTACCTAAATATACATATAAAAAACAATGTGATGTGAAAGCTATGTTAAGTTAATTTAACACATGTGAAGCAGTTAGAATTTATTTAAAGTAGCCTCCAAATGCATACAAAACATCTATACATTGTAATTTTCATACTGTTTCCATGAAAACATATCAATAACATTATTTTCACTTAAGATTATTAACTTAAGACGCTTTAAAAAATCCAAAACGGTTATAAAATCTTTTTTTTTCTAGTATCATTGTCATAGTTTTAGAATAAATAATCCATGATAAAAGGTTAGATTAAAATAAACCTACCTCATATTTATGGAAAATATTATATTTAATTTCTTTGTATCAGCTGTCTGAAATTGTGAAATATGCAGTTTAGCAGTTCTTCTTGTTTATATGTCAAAGTAAATGTAAACAAACATTGTTAGTGTTCTCATTACAGCCATGGAGACCAATCAATATTTACTTTTAAAATGTTCATCTCAGAACTTTTAAAGCCAAAGGGGCAAAGCCTACGGTCAGTATCGAAATGTGAATAGTCCTATAATGGTCCTTGGTATAGTAGCTATATTTTTGTAAAATTTAAGCCCAGTTGGTTCAGTAGTTTTTGTACCTATTAGTAATACACATACAGACACCATTAGATTTTTATATAATAGTATAGATATAGATATATATAATACGTGAAGCCGTTTTTTGTTAACGCAACTCCTCCCTTATTTGTGGATCAATTTCAACGTTTGAGGTGTCAAAAGATTCGTCTCAATATGTAGTTTTGCAATAAGGTTTTAGAATTCTAAAATTCCTACTCTTAAGGGCGTGAGACCCTCTCAAAGGTCGGGTTTTCCCCATAAGAAATACACAGAACAAATTTAAAAACAAAAAACAGCTGTTAATGAAAGGAAACTCATTAGCTTTTTGGGAGTAAATATTATTGTTTTTAATATTCAGTAGGTTAAGGCCAAGTTGAACAATTTATCAGTTTTGTTGGAAGAACAGAAAATGCCTCAAGTTCAAAGGAGAAACATTGAAAACGGGAGGAGGAGAAAATTAATAATAAGATATCTTATGTGTATGAGGAGAATAGAAAAATAGGCCTGGTCTAACAGATACCCATCCAGATACAAATTCACTTGGTGAGATGAATAATATTTGACAGTTATGCTATGCAACTTACTTTGGAAGTGGAAAAATATACGAAGCACATAGTGTTTTCACATTGGTTAAGTAAACTTGGCTAATCACAGATCAAATGAATGCATGCAAGAATTGTTTACTTCTGACACTTTCGGATCGAGAAATTTCAAAACATTTAGTAGAAACTATAATAATGCATTGACTATGATAAGTTTAAGTAGTAAGATTATACCAAATCCTTGCGGACCTTATGTTTTTATTGTAAACTTTCTGTATTACTCAGTCTACTTCAATTGAGAAAAACGCAACTGGATTGTTTACTTCTAAGTTGTGTTGCCCGTACCTCTGACAAACTTATATAGGTACCAAATTATTTTTGGACTGAATTCACCAACACAATCCAGACATTTCAGGTCAAAAATCAGAAGTTTCAAAAACTTAGTGGCAATATTAGATCAAACATAAGTGAAGGAATTAGTGTTTATGTATTTAACGATCAAATAGTTACGGTAAAGTTTATTTTTTTGATTCAGGAGAGGCAAATAATATACGCTTTTCAAAAAGAGAAAATGAAAATTGATATCCAAATTTGATAGCTACAAGAGTTATCCAACCTATTTCGACAAATGAATCCATACTTTCAAAACTTTGGTACAGGTATTAAAAGAGGAATTCCACTGAACAACGTAAGAACGTTATAATGCGGGGCATATACTGCGTTGATATACTGTGACTGACAGACAACACGTTAAAATACGTTAACCATCTTTCAATGGTGTTGCTGCTTTAGCCTATTATTTAACGCAGATTATGGCTGTCCAGTTGGTAACCCAGAGTTTGTGGATAAAAAATGGACAACATGAAATGGTTGATATCACCCACCCTTTCAGGATTCTCTACGGAGAAAATTCGTTTGTTTAGAGTGAAGTCTCAAATCAAAGAAATAAAATGACCCAAACTTAAATTACTTAACACAGGCAACAGTAAGGCAACAGTTTTCTTTAATTCTCAATTCTGGAAAAACTTTGTTGTAACATGTTAACTCGAATTGAAGCAGATCGTTTAGCATTCATTAGGAGTTATCAGTTAAAACTGAGCGCAGAAATGATGTAGGTAGGTGAACCTTTTACAACGCAAATAGAGGTATTTAAAATTAGTTTCTAACAAGTGTTTAAACTACTCTAAGATGTAACTAGAATTACTCTAATTTAAGCATAACGTTTTCCTCGGAGTTATGTTTCATACTATGCGGCTCATTGAGCCGCACGGGTACTCTAGTGAATGTGATTCTTCCAATTCAATAAACTATCTACATCAATTCCTAAAAATTAGCTGTGTTGCTAAGATTTATTTTTTCATCGTCAAAATAAAAAAAATATGGTTACTTTTATTTTTACTGTCTACGTCTGTCACATTTTTCAAGGAGCTATAAAGGAGGTATACAAACGCTTTTTGGAAAGTGGTTCAAAACCATTTAAAGTGTTCCGTGAATTGAACCTGTCCCTCTCGCACCCAAGTCAGAGATGCTAACCACTAGGCTACCAATACATCTATCTATATATTTAATATGCAACATGAAACTTTGTGAACAACTAGTTGTGTGCCCGTTCTACGCACGGGGATCTTATCAAAGTCAGTTAAAACCTTCTTATATTAAGCACAGCAGTTGGTTTGCATACTTTCAGATATGCTGACAAAACTATTATATATAAACCTTTGCAAATACAGTATCTGGCAGTTTCAAGCCAAAACTAATGCTTCGCAATTAAATGTCACCTGGATCTTGTTGGTCCATATGTTAAATCCAATCGTTAAACTAAAAAATGCTTTATAGATCTATACTTTAATACTTTTACTTTAATACTTTTCTTTGAAATGGCGACCAAACAAAGTAGGTATTTTAAGCGAAGTATGAATGGAGATGAGTGTAGGATGAGTGGCGCGATCTTGTAGTCTAAGGCCGACTTATTCCTTAGACACAGCTTTTATAAGGCATAGCCCTAAGGTTGGCCTATAATTGAAAGTTACTTTCCACAATGGTTAAAAGTATTTAAGGTACTACCTCAACCTCACAATTTAACACTTTATTCGGGTTGACATTTTCATTATCAAGGTGCTCTTGTCCTTTCCATGAAACACTGAGAAATAAGGACATTAATGCGTTACCAACGACATATACACAAAAATACAGAACTTAATTAGGGAATTTGCTACGCTTTAAGCATAACAAAGTACATATAAAATTAGTATTTGAAATCTTTGTTAATGTCATAAAATTTTATCATAACAATTTATATTTGCTTGGACCGAAGATGACCCGAAATTCTGTCGAAATGCTATATGAATCGGTTTGCTATATGAAATGAAGTACAGTAAATCTATAGACGATTTAGATTGGTAATTTATAATAAAAATTACCAAAATAGGCCACGAACTATTGATAGGCCTACATAAACAACGTTCAAAGCGTTTGAACAATTCATGATGGTTTGCTGAATAAATGTTTTACTAAAATGCGTTAGCGTTTTCTTAGCATAAACTAACATTTTGGAATCCAGACAGAAAAAGCAAAACTTACACAGTTAAGACATAAATTAAATTGAATAAGCCTGTAATAAATAAGGTGCAACACCAACGAATCCCAATTGAGTGCCTATATCCCACAACACATGACAGAATGATTCTGCTAATAATAACTTTTAGGCTATGTTACCACCTACAATATGGACTAGGTGAACCCGTGCGAATTCGCACGAATAATAAATTAGGATATTATAGCAACGTCGATAGAAGTTACGTCGTTGTATCGACGTTGGTCTTGAGCTCGATCGTTGGCTTTATGCATTCTAAGTTCTTTTGCTGTTCATTAGGAGTAGTTTGCAGGACGGAACTAATCATGCTGAAAACTTGCGCGTATGGATTAAAATCAACCAAATGTTGAGTCAAAATGTGCATGAGTTTAGTGTTGCAAGAACCATTAGCTTTGTTTAGCATTCTTCCTTGAACAGCGGTTTTGACGTCCGTAGATATAAATTTGGGCATATGTTGGATGCTCCCCTTCTGACAGTTGAAAGGTGCCAACTGAGTGATAAATTGTGCACCTTATACATGAAAGGCCCTCCACTGTTATGTTCTTCAATTTTAGCTCGAGTGCTGACCATTGCGAGCGCATAGTTAGATCGTACAACTCTGCGCTCGCAATGGTCAGCACTCGAGCTAAAATTGAAGAACATAACAGTGGAGGGCCTTTCATGTATAAGGTGCACAATTTATCACTCAGTTGGCACCTTTCAACTGTCAGAAGGGGAGCATCCAACATATGCCCAAATTTATATCTACGGACGTCAAAACCGCTGTTCAAGGAAGAATGCTAAACAAAGCTAATGGTTCTTGCAACACTAAACTCATGCACATTTTGACTCAACATTTGGTTGATTTTAATCCATACGCGCAAGTTTTCAGCATGATTAGTTCCGTCCTGCAAACTACTCCTAATGAACAGCAAAAGAACTTAGAATGCATAAAGCCAACGATCGAGCTCAAGACCAACGTCGATACAACGACGTAACTTCTATCGACGTTGCTATAATATCCTAATTTATTATTCGTGCGAATTCGCACGGGTTCACCTAGTCCATATTGTAGGTGGTAACATAGCCTAAAAGTTATTATTAGCAGAATCATTCTGTCATGTGTTGTGGGATATAGGCACTCAATTGGGATTTTATAATTTTGATCCGTTTGAGTAAGATTATTTTTGGCAAAATATTGTGATATGTTGGCAAGTTAGTTTTTTTCCAGGGTATTAGTTCTTTACAGCCATTAAATAAAAAATATCAACAACTACAAAACAAAATTAATATGTTAAAGTATTAAATGAATAATATGATTTTATCCATAAATTCCTGTTATTAAGTACAAAACATGTGGGAATAGGTTTCATGGGTCAAAACAAAGATCATGAATATAAAACTTATTCAAAAACACCTCCTTAGTAAGTTACACACCATTTTGTTTTTTTGTATTTTTTATTTAAATCTTTAAAATTATCAAAGATAAAGAATAATCAAGGATTTGGTATACCATTTTAAGTTATAGTGATACGCTTTGGTAAAATAAAATATCTTTTAGTTTCAAAATGGCGGTCATTTTAATTTTTGTAACAGAATTTCCTAACAACACCAAGTTATCTAAAACCGAATAGTAAACTACTGAAAAATCATGAATTTAGGTGAAAAATTAGGTGTAGGGCTTACCCTGACAGCTTGCCCTTATTTTGCCTGGACTGAACAACTAAAAATCGTTTTTGTTTTTTTAGCTATTTATTCTATTCAATCTTTTTGAACTTGGCGTCGTTTGTTAGAAAAATGTAAGTGCTCAAAACGTTTTCCAATAAGTCAGCAATTAAAAAAAAATATTTATAGAAATGTAATGACTGCCATTTTAAAACTAAAAAATACTTTGTGATAATCTTTTGTGAATAGCTTATTGCTACTTAAAATTGGGTACCAAATCTCATTAGGATATGTACAACAATTTAAAGGATGGTATTTACATTAAAAATACAAAACAACAAAATGGCAGATATCTTGCTAACAAGGTATTAAAAAAAAAAGTTATTCTTGATTTTTTGTTTTTTTCTGTCCCATAAATGTTAACACTAAGTAAAAAAATGTGACACACAAGTAATTACTTACTGGACACCTTGTATGATACATTGAATTTGGTGAGACCACTATTAATGTTAGGTAGTTGTTTATATGAACAATTTTGATGAGTACCGATTGTTTCGGGTTATAGCTCTAATGTTTGGTTATTTTTACATTTATGATTTTAGGTTTTTAATGTCTTAATTTTATATTTATTTTCAGCTTCAGAAGAGCTTTCTATTGGCAACATGAGGTTTACAACATTTGACCTTGGAGGCCACACACAAGGTATGTGTCTTCTACATTACATAGCCTAATCAGTTAACATGAGCTTCATTTGATATCTGAACCTGTTTGTGATAACCTTAACCCTACATGCTGCTATTACATGTTTGACATTTCCTTGACTCAATAATAATATTTACTTATTTATCATAACTTTATTGACGTATTTCAGCACATATGATGCAGAAACTACTTCTTATAAAATAATCAAATCAAACTTTATTTTCACATAAACGTTTCTACATAGCATAGTTATTACACATGTGACATTGTCAAAGCAAATTTTCCATAGGGGATAAGCTATTACCGTAGGTCTCATGGTAAGACCTGGACCCGGAACCGATTGACTTTTTTGCTTTTTTTTATGCCTCCAGAGACCAAAAACACCATCCGTTGAAATTCACACATATATATTTGTCCGTTAGCACAATAACTCGAGCAAACATTATCTGATTTTGATGAAATTTGGTACAAACATGTAAATCTATGTTTATTCTAAATGAGTTTGCAATCCAGTATGATTGGGCCATGGTAACTGGGTTTTATGGGATAAAAATTGGTGTGTATGTGTCAGTTATGTTGTCCAGAGGGTCCATGTGCTTTAACAGAGGCATACTTTTTGAGCGAAGCTCTTATACGTTGACTCTTATGCATTTCGTAATACGCAAACTCCTCCTAGACGGCTGAATCAATCGTTTTCAAATTTTGCATGGTGATAAAGACCATATCGGTGAGTGCCAACATCTATATGGCGTTAAAAAAGTCTCTCAGGAATCCAACGTATGAAGTGGTGAAGGAAGTAGTAAAGGTGAGCAGTCTAGAGTATGGCAACTGTTTATGACGATTAGATTAAGGTACCTAATCTGCATTCCTAAAATTCTATGGGAAGGGAGGAAAACAGGTCCGTGACGTAGGAAGTGGTGAAGGAAGTAGCTAAGGCGAGCAGTCTGGAGTGTGGAAACTGTTTATGACATTTAGATTAAGGTATCTGCATTCCTAAAATTCTATGGGAAGGGAGGAAAACAGGTCCGCGTCGTAGGAAGTAGTAAAGGCAAGCAGTCTGGAGTGTGGAAACTGTTTATGACGATTAGATTAAGGTATCTGCAATCCTAAAATGCTATTAGAAGGGAAGGAAACAGGTCCGCGACGTAGGAAGTGGTGAAGGAAGTAGTAAAGGCGAGCTGTTTAGGGTGTGGTATCTGTCAGTGACCATTAGATTAAGGTATTTGCAATCCTATGATGCTATGGGAAGGGAGGGAAATTGGTCCGTGATGAAGGAAGTAGTAAAGGCGAGCAGTCTGGAGTGTGGAAACTGTTTATGACATTTAGATTAAGGTATCTGCATTCCTAAAATTCTATGGGAAGGGAGGAAAACAGGTCCGCGTCGTAGGAAGTAGTAAAGGCAAGCAGTCTGGAGTGTGGAAACTGTTTAGGACGATTAGATTAAGGTATCTGCAATCCTAAAATGCTATTAGAAGGGAAGGAAACAGGTCCGCGAGGTAGGAAGTGGTAAAGGAAGTAGTAAAGGCGAGCTGTTCGGGGTGTGGAATCTGTTAGTGACCATTAGATTAAGGTATTTGCAATCCTATGATGCTATGGGAAGGGAGGTAAATTGGTCCGTGACGTAGGAAGTGGTGAAGGAAGTAGTAAAGACAAGCAGTCCGGACTGTGGGAACTCTTTGTGATGATTAGATTAAGGTATCTGCAATCCTAAAATGCTATGGGAAGGGAGGAAAACAGGTCCGCGACATAGGAAGTGGTGAAGGAAGTAGTCAAGGCGAGCTGTCTGTAGTGTGGGTACTGTTTATGACGATTAGATTAAGGTATCTGCAATCCTAAAATGCTATGGAAAGGGAGGGAAACAGGTCCGCAATGTAGGAAGTGGTGAAGGAAGTAGTAAATGCAAGTTGTTCGGAGTGTGGGATCTTTTTATGAAGATTAGATTTAGGTATCTACAATCTTAAAATGCTATGGGAAGAGAGGGAAACTGATCCGCGACGTAGGAAGAGGTGAAAAAAGTAGTAAGGTGAGCAGTGTGGAGTGTGGGAACTGGAAACTGTTTGTAGCAGTTTTAATGTATCTGCAATGCTGAAATGCTATGAGAAGGGATGGAAGCATACCCACGACATAGGAAATGGTGAATGACGTAGTAAAGGCTAGCAGTACGGAGTGTGGGAATGTTTGTGGCAATTAGATTAACTTATCAAAAATACTAAAATGCTATGGAAAGTGATGAATACAGGTCCACGACGTAGGAAGTGGCTTAGGAAGTAGTAAAGTATGAGCATCAGCATAGTGAGAGATCCGTCTGTGGCATTCAGATTAATGTATCTTCAATACTAAAATGCTATTAGAAGGGAAGGAAACAGGCCCCACGACGTAGGAAATGGTGAAAGAAGTAGTAAAGGCTGGCAGTGCAGGGTGGGGAACCGTTTGGGCAGTAAATGTATCTGTAATACTAAAATGCTATGAGAAAGGAAGGAAACAGGTCTATGACGTAGTAAATGGTGAAGGAAGTAGTAAGGCTAGCAGTGCAGAGTGTGGGAACTGTCTTTGGCAATTACATTAATGTTGGCAATCCTAAAATGCTATGGGAAGAGAGGGAAACAGGTCCACGACGTAGGTAGGGAGTGGTGAAGGAAGTAGTAAAGGGGAGCAGTGTTGAGTGTGGGAATGGATTAATATATCTGCAATGCTAAAATGCTACTGGAAGAGACTGTAGACTGTATGTTAAAATGATTACGAAGCACGAATCGATACATATTTTCGATACTTGCAATCGTTTACAATCAAAATTTACAACTGAGTTGACAACAGCTGATTTTTACTGTATAGAGGCTAAAAACTATTTTTACTCCCTAAATATTAAAAATGCTACTTTAGACCAGCAACGCATGCATTAAAAACTACTGTTTTTACTGCAGTATGACAAAAACAATATAATATGAACCCTTGATGACTCCGCTCAATTTTTTGGATGTCTCTGCGAACGCCACCTAGTAATGATGCCATCAGCTACTTATACAAAATAATTATTAAGGCCATCTGGTAAAACCACTATGGGAGGGGTTGTGTTGGATTTCCTATGCTCATCTATCTATATACAGTAGAGTCCCGCAAACTCGGCTATCACCTGGCTCAGAAAATTAGTGATTTTTTGAGTCCGAGTTAAACATGGACTCAAGCCAGCTCAAGTCAAATCATTCTCAGCTCGTACAAATGATTTATTTTATTTATCTGATGACTTAATACTAACTTGTAATATAAATATAAATAAAAGAGGCAGTTAAAAAGCTTAAAAATTATATTGTTCATGTTTTTAACCCTAGTTCCCGATAACCCGGCATTTCACAAACTCGGCACCCTTCCAGTCCACATTACGCCGAGTTTGCGGGACTCTACTGTATATAATACGCTAAGCCGATTTTTGTGAATACATTAAATAACTTCTTGATCAGCATTGTACATGTTGTTAAATTTACGGAAAGTAAATAAAGATACGTCTTATAACACTTAAAACATATATTTACGCTTATACTGTTACTCACAAGACGGTAAATATACAAAAGATGGTAAGTGGTGATCAATTTCGATTGGACACTCCAATCATCAGACCCAATGGGCGAATCTTTATTTACTTTCCGTGAATACATTAATGATGTGGTTGCATACAATGACCTGACAAAGTTCTAAGGAACAAAACTAGTTGCCATACTAACAACTGTTGTTGGATAAGGTAATCCTTTATTTTATCAATGCTTACTAGGTGAAACCCGTTGAAAATGATGGTTACTTTCAAGGCTTACACTAATTCATCTAACTGCGATAAATTGAGTGAAATTATACATATTTTGAGCATTTAGCGTTTAAAGTGTAATTGTGTTAGTTACCAAATATAGATCATTCATGAATGAAATACTTCCCACACCGTACAGCATCGGAGTTATTATTAGTATGTTAACTGGTATCTCTTCTTTTGGAAGAACCTTTAGATAGTATTAAAATCGTTTTGGTGGATCTGTTGTAGTTAAAAACTTCCACGATTTCATCAGTGTAATCTATCTATATATTAATAGGCAAGCATGTTTCTTTAAAACCTTATTTCTCAGCTCGTGTGCAAAAGCTAGAATGACATTATCCTGTAGAAGTGCAGAATCCCTTTAAAAATTAAAATAGGCTCAAATATAAGCACAAAAAATAGATTTGAAATTTGAAAAAATTAACATGGGCTTTTTATGGGTTGCCATGCTGGTGACGAAATAACAATGAAATATAAACAGAAAATAAAAACAAATGGAAATTACAATCACATGTTTTATTTACAGCGTAAAGTGAAAATAGAGAAGCCTGTACCTTTATTCCATCCCCATGTTAAAGTTGTCACCAGTTTTTTATTAAATTCGTCGTAGTTGATGTGAGCCACCAACAGACTGCGCTGATCTAAATTACTAATTTCCGTTGAATACACAATGTTTTTTTTACCAAGTCAAACTTATGGAATGACTTATTATGAGCTTTATCAACTGTTATGACCAATCAACTTTGTCAGCAAAAAAACTAAGGTAGAAAATTGAATTTAAGACACGCATTCGGTGACTAGCTCACACAACTACATGTTTTTAATTTAAAAATTGCGACAGCTAGTCCATAGAGATGGGATTTCAACTTCAGTATCCAATAGTCAATACGTTGACATGACATGTTTTTGGTCGAGTTTTCGACCACTGGACGACCACTAGTAAAGATTAATCTATGATTTTATTTGAGGAAAAATATCTGTTTGTTGAGGAGACACGTTCTAACTTCAAAGGGAGGTCCATGCGTTACAGCGTAAGTTTGATTTTTCTTTTGTCACGTCGCGTCAGTTCATATCATACTAACTTATGTGCCAATGAATAACCCTCTAGCATAGTTTTGAGAAATTGGTTGTGGGGTTACTGTTAAAGTAAATAAGACACTTCTGAACTTGTATTATTTTGTGTTGTATTACACAATTGAAGATTTTTCCAATGATTGAAAACATGTATGACAATAATCTCATGAACCTATGATGATATGTCTAGAATCTAGAATAATATAATAAAATATAGCCAAAAGTGTTGAAAAAGGCAGACACAAACCCGTACAATAGATATAAGATAGTTCAATAAGAAATAATTGCAAGGAGTTACTGTGATAAAAGGATTTTCCACTGATTTCATAATGCAACGTTATATTGCAAAACATGACATGATACAGAAGAAAATCAATTTTAAAATCAGAAAATAACATTGAGACAATTCAGTTCCCAATAAATTTGTGTGTTGTTTAAAATACAATTCAAAAATTAACAGCTGTTTCATTAAAAAGTACTATCCACATGACCAAAATGTAAACAAATAATCTGTGGAGGGATCTTTAAAGGCTTCTGGGGCAGAGCCCTAAGGGAATTTACTTAGTTTTTCTTTCGATGACTCATCTACAGACCAAGACATTTCTTTGGACACCTCTACCAAGTTTCTACGCACAGCCGTTCTCTCAAATTAGTGGAGCCAAAGTTTCCAATTATATTTAGACTAGCTGTACCCGCGGGCTTTGCCCCGTTTAACTTCTTAATTTTCAAGATGATCTCGTTCGCATGGCTCAATCACGCCCTGGTTGAAGTTCGTTCGCTACGCTCACTCACCTTTAGGTTGGAGCTCGTTCGCTTCGCTCACTTGCCTTCAGGTTAGCTCGTTCGCTACGCTAACTCGTCTCCAGGTTGAAGTTCGTTCGCTACGCTCACTCACCTTTTGGTTGCAAATTAGCTGTTGTCATTAATTAAAATAAATAATAGTGCTGCACCCTGTTGGTAATCATTGTAACTTTAATGCAATTGAACATCATAGAACAGAACCAACTTGTTTAATTGAAACCGCTGTTAAGATTCATTAATTCCTTTTAAATATGAAAAATCATAAGGCTAACATGGGAAACTCCAGAGCCACTGGGGCGGAGCCCGAGAGTCCGATCAGAATAAAAACAACTTAGTTTTCCTATTAAATGCCTAAAGAATCAATGTACCAAATTTCAGCCTCCTAGGTAAATGGGAAGTGGGAGAATTAGTGATGAGTGCGTCAGTGAGGGCTTTGCCTTTTATAAGTATAGATTCCCCCATGTTAATCTTATGGGAGAAAACCCAACTTTGATGGAAGATCCTGCCCAAACTAATAAAGATTTCAAAAAATTAAAAACACTGCAAAACTACAGATCAGGGCCATTTTTTGACACATATATCATTAAAATCGGTCAAAAAATGAGGGAGGAGTTCTGTTCTCAAAAATCGGATGTTTGCTGTTCCAAGGAGGGTAGTAAATTGTGTTTTTAAGAAAACTTCATTAAAACATAAAAATTTTTACTTGAGTTATCTTCCTGAACACTGTGTTGAATGTTACAGCTCGCAGAGTGTGGAAGGACTATTTCCCTGCAGTAGACGCCATTGTGTTCCTAGTGGATGCTTGTGACAGAGAGAGGCTGCCTGAGAGCAAGGCAGAGTTAGACAGTCTGTTGACAGACGAGTCCCTGTCCAGCTGTCCCGTCCTTATCCTGGGGAACAAGATAGACCGAGCAGGTGCTGCATCGGAGGACGAGCTACGTGGTTTCTTCAACCTTTATGGCCAGACCACAGGCAAGGTAATGTGAAACAACTATCTGTCTATTAAGAGCAAATATTTGGCTTAACTTTTTACCATAATTTATTATTAGACAGTATCTTCACATTCCTATATGCAATCAACTAACAGTTTAATCTGATGACAGGCAAAGGTCCCCAGGAGTGAACTCCCCACACGACCTCTAGAGCTGTTTATGTGTTCAGTGCTCAAGAGACAAGGGTACGGTGACGGCTTCCGCTGGCTGGCCGAGTACATTGACTGATATGGTGGGTATACAGGATATTTTTTTGCTATCCCAGTTTCAAGAACTAAAATTATATTAGACTTTCCCTTTGTTGTTTTTCCCGAGTTCTTGAAGGTAAGATGTTTGTGTCACCCTATGCATTTCTCGGTGTGGCATCTTAAATCTTTAAATCTAGAATCTTTGTGTGAGAAAAGAAAATCTTAAACTTACAAAGTATCTTGTGTTATTGGGATGATGTCAACAAAAATTCAACTTTTCCTTGCCTATTTTGAATAATTATGTTTCTTTTTGGTAGGTGTCTTATTCTCAAAATGAAATATTACCAAACAAATGTTTTCATAGTTAGCCAATTACTAAAAGTTGAATTAAAAAGAAAGCTTGAAATTGCTTAAGCTTTGTTTACACTTTAAGTTTATAATTTAATTCACATATGAGCCCCTTAAAGCACAAGTGGTGTAAGTCCCATTATTCTTGTTTTGAGATATTAAAGGGTTTGTTACAAGTTGTGTACAAAATTCAGTATTTGTACTTTTGACTGTTCTTTTCAATAAAACTGCACAAAAAGGTGGTATTTAACTTAATTTGATGTTTTTAAAACTTTTTATTTATTTTTAAATATTTTTTAGTGATTTAAAGTACTTACACCATTTGTGCTGTAAATGGGTGTAAGGTGTTATTTAGAACAAAAACAAATCATCATCATTAAAACTCTGTTTTATTACAATAATAAGTAAAGTAACATTGGAACATTGTAAAATAAAATAAGTTTTTTACTCATTGTCATTTTCTTCATCTTCTTCCTGAAGTGGGCCAACATCTTCAGCATTCTCGCTAGTGACAAGCCTCTGGAAATAAGTGTGGTGTATTGGAGGGATGTATGGCAGCAGATCTGTCATGTCTGTTTGTATATTACTTACTTAAAAGTCTTTGTTTAAAATAATTTGTTTAACATATTTTGTCAATAATAATTAAGCAATGACATTGATTGTAAACAGTGATAGAATAAAGAGAAACAACTTGAATGTTAAAAAATACTTTTTACTTTTTATCAAATTAAACATGGCGCAGTCGGTAAAGATTTGATTAAGAATAATATCAGAAGAATATACACAGAAATGGAATTTAACAAACCGGATATCCTAAGCCTTGAAGGCAACTTGGAGGAAAATTTTAGGACATTTAAAGAAGAAGTGGAGATATATTTTATAGCCACTGAAACCGAAAAGAAACCTAACTCTATACAAGCAGCAAGGCTTAAAAACCTACTAGGAAAAGAAGCATTGCAAATTTATAAAGATTTCAAACAAGATGAACCAGAAACAGTAAAAACGATATTAGAGACACTAGAGAAGTATTGCACGCCAAGAAGGAATGAAATCATGGATATTTATAAGTTTTTCAAAAGAAAGCAGCAACAAGATGAACCATTTCATAAATTCTATTCGGACCTAAAAAATTTAGTCAAACCATGTAAATTTGAAGAACAAGAGGAAAAACTGTTGAGAGCTCAGATAATACTGGGATTAAGTTCAAAAAATGTCCAAGAAAAACTTTTGAGAGAAGATCTAAAATTGGAAAAGGTAATAGAAACCTGCAAAACGATGGAGTTAACTGAACAAAATATGAATGAAATCAATGAGAAGAAAGAAGTACTTCAAATTACAAATATTCATGATGAGAAGAAAGAAGTTCATCAAGTAACTAAAACCTTTGCTGGGACACGTAAGTTGGAGGACCAAACAGGTAAAAGATGTTTTAAATGTTACAGATGTGGTGGTAGTCATGGAAAACAACAATGTCCAGCTTGGGGTAAAATCTGTAGTAAATGCAAAAAGTCAAATCATTTTGCAAGTATGTGTAGGACAAACTTAAATATTCTTTCTAATGAGAAATGTAACGAAGTAACTGATCAAAGTAGTAGTTCTTTTGTGCATAATTGCCAAGGATATGAGATTAACACAGTTTGTGTAGTTGATTCCATTGGTAATCAAGAAAAAGCTTGGTATAAAAGTGTTAAAGTTGAAGGGTTCAATGTAAGAATGAAACTTGATACTGGGTCTGAAGTAGACATTGTCCCATATTCCTTTGTAAAACTAAATAAACTACAAAATAGGATGAAGAAAAACCTAAACAAACTAATTTCATTCGGGGGGTTTCAAATAAATCCAGTAGGATACATAGATGCACAGATTGAGACAGAAAATAAAATGGATGTTGTAAAGTTAGTAGTGGTCAGTGGAGAATGTACTCCAATCCTAGGGCTGAAATCTTGTCTAAGTTTAAATTTAATAAAGAAGGTAGATACTGTTGCTAATGGTTTATCAGTAAAAGGAGATGAAGAAAAATTAAAAATTTATAACAATTATAAAGATGTTTTTGATGGTGTGGGTTGTTTCCCTGACATTTGTAAGATAAAATTAAAGGAAGATGCAGTACCACAAGTAAGTTCTGCTAGAAGAATACCATACAAAATTAAAGATAAATTTGAAAAGGCATTAAATTCGCTGGTTGACAATGAAATTATTAAGCAAGTTGAAGAGCCGGTTGAATGGGTCAATAATATTGTAGTACTAGAAAAGCCAAATGGATCTTTAAGAATCTGTATTGATCCTACACAACTCAATAAATATATCATAAGAGAGAGGTATGCAATTCCTTTGCTAGAGGACTTGGCTCCAAACTTAAGTAATAAGAAATACTTTACAATTTTAGATTTGAAAGACGGGTTTTATCATATAAAACTAGATGAAGAATCCAGTAAAATGTGTTAATTCAGCACAATCTTTGGAACTTACAGATTTTTGAGGGCACCTTTTGGCCTCTCTTGTGTACCTGAAATATTTCAAAGATTGGTACACAAATATTTCAAAGATATTAAAGGTCTTTCAATCTATTTCGATGATTTGTGCATTGCTACTGATACTAAAGAGGAAAATGATAAAATTATAAAGCAGGTAATGGAAAGAGCAAAACAGTATAATATTAGATTTAACTATAGTAAAATGCAATACTGTGTTAATAAGGTAAAGTATATTGGTGCTATATTCAGTGAACAAGGGATGCAACCGGATCCTTCAAAAATAGAAGCAATAAAGAATTTTAAAACTCCTACATATAAGGTAGAATTACAAAGATTTTTAGGTATGGTAAATTACATCAGAAATTTCGTCCCTAATTTGGCTTCAATAGCACCACCTCTTAGAGATTTACTAAAAAAGAATGTTCCCTGGCAATGGTATGAACATCATTCTAATGCTCTTGAAAAAATCAAACAATCACTCTGTAGTAATCAGGTCTTAGGGAATTTTGATCCATCTCTTCCTATTGAAATACAATGTGATGCTTCACAGGATTCTGTAGGGTGTTGTTGCATGCAAAATGGCAGACCTGTTAGTTACTTTTCTAGAAGTCTGACCACAGCAGAAGTTAATTATGCTCAAATTGAAAAAGAATTATTAGCTATTTGTTTTTCGTGCAAGAAATACCACAACTATATATATGGAAATGAAAATGTAACAATTTTTACTGACCATTTACCTCTGTTGTCAATTTTTAATAAGCCATTGTTTAAAATTGTCAATAACAGAATAAGAAGACTCAGACTTAAATTGATGATATACAGTTTTAAACTAAAATATTTGCCAGGAAAAAACATGCATATTGCAGATTTTTTATCTCGGAATGGTATTAAAGATGAGGTTGAATGGCATGAACCCTTAGATGGTATTGTGCATTGTATTGAATCTTCTGAAGTGAAGTTTAGTGATAGAAGACTTGAGGAATTTAAAGAGGAAACAAGAAATGATGATGTTTTAAACAAAGTTGTACAATTTTGTAAAACCCAATGGCCAAAATCTGTTAATGATGGTGATCTAAAGACTTATTACAATATGAGAAATGATGTAACTCATCAAGATGGATTACTCTATTTGAGTGACAAACTTATAATACCAAGTAAACTGAGGAAATTTATGCTGTCACACCTGCATGAGACTCATCTGGGAACAACTAAAATATTGAAAACTGCCAATTTATTTTTTTACTGGCCAGGAATGTCATCAGACATAAGAAATACAGTATCTCAATGTTCTATATGTATGAAACACCAACGTTCAAAATTGAATGAACCTTTAAAAGTTCACAGTGTTCCTCAAATACCCTTCATCAAGATTGGAGCTGATATTGCTGAATATGCAGGTAAATACTATCTTGTAACTGTTGACTTTTATTCACGTTGGATTGATGTATTTAAGTTGAACAGTAAAAACAGTAATACAATAATTGGTAAATTCAAAGAGCTATTTAGTCGAAATGGGATCCCTATGTATTTGGTGGCTGATAATCAACCATTTAATAGCTATGAAATGAAACAGTTTTCTATAAATTGGAATTTTACAATAATCACATCAAGTCCTCACTATCCAAAAAGTAATGGACTAGCAGAAAAGGCTGTAGGAATTGTAAAGAAAATGTTACAGAAGAGTGCTGAAAGTAAACAGGATTTTGAACTCTTCTTATTAAATTATAGAAACTCACCTGTTGCAAACCTGGACTATTCACCTTCTCAGCTTTTAAACAGCAGACACATAAGATCAAAACTACCTATACCAAACAGTTATTTACAGCCTAAAACAGTTTCTTTTGAGGTACATGAAAGCATAAATGAAAGCAAAAGGTATCAAGAACAAATGTATAACAGATCAGCCTTGAAAAAAGAAGATGAATTCCAAGTTGGAGAAGAGGTTTTAGTACAGGATATTAAAACCAAATTTTGGAATCCTGGTGTGATTTTTAAAAAATTACCGGAACCTCGTTCTTATTTGGTAAAATTAGAAAGTAATATTGTTTTAAGAAGAAACACACACCATATAAGAAAAATTAAATCTATGTTAAAAAAGAAGGACAGTCAAGACGGCTAAAAAAGGGAGATGTTTGTATATTACTTACTTAAAAGTCTTTGTTTAAAATAATTTGTTTAACATATGTTGTCAATAATAATTAAGCAATGACATTGATTGTAAACAGTGATAGAATAAAGAGAAACAACTTGAATGTTAAAAAATACTTTTTACTTTTTATCAAATTAAACAATGTCTTTCCTTTTTTCTTTTGTAACAGGCCGGGGGCTTTTGTATAGCTTATCCTGATCAATGTTGCAAACGTTAACCGGTCTTCCTTTTTTCCCTGTTGGCTTGAAATCCAGAGCCGAAAATGGCATCTCCTCAGATATAGTTTCCTTGAAAAAGATTTTAAATGGGTCGCTCTTTTGGTAGCGTATCCATTGCATTTTTAGCCACGATACAGGATTGCCTTCACAGTCTTTCTTTCTTTTGCTGATATTTTTTATGATATTTTCGACTGACAAAAAATCATCGATCGTCATAACTGTCACGTGAAAGGCTTTCTTTTTCCTCGACATAGCAATAGTTCTGTACCAGTCGTCAGGCGTGTAAATTTGTTGAGACTTAGGGGAGAGTTGTCTATAATGTATTTTTGTAAAAAAATACAACCGACTTCAAACGCTCTAAAAAGAATGAAATAATTTCAATAAAGTAAACTTTTGTATTAGGCAAGCTCACGTATTTTAAGTCGGCGCGGCTCTATGATGATTTTTGATACAAAATTGAAAGAGGGTGTCCATATTGCAGGTGACTATCTTTAACTAAAGGTGTTAATCTGCATGTCTTTTTCATAGTCATGCGTTAAGTGTTATTTTATTACCGAAATCAGAGATCGGTATTATAGTGGTATTAACGAGTATCTTCAAAAAGCGTATAACGCATTTAAATGTTTCTTAATTGGAAAAGTAACGTTTTAAGACTAAACTAGCTTCTTTTCCCTATCATAATATCAAACTAAATTATTTTCCTATTCATATAGAACATTTATGTGAGTTATTTTCATAATGCATTTATTCTGAAGTAAACATAAAATACAAGAAGATATTTCCCTTAATATATAAACAAAACAGTTCAGTATGTTTTTTATATATCTATGTTATCCAGCTACAATTTATTGATTTTCAAAATACACACACAATATTTAATTTCCATCAAATTTGCAGTTTGAGCCGCGCCGACTTGAAATACGTGAGCTTGCCTAATACAAAAGTTTACTTTATTGAAATTATTTCATTCTTTTTAGAGCGTTTGAAGTCGGTTGTATTTTTTTACAAAAATACATTATTTCATGATTTTTAGTGACTGTATATTTTTTATATATTAATTACTTGAGGATTTTTGAGAAGCAAAACTGTTTGACACAATCAAAAGTTCCACAGTACAATTATTATTTTAAAACTGCTTGAGTCACCTGTTCAGCTTACATAATCAATGGGTATGAAAATAAACATTTTTAGATATTCCTTAAGAAGGAAAGAGTTGTCCATTACATTAGGCCTAATGAAAAACTAATTGTCTTTTCTAGATACATTGAAATGTCAGACATCATCGTTTCCTGCAATCGGTGTACTTCTACATTATAAAAAGAAATACAGTAACGTCTCAAGCCTTTTGGAAGAATATGAAAGTTATTCCTCAGCTAAAACTCTGACTGAAAGTTATTACCAGCACTAAAAAATATCTCAAAAGTGAAAAATTGGTCGTTATAGTACCTTTGGAAAATATTATATAAAAGATTGGTTCAGCTAAAAGTGGTGTAAGTCATGTAGGGGTTTTTGTTTGCTCAAGATATAGCCTAGTCGAAATTGCAAATCATCTTCCTCTAGGACTTTCCGAAGCAGGCATAATAGTACGATATAGTAACTGGGGAGAGAATATCAATAAACATTCCACATCTGCAAATGCGTGTTTAGTAATTAAAATATTTAACACTTTTAAGAGGATTGACGATTATGCACTGTCACATTTCTTAGGTTGTGTAAGGAATAATTGCATTTAATTTATATTTAGACCTGTTTTACGAATGCTTTGGTTTTCACAATACTCCATTATTTGCCAATATCATGCAGCTATACACTGAAAAATAAATGTTTTTGTAAGTCAGAATATTCAATACTAAAAACAGAATTACTGTATACACAAATCAGGTCAAACGTTAAAATACATTTTTTATAGTAACCAAAACAAAATGCATTTTTCTCAATGTAATTCATTGGCTCCATGGCAATAAATAGTTCATTGATCAATATGAAGCAACTGTTTTATGAAGAATTGTCTGTAGCTTCATTTAAATTGTTTCAACTAACAGCTGTAGAATGTTATTATTATTTATTGCCTTCTCTGCACAAATGTAAACAAAATAAATGTTGAATATTTAAGGTTTTCAGAATATTTCACCGAGACAAATATTATGCTTTAACCTAATATATAAGGTACCAAATAGAAACTCTCCTGGTTATTTTGGTGGTGGAACCACACTGATCGGTAAAAGAATCACAGAGAAATTGGTGAACATACATAGAAAAAAAAAAAACATCGCCACAAACAAATTGAGAACCTCCTCCTTTGTTGGTAGTGGGGAAGTCGGTTAAAAATGGGGACGCTAGGCAATATGGGGACATTCCGGTACTGCTAAACTAGTGCTGCTATCAGCTGATCTTTGACGAACTATTGCGAAATAACCATTTCACTCTACTTTTAGCTAGTTACCGTTGATATACTGACTATAAGTTTCATGTTGCAGACTTTTAAATATTTGACGATTTATTCTTTGGATTTTTGTTCGTGTCTCAACTGTGTTTTTACGTACCCAACATAGAGAGTAAAAAAAAGTAAGTGTTTGATCACTATCTTCAGTTATTAGGCTACAATTTGTCGTTTCTTCTATCCAAAAATCTCAAAGTGGAGGCTAGGTACGCCATGTTTGTTTTATTAATACAGTGGCGGGTCAAACGGGGACGTACATGGTAGGACAAAATGGGGACGTCCCCGTTTTATAAGAATGTCCCCATTTTGGACAGATCGTAGGATAATAACGTATACACATTAAACACTTTTGGCATGAACCAGTGTTTTACTAGTTTATACGTTTTATAAATGTCTAACTGATATGCTTAAGGATATAAATATGGTAAAGTTTAATTTAAAAAACTTCAACTCCATAAATATGTTAAAATATCTATTAAGTTGAGAAATTCTTAGTTTTTATTTTCTATAACAATCTTTCTAACATGTTTAGTCACTTTAAGAGGTAATATGATGAGTTTGATGTGTTTTGTATTCAATAAAAATGCTTTTTCATTAAAAAAAACTCAATTTTGCATGTGCTCTTATGGCGTCCCCATTTTACCAGAAAGGTCGTCTTAAACGGGGACAATGTATGCATTTAAAAAATATATAATTTTATTATTATATCTAGGGAATAATTGATCAAAAGCTATCAGTTTCTGTCAACACATTAGTGTAGTCTTGTTCTGTCTAAATTTCAATAGTTTAGCAATATTTGTAAGCGAAATATAATGTGGAAACCACTAGAGTCCCCATTTTAGCCGACCTTCCCCTACTGAAGTTTTCAATCGATGCAAAGTCACAGTCATAAGGGAGGAATGAATGTCCACTTTGCATGAATTTTTGGTCAATAATTTCTACGTTGTCTGAACTTTGGACATGTTTCATCAACGTCATGGCAACTTTCCAATTCCGGTTTTGCCCTGTACATGTATCGCTGTACATAACCACATGTTTGGCTGCTGGGGCTCTAGTTTGTATGTGTTTAATCAAACAGGATGCAATTTCTTGTGAACCTTTTGAACCATTAACTTCGTCCCAACAATACATGAATCCCATTTTGGTCGAAAGTTCGTGGCAGCCTAAATTGTATACGTACATATTACGTTTGTAGTAGGCCTGTTGACACACTAATTTAGGGAAAGGGAGAGACTTTTCCAAATCAAACGAGAATGCATAGTAGCTGTCATTGTTAGCTGATTTTTCAGCATCCGCTGTCATGGAATCGCGAGCTTTTTCTGCCTTTCGTAAATGAAGTTCGTGGTTTTGCTTAAGTTGTCTTTTTTCTTCTTCATCTGTTGAGTATTTTAGTTTATTAGAAAAAACATCACACTTGACGCAAGTGTCCTTATGTGGGGCGTGAAATTGCAGATTGAACTCGTTATTAAAGGTTCTCCGATAGATATGCTCCTCAACAGGCTGACGCCCTTGGCTTTCAACATGTTCCTTGTATAGATTGTACATAAGTCGTATATTCAAGTTTTCAGATAAATATTTTCTGTTTGGGTTGTGATTTCTCGTATAATGAGATTCATAAGCGGGAAAAGATGCGATGTGGTCTCTTACTTGTGCAATTTTATCATTTGGGGTTTTGTTTGCAGGCACCTTCTTACCCCGTTTATTATCTCCTGGAGGCTCGCCAATTTTCAACTTCAGTAAGGCTCTCGTCATTCTCCCATCAGATATTTTAAGGGTTTCTAAAAAATACTTCTTACAAACCTGTTTGCTTGTTCCATCAACAGTCAAATAAAACTTATTTGAAGAACTTCTTCTATTCTTATTACCGGTGGTAGGTCGATGACGTTCTGGCACTACTTGTTTTACCAGACCACAAATGAATGCGTTTTGAGCAGAGCGTGTCCCTATTTTCCAAAATGACTCAAATATTTTCTTTCGATCCTGCTCTGTTATTTTATCAAAGCAATGTTTTCTGCATTTACAATCGAGATTGCTAAATCGTTTCTCTGCAATGATTTTACCCTTCCTGGTGACGTAAGATTTCCCACAATTTCGTTTCCTCTTCCTTTCTTCTCGTTTCCATTCCTTTCTTTGTCTTTTCCTGGTTCTTTTTGGTCTTCTTTCTGCAGTTGCCTCTGCTTCATCACTATCAGATGTATTGGGTCTCCCTTCCACAGCTGCTTCATTGCCGTCATCTATGGCGGTCATCAACGAATTGGGATCATCTACGTCTGCAACCAAAATATAATGTATTAAACTACTGAAGGGAAATGTAGATGTGCAGTTTTTGTTATAGCAATAAGATGCTTACTATGTCAAATATGCTATAAACATTTTTTATGACGATCTAGGTGGTCTGCCGAATTAGGCCAAAATGTTTACGGCAAAAATGGTGTAACTCCATTTCTAGGTTAGATGCGTAGTCTTATTCTATTGTAAATAACAACGGGGTTTTATGAAATAAAACCTGAACAACATGTTTTTTGTGAACAAGGTGATATAATAACATCATATAATTACAGTAAATTTTGATAAAAAAAATAAATAAACAAACTCTTACCTTCTTCACTGGATACTTCTGAGAATGATGGCAAATATTCATCTTCAGATGCATCGTCAGCTAAAATACTTGGTGTTCCACTACTTTCATCTTCACTTGAGTCCATTATTAACAGAAATAATACTATAATTTGGTTGAATTAATTATATTTTATTACTGTTAGTAAAAAAACACTTGAGAGTAAATCCTTCCTTCACAAAAGTTACTGCACAAGTGGTGTATCTCCCAACTACACCGGTTGTGCTGTGACCTACTAGATGGCAGCACTGACTGCATAAGTAAGTGCTGCTATCTATGCGGTTGCTATAGGAACTAGGAGTTACACCGTTAGTGCATTAAACAGAACCAGTTTTTCCCTACACAGTTCCATGGCTAACTAAAAAAACATGAAAATTGGAGTTACACCACTTGTGCTTTAAGGGGCTCATATTATGGATGTTCTTTTAACATGGCTATGGAGATTTAAAAACCGTTAAGTATGTTAAACATGTTTAGTCTATGCATATAATTGTGGAGTGATTGTGTCGAACTGTCCTATTTCAATTCTAATATGTTTTCAAAACTTTGTAAATAATGTAACTAATTCATTTTTCAGGAGGATTTCAAGAAACAAGAAGGCAACTGAATACCCTTTCAACCTACACAACCAAATTGTGATAAAAGCTAGGTTTTCAAAGACGGTTGGTTGTTAGTGTGCCACAACAAAACATTTATGGTGGTGCTCCTCCGATTTCTCCTGGCTCTGTGTTTGCTACACTATCAAATTTTATTGATGAAAAACCTCAATCAGTTATTGTTTTTACGTACCATTAAAATCACTAAAGCGTAATTGTACCATTAAAATCACTAAAGCCTAATTGTTCCCTATATTACTAGCTGTTTTTAGGTTAGTCTCACGATTTATCCAGTATTTTCCTTTTATTTATTTGTATGTCAAAACATCATAATATAGATTAATATATTAAAGACAGACATTTGGTAGTGATTTTGTTTTAATTTGCCCAACCTTCTACGGCAAAAGAAAAGTGAAGATAACCTGTCAGATTATGCATAGTATTTTGATTAGGGGACTTCTTGCGACTAATGGAGGACAAATCACGGGCATTAGATGTGAGCTAAGATTAAAAAACTAGTCCTAGCCTATTGTTACTTTCTTGGGAAAATGGAAGCAGATCGCAAGAATGTTTTAAGACCAGCAATGGAGTATCCACCCTTATCTGCTGGCTGTCAAGTGGTTATAGTGTTCTGCCTTTGATTCTGAGGAAAGAAGCACTTTGATGGTTCAAAGCTAAACCCAACTGTCTTTTATTATTGCACTTTTAGTAATTAATAGTTTTAGCAAATGAAACGGAAGTAAAAATACCACACAAATCATCCTGATGAACTTCCAGCCATATTTGGGTTGAAATACACCTCGGTTGTGTGCATATATCAACATAGTTGTACGTTTAAAGGAGGGTACTAAAACCAAGTTCAGTACAGCTTCTATCTGGTTATTGTTCAAATTCAGTGGTTATGGTCAACAAAAGAGATTTTTTATATTATATTTCAACATAAGAGGAAGAATTTAGTTCAACTAGTTTATTATGAGACAGGAGTACGAGTGGTCAGCAGAATCAGGTGTGTGGCTGAATGATGTTTTGCCACCAATATCTGTTATCATCAGAATGAGATAATGCAAAAAGACTCATTGGTTATTGATACGTTCATCGAGGCCAACATGATAACCATTATATTAGAGTTATTGGCAATTGGCAACTAATTTTTTTAATTTTCAACAAGGCTAATATACAAATTTGTTTTATTTACAAGCGCTTTCGGAAACTAGGTTTCCATCATCAGGCTGTGTTTACACTAGTACAAAAAGTAAATATTTAATTAGTAATAAATTAATTTTAAATAAATTTAAAACGGATAATGTAAAGGATATTGGACAAATAATCTAATTTTGGATGTATTGTTCATGATGTAATATTTTTCAGTAATTCCAAGTTAATAATTAGACTGTCTTCATTATTAAATCATTTTGGTGTGTTTTTAGCGAATTCCCCTATAGAGAAGTAGCTATTACCGTAGGTCTCATGGTAAGACCTAGGCCCCGGACCGATTTACTTTTTCATTTTGATGTCCCCAGAGGCCAAAAACACTATTCGTTTACGTGTCCATAAAGACGATAACTTGAGTAATTTATGACTGATTTTGATAAAATTTTGTTTGAAGGTGTAAGGCGGGATAAACTTGAATGAGTTCGCGAACCATTATGATTGGACCATGGGAACGGGGTTTTATGGGATAAAAATGGGGTTTTCTAATTTTTAACCCTTAAAACAAAATTTTTAAATTTTTCTCAAGGCCTTTTTAAAGAGTTTAAAAAAAGAAATAAATTAGTATATCAGTGTTTTTGTACGGTTATTGGTTACGGAGAAAATTTAAAAATTTTAATTTAAAATTCCCATGTTATTCTTATGGAGAATATTGTAAAATGGTGTAGTTGGCTTGTTTATGGATATATTTTGATCAAACTAGGCAGATTTATTTATTCTAAACTAAGCTATTAATATTTTAGTAAAAAACACACTTTATTAGTTTCCCTGTAGCAGCAAACCTAGGTACTTGTTAAACATAAATGTTGATTTAATAGATGAATTGAAAATCAATCCAGGCAAATGGAAATTCGCTTAGTCGGCAGGGTTGCTGCAGTGGCGGTATTTTCTATAAAATAAGGTTCCCACGCATTAAGATGTTGAGGTTTTTTAATTTGTTTTAAAAGTTTTAGGTTTCTCAAATTGAAAATATGTTTCCCAATTACTGAAAATAATTACATCCTCGCCTTCGCTCCATACTTAAAATAACTCTGATTTTGGTATTCCTGTGTGAGGCAAAGCCTTACACATGGAACTTGAGTGTGTAAGAAAATGCTGATTTTGATCCTAGTAATGAAATATACTATTGGTGGATACATGGATACAAGTAAGGATAGGTAAAATGTCTAATTTAAGGCACAACTCACTAAGAGTACACTAATCCTGTGAAATTCTTTCTGAGCCATCCTCTCCCTCCAAGCTCTGCCACAACTTGGCCATTGATCAGATCACACTACTGTAACAACACTGAGGTAGACTCAGGCGACTCCTAGGTTGCAACAGACACTTGTAAGTGGGCTCTTCTTGGCCAATAAATCAACCTTTGGTGATTACAGCCTGTATAATAATAAAATCATACATAAGAAGTACCATTTTAAAATTTCAATTGTAAAAAAAAGGATTCGTGTAAAAAATTACACTAAAATGTAATTACTAGAAATTTTTATTTCAATCTATGTAAAATATACATTGGTAACAGTTAATCAATTTTTAGTAGATATTGCTATATCACCTACCAAATCCTCCAAGGCATTTAGGGGTTGGATTTACTTCTGGGTTAGCATTCCACTGATCAGGTGTTTTTGCCTAAAAATACAACTCGAGCAATATTAAAAAGACAAATAAGTCTTACAGAACATACACAAAGCAAGAATGTACAGTGGCAAACCTGAAATTTTTGCAAATTCTACAAATACTTTTTCACCACACTATGATGTTTTTGGCTGTATTACATATGTAAATTGGTGGCTGAAAGTTACGTTTTGCTGGCCATGCCAGTTGTCGTCGTAATTTGGGGACCGAGCAGGTTTTTACATCCCGGGGCCGCAAAATCGGCTGTCCGCTTACTTACTTAAAACATGAATCTATATATTTAATACACAGTTGTAACACTGTTTTCTCAGTAATTACTGAACCGATCCACAAGATCTATGTGTCAAATTAAAGGGATTAATGCATAGATTTGCCGAACTTCATTAGAATTAACGTTCTTTCTAAGGGTTAAGACATACAGCCCTTCAAAGGTTGAGTCAATACAATTCTTATTGAAGAATATAATACACAGTTTATAAATTATTCGTCAGCTGTTTAATTTTTGTCAGACATTTGTTATTATTTTTATAACCTCACTTTCAGTATGTAATTATTAATCTTGGAGTTTCTATTTATTAACACACAATTTTGATCAAGGAAAGTGTATTTTTGTACATTATTTGTATGTTTTGGTGTAAATTTTGTATTTTTGAAATGTTTTAGTTTTCCTGCAAAGTGATCTGAAGGAAAGAGGTAATTGAGTTTAAATTTGAGTATGGAATGTGAAATAACCCATAGTAGGGGACGGAAACTTATTGTTTTGATCAATATAATTTATTCTTCCATAGCCACCAGATCTTAGTGATTAATCTTACTCAAGATCAATGTTTGACGTTCAGCAGTACCAAATTTTACCTTCTCGAGATAGCGAGTACGCTGGGATACGTGGAACTACAATATATCAGTGAACTATACCCTATTTTTCATTCGAGTACACAGGGAAGTTGCTTGTTGTGAAACTGTGACTTACGATTACGGTTCTGGCGAAGAAGTATGTGACTTGATGTTTAATGGCAATGTTGACTCGGGTCATTATAGCGTTATAGGCTAATACTTTATCATTAACCCCAAGGTGTGAAAAGTACAAAAAGATTAAGAAAAGGTAATCATTAACCGGGCGTAAGAGACATACAGAACGAAAAAAAAAACACGTAGAGAACCATCGAACTAAAAAGGTAAAGAGCATTAATGGTGTTAAATGTGCTCTGGAAGTCCCTAAAAATATACCAACCAATTGGGATTGTTAAATTGGATTTTTCACTACTGCAAATCTATGAATTTCCAGTCAGAACAGACTAAAAAGGACACAAATATATTCTCCTTTGTTGTCACAAGGGGAAGGTAAAATGAGCTCCTTATCAACATTTTGAGCTTATGGAAAATCTTATCAACAGGGCTACAGCGACTATAAAAAAGTATTAAGGGTCAAAAGAAACAAAAAGCTAATAATATCATACAAATCTGCATTTGAAATGGCGAGTTCTAAGTCTCACTTGAATCAACATCTTTCTGGTAGTGTTAGTCTATAAATCGGATTGGACCGTTAATACACTCTAACATTGAACCAAAGTATGCCCAACTTTATATATAAGATGTAAACACAGCTGTTACTCACAGAATGGGTCAAAGATTCGTGAAATGCGACCAACTGCTGATGCGTGATTTACATGTAAGTGACTATCTTTATTCCTTAACAACAAATGTAACGAAAAAAACAACGAATACAGGAATATAATTGAACAAATTATCTCCTTAGCATAAGTAGCTGCTTATTAGGTTATCAGCATTGCGCAGTTCGTATACTATTTATTTTTCAAACGAAACTCGAATTAATATAAAACATACATTTGGTTAAATTAATATATCGGTTTGATTAACATAAAATAGTTTACACAGGCAAACTACCTGTTCTATTTTATATAAAAAATTAGGCAGCCCCTAAATAAAATACAAAGATAAACAGTATTTGTTAATCATTATGTGTTTTATTGCTGACAATATTCCCGTGGCGGAGCACAGGCGGTTAACTAGTGCATTTTAAATACAGAATCAAAATCATAGCATTGCAATAGAATTGTGTTATTGTCACCGTTGCCTAGCAACTATTTATTTTTATTTTTGCTGATTCCTCAAATTATTTCTTCACATAAACTTAAAGTTGTAGTTGTGTTGACTATCAGTGTGCATTATTATGGTGGTGAATAGTGGTAATAGGGTATAGTGTAGTGAAAAATGGCGTTCGTACCATGGACCAAAATGGTTTTGCAGCTCTCGCGTCTCGAACTTAAAAACTATCTCGAGCCGGCAAAACCTCATTTTCGGCCCTAGGTACGAAATATACTATTTCACCACACTATAATGTTTTTTGATGTTTTACATACGTTAACTGGTGGCTGAAAGTTACAGTTTGCTGGCCATGCCAGCTGTCATCGTCATTTGGGGACCGAGCAGGTTTATACATACCTAGGGCTGCAAAATCAGCTGCCCCCTTACTTTCTTAAAACATGAATGCATATTAAATACACAATCAGTATCTATAGCATTGCAATAGAATTGTTTTATTGTCACCGCTGCCTAGCCAACAATTTATTATTATTTTTGCTGATTCCTCAAATTATTTGTTCACATAGCCTTAATGTTGTAGTTGTGTTGACTATCAGTGTGCATTATTATTGTGGTGAACTGGTAATAGGGTATAGTGTAGTGAAAAATAGCGTTCGTACCACGGACCGAAATGGTTTTGCAGCTCTCGATTGTTCTAAGTTCTCGACTTCGAAGCTGGCAAAACCTCATTTTCGGCCCTAGGAACGAAATATACTATACAGTAGAGTCCCACAAACTTGGCGTAATGTGGACTGGAAGGAAGGGTGCCGGGTTCTCGGAAACTAGGGTTAAAAATAAGAACCATAACATTTTTAAGCTTATTAACTCCCTCTTTTATTTATATTTATAATACAAGTTAATTAAGTTATCAGATATAGTACGACAAATCCTTGGTATGAGCTGCGAACTATTTGACTTGAGTCCATGTTTAACTCGGACTAAAAAAATCACTAATTTTCTGAGCCAGGTGATGGCCGAGTTATCCAGACTGCCGGGTTATCGAGTTTGTGGGACTCTACTGTATTGGATATTATTATACCTGTCCTAATGTAACAAAACCTTTATTTATCTCCATAAACAGTTGCAACATGTTTTTGGTAGGTAATCACAAATTGTAAAACGGGATTAGAAAACAGACACGTATACTTCCTTACATTGGCCTGACATTAAAATCAAAAATCTTACTAATTTTTTAAGGGGAAAACAATTTTGATGGGTAAGCAGGAGGAGTAACTTGGTTTTCATGGGAAGAATAAAAAAAGCACTATCTTTTGAACTGTAATCTGTACAGCATTGAGGCTTATGCCATTTTGTTTGGAGTTTTAAGTACTATAGCATACTAAATGTTAACCAAAATCAAACAAGCCGTTTATGTGTTTTGTATAAGAAAATTAAAAATTGAAGATATATAAAAAAAAAAAAAACTTATGGAGATACTATAGTTTGGTACCCGCATAAAAATATCATCAAAATCGGACAAAAGGTGTAGTTTGTAGCCCTGTACACATTCACACTCACACACATGCAGACAGACACACACACACATCATTTCTAAGACCACTTTTTAGTGAATTTCCCATATATGGAATAAGCTATTACCGTAGGTCTCATGGTAAGACCTGGTAAAACGTACTTTTTCGTTTTAAGGTCCCCAGAGGCCAAAAACACCATTTTTTTCAAATTTATTTATACATGGTGATTGATAAAAATGTGCCAGCTGTTTTATTCTAAAACTATAAGAGATATCAAAAAAAGTTAAATGGTAAGTGCCTTGGGTTTTTTGTTTTAAAAATTGTAGTAGAGTAGAAAAAATATTTTAGCCGCCATTTTTCCAATATGGCCGCCAACTTTGATTTTTCTTATGAAACACCCTGTATTTTATGATTTATTCTGGTAGAAAATGTAATTTTAAGACAATTTTACTCCTGTGTTTTTTTCATAAACCTAACCGTTTCAAAGATAATAATGGTTAAAGTTGTGAAATTTCAAATAAAACAGCTGGCATGCTAGCTTAGACCTTTATTGAAACTCTTTTTCATGCCGAAATTTAAAAACTTTAACCATTATTATCTTTGAAATGAAAAAAGACACAAGAGTAAAACTGCCTTAAAATTACATTTTCTACCGGAATACACCATAAAATACAGGGTGTTCTATATGAAAAATCAAAGTTGGCGGCCATATTGGAAAAATGGTGGGTAAAATATTTTTTTAAACTTGACTACAATTTTTAAAACAAAAAAATCCAAGGCACTTACCATTTAACTTTGTTTGATATCTCTTATAGTTTTCGAATAAAACAGCTGGCACACTTGTATCAATCACCCTGTACAGTATAGGCCTACCATATATGAGTCCGTTAGCGTGATAACTCAAAGCAAAAATGATCCAATTTTGATTAAATTTGGTCTAAGCGTGTAAACCTATCACATTTATTTGAACGAGTTTGCGAATCAGCATGATCGGGCAATGGGAACAGGGGTTTATGGGGGGATTTATGAAAAATGAGTTTTTCCCATTTTTGACCCTAAAAATATAAAATGTTGTGATTTATTTCTAAACCGTTTTGTAGAGCTTAAAAAAAGAAATAATTTAGTATATTGAAGGTCGGTTGTATGCCTAAAGGATTCAGAGAACATTTAAAAATACCCCCGCAGCAGCAAACAACCTGCAAACTAAGCGAATTTCCATTTATTATAGATTAATCAATTATAGATTATAGATTAATTAATTATAGATTTATCATTTATTATTTATTATAGATTAATGGTTTATTTTGCCTATTTTTATTCCATTATGAAATATGGAATTGAGCTATGGGGTTCATCAGCTGATTGGAAAAAAATATTCAAGTTTCAAAAAAGAATTGTTCGCATTATGACATTTTCGCGGCCACGAGTCTCATGCAAGCCAATCTTTAAACAGTTAGGATTATTGAGCCTTCCCTCTCTCTATATATATTCATGCTTACTGTTCATTCAGAAGAATTTTGATCTTCTTTGTGGACAGCAGCATTTACATGCATACAATACAAGGTGCAAAGACAATTTTCAATACCGAATACATAACTTAACAATCTATGAAAAGGGCCCTAGTTACATGGGTATGAAGTTCTTTAATAATCTACCGACAAACATTAAAAGCCAAATCCGTTTAAAGAGTTTTAAGAATACTCTAAAAAGTTATCTTTTAAACAAAGTATTTTACTCTGTAAGTGACTTTTTACAAAATTAAGCAGCATTGTTATATGTAATTGTTGTTTTAGAGTCAGACAAAAATGTTCTGTAACTTAATTGTATTTTTAGGTTTATATTGAATTGACAATGTCACCAGTTTAATAGCTTTGCTATGTACAAATGTTTTTATGTGACAATAAAGTGAATTTGAATTTATCTGAATTGATTTTTAATCAAATCTATTTAAATAAAATTAGGTTTAACGAGTACCTAGGTTTGCTGCTACAAGGAAACTAAAAAAGTGCGTTTTTTAAAAATATTAATAGCTTAGTATGAAATAAATAAATTTGCCAAGTTTGATTAATATATTCATAAACGAACGAGCAAACTACAACATTTTACAATATTCTCCATAAGAATAACATGGGAATTTAAAATAAAAAATTTGGTTAACTTTCTCGGTTACCAATAACTGTACAAAAACGCTTTGATATACTAAATCATTTGTTTTTTAAGCTCTTTAATACGGTTTAGAGAGAAATTTGGAAAATTTGTGTTTTGAGAATCAAAAATTAGAAAAACCATTTTTTACCCCACAAAACCCCCCATAAAACCCAGTTCCCATGGTCCGATCATGCTGGTTTGCGAACTCATTAAAGTTTATCCCACTTTACACATTTAAACCAAAATCGGACAAAAATTACTCAAGTTATTGTGTTCACGGACGTTTGTATATGTACATACATACCTATATAACAATTTTGATTGAATGAATGGTGTTTTTCGCCTCTGGGAACATCATAATTTTACTTGTTTATGGATATATGTTGATAAAATTTGGCAATTTTTTTTATTTCATCCTATGCTTTTAAAGAAGGGTTAAGTTTGGTCAAAAGATGCCTTTATTTTACACTAATTTTGTTTACCCTTTACAAAAGGAGTACAGTATGAACTTAACGGTTTTGACCAAGAACTAAGCTTAAAATAACATCAAGCAACAAAAGCAAACAAAGACAAACTACAAATTGTTTTATACACGAAAGATATGTTGTACTGGGTTATCTATCCTGACACATAATTTGATTCTAAGTTTGTTTAAATATTAAAATAATTTGTTTTACATTTGAGCTTTTTAGGGTCTTATGTCCCTACAAGCCACTAGTATTTTAGTAAAAATGTAATCAGACAAGTTGAAATTTGCTTAGTCTGCAGGGTTGCTACGGCGGAGGTATTTGGTTCAGTGCAGACCCAAAACAGATATTCCCACCCAAAACTCAAACATGAACATGTTGACAAAACCAATAAATTCTCCTTATACAGTACTATGAATAAGTAAAAAACCAATCATTTAACATAAAACATGTATAACAATACACACGTTACTGATAATACTACAGTATGCTATACAGTATACATTACATAAAAAACAATATTGTAATGTTCTGTTTAAGTTCAACAAAAAACTAAAAATCTATCAACATGAATATCTGTCTGCCATCACTACGGCCCACAAGCACACTACAACTAACGCTATACAAGACTCACAATAGTATCAACTGCGTTGACACAAGAATATGGTTAACACTATTAATTTTGTGACTAAGGTTGTTTAATTTCCTAATACTTTAACACCATGGTGGTTAAGCACAGTGATCTTCTGTGAAGAACACAGTGTTAGTGTGTCTCAGACTAGCTCTCCATCAACCCTGACAGGAGCTCATTACTTACTGCTTACTGCCATGGCCACTTGTACCCTAGCTGGTACTTGGCCTCGCCAACACGCTGTCGCCAATAGTCTCGGTCCCATGCATCTTCCTCTACAAGCCTCATCCTTTCCAAATCTTTTCGTACTTGACCCCACCACCTGGCTTTCGGTCTACCTATTGGTCTTCTTCCCCTCGGATTTCCTCTGAGTGCTATCTTCAGTAGACTCTCCTCCTTTCTCCTTAGGATATGGCCAACCCACCTTAATCTTCTACTCTTAACTTCTCCAATGATATCAGGGTTTTGAAATAATTCTCTTAGCTCCCGGTTGTGGCGGATTCTCCATACTCCATCTTCACATACTGGCCCATATACAGGGTGGTAAAAAAGTCCCTGGACAGTTAAATATTTTAAAAAATAATGCAGATAGAGCTACAATACTTGGTACAAAGTTACAGGGCATAAAACTCTATTTTAACACATATTCAGTGATCCAATAACTCTTCAGGGGGACGGCCCACAAGGAGTCGGAAGAAAATCTTAAATGGAAGCATAGGTCAATATGCACATCAAATTAAAGGTCTTTTTTAGTAGAATACAATGCCGCAAACCGCACTTCGAAAGGTTGATCCTGCGCAAAATGACAGTTGTTCAAAGGTTCATTTAATTTACATTGCTATTATACGCTTACTCCTCAGGGGGCACAGCCCTAGGAATCGGAAGAAAATTGTTAACGTAAGCATAGGTCGATATGCACATCAAATTAAAGGTCTTCACTAGTAGATTACGATGCCGTAAATTTAAGCTCAAAAGAATGCCTGAGTAAAAAATGGCAGTCGTTCAAAGATTCAAAATGGCGGATTCAAGAAATCTTTGAACATCTGCCATTTTGCGCAGGATCAACCTTTTGAAGTGCGGTTTGTGGCATTGTTTTCTACAAAAAATACCTTTAATTTGATGTGCATATTGACCTATGCTTCCGTTTAAGATTTTCTTCCGACTCCTTGTGGGCCGTCCCCCTGAAGAGTTATTGGATCACTGAATATGTGTTAAAATAGAGTTTTATGCCCTGTAACTTTGTACCAATTATTGTAGCTCTATCTACCTTATTTTTTTAAATATTTAACTGTCCAGGGACTTTTTTACCACCCTGTATAGTTCTCAAAACTTTGTTCTCAAAAGTTATTATTTTCTTTTCTGAGTTCTTGCTCAGGATCGAATTTTCCCCTCCATATAAAAGTAAAGTACAGGTCTTACTATAGTTTTGTAGATTCTAATTTTTGTCTTTCTCGTTAAAAGTTTTGATTTCATTAGTTTACTGCATGCGTACCAACTCTTATTTGCTAAATTTATCCTATTCTGAATTTCCATGTCTTCCGTATTTTTGTCAGATAGTAGAACGCCTAGATAGGTGAAATTATTTACTCTTTGGAATTCATGGTTGTTGACTTGAAAAAACTCTTCATTATTTCCAGCTTCTCCTCTTGTTACTATCATGAATTTGGTTTTTGCATCATTTATTTTTAGCCCTACAAACTCAGTTTCATTTATTAGTATCTCCGTTAAAACCCTAAGATCTTCTTTTCTTTCAGCCATCAGTACTACGTCATCTGCAAAAGCTAATATATTAATATTCGTTCCTAGTTTTAGTCCTATGTGTGCATCTTTTATTGTTTGTAGTGCTTCCTCTAGAGCAATGTTGAATAGGAGGGGGGAGAGTCCATCCCCCTGTCTCACCCCCGTATTCACATTAAATTTAGTTGTGGTTTCTCCATCTATCTTCACTTTACAACGAGAGTTTGAGACACATGTGGTTACTAATTTAATAAGCTTATCTGGTATTCCGAATTTTTCCATTTTCTCCCATATCTTTGCTCTGAATAGGCTATCATACGCTTTTTTGAAGTCTATAAATAAACAATAGCATTCCTTGTTGAACTCCCAGTACTTTGCTAAGCATTCCTTAAGTATAAAAATCTGATCCACAGTGGACCTGCCTTTGGTGAATCCAGCCTGCTGTTCACCGACAAAGGAATCCGTATATAGGTACTTCAAGTCTTCTTTGAATAATGACAGGAGCTCATTAGAGACCTTAATTTATGGACATCCCTCGTGCCCAACAAGCTTAAGTCAATAAGTGACATCAGCTTATTCAAACGAAAAATTAAAATATTTCTAATCGAAAAACGTTTTTATTCTGTAGAAAATTGTGTTAAAAATAGGTGGTAAAGAGGTTTGTTACTCATGTGAATGTTGTATTTTATTTATTGTATTGTATTTGAATAATGTGACTCAAGCCATGCATGTTACTGTGTTTTATACGGCAATAAAGAATTTTTGATTTGATTTGATTTGATTATTAGGTAGCAGCAATACAATTTTATAAGGTACTGTATAAGAAGTAAAAAATAACTTACATCAATAGAGATGGCGTGGACACAGGTTTTCAGTTCTTCTGTTAGCAGTGAATTAATTGCTTGATGGCGCTAGAAATATGATATCATTTAAGACTCAACAATGTATTACAAATTAGCGTACATTGCTGCATTGCCATCCTCACAAACAATATAGATAGATATTATATACAATATACATCCGTCACAAGGAAAATATTTAATTGTTAAGAATGAAATAAGGGGTACAGTATATAAGAAATCATTTTTTGAAATTTCCTAAAGAAATGTACAGCGTCCCAGCCTACTTGTTAAATTGTGCTGGCAGCTTTGGCATATACTTGCCAAACAAGGTAGTTTTAGACTGGACGCAACTGCTGTGATCAACTTATACCGTACATCTTTTCTCCTTGCTTTTATACAAAAGCTTATGACGCTGTCGGGAGAAAAAGTCTTCTTACCTTACCTAACAAATTTTACAATTTTACTCTACACCCTTTCCTCAGTGTCTCAACTTTTTGCTCTCGATAATTAATTAATTGAGATACATTCAGGGCAGGGGTTTTCTAACTTTTATACTCAAGGGCCACAATGTAAATTTATAGAGTAAAGGTGAGCCAGTAATATTTTAATCCAGAACAATTAGAGTAAACAATTAGCCGAGTTTTTTACCCTCACAAAACCTCCCATAGCATCCTATTCCCATGGTCTGATTTGCTGGTTCATAAATTTGTTTTAAAAAACGTTAAGTTTACATGTTTGTACCAAATTTCATCAACATTTTTGCTCGAGTTATTGTGCTAACGGACACACATTTTATATATGTGAATTTTATTGAATGGTGCTTATGGTCTCTAGGGACATCAAAATTAAAAATTAAATCGGTTTTTAGGTCTAGGCCTTATCATGAGACCTACGGTAATAGCTTTTTCCTATATGATAAATTCTCTAAAACAAAAATGTTGAGACAGATGTTTTAAATCAAAATGTTCTATCAGATGGTATAATATTAATTGAATGTCCATAAGAATAACATAGGAACTTTAAGGGCTTATCCCTTTAGTAAAATCATTGTAAAAACTGTTTGAATTTCCATTTTTTACCTCAATAATGAGTAGGCCTATCCCAAATTTAATACTTCTAGCTAGTCTGGAAATTAGAGAATTTGGCTACGATTATACTAGGACGCTGGCGTCCGGGACGCTAGGGGGGCATTAAATCAAATGGGGGCGATTATACTAGGGATGCCAGCGTCGGATGCTAAAAAAGCCACCGGACGCTCGATTTTGTGCCTACCAGCTGGGAGGCTGAAATTCGAGTGTCCGGTGACTTTTTGCCTCCCCGGATGCACAAAATCGGTTGTGGGGCATTGGTTCAAATGTGGCACATTATACTAGGCGGCTAGTATCCGAGACGCTCTCTATCGACATGTACAAGAATATAGGGAATACTCTGTTACCATAGGTCACATGGAGAGACCTGGACGAGGGACCGATTTACTTTTTTCGATTTGATGTCCCCAGAGGCCCAAAACACCCTCTGGTTCATATAGATTTAAAAATTGTATATCTGTCCATAAACGCAATAACTTGAGTAATTTTTGTCAGATTTTGATTAAATTTGGCTTAAAAGGTGAAGGGCGGAATAAACTTAAATGAGTTCGCAAACCATTTAGGCCTATGGGGTAAAAAAAGGGGTTTTGTCATTTTTGACACAAAAAAATTTCCCAATTTCTCTCTAGACAGTTTTAATGAGCTTAAAAACAAATAATTTAGTATATTAAAGTGTTTTTGTATGGTTATTAGCTACGGAGAAAATTCAAAAAAATATAAATTAAAAATTGCCATGTTATTCTATAGGAAATATTGTTAACTGTTGGAATTTGTTTGCGTATGGATGTATTTTGATCAAACTTGGCCAATTTGTTTTATACTAAGTTATTAATCTACCTATATAAATAAATATTTTACTATAAACACACTGGGTACTTGTTAAACCTAATGTTATTTAAATAGATATAAACAAAAAGTGACAAAACATTGAAATAAAATGGCAGTCCGAGAGGCAAGAATCCCAACACAAATTACGTCATTTTCGGCTCGAAGTGGGATGCTAGCCTCTCGGACGCCAGCGTCCTAGTATAATCGTAGCCTTATTGATTAGTCAGTCAGTCAGTTAGTGAGTTGGTGAGGACTTTGACTATTATATGTTTCAATACTTCATAAAGGCCATAAAATGTCAGCCCTTGTAGTTCTGATCATTAAGATTGATTTAAAATTACAATTCATCAAGGCATATGGCCTTGTATTTAGATGCCTCCATTACAATGTTTGTACAGCTAATTTATTTCTTTTATTAAGAAAAAGTAGCATATGAGAGACCTGTAATAACCAAATCCAAACAGATTTACAAGTTGGAAACCAGAAATTTAAATGAATTTTGATGGCCGGTATAATCTTTCAATTTTATATTGAATTCCGGTATGATCATTGTTAGCACATGACTGAGACTCCATTTTTGTACGGGTTAAAATAGGGTACGGTATTGATTGCTTTATGTTATATGAAAACGACCACATGATATTGCAGAGACCGCAAAATATATGTCAAGAGTGTTGCCAAGACCACTAGTAGATCATCGTCTCCACTATAATATTTGTATTAGCCTATGATACCTTTTGGCAGACCGGAAAAATTAGTTTATGGGCCGGATTATGGCTGTAGGTTGGAGACCCCTCATGTAGGGCACTAGTAAAATGCTTTAATGCAACTCAAATACGTCTTCACAGGGTTCTGTGAGTTGTTAAACATTTATACAACTAACCATGATTAGTTTAACCCTTTCAATGCTATGCAACGATATATCCTTGTGCGTCTTTTTCCAGAAAAGTGCTATGGAACGATGTATCGTTGTTTGCGTTTCATCCGAAAAGCGCTAAGCCTTTTGATCATGTGAGTTTAAATGAGCATATCGGTTGACTCGGTTGTAGTTTCGAAACAGCGATGGTTTTTTTTTATTGCTCATATGGTCGAGGCCCAATATATCGTTCCTTAGCACTTTTCAAATGAATAAATTATTTTTACCATTTTTTTTTCTCGCACACTAGACTTTGCCCCCATGGCAAGCCTAGCACTTTTCAGACAAAATAAGTAAATAACTCTAGCATTTTTCGGAAAATTAAAAAAAAAATTGTAGCATTGAAAGGGTTAAGTACATCACAATGTTGTTAAGAGTCCAGCCAAAACGACTATTAAATGTTAGGAAATTATTCACTGTCACTGTGCACAGTAATTATACAATCTCAATAAACAATGGTTTTAAATGGTATACTGAAAAACAAGAATAGTAGGTGGAAGTATACCTTGACAAGAGTCATGTCCTTGAAGAGTTCAGAAACCACCACCATCTTGAAGTGTGTCTCTGCATTAGGAGGAGTATTATGTTTATAAGATTCATTTATCACCTCTAAATGGATTGGTCTTAACTTTTCTGAGAGCTTTTTACGAATTACCATCTCCACTGGGCCACCGGAAAAAGGTGATCTTGACATGGGTATGTTACTTGCTGCAATTAAAAGAACAACCATGAGCAACATTCATTAACTGAAATAAAATGCTGTATAAGCTAAAAGTTAATAACACTAGTTAAAACAATTGTGTAACAAGTGAGTCATTGCTGCTTTGATTCACTGCCTACATTAAATGGCTCAGGAATCTTGCCCATTCTCTCCTCTGACATAACTAGGGTGAAAATTGTGGTAAACTAGCCTAGCACAGCTGAGGAATCCTCAGACTTGGCCACTCCCACAGGCCACAACCTTTACCTGACTTCAAACTTGGCTAGCCTAACTACTTCCACATACTTTAACCCATCCCGGACGGGCGAAATCGTGACATAGAACGGGAAATAATTATAGGAAAAAAAATTAATTTTCCTTAATTGTATTTTGTTATACAAGTATACATAAAATAATCACTTCATACCGTCAAAATAATTTTTTACTCGTTTTTAAATATGCAGATCTGCTACCCGTCCGCGGATGAGTAGAAAAGCAGAGGATATATCCACTACCCGTCTTTGAAGATATGACCATGACAACGTTAGGCAATAAAAAAAGAACAAAATGTAAACAATAAATAAAGACAACGTAGTGTTGAGCGCGAAACGTCGAGGGGGGAGTGTAGGAGAGGTTAGTGGTGCGCGGGGGAGGGGGAGGAGCGGGAGAGGAGTAGGCGCGGGAGAGAGGTGGGAGTGCGGGAGAGAGGGCAGCCATGGAAAGAGCAGGAAACCGCACAAGGGCCATTGGTAAGGTGCAGGGCCTTGGTACCGCGGAACATCTGGTTACTGCTCAAGCACCTGCCAGTCTGTCTGAAGAGAAGGCATATCCGCTTCCCGTCTTCGGATTAGCAAATATAAATTGTTATTATGTTCAGGTTGGTATTATCACTGCACTTTAAGTATACGATATGATAAAATTTGATGACACTAACAACGATTTCAAATACGGAACTAAATTTATAGGTATGAAGGAAGCTTTGGAAAGCGAAGTAAATGTCCTGAATCAATTCTGTATATTTGTGTGTATGTCTATTGGTAACACATTATAATGTCCTTATTTTTCAGTGTTTCGTGGAAAAGACAAGAGCACCTTTGTTAATGAAAATTTCAACCGGAAAAAAATGTTCAATGGTGAGGTTGAGGTAGTAAGTAGCATGACTACTCTTGAACAGTGTGGAAAGTAGCTTTCAATTATAGGCCTACCTTAGGGCTATGCCTCATATATCTATAAATCTGTTTTTTGGCAAAGCATTTGTTTTGGCTTGAAACGGTCAGATAATGTATTTGCGAAGGTTTTTATTTACTCCTATAATATTTTTGCCAGCAACCCCCAGCATATATGGAAAAATGCACACTTAATATGCAAACCAACTGCTGTTCTGAATATAAGAAGGTTTAAACTGACTACAAGATCCCCGTCCGTACGGCAGTAGCTACTTCTCTGTATAGGCAAATTCGCTAAAAGCGCAGTACCGTAGTCAAATTAAATGAGAAAGAAAAAGACCATTTAAAATAAGTTAAGTTTGAGTTCAAATGAATACATAAAATTTTAGATAAAAAAGGTCGGAAGCACTACACTACGTTTCTTATCTTATAGTTAGAGATTATAACTTTTCTTGCAATGCATATTTTACCACATTGATGTTGACTTAAAACCGTTTAAATTTTTTTTTAATATGTATAAATAATACTTAACTTTACTTGACCTTTTTACCAGTTATATTTGTGCAAATGGTTAACACTAAAAATCTTGATTACCTTACTATTATCCAGTGAGGCTTGAATCACAGACTATAGAGTAAACCATTACAGTATTCTATAGTCTGTGCTTGAATTATATTGGACTGATAGTGATAACACTAAATGATACCAAACCTTCAGTTTAAACATAAGTAACCAGGGCAAATATTTTTTAACACTCAGATCATTAATAATTTCCACTACTTACAAGTTATGTAACTTAACTTAGTAAAGTAAAAAATACACTAGTATTGAAAAAAGTATTGAATCACAATGCATATTTTACAAATAAATGTAGAACTATTCATGCCATATAGTATACCATATTATTTTAAATTATACTCTAAGGAATATTCAATTATATTCAAAGGAATTTAAATACCCCCGCTGCAGCAAACCTGCTGACTAAGTGAATTTCCATTTGTCTGAATTGATTTTCAAATCTATTTAAATAACATTAGGTTTAACACCTAGGTTTGCTGCTACAAGGAAACTAATAAAGTGGGTTTTTTAGTAAAATATTAATAGCTTTAGTATAAAGTAAATAAATTTGCCATGTTTGATCAAAATAAATCCATAAACAAGGAAACTACATCATTTTACAATATTCTCCATACAAATAAATTGGGAATTTTGGGTTAAACAATTTTTTGAATTTTCTCATCCGTTTTCTCAGATATCCTTTCGGGCTCTGCCCCAGTGACTCTGTAGTTCCCCATGTTAACCTTATGAGTATCTTTACAGGGTGGTAAAAAAGTCCCAGGACAGTTAAATATTTTTAAAAATAATGTAGATAGAGCTACAATACTTGGTACAAAGTTACAGGGCATAAAACTCTATTTTAACACATATTCAGGGATCCAATAACTCTTCAGGGGGACGGCCCACAAGGAGTCGGAAGAAAATCTTAAATGGAAGCATAGGTCAATATGCACATCAAATTAAAGGTCGTTTTTAGTAGAATACAATGCCGCAAACGGCACATCAAAAGGTTGATCCTGCGCAAAATGGCAGATGTTCAACGATTTCTTGAATCCGCCATTTTGAATCTTTGAAAGACTGCCATTTTTTACCCATGCATTCTTTTGAGCTTAAATTTACGGCATCGTAATCTACTAGTGAAGACCTTTAATTTGATGTGCATATCGACCTATGCTTAAGTTAACAATTTTCTTCCGATTCCTAGGGCTGTGCCCCCTGAGGAGTAAGCGTATAATAGTAATGTAAATTAAATGAATCTTTGAACAACTGTCATTTTGCGCAGGATCAACCTTTTGAAGTGCGGTTTGTGGCATTGTATTCTACTAAAAAAGACCTTTAATTTAATGTGCATATTGGACTATGCTTCTATTTAAGATTTTCTTCCGACTCCTTGTGGGCCGTCCCCCTGAAGAGTTATTGGATCACTGAATATGTGTTAAAATAGAGTTTTATGCCCTGTAACTTTGTACCAAGTATTGTAGCTCTATCTGCATTATTTTTTTTAATATTTTACTGTCCTGGGACTTTTTTACCACCCTGTATATTGATTTGAAACTGTTTTTCTTTGTGACAGCTAATTTGAGAGAACAGCTGGGCGTAGAAACTCGGTAGAGGTGTCTAAAGAAAGGGCTTGGTCTATAGATGAGCCATCAAAAGAGAAACGTGGTAAATTCCGTTGGGCCTCTGCCCCAGTGGCCTTTAAATTCCCATCCCATGCTATTCTTATGGGGAAAAACGGGTTTTTGTCATATTAATTTGAAACTGTTTTTCTTTGTGACAGCTAATTTGAGAGAACAGCTGGGCGTAGAAACTCGGTTGAGGTGTCTAAAGAAAGGGCTTTGTCTGTAGATGAGCCATCAAAAGAGAAACGTGGTAAACTCCCTTGGGCCTCTGCCCCTGTGGCCTTTAAATTCCCATCCCATGTTATTCTTATGGGGAAAAACGGGTTTTTGTCACAACTAATTTCAGAGAACGGCTGGGCGTAGAAACTTGGTAGGGGTCTCTAAGGAAAGGTCTTGGTCTGTAGATGAGCCATCAAGAGAGAAACGAGGTAAATTCCCTTGGGGCTCTGCCCTAGAGGCCTTTAAAGTCCTCTCATAAGATTTGTTTACATTATGACCATATGAATTTTACACTACTTTTTAATGAAACAGCTGTTAATATTTAAATTGTGATTTACTGAATTTCTCAAAATGAAGGATTTGAAATTGTTTTTTCTGATTTTAAAATCATCAATCAATAATCAATTTTTTTCTACATTGTGTCATGTTTTGCAATATAATGTTCTATTGCCAAATCAGTGGACAATCCTAATATCACAGTAACTCAATTATTTCTCATGGAGTTAACTTATGTCTTATGTCTATTGTATGGGTTGGTTTCTGCCTTTTTTTTACCACTTCTTGGAGATTGTACGTAGGCATGTTGCACGTAGATTATATTCTTTGGCGTATTGCATCTGTAGACGATACTTGGGTTGGTATAATTATTACAATGGAAAAAAGCGAGAAATCCTGGACAATTTGATATAGGCCTACTAAATATAAAACTGAATTAACACTGTGCTACATTTCTTAAGCAATCATTGAAAGAGCCGATTTGCAAACAATGGAAACATAAGAAAGTCATAGAACACAACCAAGTAGAAGAAATAGAAATAATGTTTTTTTCTTCATTTATAATTGTTATTATAGAGAACCTAATGCGGCTATGAGTGGGAAACATTTGTAGAAAACTCTAAAAAACAAGATCAGCTTTTGAAAAAAGATAAGATATTTATTACAAACAATTTTGATTATATTTAACTGTTGTCTACATTGTGAGTATTTCCATAATCTTTGAGTCGACTTTTATAAAATCATCGGAAATTATTACCGTTATTCGTTTTAAAATAACGCAAGTAATGCTTCGCAATTGCTCGAATTCGAGCAACAGGTACACTAGTCTATATATTCATTTGAAACTGTTTTTCTTTGTGACAGCTAATTTGAGTGAACGGCTGGGCGTAGAAACTCGGTAGAGGTGTCTAAAGAAAGGGCTTGGTCTGTAGATGAGACATCAAAAGAGAAACGTGTTAGCCCCAGTGGCCTTTAAATTCCCATCCCATGTTATTCTTATGGAGGAAAAACTGGTTTTTGTCACAGCTAATTTCAGAAAACGGCTGGGCGTAGAAACTTGGTAGGGGTCTCTAAAAAAAGGTCTTGGGCTGTAGATCAAAAGAGAAACGAAGTAAATTCCCTTGGGGCTCTGCCCCAGAGGCCTTTAAAGTCCCCTCAGCAGATTTGTTTACATTATGACCATGTATAGTTTTACGGAATGGGCACACGGGAGGGACTAAGGCTAAAGGTGTAGTGACGTCATATCTCTAGTGGCTAATGTCTTCCCTTGAGGTGACAATATTACCGTAACGAAACGATGTGATTTCAACGGCGTTTGTGGCATAGTTGGTAGCGTTTAGGGTTGGTGTTCAAAAGGTCCCGGGTTCGAATCCCACTGGCAGCACTAACTTTTTGTCAAACAATTTTTCATATCAGCAAGTTTGGTTGGTTAGGTTAGGTTATGACAGTTTAATTTTATAATACTAAATTTTAAAATTAATTTTATAATTAATAAAAAATTATAAGTAATCATTAATTAGAATTTTATCTTATATAGTTTTTAAATATTATCACCAAGTCTGGTTGGTTAGGTTATGTTATGACAGTTTAATTTTAAAAATTACAAATTTATTTTTTAATTTTAAAACAATTTTTTATAATTAAAAAGTTAATTTTATAACTAAAAATATAAAAAAAAATTAATTTAAATTTTTTCAACTTAGCAGTTCTAGCGGCGAACGCTGACACTACAAGATATGTTAGCCTTAGTCTCTCCCGTGTGCCCCACCGTAGTTTTACACTGCTTTTGAATAATACAGCTGTTATTATTTAAATTGTGATTTACTGGATTTGTCAAAATGAAGTATTTACAATGGTTTTTACTGATTTTAAAATAGATTTTCTTCTGCATCGTGTCATATTTTGCAATATAATTTTCTATTGCCAAATCAGTGGAAAATCCTAATATCACAGTAACTCTTAAAATGATTTACTTATGTCTATTGTATGGGTTGGTTTCTGCCTTTTTTTACCAATTCTTGGATATTGTACGTAGGCGTGTTGCACGTAGATGATATTCTTTGGCGTATTGCATCTGTAGATGATACTTGGGTTGGTGTAATTATTACAATGGAAAAAAGCGAGAAATCCTGGACAATTTGATATAGGCGTACTAAAAATAAAACTTAATTAACACTGTCCTACATTTCATGAGCAATCATTGAAAGAGCCGATTTGCAAACAATGGAAACATAGAAAAAGTCATAGAACACAACCAAGTAGAAGTTGAAATAGAAATAATGTTGAATATGCTCTCCTAAATTTAAGTCGAATATCACCGTAAACGGTCCATTTTAATGAGTTTTTGGGGACGTCGGCTTAACCGGAAAAACCGTTATCCGGACTGGCCTCGGTCCTGAGGAGCCCGGATAAGAGGGAGTCTACTGTAAGTAGTTTAGGAGAAAAATCCCTTGACACTTTTTAAAATCATCATGCTCCTTTGTAAAGATAATATAGGCGACGCATGCTGCGCCACTATTTTAAAACTTTTTTTTATTTTTAACTTAACCTATCATCAATTTGCCAATCCTAGCTCAGTTTGAAAACGTATAACCTAGGCCTATATCTTACAAATTGTACATAGCTAAACATAGAGCCTGAGATTAGCCTCCTCTTAGAGAAGGCCACAACATATGCCTAAGATAGTTGGGTAGCTAAGCCACGTAGGCTAGGTCTAGATGAACTAAGGGATAAACGTTTGCCGGGTTGATCCTTGTTGGTGAGTACCAAAAAGGAAATTTAGGTAGGCTATAAAAACTGGTTGTAAATCCAAGTTTGGTTGTACTCGAATTAATTGGACTATTTTATTGACACTGATAGGCTAGGCTGCCCTAACTTATAAGTTATCACGTTCACGGACGTATATACATACATACTTATGTAAAAATTTGAACGAATGGTGTTTTTGACCTCTGGGGACATCAAAATGAAAAAGAAAATCGGTCTTGGGCCTAGGTCTTACCATGCCACCTACGGTAATAGCTACTTCCCTGTAGGGAAATTCGCTAAAAAAATATTGTTTGCGCTGCTCCTGGGGGCCAGTTTTTGAACTATTGACTTACACCACTATCATACTGAACATAGGAACTAAATACTCCCGCCACAGCAAACCTGCAGACTAAGTGAATTTCCATTTGCCTGATTGGATTTACACTAAAAGGTCTTACCGTGTCACCTACGCAAATCGCTATTTCCATATAGGGAAATACGCTAAAAGTACAGCTTTGAGGTAAATGAGGCTAAAGCTTTAATTGTCCACACCGGCAGTGTCTGCAGACTATATGTAGACTGTTTGCAAACTGTACTACTTTTGGAGTCTGTAAAGCCTCGTCCACACCGACAGATTTGTTTCCAGAAACATTGTTTGCAAAATTGATTCTCAAATGTTCCTCATTCGTTTGCGAGATCTTTTGCAGACTTTTTGAAAACAATCGAGAAACATTTCATACAGGAGTGTGATGTTTGGAAATAGTCTGCAGTTTGCAAACAGTTTGCATACAATTGACAGACAAATGACAAACAAATCTTGTGTTTCAGGCGAGTTTTCTGTTTTCTGTTCTGTGAGTAAATAGCTTAGTATGCTTAAGTGTAGATATATTTCAAGTGTTATAAGAAGTATATCTATTTTTTAAGGTAATTTAAGTTAATAACACATAAGACGCTGATCAAGAAGTTAACTTATTCCTCTACAACGATGGTCAAAGATTCTATATCAATTATAACATGAAAATGTCATAACCTAACCTAACTACCTAACCAAACTTGCTGATAATGAAAAATTCGAATGAAGGTTTACTAATTGATTCGGTGGTTTCAATCGATATTAAGTTAGCATAGCCCAATTAAGAAACTGTACCCATTAAAAGTAAGCCAGAGTGCTAACTTATCAGATACCAAAAATTACAGTAATGTAAGCCTAAAAAACACCGATTGTAAATCTTGTTAAATAGCCAGTAAGTTAATTTCTTACCTTTTCTCACAATTGATGCTACAGAGTATTGGCCTAACTTACTTACTTTGATCATGACTAATAATTAATTATTATTATTATTAATGACGAATTATTTTATTCGAAATATATAATGGTGCTTCTGCCTAATTTGCTTTGCACAAACTAAGTTAAAGTTACGGATGAATCAATAAGCAGATTTAATTCTAAAGTAACAGATTAGATTTCGAATATTACTAGAGCCTAGGCTACATAATAAAAGGATCTAACTGTAACTGTAGCAGTTGTGGTACATACATACGAACGGAAAATACCTGACACTGAATACTGACACAAAATAGGCCCTACCTGCTGTTTTGTTTATGTCACTAACATAAACAAAAAAACAAACAACAACAACTGAACAGGTGATTATTTTGTTTCTGTGTGCGTACCGTCCATCATATAGTCCGGTGGACGGTGGGGCACACGGGAGGGACTATGGCTAACATGTCTTGTATACTATACTATACTGGTGGCGTTCGCAGAGGCATCCACAAAATTGAGCGGAGTCGTAAAATGCTACCAGTACACTATCGCCGAACATTCACCCGAATGTTTCGCCGAATGTTCGGGTAAGATTGCGACCACGAATGTTGACGAATGTGCAGCCCGAACCATTCCGAACTAACCAAGTACACTATCAGCTAACTTCGGTCGAACTGTGCTGAGGCTGAGCCCAATATTGCGTATTCGGCAAAACATTCGCACCAAACTTTGTGCAACATGGACGCTAACGTCAAAGACTATTCCAGGTAATTATAGAGGAATTTCCGTTTGGTGTTAGACACCACTTGAATGTATCCTAAGATTCTTACTTCTCTGTGGCTTAATAATTTAAAATTAAAGCTTGCTTTTTTTATTAAAATGTTTGTTTTATTAAGCGATACTTAATATATGTATATATATTCAATTAAATTATCCCACGGCCACAGAAAAGGCTCACTATGGTACAGTTCCAAAAATAACAGTGTTTCCTCATTAGAACACTCCGTACTTTGTACAATTAATTTATCTATATAAGATCTAGTAGAAAATAATTAAATAACAAAAACTAAAAGTAACTCTAACTACACAACCACTGCAGTAATACTCCATAAAGAGAGCGTCCGTGACTACGAATGACAGCGAGTGTGTACTGGCTATATGTTCGTGCCCGTCTGCGCTCTGCGCTCGGCAATCGTCCTAGTTCGTCTCCTTTGATTCGCGACGGGAGACCGCCAAAAAAGCGAGCGCACCCGAACACGAATGTTGGCGATGCGAACTACCCCGAACGTACACAAGCACACCGAGTACACTATCGCGTTCGTCTTGAGTTCGCCTACATTCGGCGATAGTGTACTGCAGGCATAAGGGTTCCATATAATAGTTATTGACCTTCACGATCAACCTTCATAATTATTTTACCTACAATTTCTGTAAAGATAAATATTGGTGTAATTAGATTAGCTACATGTTGTTTCGTAATAAAGGGGAGTAAAAAACACAGAGATGTAATTTTAGGCATTTTCGGAGACCTGCATTTACATTTTAATTTTAAACCCTCAGGGTTAGATTATCAACTTATTCTAAAACAGGGTGGTACAGTTCTAGCTAGTTATAACCATAGATAAAACATACTCCCTTACTTGTGTTGGTTAGTCTATGTTATAACCTAGAAATCAACCCTTTACAGCTTCGGATTTTCTACCATTTTGGCTACTAATAACTGCATAAGAGGGTTTTATGTGATGGTGAGTATATAAGTGAAACTACGACATATATTATCGTTACAAAAGTTATATTGCCATTAACATTTGCATTGATTCAAGCGTTTAAACCATAACCCATGCGTTACACGTTAATACATTTGAATAATCAATCGGAAGGTGATCGAAGACGAAGAAGCCGTCAAGTTTTGGCTAAAATTGTTGTGCTTCCTAGTCGTCCTTGTTGATCCCGACAAGATCGAACTATTTGCTTCGTAGCGGCATTTCAAACATATTATGAAATCCACAATTACTCAAGGAAACCAGCGTATGGATGTATGTAAATTTTGTTAACGTGTATGGTTTTCATTCAAACTAATTTTATCACTTTTTTTTATAAAAACTAATATTAAAAGTTCTGTTTTTCTCAAGTAAGCCAATCTAAAAAATATAAACTCAGACACTATTATTTACAAAGCTGTATGTATTACCATGTAAACACATACACATTGTTCGCATTAAGAGCCTTATTATGCGCGGCCACTCGAGTCGCTCGCGACCGCGACTGCCAGGGCTCCGTGTTTAGCCCGGACGTGTTTGACGCGGACACCCTCAAAATGGTGTTTCACCCGGACGGACGCTTCAGAAATCCCCGCGCCACGGCTGGGTGGGTAATTCGTCGCTTTTCGCCCCCATTATATCGAGTAAGGACGCTCGGTGGCGTTTCCCTCCCAACACAGGGAATTATTACTATCGTAACCAGAACTGGTGGCCCGTAGCTACAAGTGGTAGAAAATACTGTTTTTTTATTTATTATTAATTCTATTCGGATTTCAAAAACTAAACGTTATTACTACCTGTATTGCAAGCACGGAATCTATAATGTTATAAATTACAATTACAAATATTACTTTTAGCAATAACTTTTAAATATAACAATAAAATAAAGGACATTGAAAGTAAAGCCTTCAAATTTTAGTATTATATTAAATATTGCACATACTTATTAACAATGAACCTGAGCATATTCCATAACAATTAGAGAATGATTACTTAGGTGGCTATTTTAAAATCAAAATTTAAACTTCAATTTTAGTCCTGCCCCATGGATGGTAACAAGACTGTTTCATGATTCTTAGCCTGAATTTTTTTATACTGCTTTACTGCTGTACCGGATTTTTTAAATTATGACACAACTATATATTAATGACGTAAGCCGATTCTTTGCGTCAAAATTGTGGGCAACTGGGAAGTTGTAGAACGACCGGAGAGGGCTCAAATTAAAGGTCTCGATCCCGTAACGGCGGGAAAAATACCGGTAGTGAAATTCCAAAACTTTTTTGATCGTGATTTATCTTTAAGCCAGTATGCAAAATTACATCTGGATTACTCCATTTGCTAGTCAATTCTGCAACATACTGTATACTATAAAACCAGGGTTAAGGGTACCTATATTAATTAAGACTTTTTAGGGTTATAGAATGTTGAAGTAAATTATTTTACTGTGAAACTTTTCAAATTTGTGTATTTTTAACGTTTAACATGAAATAACCACGTTGACTAAATAATTAACGATTCAAGATGGAAAACTTCTGCTTTGTTTATATTTCAAAACACATGTTCTAGATTTATTCTACACCTTCTTTGTAAATTAACTAACATTTTAAATTTTGAGATTTATTGTATATCAATTTTGTATATAATTGTATATAATAGGGCCTATAATTTTTATTTATTGTATATAATCAATATTTGGTATGAAGTGAAATAACCTCAACGGCTACTCTTACAAAATAACCTGGGAATAAAGATGAAATAGGTTTGATCAGGAAATAAATTTCTTAACTAAGTGAGTACTATGACAAGTTCCAATGGGCGGAAAACAATATTGTTTGGAGGAGATTTGAAACAGGTACTGTCTTTACGTTCCAAGCAAAAAAGGTTAAAATAATATAGCCTAGCAAGTATGGTATGGTAGTAAATGGAGCATCCATATATAACAGTAAAACCTAGATGTAGTTTCTGTTTCTTTACGTTTTTTAAACAAACCAAAAACAGGGGTGCCCATCCCCCCTAGACTCATGACGCACCCCCCCCCCCCCCCAATTGAGCAACAGCCCCCCCAATAAATGAGGTACACAACAAATGAGAAACATTATTCCCCGCCAAGCACTATTTGTAAAACTAAAATAAGTTTTATACATTTTTTTATATTAAAAATTCAAACCTAGTTCAGGGTGTCCACAGAAATTTTTTCATTAATTTCCCTGACTTTCCATGACTAGGCCTATCCATGACCATTAACCATTGATTTCGATGACTCACAAACTTTACTCGAAAATTATAATATACCGTAAACACACGAATAATACTGCCTAGACAGAAAATACTGAAATATGTATTAACAGATAACAATGGCGTACAACAGGTACAACAATGAACAAAATACAAACTCAAAACCCATCAACTAAACCAACTGAATAAATTGAATTGTCTTATATTTGTGAAAAATTCGGAAAAATGCTACAATAGTCGGGGTTACGGCCGACTAGATCGTTGAAAGGACCCCTGAAATCCATCCATCATTGGGGATTTCCATATGTCTTTCCATGACTTTTTGCCTATTTCCATGACTTTCAATGACCAGAATTTTTGTCCATGACTTTCCATGACTATCCCTGACTTTCCAGAATGTGGACACCCTGTAGTTAATCTATATAAATAGTTTTGTCTATACATTGCTCAGAATTATACATGTTTTGGTTTATTTTTACGTTTTATACATTGAAGAAGTTGAAACATGTCTTATCTCAATTTATGTCCGTCTGTCACGGCCCAGAATGCGTTTTACGCAGCCTACTCTAAAGAAAACTAGAGTACCGATTATGATTCTAATGGTTTAATTGTATTCACAGGAGTGTCATCCTTAGCCATTAAAACATGGCCTCACTATTTTGGAAATCAAATAACGGACGATTAAAAACCCAATTTTGTGTCATTTTCTAGGTTTTTTCTCCATGTTAGTAAACATACGTTAACACACGTCATTTATGAAATATTAATAATCTGTTAAGAGAACACGTCATATATGAAATTACGAACAGCTATTTTGATAACGATTCATTTTTCTAGCTGTCACTGATATGTTTACAAAAATAAACGTTGTTTACGAATTTACGAATAATACTGTTTAGGCCCTAGCCATTTCCGATCACGTTTGTAACCATTTCCGATCACGTTTGTAAGCAAATCCGAAACCAAGTGAGATAATTAACCGTGTGGCTTTAGTTTAAATAACGGGTTTGATTTATCACGGGTACTATTATGTAACTGTAAATTAAAAAAATAAATAACTAGCCATCATCCAGGTCGGGAACCGGAGATTCTGTGTATATCAAGTTGTACTTGAATTTTGATTAGGTACCGGGAAAAGACCGTACGTGAATCAGTGTTGTACAGGACTGGAAAACTTATCTTTCTATATAAATATAATTAGAGTATTATAAATCACCTCAATTTAAGGAATTTTTTATTGCCAGAATAGCTATATAGCGTTCGTAACCTCTGCTTAACGATTTGTCAGCGTCTTTTTCTTGATATAACGAAACCCTCTCCCTTTCTTTGGAAACATCACAGCTCCTTCGATGAAAATTAAATGGAAACAACGCTTGCGCCAACAGTCGTCTGCTCCGTTATACACTTCTGTCTGCTGTGCGCTATGTTACAACAGATTTCAGATACAACAGCTGGGGAATGATGACGATATAATGCTTAGTAAACTGTGATTAGTAACCATGGTAACTTTAGTTAGGCTGTGATTGGGCAATGAGTAGGCCTAAATATGGAGACTTGTTGAATTTGTGTATGAATTGAAGAAAAAAACTTATAAAGAACAGAAGAACAAAGAAAAAGAATAACAAGATTGTTCTCGTTACATTCTTTTTTAAGAGTGTTTTTATTATCTCTAAATATAATTTTACACCTTTTTATTACTTATCTATCAACTCCTATGCTGTGATACAGCACCTACCGGTAGGCTATCTGTCTATCATGAGCAGTAGCTTTTATAACACTTTCTAAAGGTTCCTTTAATATTTACGTTATTTATAGCAATGCAGTGTTTGGCTAGTTATTAGTTGTGTTTGAGCACAGAAAACGTTTGAGTTAGCTATAATTTTAAACGATGCCGTTTGTACAACCGAACCAAGATAAATGATTTGAAATGTAAGTTACAATAATAATCATTGTGCAATATTGAATTTCGTTTATAAAAATGCAAATCGTGACGTTAATGGCTGCTTACCGCGTTTTAATGGGTTTGTCATCTATTTTTATATTATATTGGATTAACCGTATTTTTCATTACCCACACCCCCTCCCTATTAACTCAGGTAATCGAGTACTGTATCTAAACAATAGTGTAAAGTATTGTAGCCTATGCTACTTGATTGTATTTTAACTAGCTTTATGTCAACAAAGCGTTCTGGGCTAAGTCGCGGTGTAGCTGGACGTGGGTGTGCCAATCTTTTATCTATCACAGCAGTTGAGCCATTCCGTGCCTTCCCTCATAGATCTCACGTCTTACTAATCTTGAATAATAACTTCCTACAAATCCTAAACTATCAGTAAATCCTATTTTTCCTACAGTTACCTAACAATGTACATGTTTCTCACTGATTTAAGAAAGCAAAGTGGCCAATTCGCTTATCAGTGAGACAATGTTAACATTGTCTCACTCTAATTACTTTGTCTCACTCCAGATTTGCAACGTGAAGGCACGGAATAGTGAGCGCGTAACATGCAGGCAACGTCGTATGCGCGCGAAATACGTTGGCAGCACTGGCTGTAAATCAGCTGGTCAGCTGTTGTACTGTTGTATTTGTCACTTCACATTAAATGTTATGTTAAAAGTTCACTTCTGTGTAAAAAAAGGTTATGTTTCTTCACCAATTTATTTGTTTTATGGTATCTGTAGGAAAAGTATAATGTGCAACTCGAGTTCAAAGTACAATTGCCTCACTCGAGAAACCATTCCTCACTCGCCTACGGCTCGTGAGTAAGGATTTCTCTCGAGTGAGTCAATTGCTCACTTTTCTCACTAGTTGCACAAATAACTATTTACTAATTGAATGAAATAATATAACTATTGTCATTAATTAATCGACTTTCTATCTGGCGACTTCGTAATGTATTTTTTATTTTCGTCACGTTGAACACTGTTGCAATTAACTATAGCCCCCCATTTTAGTTTTTTGAACCCCCCCCCCCCAAGAACTTCAATGACGCAGTCTGCGTCACAGCCCCCCCCTTGTGGGCACCCCTGCCAAAAATATGCATAAATGCTGATGAAAAGTATTTTCGTAATTGGTTTCGATAACTGGGTAATGGAACCAGTCCAATCGCAAATGAGTTAGGAATCAGCTGATGATTAGACTTATTTTATGGTGGTTGTGACGTCGCCGGTGTGACGACGTCTTAACTTGACACGAGACGGGACTAGTGAGAAATAAAAACTACATAATTAGTTAATACCACGGGCTGCACGGACCGGGATAAAAGTGTACGGTTGCAGGACTAGGACGGACTGACGTAGTGGTTAGATGCACGGGTATAGGTGGTCGCGGCAGCCAATGGGAATTTATTAAAAATCACCTGATATGACGTCACAGACGTGGCGTGATGTACACACACACTAACACACACTAACATTTTATACAAATCTGGTTTCCTACAAGAAACGCTGTTTTACAAATATAATATTGAATACATAAAATCATTAAATATACTACAGTGGTGTCAAACTTTATTTGGTGGTGTCAAGTCAATCGCACCTTTACGAGGAATACCACCTAATAATCTTACACTAGGCTAATTATTGTAGTTTTTTATGTTAATCAGGTTAGGTTTGGCCAATGGGATACCTTTACTTCACACTAATTTTGTTAAACCTTTTACAAAAGTAGTATAAACTATTATTTTGATTTAGCTGTTTTGGCCAAGAACTAAGCATACCTCAACACACCTTCTTTGCCTTTATTTGCCTTTTTATATTTCACGAAGGCAATGTCTAACATTCAAATCAGGGAATCCTTTTTTATGCAAGTTAATCACGAAACTAAATCTACCTTAGTATGACAGTACCGTATTTATTCACAAACAAGTATATGTTTGCTGCCTTTAGCAGAGTGATTTACTTATGGAGTGATTCAAATAATCTATTGAAAATAACATCATCAAAAGCAAACAAAAACAAACAACAAACTGTTTCTACTACACAAAAGTAAAGTAAATTAAAGTAATGTGTTCTCCATAAGAATAACATTAGCAGCCATTTTACAGCTGATTTTTGTTTACTTCAATACTGATGATCGTGATTTATCACTAATCCAGTACGCAATATTATAATTTAGAGGATTGCGTATATAATTCAAATATAATCTTATTTGCCAGTATATTTGGCAATGTACTGTATACTGTATAAAACCAGAAATAATGTTATCTGCATAGACCCTTTTCGTTAGTCTAATAACATCCAAAGGCTCTCTAAGGGGGAGTTCAAGTTCTGATTTGTATACTTATCTATTTTGAGATAGACCTATTATGTTTTCACTAAGCTGAATGAATACATCGAAGTAACCTCTCTGAAAGGTACTAGGAAGCCTTATAAGTTAGCCTAACTTGAATGAAAGATATTTTTCCAAACTAAGAGGTCCAATTAATTTTTTTTAATAATGCAAAATAATACAACTTCCTTACGGTTCAAAAGTTATTGCAACTTTTGGGATTTTTTCTACACAATTATTATAGTTACTCATCCCACCACTTACCCATGATAAAGGTTGTTTACAAGCTTATGGGAGAAAGTATGTGTCAGATTTGTGATACAATTTATTTAGTTTCTTTAGACTATTTAAAGATTTTTACACATTTTTTAATTTTCTTCTATTTGCCGAAAGACATTTTGTTGGACAACTTCAGGTTCGTGTTCAGAACCTCCAAAAATATAAAGTAAGCCTTAAAAAACAATTACCTATGAACTTTCCACTTCAAGCCCTTTTAAAAACCCACTTGACTAGACTATAAGGCCGTTATTTTAAATACAAAATTAATGTAGGTTAGGATAAGGTTGCCGTCATAAATATCCTTATATAATTCTGTAAGACAAAATTTTTACCCTAAAATTGTGAACGTCTGGTAAGTCGCAGAAACGTGGGAGAGGTCTTAAATTAAAGGTCTTGACCCCAAGGACTCAGGAAAAATAGCAGAATTTCCATAAAGTTACAAGAAAACGAGATGTAACGTTAAATGTTCTTTATAGTAACTAGCTGTTACCCACGGGCTTCGCCCCGTTTGAGTTCATAAGTTTAATAGCATTATTGATTGGTTAGGTTGGGCTGAAATAAACAAAACAGAATAAAGTAATACAAACAAATAAGTACAGCTGAGGTATTTTAACATTAGGTAAATGGAAAGTTTCCTTTAGAAAAGAATTACGACCTTAAAGGGCAATTTGTGAAATAATGGATAGTTTTGCGCAAGGTTTCTCGTCATTACGAACATTTTAAGTATATGGTTTATGGGCATGGTGGAAGATGTTTGCGACTCGGTCCCTGCACTGAAGCTTTGCTTTGCAGGGACCTGATTTCAGATTATTTAATGTAAAAAGTATATGTAATGTTTATTTTTTCGAAATAAATGAATGAATTGAATTGAATGAATTATATGTTTGCTGCCTTTATCAGATTTAAACTTATGGAGTGATTCAAATTATTTATTGATAATAAATATATTTTCATGACTCACAACACCGTATAACATCAACAAAAGCAAACAAAGGCAAAACACCAAAATGTTTTTTTACACAAAAGATATGGTGTACGGGGATATCTATTCTGACACATTGATAACATATTTATGAGATTGTTTAAATATTAAAATAATTTGTCAATTATTCAGCTTTTTAGGGACTTATGTCCTTACAAGCCACTAGTGATATTTATTTAAGTAAATAAAATAGGTATGTTGAGCTTTAGCTTATGTTCTTTATTTTCACACCTATTAATAATTGCTGCGGCACACGTGATGCGCTAATATTTTGGAAATAATAAAAACTAACACTTTTAACTGAACTATAATTTTATTGATGTAAATATGAACAAATTGTATCAGTGGACTGTATAGTGAAACTACAATAAATGAATGTCTATATCGAAACTGATTTGGTTGTAAACTAAATGTGAATTTAAGAATATTAAGAAGCTGAAAGAAAGCAATGTTACTCGGCCGAACACGACAATCTCTAGGCTAGACCCTACTAATCATATTGACCACAGACCACCCTTAACCCACGGTCCTAGATAGCAATTCTAAAGACAAATAGAAAGGTAGTTTATGTGACTGTATTAGTTCTTTACGCAGAAGGACGGTCTCAACTGCTTTGTTAAGAAGCCGACTTGCCCTAGCAGAACGAATGAGTGGTTTATGCGATCGTAAACAACTCTAGATGTTTGACAATATTTGAAATTTAGAAACGTAACTATCTTCTAAAAACATAAATATAAAGACACACAACAAATGAATTAGATACACTCTCCCCAACAATGATTGTTTCAAGCAAAAATACTCATAAATAAAAAACAAATTTTTGAATGAATAGTATACAAGTATTTGCCAAAATCGTGTACGCCATCTTTAATTTTGGACTTCCGAGACTCCGATTTCTTTATACCGTTTCCCTAGTAAAACCACACAATTCTTAGTCAAAATAACCAATTAAACAATTTAAAGCAATTTTTTTAGGGTTGTCTTACGGATTTACTCGACTATATTCAAATCTTTGAATTATGTTTCAATTGTTTACTTATTAGTTCAGTATATTTTGAAAACACATAAATTGATGTTGCTGACAAATGCTGTGAATACAATTCAGTGACACAAGAACAAAAAATCTATGTAAATAATACCCCCGCCGCAGCAAGCCTGCAGTCTAAGCGAATTTCCATTTACCCGGTTCGTTCGATTTTTACTAAAATATTCCCACAAAATTGTCAGATTTATTTTCAATTTCTAAATACCATTAATTTTAGTGAGTACTTAGGTTTGCTGCTATGGGCAAGATATGAGGTGTGATTTTTATTGAAATGTTGATAACTATGTTGATATCTTAGTATGAAATAAACAAAATTGCCAAATTTGATTAAAATATGTCCATAAACAACCAAACTACAACAGTTTATTTATCCTCCATAAGAATAACATGGGAATGTCAAATTTACAATTTTTAAAATTATCTCCAAACCGTTGGGCATACAACAACTCTTCAATATACGAGTACAAAATTATTTATTTTTTCAGCACTACAATATGGTTTGGAGAGAAATTAAAAAAAAATTGTGTTTTGGGGTCAAAAATAGGAAAAATCAATTTTCGCCCCATAAAACTGGTTAGCAAACTCGTTCGAATAAACGTAGGTTTACACGTTTGTGCCAAAATGTCATCAAAATCGGATCATTTTTGCTCTAGTTATCCTCAAAACGATAACGTAAATCGGTTCCGGGTCTAGTCTTACCATGTTACATGTGTCTTACCATGAGACCTAGGGTGAATTTTTGCTTAGTCCCTATATGGGAAATTCGCTAAAATTAGAGTTTTGTCTGTACACTGCTTAGAATCGTAAATGTTTCGGTTAGTTTCATCGTATGGAACGAGTATTACGATAGGAAAGCCATAACGCGTGCTATCTCAATTTCTGTATAAAAAGGATTAGGTGTAAGGTTATAATACCCCCGCCGCAGCAAACCTGCAGACTAAGCGAATTTCCAATTGACTGATTGGATTTACACTGAAATGTCTACTTAAAAATATAACATTTATTCTCTATTTAAATAGAATTAGTTTAACTAGTACTTAGGTTTGCTGCATCAGGGAGGGTAAAACTGTTTTTTTTTTGTAAAACGTTAATAGTTAGTAAGAAATAAAAATATTTTCCAAATTTGATCAAAATATGTTCATAAACAAGCAAACTACAACAATTTACTTATTCTCCATAAGAATAACATGGGAATTTTAAATTTACAATTTTTTGGAATTTTCTTTGTAGCCATTAGGCGCATAATAACGCTTCAATATACTAAATTATTTGTTTTTTTAAGCTCTACAAAATGGTTTGGAAAGAAATTGCTAAATTTTATGTTTTTTGGGTCAAAAATGGGAAAAACCTATTTTTACCCCATAAAACCCCCCGTAAACCCCCGTTCCCATTTTCCGATCATGCTGGATCGCGAACTCGTTCGAATAAACGTAGGTTTACACGTTTGTACCAAATTTTATCAAAATCGGATCATTTTTGCTCGAGTTATCGTGCTAACGGACACACATATATATATATGGCCTAAGAGCCGAAACATGTAAGTTTATTCAATAAATTAATAACTTTAAAAAAAGGGTACTAAATGTTTAATTATTTATTTCATTTATTAATATATATATATGAATTTGAACGGATGGTGTTTTTGGCCTCTAGGGGCTTTAAAATGAAAAAAATCGGTCCCGCGTCCAGGTCTTACCATGAGTACTACGGTAATAGCTTATTCCCTATATGGGAAATTCGCTAAAAAGTACAAACAAAGAAACAGCCAAGAATAAATTATTCACAAACACAATTGTAGCGTATTACAATGTAAATGATCACTGTTTTACAGGGTTTTGCCCGTGGTCTGTGTGTACTGTTATCCAAGTGACAGCCGGTCTATGTGTAAGATTCAAATGTATACTTCGGTCCGTGGCAATGACCGCGGCACGTGTTAAACGTGTCGACATTTTAGATGAGTGCGGTAACGCCAAATCCTGAACATATAAATCAACAAATCCTAAATTAACACATAGACCTATTCACGTTTTAAATTTAAATTGAAGATTCCACAACATTTTAGAGTTTAAAGATTTGTCTAACCCTTCTAAAATGTTAACATTAAAAATTTGGACGTCCACGGGGAGTAACCAGAGATGACTAGGCCTGCGTGTTAGGTACTGCAATTGGGTTATTAGAAATTATAGATAAAACATAGTCTCTTAGCTATTAACCTACAAAATCAGAGTAGGTAGTTTAGGTGTGGTTGAAAGAACTGGGCACTGGGAGGCAAAACGCGATAATTCCTCGGACGATTCGGTAACGGGGATATTCCCCGCGAGCCGGGTAGATGCAGGGAGACGTCCGCTCAATTACCCACCCGAACCAGTTTTGTCCGCCTCACGCACTGTCCGCCTCAAGCACGTCCGGGGGAAACACGGCACCGACTGCCAGACGCTTGGGGTAGCGACTGGTGTGGCTTGGGGTAGCGACAGGTGTGTCGAGGTCACGCGTCTGACAGAATTTTTTACAGACATACATGTAGTTTCTCAGAGTAAATAAGTAAAGAAGCTGAACTATTTATTTTACTTTTGCTTAAGCGTCGTAAACGTAGACGAAAAAAGTATTGGGAGGCAATCCGTTACTAAAATTCCGGTTTTCAGTTTTTATATGATGATTTCAGAGATTACGACAAGATGTATTTTGGTTGTTTCCAGGAGACGAAACGTTCTTTTTATAACCTTTTAGGAAGAATATAAGGCGACTTATCCGTATCGCATAGGAAAATGAATAATTTTATTTCAGCTAAGGAGAGGCTAGCACTTACCTTAAATTAAATATTATAATGGTTTTGATTTGATTTAATCATAATATTAATACTGTATTAGCAGCAAAACTCGGTGTTGCCCGGGTCAACATTGTATTCACAATAATGGTAATAATTGAGTAATAATACAGCCAGTATCTTGAACTTAACTGATTCAAATGGTTAACATCTCGAATGAAAGCCTTTGTTTTGAAGGGTAGGCCTATCAAAATATAAAAAAAATATAAATCATTTATTCCAGACAAAAAATATGTTACAAAAATTATAATATACATATAAAGGATGGTCCCCACATAGGCAAAGCCTGTGCGTGCGGAACGAGTTGTATCAGTCCATTTAATACAGAATCGTTGATGTCCATTCAACTTATAATCAATTTACAATACTTTATACTACTCTACATACCAATACATAATTAAAAAGGAAAAACACTTTCACCAGGGGGCTACAGCAGATAACTTAACTTAAAACATATTTTAAGACTAAGACATGTAGAATAACTAAAATTGGAGTTACGTAAGTGCAATTGTAGGTAAGTGTTAAAATAATTATTATTATTGTTGATTCGTGATTCAGTAGCGTATACGTCCGATATTAATAATTAATAGGTCAAAATTAAAGCTGACATTTCACTGAATGTTCTTAGACCAAAACATATAGGATAATGTAGTCAGAACTGGCGAGATACGGCTTTAATTGAAGTAAGAATTTGATAAAAAAATCTGATTTATTTTTTTGTCGAATGATACAGTAGATATATGAATGATGATGCTTGGTGGCGAATCTGTTCGTGAAATTAAGACCAAAATTATGAACATCGGTCAGGTAGAAGAGCCGAACCGACTCGGAAAAGAAAACCAATATTTATTGATATATAGGTAATATAATTAAATAAAATGATGAAACAAAAATCAGTACTGAGGCGAGGGCAGAGAGTAGGGTCCGCTGTGGCCCGCGACTGTGGCCGCGCGTAATAAACAGCATATGATAACATGGCCCGCTGGTGGTGCGACAGTCGCGTGGGCTCGCGACTAGTAGCGAGGGTGCGCGACTGGAGTGGCCAGTCGCGGCGACTGTCGCGTGCCTCGCCACCGCAGTCGCGTCGCTTAATAAGCGCCATATAATAACATGGCCCGCTAAATGTGGCCTTTGAGCAGTCGCGGTCGCGCGCCACTCGAGTGGCCGCGCATAATAAGGCTCTAAGACACGTGGTTGTGTTTTTAAAACCCCACAGGATTCATATACTAACTAAAGGACCCATGCTAATCCGCAGCGAGCGTTGAAATAAATATCATATACGAGAAATAATTAAATTAATTTTTTTTAATTGAGTAATACAGATTCTTGAAGATAACTAAATCAAGTGATCAATAGCTCAAATTAAAGCCCTTAATTTACTGATTATTTTGAAAATCTTTATAAATATTTATTTGTTGAAAATAACATCAACAAGAGCAAACAAAGACAAACAACACACTATTTTTTACACAAAAGATGTGTTGTACTGGGATATCCCGGGATATCCATCCTGACACATGAATAATTTGATTCTGAGTTTGTTTAAATAAATATTACAATACAGTAATTTGTTTTACAATTTGTGCCTCCTAGGTCAACTCCACTTCCCCCTGTGTTTCTGTAAACAAGCTCTGCTCTGACGTCACTCTCCAAGATGAAGGTCCGTTAACTGCCTTCAGTGCCTCGTTTGTTCACTTAACTTGTTTTTGTACTGAAAGAAAAAGAACTTTTCTTCTTTTACTTCTCTGTCTAAACTAAACGTATTTTCTAGTTTGGGCTTCTCGAATCTCGGTTTTCTGAAATTAACTTAAATTATTTTGTATTTGTAAACAAAAAACTTAAATCAATCTCATTTCGAATGTTGGTTATGGACAGTACCGTTTCTTTGCATTTCATAAGGTTTGTTGTACTGGTTTCATGGACCTTATGAAATTTGTTGTCAGATCTGAGGATAAGGAGGTGTCAATTTTGCCTGAAATTACTGAAACAGCATCTCCCATGAATTCTGAGGAGAGATTGAGGTAAGAGTGTTTTTAGGCCTTGCCTAGGACTGTCTGTAAAAATATAGCCTACTACGCCTATCAATGGGTAATTATTCCGTATAGGTGCCTCCAAACGAATTTTTAATTTTGATATCTTACTTTATAGGTTTTTACCTCCTGAATCCGGTAATTGTTTAGATGAGGGTGACCAAGCGTTCTATAGTAAGTTATATATCATTAGAAACTAGATTTTTACCTGAAAATAATGGTGCAAAAATGTTTCTGCTGCCACAAAAACTGAATTTATTACGATTTTTTGAAGTTTTTTTTAATGTTTTCTTAGGTACAGTAGGCCTACGTTGAATCTGCACTTCGTTTACACTGTAAAATCAAAGATAATAACCCAAGTCACTTATTGATTAATTATATTCCATTTGAAATTAAATATTACCCTCACAAACCACACTTAGAAAGGTAAATACGTTAATTTAAGCAGGCTATTATGTTATATTCATTTAAATTTAATTAAGATTTAAAATAAACCCCTCACGGGCGGACATATTTAATCTGGATCCGGACTAATGGAAATGGACTGGGCTGGATTATGAATTATGATCATGAAAAATGAAGAAGGCATCAAGAAATAAATTTTTGTTCTCTTCGCTTCACCGAGTGGCTAAGCTACGGTTTTGACCATGTAGCCGTTATGTTCCATTATGATAATAGTGTAGTGGCAGAATTAACCAACCCTACACTAGCCAATATGTTTAATCTATGACCAAACCATTAACAAAACTACTAAACTTAAAAGTAGATTTCCACTCTAGGCCTACATGTGTCATGAATCAGCTGAAGACAACTTTCAGAGTGATTGATTTTGGCCACACCAGAGTGTGTTGATGTTTTTTAATTCAACTTAGCCTAAAATTTAATTTTCACCAGCTTGTTGAAATATTCAAACTAGGGCAAAATACTGACCGTGCTATTAATCAGGTAAATTGATTAATACTTATGATATATCATTCAAAACATTCCTATCACTGAGAGCTATGTCTACAACCAGTCTAGCTCTAATTTGTGTGGCCAACACCAATCGTGTGATAATTGAAGCCATTAACGTTACTACAGAATAGGAAATGTAGTATTTAGTAAGTCATCTCTTACCAAATCTTGTTGAATTAGGTAAAGCCTAATGTAATAATTAAGTTAGTTACCTTAGAGCTCAGGGGGGTAGAGACTCGCTGCCGCAACCCAAAAGTGGTGGATCCTCTGATTTAAATTTGGATATTTGGTTTTGAACAGATATTCGCCCAAATACCCCACAAAATGAGTGCGTTTACGTCCGTAACGGGGTATTTTGTCCTTTACACCTCGCCAGGTTCTTTCTATTGTGTTAGTGTGGGCGTGCGTATGTGGGTTCACAAACTCTATGGAATGGTTAACGGTTTCGTGTAAAAACCCCTCGTTTTCCAAACAGTCATACGCACGCCAACAATCGCTAATTATTTTGGTTCCTGGCAAGATATGCCTTTTAATAATAGCTAATAACGTGTCCCTGTCTCGTTTGTCCACTGGCACTAAAAAGGTTTCCTTTGTCGTTCTATCAATCCCCCCAAACACCCATTGCCCCTCTACCAATCGTCCTCTGTTATATTTCCGCTTACCGAACTTTGCTTCGTCAATCTCAACCATGTGACCAACACCGCCTAATCTAATATCACCGTTGGCCACGTGATCTACAAACACTTCCCTGCAAAAACTGTACCAATCAACTATGCTACTTGAAGACAACCCAAAATTATGCCTCAGAAATGTCTGTCGTGGCGGTGGAACACATAATATGGTTGCTACAATATAAAAAATGTCAGGCAACGAAAGTTTGGCCCTTTCAAAAAAGGTTCCTTTTCTAGCACTCGCAATAAATCTACACTTAACTTTCTTTGCGTTTAATCTTGGAGCGTATCTTTTCCCACACCTAAATTTAAAATCCCCTTCCAAATCGTTCACCACCAACTCATTACCGCACAAAGGATTGCCGCAACGTCTGGTACGGCTGTAAACCCCGTGATCAACGTAAAATTGTAAAATATTAAATTCGTCTTTCCTTATTGATTCAACATAGCTCATTTCACAACCTAAACAACCACCTGCCATCTAAACTTCACATAAATATATAAAAATTAAATTTAAGAAATTAATCCATAATCCTTCACACTTCCTACCTATATCTCAAAAACTGGTGAAATAATGCGGAATGATTTAATAGGTCAGATTAATGCTAAACAATGGTTAATTTTCATCACCCGCGGAGTATCATTTATTCTAAACGCTGTTTCATAATAAACTGAATGTTACAAGCTGTAACTTGAAATGTTTTATTTACATTAGATTTGAATTTAGCAATCAGCTGATTTACTAATAATAGGTATTAGTTTGTAATTCATTATGGAAAAGGGCCTCTTTTCAAAGTAGTTTGGAATATAAATATTACCATGCATCCAAACCCTTTTAAATATACAACTGGATTATAATCAATGAGTGCTAATTAGTTCTTATTTATTTAGTGCTAACCTATTTGATTAGCCTTAAAAACTACCGTAATGAGACTTATTATATAAAATGTATAACCAACATATTGGCACTATTCTAACCTAACCTAACCCAACCAAACTTCTCGGACAGTTTAAAATTAGTTAATAAGTTGAAAAAGACATGTGAGGTTGGTAGGTTGGATGTTATGTGGACTCGTGACTGTATTAAGTCCTTTGAAGGTAGGTTAGATTAGGGAAGTTAAAGTTTAGGTTATAATGAATCGAGTTGTTGATTTATATTATCTCCAGACTGTTTATGCACTTTGTAAAAAGTACTACAAACACAATAAATAATGCGCAGCATTTTTGAAATTATTATTATTTATGTAGTACTTTTTACAAAGTGTATAAACAGTCTGGAGATAATATAAATCAACAACTCGATTCATTATAACCTAAACTTTACCTTCCTAATCTAACCTAACTTCAAAACACTTAATACAGTCACGAGTCCGCATTTTTAACACCCAACCTACCAACCTCACATGTCTAAATAAGAACTGAAGTAGTTCATAATCAACACTCAGTTGAATTTATAAATGCCTCTACCTCTTTGTCCTCTTTGCATAAACTTACTCTTTGTCATATTAGGTTTCTTCTTCTTCCCTAGACGATCCTTTCAATTTCAGTCACTCCGTTCGTTCATGTTCATGTTTGTGTTGGTCAGTCAATTCACAGCAAAGTTATGGCGACAGTGACGAGCCGACAAGAGGCATTACAGTAATAAACTTAAAAAAATCGTAGAAAATTCAGTTTTTGTGGAAGCAGAAAAATTTTTGCACCATTATTTTCAGGTAAAAATCTAGTTTCCAATGATATATAACTTACTATAGAACGCTTGGTCACCCTCATCTAAACAATTTCCCTGAATCCAAATATACCATTATTTTTCACAGCTGATGGATATTTTTCAATATTTCTCCATAATAATATACAACATTACAATAAACACGGTAGGATGGATGACATTTACAAGTGGATTTAACTATGGGTTAAGTAAGCCAACAGCTAGTAAGTTAATATTTAACCTAACCTAACCAAACCTCTAGAATGTAAGCAAACTCCTTTTAACGTCAGAAAAGGTATGTCAGGGTGGTAGATCGTGCTTTATATGAATTGGTGACTGCATCAAGTCCTTTGAAGGTAGGTTAGATTAGGAAGGTAAAGTTTAGGTTGTAATGTATTGAGTTGTTAGTTAAAGTCGCCTGCAGACTGTTTTTGTAAAATTAAAATCCAGAAAAAACACTTCAAATAACTACTTCAAAAATGCAACCCTGAGGTGGCCCCTCGGGCAGGTCCGAGGTTGGTCAGGGTGGAAGTCATCCGTGGTACTGGTATTGTCTCCAGATGTAGAGATGCCACAGTTAGGCTAAAGGAGAACAGGTCTCAGGCTGGTTTGCACGAAAGGCGTCAGGGGAAGGTTCAGCTTGTAAATATTTAGTTAGAATGTTATGTTTCAAACTGGCACTAAACTCCTCGTAAGAAAGTCCATTCCATGGCACTCTGAAGGCCCAGCATTGTTTGTAAGATATTATTTCTACCTGGGCTCCAGTGAGCCTATGAAATTTCACAATATTGGCTGCAAAATGTTCCACTGGTATTCCATCCCGCACACACCCCATGGACGAGCAGATTAATTTATAAAATCTCTTTAAGTCTTCAGTTAAATCTTCGAAAGCTGAATCATAATCTGGATATTTAGGTTTGGCATTAAACTTGTCTTTTGTAACAAGACCATAGACTCCAGCTCCACCTGGGACTTGTTGAAAGGCAAGATAGTCAAAGCAGTCAGAAGCAAGTGGTTTGCCAAAAAGTCTCTTAAAAGTTAACTGCCACACCAGCTGACATCTGTCTGTGTGCTCCAAAATCTTAAGTTTTAAATTTTAAAAAATCTACAGTATTAACTGCTATGCGGTAAAGATAATTGAAAAAAAAAAACATTTGCCCTATGAATATTAGCTTTTTTTAAGTTAACAGCCGACGCTAACATTCTACTCTAGCTTTTGGTATAATAATAGCTGTTAACCTTCCCTGTTTTTCGACACAAATTCAGCTTTTGGATGAAAATGAAATGACATACGTAGAATTTACTTATTTATACTATGTGTAATGCTATAACCATTGATACGTTTATTTAATCGGTAAGAAGATGAGAGTTTATTTAAATATAGGGTGGAGTGGGGTAAGTGTGACAGCGGGGTAAGTGTGATAGCCGGCCATCTTGTTTTTGGGAATCACTGAAAAAAATTGGTTTTGTCATAGAAATAATGTTTGACATATAAGGTATCTAGTTACATAGTTTTTTATCAATTTAGTAACTAGGTACTGTATATGTTGATTTTATTGGTTTTTATAAGTCCGACATTTTAGGTCAAAATCTAAGTTTGTTCGGAAATTTTGTTTAATTTGTAGTTATTTTAAATTTTGACAAATTTATATCAAACTCAGATTTTTTAAGAGCCTAAAAGCTAAACTTTTAGAAAAAAATATTTAAAACGTGTACAAATTTATTATTAAATTTAAAACCACATGTCACACTTACCCCGGAAATTTTCAATGGCTGGGGCAAGTGTGACACCGACACCCGGGGCAAGTGTGATCTGATGTAATCTGATGTTAATCTGTGTGATCTGATGCAAGTTTTTACAAATTTCCGCAGATTTGTACGTCTTTATTTCATTTGTAAATATCTCAAAAAGTAAGAATGATAGGGACTTAATCAAAATGTTCCTGAAAGAGCACTAACTGGGTATTTATCACAAATGCCCCATTTACCAATAAAAGAGATACAGAATTTTATAGAGGCCGCTATCACACTTGCCCCGACCCCATGGGGCAAGTGTGACAGCTGGCAGGCATTTTTTGTAAGTAAAAAAAATAGTGAAGGCATAAGTTTATCACATTGGTTTTTTTTTTACCAATAAAGATATTTCCAAAGATTAAGTATTAAAAATTTCAAGTTTCTAGCTTTAGAAATAACCGAGAAAAAAAATTGTAAAGATGAACTTTATGATTTTTAGGTCACACTTACCCCACTTCACCCTACCTACATAGTAAAATAATAGATGTTCTAATTTATTTTTTTGAGCAGTCTTTAAAATATTTAGTTTGTTTTAGTGAAATATAATTTGATATAACTAACAGCTGGTTGAATAAAAAATATTCTATAGATTTAGCCTATGAGGTAAGTTTATTTACTCTGAGATTTTGTCATTGATTATAGGAAATAAGTAAGATTCTATAACTATTGCTGGATACGAATCGAAGCTCACGAATCTTGAAAAGAAAGCTTATGAAAATTATTTTACTAATCGACTTTTTGAGGAAAGGATGGGGAAATAACAATGATCATATGTTTTAAGTCATCTTGGAAGCTTTTTTTTACTACCGTATCAATTTTGAACTGCTTAAACTATGCCTGAATTACTAATAGACACACTATATACAGTTTTAATGAGTTCAATGAGTTTTAATGAGCAGTTTTAGTGAGTCGGTGGCTCAGTCGGTAGCGTCGCGGACTACGGGCCCAAGGCAGCGATGTCGTGGGTTCGGATCCTGGTCACTGCCGATAACATTTTATCAGTACACTTCACCTTTGTACTGTACCGGCTCACTCCTTGCTTTGCTGTAAACGATCCACGCACGGGCGCTTAGCCTATGTGGACGGGCATATGCAAGGTTAAAAGAGGCCGCCAACCTCTTTAAAAAGAAAAAAAAAATGGTCTACTTGATTCCCGTACGTAGGGCGGGCCAACAGCTTGTATTAGGCTACAGTAATATTAAGCTCAGCTATTCTAATCTAACCTATCCTATCCTAACCCTACCTCACTCGTAATTTTCAAAATTCCATTTGATGACAGAAAATACATGTGAGGAAGATAGGTTGGACTTTATGTGGGTTCGTGACTGTATTAAGGGGGCCATTTACCAAAACATTAAAAATTTGTGAACATTTTTTGTAACTTATTGCATTTTTTTGTTGCTTGGTTATACTCTAGTATCTTACTTACACTTTAAAACAATTTTAGTCAAAAATAAAGCATGCAAATATTTTTTCCTATTTATTTCTTCATTTAGTAGCCTACGTAAGTCGTACACCCTCCACTCTATACCATGATTTAGCAATCCCTACTACACTGTTCTGATTGTTAGAAATTTGTTGCCAGCACTGCAAACTAACAGTTGGACTTTTCTACGTCAATCTTGAATCGTTTTATTATTTAGTCAATGGGGTTATTTCATGTTGAACATTCCTTCAACACAACAATAACTTTCAAATGAGAAGAAAAAACTTCATTATTTTTCCAGCCATTCTGAGTTCCATTCCTTTGATTTGCGCCATATCCTATGATTCTACTACTTATTATATGCTTAACACATTTTACTTTAAAATACACAAGTTTGCAAATTTCATAGTAAAACTATTGATTTCAACTTTCTAAGATGTTTCTAAAAGTCTGAATTATTATAGGTAACGTTATCCCTGGTTTTATAGTATACAGTCACAGCCACCTCTAATACAAGGCCGCGACGTTCGAACTGGCAACCCCGCATTCACCCGCCGCCTGAGTCCGGCACTCATGCTAGGCTATAAACATCAATGAGAGTACTGCTCTGTATCAATGAATGATAGTATTTAAATCACATATTTTAGTGGATTTTGGGGTATGGTAAAATATACAAATTAGAATCTAGGTTGTTTATTTAGTGAATAATTGCAACATACCACAATATGTATAAAACTAAATACCCCCGCCGCAGCAAACCTGCAGACTAAGCGAATTTCAACTTGTCTGATTACATTTTTACTAAAATATTTCCATAAATAAGACATATTATTCCCTATTTAAATAACATTAGGTTTAACAAGTGCTTAGGTTTGCTGCTACGGGGAAGGTAAAAAGTGTTTTTTGACCATACATCAATAGTATAGGATGAAATAAATAAATTTGCCAAATTTTATCAATATATACCCATAAACAAGTAAACTACAACAATTTTCATTTTCTCCATAAGAATAACATGGGAATTTTTAATTAGACTATTTTTGATTTTTCTCCGTGACCGTTAGGCATACAACAGCGCTTCAATATACTAAATTATTTCTTTTTTTAAGCTCTACAAAATGTTTTAGAAAGAAATCGCAAAATTTTTTGTTTTTAGGTTCAAAAATAGGAAAAACCCATTTTTACCCCATAAAAACCCCCATAATCCCCCGTTCCCATGGTCCGATTATGCTGGATCGCGAACTCGTTCGAATAAACGTAGGTTTACACGTTTGTGCCAAATTTCATCAAAATCGGATCATTTTTGCTCGAGTTATCGCGCTAACGGACACATATATATATATATATAAATATAGGGTGTCCCACGAAGGGGTTTAAACGTTTGATTTTATATTACGCGCCCATTCATGCACCGAACTCCTTGAAACTTTACACAGTTTACAAAGTAGGTTCTAAAAATATTCTGGAATAATTTCAAATCCCTAACATTAGTAGAAACAAAATGGTGGCATATTGAAAAACGTTACTTAAAAACGTTAAAAAAGGTATTTTTGGTGTTATAAAATATTTTTATTGTTACTTTCCAGGGCAATATGACTTTTAAATTATAAAAAAATAGAACATAGCCAAATGGAAAACTAAAAATAAATCAAATAACGAATAAATAATAATAATAAATAAATAACTAATAATAAATCATGAAAGTAGTTTTAATAGAAAGCACATTGGTAAATTTGTCAATAAGCCACCATTTTCTTTCTACTAAGGTTAGGGAGTTGAAATTTTTCCAGAATATTTTTAGAGCCTACTTTGTAAACTGTGTAAAGTTTAAAAAAGTTCGGTGCATGAATGGGCATGTAATATAAAATCAAACGTTTAAACCCCTTCGTGGGACACCCGGTATATATATCTAATATATAAAATTCTCGTGTCACAGTGTTTGTCTGCAAACTCCTCCGGAACGACTTCACCGATCGTTATGAAATTTGGTGTGTAAATTCTGTAGGTATGCGAATCGGACGTAAACTATTTCCCGTTTCGAAATTCTTAAAAGGGCTCCGCCCCAGTGGCTCTGGAGTTTCCCATGTTAACCTTATGAGAAATGGAATTAATGAATCTTAACAGCTGTTTTCAATTAAACAAGTTGGTTCTGTTCTCTGATGTTCAATAGGCAAGTGAGCGCAGCGAACGAGCTCCAACCTAAAGGTGAGTGAGCGTAGCGAACGAGCTCCAACCCAAAGGTGAGTGAGCGTAGCGAACGAACTTCAACCTGGAGGCGAGTTAGCGTAGCGAACGAGCTAACCTGAAGGCAAGTGAGCGCAGCGAACGAGCTCCAACCTAAAGGTGAGTGAGCGTAGCGAACGAGCTCCAACCCAAAGGTGAGTGAGCGTAGCGAACGAACTTCAACCAGGACGTGATTGAGCGATGCGAACGAGATCATCTTGAAAATTAAACGTAACGGTACTTTCTTTCCATCGGTCTGTCTTAGGGGAAACCTATAACTTAGGCGATACGAAGTTCGCCGGGTCAGCTAGTAAATATATATATATATATATATGAATTTGAACGGATGGTGTTTTTGCCCTCTAGGGACCTCAAAATGAAAAATTAGATCGGTCTCGGGTCCAGGTCTTACCATGAGTACTACGGTAATAGCTTATTCCCTATATGGGAAATTCGCTAAAATACAAACATAATGTTTTTGTTTGCATTTATCATATTGTAAGTACGATGAATGTGGAAATAAATGGGATTTACATATTTCCTTTGTCAATTTGATAATCTATACTATTATATAGCAATCTCATGGTGTCTGTATATATGTGTGTTATTCAACATAGTAAAAACTACTAGACAGACTGGGGTTAAATTTTTCAAAATATAACTACTATACCAAGAATGGTAATTCAGTAGGACTAACTTATTGCCACTTCAATATTTGTAGAGACTCTGAGATTTGTAGAGACCAACATCTAACAATTTGTTCAAATAAAATTAATTTTCAATTTTCAATAGAAATATTATGTTTTAGACTACCCAAGGAAACCATAAGTTAGCAACAACAAAATTTGAAGTTTTCATTTGGAAGGCATACTGACTAAATAATTTATTTACTTTGAATATTTTGTAAACGATTTCAGAATCTAAGCCTCCATAATATGGCTTTCCACAATATTAATAGAATTTTTTATAACATCAACATTCAAAATTGAGTCTGAGACTATGATGCTTTTATTGTTAGATAGTGTAATACTGTACATATTTTTTACTAGGCCTACTTAACAGAAACGCCGGTTTATTTCTTTAAAGTGCCAGTTATTTAAGTTATTTTTATCACATAACAACAGCTTTTATCAATAAGATAGACAAATAAATAAGGAAATAGTACGGCATTCTCATCTAAAAATCACTTCTCGCGTCTATATTTACACGAATCAATGTCTTATTCTTAAATTTTTTTACAAATCTAAGTTCATATTCGTGAAAATGTTTCACACAAAAACGAGAATTGTTTTAAGATGTCTTATTTGACCAAAGAATAGCAGGAAGACATTGTTGCTGACGCGGCAGATCGCTTAGAATCTTAGAACACTGTATGTATTATTCATTTTTAATTGAGCTTTCGTAATTATTCTTGCATCCAGGCACATCACATCTATCTGGCATGGTGTAGTAACAAGCTCAATGTCATTACTAATGATTAAGGGTAATAGAAACGCGATTACGTACGTCGGTACGAGACTCCTCCATTCACTGTAATGGAAAGACGTCCACGCACCAAGACACGGATGCGACGTTGCCACTTTTCGCTTGCCGCGGCCTTGTATTAGAGGTGGCTGTGATACAGTACATTGTAGAATTGACTGGCAAATGAGTACCTAATCCAAATGTAATATTGCTTTCTGGGTTATTGATAAATCACGATCAGCTGTATTGAAGTAAACAATAATCAGAAGTAATGGCTTCTAATGCTATTCTTATGGAGAATATTTCCGTTATATATAATTTTAAATTTGGGGAATTTCACTATTTTTCCCGCCGTCACGGGATTGAGACCTTTAATTTAAGCCCTTTAATGACACAAAAACGCATCTTTTTTTGTGTGTGTTCGTGTTCTATATGTAGGCCTACTTATTTATTAAATGACGACCTTCATATACGGAGGTGAATAACGACCTTCATATACGGAGGTGAATAACCATTAGAGATTTTAATCTTTATATTATTATAAAGATTAATCTCCTTTTGTTTTGTTTGGTTAGGGTCCAGGCCTCAGATCCATATAAGAGAACCGGTTGGATAATCTTACTAATATTATAAATGTGAAAGTTTGTGTGTTTTTTTGTTTGTTTGTTTGTTTGAAGTTCAATCACGCATAAACCACTGGACGGATTGGGCTGAAATTTGGCATGATGATAGCTTACATTCCCGATTAACATATAGGCATATTCTTATCTCAAAAATCCTTTCGGGCTCCGCCCCAGTGGCTCTGTAATTCCCCATGTTAACCTTATGAGTATTCATATTTAAAGGGAATTAACCCCCCGAGTGTCATGCGTCGCTGCAGCGACTCAAGAACACTGTTTACGGCAAAGGCTCTATGACTGACTGAATTGGATTGAACTGGATCGAGTTAGGTATCGTTCTTTTCGTTAAATTATAAGCTTTCTCCAGAGGTCTGTCTCAGCGCTGTATGTTCTCCGAGCCGATCGTAATTGTAGCAGACAGCTGACGTGCGTAATTGTAAACAGCTTGGTTATCCTCGGACCGATGACTGATGTGTTTTATTACGTTTATCATTGTTTTAGTGTTAAAAATCAAAAGTAGTGATATACGTGGTGCATTATAAGAAGATTTAAGTGATTTTGAAGGGCTGGTTGATGATCCTGAAGAAGTAGGTAGTGATATTGATGTAAATTATCAGCCAGATTCCTAGCTATGGTTAGGCTATGCATTCTTAGCTAAACGCAATGGACTGAAATCTGTTTTTCACTCATAACATATTTATTTGATAACTTACCTCACTATATGATTATATATTTGTAATCCTCATAAAATTTAGAACAAAGTGGCTATTTTCAAATATTTATAGGCCTATAATTTATACAATTTCATTGAGCGCAAACTTATTTTTTTGGGAAAATTTTCCAAAATATTTTTTTAAACAAATGTTCCTTATGTTTTATATATAATATTGAAGCCCATGATTTTCCAAACAAAATGGTATATAGAACAGTATAATTAACATTGTTTTTAAGCTTCTCAGATCCGATTTAATAAAACCTTGCAAATGAGCTAAAAATAGGCAGAAATTAAGGCCAAAACAAGGGACACTCGGAGGGTTAAAGAATTTAGTCAGCTGTTTCAACTAAAAAAGTTGGTTCTATGATATGGAAAAGCATTAAAAAGTTATAAGATTTACCAACAGGGTGCAGCACTATATTTTTTTTGCATTTATGAAAACAGCTAATTTGAACTAAGCAGCAACAAAAAACTGTGATTCGCAATGAGAACTGTCAAAGTAGGATTGTTTACAGTATGTTTATGTTTTTCATTTCATGAATAATTTGTGATATTTTAGGAATTGTTGATAATTTATTTTTCTCTATTGTTTAGGTGAAGTGGTAGAACATTATGACTATGGTAGATGTGTAATACTATAGAATACAGTTGAACCTCTATAAGACGAATTTCAAGGGGTACGGGAAAAATTTGTACTATAGAGGTATTCTTAATAAAGAGGGTCGTTTTATCGAGGTTTAATGCTGCTGTTATTCTTCTTATAGAGGTTTCTCCTCGCTCCAAGGTTTCTCCAAACAATGACTGAGGAAGGAGGAGGGATAGGTGAGGGTTTCATGTTGACACAAGCTTCTGTTTGTTTTGAAAACTACGTACTATGGAGGTTAAGATTATGATAAATTTGTCTTATAGAGGTCACGTTCGTCTTGTAGAGGTTTTGTCCTAAGAATATTCGTTGTATAGAGGTTAATCAGTTCTAGCTCATGTCACAAACAAATTCGTCTTATGGAGGTTTTTAACTTAATTACTACGTTGTATAGAGGTGTTTTTACCATTGACCTATATGAAAGTGTCAAGGGGATTTAACAAAATTCGTCTTATCGAGGAATTCGTTTTATCGAGGTTCGTACAAACGAGGTTCAACTGTACTGTAAATTTAAAAAAGCAAATCTTATCAAACTGTGTCCTCCCTTTTTGCAAACGCAAAGCTTGAGTATAACTGCAATAAGCATTTTATATTATTTTATTTTATATTCCAACCCCGTACGAAGGACGGGTACTCTGCTAGTGGTTTTATAAATTCTTATTTTTGTGGCTTTCGACAGTAATTTGGATCCTAAGATTTTTGACATGCTTCGAAAGCAGTTAGTTGCAGCGATAAGTCTCTTTTCTCTTTCATTTTCTGTTTTGTTAATGGAGTTAACTGTTATTCCTAAGTACTTAAATTCAGAAACTCTCTCTCAAACGTCAGGTTGTCGACTTTAAATGGTCCCAAATCGTCATTTTGAAATCTTCCCACCTTGCCTAACTCCTGTGTTAGTCTGAAACGTGTCAGAGTATTCACTTTCTACCTTGACTTTATTTTTGGATCCATCCACACATATATTTGTCAAACTGTCAAACTTAATCAGCTTGTCCCGTATCCCAAACTTGTGCATTGCTTCCCAGAGTTTGGGTCTCTTTATGGTATCGTATGCTTTTATAAAGTCAATAAACAGGATGTGGCACTCTTTATCATACTCCCAATACTTTGATATTATCTGCTGCAACGCTGCAACACATGTAATTGGTTTGCTGTTGAGCGTCCACTTATAAAAGCCTGCCTGATGGTCTTCTACACATTCTTTAGCATAGATTTTGATTCTCCTCAGAATTATTTTGGACAAGTTGTATTGTATTAAAAGAGCTTAAAAAACAAATAATATAGTAGGTATATCAAAGTGTTTTTGTACGTTTGTTGGTAGGTACGGTACCGTAACGGAGAAAATTCAAACATTTGTAAATTTAAAATTCCCCTTGTTATTCTTATGCAGAATATTGTAAAATGTTTTTTTTTTTAAATTTCTGTAGTTTGCTTGTTTATGGATATATTTTGATCAAACTTGGTAAATTTATTTATTTTATACCAAGCTATTAATATTTTACTAAAAACACACTTTATTTGTTTCCTTTTAGCAGCAAACCTAGCTACTTGTTATTTAAACCTAATGTTATTTAAATAGGTTCAATTGATAATCAATTCAGACAAATAGATATTCACTTAGTCGGCAGTTTTGCTGAGGCGGGGGTATTTAGAAACCTACAGTGTTGATATTTGGCACTCTTATTCTTAGATATATAATGTAGGCTACAAACTGTAGCATGCAAAAAGTGATATATATTAAAGAAATATGCATTTATATAACATTTTCTAAGGTACGTTTTTCAGTGTTGGGGAAGCTACTTTTAAAATGTAGCTAGCTACAACTACTGCTACATTTCCAAAAAAGTAGCTTAGCTACAGCTACAGCTACAGTTCCGAAAAAGTAGCTAGCTACAACTACAGCTACAATGAAATGTAGCTACAGCTACAATTTTAGCTACTTTTCCAAAGACGTTACTTTTTATACCACGCACATTAGGTAAATGTAAAATTAATTGCAACTACATTTTTATTGAACAAACTTTTAAACAAAAAATGTCAGTATTGTATCTAACGTTACTTGGAAAACAAATTATTCCTAGATTGTAATTAATTTGTTGGCATTATAAAACTAACATTACAACAACAGAACTAAATATTTGGGTGTCCCATCATATTTAAACTTAGTACTTATTTTTAAATATTGCATTATTTTTAAGCATCTTATATGTAAATTTCATTAAGTTCAAAGGTCATACAACCAAACTATATTTTAAAAGCTCATTTTATTTCTTTAATATAGATTCATTTATAGATGTCTTATATCAACAATTAAGATCAATAAAACTGTAAAACGATTATTTAAAAATACTTTTTTGTGTTACAGAGCCTAGCCTACTGAAATTGGAGTTTATTGCCTTTCTTTACTTTTAATGTTAAAAATGACATTGCTATAACTTTTAACCATAGTGATAAGTTACTTGTTCTATGAATAACACTTAGAAGACATTAAGTGTTATTGTCTTCTATAACAACATCGCAATTGTAAATATATGTTTGTATCTACTCAAATTCAGTTTGTTATTATGTATTTTTGTATATATTGAAATTCTGACGCCATCAATCCCTTATTGGGTAAAAGATGAAGACATGGTAATAAGGTAATAATCGTCCTATAGTGTCATTATGCATAGGGCAATTGTGCTTCAACCTAGTTGGTACAGAAAACAGTATTCAGCAACTTATCCTGGAATCGGCTTTTAATTTAAACATGTTGAAATTTGTAAAGTAAAAATAACATGTAGGCCTACTTGGCTATGTACGGTAACAAGTTGGCTTTAGTAGGCTTGTTCTTGCAAGGATTTAACAGATATATTCCTAAAAATTGAACTTGGATTTTGGTATTCGTCTTAAACCATAGCATAGCCTAGGAATAGTCCTATATACAAGAGCTGTTAGCAGGAGCAAACTATGCTATTTTTTCAATGTAAGTTTCATGTTATATGGAGTTTTTTCGTTACAATTATCATGTAGTCTAGGCATATCTTAAATCTCATCAGGTAATTTCCTCTTTGTTAATTTAGTAAACCTTTGAAAAATCTTCGTAATCTAACCAAGGTAGGGCTTGTGATGAACCACAATCAACAGCTGAAGCAAATGTTGATAGACCAGCTTTCTCATTATTTTAAGGTTTAGTGTTGGTTTCAATTAAAACCCAAGTTGAAACACTATCGATATAATAAAGAAACTAAATTTATTACTAATTTCCCTGTCAATCACTTGCAAGCATTCAATAGCTTCTTTTGACACCGGTAATGTTTAAATGTCGTCTGCATCTAGCGATTTTATTTTATCTGACAGTAATCATAGAGTAGTAAATTAAGGAAATGAGAGCCAAAAATGTGGATAACACTTATTTAATGGCCTCCATGTCCACACAACGTTGTAATAGGGAATGAAACTGCTGTAACCAGCTGTATGAAGCCAAGAAAGTAGGCCTAATTTTTTTTAAATCTCAGTTTGAAAGAGGTTGTTTCACGTAAGGTTGAGGTTATGATAAAAATCATAGGCCTATCTCAAACAATGATAATGTAGCGAGAAAAGTAGCTAAAATTCCGCTACAACTACTTTAAAAGTGTAGCTAGCTACAGCTAAAGCTACAAAATCTTAAAAGTAGCGTAGCTACAGCTAACGCTACAAAAAAAGTAGCGCGCTACTTCCCAACACTGGGCCTAATACAGTCACGAATCCTCATCAAAATCTACCTACCTTCCCCACAGGCCTAAATAAGAGCTGATTATTTTGTTTCAAATAAAATTGATTTAATTCCGCACTAAATCGAGTACAAGCAGCTGTTTGCTCTCCTCACTCAGTCCCAGCACACATCTGGACCCGTCCAGACCACATAATATTACCAACAAGCTTACTGCTCAATGAACCTTAGTTTCGTAATTTTAACGTTTTATATCCACTTAGGAATCTCTCCGACAAAAAAAAACGATTGCATTTTTGGATTCAGCGTGAGAAAAACTGTAGGTGTAGACATATAAAAAAAAATATATTAAAAAATCTTTTTAAAATACCACGTTTTTAAACGCACAAAAAAGTAGAAAATAATTTATAAATATGTGGAGAGAATAAATACTTGTAAGATTTGACAAAAACGTCGGGCGCTTGCAATAGCTAATTTACGATTATCTTAACCTATTTATTTATCTCTTATTTTAATACGTGAGGGCTGTTTTTTGTGAACAAAACTCCTCCGTTATTTCTGAACCGATTCTAACGTTTGAGGTGTCAAATAATTCATCTTAATTCGTAGTTTTGCATAAAGGTTTTAGAATGTAAAAACTCTTACCCTTAAGGGCACGAGGACGCTCTCAAAGGTCGCATTTTCCCCATAAGAATTACACTGAAAACAAATTTAAAAACAAAAACAGCTGTATATAAAAAGAAACTCACCAGCTTTTTGGGAGTAAATATTGATTTTTGTAATATTTAGGAGGTTATAGACAAATCTAAACAGTCAATCAGTTTTGTTGGAAGAACTTATTTTGGAAGTAAAAAAAAACCATGAAGAATATACACATCATATTGTCACAGTGGTAAAGTAAACCTACCTAAAGTCAGATCAAATAAATACATGCAAGAAATGTTTACAGGTAACAGCTTTAAGTCGGGAAACATTTGTAGAAAACACCAAAAAATAAGGCCGGGTCCAAAAAATGCTAAAATATTTTTACAAGAAGCTTTTACTATTTCAAAGTGCTATTAAATATCGTGAGTATTAATTCAATTAGTGACATAAGAATTTAGTCGGGTCTTTTAAACTCATCGAAAATTATGCCTGTTATTACTGTAGTTTTAAAATAACTTCTTTATAATACCGTACTTAACAATTGCTCGATTTCGAGCAACAGGTACACTAGTTATATTCTATTGCATGAGCCCCACGTTTTTCGTGTTAAATCTTACAAGTATTTATTCTCTCCGCATATTTATAAATTATTTTCTACTTTTTAGTGCATTTAAAACGGGATATTTTAAAAAGATTATATATATGTTTTTTCTTCTTAATTTTAGCGAATTTCCCTATAGGGAAGTAGCTATTACCGTAGGTCTCATGGTAAGACCTAGGCCCGGGACCGATTTACTTTTTCATTTTGATGTCCCCAGAGGCCAAAAACACCATTCATTCAAATTTTTATATGTCTATATATAGATATATATATATATATATATATAATAAGTATGATTGTGATTAGGGCTACTACTATATAAATAATTGAAAACATTATAAAAACATTAGTACCCTTTTAAAATTCATTTTTAATTAATAAACGACATGTTTGTTATTGTATTTGTAAATGTAAACATGACTATGACCTAAGTGTCGAAACATGTCGTTTATTAATTAAAAATGAATTTAAAAAGGGTACTAATGTTTTTATAATGTTTTCAATTATTTATATATATATATATATATATATGTGTGTGTCCATCCGCACGATAACTTGAGTAATTTTTGTCCGATTTTGATAAAATTTGGTTTGAAGGTGTAAGGCGGGATAAACTTGAATGAGTTCGCGAACCAGCATGATCGGACTATGGGAACGGGGGTTTATGGGGGGTTTTATGGGGTAAAAATAGGGTTTTCCCATTTTTGACCCTAAAAACACAAAATTTCACAATTTTTTTCTAAACCATTTTGTAGAGCTTAAAAAAACAAATAATTTAGTATATTGAAGCGTTATGCGCCTAATTGCTACGGATAAAATTAAAAAAAATTTTAATTGTCAATTTCCCGTGTTATTCTTATGGAAAATAAGTCAACTGTTGTAGTTTGCTTGTTTATGAACATATTTTGATAACATTTGGAAAATACATTAATTTCTTACTAAACTACAGTACCTTTTAACATTTTAAATTTAAAAAAAAAACTTGTTTACCCTCCCTGTTGCAGCAAACCTAAGTACTCGTTAAACTAATTCTGTTTAAATAGGGAATAAATGTGATATTTTTAAGGAGACATTTTAGTGTAAATCCAATCAGGCAAATGGAAATTCGCTAAGCCTGTAGGTTTGCTGCCGCAGGGGTATTTAGTCTTGAATGTGTAAATATATTAAATCTATTTTATATGGCCTGTGAATAAAAACCAACCCTATTAACTGTAATCAGATTTTGTTGCTTATATTCTCATAATCATTAAACTTAGAAACCTCTGGTCTTTGAACAAACTGTCATGAATTTAAGTTTAGTTTCAAAATTAACAGCATCTTACTCCAATCGATACATTCTTCAAAAATGTAAACATTGAAACTTTGAGCGCACATGGGGTGTAGCCCATAGTACACCCTTCATAATATGGAAATTGAATGATTTAATATTGCATTGTCATTAATTTGTGAGCTATGTTTCAAGTCTATAGCTCATCGGGAAGTTAGTTTTAAAAAAATTGATCGCAAAATTTGTACCGAACAGACAAGAAAGCGAGCTTATAAAAACGTTTAAAAATTACATCTAAGTTTCCCAGTGTAGACATAGGGGATAATTTCCATAAATAAAATTAGATATAAATACGCTATGTTTCATTAACCTGTTATGGGTCTATTCGAGAAGAAGGTCACCGAGAACGGTTCTCATCCTGGATCTGTTTTGCACACCTCTACTACCGATTAAAGTAATTAAAATCTGATATAAATACGCTATGTTTCATTAACCTGTTATGGGTCTATTCGAGAAGAAGGTCACCGAGAACGGTTCTCATCCTGGATCTGTTTTGCACACCTCTACTACCGATTAAAGTAATTAAAATCTGATATAAATACGCTATGTTTCATTAACCTGTTATGGGTCTATTCGAGAAGAAGGTCACCGAGAACGGTTCTCATCCTGGATCTGTTTTGCACACCTCTACTACCGATTAAAGTAATTAAAATCTGATATAAATACGCTATGTTTCATTAACCTGTTATGGGTCTATTCGAGAAGAAGGTCACCGAGAACGGTTCTCATCCTGGATCTGTTTTGCACACCTCTACTACCGATTAAAGTAATTAAAATCTGCCTGTCAAAAATGTGCTGTAGCTTTCTGTAACAATTGTTGGATAAAAATTTGTAGAATATTATCTTGTGACAGGCCTAAAATAGTTTCATATGAAAGTATTTAAGTATAGTAAGTAGGTAAGTAAAATAGCATAATTATTTAAAACCTTTATAGTCGTAATGAACTTCATTTGTTTTGTATCTTTTTATTAATGTGAATTTATTATGCAATAATTGTGACCTGTGTATTATATCATTGACTTTATATCTACACAGTGTGTAGATATAAAGTCAATGATTATATGTATCCGATCTGAAAGAGAAAATAAACAAACATTCTATTCTATTCTATTCTGTTCTAAGTAAGTATTAAAGAATATCATAGATTCCCTAAAGGATGAAGAACTAACTTATGCAAACACTACCCCCCCCCCCTCCCCCCCACTAACTGCAAATGGGCAGACTAATAATTTAATCTGCTTACTTCTGTTTTTTCAAGCGTTTACTGTGGATGATTACGAATAAGATTTAATAGTAGGTACTTTCCCGTTAAAGGGAACTTTCGTTATTATTGATGAATTTTTTTCCATAGTCTACAACGATATTTTATTTTTTGAACCGATATATCGATATTATCAAATTGAAACATATCACCCGACAACTACGCAGAGCCGGTTTAAGCGGTAGGCAAGGTACACGGTTGCGAAGGGAGATAGAGACTAGAAACATTCAATATGTAACACTATAAGAAGCGAAACCCCAATGTTATCGAGGGCGACACTTGTGGCTGATAGAGAAAACCTACATCTCAGAGGTTCTGTCAAGCTTTATCCGCAATGAGCTATAATACAACTTGAGGTAGCACCCAGCACTGGCGCATTTACGTTAAATGTTAGTGCCACGAGGTTGTGTTGTGTATTTATGTGTCTCTATGGAGCCTGCTTTCCTATCAATTTCCTTGATAATAACTTACAAGTAGGTATTTGAATTTTTTTTAATTCAGGATGTACCCAAAACAGAGGTTTAGTAGATCAAATCTCACAGTTGTCTCACAAATATATGTCATATTTTACATAATTATAAAGCTATCGTTAACGTAAACATTTTGGTTGAACCAGAGTTTGTCTTTCAGACAAACCAACACAAGGGGAGAATGGTTTATCTTATCTAGGCTATTAGCTATTACTCGTTAAAAATAATGTTATAGGCCTATATTTCCTACTCAAAGTAAAAAGTTTATAACTTGCCAAATTGTAGGACTATAGGAGTAAGGATTTAGGGTAAATCGTGAGAAGGTGGGCCTAATGCCCATACTCTCACTATGTTCTTAATTTATTATTGTTATTCCCAAATAACAATGACCACAAACAAAAACAAGTGGATTCGTTTGTTGGGCACCCCTCTACTGGACTCGTCCAGCAGACGTTCGAACATTTCAGACTTTCTTAAGCACTTATTCATTCGTATTTTGAGATATATCCAGAGATAATCTTTACTACCAAGTTTAACATTTAAGTTTTTTAAAAGTATGTCACTATGCCTGAATGATGTTCGCTTACACTAGAAAAATGTCTAGAACCCGCTCTATGCAATTATGATAAATAAATATTGTTCAGTATCAACAAACAATCATAAAAATATTAGGATTGAAATGAAACTGTTCTAAACTAACCTTACCTGACCAAACAAACTTGCTGTAACATTTCAAAATTCTGTTTGTTATGCCACTAATGACTTTTCTGTTATCAAACGAAATTTTGAAATGGTACAGCAAGTTTGGTTAGTTATGTTAGGTTAGTTTAGAACGGTTTCATTTCTTCATCCATAGGTATATTGCTTTTGATTATACAAGATCAGTTGTCAATTTGTAATTTAAATGTGTTTGAAGATATTATAACAGAAGGAATATGGATCATAAAGAAAAACAAAAATATCAATATATCGATAAAAATCATCGATAATAATGAATGTTCCTTTGAACAGGAAAGTAGGCCTACTGATTTAACATATAAAATGAACTGTTAAATTTGGCCCCAAGAGGTTCTTAAGCCGGTGGGTGCATTTCCAGCTGTCTACCTATAGAGAAATCTGGAAAATACGAGGGCATGAAAAGGTTTTGACGCTGACTCTTATATAAAACAGCTAACCGGCTGCGGAACTGTCACGTTATTCGCTGACCTGATCGCTTTACTCCCTCTATTGCTGTTGGCATGAGAAACAGCAAGATTAATCATTGAATATAACTATTTTGGCTAGCCTAATATATTTTTACAAACAATTTCAGCGTACATAGAAATTATATATAAATTCTACTATATTTACAATGAATCTACCTTACGATAGGCCTATTGATTATGACTTATGAGGCGATAAAATTAAAGAATTTAATATAGGCTAAGTTATATTACAAATGCAAATAATAATTTTGCAATCTCACTTGGAACTTGAATTATTTGTCTGCCCGTTTGCAGCTATAGGCCTATTGTTTGCATAGTTCTTTGTCCTTAGGGAATCTATAACAAAGTATTTTAGGCCTGTCACCAGATAATTCACAAGTTTTTATAGGTATTGTCACAGCCTGCTTACAGTATTTGCTCACTGGGCATTTCAATCATTCTAGTTGATTTAAAATTAAAAATTAAAAAAGCACGGTAAGTACTTCATTGCACGGAATGTACAAAAAAACGGAATGTAAAAAAAATCATGTTTGACTGGTGGCTACTGTGTGCCTTAAAAGCAGCACCATCTATGTTGGTGTGATGTGTCATACGCACATATTAGGCAACCTTAACATTGCTTTTGTAATATGTAGGTACTAGTTTGTGTAACTAACTATCAAAATGCTTGTATTTTAACTTCTATTATTTGAAATTGGTTCAAAAATTTGTCAAAAACATTTTAAACTAGGCTACTGGCCTGCTTTGCTGCCGCAAGTATTAGTCCTAGCTTTTTTAAAGTGTGTTTCAAAATAAGTTTGCACTAAGCTTTCACACATTCTTCCATATTATGCTATTAGTATGTCAATAGTGTTCTTTTTTATTATAGTAGCAATCAACCCTCAGCCGTTGCTCCCAAACGTACCATAAATGAAACTGGTACCATTGTCATAACACCAGCCACAGAAGGGGAACCCTCACGATTGTTAGACGAAACTAATGTAGCCGATGAGTCTCAAACTTTAGAATATGAAACACCAAACAAAAAAAAGAGAGGAGGCAAAGGAGGAAAGAGGTTCCGAGCCGAATGGCTTTCCTTTGATATGTTCAAAGGATGGCTACGAGCTCATCCTAATCCTGAAAGAGCCATGTGTACAGCATGCAACATAGTATTGAATGCAGGAAAAAGTGAACTGGAAAAACATGCAACCTCTATTAAACATCAGAAGAAAGTAATTGAATTAAAGCAGCAGCAAAGATACGAATATGAGGTCGATAACAACACACCCAATGTGATTCTTGTGGAATCCAATGTAACCGATGTTGATAATGGACTTCACAGCTCTTTTCTACAACGGCACAACGGTGTGTATGGTTAAATGATAAATCCAACTCAAGGGCCGGGTTCTCTTAGAGGCTCTTAAGATTTCAAAGTGTAATCTTCAATTGATTGCACTTTTAGGTTGATAATTTTTATGTTTTAAAAGCTAAAATGTGGCTTAGTTTTATTTGTTCAATCAAATTGTTTTAAACTTTGTTTGTTCTCCAGGTATTTGTACCTTACTTACATAACTCCACCTAAAAGTAACTGAGACATGGCAGAACATGTTGGAGTGAATGATGTTGATTCAGATTTACTTGTTTTGAAAAGTGCTAATTCTGTGAGTCAAGATGATACCGGAAATGAAAGTTCAACCCAATCTATAGCCACCCCTCCTAAAAAGCGTAAATCAAGAAAACAGCAAAAGTATAGAAAAGCTTGGGAACATTTCCCGGAGTTTAGCTTTTGGTTGGAAGAGGTTGAAAATAACTGTTATAAAGCGAGGTGCAAAGTGTGCAGCAAGGTTCTGGTTGCTGATATTAGTGTGCTTCAATCTCACTCTCAAGCGATAAAACATTTAAATAACTCTGAAGAGTTCCGTCAGGGAATAAAAACGTTGGAAGCATTAAGTGGGGTGGGAAGTGGGCGATCAAGTGACCCCCCCTCTAGATCATTGTTTCAAAGGAAATCTGCAAACGAAGAACAGAAAGCCAAAGAAGTTGCTGAGGACATTGACTTTGACTGTTTGTCCATATCAGGTTGGCTGAAAATTCAAGTCATTCATAAGACTCAGATTCTTTGGAGTACTTTCGCAACCATAACCTTGTTCACATTTTCCGCTTTACTTTCAAATACATCATTGTGGGTGTATGCTACCAAAATATTTTGAGGGGATATTTTAACTGAACAATTAGTTTGCCTTACATAGTTGAGAAAGCCTCTAAGGGAGTCTGGGTCTTTTATCATTATGTTTAAGTACCAAAACCTATTTTACATATTTTTAGTTATTTTGTTTAAGTGTTTAAAAAAACAATGAATTGCCCTACAAATTCAGTTAAATTGAAATATATATCTAACTAATATGGAGTAAAACGAAAGTAGCCTATAAAATTCAGGAGTTTTAAATTCAAATGCATAGGCTATAATTGAACAATTATATTCATTTTAAATAGCTCTCATCGGATAGCAATAATAGAGTTCAAAATTGTTTTAGAATCTAAACATTTGGAAAAAAGCTAAGAGCGAATTATACTAAATATCAATATTAAAACATTTTATTACCATTTATTCCTCTCAATAACATACAAAATTATTTCAAATCAATCAGAATTCATGGGTGAATCTTCTACAGGCACCTTGCTCTTATGGGACCAAAACATAGGCCTAATCAGAAATTGACTTAGGCCCATGAAGAAATTTAAAATGTGTTGGGCTATAAAACGGTTTTGGCCTATTTAAATGTGGTTTTTCAGGATAAAAAAAAATAGTAAAGTATTGAAGATATGATATAATATCCTTTTGAAATATTACTCTACTCCTTAATGAGACACAATTTAATTACAATATTATATATAATATCACATACTGCCTCAATAAGACAAACACAGGCCAATAATCCAGACACATCCACCCGACTTGCAATTTAAAAGAGAACCAAATATTATTTTCCAAGCAAAAGCTGATTAGTATGTGGTCTGCCCATGCTCAAAACCACCAAACAGTGTGGTTATTATATTTTTTAAAATAATGTATATAAGCACAATTTTATTTAGCTAATATTGTATTATATATAACAAAGTAAATGACTGTACTTGGGTTTTGTACAATAGATCATCTCCAGGAGCAGTTGAGTGCAGAAGGGAACTATACAGAACATTCGGAAGGACAGCAACTGTCAGCCATGTCCGGGAGAAGGCCTGTAGCCGAGCCTCCGTCCTACACCAGCAAAGCTATAGGTGAGTGTGCGACACCACAGCATCGCAGTCGAATAGAGAGAGGTTGCATGCTGATAATAATAAATGTCTAAAGTTAGACTTAGAGGCTTAGATAATTTACAGTGTTAAAACAACAGATAGTCCCTGTTCACGTAGTTAGCATTTAATGGCATATATTTCAGATGTATTAAAGGATGAGTGTACGAGTAGATATTTTGTTAAGCAATGTGCTTCACACATAGGAATAATTCTGATGAGTCCCGAGTATTTTTTACTTATTTTTTGTGTGTAGGTGCGGCCCTACACTATTTAGAATACTCTCCCTGGTAGACACTCAGTTGAAATTTGTTTTAAGTTCTTTAACTTCTATGCCTAGGCTATGCATAAATACACCCCCGCCGCAGCAAACCTGCAGACGAAGCAAATTTCCATTTACCTGGCTGGATTTCTACTAAAATATTCCCCTAAAATGTTCAGATGTATTTCCTATGTAAATAACTCTTACTAATATTATAAATGTGGAAGTTTGTGTGTTTGTTTGTTTGTTTGTTTGTGTGTTTGGAGTTCAATCACGCATTAACTACTGGAGGGATTGGGCTGAAATTTGGGATGATGATAGCTCACATTCCCGATTAACATATAGGCATATTCTTATCTCAAAAATCCTTTCGGGCTCCGCCCCAGTGGCTCTGTAGTTCCCCATGTAGTTTTCATATTTAAAGGGAATTAAAGTATTTTGTCAGCTGTTTCAACTAAAAAAAGTTGGTTCTATGATATGCAAAAGTATTAAAAAGTTATAAGATTTACCAACAGAGTGCAGCACTATTATTTTTTTCTTTGTATTTATGAAAACAGCTAATTTGAACTAAGCAGCAACAAAAAGCTGTGATACGCAATGAGAACTGTCAAAGTAGGATTGTTTACAGTTGTTTATGTTTTTAATTACATGAACAATTTGTGATATTTTGCGAATTTTTAATAAATAATTTTTCTTTATTGTTTAAAGGTGAAGGGGTAGAACATAATGGTTATGGTAGATGTGTAATACTATAGTATACCGTTGATTTAAAGAAGCAAATTTTATCAAACTGTGTCCACTCCATTGAAAATGCGAAGCTTGAGTATAACTGCAATAAGCATTTTATACTTATACTAGCAGTGTACCCGTCCTTTGTACGGGGTTGGCATCTATATATATAATAGGCTAAGCCGTTTTTTGTTAATCGAACTCCTCCGTTATTATTCGCCCGATTTTGACGTTTGAGGTCTAGTATCATAGAACCAACTTGTGCAGTTGAAACAGCTGACAAAATTATGATCTTATGATATTATGATATTAAAATTTATGATTATGATATTAATCTTTAAATATGAATACTCATATGGTTAATATGAGAAACTCCAGAGCCACTGAGGCGGAGCCTGAAAGGATTTTTGAGGTATGAATATGTCTATATGTTAATCGGGAATGTCAGCTATCATCATACCAAATTTCAACCTTGTCGGTGTAGTATTTTTCGCGTTTACTTGTCACAAACATCCATCCAGCCATCCATCCATTCATCCATCGATCCATCCATGCATCCATTCATCCATACATCGATACATCCAAACATCCAAACTTTCTAAATTATAATATTAGTATGATAAGTAAACTGTTGTAATATTGCTTTTTAATGGATGGATTTTTTATTAAACTTGGTAAATTTATTTATTTCATACTAAGCTACTAATATTTTCCTAAAAATCACACTTCGTTAGTACCCTCCCTGTAGGCAGCAAAACTAGGTACTCGTTAAACATAATGTTGTTGAAATAGATTTAATTGAAAATAAATTCACACAAATGGAAATTTGTTTTGGCTGCAGGTTTGCTGCAGTGAGGGTATTATGGAATTGTAATTGATGTAGAAAGAAGACTTTGTGATAGTACATGATTAACTCTAATTTATATAAGATAGCCTACTAAATAAATCAATCCCGTTGGTCACAGTTAGTAGCGCTGGTCGCTTGTTATTTTTGCTAGCGGATACTATTCGTATTTGCTAGCAGCTATGCCCTTGCATTGCAACGGTGTCAGTATGCAAAAGAGACAATGTTGGTTCTTTGAAAATGCCAAATGGTTTCACTCCTACCATTTAATTTAGAAACAAAATTTAACTGTTTTACTTAATTTGATAATAGTACGTTTTTTTTACTCATACTGTGAATACTTATTTAGGCTACCTACGATACAAAACCAATGATAGATTCTAAGGTATGATAAAAGAATGTTTTTATGGTTTACACTGTAAACAAAAAAGCTATCACAATAGTTCCAAACCGAAAACTAGGAAAATAGAAATAAATATGGAAAATAGGGTCATTTTCTAACATATTTTAGTGAAATTATAATCAGTCAAATTGAAATTCGCTCAGTCTATAGATTTGCTGCGGCAGGGGGATTATATTACTGTTTACACACAAAAATAAACCTCATAAAATTCAGGATAAGGGCTTAGGTTGATACGGCAATGATTATAGAATCTTAATTAGTTCCTATATCCATAAAATGATTTTTTTTACAACAAATTATTCCATGTAATAGCTATTTACATTACAAGTGTAGTAAGAGCGTTTTTACATCACGCAGGTGAATGTTGTGCAACGAGCGAAGGCGAGTTGCATAATTCACCGAAGTGATGTAAACACACTCTTGCGTAACGTGTAACGTACAAGATTTTACCTGACCCGACAGGAGGTTACGAGCAATATGCTTCATTATCAATTTCACTCATCTTCTAACAGTAACGTTCATTGCTTCATTATCAATTTCACTTATCTTCTAACAGTAACGTTCATTTACAAACAAAAGCTAGGTTAGGAAAATTCTTCAAAGCATAACAATAAAATTCAAACACACAGCTAATTTCTAGAGTTGAACGTCGTTGGCTCCATAGAGGTATATTTTTTAAGTTATCCACTCAATGTTATTTAATTGGGTTTCATTACATCACCGAGTGAGTTTTTTCCAACTTTACATCACTCGAGAAGTAAGGAAGTTGTATACATCACGCTTGGGATAGGGAAGTTTAACATGGCGGGTTAGGTAAAATATTATTACCTAACCCGCCATGTTAAACTTCCCTATCCCAAGCGTGATGTATACAACTTCCTTACTTCTCGAGTGATGTAAAGTATCAAAAACTCACTCGGTGATGTAATGAAACCCATTTAAATAACATTGAGTGATTAACTTAAAAAATATACCTCTATGGAGCCAACGACGTTCAACGCTAGAAATCAGCTGTGCTCTTGAATTTTATTGTTACGTTTTGAAGAATTTTCCTAACCTAGCTTTTGTTTGTAAATTAACGTTACTGTTAAAAGATGAGTGAAATGGATAATGATTAATATTGTTCGTAACCTCCTGTATATTGTCGGGTCAGGTAAAATATTGTACGTTACACGTTACGCAAGAGCGTGTTTACATCACTTAGGTAAATTATGCAACTCGCTTCCGCTCGTTGCACAACCTTCACCTGCGTGATGTAAAAACGCTCTTACTACACTTGTAAGGTAAATAGCTATTACAGCATTTCACAAATATTAGAACACACTCAGTATAATAGATCATAAACATAAACAAATTAAGTAACTGAAATAATCATATACTAATGAAATGACATTAACATATGGTTTGACAGCTCCATTTAAGTAATGTTAAATAATGTTAACATTCGAGCTAGTGACATCATTATTTTAAATTTATAATCCTTACCCTATCTGTTCTAATATTCGTGCAGTATTTAATATATTTGAACCAGCTGTGTGGAATTGTGAAATCAAAATTCATTTGACAGTTAGTTCTGCTTGTTTACATTTTTAAACTTTGTAGGTTTGTTCTTTGTTACCATGGATACCATCAATCAATATTTACATTTAAATCTCTCACCTCAAATTTTTGAAAGCCCACGGGGCAGAGCCCTAGGACAGTATCGAAGCGGGAACAGTTCTATATGTATCCTCGGAGCTGTAGCTTCTTTTTTGTGCAATTTGAGCCCAGTCGGTTCAGTAGTTTTTGAGATTATCTCATACACACACAGAAACCACCTCTTCTTTAGAATAGTATAGATAGATAGATGCCAACCCCATACAAAGGACGGGTACTCTGCTAGTTCTCCATAAAAATAACATGAGAATTTTCATTTACTTACAATTTTTGTAATATCTTCGTAACCGTTAGGCATTCAACTACGCTTCAATATACAAAATTATTTCTTTTTTTAATCTCTACAAAATGGTTTCTAGAAAGAAATTGTGATACTTTGTGTTTTGGGGTCAAAAATGGGAAAACCCAATTTTTACCCCACAAAACCCCCCATAAACCCCCGCTCTCATTGTCCGATCATGCTGGTTCGCGAACTCGTTAGAATAAATGTAGGTTTACACGTTTGTACCAAATGTTATCAAAATTGGATAATTTTTCCTTGAGTTATCGGGGTTATCGCACTAACTAACACATATAGGCCTACTATATATATATATATATATATATATATGAATTTGAACGGAGGGTGTTTTTGGCCTCTGGAGACCTCAAAACGAAAAAGTAAACCGGTCCCGGGTCTAGGTCTTTCCATGAAACCTACGGTCGCCAAAAACCTTGGTGAAACTATTTTTATAAAACCCTCTTAAGCTACTAAGTTGCTTTTTGTACTTTATTTTAACAACTAAAAGTACCTAAGTACATTTTGGATGATTTTTTTCTCATTTAATAATAGGGATGGACGGGATTGAATTTTTAGTTCGGAATGGGACGGGACTGGATTTTTATTTCCTTCTTGATTTTCGGGACGAGACGGGACGGGATTTTTTTCCTGTGGATAAAAAGAAAGTCTTGAGTATTGCAGTTACCAAAAAGACAAACGAAATCAATTTTTAACGTTTTTGGCACTGATCTAAAAAAACAAAAAAATGGTTTGGTTGCAACAATTTACAGGTACATATAGAAACTTGTGACTCGCGGTCACGGTGCGATCGTCAAAATTACCGCGGTCACGGGGTGATCGTCGGTATGACTCCGTGGTCACTGGGTGATCGTCATTAAGACTCGCGATCACGGCATGATCGACGGTATGACTCCGCGGTCACGGCACGATCATCGGTATGACTCCGCGGTCACAGCACGATCGTCGGTATGACTGCGGTCACGGGACGATCGTCGGTATGACTCCGCGGTCACGGGACGGTCGTCGGTATGACTCCGTTGTCACGGGGTGATCGTCATTAAGACTCGCGATCACGGCATGATCGTCGGTATGACTCCGTGGTGACGGCACGATCATCGGTATGACTCTGCGGTCACGGGACGTCGTCAGTATGACTCTGCGGTCACAGGACGGTCGTCGGTATGACCCAGCGGTCACGGGGTGATCGTCGGTATGACTCTGCGGTCACGGGACGGTCGTCGGTATGACTCTGCGGTCACGGGGTGATCGTCGGTATGACTCTGCGGTCACAGGACGGTCGTCGGTATGACCCAGCAGTCACAGGGTGATCGTCGGTATGACTCCGCGGTCACGGGGTGATCGTCGGTATGACTCGTGGTCACGGCGTGATCGTCGGTACGACTCCGGGGTCACGGCGCAATCGTCAGTATGACTGTGCGGCCTCGGCGCGATCGTTGGTATGACTCGTGATCACGGCATGATCGTCGGTATGACTGCGGTCACGGGACGATCGTCGGTATGACTCCGCGGTGACGGGGTGATCGTCGGTATGACTCCGCGGTCACGGGGTGATCGTCGGTATGACTCGCGATCACAGGACGGTCGTCGGTATGACCCAGCGGTCACGGGGTGATCGTCGGTATGACTCCGCGGTCACGGGGTGATCGTCGGTATGACTCTGCGGTCACAGGACGGTCGTCGGTATGACCCAGCGGTCACGGGATGATCGTCGGTATGACTCTGCGGTCACGGGGTGATCGTCGGTATGACTCTGCGGTCACAGGACGGTCGTCGGTATGACCCAGCAGTCACAGGGTGATCGTCGGTATGACTCCGCGGTCACGGGGTGATCGTCGGTATGACTCGTGGTCACGGCGTGATCGTCGGTACGACTCCGGGGTCACGGCGCAATCGTCAGTATGACTCCGCGGCCTCGGCGCGATCGTTGGTATGACTCGTGATCACGGCATGATCGTCGGTATGACTGCGGTCACGGGACGATCGTCGGTATGACTCCGCGGTGACGGGGTGATCGTCGGTATGACTCCGCGGTCACGGGGTGATCGTCGGTATGACTCGCGATCACAGGACGGTCGTCGGTATGACCCAGCGGTCACGGGGTGATCGTCGGTATGACTCCGCGGTCACGGGGTGATCGTCGGTATGACTCTGCGGTCACAGGACGGTCGTCGGTATGACCCAGCGGTCACGGGATGATCGTCGGTATGACTCTGCGGTCACGGGGTGATCGTCGGTATGACTCTGCGGTCACAGGACGGTCGTCGGTATGACCCAGCAGTCACAGGGTGATCGTCGGTATGACTCCGCGGTCACGGGGTGATCGTCGGTATGACTCGTGGTCACGGCGTGATCGTCGGTACGACTCCGGGGTCACGGCGCAATCGTCAGTATGACTCCGCGGCCACGGCGCGATCCTCGGTATGACTCCGTGGTCACGGCGCGATCGTTGGTATGACTCGTGATCACGGCATGATCGTCGGTATGACTGCGGTCACGGGACGATCGTCGGTATGACTCCGCGGTGACGGGGTGATCGTCGGTATGACTCGCGGTCACGGCGTGATCGTCGTTATGACTCCGCGGCCATGGCGGGATCGTCGGTATGACTCCGTGGTCACGGCGCGATCGTCAAAATGACTTCGCCTCCTGCGTTCGCGGAACATCTCTCGCGATAGCGGCATTATCGTCGGGCGCAAAGCGGCAAAATCACCGACGATCGGACCAAATCCCGTCCCGAAAAATTCCCGAATTAAATTTAATCCCGTCCCGAATATCGGGAATATTTTTTTCCCGAAAATTTCCCGAAATGTTGGGACCCGACTATCCCTATTTAATAATAATCTGTATCCTTTTTTAATAGATTAGGGTTTTAATTTAAGTATAAATACAATTACAACAGTGTAGTAACTTATGGACGTGTTGAGCTAATTTTGTTGATATGTTTTTTTAGTGACCAAGCCAGCTCCTCCGTGGAAAGCTACTGCCATTGTAAATGGTCATGTTACTCGATTGGAACTCAATGACTACAAAGGCAGATATCTTATTTTGTTCTTCTACCCACAAGATTTGTAAGTGGTTTAGGAATTAAAATATAACTTTTAGTTCTTTGTTTGGTTCAAAATTAGTCTTTTTAAACTTGTATCTTTTTAGGAAAATTTAGGACCCTGACATCAGCCTAAATGCACTTCCCGAAGTGTGAAATTGTGTAAAAAAGTGTATAGGCCTAAAATGAAGTTTTGGGGGATTATAAGAGGGGGTAGAGCAATATCGGTAACAAAAATTGACTGGAATTCAATAAAACCGACCCTAAGCACAGTTCCTCCAAAACCTCAATAAACATCATTTTTACACAATAACACACTCCAGCAATAACAAACTCTGCAATAAAATCTTTAAACAACAATAACAGTATTCACTTTCTGCTGTCTCAAAAATAACCAAAACCGGCACGCACGGACAGCACCGTGTCTTCTTTGGTTTGCTGATTGCGACCTAGCAACTAGCCTACAACAAAACAAAAGTTTCCTGTTTATCTTGGTCCAACGAACACATCAATCACCACCGTGCCCTGACATCGTTTTTTACAAGGAATGATACAATGTCCTAACACGACTTCCCGACACAATCAGTATAAACGTAAATCACAAATTTCTTTATCAACTTGAGCTAGGTCCGCCATTGTCACTATTTCACTTTGAACTTAAAAAGGAGACAGTTCTAAATAAAGAACTAATAAAGAAACTACCAGCTAATAAGAATGCTGCATGTTTACATCACCTGTTTTACTACAACCAATAGCAATGCAGCAACAGGTCACTGTACCACAAATTCCTGGTTTCAATAGGAAAGAATTGTGCTTTAAATTTAAACATGTGCCTCTTAGGAACTCTTAAACCTGTATGGGAAAAAATAAGTGTTGATTATCATTTGAAACTGTTCTAAACTAACCAAGCCTAACCAAATATACCTCGGAGTTACTGTTTTGACTCTGTTCTTCTGGAAACATCACATTGACCTTCTGGGCAAGAAGCTTAGTTCCGCCACCTATGTTATTATTAGACAAACTCAGTAGTCAAGGAACTTAGAGACAGGAAACACCTCTTACTTGGCACTGTTGCAATCACATCTTCGGTACTGCATTGCTGTGCGACAGTACCCCTAACACAAACTTTGAATTACCCCTATACACCAGAATAAGACCCTTATAAATCAGATTTTATAGCAGACGCAACTACCAGGACAACTGCAAGACCTTAAAATACTCACAGTTGTTACACACATCACACACATCATACAGTTTATACCCAGCACACCAAACACAAAGACCTCCATCAACACAACACATGCAACCCTACAAACTTTATTACGCTTCCACCATTTTATAACAGCCCGTATGGTAAAAAAAAAAAAAAAAAAACACCCTAAAAAGGAGCCCTATGCTTAATTTATCTTCCAGACCACTTTAGAAAGGAGCCCATCAAGATTCTCAAGACACCACTTACCAGATGTCTACTGGAGAGACTTTACTCAAATAAAGGGAATTTTTCATAGATCAACACTACCTGAAGAATTGAAACTCTCTGAATCTTTGTTACGGTATGAACTTTATCATGCCTCGTTGTGTTAAATGTCTTTGCCTGTTCAATTAGATTTCATTGGCCAAGCCGCGCCAACTATCTGTGCCATTGTGTACGATTCCCTGTTGCCTTGCTGTTTGCTTATTTGTTGATTTTTGTTAACTATGGTTTCGGTTTGATGATAAGAGTTTAATAATAAGATAATATTACTGTCCAAACATTTGTCTGTACCTGTTTTCATTAAAATGAATGATTTTTCAGTTCTGCAGTGTGTCCCACGGAACTGTTGTCACTGAGTGACCGAGTGCTGGAGTTCCGAGCTGTCCAGACTGAGATCGTGGCTTGTTCTGTGGACTCTCACCTAACACACCTGGCGTGGGCGCGCACCCCGCGTAATGAGGGTGGCCTTGGCAACCCCAAGATACCTCTGCTGGCCGACCCCACACACAGCATTGCCCGCGACTACGGTGTCTTACTGCCTGACTTGGGTCACACTCTCAGGTATATAGGTTTTTTGGGAATAAGTTATTACCGTAGGTCTCCTAGTAACTTTTGTTTTCATACGAGGGCTATACAGAAAGTAGTAGACGTTTTGTAGACGTTTAGTAGACGGCTATACAAAATGAAAAATAAACTATTTTTATTATATAAATTTTGAAGCCAAACTTTTAGGCTAATATTTTTTTCTACATAATCACCATTTATTAAGGCATTTATCATAGTGTGGTTCAAGCTTTTCAATGTCCTCATAAAATAAAACTGCCACCTGTAAGTTTAAGGACTGGTTTTCACCGGCATAGAGTTCAGTGTCAGTGTCATAGTGTTGCGTATCGAACCACGTCTTCATCGCTGGGAACAGATAGTAGTCACTCGGTGCCAAATCCGGACTGTAGGGTATGATTGGCCACGTGTAGAAGGCCGTTGTCATGAAAAATCTAAACCTTTTTTCTCAGTTTACCTCGACGCTTGTTTTGGATTTCACGTCTTAATTTTCAGAGTGTTTTGCAATACCTCTCTGAGTTAATTGTTTGGCCTTGTTCAAGAAAGTACCAAAATCACTCCTTGAGCACCTCAAAACACCGTAGCCATGATTTTTCTTGCTGATAGCATTTGTGAACGCTTTTTTTTGGTTTCTTGGGGTAATACGTGTGACCCCATTCCATTGACTGCCTTTTTGTTTGAAAGTTACGTGCTTTACCCAAGTCTCGTCACCAGTTACGATACAATCAATAACATGGTTTTTACTTTTGTCATACTCTTCCAGACATGTCGGTGCTGCAGCAACTCGGTTTTTTTTGTCTTCTATTAGCAATTTTGCAACCCACCTGGCACAAAATTTGTAGTACCAAAATTTATCAAGCACTATTTATAAATTAAAAGGGAAGATGAATACATTTATGCCATTTTATTACTAGTTATGTTACAAACTTTATTGTATTTTTTGTTGCTAGTATTAGTTTTTTAGAGGTTAACTGTAAGAAAGGACCATGAGGTCCTAAGTTCGCCTCAATAAAGAAGCATTTTCATTTATTTCATGGACTAAACTCCCGTTAAATTTGAGGAAAATGTTCTCAGAGTTCTGTGACCGTAAAACGACAATGTTCACAGATTTTTTCATCGATTTTTGCCACCAATTCATCAGTCACATGACTATGCCTACTGCTGCGATCCTTGTCTTAAATATTGGTTCGACAATTTTTTAAATCAATGCTCCACTGCCTCACTCGGCTTTCACTCATTATTCCTTGGCCATCACAAATCTAGCGATAAATTTCAATAGGTCTGTAATTTTTTGCCAATAAAAACCTTATCACACCTTGCACTTCACAACTGGCGGAATATACAGTTGTAGAGCTCATCTCTAAACTCCACTGCATACAAAGTACAGAAGTCACTTCACGATGCTCTTGCTATCACGGCTGGTTGCGTACTGAGTGTAGGAACACTCTGACGCCAAGATGGCGGTCCTAGCCCCGCCCACTGCCGCACCAGCCAAATAGTCTGTCACTAACTGGATAGCCCTCTTATATGTGACCGTAAGAATGATAACTCAAGTAAAATTATCAGATTTTGTTCCAAAAGCATAGTCTTTAATGGTTTGCTAAGAGATATTTAGTATTTAGGTTCTGCCACATAATTACCTCTGACTCACAGACTTTTTTCCACATCTAAATTTTTTCTTGATTTTGTTTGGGTTAAGCCTTCGAATCACTGATCAAATAAATGTACTGTACATTTACCTGCTCTCAAGTGATCCTTATGACCTTGAAAGTCAACTAGTTTCGATCCTCTCGGGATCATCTCCACGTCATTCCCTTTAATTCATTCTTACGAGCACGTCGATTTTTTGAAAAGCTTCGAGATATTGAGGCTTTAAGAATGCTGGCTAATTTGGTGGATGTTTTTGAGGAGATCTCAAGGAGATATTGGATGTATCTCCTTCAAAACATCCAACAAATTAGCCAGCATTCTTAAAGATAAGCCTTATGATAATAAACAAACGAGAATATATAAACTGAAATTTAACGATTACCCTATCTTTTACATAGGACGGACTGCAAGGTCATTCAACATAAAAACTAAGTAACATCTACCTAAACAGTCGAATCAAAAATCAAACTTATATAACTTACTAGCATATGCCAACCACTTGATTAATAATAAATAACCTCAGCTACGCTAAAATCGATTAAAATTTAGAAATACAGTAGAGTCAGTAGAACCCTGGTTAACCAAAATAAAGGGGAAGCGCCGTTTCGGATAAACAATTGTTTTTTAAACCTATCATATGCTAAAAATAGTCTATGTATTACCACCGTGTGTAGGAAAAATTAATTTAATAACACAGTGTTTTATTTCAGCTACAGAAATGTTACAATGGGTAAGAAAATACTTTAAAATATACAACTGAAGCTACTAAAGCATTTTACATTACATCTTACTTATATTTTTAGCAATTTATTACTTTACGGAATTCGGTTAACCAGGGTTCTACAGGGTGGGGCAATGAAAGCACCCCAATTTATAAGCTGTACAAACTCAATAATATTCACCCTATAGATATAAATAGCACATCAAAACACAGCTTATCTTTTGCCATTTTAACTTAACAAAGTCATTTTTCCATTTCTTGAGAACAAAATCCTGCAAGTGACGACCTTTTCCTACTTGACATTCCTTTTAAGGGACAACTCCATCAAATACTCCTCCAGCATTTCTTCAGGTTCACTTTAGTTTTTGGACGATTCTTAGCTTCAGTTCAAGCAAATCTATGGGGTGACTTTGAAAAACCTCGAACTTCAAGTAGCTTACTAGAACAACCCCCCCCCCCCCTCCCAAAAAAGGAGCCAACGTAAAGCTTTCAACAACAAAAGCTTCCTGGAAAATCCCTTTGGACTTTGAGTTACTGCGACTCGCATTCTTTCAACATTTGCTTGTATAAGAGTTTTGCGGCACCCACCGATTATTTTTTAGGTTTCAGCGTTTATCCTAAATAATTTTACCCAGTTTACCATTGTTTTCCAATCGGGAACAGCACCATGTTGACCAAGGATGGAATGTGGTCCAAACAATCTCAGGGTTTTTGCACAAGAATCACTTTTTTAAAAATAGGTTTCCACATAAAATTCTCAGTGTTAATAGCCTCAGGCTTAATATTTACTAAAATGGCATAGTTTAATGGATGTCATAAGCACAGCTGATCATTCGTTTTTGCAACAATTAACATGTGACATCTTAAACAAAAAGTGGCGTTCTCATTGCCTCACCCTGTACTGTACTCCATAAATGCAATAAAGGGCCATTCATGACTACAATCGAGGAATTCAAAATACACAAGGCCGTTAAACAGGACCCGCAAACAGTTTTGAACTACAAGCTCTCTTTCGCATTAAAAATTATATTCGATGCAGCTAAAAATAGTCTAGGAGGGATACAAACGAAAGTGTTGCGTAATCCTAAAGAAGGCTTTTTCAATAATAAAGTGGACTGTATGATGGGATATTTAGTTTAATTTTGGTTATAAATATTATGGACTTTTGGTTTAATTTAGATACAGTTAAGTTACTATTACCACCCCATATGAAGTTCTAGGAGTCTTGAAGGAAGATTGGTCAAATTCAAATGTTGTATGGCCATATGTTCCACTGCACTGGTGTAATTTAGTCCATCGAGAAGATATGTTCAATGAATGTCCAAATGTGAAAGAAATGAAAGATGCTACTCAAAGAAACTATATTACGAGGAAGCAATTCACTTGAAAGCAGCAATCTTTACATTTTAATTTTGTTATTGTATTGTTGCGGCCATGTGGGGATTTTGTAATATGCTCTCTCTCTCTCTCTCTCTCTCTCACACACACACACACACATACACACAATGATCAGCTGGCCTACTTATGAATACTGAACAGAAAGCGTGAACCTGATAAGAAAGATTAAGGGTAGAAGGAGGCAATGACACCAGCATGCAGCGGTCATTCCCTAGACTATACTTCCGTGTGGCCCGCTGGATAAACGATCGGTTGAATAGTTCAGTGTTTAGTGTATGTGTGTCACTAAGTGTATCATAAAAAATTTCTCAGTGTTTTAAAAATTAAATCGGTGTGTTCGTATAAATGATATAAAGATGATGACGTTTGCCTGAAGATGACCCCATGAGGATCGAAACCAGTCTCCTTTCAAGGCCATAAGAATCACTTGACAGCAGGTAACTGCACCAGTACTTGTATTTTTTTTCATCCCACCCTTTAAAACTTTTTTAAAATTTGTTTTGTACTTATCAGCTGCTGCATAAAACATGGTTTTCATTTTAGTACCTAATATTGCTGGTTAACATTAGACATTCCATCCCCATGTTAAATTTGTAGCCAGCTTTTTTACCAAAATCGTCATAGTTGATGTGAGCCACTGACAGATTGTGGCTGATCTAAATTACTGATTTCTGTTGAATGCACAATATTTTTAACCAATTCAAACTAATGGAATTACTTATTGTGAGCTATAGCAACTGTTATGACCCATCAACTTGGCCAGCAACAAAAAATAAGGTAGAAAATAGAGTTTTAGCCACTAGCGCATTCTATGTCTGGCTCACACAACTACAATCTTTTTTAACAAAAAATTGGCTACAGCTGGTCCATATAGATGGGACGTCTAACATGTTTTGTGGTGCTATTAGTACTGAAAACGTTTTCTACCGTACCATTATTAGCAAAATGGTTGTATTTGCCAAAAATCATAATTGAGTTTGACAATTAATTATTGTTTCAGAGCACATTTCATAATAGACAGGCGAGGTATCCTTCGTCACATGTTGGTGAACGACCTTGGTGTAGGAAGAAACATTGATGAACTGTTGCGGATCACCCGGGCCCTTCAGTATGTGGATGAGACAGAAACCGGTTGTCCTGCGGACTGGAAACCTGGACTGCCCGGAGTCTGAGCATCACCGTTATCAATTAATATTTAATTTAATTATGACAATTCCAGTGTTTTTGGCCGTACAACCTTGATACATTCATACATTATGTAAAATACATTTAATATCTTAGACAATTGTGTTTTTTCAATTCCTCTTGATGTTCTACACATCCGTGAAAACCATGAAAACAAGCCAGGATTTTTGTTTTGCTACTGGTGTTTTGTGAATTTTGTTATAACCGTTAAAAATAAGGATGGGCTGATTGCGGTATGTAAACCGGTGGTATCAAGGGAATGTCAACTGGATTCAACACCTATCTTAGGATCACTATTATTTTAAGGTACATACCTTTACTTTCACAGTTCAATAGTATGGTCAAACTCACTACATGTTTCGCCTATACATAGGCATTGTCAAGTGATCCATCAAGAACAACTCATCCATTGCAGACTCGTCAAGAACATTCAAATAAATACACATATAAGACGACACATTGTACGACAAAACATTTAACATTTAGTATGCCTACTTGGAGGCAGACTCAAATCTTAGATCTTAGGATCTCCTGAAATCGTGATCACAATTTCCTTGTGATGTTAAAAGAGAACTAATGGAACTGCGTCAGTGGATGCAGACTCGGCCATACGATATTGATCATAGAACTCTCAACCCTTTTTAGATTCACGTACGATGCCGGCATCCACGTTGGCTGGCCAAAGTGTTTAAATATGATATGAGTATGGTACATGTCTCTCGCTTGCTTTTTTTCACAATAGGGGAAAATCTGAGCTGTACTTAGCATGTGGTGGTCGAATCACCTAAATACAGATCTACCTAGTTAGGTGGAAATTGAAATCGATCCACTATTTCTTATTGCCATTACAATTAAAAACTCAATTCCGTAAAGTAAATTTTGTACTAGTGTAGATCCTCACCTATGGCTCGGCCCCCTTGGGTGGGTAGTGCCTTATTAAATTACTAACTACATCCTTGGAAAATTCCAAGTTTATAGAGGGTTAACACAGACCTGGGAAAGTTAGGAAAACTGGTATAGGGTCAGGGAAGTTAAGGAAAAGTTTAAAAAAGAGGAGACATAGGAATTGGTTAGCTCTGGAACTCACTAACTCGGTCGGGTTGCGGAACTGGCGAACCATCCCAGTCAGGAATTGGGTAAATCCGCAACCCGCTAACTGGATTTTGTCCCACGGCAGAATTCGCTAACTCTGGTAGTCACTAACCAACTCTGTACGACGAAATAACCTTACACTGCTGTATTTAAAAATGTCAGTGGCAGTAAAGATAAAATAAATTCCATTGTAGCTACCTAGAGTCCAAAGTAATTAAAGGCAATTAAAAAGACATTATTTTTTATTTATTGAGTTACATGTCAGTACAGTACATCATAATAACAGGACATATTGTCAATGGTTAAATAAAGACTTAAAACTAATAGATAAAACTAATACATCTGTATTAGTAAGATATTAAGTTATTTAAGATTTTTGGACCAATGTATTGTGGTGATGACTCGAATATTTGTAAATTATGTGCTACAGGTTTGATAATATCAGGGTCGGATTTAGCATTTTTGCGCCCCTAGGCCCAAATAATATTCCGCCCCCTAGTCTGGTCACAGTTACTTTCCTTCAAACCTTTAATTATTAAAAACTATATCATGCCAATAGGCCTAAGTTAATTGCTTAAATACCACTCCTGGTTGGAATCATTGCAAGTTCTTTTTTTAAGAATTGACTTGTTTAGCCTTAGCAAAATGCCGTCTTAAACACTCTTAGCAATTTTATGCTTTTAATAAATGCTCACGGTTGCGGCCGTGGGACTGAAACAAAATAACTCAGCCCACCGAGCATTCCTGCAAAAAACATGGCCATTGATTCCAATTCCAGGCCCAAAGATATGAACTCCATACAGTACGTGGTGCCATAGATTAAACATACTCCTTTAGTAGATTTGTCATAATTTTGGATTAGGTGAAAACAATTCTTGTTATTTAAGGAGTATGTTTTATCTATGTTTAAACCTAGTTTTTCCAACCAAAATAAAACGATATAATCATCAACAATAGGTTGTCTCCTGTTTATATTACAAGAAATTAAAACACACATTATAGAACTAACCCTAAAATAATAGCAACAAAATTACGTCAAAACTAACGTCTAGTGTCACCAACATGAACTAGACGTGAAAATTTTTTGAATTAACAATTACATATTACTCTATGGTCGTACTACTGTATCTAGGTTATATTTCCAAAGCAAAACAGAGCAATATTCCGGCAGACCATACCGATCCTTACGTCTAAGGAGAAAATGACAGCATTAATGGTGCTTTGGAGGGTATTAAATTTTTTCTAAAATCTAATGCAAACTGAGATTTATATTATTTCGTTAATTTTGTTTTAATATTCAACACAACGTATTATATATTTTAACTTGATACTGCAGATTGTTGTAAACTAATCAAAAGATTAGTTAATAACTTTTGTTTTGTGAGGTGAGGGTGGTAACAATGTCTAGCACGCATGCACCCCTAATCACTCTGATTAGTAGTGCCGAGCCCGAGCCAGCATAGTGGCAGTGCAGGGGCAATACGATGCATACCCCTTGGACGCTCGTCAACGTCAACATCCCTACAGCCTACTCCCGTATAACCAATGTTCGTTACCGATTTTGTAACGAAATTGATGCGTAATTCTGAAAAATTGTTTAAATTTCCTAACAATTATTTCTTCTCATCAACTTCAGAATCACAATGCTTTGGAGTTTTTTTTTTATCAACTATGACTATTTTTTTATTTTTAGATAGCCTAGGTATAAAAAAATTTCCTCTCGGCCTTGCGCCCTCTGGGACCTTGCGCCCATAGGCCCGGGCCTACCGGGCCTATTGGGAAATCCGGCCCTGGATAATATTCTTTTTTCCTGTATTGTAATTATGTTGAGTTTGGGTCTCCATAAAAGTGGAGAGGTTTCTATGGACCCAGCATGCTATTTCCAAAATATAGTGATCGTAAAAAGTAAGAACTTTAAAGTTTTCAAACAGTTTTTTACTAGGGGTTCTAGGGGGAACTTTGCCAATAATTTGTATTACTTTTTTTGTAATTTAAAAATCTTTTTTGAATAAGGAGAGTTACCCCAGATCAAGATACCATATGTCATTAATGATGAGAAATATGCATGATATATTATTAGCTGGGTTTCTAGATTCGTTACTTGTGAGATTATTCTTATTGAGAAAATGCAAGGGTCTAATTTTTTACTTAAATTTTCAATTTGAGATGCCCAGTTAAGATTTTTATTCAAAATTAATCCGAGGAATTTTACATTTTTTTGTGGAGATAATTGATAATTTGAAAGGATAATGTGATTTGAATCATCTTCCCTGTAGTTAGCTGAAAAGTTTATAATTTGTGCTTTTTCCACATTTAGGGCCAGACCATTTGCCCGGAACCAGTTACCCAGAGCAGAGAATTTTTTGTCTATGCTAGTCTGCAGGATGTCAATAGTGGGTCCTCTACACAAAAGCATTGTGTCATCTGCATATTGAAAAAGTTTCATCTTTGTTATATTTGGCAGATCATTTACATAGATTAAAAACAAAGAGGGACCCAATCCCCTGTGGCACACCACATTGCACTTTATCCCAAGATGAATTTACTTGTTGACTATTTTTGCTGATTTTAGTTCTCTGATAATATCTATTAGTTAAATAGGAAGAAAACCACAGTTGCTCTTTTCCTATAACTCCAATTTTGCCTAGCTTTTCAATTAAAATGTCGTGGTTAACACAGTCAAAAGCGCTGGATAGGTCGCACAGCACACCCGCAGCCTTGTGCGACCCATCCAGCGCCCCAGCTATATGATTAACCAATAACCATTTGTGTTATTGATGTTTGGGTATTAAGTCCTTTTCTAAAACGAAATTGTGATATATTAAATATATTATTGTTTCCCATATAATTTTTGAATTGTAGTTAAACTGCCTTCTCAAATATCTTAGAAAAGCACGGAAGTAAAGCTACTGGACGATAATTCTTCAATTCATTAACACAATTTTTTTTATAAAGAGGCTTGATTACAGAAAATTTGAGTTTCTCAGGGAAAACTCCACATTCTAGGGACTGGTTTATTATTTTGCACAAGGATTCTTGAATCAAATCAGTCACATATTTTATTACAAATAGGAGGATTTCATCCCATCCTGCAGATTTAGTATTTTTCAATGAATAAACAATTTTTCTCAAATCAGATATTTTAATTTTTTTAAACTTAAAAGGCTCATCAATCTTTGCTAAGTTACGAACCATGAACATCAATGCTTTGTTCTTATTCGGAGCTACTGCTGCTGAATTACTTAAGTTCAAAAAATGACGATTAAAATACCTAATTTGCCAGAGTTTTCAAAGATTGGCAGTTATTTTTCAGGCCGCTCTGAACATTATATGGTATCTCATTATTTAGTTTATTGTGGCCCAACTCCTTCTTTACAACTGCCCAAGAAGCTTTGGTCTTACAATTTGAGTTTTTAATATAATCTTTGTTTGTCCTTCTTTTGGAAAGATTAGTCATTGACTTAAATATTTTTTTGTAATTTTTAAAATACTCAATAAAAAACAGATTCTTGTTCCACTTTGATTCCCAATGAAGTTCTCGTTTTCTAATTGCTGATATTTTAATACCTAGTGTTACCCATTTTAGCGAATTTCCCTATTAGGAAGTAGCTATTACCGTAGGTCTCATGGTAAGACCTAGGTCCGGGACCCATTTAAACTATTAACATAAAAAACCACCTTTTACCCTCCCTGTTGCAGCAAACCTAAGTACTCGTTAAACTAATTCTATTTAAATAGGGAATAAATATGATATTTTTAAGGAGGCATTTTAGTGTAAATCCAATCAGGCAAATGGAAATTCGCTAAGTCTGCAGGTTTTCTGCGGCGGGGGTATTTTAGATGTCAAGTTATTATTTATGAAATATTATTAGCCGACATAAATAACTGTTTATTTTAAGTACAGTATATTTCAATGTAATTTGGTCGAACAGTGGGTTTCAAAATGTCACAAAAATGATTACATAACAAATTGTTTGTTTACAAAAATAAGCCTATTGATCGACGATATTACATATTTTTACAAAATGTTGTTTTTTCTTACCGTAAAGTACAGTATTTGCATTTTCAGTAAATGAGAAAAGTGAACTAAACACTCACGTATAATCAGGTTTTGTAGTGATAATAATCTGTGTAGCCTATATAAATTATCTGTAGAAATATGAACATATGTTGGATAAATATATTTTTTCTTATTGCTTTAGTTGTTTAGTTAAGATTAATCCATAGTACCGGGGGCAGAGCCTTTGCTCAGTTGTGGTTAATTGGGTTTAATCGTTAAAACAATATCGTTAACATAACTTTATAATTTACGAAAAATATTTTTATTACAAACCATAGATATATGATCGCTGAAATAATAACAACTCTGTAATGTAAAAGTTTGCAATTTAACCAAAATAAGATACACTTTTAACTGCTACTCCCAGAGAATTTTTCTCCCCTTTACTCATTGAAACCGGTAGTTTGACTTGTATGCTCACCAAATGCCAATTAAAACCCCCACATTTAAATAGTTTACTTGGAATGCATGACTTCTGAAAATGTTGACAGATTTTTTACTACCTACTCTTGGGGCTAAGTTCATCTCTGGAGGAGACTACAAACACAAAGCTAAGCATCAAGAGTGGGGTTCATGATTGGCCACACCAAGGTCGACAGTTGCTAATAGTTAGCAATGATAAGCGCACTAAATTAAAATATATTTCAACAGGTGAACCTATACCTACTTATTGTCCGATTCGAGGAAAACTCCGGATTTGATTGACTTCTCTTTATCAAAAGGCTTTAATCAAAACTACACTATTATCCTTTTTATGCTTTAAACTGAAATAGCGACCATATGAGGGTAGGTATTTGAAGCCAAGTATGAATAGAGATGAGAGAAGGATGAGTGGCGCGATATTGTAGTCTTGTTTGAGTGAAAATTTTGAAACATACGTTTTTATGTCCCTTGCCTTTTACTTCGTAGATACCAAATATGTAGTTTATCATTATGTGTTTTAACATTTTTTGGGACGGGGGCAACATGTTACACACATTTATTTGGCTTTAAATAGGTTCTAGGTATTTTTTTCGTATTTTTAAAGTTTCGAAACTCACGACCGTCACGTGTCCCTAGGGTACATTATGCAACTTTCATGCTGTTTTTAGAATAATTATTCATGCCGAAATATATAATGTCATATTTTTATCACATCAATAGTTATTAAACTTACGAAAAAGGAGCATATGATAATTTTGTTTTCATTGTCAACTGACTGAGATACCATGACTAAATAGGTCTAACCCTCGATTTGACGTCACGACCATTAGGGAAAAATTTGCAACTTTGGATCACGACAGTGGCAAGCCTGGCGTCGGTGGAGTCAGTTGGTTTTAGAGACTAGTTCGGGGTGTACGTCAGGATTGTAGTGCCGGTCGTTTCGAGTTGAAAGGAGGAATTACAAGATTAATAAAGGCAAGTTTGTGTTTTTTGTAATTTTGTTGTGTCCATGACCGTACGTAGTCATTTGATGAAGTAGACATGGTGTTAATTTTTGTTTATAAGATACAATTTCAATTGCTAGATTAACCTAGAAGTCCACTTTGTATCCTCAAACATGAGGTGCAGGGCTACTGCCAGAATAGAGCCAAATAACACGTAATGTCACGACCAAAGTTTCACGACCATCGCGGGTTTTTTCACGATTAATCCAGCCTTATGGATTATACTGAGTTTGGTCGTGACAATAACTTAAATATCGTTGTAAATTGAACAGTTTAGTTCAATTGAAACACATATTTTTATTATAACTAACAGTATAATTGAAGGATTGTTTAGAAAGATTTAGATTATTCTAGACAATTCACGACCGTACCGCTTGTCCCTGACCATCACATTTATAATTTCTATCATATAAATTTCAAAAATTTAAATATCATATTTCAATGTTTTATACACAAAAGAAGCACACCTCCATAAAAACATAACGATTTTTCGGGTCTCAGGTAAGTTTTTTCGGAGTTATGCAAACTTAAAAAGATGTTTATTGCCTTTTTCAATTTTTTGAGTTTTTTATTTTTTTCTAGAAAAACCAAATATACCAAAAGCTTAGTGAGCTCTTTATTGTATAATGGCCATAAGAGTAAATCAATTTATAGCAAAACATAGTTATAGAAATAATATTAACTATTTTTAATATTCAGTTTTATGTCCGTGATGGTCGTGAAAAAATTTGGTGATTTTCCATCAAAGATGCTCTATTAATAAAAAATCACCAAAGATATTGCGTTACCATGGACATTTTATGAAACTTCAAATGTTAATGAAATAAAAAAAAAAATAATAAAATTTTCAAAAAACGGAACAAAAAATTTTTTAAGTCCTTTTCCTGAAAACGTACGTTTCAAAATTTTCACTCGTTACCGACTAAGGATGACATGTTCCTTTGACAGGACGGTTAATTAATAGCCCATACAGCCAATGGCATCTAACGGACCACAGATTATAGTGGAATCAAGACCACAATTTTGCCTTGTAATTAACGAATTGGTCTAATTATCAGGATAGTACTGTGGAGTGTGGATAGTCGTAGTATTCACTTGGATAGTCATAGAACTCACTAGTGCGCGTTAATCCACACAATGGAGTATCTCATCCACAGTGCATGCCTATAAATATACCACTGAAACTACTTTAAATTGTTAGCGTCGGCTCCTACTTTAAAACAGTTAAAACTTAATTTCTAACAAACTGGAACGCTAAACCAAAATTATGGCATGAACGTTCCCTTCCTTTCAAAATTATCTTTAATTCTTTCAGCACAAAAATCATTAAAATCCGTCAAGTGGTTAATTCAGAATCGTGAAATTAAAAATCCCTGTCACGTTTTAATATCTAGCCTATAAAAGATAAGATGAGATGAGATAAAAAGAAGATAGATAGTATGAGATAATATAACTACAATTTACAGAAAATCCCTAGACAATTAAAGACTTGTGTTCATTCTGTGTTTTATGATTGCAAGGACTTATTAATAATTCGGGGGTTTGCAATAACACATTCTGTAACGTGACCATACCCTAAAGATTAAAACTATCTACGTTTTATCTACTATATGATGTAAAAAAATTTACCACGTACATGAATGACTCAACATTCTTATCTATCACGGCAATAAAATTAAGCTTATATTGGTTGTCATGGAACATAAACCCTACACAGCACAAGAGATGAGAGATAGCTGGAGTTGTAAGTTGACGGTCGAGGTCGTGATGATAAGGTATCGGTTACGGCTAGGTACTGAGTGTGGTACTGGTAGGTACATCAGTCAGTAGAGCCACGCCGCCGCCGTCATGGAAGACATCGCTATGCAGCTGTTCAAACTCGGCGATCAAGAACACAAGGGCTTCATAGTTAAGCGCGACATGCAGGTTAGTACACTAACATTATATACATCTGCCAGGTTATACAGGGTGATTTGTACTCAGTGTGACAAAATTTTTTTGATGTAAGTACAAAGTAAATGAAGTGTGATGATGCATATCAAATGTTCCAAGTCTCAAAATTAGCGTCCCAAAAAATTATTTTATGTTTTTCAAAAATAACCATGCTTTTAAACTTAATACAGCGATTTCTCAATTACCTGTATATGGATTTGAGTAGATAATGTCATTTTCGTGTTCTACATTAAATTTTGAACAAGAATAATGGAAAATGACGAAGGATCAGTTGTAAAAACTCCATTGTAAATAGATTCAAAGATAAAAATTAAGATATTTGATAAAAATTGTAAAAACAATGGTCTATTGCATTTTTCACACCCTGTATACAAGAAAGTGTCGGAATATGTTAAAAACTGCGCCATTTTATAAGCTTTCCAACCATATGCTACACTATTGAGGTTTAGATATTTTTTTGTTTGTTTTAGTGGTTTGCATACCAGAAAACAGTGAACTTTTTTTACTGTTTTTACTGTTCAAGCTGAATCAAAAATACAACTTTTGCTTAATACATGCCGACTTTCGATGTTTTAAATGTTAAAGACACCATGCTTTGTAGTTGAGTGAGGAATTGTTTCTCGAGTGAGGCAATTGCACTTTGCACTCGAGTTGCACATTATATTTTTCCTACAGATACCATGAAACAAATAAATTGGTAAAGAAACGTAACATATTTTAAAACAGAAATGAACTTTTAATATGACATTTCATGATACAACAGTACAACAGCTGACCAGCTGATTTACAGCCAGTGCTGCCAACGTATTTCGCTTGCTTGCGACCTTGTCTGCATGTTACGCGCTCACTATTTCGTGCCTTCACGTTACAAATCTGGAGTGAGACAAAGTAATTAGAGTTAGACAATGTTAACATTGTCTCACTGGTGAGCGAATTGTCCACTTTGCTTTCTCAAATCAGTGAGAGAACATGTAGGCCTACATTGTTAGGTAACTGTAGGAAAAGTCATAATTTCCGATGAGTTTAAAAGACTCGACTCATAGATTACGTACCTAACAGTTCCATATAATAAACATTTCTTGTAAATATTTGATCATTTTTCTAAATCTGATCTGGTTTTAGTGTATTCTACAAATGTTTCCCGCTTATAGCCGCATTAGGTTGTCCATGTTGATCTTCGTCAATCATAATGTAGTCAGCATGGTACTACCCACGTACTACCCATTGTCGCCAGTACGTTTACAAATTTCAGTCATTTTTTATAGCGATAAAATTTTGTTTACATTACTTAAGAACTGCCTGATTTTCTGCATAGTCTCTCAGTCACAATTGTATTTGCTTCAATTGGCATTAATTTGGCTAGCTACTGTTATAACGTAAGTTATATTTACCTGAAAAAATGCAGAATTGCCAAATGTAGAGGCCTAATGTTGTTCAGATGGGTTTTTGTTTCCCTTGAATGTGAATAATGCGAATCCTTCAATGAAAGTTTTACTAACCGACCATTTCTTAACAGATTTTATCCATTGACGTCTCATTGGAAAGAGCGTGTCGCGTAGATTTGCAAACTGACCTTACATTTGAAAAAGTCCCTTGGGCTCTGCCCCAGTGGCTTTGAAAGTTCCCGTGTTATCCTTATGAGGAACATAATTGTTTACATTTTGATAAGCTGTATAATTTAATTGCTGTTATTTATTAGTAAAAAATCGAGAAAGCCTGGGCAATTTGATATATTTTACTAAATAAGAAAAATGAATTGACAGGGTACCGGTACTGTAATTCTTAACATTGAAAGAACCGATTTTTAACCATGGAAACATAGGAAAGTCATAGAACGCCACCAGGTAGAAGAAAAAGAGATAAAAATACCCCCGCTGCAGCAAACCTGCTGACTAAGCGAATTTCCATTTGTCTGAATTGATGAGTTATTTTTACCATCGATTGTAAAATAAATTAGTGTGTGTTGTGGATTGCCAGGTTAAGATTTCCATCATAATAAATTGAAATTACACCGAAACTTAAAAAACAAAAGCCGAAATTAGTTCCAAATAAAACGTGAGTTTCCTTTACATTGCTTTTACAATCGAAATATCTTATACCGAGCCATGGCTCTCGGTCCCCCGGTACTAATATTAATTAATGCAAATGTGTAATTAAAACTTATTTGGTATATCAGGAATGATATTTTTTGGCATTTTATAAATATCCCGATTATTATACAACAGCCCTTCAAAGGGAGCGCATAATGGCAATGTAAGCTTATTGAATAATATCGACGTCATCAAGTTGCTAGCATCAGAGCAATTTGTTGCCAGTTGGTTGTTTTAGTGCCTTTTGAATTTGTTTACATGCATAAGCACTTTATTTGAGGTATATGGTTCCAAAATATTTTCTGGGGTTTTACTGTGTGCCAATTAAATAGACACATATCCAATTTCAAAGGTACTGCTAGTCTGCTACCAAGCCAAAAATAGTGGTGTATTTTATGTGTGATTTCGAAAATTTTGAATTGACCAACGGAAAGTCCACTTTCTTAAAATAGGTACTGTACATTGTCAAAAGGAGGGATAAAATAATAAAAAAAACCCTATGTTTTCATGTTTTAGCAATTGTTCACTTCCGACGTATTTCGTGACATCAATACATTGTCAAGGACGTTTAAAATAAATAGAATACCTCGAGTTAAAATATCCGTTAAACATGCGCTTTGATAGCTAAACTTAATGGATAATCCTGATTATTGGGGGTTCACATTTGATTTTGACCTATCTAAAAATTAGAATTTACAATAGCAATTACCGGTAATAAAATAAAATGGGTTTTAACTGCGCGAGGTCACTTTTGTAAGAAACATGTTCAATTATTAAAACCGTTTGAACTGCCTCTGCCTCTCTATCGGAAGGTCCGAGTATTTGAATAAGTATATTATACTTCTTATTAAGTGTGTTTATATAATTTATTAAATGATCGTGTTTTCAACGTATTTGCTCGATTATTACAACACACAATTTGCTTTCATCGTTTTAGTTTAATCTATATGGGATTAATTTTAATTATTTAAATTTAATTAATTTTATTCTATATGGGTGATCTATATGGGACAGTATCACAGTAATGGGACAGAGCTCGAAGGGAACGGACGTGCTTTCACCGACCTCCGCGGAGATAAGATAGTGAACTCTGAAATCGCATTTCGACGATCGTGTGCAGGCTTCCTATTAGTTTCAAAATTTTATTTTTTTCTCGGTTTAAACAATCTTAAAACAAATATATACGAAATGGCGGATAAATGTAAATTATGTCGAAAATCAATTACATCTCGCCACCTGAAAATTCAGTGCTGTGACTGTGCATCGCTTTATCATGCGTCCTGTGTGAAAATGTCTAAAGAAGATTTGGACTACCTAAACGACAACAACGAGGCTTGGCGATGTGACCCATGTTCCGTGACGAGGAGGAAAAGTATGCAGGTGAAGTCTCAGCTCGAGAAAGAAGATGTGAGTATAAAAGCTGTATTTGATCTCCTTCAAGAAATGCGTGAAGAATCCAAAGCACAAATTCGTAATTTAGAAACTGATCTTGGTAACTCTGTTGAAAGATGTCATCATGACATAAATGAACTCTCAAAGAAAATTGATAAACAATCAGAAGTAATAACAAACTATGAAAAACGCTTTGAAACTATCAATCAAGCTAACTTAGCCTTAACAAAGAGAGTAAAAGATTTAGAAAGTCGCATTGTAGAGCTGGAACAATACTCAAGATCCAATTGTATAGAGGTAAATGGTATTCCTGAGCAGAATGGCGAACAAGTCATTGAGGTAGTGAAAAAGATCGGTAGTAGCCTGGGTGTAGAGATAAATGATAATGATATCGATGCATGTCATCGCTTAGGACCAAAACAAAATGCCGGCGGCAGTGACAGATCTCGGGGGATCATGGTCAAGTTTACCAGACGAGTGATAAAGGAAAACCTGTTGACCAAACGACGTGCTAAACGTAACTTAAATACAAAAGACATTGGATTTTTGACCGGTCCAGCCGAGGTAGTCTATGTGAACGAGAGTCTAAGCGTGGCCAAGAGACAGGTCCTAAACGCAGCACGACAACTGAAGAAGGATGGACTTGTACAGTATGTATGGGTACGAAACGGAAAAATCCTTCTGCGAGTTGAAGAGGATTCGAGGGTAGAAGTAATAACGTCAAAGGAGCAGATTGAAGAACTACGCAGTGTACGCATCGCCAGCGTCAGCAACATCCCGTCAGCAACAGCGTCCCCGACTGGACCACGCAACCCAGACACTCCACCACCACACGACCACGACACGACAAGTACGTCGCCATCCGCACCACAGCTGGCACCACAGGACACGACAAGTACTTTGCCACCATCCACACAACACGACATGACAAGTACCACGGACACCACGACTTCCGCAGATGGTGCTGAGTAGATGTGCTCTAGTCATCCCGATGATTAAGGTATCGAACATTTAAAAATGGTTGTCTCTGTAAATATAATTAGATTTGTAAATTTTTATGTTAGCTTATTTTTTAAATTGTCTTTATTTAACTTATGACAACGGTTCTTGAAGATGACAGTTTTACTACTTGTAGTGCCGGTCTTATTATAGTCCAACAAAATATAAGGAGTGTAAGAAAAAATTTCGATTTATTTTGTGTTAAATTCCAGAATTTAACAAAAAAACCTGACATTGTCGTATTGACTGAAGTATGGATTGAAGACCACGAAATATCTAAATATAGTTTATCCAGTTATGTAACGTACGCAAATTGTAATAATAACTATAGAGCTGGTGGCGTGATCATTTACTTATCAGACCGCATTTCTGGTCATTGTATTGATTCAGTTGGAATGCGGACAGCGGATGTCCTATGTTTAAAAATCGATATAAGCACAGATAAACCAGTATTCCTATCCATCGTTGGCATTTATAGATTACATGAGTACAATGTAGATATTTTTATCGATGAATTCGATGGATTATTAAATGCCATTGATAGTCCCAATCTTTTGATTATTGGTGATATCAACATTGACTTGATAAAAAAATCCCCACATGTAGACAATTATTTAATGAAAATGTCAAGGCATGGGTTATTTTCACTAATTGAAAAACCTACACGTGTAACAAAAGATACAAACACTTGTATAGATCACATATTATTTAGACGTAGCGCTAACCATAAGATAGATTATAAAAGCTGGGTAATAGATAGTGAAATTACTGACCATAGAATGACTGCTGTAAATCTTGTTTTAATATGTAACACCAAATCCATTCCTAAAAAATCAATCTTTTCCAAAATAGATTTTGTTAAACTAAAAACGATTATAAAAAGCGTTGACATGTCCCAAATATATTTAACAAACGATACATGCTTAGGTTTTGAAATGCTCGTCGGCATCCTAAATAATGCTGTAGCAGAATCAAAAATCTGTAAAATTAAAAGCTCTACACAAAAACTTAAACCTTGGATGAACAACACTTTAGCGAGTATGGTTAAAGAGAAAAATAAGCTATTTAAAAAATCAGCTAAACAGCCTAACAATCAAATACTTCAACAATCTTATAAAGAGTTCAAAAACAGGTTAATAAATAAAATTAGAACTACTAAGGAAGTGTATTACAGACAAAAATTCGAGTTAAATAAAAATAATACGAAAAAACAGTGGAATGCAATAAACGAGTTAATCGGTTGTGAAAAGAATTCGAATCAGAAAATAATACTTACCCATGAAAATGACGTTTTGGTTCAAGATCAAACCGAAGTTGCAAATATGTTCAATGATTTCTTCCTTACAATTGCAGATAAGCTTAGAGATGACATAGTCTCAGATATTGAGGGAATTAAAACTTCAAATAGTGCGTTCGACACCACGTTTCCAACACGAACCTATTCAATCAAATCCATATTTTTCTTTCCTACAAATACAGCTGAAATTAAAAGTATAGTTAGTGCATTAGAAGATAGAAAAGCCCCAGGTTTTGATGAGTTAACACCTGTTATCATTAAAAACATCATAGACAGCATAGATAATGTATTGGTCCATTTAATAAATCTTAGTATGTCTACGGGTGTATTTCCCAATATTCTAAAAAGAGCTGTTTTAAAGCCATTGTACAAAAAAGGCGATAAAACTAATCCCACTAACTACCGTCCTATAGCCTTACTCTCTATCTTATCAAAAATAATAGAAAAGATTGTAAAGGAGCGTTTGATTAACTTCCTGAATAAAATTAATTTCTTTAGTAAAAACCAGTACGGGTTTAGAAGTAAAATGAACACAAGTAATGCTTTGTTAGATTTTATGTCTCAGGTTTACAATGGAATAAATCAAGGTAAATGCTGTGCAGGTATATTCGTCGATGTAATGAAGGCATTCGACACAGTAGATCACTCTATTTTACTGTCTCGAATGTACGAAGCAGGTATTAGAGGGATCCCTCTCAAGTGGTTCAGTTCATATTTATCAGAAAGAAGCCATGTAACTAGAGTAGGTGAATCTGTTAGTGAAATAGGTATTATTAAGCACGGAATTCCACAGGGTTCGGTATTATCTGGACCATTATTTCTTATTTATGTAAATAATCTTTGTGAAGGTGTATTCAATGGCAGACTAGTTGCGTTTGCTGACGATACTGCACTGTTTTACAGCAGTTCAAATCTAGAGCAGCTTAGACTAGAAATGCAAGCTGATATAAAGATGCTAAGAGTGTGGTTCACAAAACACTTTATGGTCATGAGTCCTAAAACAAAGTACATAATATTCAATTTGTCTCGTAACCTTAGCTTTGCTGAGCCATTAAAATATCATTCGTTAAATTGTAAAATGGATATACAGTGCCAATGTGCGGACATTGAACAGGTAAATTCAATTAAATATCTAGGCTTAAATGTTGACTCGAAGATATCTTGGAAAATACATATTGAGGCAGTTAGACAAAAATTATTGAAATACATCCGGATATTTTATATGTTGAGGCCAATCTGTAGGAAAAATGTTTTGAAATCTATATATTATGCTCTGATAAGTTCGAAAATCGAGTATGGGATTGAGGTGTGGGGAGGAGCTTATTACTCAAACCTTAAACCAATAATAACCATACAGAAGTATTTTGTCCGCATAATATCAAACAAAACAAAATTCGAACACTCTGAACAATTGTTTAAAGATTTACAAATTCTTACATTTAAAAATTTGTATATTTTTAAAGTTTTAAAAGCTTTCTTTGATAAAAGTGGGGAAGACCGGCACAACATAGGATCTCGAGCGTTGACCCTTCGAAGATGTTTCAATGTGTCAGTCCCTAAACCAAATTCAACAGCTTTTAAAAACTTTTATCTTTATCTTGCTCCAACTTTCTTTAATTACTTGCCAATTGATATAAAAACGTGTTTCAACAAAAGACGTTTTTGTTATCTCACAAAAATGTTTCTATCCTCCAACGATTCTAATGCATATTATCGAAATTGTTGCCAAGTTTATCTATGACGTGTATCCATTTCCCAATTTATCATATTATTTTATTTCTATATCTTAATGATCAACATATTACTTCTAAGCCACATAGTTTTTATATCCTAAATGCATCTAGTTACTCTCCCTTGTTATTTGTACAGTGTTTTCATATTTATCAGGTCTAAGGTATTTAGTCATATTTTAACAATGAAGCTTAGTAATGTTATTTTTTTTTTAGAGTTGCTTTAGAGTGTAACATTTATTGATGTCGGTGATCCCATCTTTTGAGCTGTTTTTATATGTGTTTTTTCGTAATAGAACATCCCAAACAGGTCTTTGACCTAGGGATGAATTGTTTCATAGTTATAAATAAGTGTGTGAGTTAAATCTTAAATAGTTAATCTAAGTTATTCTTAAGTACTCTGTGTAAAAGCTTGTACAAAAATATGAAACAATAAAGATTTTCTGATTTCTGATTTCTGATATATAAAAGGCAAAGCCCTCACTGAGTGACTCACTCACTCACTCACTCGTCACTAATTCTTCCACTTCCCATTTACCTAGGAGGCTGAAATTTGGTACGGTACACTGATTCTTTAGGCATTAAATAGGAAAACTAAGTTGTTTTTATTCTGATCGGACTCTCGGGCTCCGCCCCAGTGGCTCTGGAGTTTTCCATGTTAACCTTATGAGTACTCATATTTAAATGTAATTATTGAATCTTAACAGCTGTTTCAATTAAACAAGTTGGTTCTGTCCTATGATGTGCAATAGCATTAAAGTTACAAGGATTACCAACAGGATGCAGCACTATTATTTTTTTAAATTTATGACAACAGCTAATTTGCAACCAAAAGGTGAGTGAGCGTAGCGAACGAACTTCAACCTGGATGCGAGTTAGCGTAGCGAACGAGCTCCAACCTAAAGGTGAGTCAGCGTAGCGAACGAACTTCAACCAGGACGTGATTGAGCCATGCGAACGAGCTCACTTATTCGAAGTAAAACGGGGCAAAGCCCGCGGTACAGCTAGTTTGTTTATAAGTCTATTTTGCATTTAACGACCTCCCTGGGGCCTCTTTCATAATACTGTAAACTTAAAACTAATCAGCTGATCATCCAATGCAAATTTAATGGAAATTACAAGATAGCTACATTGTAACTGTTAGTTTATTATGAAACAGGCCCCAGTTTTCCAGCTTATTTTTATGTTTCTGAACTTTGAAAAGCGTAGTAAAACTTTTAGTCATAAAGACATCACTTAAGACTGTTTACTCATCACTCATTACCTACTGTTATTTCATCATCATTTTATACGGACACGTTTTGCCTTTGACTTTTGGATGGTGAAAATTAGACATTAGATTATCTATCGAGAATGTTATTAAAAATAACATGTAGTTTATTTAGCCAATACCAGAGTGTGCTACAAACTAAAATTCTAGAAATAGTTTACATCTGCACTTTCTATGGCTCTATTAAACTAGCTACGTTCCATTGGAAGTCTGGCTACATCTTAAACACCGGTATGAAATGTTTAGTTCCACTCATAATCAAAGCTACCTACTATATTTTTATGTTTCTCCACGTAGAAACGCGTGGTAAAACTTTCCTTGTCGTCATAAAGGCACTGCTGTACATTGCTGTTATCACATCACTATGACGGGTACGCTGTGCGTCATTCACCAGTCCATTGCGTCACTCCGCTATTTGTATTTACAAATTTCACTTCAGCTCGTTTACATTTGAAGGATTCAGTCAACGACCCAGCTAGCTAGAGAAGAAAGCCTGGAATATCTTCTATTGGAGCCTCACGCTGCTACAGATACTGTACTTCATATCACTACGTCTGCCTCCAGTGCCTCCCTGATGACAAGTCAATACCTTCTTACAGCTGTTATAACGTTGCAGTTGTTGAGCACAGTTTAATCCATACTTTTTCCTACAGTCACCCGACAAAGTTGGCTTCCTTGTACTGTTTATAGTACAGAAAGCTGCTAATTGCTGCATATTTATACTTTGCCGTACGGTTTATACTTTGCCGCACATCAGGATTCCAACGAAACAACACAAAACAGCGTGGTTTTTTTATGCACGTAATCCGTGTACGCTTGGAAATAGGTTGGCAACACTTAAAGATAAAAATACTATGAACAGCTGATTGACTATTATAACTATGATTTAACCTGTCATTTCGTGTTTATAGTTTCGGTATTTCTGAACCTTCTGGACTTTTCTTTTAAACGTTTTTAAAACATTCCTACGATCTTAATAAACAAGAAAATACCTTTAAAGCATTTTTTTAGGCGCGGAAACCACTTCAAATTAGAAAAACATACGGAACTATATTCTCAAAACGCGGAGCACATTTCTTGCCGAGGAAAAATAGCGGAGCGATACGGACCGCGGGTACTACTTTCTCTAGGGCACCATTTGTGTCGCCAGCTGAACCTAAAAACGTGTTGTATAGTGTTTGAAAGACTAATTATTTATGTGCTTTATAGTGACTGTAGGAAAAATATAATGTGTAACACGAGTGAAAAAGGCCTTTGCTGCACTCGAAATCATTCCGCACTCGCCTGCGGCTCGTGCGTAAACATTGCTCTCGTGTGCAGCAAAGTGCCACTTTCACCACTAGTTACACAAATAACTATAGTGTTTTTATAACAAGAAATATCAAGAAAAACTCGAAACACACCCGAACAATATAGCCGTAAACTTGCTGGACAACAGTGAATTTCTTAACAGAAGATAAATTGCAAAATGTTTCACTTATGAATTATCCTTCAGTTTAAATAGTTGGATTATATTATATTTTGTACGACAACGACAAACAAAGGTGTGTGAGTATGCCTACATGATGAGGGAAGGATGTTTTTTTAACTTTATTTAATTTACAGTCTGTTCTAAAAAGTTGAACAATAAGCAAATGAAATAACAATACAACATTAAAAGTTAACTTGAAGAGCTAGTATTGACCACTGCCAACACTAGCTAACAAAGAGAATGTTGATAACACTTAGCCGAATCTGAATGGGAGGTCCAATATCGTATGTCGCTTCATAGTCTGTAAACAGTGTTGTGATTGTCCAATAAATTAAGTGCAAGATGATTTGAATTATTTTCCAATTTTATAATGTATTTTTCACTAGATTTGGTAATTTCTTCTTTGACTGATCGAATTTTAAGATCATTATGAAGTGTTCTGTTGGTAACAAACCAAGGTGCGTTGACAATTTCACGTAGTAATTTTGATTGGTAACGTTGAATAATTTCTATGTTTGAGGTACTTGTTGATGCCCAAAGCTGAATCCCATAAGTCCAGTTTGGTTATAGAACTGTTGTACAGTAACGATTTATTTTTTGTTTTGATCCAAGAAGCCAATTAAGTTTAGTTCTTATTAAATGAAGATGTTGACTTTTAGTCCAGATATGTGCCTTCCAATTAAGCTTTGCACCTAAAAAGCATGCCCAAGTATTTTATTTCTGTTACTTGAGGGAGGTGGTTGTTCATGGATACTGGAGGACATGTAGCCTGATTTGGGTAGGTAAAAGTAATGTGTGCAGATTTATTTTCATTAATTTTGAACCTCCATGTTTTAAACCAATGTTCAATTTAATCCAATTTTAGCTGTTAATTTGCTAATTAGCCTGATCCAGATTGTCGTGGACAGATAAAATCGCAGTGTCATCCGCAAATGTGGCATTGTAATCAAGTTACTGAGGAACGTGATACACCCACCATTAATATTGCGTTTCATAATCTTTGTTTTCTCTTCTCTTGTCAGAAGACAGTTTAAAACTTGTGCCAAATAATGTAGTTTAGCCCTTAGCTCCTCGGTTTTCACCTAACCAGGGCTACATTGTGCTGCGTCGCCACGAGCAATCTGGACTTGTTTGTACACTTGTGATGTGTCATATTTTGTAGTCGAAATGCTGTCAGTTTGCACTGTTAAGGCCGGCCACACACAGAACCAGGCGGGTCGGGGCGCGACAGGGCACGACGAGACGCCTGCCTTAAGCCCTGTCTTGTTGCTGTCACACACAGAATGAGGCGTCAAGTAAAAAGTTTAGCCCCCATAAACCTGAAAATGAATATAAGATTTTTGTATTTCTAAGCCTTGAGCCGATTTAGCCAACTTTTAAATTTGAATTTATACTTGGGAGCAGAATAGAAAACAAAATTTAAAGTCATACCTCCAGAGGAGTGATTTTTGAAACCCTTAAGATATGAGCGTTGGCCCTCTTTTTCCTCAGTTATCAATACCAAGATAAATTATTAGTTATTCAACCACTGTAGTAATATTATCACTGCATAGTCTTATCAAAGGGTGTAATCTTTGGTCGTATAAATTGTTACAGTCTTGTATGTAAATTGTATCGGTTGTAAAATAATCCCTATCAAAATTAGCCCGTAAGGGAATAAATCACATGACCGTGCATGCGCAGAAAGTTCTGCCCGGCAGCGACTTGCCTCGGGGCATAATTTTGGAGACCTTCGCATTTTGCCCTGAGGGCGCCCGGGGGCGTCTTTTCGACGTGCCCTGCCTCGCCCGGTCCTGTGTGTGGAGCTCCATAAGCGCCCGTGCAATTCCCGTCGCACAAGACGCCCTGGGGCAAAATGCCCTGTCGCGCCCTGCCTTGCCTGGTTCTGTGTGTGGCCGGCCTTAAAGTTTCTGTTGTAGTGGGCTGACAGATGTTTTAAATAATTTTTAGTTCATTTGGTTACCAAGAAGAGATAAATAAACAATAGGATATATTTTTAGGCTTTCCAACAAAAAGTGGTTCTACTTATTTGCACTGAACAATTTATTGTTATTTACATTGAAATAGTTATTTGTGTAACTAGTGAGCAAAAAAAGTGGCACTTTGCTGCACACGAGAGCAATGTTTACGCACGAGCCGCAGGCGATTGCGGAATGATCTCGAGTGCAGCAAAGGCCTTTTGCACTCGTGTTACACATTATATTTTTCCAAAAGTCACTATAAAGCATATAAATAATTAGTCTTTCAAACACTATACAACACGTTTTTAGGTTAGGTTAAACCCAAGCCATGAACGGAATGGGAAATACTGCACCAACTGATTGTAGTCGTAGTATCTTTAAGTGTTACTTATTTTCAAGAGTACAGGTATAAACAGTAATAATCAGTATTAGAGTGGGTTTTTCTTCAAAATATTCCAATCAAACTTTTTCTGGCAGTTTTGTAACTTTCTTACTTACGTGCCAAGAGGAAAACAGTTCTTATGCTCGTTCATACGTCTTTCTTGATTTTTCAGGTAACAGGTTTAATGAAACATGTTTAGTTTCTGCTATTTCTAGTCTACCATTATATTCACAATCACTTTCACCGAGTTCATTATTTTTCCTACAGTTACCACCTACAGTTTCCTACAGTTAAATGTACATGTTCTCTCACTGATTTGAGAAAGCAAAGTGGCCAATTCGCTCATCAGTGAGTGAGACAATGTTAACATTGTCTCACTCCAGATTTGCAACGTGAAGGCACGAAATAGTGAGCGCGTAACGTGCAGACAAGGTCGTATGCGCGCGAAATACGTTGGCAGCACTGGCTGTAAATCAGCACTGCTGATTTACAGCCAGTGCTGCCAACGTATTTCCTTTGTTGTATTTGTTAGGCCTACTTCACATTAAATGTCATATTAAAAGTTCACTTCTGTGTAAAAATATGTTACGTTTCTTTACCAATTTATTTGTTTTATGGTAACTGTAGGAAAAATATAATGTGCAACTCGAGTGCAAAGTGCAATTGCCTCACTCGAGAAACCATTCCTCACGAGCCATCTCTCGAGTGAGTCAATTGCTCCCTTTGCTCACTAGTTGCACAAATAACTATTTCTACATGTCAGGCTCACTTATAATTCATCTTTCAAATACTACACTTCAGTATATGTTCAAACCAAGCGTTGAACGAAAAGATAATAAACTATAAACACGAAATGACAGATGAAATGACAGGTTATATCGTTAATAGTCAATCAGCTGATCATAGTGTATTATTATCTTTAAGTGTTGCCAACCTATTTTTAAGCGTACACAGATTACGTGCATAATAAGACCACGATGTTTGGTTGGAATCCGAATGTGCGCCAGCGCCAAACCGCACGACAAAGTATAAATATGCAGCAATTAGCAGCTTTCTGTACTATAAACAGTACAAGGAAGCCAACTTTGTCAGGTGACTGTAGGAAAAAGTATGTTAAATTAAAACAATCATATTTGGTGAAAATCTTTAGACCTTTATTTCAGGTATTTCTCGTGATATAAATTAAGTAAAGTATCCTATTTATACGAGGTTCTTTCCACTAAACTGTTATTACAAATGCCATAACCGTCTGTTGTTTAGTTTATATATCTATTGTATTTATTTGTAGTTTGTGAAATAACTGAAATAATTACAAAGTTCAATGGAGGGAGATCAAAAAACGAACCCAAACACTTTAAAATCGATGAAAATCCATAAATTCATGCATTTAAAAAATATAAACATTTTTAGAGAGATTTTTGTAAGCAGAAAAGAGCAGCCTAATTTTCGGACGAAAGAGGGTTCAAAAGCAAAATGTAATAATTAAGGGGGAAGACCAAACACCAATGAAAAAGTGTGCACAGTGAGGACATCTCTTTATTTCACAACTTTAACACGAAGTCAATAGCGTGTTCAACCATAAGTAAACAGGAAATAATAAAAGGGTAATAATTTTAAAATATGTTTAACTTTCAATCAAAGTTTCAAAAATTATCTCTTAAATCGTTCTTGGCATTGAAATCCGATAATTATTAAATTTATTTTAGTAGCTGCTGATTTTACGTGTCAATATTCTTGTAGGTGGATAATCCTAATGGAGACATTCGCTATTAAATCAGTCTAGCATGTTCAGGACTTAAGCAGGGTATGATTTCCAAAAATGCTGGACTACTGAGCGCAGTCTAAAAATAACCGTTATTGTAAGACTGGCAGATATACAATACTACTGTAATAGGTATAAGGTCATTGCTCTGTGTTCTCTATTATGATTTTCAGTACGACCGTTCTCAATCACTCAACCAACCTGGGAACTCCACTGAGCGAGTCTGACCCCAGAAAAAGGGCATACACATGGCGTATTTTTTACAATTTTTATTTTATTTTTTTATTTTTTACAATATCCCATATTTTACATGTAAAATAATGAACAGCCTTATCAAGCTCTCTCTCTCTCTCTCTCTCTCTCTCTCTCTCTCTCTCTCTGTCTCTCTCTCTCTCTCTCTCTCTCTCTCTGCTTAGACCTACAAGTCATACGGATTAGGTCTAAATGATCAACGCCTTTTGACACACAGGCAATGGTGCCGCGTTCCGCGTTTTCACCATACTGCGTGTTGGGTACTTGGAAAGGGTTTTATTGTTGACTATGCGGGTTGTAGTTATACTGACCGGTTCTGTACATATAGTAAAACGTGACTTCAAAGGAAATCACAGTATATGCACGTAATCAGTAGGCTTTAACATGTTTTATCAATCGTTTAAAGTTATGTATTGTTCAACTTGGAAAAGATAAAACGTTGACCTATCTAGTGAGCGTTTAATTAGTTGGTGATTCACGGTTTTCCGCTACCGTAAGTACTGTGTGTGTGTGTGTGTGTACCCGCACATCGGAAGTGACCTTGAAGCGTCCTCATATCACTGATAACGGCAACCTTGGCGATATTGACACTGACAGCGACCGTGTGAAACTTACCGAAGACTGTTATACCTAATGCATATTGCATAATGAACTTGCACGGTTCATCATACAGTAAAATCTCTAAAAAAAACTCATTCCACGGGGATTATAAATACGTCTTGTTATCAAGGTTAGGTTGACTTCTTATCGAGGGTTATGTGATTAAAAGTACAGTGATACAAAATCAAGTGTATTTGAAAAATCGAAAATTACTCTTGTTATCGAGAGCTATTTGCTATTTAGGGTTGTTATTGAGGCTCCACACTGTATCTATTTAGACTTGAAACGTTGATGCGACATAATTCTGACTGGTCATACATAGATGAAAGAGGGATTTCTTGGTGCATATTCACGTCAACTATTTATGTTCTTCCACTGGGGTAATGATTGCTACCTAAGGAGAAAATTGACTTAAAATACATTTAGTATATAACTTTTATCATTTCCAAATTAAACTGCTAAATTACTGCTAAATTAAACTGCTAATATTGTGATTACGTGCATATAACGTCAATTCCATGGCCTACCTACTTACAGGACCTATTTCTGTTCCCTTTTCACTATCTACGATACCCAAGAAGAAAATTGTATTTAAAATCCATTCATTATATTTTGTATTTGATCAATTTATATTAAAATTGTATAACCAAGGTGAAAACAATGTAAAAACTACAATTCTTTAATTCACAACACAAAGCGTATTTAGAGGCGAGACGTTGAATTTTGCGTGTTTGAGTTAGGTACGACTGTTATTATTGGTATCAGGTTGCACACACGCTTGGTGCCTGCGTGTGGAGCGTGACTAACCTGTCTGAGTATGTCTACTGACAAGTGACAAGTTTGATAGAGATGATATGTGGTGAATGGGACATTATGGCTACTCACTACCTCAGCCATCAATCATCTATTTAGGAATGAGAATGAGACAGAGATCACTGAGGGCGATTAGAACTGTGTGTTGTAAACTTTATGGTGTGCAGCAAACCTGCAGACTAAGCGAATTTCCACTAACCTGATTGGATTTGCACTAAAATGCCTCCATAAAAATATCACATTTATTTCCTATTTCCTCTACATGCATGAGAAGGGTTTTAATTACTTGAAAGGTGCCTACGTCCATTGGAAATGAAATAATGAACAATCAAAACCGCGGTTTTGCGCGGTATTGGAATAAGACTCATTTTGTTCTCCCATACCTGTTGAGTATTGCATGTTCCTCAAAACAATACATAAGCACGTCCCTCCTTAAGCCGGTGGAAGCTTACATTTAAGTCCCTTAGAACTTTAACTATTTTTCTGTAATCATCAGATAGATGACGATGGAAACAGTTTAATTCTATCTTGACCAAAACACTTGTACCGTGTATATATTGGTAACCAAGGCATCCAAAGCTCTGGCCATTTGGTCCAATATTGTTACCCCGGAAAGGAAGATTGGTGGAGGTTTTGCCTCCTTACTCGCCTGACTGCACCGGCACTTCATCCATTTTTGTCATCATCCTTGGAGTAAAGAGGCTCATCAAAGCTGTTGCTAAGGGGAGTGGAGACTGATTGTTTACACGATGACGTTTTTGTTCATGATCTGGTGAAGAAACAATATTACTCTTATTTCTTGATTGAACAATTTGCCAGGAGAGGAATCAGAATATCAACCATCTAACACCAGCCATCTAACACATAATCTCAATAACAACTGAACATATTTTAGCCAAGCCTACCAAGGCTGTGAATTTCAATTTTTAATAATGCCTATACCTATAATTCAAATATAACTCAAAAGTTTTTAAATTTTAACAATGGCCTTATGGATTGCCATGATGGTTAAAAAATAACGGCGTAAATGTAAACAAAGCAAAGAATCATAGCATATGTTAAAATTAAGCCACGACCTAACACAGTACAAAGGGGAAAAAATTGGATGATGACCACTGATCAAATAATACAGAGAAAGTCTTAAGTTTAAATTTTAAGACACAATTTGGAAACTACCACTGATCTAATAGATGGATCCATTTCATAAATGGCAAACTTAAGCAGGTCCACGACGTAGGAAGTGGTGAAGGAAGTAGTAAGTGTGAGCAGTGTGGAGTGTGGGAACCCTTTGTAGGAGTTAGATAATTGTATCTAAAATACTAGAATGCTATGGGCAGGGAGGGAAACAGGTCCAAGACATAGGAAGCTGTGAAGGAAGTAGTAAGGAAGTAGCAGTGCGGAGTGTGGGAACCATCTGTGGCAGTAAAGGTTAATGTATCTGCAATGCTAAAATGCTATGGGAACCCAGGGAAACAGGTCTACGAGTGGTGAAGGAAGTAGTAAAGGCTGACAGTGCGGAGTGTGGGAACTGTTTGTGGGACTGGAAACGCTTTGGGACAGTTGGAATAATTGTATCTAAAATATTAAAACGCTATGGGAAGAGAGGGAAATAGGTCCACGACGTGGAAAATGGTCAAGGGGAAGTAGAAAAGGCTAGCAGTGCGGAGTGTGGGAACCAGCTGTGGCAGTTAGATTGTATCCGCAATACTAAAATGCTATGGGAAGGTTGGGAAACAGGTCTATGACAAGTTGAAAGTGGTGGAAGTGGTAAAGGAAGTAGTAACGGCTGGCAGTCCGGGGTGTGGGAACGGTCTATGGAAGTTAGATTAATGTATCTGCAATCCTAAAATGCTATACGAAGGGAGGGAAACAGGTCCACTAGGAAGTAGTGAAGGAAGTAGTAAATGCAAGCAGTGTGGAGTGTGATAAAAGTTTGTGGCAGTTAGATTAAACTATCTGCAATACTAAAATTCTTTGGGAAAATAGTTCCTCTATATAAGTGATTTTTACCATCGACTGTAAAATAAAATACTATGTTGTGGATTGCCAGGTAAATTTTCCATCATAATAAATTAAAATTGCATTGGAAATTAGTTGTAAATAAGACTTGGGTTTCCTTTATATTGCTTTTACAACAAAATTAACTATACCGAGCTATGGCTCGGTCCCCGGGTCCCGGCAAGTCCCGGGGTACTTGGGAATTAAAACTACTACATGATTCTGCAGTTTTAAATAACTAGGTACGGTATTCTTAAATCAATTTTTTTTATCTAAATAGGCTATTATGAACATGCTTTCTTATTATTTACTTTAAAATATTTTAGATCATATCATCGTGTACACATGTTGTATTGATTGTTATTGTGTTGGCAACGACTTGCGGTATTATTGCCCAAGTAGGATCAAGTATTTTTTGCGTTTTAGTTTTACAAGAAAATACCTAATTTGCATAAGTGTCATATTAAGGAAAATTTCAGAATGCATTCTCAAAAACTGCCTGATATTAGTAGAAAATGAGGACGAGCAATAAACCTCCGAAATGCACGAACAAGTACTTCTGGCAATGTTTTGAGATGGTTGAATGTAGAACACTGAACACTTGCTTGTAAACAATGGTTTTCATAATTATGTTTAACTAGCTGTTGTACCCGTGCGTTGCAACGGGAAGAGGACACAAAATAGAAACATTTTAATCTTTACATCTGTTGCATATAATAGTTACACATCCCCCAACGCTTTTAGAAACAAAATTCAACTTTTATGGCCCTAATAGAAACGTTTAAGTTATGACTTTAATATGGTAAGCAGTTGATACCACCATTTCATCTCCATTAGTAACATATCTTTTTATTTATTATTGACATTTTAAATTTCAATTTTGAAGTTACTACTAATTATTAAATTTATATGAACATTTTTTTTAAATGTCACTCTTCTTTAAATTAAATCACAAATCCTTCCATCTTCAGTTTCTTCACTCACAATAAATCATTAGCACAAACTAAGTCAGCTGTCATAAACTTTAGAAATATTGCTATGCCTTTTCAATACATTCTTTTAAATATTAAAGAAACTATATCTATAGGTACTATAAAAAAGTTTTAACAAATGTAGCATTAAAGACAGCAGACAAAACTAATATGATTATCAAAGCATCAATGCCTAAACAATTTAACAGCAAATACAGTATGTTTCATTGCATCTCTGATTCTACTCTACAAAAATATCAACAAACAACTTAATATACAAACCAGTTCTTTTAATCAGTTCCATCGTCCATTGGCTTTACACTTTTACACTTACCATAAAGTAAACATAGTAACAGATATTTAATTGATTTTAGAAAAAAAAGAACACTTTGTACTACTTAGTTTTATGATATTTTCCTTGGTTTAATTTAATCAGTGGTGTGGCAAAACACAAATAATAAATGTATCAAATAAAGTAAATGTGAACTGAAAGCTATGTTAAGATAAAATAAGAGTATTTTGTATTACCATTTGATAATTAATTATAGTTACGCATATGCAACAGATTTAAAAAAAAATCAACACAGTACAATTTAGTTATTGATGATATTCTTTAGTTTAATTTATGCATAGGTTTAGCAAAACACAATAACTTAATTTACCTAAATATACATATAAAAAACAATGTGATGTGCAATTATGATAAGTTAATTTAACACATGTTAAGGAGTTAGAATTTATTTAAGTAGCCTCCAAATTCATATAAAATATCTATACATTGTAATTTTCATACTGTTTCCATCAAATCACATTAATAACATTATTTTCATAACTTAGACGCTTAAAAAAAAATCAAAGCAGAGCCGGAGTTGATACAGCAACGGTTATAGAATCTTTTTTATATAATCATTGACTTAGTTTTAGAATAAATAATCCATGATAAAAGGTTAGATTAAAATAAACCTACCTCATAGTTATGGAAAATATTATATTTAATTTCTTTGTATCATCTGTCTGAAATTGTGAAATATGCAGTTTAGCAGTTCTTCTTGTTTACATTTAAATGACAAAGCAAATGTAAACAAACATTCTAAGTGTTCTCATCGCAGCCATGGAGACCAATCAATATTTACTTTTAAAATCTTCACCTCACAACTTTTAAAGCCAAGGTGGCAAAGCTTACGGTCAGTATCGAAATGTGAATAGTCCTATAATGGTCCTCGGTATGGTAACTATATTTTTGTAAAATTTTAGTCCAATTTGTACAGTAGCTTTTGCACCTATTAGTAATACACATACAGACAGACACCATTAGATTTTTATATAATAGTATAGATGTACAAAATTTAAGAAAACAAACCTCATAAGGTATGGTTACAACTATTTGTGCAATTCTCTCAAAGCAGGCATAAGTCTTCAAAAAGTTACATCTGCTAATTGTATGGATTCATGCAGGATTATTTCTGCCTGAACTGCAAAATCTGGCCAAGATTGAGAAAATTTTGATTGGTTTCGGTTCAAGTTCAAGTTTGGGTTCAACCAGAACTGTGGGTTCACCAGATGACATAAGCAAACAAACCCAGAACAAATACCAATACAAAGGATATGTATGTAATGTCCACATATTTACTAACTAGGTGGCGTTTGCAGAGGCATCCACAAATGGATGCCTCTGCATCCACAAAATTGAGCGGAGTCATCAAGGGTTCATATTATATTGTTTTTGTCATACTGTAGTAAAAAAAGTAGTTTTTTATGCATGCGTTGCGGGTCTAAAGTATTATTTTTAATATTTAAGGAGTAAAAATCGTTTTTAGCCTCTTTGGAGTAAAAATCAGCTATTGTCAACTCAGTTGTAAACTTCGATTGTAAACGATTGCATGTATCGAAAATATGTATCGATTCGTGCTTCGTAATCATTTTAATATACAGTCTACAGTCTCTTCCCGTAGCATTTTAGCATTGCAGATACATTAATCCATTCCCACACTAAACACTGCTCACCTTTGCTACTTCCTCCACCACCCCCTACGTTGTGGAACTGTTTCCCTCTCTTCCCATAGCATTTTAGGATTGCAGATACATTAATGTAATTGCAAAAGACAGTTCCCACACTCTGCACTGCTAGACTTACTACTTTCTTCACCATTTACTACATCATAGACATGTTTCCTTCCTTTCTCATAGCATTTAAGTATTACGGATAGATTTATACTGCCCAAACGGTTCCCCCACTCTGCACTGCCAGCCTTTACTACTTCCTTCACCACTTCCTACGTCGTGGGGCCTGTTTCCTTCCCTTCTCATAGCATTTTAGTATTAAAGATACATTAATCTAACTGCCACAGAGGGATCTCACACTATGCTGATGCTCATACTTTACTACTTCCTAAGCCACTTCCTACTTCGTGGACCTGTATTCATAACTTTCTATAGCATTTTAGATACGTTAATCTAATTGCCACAAACATTCCCACACTCCGTACTGCTAGCCTTTACTACGTCTTTCACCATTTCCTATGTCATGGGCATGCTTCCATCCCTTCTCTTAGCATTTCAGCCTTGCAGATAAATTAAAACTGCTACAAACGGTTTCCAGTTCCCACACTCCACACTGTTCACCTTACTACTTCTTTCACCTCTTCCTATGTCGCGGATCTGTTTCCCTCCCTTCCCATAGCATCATAGGATTGCAAATAATCTAATGGTCACAAACAGATCCCACACCCCGAACAGCTCGCCTTTACTACTTCCTTCACCACATCCTACGTCGCGGACCTGTTTCCTTCCCTTCCAATAGCATATTAGGATTTTTTTTTCATTTTTTTTTCATTTGTTTTTGTTGTGAGAACCAAAGCTCCCCGACGACTACCCGGTACCTGGAAATCCTAAACCCAGGCCCCATGGCGTAGGCCGGAGCTTACGTACCAACCCTGAACACGCCATGAGGTGGATGACTTAAGGCCATCAAGCTCATCGGCTACCAAAGGCAATTCCCATCGGAAAGAGGGTTGCCCCTCAATCCTAACCTGGGATACCGACTACTTGGTCAAGCGCCCACTCCACCTGGGTTCCCCCAGGTACGACACCCTGAAGGACCATAGTGGAGTGCCCTGACGCATTTAGTGCAAGCAACACTCGGGACCTATCTAATCCCTGACAGGCAGAACCAGCCATCAAAGCCAGGAAGAAGGGGACCACCAGCAAGCTGGTGGGGAACCCCAACCACCTATTACCACCACTACCCAATCGAGGCCTTACCCAGTTCCTGGGAAACTAGAGGTGACCAGGGCGATAGATCCCCGAACACCCCCAGCGGGCTTGAACCCAGCACCCGATCTACTTCGTTTGCCCATCTAGCCCATCATCACTGCCAGGTCATCAGGGTTTCCCAAAAGGAGGCAGGAATAGAAGTGCCACCCGGATGAACCTATCCACCAAAGGTGGCGACACCCTTTGCTCAATTGAGGTTCCAGGGAGAACCCCCCACACTCTAGATAACCATACCTTCTGGTCTCAGAGACAGTATATTAGGATTGCAGATACCTTAATCTAATCGTCATAAACAGTTCCCACACTCCGAACAGCTCGCCTTGACTACTTCCTTCACCACTTCCTATGTCGGGGACCTGTTTTCCTCCCTTCCCATAGAATTTTAGGAATGCAGATACCTTAATCTAATCATCATAAACAGTTTCCACACTCCAGACTGCTTGCCTTTACTACTTCCTTTACCACTTCATACGTCACGGACCTCAAGCTAGTGTCTTCATTTGATTATATCTATTTCTTTATCTACTGCATTCCAAAGTCAACAGCTGATCATATGTCTTTGTTTATGTGTCAAATACTGCTTCCATAAGGATTGAATTGAATTGAAAATGTCTTTATTCATATAATATACAGTGGTATACATCGAATGGCGTCATTATGCTAAATTACAGCTAACAAATTAATTTCTTTTCATCACATTTAAGATTACATTGAAACTTTGAGACCCAGTGGGGCGGATTCCTGAGAGACTTTTTTAACGCCATATAGATGTTGGCACTCACCGATATGGTCTTTATCACCATGCAAAATTTGAAAACGATTGATTCAGCTGTCTAGGAGGAGTTTGCGTATTACGAAATGCTTAAGATTCTACGTATAAGAGCTTCGCTTGCTTCACTCTCTCCGCTCAATAAAACTTGTTATAGATGTTGATAGTTCTGAGGGAAACTGATAGGCTAAGTTAAATTAATTAATGAGATAGTTGTATTTTGTATTATATCTATAAGCATCTTATTTATTTATTGCTTTATTAAAAACCGTGAAACGTGATCACTCCGCTCAAATGGCTTTCAATGCTATGAAAACAATCCTAGTAATTAAATATTCAACTATAAAGTAAAAACTGATTTAGGAACTGCAGTAAAAAAATCCTAAATGTAATTAAAGAAGTTAACTCATTCTCATTATTTGTGCATCTTTTAGTTGGCCATTAGACAAATAAATACAACATGGACATTAATCATGGGCGCCCACAGGGGGTTGCAAGGGGGCGCACTTGCACCCCCTGGCTAAAAAAATAAGAAATAAATTTAATACCCATAATGTTCCTTAATCGTTTGGGTTTAAAAAAAAAATTATAAAAGTATGTTCATAATGGTAATTTCTACAAAGTGTTTTTAATTGACGTTTAACTGAAATAAGTAATACGAGCATGTTTTTGCGCAAAGGCTTCTTGATTTTTTATTCAAAAACAACCTTGTATGTAAAGAACAATTTGGATTTGTAAAGGGGAAAGGTACGATTGATGCTACCGTTGACTTAATTACCAAAATAATCAGTGCTGTAAATAATAAAAACAAAGCTATCGGGGTATTTCTGGATTTTCAGAAGGCATTCGATTGCTTGGACCACGGTGTAATTTTTGAGAGGCTTTATAATCTGGGAATCCGTGGCCTGCCCCTTGACTGGATTAAGTCGTATCTTCTACAGAGAACTCAAAGTGTAAAGGTTAACGATTGTGTACATTCAAATAAGCTACAAGTGAATTTCGGAACTCCCCAGGGCTCAGTTTTGGGGCCTATTTTGTACATTTTATATACAAATAGTATAACTAAGACCTTCCCTAACTTAAACATAACTATGTACGCTGACGATGTAGCCCTCTTGTTTGAAAATAAATCATTAGATAACCTAGAAATTGATAGCTTTGTAAAACTATCAAACCTTTATCAATACTTTAATAGCAATAATTTACACGTTAATCCAAGCAAATCAAGCTGTATACATTTTTCAAAAGCTAACCATTCTGAGGCCAGCCCAGTAATATTTATGAACGAATTTGAGTTACCCTTAGAAACAGAAGTTAAATATCTAGGATTGATTTTTGATAACACTTTTTCTTGGACACCTCACATTGATGCACTGTGTTCCAAGCTGTCGTCTCAATTATTTTTAATGAATAGATTTGCAAAATATCAAAATTTATTACTTATGCGATTAGTTTATTTTTCACTCATAGAGTCAAGATTAAGGTATGGAATTATTCTCTGGGGGTCTGCGATACAATCAAATTTTTTACGCGTTTTTAGGTTGCAAAAAAGAGCCATTCGTATTATGGCAGGTGTGTACAGAAGAACACCTTGCCGAAATTTTTTTAAATCCCTTGAAATTCTAACGTTACCTTCGATATATATTATTGAAATTCTATTATATTATAGGTTTAAATCAACAACAAAAGTAACCGGTGCAGATATTCATAATTATAATACCAGGCAAAGACACCATCATAGACAAACCTCTCATAGATTGGAATTAGCTGCATCATTACCTCAAAATCTCGGGCCAAAACTGCTTAACAAACTTCCAGCCAATCTACAATCCTTAACGTCAGAAGCAAAATTCAAAATTAAATTAAAAGAATACCTTTTAGAACGTGCATGTTACTCTGTTGCTGAATTTTTTGAACAGCCCAATTTATAAAAAAAAAAAAATAAAAAAAAAAAAATAAAAAGTCTGAAGCTAAGTCCACCTGCTCTGTAATTATTACTTTCATATGTGTATCAGTGTTATAGTAGGCTACCAGTTTTGTTATTTTATTATTTGCATTATATTATTGTTTATATTTAGAAGTAATTTAAGTTTGACGTTTGTAATACAATGTATATTGTCTGACTACAATAAATGATTTGATTTGATTGATTTGATTGATAAGTATTTATTTAGTTTTATACAAAACTATTCAGAAAACAAAGTATCAACTTTCTTGGCTGTTATCTAGGCTTTATTCAACTGTAAATTTATTAGCGAATTTCCCTATAGGGAAGTAGCCATTACCGTAGGTAGCATGGTAAGGTAAGACCTAGGCCTGGGACCGATTTACTTTTTCATTTTGATGTCCCCAACTTGAGTAATTTTTGTCCGATTTTGATGAAATTTGGTTTAAAGGTGTAAGGCGGGATAAACTTGAATGAGTTTGCAAACCAGCATGATCTTACCGTGGGAACGGGGTTTTACAGGGGGTTTTATGGGGTAAAAATAGTTTTTTCTCATTTTTGATCCTCAAAACAAAAAAATTCCCAATTTCTCTCTAGACTTTTATAAAGAGCTTAAAAAACAAATAATTTTTCAAAGTGTTTTTGTACGGTTATTGGTAACGGAGAAAATTCAAAAAATTGTAAATTTAAAATTCCCATGTTATTCTTATGGAGAATATTGTAAAATGTTGTAGTTTGCTTGTTTATGGATATATTTTGATCAAACTAGGCGAATTTATTTATTTTACACTAAGCTATTAATATTTTACAAAAAAAAAACACACACACTTTATTCGTTTCCTTGTAGCAGCAAACCTAGGTACTCGTTAAAACTAATGTTATTTAAATAGGTTTAATTGAAAATCAATTCGGACAAATGGAAATTGGCTTAGTCTGCAGGTTTGCTGCGGCGGGGGTATTTTTCATTATAATTGTTTGGCTTGTAGATTTAACCATATAAATTATACATAATAATAACTTCAAATAGCTTATTAATTTTTGATGTTGGCATAAAAACGATGACTTTTACCCTCCTTGATGCACAATATAGTATTTTGTTTTGGTTGGTTCTATGTGTTACCAAATAGCGTAAAAATACGTTTCAAAACATTATATTTTCAGACATTTTCCCAAGGAAGGCCCCGGACAACCCAGACGTTCGTTAGACCTATACATTGCACCTCCCTGTTTCAAATCCTGCGGGCACTCACTCATGACACTAATTACCAAAAGTTAAAATGTTTCAGAGACTTCGTGCTGAGGTAGAGCTTCCCCCTGATCAGCTGGAGGCAGTGTTTGAATCACTCGACTCTTCACACAATGGCTATCTCACTTTGGACCAGTTCTTGGCAGGAGTCAGTCAGTATAATTATATTTACAACTTTTATTTAGTGTATTCTTTAGAATTACAATTATTAGAGGATTGGACCAAGGCCCCACTAGAAAAAAAGGCCATGCTGCAGGATCCATGATGTCACACTAGTGGATAGATTTGTAAATAGATTCACTGCAATATCCCATAGTGGGGCACACGGAAGATTTCTCAGGTGCTGTTTAACGTCACTAACTGCTGCGTCTGAAGAAACAGACAATTTTATAATTTTTTAATTATAAAATTAAACTGTCATAACCTAACCAAACCAACCAAACTTGCTGATATGAAAAAAAATTTTGACAAAAAGTTAGAGCTACCGGTGGGATTCGAACCCGGTATATTCGGATTATCAGCCCGCCACGCTATCCACTTTACCACCGAGGCCGATGGCTCAACACAGTATCGTTGCGGTATTGGTGTTCCCTCAAAGTGACGTCAGCAGTTAGTGACGTCAAACGGCACCTGAAAAATCTTCCGTGTGCCGTTTCGCAATATCCTATACCACCATGGCAATATCCCATATGTTTTAGGTAAATAAACTGGCTATTTGTCAGATTTTAATGGTAAGATTTTAGTACAACTATCCACCCCTGTGACGTAGTGCTGCGCTGCCCGCGCTGCAGCATGGCCTGTTTTTCTAGTGGGGCCTTGGGTGGACCTATGAAGATGACTTTTGTTATATGCATATCTTGCAGGTATTATCTTGCATATCTCCTTTTGGATACCGAAGTGAACATCCCACCAATATGGATAGACCAGCTGTAGCCACTTATGCGGTCTATTATAAGCCACTCGGTACTCACAAGAATCAAATTTTAGAATTTTGTTTAGTAGACGTATTTTTACAAAATATTTGATAAATCAAAATAAATAGCTGTCATGATTTTCATATTGAAATAGATATTGCTAATTTATCCAACATTGAAGTGTACAAAATAGGTATACAGTAGACTCCCTCTTATCCGGACACCTTTTAACGGGACTACACTCAGCGGAAATGACATCTCTTTAACCGGACAATTTTTATCAGCATATCGGTTTAATCGGACTAGATTGGCAGGAAGTGGGCTGTACTGAAAAACGACTGTTCTCGTTGGGAAGATTTGAAAACCAGTGATAACATGTCTAAATACAATACACTCCTAAATTTAAGTAAAATATTAGGGTTACATAATGAGTTTTTGGGGGTTTAACCGGAAAACCCACTATCCAGACTGGCCTTGGTCCTAAGGAGTCCGGATAAGAGGAAGTCTACTGTAAGTGTAACTTGTGCGCAAAGTGGCACTATATAGAGGTGGTAACTGTAGGAAATAAATATTTGTGTAACACGAGTGCAGTTTTCTACAGTTACCTGAAAAAGTAAGCTTCCTGCTTGCACTAATTATCAGATTGGTGAGTCAGTGGCTCAATCGGTTGCGTCATGGACTTCGGGCCTCTTAAAAAAAAAATATATATATAGAGCAGGAAAAGTAGTTAATTGCTGCATTTACTTACTTTTGCTGCACACCAGTATTCCAACCAAACAACAAAAAACAGTGTGCTTTTATAAGGCACTTAATCACTGAGCTATAATATTATAACTGGAGTTACCACTCCGTGTTTAAAAAGTGTAACACTGTTTTTGCTGTTTTTTTTCGTTTTTCATGTTGTTATGTTGGCCTAGGATCGGTTGGTTGGATAGCTGTCAAATTTTAACCAATCAGATGGGGTTATTTTTGACAAGTCCAACCAACCGAGACAGTGTGACCAACTAAACAAGGCAACAAGCGACCATCTTGATGGCACGCTTTTCTCTAATGCTCAACCAGAGAGTAGTGACTCCAGTTATAATCTATTCATCTCAATGCATGTAATACTTGTACGCTTCAAAATGAGTTGGCAACACTTTAAAGATACTATACCTACGACTATGATTAGCAGGTGCAGCGTTTCACAGCCTTTGAGTATTGATACAGTACTACAAAATGTGACTCAACTTGTTGTTTCGTGTTAACTGTATTTAAATTTAAGACCAACGCTTGGATTAAAACCTAACCTAAAACGTGTTGTTTGGTGTTTGAAATACTAATCATTGAGCGGAGTGAGCAAAGCTCTGATATACTCCTGCTTTTTTCACAAATAGCCTACTCCTCCTGAATGGCTGAAGCAACCCGCACGAAATTTAGCACAGTAATTGTAACCAACTATGGGAAGGTATAAATCTGAAATGGTACAAATCGGACAACAGGGCTTTTCCCTACCTACGCTAATTTAATGTTTTAGAAATGTAAAATGGGCATGGGTTGATTGGTCGCCATTACAGTATTTTGCAAGATAACAATAAAAAGGTAAACAAAGAGTAGTAACATATGTTTATCAACAATAATCATCTAAACAATCACGTTACAACTACAGAACAAAAGGGGTCAGCAATCGGATTAATACCTTAGAACTTAATTTACTACGAAATGATGAATAAAAATGAAACTATGAATAAATGATGACAGGCTACACACCATTGACTTTGGATACTAAAATATAGACAATCCATTTACATGAACGAGGCGTACCATTAACTTTAGATATTGAAAGGAAACATCTCAATTACATGAACTAGATTTAGCATTGACTTTGGATACTGCAAAAAGTACACATCTTGTTCATATGAACCTTAATGAATATGTAACATTGACTTAATTGAGCACTGTATTAATTATGCTTGCTCCGCTCAATATTGCAAGCAGACAACTGCCATTGTACACCTAGTTTACATGGTTTATAGTAACTGTAGGAGAAATATAATGCGTAATGCGAGCGCAAAGTGCCACTTCACGGACTAGTTACACAAATAACTATTTCCTACCATTGCATGGAAATGATCATATTGTGATACCTGTAAACAGTACCTATAGGCAAACAAAATAGCTCAGTGCCGATCCAGAGCTATCACAGTAACTGTAGATAACTGTTGTGCAGTGGCATAACTAGTCTGACTGCGCACCAATGCAAGTATTCCCCATGAGACCCTATTTGTAGAACCACCCCCCCCCCCCAATAACCTCTAACAAAAATAACAATGACATTTCCCGTTCCGTACTTCCAAACTTCCAGGATACTATTTCACTACATACGACATTGTACAAGCTCTATCCAATTAGAGAAAGATTACCCAAAGAAATATAATTTATTATTTACAGTTATTTTAAAGTTAAATGTCAAAAAAATATTATTAAAAAAAAATTATTGAAAGTAAAATTAAGTTACTAAATATTACCAACCACCAACATAACTGAAGTAAGGATCACATTACATACTTACAGTTAATTAATGTACTTTTTAGGGCGATAAAATATAGACTAATTCTTAGTTTATTCAACATTTTATATTTATTCATATTCATTGCCCTATACAATATACATTATATTGCAAGCTACAATATAATGTTCATGTTCCGTGACTCAAAATTTGATTATAATTTTAGGGACCAGATGATGCATTCTTACAGTCTAAGAACTGCCTCCAGCTCTTTTAGAAATTTAAGACTTTTAAAAGTACTATATAATTTTCAGCAAAATCCCGTTTAAAAAAAAGGGCAATCTTTGGTAGTTTTTTCTACTTTTTCATATTCTTGTTTTTCCTATTTCAAAACTCGGCTCCACTAAAAAAAAAGCAAAAAATGTACATGATGAGGTATAATCTTTAGACCTAGTATCATACAGGAGTTCAGAATTCCGATAAAACAAAATTCAAACAACAAAATTGTAAAATGACATAACTTTCCATACAATCAATAAACAATGAACCTGACATTTATGAAAATGACTCACAAACTGAGATAACATGTTATCACTTATGGGGAAAGATAACATTAGCATTTAATTACATGCTGGCACAGTCACGTGAATTGAGGTTATAATGTCATTGTCATGCTGTGTGAACACTTTGCTGTTTACACAGCTATTAAGTTATTTATTTTTTCTTTAAAAGATTAAATACAAATTATTAAAAAGATATCTGTAGGTGAGGGACAAGGCATAAAGAGCTATATAAAGATACATGAAGCTTGGCTTGCGGTGTAAAAAAATGGTTGAAAATAAAATGTTTAAGAAAAGTTAATCCACAATAGCTTACCAGGATATTTCAAATAACTAAATGCAAACTAAATGAAAGCGGAGTAATCTTGCCCCATTTTCCGAATCTTGCCTGAGTGGTACTTATTTGATTAACTCTAAACCATTAATCAATTAGCGATCAATGTACAAGAGGTCTATGGTGTGCAATAAGTGCAATCCAGGCCACTTTAAAGAGTAGAGAAAGAGAAGTCCCCCACCAAATAGACCCTCAATGTATCTTTGAAGCTCCCAAGTCCAGCTTACACACATTGCTGGAAGTGTGTTGTTAGAGCTTGGCTGATGTAGTAATTGTTTAGCCCTTTTGAGTCAGATAAGACGCCATCTGGGAAAGTATGTGAGATGGCCAAGCCGTCTGTTAAGTACTTGTGTTGGTCCTCACGTTGAGCAAGTTTGGTAAGTTTTCCTTGAGAAATAACATTTGTTATCATATAAATGGTTAATTTACCGGTACACAGGTTATGTAAGTGATATTTCTTTGAGAAGTCCTTACTCTGTAAGATATTATTCATGTTGTAGGTCAGCTGAGCAGTGATGGGGAATCAGACAAGCAGTCGGAAGCTGAGTCAGATCTGTCCATTGAGAGATTGCTCAGCCTTAACGTACTTCACAAGTGAGTATACTCACAGTTACGAGTGAAAGTTTAAAAACATACGTTTTCAAGAAAAGGAACTTTATAGAATTTTTTAATTTTTTTTAAAAAACGTTTATTATTTTTTTATTTCCTTTGACATTTGAAGTTTTATAAAATGTCCATACGCAATGTCTTTGGTGGTTTTTTTTATTTATATAGCATCTTTAATGGAAAAACACGAAATTCTGTCACGACTATAATGGACGTAAAAATGAATATTAAAAATAGTTAATGTTATTTTTATAAATATGTTTGACTGTAAATACATTTAGTTTTAGGGCCATTTTGCAATAAATAGCTCAAAAAGCCTTTGGTAAATTTGGTTCAAACTAAAAAAAATTAAAAATTTAAATAAAGCTAAAAAATATCTAAGTTTTTATAATTTCGAACAAACGTTCCCGATATATGAAATACCTTGTCCTGACCGGCTACGTTCCAAGCAGTGCTGTTATCTGTGGGTGTTAAGAGAACTACGTCGACTCTCGTTGTAAAGCAGGACATCCCCGCACGTTATTTGTTATTCGTCAGACCGAACTTGGAAAGCCAATCACACGCGACAATCGGGTTTGTTCGATGCTGCGGGCTGTGCCGCACTGGGTATAAGCATTGACTATATATACCTACAGGTATATAGTCAATGGTATAAGCCTGCCATTTGACGTGCCGCAGCAAACGTGTTAATGTAATGCACAATGTGAGTAATCACAGTCACACCAATATATAAACTAGCATTCCGAAGCTGAGTCCTGTCCATTTGTAAGACTACTCAGTCTCAACGTACTGCACAAGTGAGTACTCACAGTCATGCCACTATATAAACTAGCAGTCTGAAGCTGAGTCTAATCTGTCCATTTGTAAGACTACTCAGTCTCAACGTACTGCACAAGTGAGTAATCACAGTCTTGCCACTATATAAACTAGCAGTCTGAAGCTGAGTCTAATCTGTCCATTTGTAAGACTACTCAGTCTCAACGTACTGCACAAGTGAGTACTCACAGTCTTAATTGCCACTATATAAACTAGCAGTCTGTAGCTGAGTCTAATCTGTCCATTTGTAAGACTACTCAGTCTAAACATACTGCACAAGTGAGTACTCACAGCCAATATATAAACTGGCATTCTGTAGCTGAGTCTAATCTGTCCATTTGTAAGACTACTCAGTCTAAACATACTGCACAAGTGAGTAATCACAGTCTTGCCACTATATAAACTAGCAGTCTGTAGCTGAGTCTAATCTGTCCATTTGTAAGACTACTCAGTCTAAACATACTGCACAAGTGAGTAATCAAATCACAGTCTTGCCACTATATAAACTAGCAGTCTGTAGCTGAGTCTAATCTGCCCATTGAAAGACTACTCAGTCTCAATATACTACACACATTGAATACTCACAGCTCTAAATATATTTTTTTATGTTCTATCATAGACAAAAAGAATTAAATATAGACCTTCAGCCGTGCTGCGTTTACCATAGGTTGTGGCGCTGGGAACGCCACGTAGTAGCGTGTACACGCTACGACCAGAACCTATCGGCTGACTGTCTATATTTAATTATTTTTGTATATATGGTTCTATATGTTACCAGATATAGCATTTTTATTAAAATAGAACATGATATACGTTGTTGAATAAGCCACTCTTAGAGTACACTACAGTCTAAAATAATATTTCCAGCCACATTTTTACTTTCTCCCCATTGGAAACTACTTCCCAGACAGCACACTTTCTCCTCAGGACATCCCACGGATATTGCGACAGGATATGCAAGATATCCCATAGTGGTCCTATGGTCAACTTGGGATATCACAGGATATCCACAGGAATGCCTAATGTCCCCGCCCGGGGATGTCCTACGGATAAGCTCACACGCATATCCATGGGACATCCGAGGTCATCCCAGGGTAGTCCTCAGGACATTCTCAGGACATATGGGACTACTATGGGATGTCCCTGGGATAAAGTGTGGTCTGGGCCTGAACATAAAAAACACAAAATAATATAGATTTAGTATGAAAAGCTTAATTATAAGTTTAGTAAATTGATTAAATAGTTAATAAACACAAATTTTGAAGAAAAAAACGAGAAAAAAGTTTTTGCCCAGACGGGTTTCGAACCTGGTACCTTCGCCTTGTGAGCCTCTTACCTTACCTCCTGAGCTATCTGCGCTTGTTGATTTGTTGATTATGGGTGTTTTCAAGTGGTTAAAGAGTAGCCGACAGTTGCAATGGTCGCAATACTTAATAATTTTTGATACTACAGTATAGGCTATATCTGTTTAGGCCTCAAGTAGTTGAATTGTTTTTCTGGTAGTTGGAGAGGATACTGGTATTTGAATATAGATTATTTAATCACCACTAGTGTACATGTTGCTCGAATTCGAGCAATTCTAAAGCATTACAGGAGTTATTTCAAAAAGAATAACATTCATATTCACAATGAGTTTAAAAGAGTCAACTCAAAGATCACCGGTGTGTAACTCAAACTATGTTTATCTTCGTTATTGATAAACCTAAAGCATTCCGGCCGGTTATCTCCTTCTCAAAATGCCTCGCTGTACAGGCAACACAGGTCATTGATAGAGGGCCAATTGAGAACGAAAAGTCGTTTTGGGGTAGTATTAGGGCCGGCGCATTTTTAACCTAATAGTTGAGATTGTCCAGGGTCAGGTGCTGACTTTTAAGCCTATTACGCGCCACCGTTCTGTAGCTGCATTCGTTATCACGATTGCGCCTCCTGTCTATGTTTCGTTGTCGTCACGTCGGAGGCATTTAAAAGAAAAAAAAACAACAAATAAACAAATAATAGCTACACAAAACAACGATAAATGCACAAGTTTAAGTAACAATCATGCTAACACGATCCGTCATAGCGACACAAAACAACGATAAATACACAAATTTAAGATACAACCATACTAACACGATCCGTCTTGGGGGTTATGTTTACACAAACTCAAATAGTAAATAAATGTACTCAATGCGTTTCATGGGATTGAAAAATAAATAACAGCAATTAAATTATACAGCTGATCAAAATGTAAACAATTATGTTCTTCATAAGGATAACATGGGAACTTTAACAGCCACTGGGGCAAAGCCCAAGGGACTTTTTCAAAAAAGTAAGGCCAGTTTGCAAATCTACGCGACACGCTCTTTCCAATGAGACATCAACGGATAAAATCGGTAAAGAAATGGCGGAGGAGTTCAACCGACAAAGTTTCATGTAGCGTATTAATTATATAGATTAGATTAGCACTGTAATAATTGATTGTTATATGATTAAAATTAGTTTTTTGTTGTTTTATTAATTTAAAGTTAGAATTAAATTCACATTCCACACAACTATGATAGAACTCTAGTTTTCCTGAACTCAGTGGTAGTAATATGTCAGTAAAGTTAAGTCAACCCTTGCTAGCCATAGTATTAACAAGACATATTTTCAATCTGGGAAACCTTAAACTTTTAAAATAAATTATAAAACCTCAACATCTTAATGCGTGGGAATCTTATTTTTAGGAAAAAAAACAGACCAAAATTATTTGTTAAATAATGAAGACGGCCCAATTATAAATTCGGAATTACTGAAAATAATTACATCAAGAACAACACTGTAACATATCCAAAATTCAAAAGATTAATTTTTGTAATATTATTTTTTATTTTTCCAATATCCTTTAGATCATCTGTTTTAACTTTGTTTAAAATTAATTTATTGAGTAAATATTTACTTTTTGTACTAGTGTAAACACAGCCTGAAGATGGAAACCAAGTTTCTGAAAGCACTAGTGAAAAAAACAAATTATTATATATTGGCCTTGTTGAACATTTAAATTTAGATATACTGTACATTTCATCAGTGGTAGTATTTTTTTCTTCAGTTTGTTACCGGGACATTACAGGATATCCAGTGGATTTTGTACATGTCCCAGGATGTCATGGGACATTCTGGGATATCCTATGGCATTCGTACATATCCCGGGACTTTACAGGATATCCTGAGGTTAACTTACATATCCCGGGACATTACGGTATATTGTAGGATATCCTGTGGATTTCGTACTCGTCCCGGGATTTTGCGGGATATCCTGAGGATAGCGCACATATCCCGAGACATTCTCAGGACATATGGGACTACTATGGGATGTCCCTGGGATAAAGTGTGCTGTCTGGGTTTACTATCTGTTGAGATAGTATAGGGAGAAAGTATTGTTTTCGGCAAAATTTTCAAAGTTTGAGTTTTGAGTGGATGTACGTAGGTACTAATCCATTATATATCTCCAGGCGTTTATTCATTTTTTCAAAATTTTTATTTTTAATGGTTAATTTTCCTTAAAACCCATAAAATAACGGAAAAATTAGATTTTCTCAAAAACGGCCTAAACGATTTTGATACAAATTTAGTAAATTTAGTCCTTTAAATTCTGAAAAAATTGTACAAATTCCATTTCTGTCAAAATTACGGTTTCAAAGTTATTGTAACTTATGGTATTTTTCCCATAAAAGGTAAAAATATTGGATTTTAGAAAAAAAAGCCTGTTTTGATTAAAGTGGTATGTTATGGTCCTTAAAATTTTTAACAAAGTGGTACAGATTCCATCTCCGTAAAAAGTACGGTTCAAAAGTTATTGTAACTTATGTTATTCCCCATGTAAGTAAAATATCAAAATATAGGATTTTAGGAAAAAAGTCGGTTTTGATTAAAATTAATGTTTTGTTATTGTCCTTATAATTATAAACAAAAATAGTGCAACCTCCCATTGCTGTAACAATTACGTTTCAAAAGTTATTGCAGCTTTTGTAATTTATCCCTATTACATAGTTACTCCCACCGCTTACGCATGATAAAGGTTGTTTACAGGCTTATGGGAGAAAGTATGTGTCAGTTTTTAGTTTGCTGATACAGTTTATTTGTTACCAAGATACAGTAATATTGATGTGACATGAAAGACGCTATAGCTTACAGTAAGTCAACATATCACTTAATTTTACACATTTCAGTAATATACATCAGTGGCTCAATTCAACCATATTCATTTTCATTTCTTTACTTTAACTAACAGTTCTGATAGACTAACAAACACAATCAGACTTCTCATCCCTGTGAAAAGTAGTTTTGTATTTACAGCGTTTGACATTTGAGTTGTAAGTTTAGTTGTCTTTGGAGATGTACAAAAAAGTAAAAAACTACACAACTGGAAGACGGCAATAAAAGAAAAAACACTCATATGTCAACTATTGTTCTCCTAAAATGTAATCCATTGTGATCTGTGTTAACAATGTATTTAAAGTCTATAAAATGCTGTATAGCTAAAATCTGTGTTGTCAGTGAGAAAACCTTTTAATAATCCTGTAAATTTTGAAGCTCGTTTTTTTAGTCTAGTTGTTGTGGTGACACTGATAGCTAGGGTTGACAACATTTGGTTTCTACTCGTATTATACAGGGTGGAACGAAGTTAGTGTTAAAAAATTTTATGTGTTAAACTACTAAGTATTGGTGACAAAATGGCACCAATTTAAGTTTCCATACCCTCACAGGCAGTAATAACAGACAATTTAAGATTTTTTCAAAATATTTGTACTTACTTACATAAAATGGCCATAAGTGCATTAAACGTTGTTTTTATTCCAAATTCATTGTCATTTTCAGAACCCTCGTTAAATTTCCAATAGTAATAGTACAGATTCATTGAGATTATTCATCTGTATAAGCCCTTATTTGGCCATGGAAGTTTGAACTTGTGATTTTTTATAAAAAAGTAATAGTTTTTCCACTGGACTGTAGAGAGTGTCAAATATTACTAAAAACTTTTGCTGTTAATAACCTTTAAAATGATCTATAAACATCTACCGTTCCTTTGATTTGTCGTTCTCAAATTTAAGAGTTTCTCATGAAAAACACGGAACGGCTAATGTTTAATTTCCTTTTAAAAAAAACATGTAATTTGCTTAAATAATATGGCAATAGCTGCAATAACAGTTATATTTGAATAGGGTCTATTGTAATTTTTAGAATCCTCGTGAGATTTATTGTAAGAATATTAAGGATCTATTAGGATTAACATCCATATAAACGTATGTTTTGTGAAAACATGTTAAATTAGTTTTATTTTTATTTTTTGAATACATTGAATATTGTTTTAAGTTACACATGGTACATTTAACTTAAGATTTTTTTCTAAGCATAAGCAAATACTTCCAATGGAGTAGTCTATAAAATTATGTAGATACTACACTTTACAATGTTGTCAATATGTTCACCGAAAACCGAAAACTAACCTAAGTATAGTATACCAATTAATTGATTGTAGTGCTTAGACACATGTTAATGGAAATAACTCAGTCAAGAGATATATTTCTTAACCAAAATAATTGTTAACACCTCAAAAATACTTAGTTTTAGTTATTTATACAAAAACTGAAAGTTAATTCTAAAACACACAATATTCGAAACTTAAATAACTGTTCCTTACTTCCTTGACGTTTTAATAGTTGCCTTCTATTTGATGCCAACTACTTGAGTTTTTTTTTTTCAAAATCTCCTCCATTTTCCCAGATACACAGCCAAGCGTTTTTTGCACGTGGCACCAACAGTAACATTAAAATACAACGTTCCTCTGACTAGCACATCTGTATTCATTATCCAGTAGTTAATTTTCTGATTATCTTCCACTAAAGATGAGTAGACCAAGTACTTTACAACACACAAAGCAAGTCCAATGGACTTAGGTCTGGCGACCTGGCATGCCAGCAAACCCCACCATATGACTTATCATCATCATTCTTATCATTCAAGTTGTGTATTTTGCTTTAAACCAATCTCGCACATCGGTTGAATGTGCCATAGAACTAACACCGTAAACGATATTTAATTTATTCCAATAAACAAGAAGAAAACCCCCAAAATGAAAATTCATCACAAAACATAGGTTCATAAAGTGTTAATCCTAACAATTCCTCAATATTCTTATTAGGAATTTTACAAGGATTCTGAAAATTGCAATAATACCCATTTAAACATGATTTTTAAAGCAGCTGCTGCCATATCATAAAAGCCGATACATGTTTTTTTTAAAGGAAATTAAACATTAGCCGTTCCGTGTTTTTGATGAGAAACTCTTAAATTTGAGAACGACAAATCAAAGGAACGGTAGATGTTTATACATCATTTTAAAGGTTATTAACTGCAGAAGTTTTTAGTAATATTTGACACTCTCTACAGTCCAGTGTAGTATAGAAAAACTTTGAAAAAATTATTACTTTTTTATAAAAAATCACAAGTTCAAACTTCCATGGCCAAATAAGAGCTTATGCAGATGAATAATCTCAATGAATCTGTACTATTACTATTGGAAATTTAACGAGGATTCTGAAAATGACAATGAATTTGGAATAAAAACAATGTTTAATGCACTTATGGCCATTTTATGTAAGTAAGTACAAATATTTTGAAAAAATCTTAAATTGTCTGTTATTCCCTACCTGTGAGGGTATGGAAACTTAAATTGGTGCCATTTTGTCACCTATACTTAGTAGTTTAACAAATAAAATTTTTTAACACTAACTTCGTTCCACCCTGTATAAGATTAATTTAATGAGTTTTGCTTAACTGTTTGCTTATATAACTATAAAACGAGTTATTATTTATGATTACATAGCTTTTTTTGGTTAAACGAGGATTTAAATGACTGAAATAACAAGAAACAAATTGTAAACTAAACACGACCTCTATAGTGGAACTAACGATAAAATTCTCCTCAGCTGATCCAAAGGATCAGAAATCTACCAAGAGTGTAAGTTTTATCATTGACTACTACCTATATAGGTACCTATATAGTATATATATGTATACTATCCTTATATATAATACGTGAAGGCGATTTCTACGAAACACTACTCCTCCGTTAATAATGGACGGATTTTTACAAACGACGTGTCAAAATAAAGTATTTGTTGTGTAGACGCCCCCTTTCACCAATTCCAGTAATACAAATCCTCGGGCTTTGCCCCACAGGCCATCAAAGATGGAGTTTCTCCCATAAGATTAACATGGGGGAATCTAAATATTTAATTGGAAAATTTGTGTCCACTAATTTGAGAGAACGACTGGGGGTAGAAACTTGGTAGAGGTCTCCAAAGAAAGGTCTTGATCTTTAGATGAGTTATCAATAGAAAAACAAAGTAAATTCTCTTAGGGCTCTGCCCCAGAAGCCTTTAAAGATCCCTCCACAGATTTGTTTACATTTTGGCCATGTGGATAATACTTTTTAATGAAACAGCTGTTAATTTTTAAATTTGTATTTTAAACAATACACATTTATTGGGAGTTACTGAATTGTCCAAAAGAAATATCTGCAATGTTATTTTCTGATTTAAAAATTGATTTTCTTTTATACCATGTCATGTTTTGCAATATAACGTAAATCAGTTGAAAATTCTTTTATGACAGCAATTCTTTAATTATTTCTGATTGAACTATCTTATATTGTATCTATCGTGGGTTGGTGTCTGCCTTTTTCACCACTTTCGCCTACATTTTATGATATTATTCTACACATATCAAATATTTATGTAGAAAAATCTGCTCTTATCGTGTCTAATAAAATCCAAACATAGAAACCTTGCCTAAAATGGTACCCATCTTAACAAATTATTTGCACCTCCCTATATTACGGACTTTGGCACACTGGGTTGGTAACATTATTTATTCATTATTTTGCCTCCTGAACTGTTATTCAAAGTATTATCTAGGTTACATACCTTATACGGCACATGTACAGTACCTGTATAAACGTAATGAATTATGTGTTTGTGTTATGTGTTTTTAATGTTTAAATATTTTGACGAATCTGCAAGATGAATTGACAAATGTATCCACGGACCTGAAGATAGAGCTTAAAAGCTCTGAAATGCGCATCGTCCTTTAGTGACTGTATCAGAACTGTTTTGACTGTATAAGGTATGTAACCTAGATAACATTATTTAAAATAACACGATATTTTGGCTGTAAAATATGTTACAAAGAGAAAATACTATTTAAGCAGCTACTGTCATGACAGAAACGTCATATTCCTTTTCAACTAGATCACATTATCCTTTACAAGACGTTGATTAACAATAAGTAAACGTCAATATATACATGACAGCCAATTTACAGTATTTTTGCTTTTTGGAAATGTCCCATTGCTATTCCATTTGCATTATTTGTTGCCAATGAAGCCGCAAGGCCGTATGAACTAGGAGGCCCCTAACGGTTAAAGAATAAAATCCAACTTCACTTCATTCCACTACACCTAACAGTCTGTAGAGAGATTATATTGAAAACTTTATGTTATTGATAAGGCTGAGACAACAAACTGATATCCCCCATGTCAAGGAATTCCAGCTTTAACATTAACCCCACAATCAATTTCTCAAAACTATGCTAGAGGGTTCATTCATTGTACAGAAGTACGATATGAACTGACGTGACGTGACGAAGGAAAAATCAAACTTAATCTGTAACGGATATACCTCCCTTTGAAATTAGAATATGTCTTCCCAAAAAAATTTTCTTTTCAAATAAAATCATATTACACTGATGAAATCACGGAAGTGTTTAACTACAAAAGATCCACCAATACGATTTTAATACTATTTAAAGGTTCTTCCAAAGGAAGAGATATCATATAACATACTAATAATAACTCCGATGATGTACGGTATGGGGAATATTTTATTCATTGAATGATTAACCAAATTTGGCAACTAACGCAATTTTTTTTACTTATTACCTTTTTAAAAATGCTGAATGCTCAAAATATGTATATTTCATCCAATTTATCGCAGTTAGATGAATTAACATAAGCCTTGAAAGTAACCGTCGATTTCGACGGGTTTCACCTAGTATACCTATAGTACCTGTATATATAGCATATAGTCAATGGTTTTATCTATGCTTTAACACGGGAATAGAATGTTTATTTATGTTTGTATGGTTGGCAGGAGTGGAGAGCTGATGTGCGAGGTGCGTAGTCTGGTAGGACGAGAGGACACATGGCACCAGCTGTTGGCAGCACTGTTCTCAGACCTCAACCAGCTGCTGCGACAGATATCTCAGCTAGAGGACACACTCAAAGCCCGCGACCGCCGTCACCAACAGGAGGTCTGTAACACCTATTGATCTGCAATATCTACTAGTATGATGGGTTCAGATACCTGCTGTGAGCAGTTCAAATGGGCATTGAACTTTTACAGTGTTACAGGAATGATCTTTTTCAGTGATTGCGGTAAAATAATGAATATCTTTTTCGGTCTTGAAGATATCTTCGTCTCCAGCACTCACAGAAACAGCGACATCTTTTACCAATCGTAGTTTTTCCGCTTTTGTGGCAAAATAATCAATACCTTCTTCGATCTTTAAGTCATCACCTTCGTCTCTCGCGGTCAAGGAACTTCACATTTTTCTTTTCAGCGTCCTCTTTCCGTTTGCAAAGCACCCGGGTGTAGCAGCTCGTGCCTTTAAGTAGTGTAAACGATATAACCTTAACAGAGATATTAGCCACGGTATAAAAAGTACCGTACCCAGATCATGAAAATTATTAAATTTGTGACAGTGCTATTTAACTGCTTACCATATTCCATTTTTTTCAATAAATGTAATACATGACATGCCGAATTAATACTTTTGTGTATCAATTTCCGTATTCAAAGTTTATAAATTATTTCAGATAAGACGAATTTATGAGGAACTGGAAAATCAAGTATGTGAAGAACGAGAACAACTACAAAACCAGGTAGGAATAACCCTCACGATAGTAGAACTTGTCCATTGAAAAGTATTTAAAAGTATTAATTTAAGTTCTTAAATTAAGAGAGTGAAATTAAGAGTGAGATAATTGCACTCACTCTCCTCTGATATGACAAATCATCAAATAAAAATAACAATGTCAATTATGATAAACCTTGGTATCAGACATAAATAAATACCAGGGATTACTTTGAGGTGGGCCAGGGTTTTAATTTTATTCTTGATTTTCATAACGGGAACAGGACAGGATTTTTGTAACTATACAAACATTAGTAAATGACAAAGTAAAAGAAAAACAAAGGAAAGATAAAGTAGCAACATGTAGGCAGTGATAGTGATGAGGTATGAGTGATCACCAATAGTTGGGTGGATTCCATTGGCGCACAATTTACAATCTGTTATCTTAATTGCTGGCGTCCCCAACCATCCTTCAAATCGCTTGCGGCACATCATGTACATTAACTAAATCAGACCTGGATGAAGATATTCTATGGTCACAAAGGAGAGGCTTCTTTAATGCACTATTATTGGAAATAATGCTTACGCACACCATTGTCATACCTTTCAGTAAAAATTCAAAAGTGTTACCATAATTTTATTTTAGTAATTAATTGTTTCCCTAGCACACAACATTGGTTATTTGCATGTGATACTCTATGGGCCCGGGAGATATTTGCACTCCTTCTCCTCTGATATGACAAATCATCAAATAAAAATAACAATGTCAATTATACAATATATGTGCATATTATGATTGTGATCCCAGAGTACATTGTTGAAATGAAAAGAAATTAAATGTGTTTACTGTCTTTTGAATTTTTACAATTTATTGGCAATGTCATAAAATAGCTAAAATTATAGCATCGTCAGGGAATGAAAACAATATGTATAGCTAACTACACACAAGAAGACATGTTACAATACATATGTTAAATATTACAAACAAATAATTTTATTTTTGAGAAAAATTCAAGGCGTTTGGAATAATGGAAATTAACACCATAACCAACTAAATCCAACTTGTGAAGAAAAAAAAGGAAATACCACACTATATTGATATGATTTTACATATATACTCGCCTTTGGCTCGCTGGGGGCTCCGCCCCCAGGCCCCCTAGTACTAGCAGAGTACCCGTCCTTCGTACGGAATTGGTATATAAATATAAACTATAGTCGGGGACATGAAATCAGGCGGGTGAGTGATTTTGCGACGTTGCCATATCGGCACCGGCAGACGCCCGCCACATACGGCGGCGAATGCTTTAAAGTGCACACTGATCTCATTAAACTACTTTGTAAGATTCATTTATTTTATTAAAATCTTAATTAGTAAGTTTTTGCTAAAACATAGATTTACTACCTAACCTGCGTGTTGTAATGGTTGTGGACTGGCTGATTTAAAACAATTTTTTGTTTATTGTATAACACAGTTGTAAAAAAAACTTTTTTGTTGTAATAATTGTTATTATGTGTGGTCCAACCTGCATCATATTCCAAAATCATACTACCTTATATACCTTAAAATTGGGTGGAATAATATTAACACCAAGAATGTTAAAATTAATATTTATTGCTTGTTAAAATTAATATTTATTGCCTAACTTTATTTCTTATTTTCAATCACTTCCTATATCATCAGGGTCACTGCTGCTTCTCTCACTGTCTGTAGTTTCGTCGTTTAAGTTTATGATAAATGGCTCCATGGTGTCATCCCTTACTATTTCCTTGGTCCAGTCTTCCTCTTGGAGTTTCTCGGCATGCCGAACACACTTCTCCCAGTCACTTGCTGTTACCTTGTCGATGGCGTCGGAGGTAAGTTTCTAAACATCACTGATTTTGAATGTTGTGTTCTTTTCAGCAACCTCCCGTTTGACTTGAGCCCAAATCAACTCGATCGGATTGTATTGGCAGTGATAAGCTGGTAGTCATAAAACTTGATGGCCGGACTGTAAAGCAATCTCGTCGAGCTCTTACCGCTTTTCTTTCTTGAATGGAGTTACTTTCAACAGTAGTTCTGCTTTTAATTCACAGGGGGAAAATGGGATATTTTTGATCTTCAACCAGTCCTGTATTTCACTTTTCTTCCATGACATGTTTGGGATCTTTTCCAGCAAAGTCGAGTGGTAAGGTGCGTTATCCATTATGATAACTGACGGCTCTTCTAAGCTTGGCAATAAGTGTTCCGTGAACCATATGTGGAAGGACTTACTATTCATTTCTGAGTGGTAGTCTGTATCATTTTTTTTGGATCGAAATACCCATTTGCACTCGGGTATAAAACCATTTGCGCCACCAGCATGACAAATGATCAACCTGCCACCTTTTCCCGTAGGTACTTTTAAACCACCTCCTTTATCTGAATGGTGCCAAATATACTTTTTAGAGTGAGACTGGTTAACCCATGTTTCATCCAGATAGACTCTCTGTAGAGAGCTCTCCTCTTGCTTTAGTGCATGCATCGATCTTAAAAATCTTGCTCGAGCAACCGCAATGTCCTGTCTCTCCAATAAAAACTTCCTTCCATCGTTGCTTTTCTTGTACTTAAAGCCTAAATTACGGAGTAGCCTTCGTGTTGAACGAACACTTCCTTTGTATTCAATTTTTTCTTGTAGTTTTACTCGAACTTTATCGGCTGTGGGAAATTGTCCGTGGTCGAAAAATTCCAGCACTGTTCGGCGAGCAACATCAGCGTCGAAGTCATTTAACATACTTGCAGGTTTTCCCCTCTTGTATTTTTTCCTGGGAGATTTGAAAATTAATTTGTCAGGCGGAGATAATTTCGCTTCTTGATTACATCTTTGAACGGATCGTAGGCTAATATCACACATTTTTGACGTCAACTCTTGACTTTTCTTGAAATCGACTGTTTCGCGGAATTTCGGATCCTCCAATTTACGGACATAATTTAGAACATTGACTACCATTGATTTTGTCTGACTGCCCAGGTCCTTTTTGTATAGTCGCTGCAATCTTCGTTTTATTGGTGTTTTGTGATGTTGTTCCGGTAATCTTTCACATATAGTTAATGAAGTAGAAGGCCCAGGTTGAATAGGTAAACTTGGTGTTTTGGTACTCACTAACTCTACAGGTACAAGTTCAGTCCATGTGGTAGAACACCCAGGTTGATCTGGATCACTGTCACTTTCCATGTTCAATATAAAACTCACAATAACTCGCAATAACTCACAATACAACAATATTTCAATAACCCACCTTTCACATTGAAAGCTCCACCCTTACTGAAGTTCTGATGAGTGCCTTGAGTGGTGGGGGGGTGAGGGGTGGCAGGTGTCAATCACAGGAACCGGTTCAGGGGTGAACAAAGAAACTGAGATTCAGTTGTAATATTTTTCCTCGCCAGGGAGAAAGCGAGCCTTTAAAAGCCTTTTGTGGCGCGAAACCCACGAACCCAGCCCGTCATGCGAACACAAAACGTTAACATAAACTTATTATTAAACACTGTCAATGTAAATGTCGTAAAGACACAATATTGTTCGTTCATACAAACAATTGATAGTCACAACGGTGCTTGCAACGGAATACAGTATTTGGAACAAGTTAACAAGAGTTTACAAAATCTACTCGAAAATAATAAATATGAATGTTATAATATACATTTTTAAATATCAAATAAATATAACTATCTTAGGGAATAATTTTGTGAAATTCAAGCCAAGTAGAAGGAAATTCACTTAGTATGCAGGTCTGCTGCGGCGGGACTATTTATAATTTATTAAAAAAAAATAGTGAAAAATATTTATCTTCTCATTGTTAGAGTAAATCTCAAACTTGTAAAATTATTACAACAAATCTATTACACTTACGAGCTTCAAAATTTTATGGTATATAGTGGGGTTATTTACCAACACTTTTGTATACTTTCATAATTATTTTAACATTCATATTCATAATTTTCTTGTAGATTTCTAGACCCTTGTTAGCTTTGTTATCTTGCGCTTAAAATTCTCATTCAAAGCAGCGTTATTACTAACAGTTAATTGCAAGACTAAAACACAAGGTGTCTAAAGAGTATAATGTAATGGAGATCTGTGATGAGTTTATATTAAACGTTTTTATTCTCGCGCGTAGGGTCTCGACGCATGGACTAGGCAACGCTGGACGCTCAGTGTTGCCAGTTCGTGCGCAGCGGTAAGCGATTCTCGACCTTCCGTCACATCGCGGGTGCCATGAGTGGCAACAGCGCATTTATACCCACCCGCCTGATTTCATGGCCCCGACTGTAGTGTCCCTCTTGCTCAAATTCGAGCAATTACTAAGTATTACAGGCGTTATTTTAAAACGTATAACAGTCATAATTTCTGCTGACTGTAAAAGATTCGACTCAAAGATTATGGAAATACTCAAGATGTACATAACAGATCGATATAATCAACACTAGCTGTACCCGCGGGCTTTGCCCCGCTTAACTTCATAGTATTCGCATGGCTCAATCACGTCCTGGTTGAAGTTCGTTCGCTACGCTCACTCACCTTCAGGTTGGAAATCGTTCGCTGCGCTCACTTGTTTTCAGGTTAGCTCGTTTGCTACGCTTACTTGCCTCCAGGTTGATGTTCGTTCGCTACGCTCACTCACCTTTTGGTTGCAAATTAGCTGTTGTCATACATTTAAAAAAGTCATCCCTTTTATTGTTTATAATACTTTGATAAAGGTTTTTATGTTTTAATATTTATTGGCTGTTTATACAATTCACCTATTTTATTTTTCTCACTTTTAATTTCTGACAACAGAAAAGGTATTTAATAGACAAACATTTTGGCAAAAACAGAAATGAATTAAATTTTTCCATTTCGAAATGGCGGCAGTTTATTTGGAAAAATCAATATGTTTTTAAACTCCGTGTTTCCTATACCAATGCACTAAGCCTTTCTCCGGTTGAATTTTCTTACTTGATATGAAATTAGCTTTAGGCTACTGTGATATGCTACAAGTAACAGTGTTTTTAAATAATAAAAATTAAAAAAAAATTTATTTTAGAAAATTTTTAAATTCCCATAGTTAAAATTTGTAAATAGCAACATGTCAAGAGGCACATCATTTTATAGGTTTTTTAAATCCTTAACAACTTTGTAATTTACACTTACTTCGTATCTCTTTTAGTTTTTGTGTAAAAATCTTCTTTTTTTAAATTTTTATTACTAGGTGAAACCTGTTGAAAGCGACAGTCACTTTCAAGGCTTATTCTAATTCATCTAACTGCGATAAATTGAGTGAAATTATACATATTTTTATCATTTAGCATTGTTTAAAGAGTAATAAGTGTAAAAACAATAATGATATTAATTGCGTTAGTTACCAAATATGGTTGATCATTCAATGAATAAAATATTTCCCATACCGTATGTCATCGGAGTTATTATTAGTATGTTATCTGGTATCTCTTCCTTTGGAAGAACCTTTAAATAGTATTAAAATCGTATTGATGGATCTTTTGTAGTTAAACACTTCCTCCGTGATTTCATCAGTGTAATGCAGATCAATCTATGATTTTATTTGAAAAAAATGTCTGTTAGTTGGAAAGACACGTCCTAACTTGAAAAGGAGGTATTTCCGTTACAGTGTAAGTTTGATTTTTCATTTGTCACGTCGCTTCAGTTCATATCGTACTTCTGTGCCAATGAATAACCCTCTATCATAGTTTTGAGAAATTTGTTGTGGGGTTACTGTTAATGCTGGAATTCCTTGACATGGGGGAGGACAGTTAGTTGTCTCAGCCTTATCAATTACATAAAGTTGTCAATATAATCTCTCTACGGAATGTTAGATGAAGTGAAGTTAGCTTTTATTCTTGAACTGTTAGGGGCCTCCTCGTTTATATGGTCGTGCAGCTTCATTGACAACAAATAATGCAAATGAAATAGCAATGTGGCATTTCCAAAAAGCAAAAAATACTGTAAATTGGCTGTTACGTAAATTTTGACATGTATTTTTAATCAACGTATCTTATAAAGGGTGATGTGATCTAGTTTAAAAGGAATATGACCTTTCTTTCATGACAGTAGCTGCTTAAATAGTATTTACTCATTGTGCCATTTTTACAGCCAAAATGTTGTGTAATTTTCAATAATGTTACCAACCCAGTGGGCTACGGTCCTTAATATAGGCCACTGCAAATAATTTGTCAAGGTAGGTGGAAATATAAGCCGAATTATAAATGTCACAATGCGAGTTTGAGCATTTTGTAACTATATGGGTAAGTTACATAGATTTTTGTTAAGCTGCTGCTCAGTGCACATTAAGAATATATTTCTTAGAGATAAATTAAATGGTTTTTGTTGCTGAGTAGTGCTAGTAAACATGCAAAACCCTTTTCGTTAGTCTAATAACATTCGAAGGCTCTCTAAGAGTTCAAGTTCTTATTTGTATACATATTATCTATACAGTATTACGTTTTCACTAAGCTGAATGAATACATCGAAGTAACCTTTCTGAGAAGTCTGCAGTATATTGCAGTTTTCCAGGTTAATGACTTACTAAATCATTCACATATTTCTACATAAATATTGTAAAAAGTTTTATCCAGTCGCATGAAAACTACTATTAACTAACCAAATATATGGACCCTGCTCAAATAGGCACCGTGCCCTTCTGCACTTGTATTATTTTGTACAGTATTGTATTACACAATCGAAGATTTTTCCAATGATTGAAAACATGTATGACAATAATCTCATGAACCTATGATGATCTGTCTAGAATAATATGATAAAATATAGGCAAAAGTGGTGAAAACAACAGACACTAACTCGTAAAACAGATATAAGATAGAAAGTATGTGTCAGATTCCTGATACCATTTATTTCAGTCAGGTCAGTGTGATGAAAATACAATTTATTGGGAATATACGTGTCTATTCAAAATTTTACTAAAAGAGTGTGGTATAACGTTCATCAAATATACCTACTATTATTTAGTCAATGATAGTTATCTAAATCACACAACTTAAGCGACTCCAATGTTGAAATATTATTTATTAACTCTCTATTTTGAAGGAAATTATCTCTCTATAGCTTTAAAAGCCTGGGCTTGTAATTAATTGCAATTAACACTTTGATTAGATAAAATATTGAGTATGACTACATCACAGACAGGTCTATATGCCATTTTTATGGTATAGCCTCTGGATCACTGATTTTAACAATAAAAGGTTTAAATTACCTGTATCCGTCAAGTGATCCTGGTTTGTAGTTGATTGACTACAGCCGTTTCATGTTGTAAAATACATCTTCAGGTCAAACGTATATACATTGATTTAATCCATGGAATGGTCGTCAAGGTTTAAAGTTCACAAAAATAACACATACACGTACACGAAAGAGTGAAAATTTAAAAACGTACGTTTTCATGTCCCTGGCCTTTTACTTCGTAGCTACTGGATTTGTAGTTTATTATTATGTGTTTTAATATTTTTTGGGATGGGGGCAACATGTTACACACATTTATTTGGTTTTAAATAGGTTCTAGGTATTTTTTTCGTATTTTTAAAGTCTCGAAATTCACGACCATGACGTGTCCCTAGGGTACATTTTCCAACTTTCACGCTGTTTTTAGACTAATTATTCATGCCGAAATGTATAAAGCCATATTTTTATGTCATCAATGGTTATTAAACTTACAAAAAAGGAGCATATTATAATTTTATTGTCATTGCAAACTGACTACCATGACATAATAAGTCTGTCCCTCGATTTGGCGTCACGACCATTTGGGAAAAATTTTCAACTTTGGAGCACGACAGTGGCAAGCCTGGCGTTGATGGAGTCAGTTGGTTTTAGAGACTAGTTCGGGGTGTACGTCAGGATTGTAGTGCCGGTCGTTTCGAGTTGAAAGAAGGAATTACAAGATTAATACAGGTAAGGTTGTGTTTTTTGTAATTTTGGTGTGTCCATGACCGTACATAGTCATTCGATGAAGTAGACATGGTGTTAATTTTTGTTTATAAGATATTTCAGTTGCTAGATTAACCTAGAAGTTCACTTTGTATCCTCGAACATGAGGTGCAGAGCTACCGCCAGAACAGAGCCAAATAACACGTAATTTCACGACCAAAGTTTCACGACCATCGTGGGTTTTTTCACGACCTATCCAGCCTTATGGATTATAGTGTGTTTGGTCGTGACAATAACTTTAATATAATTGTAATTTGAACAGTTTAGTTCAATTGAAACACATATTTTTATTATAACTAACAGTATAATTAAAGGATTGTTTAGAAAGATTTAGATTTTTTTAGAAAACTCACGACCGTACCGCTTGTCCCTGACCATCACGTTTATGATTTCTATCATAAAAATTTCAAAAATTAAAATATCGTCATATTTCAATGTTTTATACACAAAAGAAGCACGCCTCTATGCAAACATAAAGATTTTTCGGGTCTCAGGTAAGTTTTTTCGGAGTTATACAAACTTAAAAAGATTTTATTGGCTTTTTTTCAATTTTTTTGAGTTTTTTATTTTTTTCTAGAAAGACCAAATATATCAAAAGCTCAGTGACCTTTTTAATGTATAATGGTCATAAAAGTAAATTAGTTTATAGCAAAACATAGTTATAAAAATAATATTAACTATTTTTAATATTCATTTAAACGTCTGTTATGGTCGTGACAGGATTTTGTGTTTTTCCACTAAAGATGCTCTTTAAAAAAAAAACTACCAAAGATATTGCGTTACCATGGACATTTTATGAAACTTCAATTGTCAATGAAATCAAAAAAATAATAAAAGTTTTGAAAAAAGGGGAAACAAATTTGCAAAGTGTTTTTCCTGAAAACGTACGTTTTTAAATTTTCACTCGAAAACATTAAACATAAATTGGCCAACACAAAAATACGAAAAACGCGTGATAGGCATCGGACACGTACGGCGCCGCTAGAAGGTAGGTCATGACTGTCGTGTGCCGGAAGTGATAGCCCCCCACTATCAGCTGTTATCTATTGTGGTCTAAGATGCGTATGGCGGCATTGTAAACAATGTTCGACTCGAATGAGAGTTTTTCATTTAAGATGTTATCAGGTTGTTTTTTTGAAGCACGATAAATTTCAAATTCTTCTAATGTGTCTATGTATTTTCCTTTGTTACATAAATGGAGAACGTTGAGATTATTGTTTATATCTGTATAGTTGTGGTTGGAGTTAATCAAATGGTTGGAAAATGCCGACTTAGAGGAAATTTTAGGCAGGTGTTCCAGGATGTTTCCTCTAAGTCGGCATTTTCCAACCATTTGATTAACTCCAACCACAACTATACAGATATAAACAATAATCTCAACGTTCTCCATTTATGTAACAAAGGAAAATACATGGACACATTAGAAGAATTTGAAATTTATCGTGCTTCAAAAAAACAACCTGATAACATCTTAAATGAAAAACTCTCATTCGAGTCGAACATTGTTTACAATGCCGCCATACGCATCTTAGACCACAATAGATAACAGCTGATAGTGGGGGGCTATCACTTCCGGCACACGACAGTCATGACCTACCTTCTAGCGGCGCCGTACGTGTCCGATGCCTATCACGCGTTTTTCGTATTTTTGTGTTGGCCAATTTATGTTTAATGTTTTCGTGTACGTGTATGTGTTATTTTTGTGAACTTTAAACCTTGACGACCATTCCATGGATTAAATCAATGTATATACGTTTGACCTGAAGATGTGTTTTCACAACATGAAACGGCTGTAGTCAATCAACTACAAACCAGGATCACTTGACGGATACAGGTAATTTAAACCTTTTATTGTTAGGTCTATATGGATTCTGAAAAGGTATGTTCATTATTAAAAAGTAATGTTTATAAATAAAATTATAATACTTATTTTGTTAAATTGATCATCTATAAAGCTAATATATAATATACCCCTGCCGCAGCAAATCTGCAGAGTTAGTGAATTCACATTTGCCTGATTAGATTTTCACCTAAACATTTCCTTAAACATGCTAGATTATATCCACATTTAAAATATATAATATTAGGTTTACATGGATGTGTCCCTTTCAAAATGTTTACAAAATGTTCAAAGGACCAACATTTTATCTTCCACACATCCTTACCCCGTTGCAAAGCAGGGATATTAGTGGCAAGTGTCATATATATTATTGTATTCTCCAAACAGATACTTCCGTGTAAATAAAGTTGCTTTCTTATTTAAAAAAATAAAAAAATGAACAAATTTTTCACAGGGTAAATTGAGATATTATTGTAATTTTTTTAAGGCTGATACTTTGAGCATGCCTTTTTAAATTGTCATACTTTTACACCTTGTATGATTTTAGAATGAGGCCACCCTAACGACATAGTTACTCAGTTGTGTGAGTAATTATAGACTAAGCAGAAGGAGGCGACTCTAAAAACACAGAGTTTTTTAGTTGTATAATCTTTTATATACTAAGCAGAATGGAGGCAAATCTAAAGATACAGAGTTATTCAGTTGTGTAATCTGTTTATAGATTAAGTAGAAGGAGGCAACTCTAAAGACGCAGAGTTATTCAGCTATATGATCTGTTATAGATTAAGCAGAAGGAGGTAACTCTAAATACACAGAGTTATCCAGTTGTGTAATCTGTTATAGATTAAGCAGAAGGAGGCAACTCTAAAGACACAGAGTTATTCAGTTGAATGATCTGTTATAGATTAAGCAGAAGGAGGTAACTCTAAATACACAGAGTTACTGAGTTTTGTGATCGGTTATAGATTAAACATTAGGAGGCAACTCTAAATACACAGAGTTATTCAGATCTATGATCTGTTATAGATTAAGCAGAAGGAGGCAACTCTAAAGACACAGTTCTTTGCAGAACTAGAGGCCAAGGAACAACAGCTTCTGGAATTGGTGGAACAAAGAGACAAGTTGCAGCAGAGACTTAATGAGAGAACATACTCTTCTACAAGCACATGTCTTGCTCTCCATTCTAGTCAGGTACGTTACACTTTAAACATTTTAAATGTACAGAAATACATTTTTAATTTTTATGGTTTTGGTTTAGAATACTATGTTTTATTTTCAATATTTCATAAATTCATTACATAGATTCATAAAATTTTATTTAAATTAATAAGTTAATACACAATTAAATGAGCGGGTGCTTCCCATACCTGCCATGATAGCTTATGGGACGTCTGGCTCATAACAGCACTACTTGCAACATTGCCAATTCTACCAGGCCACGGCCTGGAGTGAAAGGTGATCATGCCGGAACGCAGCTGTTTCTTTCACTGCACTTATCCGCCATAGCATAGCCATACATAGGATTAATACTACTCTGTACGCAACGAGCTCTTCATTTGTTGTAGTTTCAAGTAAATCCGACAGGTAACAGCAATTACTGGTTTAATATTGTCGGTAGTGCCGTCAAGCTAATAATACCCCCGCCAACAAACCCCAGCAAACCTGCAAACTAAGCGAATTTCCATTTGCCTGATTGGATTTCACTAAAATGTCTACCATCTTAAAAATATAACATTTATTTCCTATTTAAATAGAATTATTTTAACAAGTACTTAGGTTTGCTGCATCAGGGAGTGTAAAACTGATGTTTTTTTTTTGTAAAATGTTAATAGTTAGTAAGAAATAAAAACATTTTCCAAATTTGATCAAAATATGTTCATAAACAAGCAAACTACAACAGTTTACTTGTTCTCCATAAGAATAACATGGGAATTTTAAAATTACAGATTTTTGGAATTTTCTCCTTAACCATTAGGCGCATAATAACGCTTCAATATACTAAATTATTTGTTTTTTTTAAGCTCTACAAAATAGTTTGAAAAGGAATTGCTAAATTTTAAGTTTTTAGGGTCAAAAATGGGAAAACCAATTTTTACCCCATAAAACCCCGTTCCCATAGTCCGATCATGCTGGTTCGCGAACTCGTTAGAATAAATGTAGGTATACATGTTTATACCAAATTTCAACAAAATCGGATCATTTTTGCTCAAGTTATCGTGCTAACGGAAACATATATATATTAAGAAAATTGTAGTGATTAGGGCTACTATTTTGATATACAAATGCATTAACTTATTAAAAACTAAGTCCGCTTTTTTGAAATTATTTTATTTAACAACCTAGGTTGTTAAATAAAATGAATTTCAAAAAAAGGGTAAAAGATTTTAATAATGCATTTGTATATAAATAAATAAATATATATATATATATATATATTTATATGAATTTGAACAGATGGTGTTTTTGGCATCTGGGGACCCCAAAACAAAAAAAAAAATCAATCCCGCGTCCAGGTCATACCATGAGTAGCCTACCACAGTAATAGCTTATTCCCTATATGGGAAATTTGCTAAAAAGATAAACAGTAACATACACACAGGACATATACGGTAGGAAAATAGTACAACTAATATTTTTTTACCTCAAGGCCAAAGCTAAAGGGAACAGAGGATGTTTGCTCCTGCTCGTGGACATTAGCGAGTATTTTGCCATCACAAATATGTTTACAATACAAAACATAATTTTACTTGCCTTGCCTTTTCAAATAAAGGTTAAGGCGAGGGAATTTGATGCAGAAGCAGGCATAATTAAAATAGATTTTCACTTTTTTGTTTGGTTTTACGTATCTTACTGATTTTAGCAAATTTCCCCTTTAGGGAATAAGCTACTACCGTAGTACACATTGTGAGACCTGGACCCGGGACAGATTTACTTTTTCGTTTTGAGGTCCCTAGAGGCCAAAAACACCATCCGTTCAAATTCATATATATATATATATATATATATGTGTCCGTTAGCGCGATAACTCGAGCAAAAATGATCCGATTTTGATGAAATTTAGTACAAACGTGTAAACCTACATTTATTTGAACGAGTTCGCGAACCAGCATGATCGGACTATGGGAACGGGGGTTTATGAGGGGTTTTATGGGGTAAAAATTGGTTTTTCCCATTTTTGATCCTAAAAACTTAAAATTTAGCAATTCCTTTTCAAACCATTTTGTAGCTTAAAAAAACAAATAATTTAGTATATTGAAGCGTTATTATGCGCCTAATGGAAGGAGAAAATTCCAAAAATCTGTAATTTTAAAATTCCCATGTTATTTTTATGGAGAATAAGTAAACTGTTGTAGTTTGCTTGTTTATGAAAATATTTTGATCAAATTTGGAAACTGTATTCATTTCATACTAAACTATTAACATTCTACAAAAATACACCTTTTTACCCTCCCTGTTGCAGCAAACCTAAGTACTCGTTAAACTAATTCTATTTAAATACCTAGGGAAATGTGATATTTTTAAGGAGGCATTTTAGTGTAAATCCAATCAGGCTAATAGAAATTTGCTTAGTCTGCAGGTTTGCTGCGGCGGGGGTATTTAGTATTATCGTGTTATTAAATTAAGTAAATGACACATAACTTTAAAAAGACTTGTCACTAAAACCTGAATGCCTACTACACAGTTCACAATGTCAATGAGCAGATTGACAGGTTATGTCAAATTACCACTCCTTCGTTCACACTTCCCCGCGATCCCTAAAAGATAGCGTCCACACAGCTGACCAACTATGACTTTTGTAATGACTTGAACAAAATTAATTACAAAAGTAATTAAATTTGTATTTCCTTTGTTTTTAACTTTATTCTTCACCATCTTTAAATGTTTAAACAATTAATTTTTTTTTTATAAAATCCTACAAATGTTTTATTGGTCTGTTTTTTTTTTATTATTTCAAAATTTTGGGGGGTTTCGCACCCCTGACCCCCCCCCCCATTGGATACAGCCTTGAATTTTTGTATAATGCTACAGTTCTGATTCTCTTTTAGCAAAGACTAGCTGTCACCCACGGGCTTCACCTCGTTTGACTTCATAAGTATTAATAAAACTATTGATTGGTTAAGTTAAGCTGAAATAAACAAAACAGAATGCAAACAAATAATCACACCTGATTTTAATTAGGTAATAAATTGAAAGAATAACATACAAATAAGTACAGCTAAAGGTATTTTTTAACATTATGTATTACGACCTTAAAGGGCAATTTATGAAATAATGGATAGTTTTGCGCAAGGTTTCTCGTCATGACGAACATTTCGTGGGTACTTTGGGATTTATATATGGATATGTCTATTCCTTCAAGCATAGTTTAAGCAGTTCAAAATTTATCTATATAAATAAAATTAGAGTTTTGTCTGTAGCCTACATTGCTCAGAATCATAAACTTTTAGGTTATTTTTACGTTTTATACATTAAAGAAGCCGAAAAAAGTCTCATCTAAATTTCCGTCCGTCTGTCTGTCTGTCTGTAACACTCAAGATGGCATTTACGCAATCTTCTCCAGGAAAACGAGAGTACCTATCAAGATCCAAGTCATTTTAATGTATTCACTGGATTGGCGAGAGTGTCTTTAGCCATTAAAATATGGCCTCACTACTTAGTAAATAAAATTACGGAGTTCAAAAATGCAGTTTTGTGCGATTTTTGTCAAGTTTTCGTCCAATTTTTATCACGTAATGATCTATCAAATAACGAACAGCTGTTCCGATCATGATTATTTTTTCTAGATGTCACTGATATGTTTACAAATGTTGTTTACAAATACCTCAACCATTTGCGATCACGTTTTGAAGGCAAATCCCATCCAAGTGAGATTAAAAACGTTTTTCTTACATAATGGATTTAATTAATCGCAAGTGGAATAATATAGTGTAACCGTAAATGAAATTGAATAACTAGGCATCATCCAGGTCAGGAACCAGAGATTCTTTGTGTATACAATTGTTCTTGAGTTTTGATAACCTGAAAGAATGCCTTGAATCAGTGTTGTATAGGGCTGGGAAACTTGAATTTATTAATGATCGTCGCCAATAGCTTACAAACAAGGTTTCCACTCATTGATGGCGCTTCGATGGCGGTTGTGTAAAGTTAAAATCACAACTGCAGTGGGTGATTGTAACAGAGGTTTACGGATGATGATAAACTCGCTTTTCCAATGACTGTGTCACTTTCTGTTCCTACTCTAGTTACCTACAGCTAGTTGTAAATAAAAAGCTGCCAAGATGAATTAAAACATGTGATCATTGTTATTTCCCAACCTTTCCCTAAAAAGTCTGGTACTTTCCTTTGAAAACTTGTGAGCTTCGATTCATATATAGCAATGGTTATATAATCAAATGTCTAAGGAACATGTCGGCCTTAGTCACTAACAAGACTACAAGATCGCGCCACTCATCCTACACTCATCCTTCACTCATATTTGGGTTAAAATACGCACATAGAGGCGTCCCCATCTTAAATAATTGATAATTGAATTGATAATTATCCTTATATATAATATGTGAAGGCGATTTCTACGAAACACTACTCCTCCGTTAATAATGGAAGGATTTTTACAAACGATGTGTCAAAATAAAGTATTTTTTGTGTAGACGCCCCCTTTCACCAATTCATGTAATAAAAATCCTCGGGCTTTGCCCCACAGGACATCAAAGTTGGATTTTCTTCCATAAGATTAACATGGGGGGAATTTAAATATTTAATTGGAAACTTTGTCACCACTAATTTGAGAGAACGGCTGGGCGTAGAAACTTGATAGAGGTGTCCAAAGAAAGGTCTTGGTCTGTACACGAGTTATCAAAATAAAAACTAAGCAAAATCCCTTAGGGCTCTGCCCCAGAAGCCTTTAAAGATCCCTTCACAGAGTTGTTTACATTTTGGCCATGTGAATAATACTTTTCAATAAAACAGCTGTTCATTTTTAAATCGTATTTCACATATTTGTTGGGAGTTACTGAATTGTACCAAATAAGTATTTGCAATGATATTTTCTGATTTTAAAATTAATTTTCCTCTTTATCATGTCATGTTTTGCAATATAACGTTCCATTACGAAATCAGTGGAAAATCCTTTTATCACAGCAATTCTTAAATTATTTCTTATTGAACTATCTTATATCTATTGTACGGGTTGGTGTCTGCCTTTTTAACCACTTTTGCCTACATTTTATCATATTATTCTACACATATCAAATATTTATGTAGAGATATCTGCTCTTATCGTGTCTAATAAAATCCAAACATAGAAACCTTGCCTAAAATGGTACCCATCTAGACAAATTATTTGCACCTGCCTATATTACGGACTTTGACGCACTGGGTTGGTAACATTATTGAAAAAGAACACTACATTTTGGCTGTAAAATATGGTACAAAGAGAAAATACGATTTAAGCAGCTACTGTCATGACAGAAAGTTCATATTCCTTTAAACTAGATCACATAATCCTTTATAAGATAGGTCTACGTTGATTACCAATATGTAAACGTCAATATATACGTAACAGCCAATTTACAGTATTTTTGCTTTTCCTAAATGTCCCATTGCTATGTCATTTGCATTATTTGTTGCCAATTAAGCAGCCAAGACCATATAAATGAGGAGGCCCCTAACAGTTCAAGAATAAAAGCCAACTTCACTTCAAGTATTCCACTACACCTAACATTCCGTAGAGAGATTATTTTAACAACTTTATGTTATTGATAAGGCTGAGACAACTAACTGACATCCCCCATGTCAAGAAATTCCAGCTTTAATAGTAACCCTACAAACAATTTCTCAAAACTATGCTATAGTTCGGCCTCTTAGAAAACGACCTGCGCACTAATGCTAAACCAATGCTGGAGGAGGTCGCTTTCTAAGCGGCCGAACTATAGAGGGTTATTCATTGGCACAGAAGTACGATATGAACTGATGCGACGTGACGAAGGAAAAATCAAACTTACACCGTAACGGATATACCTCCCTTTGATGTTAGAACGTATCTTCCCAACAGATTTTTTTTTTCAAATAAAATCATAGATTAATCTGCATTACACTGATGAAATCACGAAAGTGTTTAACTTCAAAAGATCCACTAATAGGATTTTAATACTATTTAAAGGTTTTTCCAAAGGAAGAAATACCAGATAACATACTATGACGTACGGTATGGAAAATATTTTATTCATTGAATGATCAACCATATTTATCATTTATCATTATTGTTTTTACACTTATTACCCTTTAAACAATGCTAAATGCTCAAAATATGTATATTTCACCCAATATATTGCAGTTTGATGAATTAACGTAAGCCTTGAAAGTAACCGTCGATTTCGACGGGTTTCACCTAGTTTCCTATAATCAATGACAAATCACAGAGTAAAGAAACTAACCTCATAGTTCTATAGAATATTTTTATATTCAACCAGCTGTTAGATATAACAAATTATATGGCACTAAAACAAACTAAAGATTTTAAAGACTGCTAAAAAAAAAAAAAATTAGAACATCTAGGATTTTACTTTGTATATTTAATAATCTCTTGTCCTCTTACCGGAAAAATGAACCTATCAATTATTATAACATTACACATAGTATAAATAAGTCGACCCTACGTATGACATTTCATTTTCATCCAAATGCCGAATTTGTGTTGAATACACTGAATGTTTACAGCTGTTTAGTTAAGCGAATTGTATTATACCAAAAGCTAGAGTAGAATGTTGAATACACTGAATGTTTACAGCTGTTTAGTTAAGCGAATTGTATTATACCAAAAGCTAGAGTAGAATGTTAGCATCGGCTGCTAGACTTTTTAAATTTAAAACTTAATTTCTAAAAAAACTTAATTTCTAAAAAACTTAAACTCTAAACTAAAATTAAGACTTCGACATTCCCTAGTTCTCAAAATTATCTTTCAACACAAAAATCATGAAAATCCGTCAAGTGGTCGATTCAGAATTGTGAAATAAAAAAACCCTGTCACGTTTTAATATATATGATATTACTAGCAGGAGAGTACCCATCCTTCGTACAGGGTTGGAATATAAGTATAAAATGCTTATTGCAGTTATACTAAAGCTTTGCGTTTGCAATAAGGGAGGACACAGTTTGATAAAATTTGCTTTTTTAAATTTACGGTATTCTATAGTATTACACATATACCATAGCCATAATGTTCTACCACTTCACCTAAACAATAGGGAAAAATAAATTATCAACAATTTGCAAAATATCACAAATTATTCATGAAATGAAAAACATAAACATAACTGTAAACAATCCTACTTTGACAGTTCTCATTGCGAATCAGATTTTTTTGTTGCTGCTTAGTTCAAATTAGCTGTTTTCATAAATGCAAAAAAAATATAGTGCTGCACCCTGTTGGTAAATCTTATAACTTTTTAATGCTTTTCCATATCATAGAACCAACTTTTTTAGTTGAAACAGCTGACTAAATTCTTTAATTCCCTTTAAATATGAATACTCATAAGGTTAACATGGGGAATTACAGAATACAGAGCCACTGGGGTGGAGCCCGAAAGGATTTTTGAGATAAGAATATGCCTATATGTTAATCGGGAATGTAAGCTATCTTCATGCCAAATTTCAGCCCAATCCGTCCATTGGTTTATGCGTGATTGAACTTCAAACACACAAACAAACAAACACACAAACTTTCACATTTATAATATTAGTAAGATTTATAGAGGTATGTATTTGCATGGTATTTCGATACTATTTAACTGTCATTACTTTGGAGACAACACCACAACCTAGGTGTGTATTTTAAACTGAATTTGAATATAAGCTGAGTCTAGAATTGAGTGAGGTAAAAAATATCAGGGGTTTCTTAAGGTATGACAAAAAAAAATCTCAATGATTAATGACTGTGCTTGGCCCAGTTTTGAACCATCCAAAAGCTACTCTGACACTTTCAGGATCGTGCACTAGAATAATTTCACCTACCAAACTACATGGTTACAGTATATACTGACATACTGATGTCATACATCATATTATATTATTATATTATCTAGCCATATTATATATACATATAACACCACCACCTAGGTGTGTATTTTAAACTGAATTTGAATATAAGCTGAGTTTAGAATTGAGTTAGGTAAAAAATATCAGGGGTTTCTTAAGGTATGACAAAAAAATCTCAATGATTAAGGAAAGCTTGGCCCAGTTTTGAACCATCCAAAAGCTACTCTGACACTTTCAGGATCGTGCACTAGAATAATTCACCTACCAAACTACATGGTTACAGTATACTGACATACTGAACTGATGTTTAAATAACAAACACAACATATTTTGAGCTGTGGAACGCATTGACAGTTATATGCAGGAGATACAACCAATGTCATATAAGATATTAAACAAGACAAATAACGGCAATACCACCTTATACTTCCTTGTCTGTTAAAAGTTTAGTTTTTGGTTAGTAATATTAGATGTACAATACATTTTATGTACATGCTGTTTACCTAGGACGAGAGGAGTCAAAGTTCTCAACATACAGATGTGGCTGTAGAACAAAGCTATAGAAGAGCTGAACTGAGAGCTGAGCAAAGCTATGTGGACGGCTTCAGACATGCTCAACACCTGGCAGCCATAGAGGAGGAAGGTATTGAATACACATGTAATGGGGGCCTATCTCATTGGTAAACCACACCAGGTTGCTTAGCTTTTTGCAAACTTTTAAATAGGTAGTGAGGAAATCAACCAAAGTGGAAGGTGATATTCTGAAGGAGAATAACATTTCCTACGAATTACTAATATGCATTTACGAAAATACTCAATAAAGGCAGCCAAAAGCTCAATACTTTCCTAGGACTCTGCCCTGACAGCTTATTAAGTCCAATGGTGTTCTTTGAAGTAGGCTAACCATGAAAAGCCACTCGAAATGCCACCTAACCCGGTACGGCAATCAATATAGTCTTATTAATACTGTACTTATGAATTCAAACCACGAGTTTCAATTTATTAATCCTATATTCTTGTAAGAGCAATGTTTGCTTGCATGTATATTTACCTGCTTGCTTGCACAAAGATCTCGAAAGCTGCTTCGATGTCAAAAGTTTTAAATAAGTTATTATTGGCTTAAAACGCGTGTTTGACAACATCCACTACCACGTCCATGTCACTGGCCCGGCCATTACGGAATTAGTACATAAGAATTATGCTAATATTTAGTACCTATTTCGTACTATTTAGTACCAACAAACAAAAAATTAGTACCCCACTCGGTACCGGATAACTAATTAATTTAGGATTCCGGGCCAGTGACATGCTGGCCCGGCCATTTTCGAATTTGATCCTAATATGTATACCATCATTTAGTACCTATTTCGTACTATTTTGTACCTCCATTAATATAATTTGTACCTCAAAGAAAACCAAGCTACGGGCCCGTTAACTGTACAGGTCAATGACCCCTCAGCCCGGCCATATCGGAACCTATGGTTATAAGCTATACTACTATTTAGTACTTATTTTGTACTATTTTGTACCTCCATTAATATAATTTGTACTTCAAAGAAAACCAAGCTACGGGCCCGTGAACTGTACAGTTCAACGACCCCTCAATACTACTATTTAGTACTTATTTTGTACTATTTTGTACCTCCATTAATATACAGATCCATGGCCCCTCAGCCCGGCCATATCGTAACCTATGGTTATAAGCTATACTACTATTTAGTACTTATTTTGTACTATTTTGTACCTCCATTAATATACAGATCCATGGCCCCTCAGCCCGGCCATGTCGTAACCTGTGGTTATAAGCTATGCTTATAAAAAAAAAGGAGTTGAATTTTATCACATTACAAGGAATAATGTTTTATTTGTTGTGAAGAGAGAAAAACAGTCAGCGAAAAATAATAGAAAAAAATGAAATAAAATAATTACTTAGGAAAAATATTCAATTTTAATCTACAGTATTTGGAAAATATTAACAAGTTACAGCTGGCTCCAGAGTCGGGCATGCGCAGAAGAGTCAGCGAGTTGGCAATCGCGTTAGCGGGAGAACCCGCGCATGCGCATGAGGCACTCGCGCATGCGCCCGAGGCTCGAGTGGCGAGCGCCGAACGAGAGCAACCACGACCGTCAGTCTACCTCCGACCCTCCGACACCGACACACGAGCTGACTGAATATTGAGTTGTTAGAAGTAGTAGTACGAGTTAGTAGAGTGAGTAATACAAATATAAGTATTATAACGGATAGTAGGGTGCATCAAACATCAATTACGACTAAGGTACGCTCTATCTACCATTTTCCGGCTTTTAGCCATTTAGTAGCTTGTTTTCTACTGTATTATAAATCCATACTAAATTTGCAAATTATTCTTACTACTCCTATACAAATTCTAAAATCACAATAGTTTTCCTATTCAATCATATAATTTGAATTTCACTGTCAATTAAACCCTACAGTAGAACGCTTACTAGCGCAGTTATCTACATTCCTATCTGGTAATCAGTCTTTGAACCATAGTATCCTACAGCAGATTATCTCCTTTCATTTATTTTATTTCGACTCAGTTATCATTCATTTCAGTAAAATACCACATAAATAGTTGCCTGGAGCTTGAAATAATTTCATAACGTAGTAGCCTAATATAATAGCTTGCATTACTAATAGCCTATCCTCCAACTATATCAATTGCTTTGCATTATTTTCCTGCTTGATTTGGTGTGCATTGTTGTGTAGATTTGATTTGGGCCAAGTGTATGTACACATTCTCCTAATTGTTTACCCTACCCTTACACAAATCTCCATCCTGCAGACGACCGTCCGATATTATTACCGATTTTCTCCCGCAGACGTCCGTCTGGATTCCATAGTAAACCTAAATAGTGAGCAAAGGCGGCTAATTGGCATTGAATCATCCAAACTTGTTTTAGGCTAAAGGAAATTAATATTTCGATTATTTCAAGCTGTAATCTGGTTTTGTAAGCAGGGGAACAGACACGCGACTCGTGATTACCCCATACCATACCATTACAAACCCACTATTACCGATTATCCATCCAACGACCGTTGGGAAGTAATTTTATCCTTGCCGACGACACTCGGGATAATCCTTACTTCCGATCCAACGACCGTTGGGAACGATCTAACCTTTAACGACCCACTCGACTTATCCATCCAACGACCGTTGGGAAGTACCCTTTATCCCTACCGATTACAATCGGGATAACTTACTTCCGATCCAACGACCGTTGGGAACGATCTTACCTTTAACGACCCACTTGACTTATCCATCCAACGACCGTTGGGAAGTACCCTTTATCCCTACCGATTACAATCGGGATAACTTACTTCCGATCCAACGACCGTTGGGAACGATCTTACCTTTACCGACCCACTTGACTTATCCATCCAACGACCGTTGGGAAGTACCCTTTATCCCTACCGACTACACTTGGGATAACTTTACTTCCGATCCAACGACCGTTGGGAACGATCTTACCTTTACAGACCCACTCGACTTATCCATCCAACGACCGTTGGGAAGTACCCTTTATCCCTACCGATTACACTCGGGATAACCTTACTTCCGATCCAACGACCGTTGGGAACGATCCTATAGTTAACGACCCACTCGATTTATCCATCCAACGACCGTTGGGAAGTAACCTTTATCCCTGCCGACTACATTCGGGATAACCTTACTTCCGATCCAACGACCGTTGGGACCAATCCTACCTTTAACGACCCACTCGATTTATCCATCCAATGACCGTTGGGAAGTAACCTTTATCCCTGCCGACTACATTCGGGATAACCTTACTTCCGATCCAACGACCGTTGGGACCGATCCTACCTTTAACGACCCACTTGATTTATCCATCCAACGACCGTTGGGAAGTAACCTTTATCCCTGCCGACTACATTCGGGATAACCTTACTTCCGATCCAACGACCGTTGGGACCGATCCTACCTTTAACGACCCACTCGATTATCCATCCAACGACCGTTGGGAAGTAACCTATATCCCTGCCGACTACACTCGGGATAACTTTACTTCCGATCCAACGACCGTTGGGAAATAACGTCATTTCTACGACCTATTAATCAGTATTAACCGGACTTTAAAAATCCCAACCTATTCCACGATCCGGTTGAAAGTTAGTTTACCACCTTGCTAATCTTATTGTTGGTTATGTGGGCTGTGATGAGACCGAAAACGTAAACTGTTGGACATCGTCCTAAACGTCACGGGTCTGAGCCTTAACCGACAAATAAAACCGGACCTTGGCTTGCTGAGCTTTTTGGACAAATTGTAAGTGTAAACGGCTTTACCAGGTGACAAGAACGTTGTCGACCAGATAAGCGTTACACTACTATTTAGTACCTATTTCGAACCACCATTAAAATAAATTTTACCTCAAAGATAACCAAGCTATTGGCACGCACACTGTACAGGCCAATGTCCCCTCAGCCCGTCCATGTCTCAATCTGTAGTTATGAGGAATGCCTTTATTTAACACCAGCTATTAAAATATATCAAACTAACAAACAATTTTAAACTAGACTAACAGGAAAAGTCTAATATTTTAAAATTTGGCTTCACTTTAGTTTTCGTTCTACACTCATTCGAATGAACACATCGATATAGGATATAGATTATTTGATACTGTATATCGATTACTTTATTCGGTTACGTTAACCTATCCAACCAAACTTGATAAATTGAATGAAATAATCGATATATCGATCGATATATGGTGATTCGAATGAGTGTGGGACGTCAACAGCCTGTTTTTTAAGTGCAGCCTAAAAAAATTATCTTTCATTTTCTGTGTATATTCTCAAATTAAAGTTTACCTTTTATGGAGTTAGAGAATTAGGATTACGAATCATGAAAATAGTGTATTAATAACAATCTTATGTTGTCTATTTACATTTTGTCCCAAAACAATTCTGAATGAACTTTTAATATAAGTCATTTTAAGTACCAAGTGAAACATTTGATTAAAGTCAAAACGAGTTTTGTAAGGTTAATCACACTACACTTTCATCAGTTTACATATTGAAATGTTACTATTATTACTTTGAGTTATTGTCAGTATGCATAACGCCTTTCTGTACATTTTATGTCAATCGAACAAAGATTTTTTAGCTGTGATAATTTAAATTGAGTAAACTAAAACTTGACACGGCACTTGTTTACTAGGAGAGACAAAACTCTTCGAGTCCTTGGTGTCATCGTAGAGTTCCCATGTGTCGTTAGATCTTCTAGCGTATGCCACGTAATGTCCAACACTTGTAAAAGATGTTGTTCTTCCGCAGAACCCCAAGAATCCTCTTAATATATATTCAACTTCTTGAACTACTACGGTAGCTGGTAGTTCACATGGTTTCGTCTAAAACAACGAATATTGTGAATTATATAAGACACAATAAAATACCTACATTATATAACACATGTCGTGTGAATGAATCATGTTCGTACAAAACAAAACTCCCAGCTCTAGATGTCCTTTAAAAATAATTGAATGTCCAATATAATGCATTGCAAGCATTTAAAAACTTACGAAATATTTCTCTTACACCTTATAAAATGTATTGTGGTTATTACATTGTGGTTTCCTGTTAGTCTAGTTTAAAATTGTTTGTTAGCCAACCAAACAATATATATTTTAATAGCCGGTGTTAAATAAAGGCATTCCTCATAACTACAGATTGAGACATGGTCGGGCTGAGGGGACATTGGCCTGTACAGTGTGCGTGCCAATAGCTTGGTTATCTTTGAGGTAAAAATTATTTTAATGGTGGTACGAAATAGGTACTAAATAGTAGCATAGCTTATAACCACAGGTTACGACATGGTCGGGCTGAGGGGCCATGGATCTGTACAGTTAACGGGCCCGTAGCTTGGTTTTCTTTGAGGTACAAATTATATTAATGGAGGTACAAAATAGTACGAAATAAGTACTAAATAGTAGTATAGCTTATAACCATAGGTTACGATATGGCCGGGCTGAGGGGTCATTGACCTGTACAGTTAACGGGCCCGTAGCTTGGTTTTCTTTGAGGTACAAATAATATTAATGGAGGTACAAAATAGTACGAAATAAGTACTAAATAGTAGTATAGCTTATAACCATAGGTTCCGATATGGCCGGGCTGAGGGGTCATTGACCTGTACAGTTAACGGGCCCGTAGCTTGGTTTTCTTTGAAGTACAAATTATATTAATGGAGGTACAAAATAGTACAAAATAAGTACTAAATAGTAGTATAGCTTATAACCATAGGTTCCGATATGGCCGGGCTGAGGGGTCATTGACCTGTACAGTTAACGGGCCCGTAGCTTGGTTTTCTTTGAGGTACAAATTATATTAATGGAGGTACAAAATAGTACGAAATAGGTACTAAATGATGGTATACATATTAGGATCAAATTCGAAAATGGCCGGGCCAGCATGTCACTGGCCCGGAATCCTAAATTAATTAGTTATCCGGTACCGAGTGGGGTACTAATTTTTTGTTTGTTGGTACTAAATAGTACAAAATAGGTACTAAATATTAGCATAATTCTTATGTACTAATTCCGTCATGGCCGGGCCAGTGACATGGACGTTCCACTACCACAGGAAAATTTGTATTTCTCTACACAACTCATTTGAACATTGGGAAATTTAACATTGGCTTATGGGTCGTCAATGTTGGTTGAACTAAGTTAAACAAAATGACAAGGAAAAAAGAAAACAAAAGACTTGAAACATGTGTTTATAACAAGCCATCGACAGTATACTATCAAATTAATTACAATATACAGTAAATACCCCCGCCACAGCAAATCTGCAGACTAAGCAAATTTCCATTAGCCTGATTTAATTTACACTAAAATGCCTCCTTAAAAATATCACATTTATTCCCTATTTAAATAGAATTAGTTTAACGAGTACTTAGGGTTGCTGCAACAGGAAGGGTAAAAAAGTGTTATTTTTTATGTTAACAGTTTAGTAAGAAATGAATGTATTTCCAAATTTGATCAAAATATGTTCATAAACTAATGAGGACAGTCAAAGTAGGATTGTTAACAGTTAAATTTATGTTTTTAATATATAAATAAGTTTATTAATGTTTAATCTTCCTTTATATATAGTACCGGTAGCCCTATTATTCTATGTTTCATACAATAACTTGAGTAGCATAATTTTTGTCTGATTTTGATAAAATTTGTTTTGAAGGTGTAAGGCGGGATAAACTTGAATGAGTTCGCAAACCAGCTTGATCCAACCATCCCAGACAGCACGTGAGCTTGGACCAAACTTGGTTTTTACATATTTATGAATTGGTATGACAAACTTGGAGTTTGGAACCCACTACAAATTTAAAACAGCTTTGGTTAAGTGAACTTGTGTGAATGCGCCAAAACTAAACTTGTTTTATTTACATATATAACCTGGTTGGCCAAGTCCACAATTTAAACACCTAACCAGACCCACGACAAGCTTGTTCATGTGAGTCTAAAGTGAGCAGTGCCATATGACAAAAGAATTTTCCCTCCACCCCTACCCAGAACGCTCCTAAAACCTGTTTCTTTGTGCTGAACCACCATTTTTGTTGGATTTAGACTTCCTCACTCTCAGTTGTCAGTTCTCACTTATCTAGTTCTGGTGTTGTGAGTTACTCGTTTCGTTACTAGTTGTGAGTTTTGTTTATGGTTTTGATACCAAGACGAAGCAAAGAAGAATTAAGGGATTCCTGTAAAGGTAAGATTTAAACTCCATTGATAAAAAATATACTTGTGTTGGTTAGTCTATGATGATATAAGTAAGCTAAGTTAAGTAAACAATTAATTTCATTGCATCAAGAACCCGTAGAATTTTGTTTATAGCCTAAACCTTTTGTGCTTTAACCTTTGACATACTCAGCGCTTCACTGAATCGACAACGTCACTCACTATACTATACTCTAGTAGTCTACTGCTGAACTCAACAGAACAGTGCCAAAATTTGTGTTTAACCTTAACCATTATAGTCAATGCCTTAACCTAGTCTACAGATAAAAACAGGCCAAACCATTAGTTTACGTATAAAAGTAAAAAAGTAAGAAATAAAAGTTTGATAACAATTTTAAAAACAAAGGTAAGTTAACACCCTGTGTTTGCAACACCAACAAATTCCAAATAATCAAATAACTATAATAACAAATAAAAATAATGAGAATGATTTAAATTATAAATTTTAATAAACCAAATAATTCTAATGCAATTGTATTTTTTATAGATCTTCTGAAGCGGTGGAGTTGATGGGTTCAGAAAAGAAGTTGAAGGTGAAGTGGAAGATAGTGGGCATTGTATTTATTATATTAATAAATTGTCTTGAAATGTGAATGTCTTGCTTTCTAAACCTCATATATAGGCCTAACCAATATTTTTTCAAGATCACTCATAAAATAGGCTTCATTTTATCATAAATCTTTCTTGGTAAAAAATTAATTATAAGAAAAAATGTGGGCTAGCAAATGAATGGTGTGAAACAGCTTATATGTTAAATAGGTATAAATTATATTACTATTACTACAGCCTATAATAATAATAATTATTATTATTATCTCTGATCATGACAGTAATTGAAGTATATAAAACTTCGTACCAAGTTCTGAGTGAGTCTATAGGTGTGAGCTTGTTTGCCCAAGTCTAAAATGTGCTAAAACCAATTCCAATATGAGTCTAGGCCAAGTCCAATATGAGCTTACTAAAAGCGGGCTTGGGTCTCCAAGACCCGAACAAGTCCATAATGAGCCTGTTTAATTTATCAGTGTGAGCTTGTTTGCCCAAGTCTAAAATGTGCTAAAACCAATTCCAATATGAGTCTAAGCCAAGTCCAATATGAGCCTACTAAAATTGGGCTTGGGTCTCCAAGTCCCGAACAAGTCCATAATGAGCCTGCTTAATCCATTAGACCCGTTTTGTATCCATCATTCCAAGCTTAGAGTGGGTTTGTGCCCATGAGTTCACTGTAGGTTTGGGGTTGGGACTTGGGTTGGACTTGGGGAGCCAAACCCATAACAAGTTGAACAACTGCCAACTTCGGTCTCTAAAACAAGTCAAAACCAAGCCTGCAGACTTTGCTCCCTGAGTCTAAACCAGGCTTGGGAACTTGGGCCAATGGACTTGGAACAAGTTCCCAGCAAGCCCATTGTGCTGTTGGGGATGGGAACGGGGTTTAAGGGGGGTTTTGTGGGATTGTTCAATATTCAGTGTAATTAATTGTGATTTGTTATAATAATACTTTCTATCAACTAAAAATAAATACAGATGGCATTGGTTTTTAATTTGTTTTAATGTTTAAAACAACATATGGGATTTAACAATGAAATAATTTATTAGTAATTTTGTTAGTTGAAAAACAAACACATCAAGACTCAAGATCCCTCTCTCTTTTGTAATCTCTCTTTAAAGTTCTGTAAAATCATTGAAAGTTTATTTGTTAATATTAAAACTATTTGTTAATTGTATCTCAGTGTTCTAATTTGAAGAATGAAAACTCCGCTTAACTTATAAATATACAGTCCACTCAATCCACTCCACACGCTACCGAAATTCTACATGGTCCTTCGGCCGCAGATCTTCTGAAACTCAGCTCTTTTGGTAACTAAGTCACAATTAGTTCTACTCAAACTCCAACTTGCAACCTTAAAAATGAACTACTCACTCCTTTCTCGTCAGTAAGAAGTAAGAATACTATCAAGACTACTGTAGATCTAAAAGGTCAATATCTAAAGGACTTTGATTCCTCTATTTTATGCATATTGTTTTTGTTGTAATTTATTAATTGACATTTCAATTTGTATCAAACTGTACAATTTGGTAATTTGTAATGTTCAGAGCCACCATTAATAGCGCTAATGTAACAATTCCATCTGTCATCTGTGTCTTGTATTGCAGATAATGACAATCTCTAATCTCTCTCTCTCATTCTAGTTCCCAAACACTTAAACAATGAAATTCGTCACCCTCTCTAGGCAATTAAACTCAATTGCGAATCGTTTAGCCAAAATCCAAACTAACATCCAAGCTTTAGATTTATTACCTGATTTGTCCCAAGAACATATAAATAAGTTGAAACTTTTAGATTCAGAAACACTTAGAAAATATTCAGAATTTGAAACCTCCCTTGCGAAACTATTCAATAGTGACACGCTTCCCGATGATTATGATGAAGATACACTCTTTCAATTACAAGATACTATATCTGACTTATATGTAGGAATTCAAACTCTCACGAAGAAACACCTTTCTCAAGATCCTACAAGTCATATGCCTGTTCTAAACACTGACTCAATAACAAATACTCCATCAAGTAGCCTACCCCATAGGCCTAGTAGCTCTTCCTCAAACCAAGATAGCCACTCTCTAAAACTCCCTCCTCTATCTCTCAAAACTTTCAATGGTTCACCAGAACAATGGTTGTCTTATGTAAGCCTGTTTCAAGTATCTGTTCATGATAATGAAAACATATCTAAAGTTGAGCGATTTCAATATCTGCTTTCTACTCTACAGGGAGAACCTTTCAATCTTATAAAGAATTTACCAATCACAGCTGAAAACTATGATGTAGCATGGGATCTTCTTCAAAAACGGTATCAAAACAGTAGGAAAATCATAAGTATACACCTCAACAACATAATAGACTTACCTAACCTAAGTGACTCCTCCCTCAAGAACATTCGCTCGTTCATTTCTCAATATAACGAAAATGCCCAAGCACTCATTGCACTCAATCATGACATAGCCAAGGATAATATCTTGCTCTCAGCCATGTTACTAAGGAAATTACCCGCAGACATTCGCAAAAAGTTTGAAAGCTTACGTCTAAATTCTCAAGACCTTCCAACCGTAGGTGAAGTAATAACATTTTTAGAAAATGAATGTGCTTACTTAGAAGCTGCTAACCTCTCTAACTCTCAGTTACCTAGAACTACTTCAAGCAATAGCAATGTAGGTTTCGCTCAAAATAGTAAGAGGTCCAGCCCTCACTCCTATCAGATAGGCCTACATAAGTCTACACCGAACCGCACTACTTTACTAGCTTTCAGAGACTCAAACACCACATGCACATTTTGTAGTAAAAGTGATCACAACATATACCAATGCTCAGAGTTTAAAGATTTGTCCGTACAGGAAAGATACAACTTTGTGAGGAAAAATCACCTCTGTTTGAACTGCTTAGGTACCGCTCATTCTGTCAAAGACTGTAAGTCAAATAAAACATGTTTTCACTGTAAACTGAAACATCACTCCCTCTTACATCAAACTAATAATAGGCCTAATGATAAGCTTAATCAAAAGCCTAAAGATAATGCTCCAACACCCAAGGAAATGAATAAAACATATGATCGCCCTGAACCTCCCTTTGTAGCTGTCTCCTCAAACCCTAATACCACTATATTGCTAGCCACTGCATTGGTCTACTTGAAAGCTAATAACGGTAACACAGTTGTAGCCCGAGCCGTTATTGACTCTGCATCTATGGTAAGCTGCGTAACAGAAAATATTGCTAACCTGCTTATGCTCAAACGGACATTTTCCAGTAATTCCAAGATAGATGGCCTATCATCAGTAGAAGTTAAATCTAAAGGTGTGTCAAAAGTTAACATATCGTCTCTTAGCGGAGAAATGATTGCTGATAACAACCCAGTCCTTATTCTAGACAGAATAACCTCAAACCTCCCACACTCAGAAGTTCCAGTTAATGTTAAAGAATACTTCAAACATTTGGTCCTGGCTGATCCAACTTTTCATTTGCCTAGTAAGATAGATGTGCTCATAGGTGCTGATCTATTCGCTAAAGTAATCACTGGTGAACGCATTATCATTAACAAGGATCTTCCTGCTGCCATGAATTCTGTATTTGGATATCTTATCATAGGATCTGCCCCAACTCTTCCTGCTGTAATCCCTCACAAAACAGCCCCTCAATGCAAGGGTAATGTTTCTTTATTAAGTACTCAAGATATTGATTTGCACAATTCTCTGTAGGAATTTTGGACTCTAGAGGAACCTCCCGTCAAACTTCATGTAACATCTGAACAAGAAATTTGTGAAAATCACTTTCTAAACACGGTCTCTAGGGATTCAGATGGACGCTACTTTGTTAGGCTACCCATAAAAGAAAATCATTCCCCTCTTGGTGACTCATCATTTTGCGCCCGTAATAGATTCCTATCACTTGAAAGAAAATTAGAAAGTCAGCCTGAAGTTAAAGCAGAGTATAGTAAAGCCATACATGATTTATTGCCATCTAGTCACATGGAACCTGCTAACCCTCCTCCAAACAGTGATGATAAACAATGGACTAGCAAATGCTCTCAAATCATGGAAACTCTTCCCGACTCCTACAAAGAAACTCTATATTTCGACTCCTCAGATCAACCTTATTTTAAGGTACTAGGTATAAAATGGTCACCTAACTCAGACACTTTCTCTTATCAGTTGAATATCCCAGACACGCCTCCCACTAAACGAGGTATACTTGGAACAGTTAGCAGAATATTTGATCCAAACGGTTGGTTGACTCCAGTCACTCTTTGGGTAAAAGCGTTGATACAAGTTTTATGGGCACTAGGTTTATCATGGGATGCGCCTGTACTTCCGGATCTAACTGAAAAATGGTCTAAGTTCCTCCAACAACTTCCTTTCTTAAGCGAACTTAGCTTACCTCGATATGTTTCCGTAGCTGATGCTGTTCATATCAGTTTACATGGATTTTGTGATGGGTCTGAAACAGGTTACGGAGCTTGTGTCTACTTGCGATGTGCAAGTTCTTCCGGAGAAATCAACGTACATCTGTTAATTGCCAAAGCTCGAGTAGCTCCTCTTAAGAAGATCTCCATCCCTAGACTAGAATTGTGTGGTGCCCATCTTTTGTCCAAACTCCTGAACTATTGCAACTCTCTACTCTCTCAAGATTATCTTGTCAACGAATTACATGCTTGGTGTGATTCATCTGTAGTCTTGTCATGGATAAAAACTGTACCCTACCGCTTAAAAGTTTATGTTGCAAATCGAGTCTCTGAAATTCAGGAACTTACTCCTACTTACATATGGAAACATGTCTCAACTCATTGTAATCCAGCTGACATTGCCAGTAGAGAAACCCTTTCCGTTTCTATGAAAGACAACAGTTTATGGTGGAACGGTCCCGATCTCTGGATTATCTCTGGGTTATCTCTGGATCAGGAGTCGTGGCCTATTCCTCGCTTCACCCCTCTCCAAGACGAACAACTGCCAGAACGTAAGGCCGAACCTTTACCAATAATGTTTACAACTCAAAAACCAGACTTATTCAACAGGTTTTCATCTTGGTCAACCCTCCAGCGAGTCATCGCTTACATTTTACGCTTCAAAAATTGCTTAACTCCAGGTCATTTTCTGATTGGAGGACCTCTTTTATCTCTTCCTGAACCTGAATTGAATGATGTCTCAACAAACAGATTGTCAAGGTGGAAGTTTATTCAAGCCTTAACCCAAAGTTTTTGGAAAAGATGGCAAAAAGAATACCTCTACACGTTGCAACAACGAGGGAAATGGAGAAGTCCTCAACCTAACATCAAAATTGGAGATCTTGTCCTATTGCATGAACCAAACCAACCTCCCCTTTCATGGAAAATGGAACGTGTCATTTCAACCTCCCCAGGGCAAGATGGTCTTGTACGAGTTGTACAATTAAAAACTTCATCAGGAACACTCTCCAGACCTATAACTAAAGTCTCACCCCTCCCAATCAATGAGTAATAAAAGAAGTTAAGACTGTTAACCAAGAGTTTATTGTGAATAATATGTTCATTTCTAAATACATTTTTTTTCTTCTCAATACTTCATTATTAGGTGAACCCCTCTTAGTGGTTCACGGGCGGGGGTATGTTCAATATTCAGTGTAATTAATTGTGATTTGTTATAGGTAATAATACTTTCTATCAACTAAAAATAAATACAGATGGCATTGGTTTTTAATTTGTTTTAATGTTTAAAACAACATATGGGATTTAACAATGAAATAATTTATTAGTAATTTTGTTAGTTGAAAAACAAACACATCAAGACTCAAGATCCCTCTCTCTTTTGTAATCTCTCTTTAAAGTTCTGTAAAATCATTGAAAGTTTATTTGTTAATATTAAAACTATTTGTTAATTGTATCTCAGTGTTCTAATTTGAAGAATGAAAACTCCGCTTAACTTATAAATATACAGTCCACTCAATCCACTCCACACGCTACCGAAATTCTACAGGGATAAAAATGGTTTTTTCTAATTTTTACCCTCAAAACACAAAATTTATCAATTTTTCCAGTCTTTTTAAAGAGCTTAAAAAACAAATAATTTAGTATGTGAAAGTGTTTTTGTACGGTGATTGGTTACAGAGAAAATAAAAAAAAAATGTTAATTTAAAATTCCCATGTTACTGTATTATTATAAAGAATATTGTAAAATGTTGTAGTTGGCTTGTTTATGGATTTATTTTGATCAAACTTGGCGGATTTATTTACTTCATACTAAGCTATTGATATTTTAATAAAAAACACACTTTATTAGTTTCCCTGTAGCAGCTAACCTAGGTAGGCCTACTCGTCAAACATAATTGTTAATTTAATAGATTAATTGAAAATCAATCCAGGCAAATGGAAATTCGATTAGTCGGCAGGTTTACTGCAGCAAATATTTTAATTACCAAAGTGAATATAATTGACAAATGTCCAACCCATTTGCTACTTTCACACACAAATGAGTATAAAATATTTACTATGTTTACTTTATTATCATCGCTTGTATTCAAATATTGATAATGTTACAGGTCTTGTGAAGCAACTAAGGCTTCTTCAACAAATGCAAGACACTTTAAGACCAGGCTTGAAGACAGATATACATAAAAACATTATTTGTGATGATACATGATCAATACTTATACCTATTATACAATATTATACTTAAGAAATTACTTTGTTTTTTTTTTTTTGTAATCCTTGTATCCTTTCCCAGTATCATATATAGCCTTAAAGGTCTCAATCCCGTGATCCTGAATCCCGGGATTCCGATCAGTTTTTGATACCTAGAAATCCCAAGATTGGCGTCTTTTAATTCCGGGACTAACGGGATTGCATGTTTATATATATATATATTTGAAAATTTGGAGTTTTACTTACGCAAAATAAATAAAAATATGTCCAATACACTTTAAATTGTTTTAAATGATAGTCTTTTAAGTTATTGTATTCAAATAAACTTTAAAGTTTGTTCTTAAAACGTTTGTTTTTATTGATAACATTATTTTGAAACAAATTTTAAACTTTTTTTTTATTTCAGGAGAAAATTTCACCATAAGATATCATACCCTTCAACGTCATTTAAGAAATTATCTGACAACGTTACGTTACAGGGGAGGGGGGTTTAGGCGTCATGGGGTTAAGCATTATGCAGTGTCACAGGGAGGGGGACAGGGGTTTAAAAATGACGAAAACGCGTTGCGTAATATGAGGATGGCCTATTAAATAAATTGTTTTGATGTTCATATTTAAAAGTTGAACTTCTATTTCTTTCATAAATGTAATTAATGGTGGCGTCTTAAAACGGGTCATTGTCAAGGTGCCACCCCGAAAACCTGGCATCACTAAATTTACTGAGGTGGCAGGTTTATTTGTATTGTATACGTACCCCTCAAGGTATCACCACCACATAATTATCTAAGGTGGTAGGTTGATGGTTTCGCTCCAGTCAAGGTGCCAACACAACCCGCTACCACCAGTTTTTATCAAAGGTGGCGAGTTGTCGTGTTATCCCGGCAAGTTAACGTTACAAGCGTCTACAGCCTGACTGATCACTCATTGCAAAAGAAAAACAAGTCCCTGAAAAAGAAGGCAAATGTCCAACTCAACGCAAGATGTCTTTGTTGATGCGTTAAGATTTTGAATTACAAGACTATGGTGGGATGACGAATATGGATTCGCTATAAAAAATCGCCAGTTCGAATGGACTCAGCCTTCAAAATCTCAAGAGTGACGTCACGATTAAATTCTGCTCCGGGTAAAATTAATTGTGCTCTCCTAAGTCTGAGACATCATCAAGACATTATAAATACCCCCGCTGCAGCAAACCTGTCGACTAATCGAATTTCCATTTGTCTGAATTGATTTTCAATTAAATATATTTAAATAACATTAGGTTTAACGAGTACCAAGGTTTGCTGCTACAAGGAAACTAATAAAATTTTTTTTTTAAGTAAAATATTGATAGCTTAGTATAAAATAAATAGATTTGCCAAGTTTGATCAAAATATATCCATAAACAAGCAAACTACAACATTTTACATTATTTTCCATAAGAATAACATGGGAATTTTAAATTTACCATTTTTTTTATTTTCTCCGTTACCAATAACCGAACAAAATACTTGTATATACTAAATTATTTGTTTTTTTTTAGCTCTTTAAAAAGGTCTAAAGAGAAATGGGGAAATTTTGTGTTTGAGGTCAAAAGTGAGAAAAACCAATTTTTACCCCATAATGCCCCGTTCCCATGGTCCGAATCATGGTCATTCGCAGTGGCGTCATTTCACCAATTCCTTGGGGGGGGGGGCAAACACCGGGGGGTATGGAATACCCCCCAGGAACCAAGGGGGGTCCTCCCCCGGAAAATGTTGCAGTTTTGAAAAAAAAAGAGGTGTTTAAGCTTATTTTAGTTGTCAAAAGCACTTCAAATAAAAAAAATATGAGTAAAATCTATTTAAATTTAGGCAGAAAGTTAATGAAACTAAGAATTTATTGACAACAGACAGAAACACAATAATTTTATGTTGGTAAGTTAGTCATCTAAGAAACGTGATCAATAGTTCCATGATGTATTAATATTATGTTTGTTATAAGATTCATGAGCAATATCGTACAACATTTAGCAATAAATATGGTTGTTCATAGCCTATAGTTTACAACAGTTTATTTTGGTTATTAAATAAAATACAAGTATTTAAGAACTTAAAAGCAAATAAAATTTAATCACCAATAAAATAATTTGACACAAAAGTACAAAAGGTTCTATTTAACTATATTAAATTGGTAGTCTACAATTTTCAAAATAAATTACGTAAAATTTACACACATGTATAATTTTAATGCTTGAATAATTCATAAAAGTAAATGACAAAGCAATGCTTCTAAAAAATCTGAATTTTGTATATATAAACTAGAATTAATTAAGTGGTTTATCGTACAACACCAAACAGAAAAAGTAAATGAATAACAAAACTACCAATTTATGTAAACTCAAAATGTGTTTTGTCTGCTGTGCTTTTTAGGATTTGACAGGAGAAAATATTTGTATATTGGCTAGTACAGCATATTTTTTTCTCTAGCCCAGGATCCAGGGGGAGCAAATGCCCCCCCCCAAATGACGCCCCTGGTCGTTCGCGAACTCATTCAAGTTTATCCCGCTTTACACCTTTAAACCAAAATACTTTTATATACTAAATTATTTGTTTTTTAAGATCTTTAAAAAAGTCTAAAGAGAAATTGGGAAATTTTGTGTTTTGAGGGACAAAAGTGAGAAAACCCAATTCTTACCCCCATATAACCCACCGTAAAGCCCCGTTCCCATGGTGCGAGCGAATTCTGGTTCGCAAACTCATTCAGTTTATCCCGCTTTACACCTTTAAACCAAATTTCATCAAAATCGGACAAAAATTCCTCAAGTTATCGCGTTCACGGACATATATACATATGTATACAAATTTGAACAAATGTTTTTTTTTGGCCTCTGGGACATCGAAATGAAAAAGTAAATCATTCCCGGGTCTAGGTCTTACCGGTATCGTGCCACCTATGGTAATAGCTATAGGGAAATTTGCTAAAACTAGTTCTTTTTTCGGCAGAGCACTTTTTGGTATTTATTTATTTATTTATTTATTTATTTATTTGTTCACGGTATAACACCATTTTTACAGGGTTGACATGCTGATATAGATACAATATTGAAAGATTAGATTGATGAACGAAAAGTGATAAATTAATGAAGGTGAAATGTGAAATACAATTGCTTAGCCTTATTAAATTTTCTTCCCTTCTGCCTTTTCTCATGCTCTTTTACTTTTTTTTGTTATTTTGCAGGACAGGTATCAAAGATTAGTTATCGTACAAAGTTTAGTTTGTAGTCAGTCCGAGTCCACAGACACAAGTGGATAGGTTATAGCTTAGCTTAATTGAGCTCTCTCAAAATATAGGCTTTTACTTATTTTTGAAAATTACAATAGCCTACAAATTCATAGTAGTCTATATCTCACCATATGTCATGTCAAAAATTGTATAAATTATTCTATGTCAAGTCAATGAAATAATAACAACTAGACCAGACCTATTCAATAATATTATAAACTTGAAATAAACAACTATAGTCTGTTGGTGATATGACAGTTATATAGTGGTAGACGGCAGACGACAGATAACAAATCAATGTCAAATTCAAATAATATGACAATACGACGGACAATATGCTAAAAGGCTAAAAAAACTGTGACGACGATGCCACTTGTGTTATATAGCCTACTTCGATGTGCCACACTTGTGGCAAAATGTACATCGAGCAAGTAATCTACAAATTTCAAGAAACTGGCAACCAAAAGGTAAACTAATTTAATAATTATACGTATAATACACAAATTAGACAATACGTCGCTATAGACAATGTCGATGACCTTGACCTGGGGCCTATTTCATAAACAACTACAAACTAATGGGCTCAGTGTATTATTACTATTATTAGTAAATCAGCTGTTCGCCCAATGCAAATCTTATGTAAATTACAAGAACAAGATCTATGTTACAAGTTACAACTTGTAACTTGTAGTTTACGGGTCCCAGGAAGTAATCTTGGAAAGTAAGGGTTGGAATTGGGAAATGGACCATCAATATGACGTCATGGATGGCTCCTGTGAACCTCTCCGGAACGCATCACGATAGATGATAGTTTTGTGACGTCATTATGGGTTTAAATTAGATACCAAATAGCGCTCACGCGAGCCTTTCAAGACCGGAAAATGCCGCGCTTCTGCGCATGCGCTAGTAACTGGTGGCGTAGCAGCAGCTATTTCAGAAAGTCACGGTCACTTAACCGTACCGTCACTACTCACTAACTAGCGTCGTTGTCGTAGAATTTATCTTGACTGCACTGCAACTGCAACTAGTTCCTCATAATTATTATTCATATCGTTTGTTATTATTTGTTATGATCAAGCTATGTCTGAGTTGAAGTTGGGGTTAATGTTATTGATAGATTTTGATTGCTGCTGTGTTGCGGAGGTCATTTATTATCGATGATGTGCTTCTTATTCTTCAATGCGAAGATTCTGAGAAATACGAGTAATGGAAGACATCAATAACACTGGAGTACTTTGTAGTTTATGTGGAAAAGTTTATTTTTAGTTTAAGGACGAGAAGTACAGAAGGATTCCAATTAATAAGCCAGCTATGTTCAACAAGGCAAGGCCAATAATGGTTTTATTCACTAGCGCTTTTGAATGGAAACCTAGTTTCTGAAAGCGCTAGTGAATAAAATAAATTATTATGAATTAGCGTTGTTGAACATTTACATTTTGTTATACATTTCATTATAAGCAAGATGCCAATAAATCTCAAAAAGCTTAGACCATTAAAAATGAAATGAGAATTGGGATCTTCTCTTTTGGAAAACATGTTTGGGTACAATTGAAGATAGATGAATAGATGATAACGGTAACGTAGCCCACCCAAGTTACTTAAAATTTATTTTATAAAATAAAGGAGGTGCCAGAGGTAACAGTAAGTAAAGTAACACATACATAAACATAATCTGTAAAATTCTTCATTCAGTTACAGTAATTAAATGGTTTGGAGTTAAGCGCGGGAGAACCGTTCCAGTTTCAAGTAGATTGTTGCAAGAGTTGCAGTGAAGATACTAGAGCGATTTTCTGAAACAGTTGCAGCTGTTACAAGTGCTACGAATAACGCTTACTTGCGCATGCGCAGACGTGTGGCATTTTCCGGTCTTGAAAGGCTCGCGCGCTCACCCTCTTTTTCAGTAGCAGATTTTTTTTCATTTGCATTAAGTAATCTATTAATTATCAGTCAGGCTGTAGAGCTTACGCTCAACCTTAAACTATTGATTATTATATAGTATATTTACAGTTTATTATTAATAGTCAATGTTTTTGGCCTAACGAACACAAGTAGTCAAGTAGACTTCTCATCTCATTGTAAAATTAAATTTGAAGCTAGTTTTTTGTGTCTAGTTTAATGATGGTGACACAGGTGCTGGTGTTAAGGAAATCTTGTTTCTATTATTTTAGGGTCGTGTTCATCATGTTGATTACTGTTTGGTTGGTTATATAACTAAGGAACGATCCATGACGTAATAGTTAATTATAAAATTAAGATAAATTATAAAATTAATTTTATAATTATAAAATTAAACTGTCATAACCTAACCAAACTAACCAGACTTGCTGATAATGAAAAAAACGAATGTTAACTAAACATGTCTATGTTTACTAATCGAAAACATAGTTATGTTCATAAAATACAATTATAAATGCCTCAAATTCAATTTTTCTATAATAAAATTAAACTATCATAACCTAACCAAACTTGTTGATAATGACAAAAATCGAATGAAGGTCTAATCGAAAAATAACTTAGTTATGTTCATACAATAAAACTATAAATGGCTTAAATTTAATTTTATAATGTTTTAATTATAGAATTAAACCTTCATAACCTAACCAAACTTGCTGATAATGAAAAAATCTTAGACAAAAAGTTATAGTAGCGGGATTCGAACCCGGCACTATCCAGCATCCACTAGACCACCGAGGCCGAGGTCGTGTCACCGTATCGTTGCGGTGATGGTGTTCGAGAGCCAATAGAATTGTTGAAAAAAGTAACTGTTCCCTTTGCATTATTTTGTAATACTTGGAACTTGAACTGTAACGGGAACGGGTTGTGACGTCATTTTGACGTGCGAATAGTCACTTTGTATTATTTTTAGATAGTTTTATTTGGTTAAACCAGGGTTTAAATGACTGAAATAACAACGAAGAGACAAACTGTAAACAAAAAATACTCCCATCACAGCAAACTTGTAGAATAAGCGAAATTCCATCTGCCTGAATTGATTTAAAATTAAATCAATTTAAATAACGTTAAGTTTAACAAGTACCTATGGGTTTGCAGCTACAGGCAGGCTAAAGTGTTTTTTAGTAACATATTAGTAGCTTAGTATCTAATAAATAAATTTGCCAAGTTTGATCAACACATTTCCATAAACAAGCAAACTACAACATATTACAATATTCTCCATAGAAATAACATGGGAATTTTAAATTTGCAATTTTTTTGAATTTTCTCCGTAGCCAATTACTGTATAAAAAGACTTTAGTATACTAAATTATTTGTTGTTTTAACTCTTTAAAAGGGTCTAGAGAGAAATTGGGAAATTTTGTTAATAATAATAACACTGATTTTAGCTCAGTGAATAATAATAAGTTATCGTTTCGTTGTCTTTGTAAAACTTGTTTAACATTAACGTATTTAATTCACAGCGTTAGATACCGGTAATTAGTTAGTAGTTTATCATTAATTGAGATTGGCTAAACTTCCACAATTTTTTATATTCTAGATATCAAATTATTGCCATGACTTAATGAAAATTAGTATTTTTATTATTTTGATCTAATATAAGAATTATTTTGTGAATTCAAATTTCCCGCTTTACGGCGACTAGAAATTTATTACATGAGCCCGCCAAAAGTGAGGGTGTCGACCTCTCCATTTATTGGTTTGCTGCATGGCGTTGGTATATTTCACATCATTCTTGTCCTAGAGGGGTACAGCACATTCAATTCTAACAGCCAATGAAAAGCCAAGAATTCGTAACGTAAGCAATCCCACAATGCACTTCTTCCGTACAGAAGTTTTCTGAGCCTGCGCCGGCGATACCCCCTCCAGCCAAGATTCTTTCTCTTTGCTCACCGGCTTCCGTAGAGAAAGGACGTATAGTGTTTAGTTGTATTCAAGAAAATGGCTGAAAATCAGGAATACGAGATGGGAAACGGAGACTTCTCTCAAGATGTTGGTGGCGAAGAATACCAAGACGACCAGATGAATGGCGACACTCAAAACGGCGGAGGTGGTGAAAATGCTTCTTCCAACCAGGGACCCGGCAGAGACGACGATAGGTAGGATTTAGGCCCATGCTATTTTTAGACCTATACTTTGTTTGCTCTATTCTAAGGATATTTTATGCATTTCCTTTATTCCCGATTCGTAATTGTTGTGTATTAAGTGCATTTTAGCTGATGTAAACGTATTTTCTAATGCTACGCCACAAGCCACGCGCGCGTACTAACTTACTCCATAACTGTAACTTATGCGTCTATTCAGTTACTCATTAGACTTGCCTAACTTAGTTTCTCCTTTAAATTCTGCTTTTCCTTGTCTCTCTAATGCCATTTTTCAGTCATTAGTTTCATAATTAAATTACTAGGCTTTAAAATTAATAATGTAGTTTTGGCTTTGTCCCGGATCGATAGACCTATTAAGTTACTCGTCGAGAGATGGAGGCCAACCCAAGCTTTTGTCCTTGCCGCCATCTTGCAAAACGAATTCATTGTGCGACTCGATTATTAAAACAGGCATATTTCCTGTGAGGTGGATTATATGTTCTTTGTTTGGCCAATACCTTGTTACTATTAGCCTATGTAACTTAAATTTGTTCTCATGAGCCTGTTGGTCTAATTTAATATAGGCTTAACTTAGCCTACTGTACTTTGTGCTCTGTAAGTTACAGTAGGGTAATTTACTGTAGGCCAGTAGGCCTAGCCTATCTTATTTGTTTTCAGTGAGAAAAACTGTTAACAGTTAACCTTAAATGGATACAAGGCCTTGATTACTAGCTGTCCTACACATTGATGTCCTGCTTAGTGGTGTTTGATCCCCCATGGGGTACAGTTTCTTAACTGGGCTGTGCTAATATTGATTGAAACTAGGCCTATCGATTTGATTAGTAAACCTTCATGCGATTTTTTCACTATCAGCAAGTTTTGTTAGGTTAGGTTGTGATAGTTTAATTTTATGAAAGATAGGCCCTATAATTAAAAATATCGATTATTAATCAATATTTTAACCCTCCAAGTGTCCATAGTTTAGGCCTTAATGTCCACCTATTTTTGGCGCATTTGCAAGGTTTTATTAAAACGGATCTGAGAAGCTTAAAACAATGTTAATTCTAATGTTCTATATACCATTTTGTTTGGAAAATCATGGGCTTCAATATTATATTTAAAACATAAGGAACATTTAAAAAAAAAAAAATTTTAGGTAAAAAAAAATATAATTTTGAAAATTTTCAAAAAAAAAATAAGCTTGCGCTCAATGAAATTGTATAAATTATAGGCCTACAAATATTTGAAAATAGCCACTTTGTTCTAAATTTTATGAGGATTACAAATATATAATAATATAAGGAAGTAGATTTGCAAATAAATAAGTTATGGGCAAAAAACAGATTTCAGTACATAGCGTTTAGCTAAGAATGCATAGCCTAACCATAGCTAGGAATCTGGCTGATAATTTACATCAATATCACTACCTACTTCTTCAGGATCATCAACCAGCACTTCAAAACCACTTAAATCTTCTTATAATGCAACACGTATATCACTACTTTTGATTTTTAACACTAAAACAATGATAAACGTAATAAAACACATCAGTCATCGGTCCGAGGGTAACCTAGCTGTTTACAAATACACGCACACGCATGTCAGCTGTCTGCTACAATTAATTACGATCGGCTCAGAGAACGTACAGCGCTGAGACAGACCTCTGGAGAAAGCTTAGAATATTACGGAAAGAACGATACCTAACTCCATGTCCCTTGTCCTTCCAATGCCATAGGATTTTAGGCTAAGCCTAGCATACTTGGTTGTTCAGAATCCTTTGGCACAGGATAAGACATTACTTAACCTTGGTTGGAGTATGACTAAAGACTAGGCCTGTGCCTAAGTTAGGCTTAGCTTGATTTGGAATTCTTTATGTTGGCAAAATTTGCTCAGCCTCTTTATTTATATAGCTTAACTTAACTTAGGGAGACTACCTTTTCAAGTAGGGAAGTGGCGCCTTGGTATTGCTAAACATCTGGTTACTGCTCAAGCACCTGCCAGTCTGTCTGCAGAGAAGGCGGATATAACCGCTTCCCGTCCGGAACATCAAAAACCATACCTAAACTTAAGCGTTTATAAGTTATCCGTCACCCGTCCTTTAAGACTTAACTTAAGCAGATATATCCGCAGGGTGTCTAGTAGTCGGGAATTAGTATTGAATTTCAATATGGTCTTGAAAAGTCGGAATTTAAGTTAGTCTTTATTTTGATATTGAATTAGGGAATTTTCATGATTAGGCCTAGTCTTTATTTTGATATTGAATTAGGGAATTTTCATGATTTTGTCGCCATTGCTCAAGACGACGATCACGTTTACCTGACCGCACAAGACGATGATGTCTACACGGCCGCGGAAGATGTTCACGATAATGCTACGCTCGCGAACGATGACAATGACGTTTCCGGAATCGCGGGGGACGACGATGTAACGTTTCCGTGACCATGAGATACAACTATGACGTTTCCGTGACCGCGGGTGTCAATGTCAATGGTGATGTCTACACAGTTGTTCATGATTTTGACGTTGGAAGTTTTCGTGACGGCGGGAGTCAATGGTGATGTCTTTACAGTTGTGGGAAATAATGATCATTTTGCCACGATTGCGGACGATGATGTTTCCGTGATCATGGGACACGACGATGATGTCTTCATGGCCGCGGGGAATGTTCATGATTTTGCCACGGTCGCGGACGATGACGTTTCCGTGATCATGGGACACCACAATGATATCTTCATGGCTGCGGGGAATGTTAATGATTTTGCCACAATCGCGTACGATGACGTTTTCGTGACTGTGGGAGACAACGATGATGTCTACACGGCCGTAGGAAATTATCATATAGTCCTAATTTTGCCGCGGACGATGACGTTTCTGTGACCGTGTGACACAACGGATGATGTCTACGGCTGCTGAAAATTTTCATGATTTCGTCGCGGGCTTTGACGATGACCTTTTCGTGACCGCGGGAGCTAATGGTGATGTCTACACTGCCGTGACGATGACCTTTTCGTGACCGCGGGAGCTAATGGTGATGTCCACACTGTCGCGGGAAAATATCATAATTTGCCGCTATTGCGGACGACAGCTGTGAGAGATGACGTGTGTCTACATGACCTCGGGGAATGTTCATGATTTTGCCGCGATCGCGGACGACGACAATTACCGCGGCAGACAATGATGATGTCTACTCTCCTGCTTGAAGATATCATGATAAAAAAAACCCTAATTTGCTGGCTAGAATTTTTCATTGCTGCATTTTATCTTTACTTTAAAACCATTATCTATAATACTTTATAATATGGTGTGTGTAGTAAAACCAAATTAATTTAAAAATTTGGTTAAACTATACTAACTCTGTGTCCGTCACCTGTCCGCGAATGGTTAAGTGTTACCAAGTTAACAAATGTGTCCATAGCAAGTAAAGGTCTAACAGGCGGTTCACGAGTACGGGGTTTCGTGGCCCGCGGTTATCGTTGATCTCGACCAATTTTAACCGACGGTCAAAAAATGGGTTCACGACATAGAGCGTTAGCCGAGATCAAGCTTAGCCGAGACCAACGCTGGCCGTCGCTCAAGAGCAGGGATTAACTGGGAATTTTCGTTGGGAGGTTGGCAACAGCCACCTTCCGGGCCGCTGCTCGCGGTCGACGAGCCCCAAAACAAGAGGATGGCAATGCGTCATAATGATTGGTTCATAAATTATTATAATTAAACAGAGTATTTACTGATATCGTATAAAAGGTTGTGGACTTGCACTTGAATTCATTTTATACTAAAGTTAAAGGTTACTCAATTTATCATTGAATTATGAATAATACACTTTTACTGAATACATTGAATCGGGAAAATGCAATTATGTTTTAAAAAAAGTTTATAAAAATCTTGGTAATGTTTTCAATAAAATTCGATTACCAATTACGTTCAAAAATAAGACATACTTTATCAGGTTTGCAGTGTATCCAAACGTTCAAATTATTTAATATAATGACTGCTCTTTTCAAAGATTTATGAATATCTGTTAAGTATCAGTAATTTGTATAAAAAATAAATTTCGAGCAACAACTGGCTATTATAGGAGCCGAGATGCCTTCATACGTATACAGTAATAAACGTAAATATAAAATGGCAAACCTACAATAACATTTTATGACACCAAGATCTTTTAAATCGGTTCACAATTGGGGCTACAAACAGCAGGCCGAAGAACTAAGCCCCTAAGAACATTTGCGCGTGCCAGACGGGCAGAGCGCAGCCCTAAGCATGAGAAAACAGGTTATAATTTAAAAAATATTCTGTTGTAATACAACGTTTTGTATATTTAACTATAGAATTGATCTTTTACCTCAGCAAATTAAAGCAATTTATTGTAAATCCCGATATGACAAATATTAAGACATTATTCAGATGAAAAGGTCTTTCTTTAACAAATCTTAAATCATAAACATAATAATATAAACATATAATTTAAAACATACTAAATAAAATTTGGATACTTAAATAAAATGACCTATTTTTTATATGAATTTTATGGCGGAACAAAAATTGAACTAATTTTATACAATAAAAAATCTTAGACAAACCTAACAGTGTTTGATGGAACAATTTTTATTTTGATATTATTCAGCTGAAATAAAAGGATTCAAAATTGCTAAAATAAATATAAAGAATTTACAAAATAAGATTCGATTGCAATTTAAATTTATATGAATATGTTAAGCTATTAGTTATATTTTTACTTAGTAATAATTAATCAAAATGCCTCAACAGTTACTTTTTACGATGTTTTGCATGTTTTGGGCTATCAGTAGTAAAAAAAATAAAAAAATATATATCATGTTGAGGGTAATGAAATTGTTCGGAATTTAATGGCAAATCCGAATATAACATTCTTTTTGCTAACAAAAAAACAATAAACGAGCAAATTAGATAATCCCGACATGATGTCACCTTAACCCTGCCTCCTAGCAGGGTTAAGTTGAAGACCAAAACCATTGTTATTTACGCCCGAGATTATCCAGTTTGCGCTAGACCATGACTCGTGAACCCGACATTTGGCCCGGGGTTTTCTCTAATTGAACCCGTGAAGCCGACTTTTTGCGCTCGGGTTTATCCCTGTCATAATTGGGTGAAGTTTATCTGTCTGCGCTCGAGCGCGGGTAACCTCGTACTGGTGAAGCCGATTTCCAAGCCGCGGCGCAAAAAACCGGCTATAACTGGATTTTGCGCTCGAACTAAGGATAACCCGTGACTCGTGAACCGCCTCTAAATGTTGGCCCATTTCATTGTGCAATCGCAGGGTTTTATTTAAACTTGCCTTATCTTAGAAACTTAAAAGTAAGTAGCCTATGGGTCATTCCATATGAAATCAACCAAAAAAAAATTATTTTCAACCTGACCATCTTGGATTTTGATGAAATTTTGCATACTTGTAGTATTTTGAGTCCTGAATCCAAATATGTTTTTTAAAAAAATCTATCTTTTGTAGTTTTTATGATATAAATATTTGAAAATGGTAAAAATTGGCGTTTTTTACCGTGCGCGCAAATCTAAAATGTTGTCTAGGATGAGTTCTATTGGTCCTATCAAGTTGTACAATGGCTCATTTTAAAGAGGATTCAAATGCCTTTAATCTGATACCAAACTCAACCTACTTTGGTAAAAATTAATTTTTTTTTGAAAATTTCAAAATATGTTTTTGAAAAATATTTTAAGATAGTGTTTTTTGAAAAATTTGAAAATTACATATGTTAAAGAATGTAATCTAGTAAGTACATTATAAAAATTTCAAAATGGGATGATAATGGGGTCAGCAGTTATGATAAAAATACTTTACTATGGTTCACTGTTTCCAAGCATTTTGGCGCATACAGCGTGTAAGTACTAACCTAAATGTATCATTAAATAAGAGTCTATTAATTATATGATTAAAATTAAAAATATCTGCCTATATTTGAATTGTGTATGTCATATTTTGCTATAAAATAAACTAAATCTAGCAAGTAAACAACTTTATTCAAGTTAACAGAGTTATTTAAATCCACAAATCAGTTTTCACTATAAATATTTAAATTGTTAAAGTGAGAATACATTATTTATACTTATGAGAAGACATTCCTCAAAACTAAATAAATATCATGGAATATTATGTATAGTTTCAATAATAAGGTTACTACAGGATTTAAATAGATTGATCACAGTAAATTGTGTAACAAAATTATACATGCTTGTTTGACATGTCTCTCTCTTGTCCCAAGAGGAAAGACAAGCAAACATGGACCAATGGGTTTTGGTTCAGGTTCGTCAGTCTTTTCCAGTTAGTTGTGTTGCAACGATTTACTGTAATCAATCGACAAGAGGAAAGACTGACAAACATAAGTTAGACCTGTGTACCTGTCAAACAAATTACAACTTCTCAAGACTGGGTCGCTACTGCCGAGGTGGGTCGCTGCGACCTGATAGTGTAAACGTAAAGTGCTTCACAATGTGATTTTGCACAGATCTAGTGGCTGACTAGCGTCTCTAGCCTAGTGAAAAAGCAGACTTAAAGATTGATTACAGTAAATCGTTGCAACACAACTGGATATTACTGAGGAACCTGAGCCAAAACCCATAGGTCCATGTTTGTCTGTCTTTCCTCTCGTGACAAGAAAGAGAGACAAACAAGCATTGACAATTTTGTCACAAAATATACTGTGATCAATCTATTTAAATCCTGTAGTAACCTTATTATTGATACATAGATAATATTCCATGATAATTATTTAGTTTTAGGGAAATGTCTGCTCATAAGTATAAATAATGTATTCTCACTTTAACAATTAAAATTTGTATAGTGAAAACTGATTTGTGGATTTAAATACCACAAACCACTACCACATTTCTGTATAACTTCTATTTTGATATGTCAAAAATTAAAAAAAGTTACGGAGAATTTTCAAAATGTCCGTCCGGTTATTTTTTAACTTTGCAAGGGTAGCCTATTTTTTAAATAACATAGCAGTCAAATAAAGGAATTGGATTATGGCTGCTAATAATAACTAAAGCTCAAAACATCTGTTTTCATTAGAAAAATCATTTAAAAAAATAACACTTAGGCCTAAAACCCAATTTTTTTTTCATGTCCGGGAAATTTTGCTCCAGAACTAAGGGTCGCGACGCCATAAGTAAGGGTCAGCAAATCGGGTAATTTTTTCTTTCTTTTTTTTAAAGTTATTACTGCTTATAAAGTAATCAAAGCAGGTATTTTCTTAATCCCAGATAAATGGGCTATTCAATTAAGTCATAAATCATAAACTTACTGGGTTTGCTGTAGACATGGAAGTTTGGACGACTTTTTTTTTTACAAAAAAATTTCAGTGAAAAATAAGTATTTTTGTAGAACCATAGTATGCACTATTAAATATTTTTTTAAGTAGAGTATATTTATCTGGGAATAGAAAATTATAATAAACATTATCATTTAAAGATAAAATTATTATGAAAAAAATAAAATATGAAATGTGGAAAGTTTATTCAAAGTAGCCCCCATGTTCAAAGGTTGACGGGAACTCTGTTAACTTGAATAATGTTGTTTATTTGCTAGATTTAGTTTATATTATAGCAAAATATGACATACATTTAATTCAAATATAGGCAGATATTTTTAATTTTAATCATATAATTAATAGACTCTTATTTAATGATACATTTAGGTTAGTACTTACACGCTGTATGCGCCAAAATGCTTGGAAACAGTGAACCATAGTAAAGTATTTTTATCATAACTGCTGATCCCATTATCATCCCATTTTGAAATTTTTATAATGTACTTACTAGATTACATTCTTTAACATATGTAATTTTCAAATTTTTCAAAAAACACTATCTTAAAATATTTTTCAAAAACATATTTTGAAATTTTAAAAAAAAATTAATTTTTACCAAAGTAGGTTGAGTTTGGTATCAGATTAAAGGCATTTGAATCCTCTTTAAAATGAGCCATTGTACAACTTGATAGGACCAATAGAACTCATCCTAGACAACATTTTAGATTTGCGCGCACGGTAAAAAACGCCAATTTTTACCATTTTCAAATATTTATATCATAAAAACTATAAAAGATAGATTTTTTTAAAAGCATATTTGGATTCAGGACTCAAAATACTACAAGTATGCAAAATTTCATCAAAATCCAAGATGGTCAGGTTGAGAGCCTAGTTGATTTGATATGGAATGACCCCTAGATAGTGTTTAGTATTTTGTTTTGTTAATCATCAGCTTCAATATAGGTAGGTTTGGTAGGTCTAGGAAAAACTTAACTTGTATATAGGCTACATATATATATATATATATATATATATATATATATATAAAACAAGTTAGTTGCTTGGTGAAGATGTAGGTTTCTTTAACATTTTGCCATTTTGAAGTGTTAAAAGAATTAATTTCTAAAATAAAAACAATTAACATAGGTATCAGTTAACTTATGGATTGAATGTCTTAACTTAAAAACAGTCGATGGAGCGTGAAAGCCGTTTCTTGATACCAAACAGAATCTTTAAATAGGCTTAATTCATTTCAGAAAGTTTGGTTAGGTTAGGTTTAGTTTAAAACAGTATAATCTCACGATCTAACTTTTATAGGCTACTAAGTCAAGTTGTGGGCAGATAGGCCTAACGTAAAGGTGATTTGCTAAAATGAAACATGCTTTTTGTTTGCAGTTGTATGCTAAGCTGTATGCAGGCATGTTATCGTAATAACATTGTAATGGTTTTACAATTAATTAAGTAATTGATGAAACAATTAAAGTAGCGGACTTTGAACTAGTGATGCGATCCTGGGCCAGGAGCATGGGCCCTATAAGTAAGTAGGTATACAATTGTGAATGTGAAAATGTCAGCAAAGTTTCGTGGCCAGAAACAATTCTCATTATCGGCAATGAACAAATCCAACCCATTTTACTTTGATAATGTTTTCAATCATGAGATATGGTCATCGTGTTGTGGCTAACGCAAGAGTTTATCAATATGTCGCTGTAATCGTTAAAGATGATCACAATGGTGCCGTGACTATGGTTAACAGTAAAAAATCAGTTAGGCCTACCACGATAAGTATACAGGGTGTTAGTAAATTATTGTCTGGACACATTTTCTGGACTTGTTCCTTGGGCTAAGACAACCATAAAATGCCATATAAGTATTAGTCTAAAATGTCTAGATTTCTGTTTGTCAGTTTGTTTGTGATTTTTAATAAGAACTATTTTATATCTTTGGCATTTTTCGAGATATAAATTTTTAAATTAGTATATAAATGTGTATTTTAGTAGGTAAAAAGAACTTACAAAGTTTAGTTCAAATAGGCTATCTCAAGCTGTTTCAATATGGCGGCCATTTAAAATCTAAATGCCAAATTTCATTAAAACCGTAAATATGAAGAAAATATTTCTTCAGATCAAAAAGATAGAGAATGTAAATCCAAATCAAATGATGCCTTGTTTGCTAAAATCGGATGACAAACTAACAAGCGAGTTATCAGTTTTGTTCTACATTCGGTTACTCAATTTTATAGGACTTTAATATTAGTTGCCATTTACAGAACAGTAATGGTAGTCTTATTAAATTGCATAACCGAATGTAGAAAAAAACTGATAACTTGGCTGTTTGTCATCCAATTTTCACAAACAAGGTCTTATTTGATATTGGATTTAAATTCTCAATCTATCTATATATTAATAGGCAAGCATGTTTCTTTAAAACCTTTTTTCTCAGCTCGTGTGTATCGTAGGGAAAATCTACGCATACCGTTAGAAAGCTATTTTCCTGTAGGTGTGCAGAATCCCTTTATAAATTAAAATAGGCTCAAAAATAAGCACAAAAAATGAATTTGAAATTTTAAAAAATTAACATGGGTCTTATGGGTTGCTATGGTGATGACGAAATAACAACAAAATATAAACAGAAAATCAAAACAAATGGAAGACATTCCAATCACATGTTTTATTTACAGTGTGGGGTGAAAAAAGAGAATTTTGCACAAAACATACTTTTGGTCGATTTTTCGACCACGGGGCGTGCTCTCGTCTTTTTTATTCTAAGAACAATTTTCTTAATATTTGCGGGTTTTATGAAATTTGGCACTAAAGATTTCAAATAGCCGCCATATTGAAATGGCTTGAGATATTGGAATAAAACTTTGTAAGCTCTTTTTACCTAGGTACTAAAATACATGCCTATTACTTTTATACCGATTATGTTTGTCTTAGCCCACGGTAATAACAATAGTAATTATAAAATGTCAGTAAGTAATATTAATTGATAGGCAGGTCATCTATACTTATTTAATACGCAAGCAGGATTTTTGTGACAATTACTCCTCCGAAACTACTGAACCGATTGACAAATTAAATCCTAGATGAGTGAGGGTCGCTGGGCTGTTAAGTTAGGGGACCGCTGATATGTAGCTTAGGCTAGTGAAACTATGAATCCATTGAGTTAACTTAGGCCATCATATAGGCCTACAATGTCGTTAGAATTGCATATTAAATTAGAACTGTTAAGCGTAACGTGTAACACATAACACACTATTGTTATTATAATAAAGTTGCAAATTTAAAGTAGTATTAGCTGTTGTGTCATAAATTTGGTGCAAACTTGAGGCACATTCACTAACGTATACCTCTACTGACTGGTTGTAGCACTATTGTAATTAGCTCCCACTGTCACCGAGATACATTTATAATATCCTGTGATCATGGCAAAATCGTGAACATCTGCTGATGTAGGCATCATCGTCTTCCGCGATCGTCTAATTTTCACAGGAACTTTCCTCTGCAATCGGATGTATTTCTGACTTGGTGCTTGAGCTTTTCGATGCTAGTATTTTGTACAGAAATTACTTTGACATCCAATCTGCTTAGAGTCTATGGATTTTATGTGGAACCATCGATGCGGTGTCCCTATTACCGTTGTTTATTGTGACAACAACTTGCTCCCGCATACAGCGTAAGATCGTTACCCTTACCTTCGTCATTAAAATATGTAAATAGCCCATGATTGTGGAAAATCTTGTATGATTCCTAAATTTAATTTTTAAATTGTGAGTAAGGACCCTTGTGAATTTTACTGCGTACTCTAGTTACAATAAACAATATGCTCGCATGTTTCCAACTTAATGAAATAAAAGTAAGTGTTAAATAGAAAAGTATTGGAGTAATCATTAATTACAGTAAGTGGGTGTAATTAATTATTGTAATCATTGGAAATGGTGTAACCGTTAAGAAGAGGGCCTCCTACAATTGGTTGTACACTTCCGGTGATTTGTTATCGCCTAGCACTAGAACCAGTTAAATATTATTTTGCCCACCGTACCACAAGAGAAGTGTTGTTTGTTAAAAGTTATTTTTTAATGTGGAGTTGCTTTGCAAACATTGTAATGGCCACTTTAATTTTTAATTACTTCTAGCCTTATTGTAATTTTTTTTATCTGATTCGAGAAATCTAGTTTAGTTTAAAACTACAACTTCATTTATATAGTTCTCACTGGAAATGGCTCATAACTTATACACTCTCACCTAGTGTTTTTATACTGTAGTCACTGATTACTGTGTCTCCAGTGAGTCATATTCTGGCACTACACTCAGTTTGAAGCAATTTGCATAGAACTGAATTTTTAAATTAAAAATTCTTTGAGAAAGGAGTACCTATAAAAGAAAACTTAAATATAGTTCATTACACACATTAAGCTTGAGATATGGTCAGGTTAAAGTGGCTAATCAGTTTTACACTACATTTGAATAGCTACATAATATAGCCTACTGTTAATTATACACCTTCAACATTTCTTTAAATTAATATCATCTGTAGGCATAAAAGCTGTTTATCTTAGCATTGGAGGCTCTCGTTAAGTTTTTCTCGTTTTCTATTTTAATTTATTGTGGTTGTATCTCCAAATAATAGTTACATCACTGTTACTGTGGTGTTTCTGTGAAATGGGGCCAATGGTGTACTACCAATATTAATCTATGCAAATTAAATAGTGAACAATAATTTCTCCTTTTAGAGCACAAGTAGCCTGTAGAAACTTGACACGGCCTAGACATCTTTAGATCCATTTTATTCCCAGCTAGTCCTATGCGACTCTAACTTAGTAAGTTGCAGAGTTGTGGGCCCATTTTATTTTTAAATAAAATGATGCTTTTTTTAAATTTTTGTAGGTTCATTAGTTTTGTAGACCCTCAAACCCAGATACTCTTAATAGTGTACCTATATGCTGGAATAATGTTGATATATTTCCAACACGAGTGCTTTGCTGGGATAAAAACTATTTTATGTGCCCTTTTTTAACCATAGATATACCGGTACAATCTTGTTATTAATCAGCAATGTTGTATAGCTTTCTTTTTAGTGTCAAAACTATTCAGGAAGTATTATATAAAATTGATTGTCGGATTTATTTGTTAGGCCTAATTAGAAAAAAATATTCTTGTAAGAATTGAATTTTTCTAGTGATTATATGTTTCACTGTGAGTAGAATATTTGTTTTTATTAATCAATTTACATCTTGACAATAAAGTTACCTAAGTTAAAAAAAAATTGAAAACAAAAAATTGCATTACATTGACATACATGTCCTTATTACTTAGGGTTCTCTAAGTAAATCGGGGGTACTGAGTAGTTAAACCCATTTAGACCTTTTTTTAATTTCTCTCTGTAACAAGATAGAACTAAGTTATTTTTATCTGGTACTTTGATTGTATTCTGTACCATTTTAAAATACACTTAAGGTATGTAGTTAAACCTTGGCCTAAAGCGTTCCAATAATCCATTGGCTTTGGCCTAATTCTATACATTTAAACTCATTTTGGCTTGTATATTAAATAATAGAATTATATTGCTTTAAATCTTGTTATTGTCTATTATTATTATATCTGCAATTTGTACCACAATGTTATTGAAAGGGTTTTTGAATCTTTCTATATTTATACAAATTACAGTTTTGAATGAGATATTTTTTAGCAACATTTTTCTCACTCAAGGTTTTCTCTGAATTACAGGAATGTTAATCTTGTTATTTTAATCATTTTTGCACAACATCTAAGTGCTCATGGTTCCTAGATTTCTATATAGGCCTATTTAATTTGTGTGCATAGGCCTAGATGTCAAATCTGTATATTTTTATGTGAACAATTTTCAGTGTTAATCAGATTCTTTCTGGTGGTTTGTTAGTTTCAACCATCTTTGTTTTGTAGGAGAGGCTGAACTGATTAATTGAGTCTCCTAATGTGGTCTTAGAATACATGAAGACACTGGGCGTTTCATATGTATTTGGTTAAACTCTACTAGATTAGTGAAAGCTACACGAAATATTTGTAAAGTCCAAGAGTCTAGAAACTAAAAGTTCCATTGCTCCTAAAGATCAGAATTTGTTGTACCTACTACTATCTTAATCGATTGATTTGTCTTTTTCTTGGCTACATGTGACAAGCTTAAAATTTTCACTAGGTGATACACGTGATATGTTGGTAAATTTCATTTCTGTGATATAAAAGGCTAGAAATTAGTTTCATACTAGGATACATTTTCTCTCATTAAAAATGTATCAAGAACAAAGATGGTTGATACTGGCAAACAAGTGCAACTAAACCATCTAGGTATATTTGAATAAGTATCTTAATCTAGAGGTCTGTGATTTTGACTACAACTTTTTTGTTCGATGGAATAACTTGGGTTTTGGTGACCTTCATAAACATTGTTTTTAGTTAATAGCGATTAATTAAATTATATTGCTGAAATATACCCTTGATACAAAGCTTTAGTTCTGCTCAATGTGTCAGTTTTTTTCAATAATGATTTCCTTGACAATTCCGAAGTACAGTATAGAGATTGAGTTTAGTCACCATGTTGATGACACGTTTAGGTTAATTGCTTTATCCCCCTGTAGGGACCCTGGATATTTTATATTTGAGTGCACTAACCTGCATTCCTTTCCCCAGGTGACATGAAGCTGTTGGGACGCTGGCTACTGTGGAACGCCCCCATGGTATTTATTCCTGGGAAATTAGCATTAAGTTAGAAAATCTTGTGGCCATAACTTTATTCTAACAAGTAAAAGTTTTCCTTGTTTGTTGGCCACAAGTTAAGCTAACTTAAAGTTGTCCAGCTTCCTCGTACAGTTACGTTGATCATTTAAACTCTTTGCAGATTCCAAATGACGAGTTGATTCATAGTGGAGCTGTTAAACTATTCACATAGAGTCTAGAAAAATGTGTAATTTTGATTGTATTTGTACAGTAAATTAAATGTTTGTTTTTAGTTAATTGCTTTTGACATTTTGCTTTTTGATCCTCAAATTTTCTCACTTAATTTTTAGGAGTAAGGGGAGTAGTTTTGTCCTGTCCATCTTTAAAAATAGTGTGTTATCCTTTAACATGTGGTTCTTGGCAAAAAGTTTCTCACATACGGAGTTTGTTCCCTTTATTAATCGCACAGGATTATCTTCATTTGAGTTCTAGCTGGAGTTAAAAGTGTTCAATTATCGGCTGCAAACTTGGCTACTGTTCAATTATGAAACGGCGTTGTCACCTTTATCCCAAATTGCAAGATTCTCTGCTGATCGTGCGCTTCCACTAATTAGTTTCTAGTTGATTCAGAGTGTCTTGTTAGTTGTCTCCCTGAGAATGGAGGTTTATGGTTGTTCATTGTTGTAGTTAAGGTCATTTGGTACATTTTGTTATTATAAGTTGTAATTTTGTGTAAATTCTCAACCATTAGAGGAATTTTTTTGTCAAAAACCACAGTTATTTTTGTATTCTTAATATTCACTTTATAAGTTTAGTACTTTTATTGGGATTAGAAAAATTTCCATTATCTAGATAGTTAAAACCTATCAAGGACATTTAAAACATTTTTTACAACTGTTAAAAAAGATGGTTAAGGACAAGACTTCTCACTTGTTTTATTTGAAATATCCTCTAAGTTTATTTTTTGTATTTACAGGAAATTGTTTGTTGGAGGATTAAGCTGGGAAACGTCAGACAGTGAGTATTTTGTTTGTTTCATACTTAATTCTAATAATTGGTTGATTTTACTTAGGCTAATTTAAATTTATTATTTACATGTATTCAGTGCCATCTTGAACTGATAAGGGATTCTGTTTTTGATGCTAGATGGCCCTGATAAAGCCTACGACATGTTCTGTTTTAAATTGGTGAAAATTGTATAGGTTTTAGCCTAGTAGATTTTTCTTCAGACAATTTTTGTTGGCAACGCCCCTTACAATTATCATCTGTTTCTTGTACATAAGGCCCAGTTTATGAACCAAGAGCGCGAGCGGGGCGATAGCGGGCCCGCTCCCTCTGTGAAAATTTTGTCAAAATTGTGGTAGCGATAGCGGTTGGTCAACGGAGAATGGAAGGGGGACACAATCTTGCCAACTCAAACTCTGCCAAAAAATTAACACAACTATTTGTCCTAAGTGCACGTACGTGTGGGTCAAGTTGGCAATCCTGGCTGCAGCCGCTCCCGCCGTGCATAAACAGTCTCATTTGACTCAATGTAGTTGAAAACTGCTCCATCCAAAGCAACCGCTGCAATTTCTAACTACACAGCGGGCGAATTAGAAACCGCAGCGGGAGGTCAACCGCTATCGCTGTTCGTGCATAAACAGCCCCATTTAACTCAATGGTGTTGAAAATTGCTCCTGCTCTTGGTGCATAAACGGGGCCTAAGCTGAATGATGGAAATTGTAAGTGTAATAAATTGTTAACAATTTAAGGGTAAGGTTGATCTGTTGTAGTCTCCAGTTGATACAACATCGGCTGCTGATACAACATCCAGTTGATACAGGGTGTCCCGGAACTCTACCAAAATTTTTGAGCATTGTTCCTGAGTTAGAAACATATGTAAATACCAAATTCAAATTGTCCGTAAGTCCTTATTTACTTAGTCAGCTGCCATTTTTTCTTTTCATTTATTAATTTTTTTCTAAAGAATGGTTTAACGTACGAAATTGAAACTTAGCACAAACATTTATGACAACTAGACAAAGCTAGTAAAAAATTATGACAATTTTCCAAATTTATTAATTAAAATGGCGGCAATTTAAAATTTGGTTTCTTAAATAACTCAAAAACCGTTGATTTTACAAAAATTTTACAAGAATAACTTTTATAGGCAATTTTATTACAAATTGATCGGACGGTCCAATCTTAAAAACTAAGGTATCGATCGATTTGTAATGAAATTGCCTTTTAAAAGTTATTCTTGTAAAATTTGTGTAAAATCAACGGTTTTTTAACTATTTAAGAAACAAAATTTTAAATGGCTGCCATTTTGTTTTATGAATTTGGAAAATTGTCATCATTTTTTGCTAGCTTTGTCTAGTTGTCATAAATGTTTGTGCAAAGTTTCAATTTTGTATGTTAAACCATTCTTAAGAAAAAAATTAATAAGTGAAAAAAAAACAAAATGGCGGCTGAGTAAGTAAATCAGGACTGCTGGAAATTTAAATATGGTATTTACATATGTTTCTAACTCAGGAACAATGCTCAAAAATTTTGGTATAGAGTTCCGGGACACCCTGTATAATAAACAACTTGGGGCAATTTCTGTTTGTCTGCAAGTTATTCTGGTTTTCTTTCACGATAATGATTTTGTAAAGAGCTTTGTCATATCCTTTTTTATTTTAATTAATTAACATTCACTGTATTGTATGATAATTGGTTTGGTCACTAAACTTGTTTTTATGATTGCAGAGGAACTAAGAGATCATTTTGGCAACTTTGGTGAAATAGAAAGTATCAATGTGAAGACAGACCCCAACACTGGCAGATCAAGGGGATTTGCATTCATTGTATTTAAAAGTGCCGAAGCAATCGAAAAGGTAAATTTGTTGTCAGCTTAGTACGTATCAGAATCAGATCCATTACCTACAACATGGCCTACTTTAAATCTCATTTTAGTAGAATTTCATGTTTCAAAATCACAGTTAAATGTTTATTTATTTATTTTAACGGACATCTCCATTTTGAATGTTTTTTAATGTTTGTTTCTGTTTGATAATAGCATTTAAAACTTTAATAAAAAATTTAAAATGTAAAATAAAATAGCATTAAAGACCTAAATAATGTGAAATTAAATTTTGAAGAATGTTTATAAGACCAATATGCAAACAAAATGATGACAAATATATTCCAGTTCTGCTACTGAAGCTAATGATGCTATATCCACAACTGATGTTGCTTTGGTTCAAAACAAATTTGGTTTTATATTATTCAAGCTAGTTAACATTTTTACTGTGCTAGTGATCTTTTCCCTTTAACAAATATATTTTCAAGTACGCTATTGTACAAAGTGTTTGGGTCAATTTAAATTTACAAATTTATTCAGTTTATGTCTCCTAATAAATTTAATGATATTTTTTAGTAAAATACAAGTCATAAAAAGTCTTGTTGTCATTCAGTTTTTGAAATAGTATTGCAAAATGTACAAAATATCAGTAACGCTTTTTTGTTAGCCTATAACATACATACATTTTTGTAAGGTAATAATGTAGGTACAATCGTACGTTACGTACCAATTTCCTTAATAGTTGAGGACAAAGGCAAACTATGATGATAGTTTATCTATACAGTTCTGCTACTGACAAATTTGATGATATTCCACGACTGACTGTTTGCTTTTGTGTAAAAATCTGGTAAATAGGCTACCTTTTTTACATGGTTTTGTTTTCAAAGGCTTAACCATCCTTTTGGTTAATTTCCCATAAATGTAATATAATCTCACCATATGTCTCATGGTGGGACATGCTAAAATTTCTTTCTTAACAATATTGTAGAGAGCTTTAAATAACAAGTATTGTAGTAAGCTAATTTTGAAGTGTTGTAGGTACGTTTAATGGTTTCAGAGAAAGTTTTACAAGACTACAAATTTAAAATTCCCATGTTCTTAAATAGAGAAGTAAATTGTTGTAGTTTGTTTCTATTTATAATACACAAAATGTACCTACAATAAATATCTCTTTCTAAATTGATCTGCCAATGGTCAATCATTAAAGAGCTAAGATCAAAGAAGAGCAAAAAGCAAACAATATGATGATAATTTTTTTCCAGTTCTGCTACTGAAATGTCTGATGATTATCCACAGCTGAATGTTTGCTTTTTGTGTACCACTTTGTTCACTAATTTCACCTTTCCACAGATTGGCTTGGATTGTATTGAGACTAGGGTATTAACCTTCCTTTGGATTTGCTATTAAATATTTTATTTTATTATTTCTAGGTCCTTGCAAATACGGAACATGTCATCAACAACAAAAAGATCGACCCAAAGAAAGCTAAGGCAAGGCATGGAAAGATCTTTGTTGGAGGTCTATCAACAGAATTGTCAGATGACGACATTAAAAACTATTTCTCTCAGTATGGCAATGTAAGTGTATTCAACTTAAACTATATGATGGCCTTTTGGACCAAAACCGAGCCACCGATTAGCCATTGGCTTAGTCGGTGGTCGTAGCAGACAAAGTTAGGGCCACATGGTCCTTTCTTTAGGGTGTTTGGTAGTCAAAAAGTATTGAATCTCAAAATGGTCTTGAAAAGTCGGGATTTAGTCTCTATTTTGCTATCAAATTCAGGAATTTTCATGATTTTGCCGCAATCGCGCAAGACTTTTCTCATTTACGTGACCGTGTAAGACGATGATGATGTCTTCAGGGCCGCGGGAGATGTTCACGATTTTGCCACGATGACGTTTCCGTGGCCTCGGGAGCCAGAGCCAATGGTGATGTATACACATCTGCGGAAGATTTCATTAGAAAAAAAAACCCAATTGGCTAGTTAGAATTTTTTATTGCTGCATTTTATCTTTACTTGAAAACCACATTATCTTAATAATACTTCATGACATAATGACAGGGGTGTCTGTAGTACAGTGGACTCCCTCCTAACCGGACCACACTCGGCGGGAATAACATCTCTTTAACCGGACAATTTTTATCAGCACATGGCTTAACCGGACTAGATCAGCAGGAAGTGTTTAAGGGCGTACTGAGACGACTGTTCAGTGATCACGTGTCTAAATAAATTATCTCCTAAATTTAAATAAGTTTTTGGGGACGTTGGTTTAACCGGAAAAACCGTTATCCGGACAGGCCTCGGTCCCGAGGAGTCCGGATAAGAGTGAGTCTACTGTATAACCAAATTATTTAGAAAATTAGGTTAAACTACAAAAATTGGTATCGGTATCAAGAATCGAGAATTGATAAATTTTGGTATCGACACTCACTAATTGTTTAAAACTAGTCTTGATAAGTCTGGAATTAGTCTTGCATTTTCAAATTGAAATAAACTAGCCACCCTGTTTCTTTACATCTAAGCCTCGGTCACACTAGGCTGTTTGGCAGCCACTGGTAAACATCGCCAGCACCCAGCGGATCTGTAGGGTTCACATTATAATTACTAGCTGCCAGTAAAAGCCGTTAGTTTTTAGACATCACCACTATTCTTTGACTTCTTTACAATTTAAACTTCACGTATACTTTCTCCACGTAATCACGTATACTTTTTTCTCTTTCATAAGACCAAAGCTGATTTTATTCTTCGTTCTTCAAGTCTTTGACTTTGATATGACTAATTATAAGCTGCGGCTTTGGTATTCCTGTCAATGTAGTTGGTAGACTAAGCATCCCTCAGGCAAGGATAATTTTGAAATAAATCTAGACATGTTACAATGTCCTTTCCTGACCACTTGTTGGTGTCGACCATGTTTAATATTCACAAACATAAGTATAAAATGCATTACAATGAAACTAACATTGCATAAACAAACAAGAAATCTAAACTCATGTTAGTTTACTAGCCTCTTATGAGCTTAGGGGTTCACATTGGCTGGCTGCCACCAGCGAGGAGGTCACGTAACTGCCAGCGGAGGGTAGGCAGCGCTGAAAAGTTGAACATGTTCAAGTAATTACATAGAAAAACATGTTTGTTTAACCTTACACGCAGCTGATTTTAATTAAAACAGTTGAATTTAGTTTCATTCAATGAAAAAATTTGCTTGCTGAGTTATCAAGGTTAATAATAATAATGTCTTTTTGCTTTTGGACAGTTTTACACTGTATAGCAAGTGTTAAGAATTAAATATATAATTCAGTTTAATCGAGAGACTAAGGTGAAACAGACAATTTATTTATAAAGGTTTGATTGAATTTTTAACAATATTTAACACTATTTTCTTTTGCTTAGTTAATCATAATTTGCTCGTATCTTTATTTAAAGTATATTTGTATTTTCAGATTGTTGAAGTTGAAATGCCTTATGACAAGACGAAAAACCAAAGAAAAGGATTCTGTTTTATCACATTTGACTCAGAGCAGGTTGTCTCTGAGCTTCTGAAAACACCCAAGCAGTCAATCAACGGCAAGGAGGTAAGTTGAAGCACTCAGATTTTTTACTTTATAAGTTTTCATTGTACATTTCCCACAACCATAAAAGTGACATAATGTTGGGTATTACTGTATAGCTTTGTTTGAGTTTAATTCATTGCAAAAAGTTTTTCTTAAACCTAATGTTTTATTTTTGGTTGTTCAGGTTGATGTGAAGAGGGCAACACCCAAGGCTGATGGCATGGGGGGTATGAGAGGAGGTCGTGGTGGCCGAGGAGGCAGAGGCAGGGGCCGAGGAGGTAAATGCACGGGGAACCTTTGACTACTCATAGAACTAGATACATACTGTCCATTCTCAAGTGCCGAGTTGTAATGGACGTAGTTGAATTGAACCGCCAAACTAGTGCGCTGATAAAAATCGTTAATTACTGTTGAATATGCCAAATTTTCAATAGGATAGCTTATTTTTATCTTTTATGCCACATGTCATGTCAACAATTAAATCCAGTAATAATAACTAAGGGAGGAAATACAATTTTGGACAGTGGCTTGCACTTCTGTTTTAGATATGAGCACACTTTCTAGTACAGAAGTGGGTGTCTATTTAATGTCCAGCTGTCACAGCGAAATTGTGTTGCAGCCCATTCTCGTAATGTTAAAAAAATATATGCTGCAATTGGAAATACCGCCAGTTGTGTAGTGCCTAATGTAACTGCCCTACAATTTTTGTTGGCTATAAACTTAAAACATTTAGAAATCTTTTGTTAAGCCCGTGAATTTTACAGATCAATGAATTTCTGTCCGGAATTGGTGTATTCAGTTTCAAAGTGGCTGAACAAAAGTTAAAAGTCCATAATTGTGTGTTTGCATGAAACACCCCACCTTACAATCCAAATCGCAGACACCATCTCCTTCCATCTTTTAAGTGGGAGGTTTTCTCTGATTCACTCCAGTGACCTCGAGCACTTTTTTTTGCCAAAATTTAGATTTTTTTGCGGAATTCTACAGAAAAGGAATTTAAAATTTGACCAAGTGCCTTATTTTGTTTCAAAACACTAGCCTATTTAGAAAATTACATAATTTTGTTACTCTTAAAAGATTTTTTATTTCAAACTTTATATTTCATTCAGGAGCGTTGCTCTACTTTCTGAACTGCCCCCATATTACAAAAGAAGTTTTTTTTAGAAGATTACTTGCAATGTTCATACCTTTAAGAAGTACTTTAGGTTCTCTCATTTTGGTTTCAATGTTTCTGTAAAAATTGTGACGGTTCGGCAGCAGCATTAATACGTCCCAACAATTCACAAACGTATTAATTTATGTGTTTATAAACATACTTCTAGGCTTTTACTATCCTATTGCTAAGGCGTTCAAATATATTCTTACTTCATTACTGTTGGTTAAAACTAGTTCTGACAGTCAGAATTAGTTTTAACTTGATATAAGCTAAGTTATAAATAATGGTTTACTAATGGTAAACATGAATTGCGCACCGTTGTCTCAAGTCTCACTTATAATTTATTTTCTTTAACATTTGATCAATCATTATATTCTAAAGTTGTTGATAATCAATTAGTAATTACAAAGAGCAAGATCTCTTAAAGATATTGTTCTGTCGTAGGTTTTCAAGGAGGCTACGGCCAGGGAGGTTATGGAGGCTACGGTGCGTATTTTTTATATTCATACCTAAACTAATTTGTGATTGTGTGTTAATTTAGATTTAAGTTTTCTCAGAAGGGGACCTAACAGGAATTGGTTTACAATTTTATTTTGCACACCCAATTTTTGTCACCTTCAAAGTAATGCATAACCTTGATATCCGGGGTAATGGACGGGGAGGGAGACCACAGTGGTTTTTTAATCCAACATGACGTAAAAAAGCATAGGCTACTACTGCTACATGCTATTTCAGGGCAGAATAATGATGATGATAAAAAAAACATTAGATTATTCATTAAAAAAAGTATCAAATTGAGGTAAAATAATATAACAATAAGTTAATAAAGATAACAAAACTACACCTTAATCATTTATTTTTTAATAAAATTTTCTGGATAGTAAGATTATGTAACATGATTTTAGAGTAATCTATTGTCCACGGTTAATCCACTGCCCGGTTGGTTCTAGTTCTACGTTCTAAGTTCTACTGTACTTTAATTGCCCACAACAAACTTATCCTTCCATTGTTCCACTGGTATGATTTGACCATAGCCTAGTGTCAATTTTTTAATAGTCCTATTCTCCTTCACAGCAAATTTGATTTTCATGTCCCATAAAAACAGTTTCATGCAGATTTTGTTTTGTTTGTGAGGAGTCTGCCAGCCAGACTTCATTATTAGGTTAGGTAAAATTTGGACCTATAAAGGTAAAAAGTGAGAAATCTTAGTTCCAATCCACTGAACTCCTCCAGGCACCTTACATTGATTACATTGACGGTGTTACTTCTTTCTTGACAATGGAGAAGAGTTTCCTGAACCGGGTTGGTTCAAAATTGACATTTTCTTAAGAACGCTTATGAGGTTTGGTTCGACCTAGAGCAGTATCCCAATCAGTCTGCAGGGCACTATCGTGATTCCATAGCAGATTTCCTCAAAGAAAACAAAAATCTTGCCTATCCGTCACTCTCTTATCTGCCCATGTTTGATAACTGCAATAAGTTATTTTACCACAAATTTCTCACTGTGACACAAAATCTTCACTAACTCAAGGTTTCACTGGACATCTCGTATAACAATGAGTCCCCCCACTTCCCTGCCCCCTCACAAGCACATGATTCACATTACTGGGTCTCCTTCCATACAAAGTATTAATTATTGTAAATGTATTTGGGATAGATGATGTTTAAGAATTTGTTGTTTGCTGGACTTTTGTCAAGTAGCCAGTAGCATGGGGTTCACTGACTGCAATAATCCTAGATATGCATGATGAAATTCTATTAAAAGCCGAGTTTGAATATACTAACACATCTTTTGCCTTGAATATTATCTGAGTAATATCATCTTACATTTTTAGAAAATTATTCTAGGTTTGGAGTGATTAATGCACAGGGTCTAATTACAGTAGTTCCAAAACTAATTATTTGTTGCAATAGTTCTAAATATATTATTTCAGAGGTCCCAAAGGCGTTTCTTTAGCTCCAAATTGATGAGATTTTTTCAGTCTTTTTCTAGAAGTAGGCCTATGCATTTCATTGTGAAGTTCACTTTTGAAAGAGACGGTCCTTGTGCAGTAATAAATGTTTAGAATCTCTGTAGCTCCAATCACAGTCTATAAATGAATGAATTGCTGTTACTTAACAAATGTAGGAATGAATAGGACAATGGTGTCTTTTATATTTTAAGGCATTTAAATACACCCTGTGACTTGCCATCTCCCCTGCCCTGATATTTTATTTTATTCTGTGATATAACGTATCCCCTCTGCATATTCAGTGGAACCTCGGTTAAACCAATTTAAAGGGTCTAAATATATATTTATACTGGGGTATTCTCAAAAACAAGGTTCGTTAAATTAACATTGAATTTGACAGAAATTCGTAATATAGGAGTAAGCTATTGTCGCAGTGCCATATAATAATTCCACGGTTAAAGTTTACAATCTCCTTTATTCACACTAAAAAAATAACAACACGCCAGCCCCCTTTCTCTAGTTTTATTTTTGTATTTTACCTGTTCATGTGATAGGAATCTATTTTTTGCGGGAACTAAAAAGACTAATCTTTCTATACTATTTCCTATCAATGTTGAAAAGGCAAATATTTCTGCCCAGAAAAATATCTGCAATAGGCTATGACAAAAATGAAGATGTTACAACTACATTATACTATTTAAAAACTTGTATTTAATTTCAGTAGTTAATTTAATTACTCAGGGTCCAAAAATGAAAATTTACTACGTTTCTGTTGCTTCAAACTGCTTATGGTTCAAAAGTACAGTATTCACCAGAACTTAATACTTAAAATTGTAATATTGGTTCTAGTGAAGATTACTTTTGGACCTACAGCAGTTTTAAAGGTAGGGGACGCAGCCAATGATTGGTTTTGGACTTGGTAATTAACAAAAAAGTTTATGACATTATGCCCCCCTCAGCTATTTTAAAAGTATTATACTATTTAGTACTAGTTACGGTTTGTAGATGGGGCTTAATCTTGTTGATATAATACATCTACAGTAGAACCTCGATTATTCATGTAATGGAAGGAGAGAGACCACAGATAACTGAAAAGCAATGAAAACCACGGTTAATCCAACAATAAACATACAGTAGACTCCCTCTTATCCGGACACCTTTTAACTGGACTACACTTTGTAGAAGTGACATTTCTTTATCTGGACAATCTTTATCTGCACATCAGTTTGACCGGACTAGATCTACTTTTGCACTTTTTTCAGACATACCTAACACAACCAACCGTACTAATCCAGACCCTTAAAATTGGGAAAAGGTCTATTTCAGCTTTATAAAAGTACTTTATACATATTACAGTACATATTACCTTTGACTATTAATACAACTAGACATTCCATCCCCATGTTAAAGTTGTCACCAGGTTTTTGATCAAATTTGTCTTAGTTGATGTGAGCCACCTAAAGATTGCACTGATATAAATTACTGATTTCTGCCAATTACACGATGATTTGTACCAAGTCAAACTGATGGAATGACTTATTATGAGCTATAGCAATGAACTGTAGTGACCCAGAAACTATGTCAGTAACAAAAAATAATGTACAAAATAGAGTTTTAGACACTATTTGTATTAATAGTCAAATATATTACCATGCTTTAAATAAAGTTGAACCACATGTTTTAAACTCTTATGGACTATAGCTAGCAAATTGCCAACTATTGAAACTCTAGCCATGTGCTGGAGTATATTTTTAGTAATTTTGTTTATTTGGCATTTTTAGGATATTTGTCTTATGTTAGAATGTTGTTTTATCATATAGATTATTCTGCAGGCTATGGTGGAGGTTATGATGGCTACGGAGGTGGCTACGGAGGTTATGGCAACTATGGAGGAGGTTACGGTGGCTATGACTACACTGGCTACGGTGGCTATGGAGGATATGGTGGTAAGTAATTGTGTACACCCATTATGTGCAGTCTTCGTAAAGTGCTAAATCAACTGTAATACATAAATGTATGCGATCATACTGTATCGGCCCATCACTAAATTTGTTAGAACTTAAATTTAGCACCAATTAGTTTCAGTTTAGGTTTTATATTAAACAGAATGCTTAAATTCAACTTTTTGATACTCATTCTTTTCTCAGGTTGTTAACATTGTATTCAAATTGGGGATGGACGGGATTGAATTTTTAGTTTGGGACGGGATTTTTATTTCCTTTCCAATTTTCGGGACAGGACAGGACTTTTTCCTGTACATAAAAGAAAGTCTTGAGTTTGACTTTCGCAGGTGTTAAAGGGAAAGTTGCCAAAACACTAAAGCGTCTTATGGTTTCATCGTCAGATTAAATACCCTGGAAGTCTGCTGAAACGTAAAAATTGTGGTCGCCCGAGGTACCACTAGGGTAAGACTGTGCTTCGAACAAAGGCCTCGACAGTCATTAGACTAGGCAGGTCGTGAAATTGGCTTACCAAAATCTACGGTTCAGAAGGTTTTATGTAAATGCCTGTCATTAAGACCATTCAGATTGCAACTACTCCGAAAGTTATATGAAGGGTAGATTCAATTAGCCTTCCGATGCAAACCAATATAAGGGCCAATTTACAACATTGATTGGTAACTTGTTCTAGGAAATAGGCCTACTTCCCTTGTAATGTACAATAGTGATCTATAATCATTTTGTTGTGTCTTTAGATGGTGGCTACGGAGGGTACGACCAGTCTTACGGTGCAGGGTATGGCGCTCCTGCTCCCAGAGGAGGCAGAGGAAAAGGTAATTTCAATTAATTATTTGCTGGTTACATAGCAGGCTTTATTTCATTACATAGTGAAACCATTGAAACGCTTAAATTCTTGTAGACGATCTTATTTGGAAGATTTTCTTCTAAAAACTGTACGAAGTCTGGTCGCCCGATCCTTTTCTTGCTCCTATCCCTCTGTAGCAACCTCCTGCATGTGTATGTTGTTGGTGTGTTTCCTACTAATACCAGGTTATCTCATTGGGAGGGGGGTTCTTGACAAATGAATCGTGTCACTTCTTGGTGCTGCTGGAGACTCTTGGCGACTGATCCAAAATGTAAGTGACATGAGGATAAATTTAAGAAAGCCAAGTTCTTGGTTGAAACCTGTGTTGCTCAAATTATTCATACTGGTGTGATCGAATCGTGCAAACATATAAGTAAGTGAGAGTTTATAACATGCTTGGTTTAGTGGGAATTTTCACAGATATACCGTTAAGTAAAATAATGGTGCTGGTTTATAAATTTTGTTTTCTAAAATTAAATTGGATGAACTTGATGTTGTGTGGTAGCTTTTCATTTTTTATTAATTTCCGTGAATGTTTTTTTACTGTGTGATTGTTTTTAAAGTATTACTTTTTTACTTTGCTAGTTATTAAGTCAAAAAATGTAGCTTCCCTTACAAGTTATCTGTTTGTATGGGAGTTTCAACTCCTCAACTAGTCGAACGAATGTAAACTTGACTCAAGTGTTTTTGTGCTGAGAGTGATAGTAAGATTCTTGGTTGATAACTTCAAACTACGTTTTCAACTATTTCATTTTCTTTATCAAAATGACAATTCAAACAATAAGAATTGCATTTATAACATGATAATATTTTATTCATTGAGTAATTTTTTCTCCCAAAATGTGTATTATTATACTTATTTTTCTCAGTTACTAGAGGATTGCATCAATACCATCAGTGCCTTACGATCTGTCATACTTGTGTTTTTATCGAGTTGTTGGTAAATCATATCTTCTATAAAAGTAAAATTCTGATTTTACCATCAAAGGTATACCATTATTAATATGTTTATAAGTATTTTGAATTATTTATTAATTTAATCAATCAAATTTTTTTGATTGAAACACTATAAACATGAACTTGTTTTAACTTAATGCAGTAAATCATTAATTTACTTAACCTAAAAAAGAAACTGCCATTTTTTGCGTTGGAGGAGTATTAATATTTTAGCACAACTGTAATTTGGGTTATAGTTGTTACTGCTTCTTGGCATAATTGATCTTCCCCATTATTTTCCTTTTTTTGGGAATTTTTAAGCAGGAAACCCACTATTATGCTCTCCAATACGTTCCATTCAGTCTCCGACCGAGTCCAACTCCTTCTGCACTTTTTAAGGCAATAACACATTGGTCCGTCGGGCTCTAGGTCATTAGCAAAACGAGAAATTGATTTTTCAGGCTTTTTTGTTAATTTTGGCTGCCCGAGTAGTAAAAGTCATTATTTATCCATCCGGTTCGCATAATCTTTTTTCATAATAGCTGGTCCACAATTTATGTACTAATGGGACACTTCCAAACTGTTTCCATCAAAAGTTTGTCTACACTAATGTCACACACGAAGCAAGACAGTTACTAATCTAGGCCTGGTGCACGAAGACTGGAGAGAAAAATCAGATTCGATGTCTGACAACAATGCCCCAGAGAGTAAGGTGTCGGATCGGAACTAATCTTTGCAGAGAGCTTCGGGAGTAGTGCCTTTTAAAGTAATTTTGTCGGGGACTTGACGGATCGGATCAGAGAGCGTCGGACTAGTGGGCTACCTGCTTTATATAATTATTTAAAGACTGGGATGGAATATTTTTATTGTAAAAAAAAGTATGTTGCATTTGAAATTTATTTTTGATCATACCTCATGTTAAAGTGTTTACCACCCTGTATATTAACATCTACAAGGTGACTGTATATAGTACACAGATATCATAACTTTCATGAGCATGTAATATAGGGTGTCATAAAAACTGTACATTAAAAAAGAACTTGAATACTTGTGGCTCACCACCTTGTATATTAACATCTACAAGGTGACTGTGTATGTAGTACAACAAAATATTACAACTTAATTAACATGTAATATAGGGTGTCACAAAACTGTAGGCTACATTAAAAAACCTTTGAAATACTTGTGGCTACAATCAAAATTCACTGTTTTTTGTTTGATGTTTTCATTTTTTTAGGCATAACGTTAAAAAAGATTGGTTTTTACACTTGACAAAGGGTTAGTGAATATAGCTACGGTGTTAGTCCCTTGATGCTATTGCAATGCTTTTATTTAGTACGACTAAAGGTTGTGAACAGAAAGCGGGTGTAAAGTATGTAGGCATTTTTATGATTATAAATTGTGGTTAAGATTGGTTTCCGCAAATCAAGATTTAACTTTTTCTTTTATTGTTAGTATATAACTAAAAGGGTCATAGTAAAAGGACATTTTTGAAGAAGTGATTGTAAAATACATTTGTAATCTTGTAACGAAATTCTGAAATTACTACATTAGACTCCCTCTTTTGGGGACGCGATTTAACCAAACTGGATTCGCAGGAAGTGGGCAGTACAGAAACTACTTAGAGGTACTGAAACGACTCTTGGGAAAGATTTGGGAATAATAAACGTTGGCTTATGCATTAGACATTGCTATTATAACGTCGGTTCAACCAAGAAAACCGTTAAATGGACTAGCCTCGGTCCCAAGGAGATTGAATAAGAGGGAGTCGGATGTATACGCATTTACGAGTGTAGAGCTATGAGAATGTTCAGTCCAATCTAGTTACTCTTATCGCCAGGTCTAGATCTCTGCTGATTTTAGACAATTCCTGAACGTTCACTCATTGTTCATCTTGGACTTCATTTACTTAATAGGCCTATTATTTCATAAATTCGGGTGTGTAAATTTGTATCTTTTAACTAAGCACACTTACAAATCCTTGATAATAGCTCTTTAAAGTTAAGTCTTTTTGTGCCAGGCATAGTTAGTCACAACCTCTTATTTATTTGTTAACATTAACAAACTCCTACTTTTAATAAACAGCATGGGTACAAAGTTAGATGTACAGTTTTTTATGAACACCCTGTATAGGACAATGAGTGAAGTGCCAATTGTTTCAGCAGCAGGGTACGGTGGCGGAAAGCAGCGGGGAGGCGGTAGGGGGCAGCGTCACACGCCCTACTAGACAACACTCTCTCTCTCTACCCTCATTTGTCATTTTTTTATGTCTGGTGAGTAGTTAATCCGCCTTTAACTCTTTCCTTCTGTGTTTACCCCTTGCCTTTTGTGACACTTCCAATTATTCAAAATTTCTTTAAGTTGTTCAAAAATAATAAAATATGGTTTCACTTTTGGCTATGTAAATCAAGTTAATTATCTAGGCTTGTATTATGCATGTTGGTTTTATGATTGCTCTAACACAGGTGGGGGTGTGGGATGACATAATTCACTCTTAAGTAATGTGGCCACATTAAAATTATGTAGTAGTATAAGAGGACTGTTTCATTGTGAGGCCATCTTATATTAATTATTTATCTGTTCACAATATTATTCATTCACATCAATAAATTGATTTATTTGGCACTCAAAATGTGTCTAGCAATAAAAGCTTAAAACCTAGACATGATAGTCTTTCAATCACTTTACTTACTCTTCAATTCTATAGGTAATAGGAGAGCTTCCGTGACTCTTCTATGCTAAATATTTAACTGTTATGTTCTTTCATGTTATCAAGCCTCAAGCCTACTGAAGTCCAAGTTGTCACAGGAAAACTTGCTAGTTTCATAAGAAACAAATAATTCTTTTATGTAGGTTTTAAGGAAAACAATACCTAGTATTCATTTATCCTTGTTTAACTAAAGACTGTAATTATTTTCTACATACCAAATTAGCAGTCACTCTAATTCAGTGTCGAAATAATACCAACAGCCATCTGTCATTATGTGAGTTTATGAATATAGAAATAGTTTCTCATAAGCCTAGTGGTTCTGTTATTTTCCTAAAAAGAAGACTTCTCTCACGCTAGCCAGTAATAATAATCAGATAAATAGTGGACATAGCAAACAACATTACATTGTTGATAAATGTGTCACATGAACACTTGACATTTTTTTTATTCAATGAAAATATAAAGCATCGTAGCGGCGTAAAAATATTCTATTAATATTCTATTAAAAACAAGCCACACTTGGACCCCTTTGCTATTTGTACCTAGGTTGTTGTCAACTTTTCTTATCTCCAATATTTCATATATTATTTATGTTGTTTCAGATAAGAGTACGTGTTGATTATTTCGCCCAAAGCCACATCGAATCATTCCAATCAAGTTCAGTGATGTGGTTGCAAGACAATTGCAAAATGACTGCACTCGGGAGTGCTTTGTGATTATATTTGTGTATTTATATATTTTCATGTACAATTTAACATACTTGTTTGTATTTTTAGTTGATAGATTTCGTGGATATTTTCTTTTTGGAAATATTACTGGTGACGTAATAAATCTTTTTCTAGGATTTTATTATACAGTGATGTTTTAGTATGTAGGAAGTCCCGTACCCATCGACGTCCATGTGAAATGTGTGCAGAACCTGCTGCTCTAACATTAAAAGCCATTTTCAATAAATCTTTTATTTTTTTCCTTGTTAAGCACCTTAATAAGTCAAATGGGTATTTGAATTGTCATGGACAATCTTGGCCTGCTGTAAGTGATAACAATGAAAAAAATTATGCTATTTTATAACTTGCTATGTTACTAACTGTATTGTATTTTTTTAATATTTTGTTGTTATTATTAGTTTTTTTAGAGGTTTAATGTAAGAAAAGACCATGAGGTCCTAAGTTTGCCTCAATAAAGAAAAAGATTTTCATTTCATTTCAAGTGACATTGTGAACAGTGGCTCCAGCAGAGCTTGTTGAAAAGTCATCCTTGACCAAAACAAATCTTGATTTAATAAAAGTAAACGTAAGGACAAAACAGTATAAGGCCTAGGTGTTTGGAAGGGGGAATAGTCCAAACTGGCATAAGATTACAGGGTGTGTGCCAGTCACGGAAAACTCAAATGATTTTACTAGGGGGTCACTGAAGTTGAAAAGTAATGGATTTTCATTTTAAGATCCTTTAAGTCACAGAAAAACTCTGGCTTAGCTAAATAAAAGTTTCCCAGACCTGTCTTGTTTGCACCCTGCTGCCAGCAATGAGAGACGATGGAATTAACTCGGTAACCTGGTCGGGTGACAGAACTGGCTGACCGTCCCACTATGGAATTGGAATGATCTATTCCACTAAATAGCTATCTTAAAGTAATTGTTCCCACAAATTATATTGTTTTGTAGAAAACTGTATAACGATTAATCAATTTCTGATTTATATCTTAAATCTGTGCTAGTGTTTAGGTATGTTACAGACTGACTTGGATTGAAATAAATAACTATACAAACTATAATTACTAACATAAACATCAACTAAGTTTCATATACTATTTTATTATAGGTCTACAATTCGTCAAATTATTTATGGAAATATTAAAATTGATCAAAATACCTTGGACTAGTACATAAAACATACTACTGAAGTATTAAATACACTAAGGAAAATACACCTTGACTAATTCAAAAGTTTTACTTTATTCAAATTATTTCATTCTTTTTAGAGCGTTTGAAGTCGGTTGTATTTTTTTTACAAAAAACATTATTGTTTATTTACAGTCTCTACTTGAATATCATCTCTACTTGAATACTGCAAGTAGTTAATCTCATTCACTAGGAACAGATGTAGCATTGACTTAAGAAAAGGATTAGATTAATACGAGAGCTCGCCCCGTGGTCAAAAACTTGACCAAAAGTATGTATTGTGCAAACTTCTCTATTTTAACTCCACGATGTAAACAAAACATGCGATTATAATTTCTTCCATAACCTTCTTTTGGAACAACCCACAGGTAAATCGGCCCAGTAATATGGTCAGGCTAATTGTCATAAGTTTTCCAAAAGCTTTTTAATATGTAAGATTCACTAAAGGAATAGTAAACTTTTCAGGCACGTGGGAAACATTTCATTTAACACAACCTGCATATAAATCTGTCCATCTCCAGATCTCACTCATATTAGACTTAAAATTTTACGCCATGTTAAATTATCAATAGATTTTTTTAATTTCTGTTTTTATTACACTTAGTCAAGTAATATCTGAAATCGAAGCAAAATGGACAAGTATAGGGACAATTACCTTTGGGACCAACCGCGTGTAATTCGGTCCAGTAGTATGGCCAGGCTAGCTATCGTAAGCTTTAAAATTTTGTCCCATGTTAAATCTCCGTAAGAAAAGTCTCCATAAGTATTTTTATATAATATGTTCATAGAGGTCGCCCCGTGGTTGAAAACCCATCCAAAAATATGTAATGTACAGTTTTCTCTATTTTCCCCATACACTGTAAATAAAACATGTGATTGGAATATCTTTCATTTGTTTTGATTTTCTGTTTATATTTTGCCGTTATTTCGTCATCACCATGGCAACCAATAAGACCCATGATATTTTTTTAAAGATTTCAAATGCATTTTTCGTGCTTATTTGTGAGCCTTATTCATTTTATAAAGGGATTCTGCACATCTACATGTAAATATCTTTCATTTGGTACAACCACGTATAATTCGATCCAGTGGTATGGTCAGGCTAGCTGTCATAAGTTTTGCAAAAGTTTTTTAGTATATAAGATGCCAGCTCCACTCAATATTGCAAGCAGAAAACTGCGTTGTACACCTAGTATTTGTAGACCTCATTCAAGAAAGGGGTGGTGCCAATCAGTCGTAACAGTACAGGACAGACGTGTACCGGCGTGACGTCACTCTGCTCTTTAGGGAACACCATTACCGTAACGAGACGATATGATTCCATCGGTGTTCGTGGCGTAGGTGATAGCGTCTCGGACCCATGATCTGGAGGACCCCAGTTCGAATCCCGCCAGTGACACAAACTTTTTGTCCAAGGTTTTGCTTAGATTGCGAATACTAACTGTAGATCTTTTGTTGAATTTGAGGCATCTAAAATTTTATTTATGAACAGAACTATTTTTTTAAATTAGTAGACCTTCATTAGATTTTAACTTTAGCTTGTATATTTTTTATATTAGCAAGTTTAGTTGGTTCGGTTAGGTTATGGCAGTTTAATTTTTTATATCTTTTTTATACTAGTATTATCAGCAAGTTTGGTTGGTTAGGTTAGGTTATGACAGTTTAATTTTACAATTAAAAATTTTATAGTTAAAAAGTTTATTTTCAAACTAAAATATTATAAAATAAATTTAAAGATTTTCTTTAATTGACGTGAGGGGCTCTCCCACAATCCCCCACTCTTTCGCAGAAAAGGTTCTCATCAGTTTCTAAAAAGGGGAAAATGAGACGCTAGTAAACTGTGTTGTCGGCCGACTCAAGTTTCCATGTGTGGACTTGGCTTTAAAGCATTTGTTGTAAAAAAGCCAAATCAGTTGAGATGTGATTGCACTGTTGTATTTCGGAATGTTACGTATGTTGTGGGGTTTTTTGTATGTTATGTGTTGTATGTAGCCTATGTTGTTTTTTTTTACAACATTTATTCCTGGTTCAATCGTATTCTCTAATATGAGCAATGTTTGCTTGTATGTATGTATGTATGCTTGAACAAAGTCTCAAAAACGGCTACGACGATTTTCTTCAAATGTTGTAAATAGTTTATTACTGGCCTAAAAACGAGTTTACTGCAGTTAGAACTGCCAACAAAAATCTAATTACGTAGAAAAATGAAACTGAAAGTCACATTTTTTTACATTAGTCTTGCGGGTTGCTAAGTAACCATCTTGGCTGAATTAAATAACAAGGAAAAAGTAAACAAAAGACATGTAAGTTGTCTATCCACAGTATACTAGCAAATTACAAAATACAATACAAAAGGAAAAACATCAGTTGTTACTATTTAGCAAATATTAAACTGAAGATTACTCGATACATTGTAGTCAAGGGTAGCAGTGTGGAGTGTGGGATCTGTTTATGACGATTAGATTACGGTATCTGCAATCCTATAATGAGGAAGTGATGAAGGAAGTAAAGGTGAGCAGTCCGGAGTATGGGAACTGTTTATGACAATTAGATTAAGGTATCTGCAATCCTATACTGCTATGGGAAGGGAGGGAAACAGGTCTGTGATGAAGGAAGTAGTAAAGGCGAGCAGTCTGGAGTGTGGGAACTGTTTGTGACGATTAGATTAAGTTATCTACAACCCTAAAATGCAATGGGAAGGGAGGGAAAAAGGTCCGCGACGTAGGAAGTGGTGAAGAAAGTAGTTAATGCGAGCTGTCCGAAGTGTGGGATCTGTTTACGATAATTAGAGTAAGGTATCTGCAATCCAAAGTTGTTTCTGTGGTTATCTAGAGTGTGGGGGGTTCTCCCTGGAACCTCAATTGAGTTGAGGGTGTCGCCACCTTTTGTGGATAGGTTCACCCGGGTGGGTCCCACTTCTAAACCTGCCTCCTTTTGGGAAACCCTGAGGGCCTGGCAGTGATGTTGGGCTTGATGGGCAAACGAAGTAGGTCGGGTGTTGGGATCAAGCCCGCTAGGGGTATCTGGGGTAGTGATGGGAGAATCGAATACAGAATCGAATAGTATTCGAATACAGCCCGAGTATTCGTAGATTCGAATACTTCAGATTCGTACGAATACTTTTTTGTGAATACTCTTGACCTCAGATTTTGCAGGATTTCTTGCATCTAGAAAGCGAATTCGGGGGATTCAAAAATGTATTCAACACTTTTTCAACTACTGAATTCCCTTTTGAATATCTTACGAATCCGTAGCATTCGTTAGAGTATTTAATGTTTTTACTGCAGCATTTTGTTTTCATCTATTCGTTATAGTTTTACCATTAGCCCTATAATTTACATAAGATTATTATTAATCGTTAACATTTACAATATATTGGAAATTTAAAATATTAGGTTACTACTGGTAGAGGGCAATTGAATAGAATTTATTATAACTACAACCGATTTATATAGTTACATGGCAAAATAACATGCATATCTGATGTAAATTATCCATACAAATGAATAAGACATATTATTTAAGATATTAATTAGTTAATATGATAGAAAATAATACATTAATAAGACTGTAACTGACCACGAAATAATTATAAGTCAAAATAAATGTACCTTTTAAAAATCATATAATTTAAAATTACATAGAATAAATTATATTAATGAATTAATTACTGTAAAACGAAATAACAGTGGCCAAAAGAACGGGAAAAAAGAATTACACACTCATTTTCCATGCTTTGCATACTCAAAGGTGTTCGAATACAAGTATTCGAATACAGGGGAGGCTACGAATTCACGGTATTCGATTCTTTAAAGTATTCGATTCTCCCATCACTAATCTGGGGACCTATCGCCCTGGTTATCCCTGGTTTCCCAGCAATGGGAGGGCCTCGATGGGGTACTGGTGGAAATGGGTGGTTTGGGTTCACCCGTCAGCTTGCTGGCGGTCCCCTTCCTACTGGCTTTGATGGTGGGTTTCGGCCGGTCAGGGATTAGATAGGTCCCGAGAGTTGCTTGCACTGTGATGCGTCCAGGGCATTCCTCTATGGTCCTAGGGCTTCGGCCTTGGTGGAAGCCAATTGGGGTGGACGTGCGAATAAAGTAGCCGGTATCCCTGGTTAGGATTGAGGGGCAACCCTCTTTCCGAAGGGTTGCTTCGGCAGCCGGTAGAGCTTGATGGCCTTAAGCCATCCACCCATGGTGTGCTCAGGGTTGGTTAATAGGCTCTGGCCTACGCCATGGGTCCCAGGTTAAGGGCACCTAGGTACCGGGTAGTCGTCAGGGAGTTTCGGCTCCTTCAACAAATAATAAAAGATAAAGATAAAAATCCTAATATGCTATGGGAAGGGAGGGAAACAGGTCCGTGACGTAGGATGTTGTGAAGGAGGTAGTAAAGGCGAGCAGTCCGGAGTGTGGGGACTGTATATGACGATCAGATTAAGGTATCTGCAATCTTAAAATGCAATGAGAAGGGAGGGAAACAGGCCCGCGACGTAGGAAGTAGTAAAGGCGAGTAGTCCGGAGTGTGGGAACTGTTTATGACGATTAGATTAAGTTATCTGTTCCTCATATGCTATGGGAAGGGAGGAAAACAGGTCCGCGACGTAGGAAGGGGTGAAGGAAGTAGTCAAGGTGAGCTGGCTGGAGTGAGGGAACTGTTAATGACGATTAGATTAAGGTATCTACAATCCTAAGATGCTATGGGGAGGGAGGGAAACAGGTCTGCGACGTAGTTAAGTGGTGAAGGAAATAGTAAAGGCAAGCAGTCCGGAGTGTGGGAACTGTTAATGACAATTAGATTAGGGTATCTGGAATCCTAAAATGCTGTGGGAAGGGAGGGAAACAGGTCCGCGACGAAGGAAGTAGTAAAGGCTAGTAGTGCAGTGTGGGAACTGTCTGTGGTAATTATGTATCTGCAATTCTGAAATGATCTAGGGAAGGAGGGCAAACAGGTTCACGACGTAGGGAGAGGTGAAGGAAGTAGTAAAGACAAGCAGTGTGATGTTTGGGAATGGATTAATTAATGTATCTGCAATACTAAACTGCTTTCAGAGTAAACTAATGATTTTCCCCGAGCAAAGCTCGGTACTCAGGTACTATTACATTATTCACAGAAGTTTTAACAAAATAGAAATAAATAACATAAATTTAATAACAGCAGGTTCACTCAAACTTGAGGCATCCTGTAACATAGTAAATTGGCAGTGGCTATTCGCACGTAGTAAATTTGTATGAAGGTTCAATTTTTTTGGGCTTCGTCCAACAAGAAGTCTTGGGGAAGCCTCTTCGGCACAATCTATTTTTTGTGGTTTCGCCAAGATTGAATGCCAATTGCTCCAGGAACATTGTTTAGAAAATGTGAATTTTTTTTTAAGGTGGATTTTACAATAAAGGTCGAGGCAGACTCTATTCCAATTAAGCTCTTCATTTCTAACGAACCAAGGAGCATTCACTGCTATGAAATAGTTATTTGTGCAACTAGTGAGAAATGTGAGCAATTGACTCACTCGAGAGAAGAGGAATGGTTTCTCGAGTGAGGCAATTGTACTTTGAACTCGAGTTGCACATTATACTTTTCCTACAGTTACCATAAAACAAATAAATTGGTGAAGAAACATAACCTATTTTTACACAGAAGTGAACTTTTAATATAACAATTAACGTGAAGTGACAAATACAACAGTACAACAGCTGACCAGCTGATTTACAGCCAGTGCTGCCAACGTATTTCGCGCGTATACGACGTTGCCTGCATGTTACGCGCTCACTATTTCGTGCCTTCACGTTGCAAATCTGGAGTGAGACAAAGTAATTAGAGTGAGACACTCACTGATGAGCGAATTGGCCACTTTGCTTTCTCAAATCAGTGAGAGAACATGTACATGGTTAGGTAACTGTAGGAAAAGAATTTTATTTTGGATTACTTGAATTTTGAACAATTTATTTTTTGAAATATAGCTAATACCCAGATAGGTGATGCATATGTTGTTAACGGCCGAATTATTGATTTATAGATCAAAACTGCACAAACTGGGCCCCATTTCATAATAAACTACAAGTTACAACTTACAACTTGTAACTTGTAATTTCCATTAGATTTGCATTGGGCGATCAGCTGATTTACTAATAATATTAGTTTGTACTTTATTGTTAAATGGGCCCCTGGTGGGTTCCACGGTAGAAAGTTACCATATATCTGAATTTCATAAATGGGAGTCATACCATTTTGTTGAGAATTTAAAGGGATACAACATACTAAAGGTTTATCAAAATCGTCCGGGCCATTTTTGAGAAAATCAGAGTTTTCCATTATTTTATGGGAAAATGCCCAAATAAAAATTTCAAAAAAATGAAAAAACACCTGGAGATACCATGGAATAGAACCTACACGCCAAATTTAATCAAAATCGGACTACAGGTGTGGTCTGTTGTAGCTCCTGTACACATCCAGACACACACACACACACAGACATCACTTCGAAAACCACTTTATTGGGTCTAGGGGGACCCAAAACGGATATATCCAATCAAAACCCAAACTCGAAAATTTTGACGAAAACAATACTTTCTCCATATAGGCTACTATGGTATAGGGGGAGAAAGTAAAAAGGCAGAGGCTATTCGCACAGTTTGAGTATAGTAATAATGGTAACAAAAAGTGGACTGCATTGCGAGCAATAAAAACATAAATAAATGCCAACGATATAGACTGTGGTGGTAACAATAACAATGATAGACTAAGATGACTGATGAAGGTGTGCATGTGCCTTGTGAGTCGTTACCGGTAGCCTGAGCCTACAGTCTAGACAGACTACAAGAATAATCACTCCAACACCAGCCACCACTACCTTTGGTAGCTGTGCACCAGCAGTAAAGGTATTTAATAAATTATATATTAGTAGTTAACACTACGTGATCGACGCTTCGCCACTAATATTATTTTTTTTTATTTTCCTCGTACTGTTTAACAACTTTGGTTGCTCACGGAAAAGGTTCACATGACTAATCACACGGACCACGGACCAAAAGTCTCCAACCCGTAGCATATAGTCAAGAGTTTCCGTTTCTTCCTGCGCAAAACTGTGCGCAAATTTTAATATTTCACATCTGTTCTTGCATCGTTGCATGTGCTGCTGCTGCTGAGCTGCAACCGCCTAGTTCGTGTTCCTGTCTGACTGTCTGAAATCGCTGTCACCTAACTTAAACTTCTGCAGTGATATTCATCGTTGGAAGTTCTCCGATATTGCTGTTTCCTATTTAAATAAAGCCGATTTTTCATCAGTTAATTAATAATAACCTACATACAACTGTACTGTAAACACTGTTGCTGTAACAAGGTAAGTTAAAAAGGTGTGGGTTTTTGTTGTGAAAGAAAGAATCGGCTTTCGCCTTTGCGGAATTAACGTTGTTTACAATTTAGCTAGACTACTATCTCAAGCTTAGGATTACGGCATAGTCTTTTACACACTGTGTTATTGTTCTTAAATGAATGTGAGGTTTTAATTTTCATGAATCTAAAATAGCTATAAGTTACAGTACATTTTAATTCCTGCCTCTCTTCCTATACTCTAGCCGGGTTTATGTCAAATGACTTGTCTCTCGTGGAAGTAGATTTTTTGTCAGTAAGTGAATTTTGTTGAATGAAAATCTGACTCTTTTTGGTAACCTTATTTTAATTGTTTTAGATGTTTTACTGGTTTCAAATTGTTTTTCCACATCTTCGTTTTTATTTTCAACACGGACTAGCAAGAGCAGCCTCGAGTTATCTATTAGATAATTGTAGGGTTTTAGGCTTCAGTCCTAGCCAGGGTAACCTATATATAAGTAATCTTGGTTAGGCCTATTCTATTTTTGAATCAACCTAGGCTACTGTACTTAGACCTCTAATACATTAATGGCGAATTACTTAACTTACCTACCGTACTGATATAAATTGGTACTTTAAAGCCTTATCAGTTTTGTTATTTTGAGTTGAGTATTTAACTTAAGTCAACTTAGGCATTGGCCTTTATCTTAGCCATTGGCTGGCCGGGTAGGCCTACACTTCCATATCTTTTGGCACAACCGAATGATTAGCCTAAACTTAATATTGATTAGGCCTATTCAATTGTTTAATTCAATATATAGTTTGGTTAAGTAAGTAGTTAGGTTATAGCAGGTTAACCTTACCTAACTTAACTAACAAAACGATATATCGAATAATCGATAGCCTAAGTATATCGATCGATATTCGGTTGTTTGTGCCAACAGATATGGAAGTGTACCCGGCTGGCCTAAGTAATTGTAGTGCTTGAGAGTCCCCTGTTCCCCTGAGAGCTTTTGATGGTTCGAAAGTGAACCCAGCTGTCCTTGATTATGGGGCTTTGAATAAATTGTTTTGGCAAGAGAAAGTAAAATAAGATTCAGAGATCATCGCTCCTAACAACAATCATTGTGCATTCATAGACTATTTATTTACCGTATACATAACTTATCAATGGTAGGATAAATCTGCTATAGCTCATTCAGCTGAATAGCCTATAAGACCGTCCACCTCTTGAGTGTGTCACTGTCTCAAAGAACATAAGTTAATTAAATTGCCAAAATGTTAATTTTAGGCTTAACTTAATAAACCAATAAATTAAGCTTACTGTATAAGTACAGGATTAAACTTAGTCTCAGCCAATTTAACCCATTAGAATAAGTAGCTATGAATATTTCTGCATGGCTACTACTGAGTTGAGCAATTTCGGGTAAAATACAGAGTTTTAGGAAATAAATTATAGGCCTAAAATGTATCATAAAAAGTAGGCCCTACCTCGAAATATATTATACTAGCTGTTACCCGTGAGCTATGCCCAGTTTGACTTTAAAAAGTACTTACTTACTTGCATACTTGAAGGTATCCCACTTGTAGCATTTCAGCCGTGGTCTTCATTTTGGTTTAAATAGATTGGTAGGCCTACATAATGTCTTCATTACTCAGTAATTCATCAATAAAGTTATAGGTCTTTTCCATTAAATAAGTCTATTAAATAAGTACTTTAGGTTAACATAGGAAACTCCAGAGCTACTGGTTGGGAGCCCGAAAGTCAGATCAGAATAAAAACTACATAGTTTTCCTATTCAATGCCTAAAGAATCAGTGTACCAAATTTCAGTCTTCTAGGTAGATGGGAAGTAGGAGAATTAAGTGATGAGTGAGTGAGTGAGTCAGTCAGTGAGTCATCAGTGAGGACTTTGCAGTTTATAGGTACACATTTATATGAAAGTGCATTAAACTAGCTACAATAGTGTTAACTCTTTCGCTGCCAGCATTTTTTAATTCGTAAGTTATACTCGAGAAAATGAAATAAAATGGCTATGGGCCTAATTTTTTTGTGCAAATATTTTGATAAGTTAAACCTTTTTTTCTAGAAATTTAATAAAATTGCCTTTATAAAAATATAATATTTATAAAGGTTTGGATGGATTTTTTTAATGTTACCAAATGTAAGTAAAAAAATTAAAAATAAATAGCCTAAATAAAAAATTTGAGTAAAACCAAGATAACTAGGCCTATATGAAAAATACTAGTACTATAAATTTTATAAAACCACAACTATATTTACACACTCCTACACTTCTTCCCTTATGGCCTAATAGTCAGATGTAGTGTGATCGGCCTCAAAGGTTTTCTAAGTGTACAGCCACATCAGCATTTCTTTCAGAGCCACCTTACTTTCAATAATTTGTCATGTTTTACTTTACAATTTCTAGAAGGAAATGGTTTTTGGCAGTTTTTGGGTTTTGTATAAGAAAGTGGGTCCATTGTCTAAACTGCAACCTTATTGGATTGTCTAGCAACGGTCTTCCTGTGCTGGTTTTCTCACGAAGAAAAACATGAGCTAATATTTCGTCGATGATGTTCAACTGGTAGTCTCGGTAGTGCATATCTGCATTGTGGATTTTAAGCCAGAAACAGAAGCTATTAAAAACAGCCAAATAGACCAAGTAGAAAAACAAGCTTTTTATGTGCCTCGATCATCCGTCTCTTTATGGGGATTGGACGCCATTCTCCGATCCTGGACATCAACCCCAAGCATGCCATTGTTGTAACTTAGTCGAGCACACATTTGGGCTTTATAACTACTGGGTTTGACCCCTTCTAGTTACCTCATTTTCTACAGTCATTTCTATCCCTTCGTGGATAGTAGAGAGGATCTGCACCTTTTTATCCTTCACTGCATAGCGAGGATGCCGTCTTTTCTCATGCACATTGATTCTCTGAGCTCAAGCATAGGCTTTTAAAACTCTTCTGGCATATTTATATTTATTCTAGTTTGATTTGCTGTACCAACAATGTGAGCTTTATGCTCTATCAAAATCAGGTGAGTTATATCAGTCCATGATCCAGTGGATCTGCCAACTGAAGGACAACTGCAGAGCTTGCTGGCATGTCGGGTGTTTTGTCTGTTCCAGTATTAATCTTAAACCGCTGTAATAAACACTGGACAATTTACAGAGCTTGTACATTTTTATGCCAAATGTGGTTTGCTTTTTATGGTTGAATTGTATGTACGATAGCCTAGCTCTTAGCTTGACCAAGCTTTCATCAATTCCGACATTCATCTCTATTCTCCAGGCTATGGATGTGCATAAACTTGGTTTTGAGGTACGAGATAACAGGCTGTAATTTCTTGAGCATATATATCCATCGTCTATAAATTTACTGTAAAATGGAGGAATCAAGAAATCTAGTAAAATCTTATGATTCTTCTATAATTCTCCTCTTTGACCAATAGGCTACATCTGTAGGCTATACTTGGTTTCTTTACCTGTCCCATGAGCATATACAAAGCCAAATACAGTAGAGATTCAAAAATCTAAACGTCAAAAATCTGAAACCTCAAAAATCTGAACTGCTCCTGAGGGTTTAAAAATATTGAATTAGCACAGAGAAAACATATGTTTTACAATTACACGGGCCAAACAGTCGGTGCCTGACAGGGAAATGAGTGAACGCGCTGAGCCGGTCTGAGTTTTGTTTGTTTCCAATGTATAAGCTCTACATATTTTTTTCAAGAAACGAATTAGGCCTACAGTTAACCAAAATACCTAAGTACAAAAATCATTATTTTTATTTCATTCACTGTATCCTAGAACTGCATTTTTAATACTCTATGCCTAATTATGTGTCTATTAGGCATTTCTAGGTTATGTTTGAAAATCCGAACAGATCGGTAATCTGAACTACCTACGATTCCAATTGTTTCGGATTTTTGACTCTCTACTGTATGCTCTTTATTTCATGAGTGTTATCAGGTTTCCATGCTTCCTCAAATGTTTTTTTTCTTTCGATTTGGTTCTGATAGTATTTTGGTATCATAATCATTTGTTTCTAGTGCTATCATACACTGTACTCCTCACCTAGAAACTCATTTAGGCATTTTAGTGCCGTAGGGTTGTTTCTGAGTCTACAACTAGAAATAGGGTTTATTCCAGAAATGTTTATATAAAATATATCTTTCACTGTTGTCACACTCCTACTTCCACCTAGGTTTCTTTTGATGATACCCCTAGGCATACCAGCACCTCGGTTTGCCCTGCCCCTACACCTTCCTCTTCCCCTAGGAGCAGAGAGCCTAGGCCTACTATTGTCACCAATCCCCTCCTCTTCTACTACATTCATTGCTTCTTCCTCATAATCGTTGTATACATATCCTAATTGTTCACTTACTGTTACCTGCCGATCATCAAAATCCCCCTGCCCTATCTCTTCATAGTAGCCTACTTTCTTCTTGCCCTGGTAATATATCACCTTCATCATCACATGCATTTACTAATTGTTCACTTACTGTTACCTGTAGATCATCAAAATCTCCCTGCCCTATCTCTTCATATAAGTCCTTTCATCTTACCTTGCTACTAGATCATCATCATCGTTACTTTCTAACGTTAGGGCTTAAATCAATATCAATAAAATCCGACCCCTCATGATTGTCTTGGTCGTTATTGTCCACTAGGCCTATGTCTAACTAATTTCGTCTTCAACCCCCACTTGAGATTTTGTCAAAAATATTAACAAACATTTTGCATTGGCCAAGTCTTAACTAATAAAATTACATTTATTTTTAAACAAGATGAGCTCTAAACATTGCTCAATCAGGTCCTGGGTGAAGAGGATCCTGTCGTTCGCTGCGCTCACTCTCCTTCATGTTTCCCTATAGGGAAGTAGCTATTACCGTAGGTGGCACGGTAAGACATAGGCCCGGGACCGATTTAGTTTTTCATTTTGGTGTCCCCAGAGGTCAAAAACACCATTCGTTCAAATTTTTACATATGTATGTATGTATATACGTCCGTGAACGCGATAACTTGGGTAATTTTTTTCCGATTTTGATGAAATTTGGTTTAAAGGTGTAAGACGGGATAAACTTGAATGAGTTTGCAAACTAGCATGATTGGGCCATGGGAACGGGGTTTTACGGGACCGGGTAAAAAATTGTTTTTCTCACTTTTTACCCTCAAAACACAAAATTTGCCGATTTCTCTCTAGACCTTTTTAAAAACCTTAAAAACCAAATAATTTAGTATAGGCTATCATAGTGTTTTTGTACGGTTATTGGTAACGGAGAATACAAATTGTAAACTTAAAATTCCCATGTTATTCTTATGGAGAATATTGTAAAATGTTTTAGTTTGCTTGTTTATATATATATTCTGATAAAACTTGGCAAATTTATTTATTTAATTCTAAGCTATTAATATTTAAAAAAAATACACTATTAGTCCTTGTAGTAGCAAACCTATGTTGAATAACTCATGTTATTTAAATAGATTTAATTGAAAATCTATTCAGACAAATGGAAATTCGCTTAGTCGGCAGGTTTGCTGCGGTGGAGGTATTAAACATTGGCAAAGGTTTACCATATATATAATACGAGTAAAGTTTAAATACTTGTTACTTCAATCTGGGAATCGGCAAACACAAAAACTTTTATATTTATGGAATAACTAAGTTCTGTGTCAAAAATAAGTTCTAGACCATTAGTGTAACTAGGAAAAATCTATTTTCACCATAATATGAGTACAGTTCAAACTTTTGAAAATTTTACATGGGCCTTATAGGAAAACATTCTGCCATTCTTGTCATTTTGTTTACGTTTTAAGACCTACAATTTTGTCAACTTGAGACAGAGAGAAAGAGACTCGACTTTGCTCCAGTTATGGGTTAGCCTAGCCTGAACAACTGGGTTAGTAGCTTGACTTGGTTGTTTATCCATGTTGAGTTTATAAACACTAATCAATGCCTAATCTAGATTATTAGTGCCTTATTCTGCTCCGTTTTAAAACTAATATCCATAGGCCTAAGCCTTATTTTTATATTAATAACTGGGTACATCATTAGTTAACTCGGTTAGGTTGCTTTTTATAAATTGATAATTTCATGAATCACTAATACCCTATATCTAGGTGTGTTCAGTACATAATGACACTCTCAAAAAGTACTAATCCTAACCCAAATAAAATATGGGTAGCTTTAGGCCTACATAGGATGAGTGTTTATATTACTTCTCGGTGATTTTAGATGTATGCCTTAAGATGGCTATAAGTTTAGTACTAGATATTAAATAAACTCCCGATTAACTTATAGGGCAGCCTAGCCTATCAGTGTCAATAAAATAGTGCAATTAATTCGAGTACAACCAAACTTGGGTTTACAACCATTTTTTATAGCCTACCTAAGTTTCCTTTTTGGTACTCACCAACAAGGATCAACCCGGCAAACGTTTATCCCTTAGTTCATCTAGACCTAGCCTACGTGGCTTAGTTACTCAACTATCTTAGGTATATGTTGTGGCCTTCTCTAAGAGGAGGCTAAGCTCAGGCTCTATGTTTAGCTATGTACAATTTGTAGATATAGGCCTAGGTTATACGTTTTCAAACTGAGCTAAGTTTGGCAAATTGATGATATAGGTTAAGTTAAAAGCAAAGTTTTAAAATAGTGGCGCAGCATGCGTCGCCTATATTATCTTTACAAAGGAGAGTGATGATTTTGAAAAGTGTCAAGGGATTTTTTTCCTAAACTACTTACAGTAGACTCCCTCTTATCCGGACTCCTCGGGACCGAGGCCAATCCGGATAACGGTTTTTCCGGTTAAGCCGACGTCCCCAAAAACTCATTAGAATGGGCCGTTTACGGTGATATTCAACTTAAATTTAGGAGAGCATTGCATTTAGACATGTGATCACTGGTCTCAAATCTTTCCCACGAGAACAGTCGTTACAGTACCGCCCACTTCCTGCCGATCTAGTCCGGTTAAACCAATGTGCCGATAATATATGTCTGGATAAGAGATGTCATTTTCGTCGACTGTATTCCGGTTAAACCGATGTCCGGATGAGAGGGAGTCTACTGTACCAGCAAAGTTTTATTATGTTGGTGTTGCAGCGTGTCATCTGTCGACAAATGTCGCAAAACTGCATGTGTCAAAGCTTATCATTAACCATTATTTTAGCCTATATTATATGTACACAAGAGTGTGATGATTTTTTTTTTAAGTGTGTAGGGATTAGTAATAATAAAGTTAAGCATTGGTTAGCAACCACATATTTGGAATGTAATCAACTTATATCCATATAGGCTAAATAAAATAAATTTTTTTCAAACTTGAATTGTTTTGACACGGATGAGGCAAGGACATATGTTCCTTCCCCGTTTTTTATTACATTATTTAACAGGTATGGTGCAGTCTACAATTAAATACTACCTAAGTAAATGTTGATTTGTAATAAACAAATATATTGCAGGGTCTCATCTCTTAATGAACCACTAGGTATTAAGAAGAAGAATTTGATATTCAGGAGCCAGAGCTGCAATGGTCATGGAGGTTTCTCCTAGTCCCCAGTGCGTGGGAAGAGAGTTTGTGCGTCAATACTATACCTTGCTGAATAAGGCACCCACCCATGTGCACAGGTAGGCCTCGTACGTTAAAAGTATTTCTTTTAACAAACTGCATCACATTTCCCACGGTTTTGATTATTAAAACGGGATTTTGATTTTTGAATATTATTTATCAAATTTGCTTAGAGAGAAGAGCTTTTACCGTAGTCGGCACAGAAAGACATTGACCCAGGACCTTCTTAATTTGTACCAAAAATTTGTTTAAACTTATATTTATATCAATACTAGCTGTTATCCGTCGGCTTTGCCCGATATACTTTCGAGTTTTATTTTGAACCGGCTAAAGTTGTGACTTCACTACGGGCTAACATGACCTTTCACCTTATTGTTCCGTATAGTAACAGTTATTAAGGATTAAATCCATTCTTAGAGCCTAATCACGTTTAAGCCAATGAGACATATGGAACTACTGAAGGGTGAACTAAAAGTTCACTGTTCTTTCTAATTAACTGCCTTTTCTACAAAGAGCTTCGAACTGCTCTCTCTGACACAAAATCATAATGTAGGCCTACTAGTGCACCTGTTGCTCGGATTCGAGCAATTGCAAGTACAGGTGTTATTTCAAAACGAATAACAGTCATAATTATTCCCGATGACTTAAAAGAGTAAACTCAAAGATAATGTATTCAATATCACTCCATTCCAGTTATCGAAACTGAAAACGAACGCTCTTGTGTGTATCATGTGTTTACTAAGAACAGCTGTAATTAATACAAATTATTCGTCTGTTTAAGTAAACAAAATCATTTTTTCATAAGAAATACATTGGGATTTTGATGGCCTGTGGGGCAAAGCCCGAGGACTTTTATTACAGGAATTGGTGAAAGGGGGTGTAATCACAACAAATACTTAATTTTGACACATCGTTTGTAAAAATCCGTCCATTATTAACGGAGGAGTAGTGTTTTGTAGAAATCGCCTTCACGTATTATATATAAGGATTTTACCAAAATTATATTCTCGTTCTATCTCCTTACACTTATAGTTATGCCCTTAACAGGTTGACTGCGCTTAAATGTGACGCTCGCCGATAAAAGTCGGCACCAAACCAACTGAAATATATTGAGTCAGTGTGGCCTTAGCCTCAGACGGAGAACGTTATAATCGTTGCCAGCCTGTAGCTTAGAATGCATGCTTTATTTTGGTTTAGGTTGGCGCATTTGTCTCGGTTTCGGGGATTTTCTCTCTTGGACTCACATTACAAAGACACTGGCTACGGATCCAGGCAGTGCTGTTACCTTTAGGGGTTTCAGTGAACACTCTCGGGATAACGCAGTACAATCACCACTGCCCTTTTGTGTTTTGTCAGACTGAAATATTTGAATGCCAATTGCATTTCCTGATTCTCAAATATTTCAGTTGTGGGCTTCGCCTGCCACTGGGGAGTGCCTGCACGTTGTTTTAAGCAGTTAAAGTGTTAAACCAAATTTGCCAATAGTACAGTTTACATTATTTTCATAACTTTATTGAACATTGTTAGATAGGCTATCTTAAAGTAGGATTAAGTAACATACAAACTTTATTTTGTGACATAATGTTCTCTGATATATTTAAAAACATTTCGTCTTGATGTTATAAAAATAGATCTAGAAAAGTTTGTTTTGACAAGAACAAACATTTAAACATGACATCTGATTAGCTGTTGTGATTTTATCTCTTTCTTGATCAAAATCTATTGGGAATTGGGAGTAGCAGGTTTGCTTTAATTTCACCCTGTATTAATTTTTTAATGATAACGATCACTATTTTACTTTATATTGGCCAGTGGTGGTAACAGGTAGAACTAACACTGAATGTATAGAATAAGAAATTTTCAACGTTTTTAATTAAGTCACAGGTTTTATTTGGTCTAGCTGCTGTACCCATTCTTTGCAACGGGGAGAACAAAGAAAATTTGTGCTACACTCTGTTATTAAAGCTTGTAACTTTTTAATGCTATTGTAGATCATAGAACCCAACTTCTTCGTTTATTATTTGAAAAAACTGTCAAAATGCATAAATTCTTTTTAAATATGATTTCACATAAGGTAAACATGAAAAACTCTTTGAGCAGTCCGTGGGAGTTCAAGAACAGGAATGGGAACTTCCCAAAGTTTCATCACGATTAGATGGCCGGTTTGGTAATGCATAAAGGACAAACAAAACATGCATTGGGGTTTATAAATAGATGAGACTAACCACATGATAAGACTTGTAATTTTGGTCTGATTTTGGTGAAATTTGGTATGAATGCGTAGAGCTGTTCAAACTTGTTCATGAACCAGCAACACCAGTTATGGGGTTATAAAGTTGTTCAAAAACTGTTTTCTCATATTTTTATCTTTAAACTATGGAAATGTCCAATTTTCATAAATCAGTTGTGCGATTAATTAAGTTGTAAAGACAATTCGTTTTCGATAGACATTCACTCATTCTTAATTTACCTAACAAACTTTTTCATGTGGCAATCTATATTGAAAATTTCTACAATAAACTTCAATATAAAAAGTAGTGATGGGCGGATCCAAGAAAATGTCGGTACCGGATCCGGATCTTAAAAAATTCGGTTATGACAGATACACACTGTCATAAGGGCGGGTAAAAAAACGTAATTAACAGAATTCCAATTTAAATCATACTGTTTCAAATTCAATTGAGAAATGGCTTTGCCATATAAGTTATTTAGATCAAGAGACAAACACTGAGCCTTGCCATATAAGTTATTTGCATCAAAAGACAAGCACTGAGTCATGGCCTTGCCATGCCATATAACTTATTTGCATCAAAAGTCAAACACTGAGTCATGGCCTTGCCATATAAGTTATTTGCATCAAGAGACAAACACTGAGACATGGCCTTGCCATATAAGTTATTTGCATCAAGAGACAAACACTGAGTCATGGCCGTGCCATATGAGTTATTTGCATCTAGAGACAAACATCGAGCCATATAAGTTATTTGCATCTAGAGACAAGCATCGAGACATTGCCTAGCCATATAAGTTATTTGCATCTAGAGACAAACATCGAGACATGGCCTTGCCATACAAGTTATTTGCATCTAGAGACAAACATCGAGACATGGCCTTGCCATACAAGTTATTTGCATCTAGAGACAAACATCGAGACATGGCCTAGCCATATAAGTTATTTGCATCTAGAGACAAACATCGAGACATGGCCTAGCATATAAGTTATTTGCATCTAGAGACAAACATCAAGGAATGGCCTAGCCATATAAGTTATTTGCATCTAGAGACAAACATCGAGACATGGAATAGCCATATAAGTTATTTGCATCTAGAGACAAACATCGAGACATGGCCTAGCCATATAAGTTATTTTCATCTAGAGACAAACATCGTGACATGGCCTAGCCATATAAGTTATTTGCATCTAGAGACAAACATCAAGACATGGCCTTGCCATACAAGTTATTTGCATCTAGAGACAAACATCGAGACATGGCCTTGCCATACAAGTTATTTGCATCTAGAGACAAACATCGAGACATGGCCTAGCATATAAGTTATTTGCATCTAGAGACAAACATCAAGGAATGGCCTAGCCATATAAGTTATTTGCATCTAGAGACAAACATCGAGACATGGAATAGCCATATAAGTTATTTGCATCTAGAGACAAACATCGAGACATGGCCTAGCCATATAAGTTATTTTCATCTAGAGACGAACATCGTGACATGGCCTAGCCATATAAGTTATTTGCATATAGATACAAACATCGAGACATGGCCTAGCCATATAAGTTATTTGCATCTAGAGACAGTCATCGAGACATAGAATAGCCATATAAGTTATTTGCATCTAGAGACAAACATCGAGACATGGTCTAGCCATATAAGTTATTTGCATCTAGAGACAAACATCGAGACATGGAATAGCCATATAAGTTATTTGCATCTAGAGACAAACATCGAGACATGGCCTAGCCATATAAGTTATTTGCATCTAGAGACAAACATCGCGACATGGCCTAGCCATATAAGTTATTTGCATATAGATACAAACATCACGACATGGCCTAGCCATACAAGTTATTTGCATATAGATACAAACATCGAGACATGGCCTTGCCATACAAGTTATTTGCATCTAGAGACAAACATCGAGACATGGCCTAGCCATATAAGTTATTTGCATCTAGAGACAACCATCGAGACATGGCCTAGCCATATAAGTTATTTGCATCTAGAGACAAACATCGAGACATGGCCTAGCCATATAAGTTATTTGCATCTAGAGACAAACATCGAGACATGGCCTAGCATATAAGTTATTTGCATCTAGAGACAAACATCGAGGAATGGCCTAGCCATATAAGTTATTTGCATCTAGAGACAAACATCGAGACATGGAATAGCCATATAAGTTATTTGCATCTAGAGACAAACATCGAGACATGGCCTAGCCATATAAGTTATTTTCATCTAGAGACGAACATCGTGACATGGCCTAGCCATATAAGTTATTTGCATATAGATACAAACATCGAGACATGGCCTAGCCATATAAGTTATTTGCATCTAGAGACAAACATCGAGACATGGTCTAGCCATATATGTTATTTGCATCTAGAGACAAACATTGAGACATGGAATAGCCATATAAGTTATTTGCATCTAGAGACAAACATCGAGACATGGCCTAGCCATATAAGTTATTTGCATCTAGAGACAAACATCGCGACATGGCCTAGCCATATAAGTTATTTGCATATAGATACAAACATCACGACATGGCCTAGCCATACAAGTTATTTGCATATAGATACAAACATCGAGACATGGCCTAGCCATATAAGTTATTTGCATCAAAAGACAAACACTGAGTCATGGCCTTGCCATATAAGTTATTTGCATCAAGAGACAAACACTCGGGGGAAAAACGGTCTTGTACATGGATACAGACAGCTTTGTGTTAGTAAACAAATCGGGGGGAAATCGGTCTCTTACATGGATACAGACAGCTTAATGTTGGTAAACAAATCGGGGTTGTACAGTGATACAGGCAGCTTTATGCTATTAAAAAAATCGTGGTTGTACAGTGATACAGACAGCTTTTTGTTAGTAAAAAAATCGGGGTTGTACAGTGATACAGACAGATTTATGTTAGTAAACAAATCGGGGTTGTACAGTGATACAGACTGCTTTGTGTTGGTAAAAAAATCGGGGTTGTGCAGTGATACAGACAGCTTTGTGTTAGGAAAAAATCGGGAAAAAATTTCAAAAAATCGGATCCATCAAAACCGGATCCAGCCCAAGATCCGGAGTTTTTTGGATCCGATCCGGTGCCAGTTTTAGCTCGGATCCGGCGGATACGGTGTTCCGATATCCGGATCCGACCATCACTAATAAAAAGTTATTATAAGAAAGTTATTGCGTTAGTCACTGGGATCGCGGAACATCGCAACTTAACTAATTATGGGATCGTGAAACAAAGCATAAATTCCGGCAGCGCACCCTCGAAATCTACAAAACGTCCATGGCATTCCTCCCTCTAGACTTTTAGTTCAATATTAGTGTATACTGTTTTGCGGTAAAAGACTTAATGTTTTTGATCAGTCGTAATTATCCCTTTGGTTAGTAATACATCATACACCCCAAATGTATTATATATAATCAATACTCAATAACATTCATAGGAATGATCTTTTCCTTTGTAATGTATTTTGTAATTTGCTTCTATACTGTAGATGATTTGTTACAAGCATATGTTACATTTTATTTGCTTAAATTTTAGTAAAACTGCCATAGCTATTGACAGTCCATAAGACTAAATGTTAAAAATATTAAAATTTCATTTTATTTTTTAACGGAAAAGAAATTTTCCCAGAACAGAGCCTAGTATGGATATCGTTTTTAGCCTAAAACTCAGACAATTTTAACAATTTTGAGGAAAATCATAGGAGCCGTTTTTGAAATCATTGTGTGCAAACACTACTCATCAATCAATTATTTAAGATGGGGACGCCACTATGTGCGTATTTTAAACCAAATATGAGTGAAGGATGAGTGGCGCGATCTTGTAGTCTTGTTAATGACTTAGGCCGACATGTTCCTTAGACACAGCTGTTAATTAATAGCCCATACAGCTAATGGCAACTAAGGGACCTACAGTTTATTGTGGAATCCGAACCACATTTTTTCCTCGTAATTAACGAATTGGTCTAATTATTAGGATAGTACTGTGGATAGTCGTAGTACTCACTAGTGCGGACGTTAATCCACACCAGGTAGCATCGCATCCACAGTGCATCCCTATAATTATCCACAATTTGTACAATTCACAATACACAATTCATATCAAAGTATGGATATCTTGATCAAATTTGGCAAATGTATTTATTCATCCTATAGGTACTATAAAACATTTTATAAAAAAAAAACTTTTACATTCTCGTTTATATTTTTAATTGTTAAGAGTGTTCAAGCTACCACTACTCTAGTGCAGAAATGTTTGGTTTTTGACAGGTTCTACAACAACAACTCTTCATTTGTACATGGGGGCTTGGATGTGTTCAATCGTGAAGGCAAGCCAGCTGTGGGACAGAAGCAGATCCACCAATGCATCCAACAACTCAACTTCCGTGATTGTCATGCAAAGATCACACAGGTTGACTCCCAGGCTACTCTGGGCAACGGTGTGGTGGTTCAGGTAAGCTTTGCTCACTGTCATATTACAACAACTTAGGCTAATAAATACCGTATACAAACTATCATAGTTAAATTAAAACTAAAAGCAGCACACTATATGAGAGACTTCTTAAACCACGCTCTCTTTGAGTATAAAAACTAGTAGAAACCACTGGTCCATATCATATTGGATATGTAGTTCAGCATTCATAGTCGTTGGTGGTAGGCCTTTCGATCAATAAAGGGCATCATCATCAAGTAAGAAAATTATATGACTATTTAGTTACTTTTTACAGGTTACTGGAGAGCTGAGCAACGGAGGACAACCGATGAGGCGTTTCACCCAAACCTTTGTTTTGGGAGCCCAGTCACCCAAACAGTATTACGTTCACAACGATATTTTCCGCTATCAAGTAATGAGACTAGTATTCTGTTAAATTAAGGAAAATTATTATTTAAATAGTTATTTATTATTTTTCCTAAGTCATAGACTTGTGTAACTTCAGAAAATGTTGTCTTTTAGCGAATTTCCCTATAGGGAAGTAGCTATTACCGTAAGTCTCATGGTAAGACCTATGCCCGGTGCTGATTTACTTTTTCATTCTGATGTCACCAGAGGCCAAAAACACAATTCGTTCAAATTTTCATATATGTATATATGTGTGTCCGTAAACACGATAACTTGAGTAATTTTTGTCCGATTTTGATGAAATTTGGTTTGAATGTGTAAGGCGGGATAAACTTGAATAAGTTCGCGAACCAGCATGATGAGGCCATGGGAACGGGGTTTTACGGTGGGTTTTATGGGGTAAAAGAAATTGTAAAATTTTATGTTTTTAGGGTCAAAAATGAGAAAACCCAATTTTTACCCCATAAAATCCTGTTCCTATGGTCTAATCATGCTGGTTCGCGAACTCATTCAAATAAATGTAGGTTTACACGTTTATACCAAATTTCATCAAAATCGGATCATTTTTGCTTGAGTTATCGTGCTAACGGACACACATATGTATATATATATGAATTTGAACGGTTGGTGTTTTTGGCCAAATTAAATGGGTACTATGGTAGTAGCTTGGGAAATTTGCTACAATGAGTGAAAATTGTTTTAGCTCATTTTTTTTGCATCATCATCTTTTGTGTTTAGCCTACGTCATATATTTTACTCTATAATCATAACATTAATTTGCACTTTGAAAAGGTTTGTGACTAATAACTTAAAATATTGCATTATTTATAATTTATTTTAATCAGACAAGCTATATGTCGTAAGTGAGTTACTTGGCAGGGAAAGTATTAAAGCTAATTATTATATACCACACAGTGTTTGTAAGATAGGATTTAACTAGCCTGTGACATAAATTTTATTTCAATGTTCACTCAAAATAATTTAGGATTTTGATTTGCAAGCATAGTATAGTAAGTTGGGATTAATAAGTTAGATTTCAAGTTTACTATAGCAAACTGGACGTTTGCAGGATTTGGTGTTTGGTGATGATGACCCGGATCAGGAGTCCCACCATTATGAGCCTGAGGATGAGGAACCTGAACACCCTCCACAGTCAGAGCACCCTCAAGTGGTGAGTACTGGCCTACTGTAGTGATCATTAGTATTAACAGGTAGCACACAAGTACATACTACATTTTAGTGGTACAGTACAGAAATTTGGTGGAGTGTGGTAACGTTGTAGGGAGCAGACTGGTTGTTGAAAGGTTTCACTCCTCTAATCAGAGGCTTTCTGTTGGGCTATTACTAACTGTACATACATCACATGATTTTAGTAGTGTACATGTACAAGTTCAGTACTGGTAACATAATACAGTGAACTTCAGTTGGTACGGCTTCTGATGGCCCAGAACACCCAATAATCCATCACCTTCTTCAACATTACATCAGGGGTGCCCACAAGGGGGGGCTGTGACGCAGACTGAGTCATTGAACTTCTTGGGGGCGGCGGTTGCAAAAATTCAAATTGGGGGGGGGGGGGGTGGCTAAAGTAAATTGCGTTCAACGTGACGACAATCAAAATATATTACGAAGTCGCCAGATAGAAAGTCGATTAATTAATGACAATAGTTATGTTAGGATAGAAGGCAACGGATAGAAAAATCTGGAGGCAGTGTTTTGACGAGGCAAAGTACCACCTTGGGTACCAAGAGCCATGGCAGTAAGTAAGTAGGTAAGTAAGTTATGTTATTGAATTCAATTAGTTAAAATAGGATTTGGATAGTTTAGGATTCGTGTGGGAAGTTATTATTCAAGATTAGCCAGACGTAAGATCTAAGAGGGAGGGCACGGAATGGCTCAACTGTTGTGATAGATAAAAGATAACGCGTGGTACAGACACGTCCAGCTACACCGCGACTTAGCACAGGACACTTTGTTGACATAAAGCTCGTTAAAATACAATCAAGTAGCATAGGCTACAATACTTTACACTGTTGTGTAGATACTCAATTACCTGAGTTAATAGGAGGGGGCGGGGGGTAATGGGGTAATGAAAAATACGGTTAATCCAATATTGTATAAAAATAGATGACAAACCCATTAAAACACTATAAACAGCCATAAATGTCACGATTTGCGTTTTTATAAACAAAATTCAATATTGCACAATCATTATTATTGTGCAATAACATATTGTACATTTCAAATCATTGGTTTATCTTGGTTCAGTTGTAAAAACGGCAACACTTAAAATAATAGCCAACTCAAATTCAACTAATAACTAGCCAAACACTTCATTGCTGACGTAAATATTAAAGGAACCTATAGAAAGTGTTATAAGCTACTGCTCATGATAGACGGATAGGCTACCGGTAGGTGCTGTATCACAGCATAGGGTATTGACAGATAAGTAATAATACCCCAGCCGCAGCAAACCTGCCGACTAAGCGAATTTCCATTTGTCTTAATTGATTTTCAATTAAATATATTTTAATAACATTAGGTTTAACGAGTACCTAGGTTTGCTGCTACAAGGAAACTAATAAAGTGTGTTTTTTTGTAAAATATTGATAGCTTAGTACAAAATAAATAAATTTGATCAAAATACAAAATATATCCATAAACAAGAAAACTACAACATTTTACAATATTCTCCATAAGAATAACATGGGAATTTTAAATTTATGATTTTTTAATTTTCTCCGTTACTTTTAACCGAACAAAAATACTTTTACATACTAAATTAATTGTTTTTTTAAGCTCTTTAAAAAGGTCTAAAGAGAAATTGGGAAATTTTGTGTTTTGAGGGTCAAAAGTGAGAAAAACCAATTTTTAACCCCATAAAACCCTCCGTAAAGCCCCGTTCCCATGGTCCGATCATGCTCGTTTGCGAACTCATTCAAGTTTATCCCGCTTTACACCTTTAAACCAAATTTCATCAAAATCGGACAAAAATTATTTAAGTTATCGCGTTCACGGACGTATATATATATATATATATTAGTCTATATATATATATACATATATAAAAATTTGAACGAATGGTGTTTTTGGCCTCTGGGGACATCAAAATGAAAAAGTAAATCGGTCCCGGGTCTAGGTCTTACCGTGCCACGTGGTAATAGCTACTTCCCTATAGGGAAATTCGCTAAAAAAGTGTAAAAGTATATTTTAGAGATAATAAAAACACTCTTAAAAAGAATGTAACAAGAACAATCTTGTTATTCTTTTTCTTTGTTCTTCTGTTCTTTATTCGGTTTCTCTTCAATTCATACACAAATTCAACAAGTCGCCATATTTAGGCCTACTCATTGCCCAATCACAGCCTTACTAAAGGTACCATGGTTACTAATCACAGTTTACTAAGCATTATATCGTCATCATTCCCGAGCTGTTGTATCTGAGATCTGTTGTAACATAGCGCACAGCAGACAGAAGTGTAAAACGGAGCAGACGATTGTTGTTCCATTTCATTTTCATCAAAGGAGCTGTGATGTTTCCAAAGGGAGGGAGAGGAGGTCGTTATATCAAGAGAAAGACTGACAATTCGTTAAGCAGAGGTTACGAACGCTATATATAGATATTCTGGCAATAAAAAATTCCTTTAATTGAGGTGACTTATAATACTCTAATTTTATTTATATAGAAAGATAAGTTTTCCAGTCCTGTACAACACTGATTCACGGTCTTTTCCCGATAATCAAAATTCAAGTACAACTTGATACTCACAGAATCTCCGGTTCCCGACCTGGATGATGGCTAGTTATATAATTTAATTTACAGTTACATATTAGTACCCGTGATAAATCAAACCCGTTATGTAAGCCAAAGCCACACGGTTTTTGGATTTGCTTGGATATCTTACTTGGTTTTGGATTTGCTTACAAACGTGATCGGAAATGGTTAGGGCCTACACAGTAAACAACATTTATGTAAACATATCAGTGACAGCTAGAAAAAGGAATCTTTATCAAAACAGCTGTTCGTAGTTTCATATATGACGTGTTCTCTTAACAGATCTGTATATATAATACATCCTGTGAATACAATTAAACCATTAGAATCATAATCGGTATTCTAGTTTTCTTTAGAGTAGGCCGCGTAAATTGCCTTCTGGGCCGTGACAGACGGACATAAATTGAGATAAGACATGTTTCATCTTCTTCAATGTATAAAACATAAAAATAACCCAAAATATGTATAATTCTGAGCAATGTACATACAAAACTATAACTTTATTTTTATAGATTAACTAACTGGGTTTGAATTTTTAATATCTAAAAAAATGTATAAAACTTCTTTTAGTTTTAAAATAATAAAATAAAATAATAATAGAATAAAATTGTAATAATTTTTCATTCAGGCATGAAAAACTAAAAAAAAAAATATAAAAAAAATACCACACTAGAATAAGTTTCTTTACTCCAGAGCCACTGGGGGGGAGCCGATTGGACGGATCACGAAATTGATGGTGTATGAACCTATTCCATGAAATTCTACACGTATGTACCAAGTTTCGTGGAAATCGGTTTAGCGGTGTCTGAGTTTATCACTGCCAAATATATATATACAAACATCCTCTTTTATACTTATAGATACTAGAAGTTCAGAATGTAACCTAGAGCACAAGAGATTAGGTTTTCACGATTTTTTATGAGGATATCAGGCTTGGAGCCTTTACATTCTAACTCATAAAACAACTAAAAAACTACAAAGCCAATTTCTAATCTCATAGTACACTTACTTACTTACTTACTTACTGCCGTGGCTCCACAAATCTCAGTTGATTCTTCGCCTCGTGTACCAGCCTCTTCCACCCTTCTCTGTCTTCTGCCAAGTTGACACTTGCACCCATTGTCCTGATGTCGTTCAATACTTGGTCAGTCCATCTCTAATTCGTAGTACACTAGATTTTAAAATTACAATCACATTAGTATTTGAAAAAATATTTTGAATTAGTAAATAACTCTTCAACGGCTATTTGAAAATAACAAAATTAACATTGCTCTTATGGCAGGCAAATCCAACATGGCCGTTGGCTTCCATGGATTCCTTTGGAAATACATTCAAAACAACATACAACACTTCTAATCTCACAGTATAAAGAGATTATTTATTAGTGTGTATTTATTTATTTATTAGTGTATTAGAGTATTTTCAGTACTAAAGTATTAGAGTATTTATTAGTGCTCACAGACAATTAGATATTTATTAGTGATAGGTCTCCACGTCGAATGTCGATTCCGCCGGCTCTTGGCAAAAGAACCGGGACTGAGAACCAACGGTGAAATGTCGGTACCGATAATGCTGAAAGATTACCGATATTGCCGCGATCGCGCAAGACGGCGATGACATTTCTGTGACCGCGGGAGAAGATTTTTCTGCGATCGTGGATGACGTTACTGCGATCCCGGGAGACGACAATGACGTCTACATGGCCGCAAGAGATGTTAAAGATTTTACCGTGATCGTTGGACGACGACGAAGACGTTTCCGTGACCGCAGGAGTTCATGATGAACACAGCTGCGGGAGATGTACATGATTTTGCCGCCACTGCGGGAGACGATGATGACGTTTCCGTGACTGCGGGAGTCAATTATGATTTTTACACGGCCGCAGAAGATGTTTTTATTGCGATCGCAGACGACAACGATGATGTTACTGCGATCTCGGGAGACGACAAAGATGTCTACATGGCCGCAAGAGATGCTCATGATTTTGCCCCAATCGTGGACGACGACTAAGACATTTCTGCAACCGTGGGAAATGTTCATGATTTTGCCGCGATTGCAGAATCGCAGGAGACGATGATGATGTCTAAATGACTGTCAGTGATGTTCATGATGTTGTCGCAATCGTGGAAGATGATGTCTACACGGCCACGGGAGATTTTTATGATCTTGCCGCCATCCGTAAAACATTGATGGTCTACACAGCCACAAAAGATGTTCATGATCTTGTCGGGACCGTGAAAAACAGTGATGATGGTTTAGTAATTGAGAAAGATATTTCGAATTTTGCAGTGATCAGAATAGGACGATTATCACGATATTACTTTGAGTTTGGCTGGACTGAAAATATCAGGCAGGCACAGGCACACCTCTAGTACCTTAAATATGGTAGTTATTTGATGTGATAAGAAGGGTTTACACTAGTAGGCTAGTTAGAATGTTTCATTGCTGCATACTTTTTTTTACTTAAAAAATACCCCTAATAGCCTACATCAAAAATACTTAATAGAAATTCATAAAGACAGGGGCTGTTATAGTACAGTCGAACCTTGTTTGTACGAACCTCGATAAAACGAATTCCTCGATAAGGCAAATTTTTTTTTAAAACCCTTGAAACTTTCATATAGGTCAATGCTAAAAACACCTCTATACAACGTATTAATTAAGTTAAAAACCTCCATAAGACGAATTTGTTTGTTACATGGGCTAGGACTGATTAACCTCTATACAACGAATATTCTTAGCACAAAACCTCTACAAGACGAACGTGACCTCTATAAGACGAATTTCTCGTAATCTTAACCTCCATAGTACGTAGTTTTCAAAACAAACAGAAGTTTGTCTCAACATGAAACCCCCATCCATCCCTCCTCATTCCTCAGTCATTGTTTGGAGAAAACCTTGGAGTGAAGAGAAACCTCTATAAGAAGAATAACAGCAGCATTAAACCTCGATAAAACGACCCCCTTTATTAAGAAAACCTCTATAGTACAAATTTTTACCGTACCCCTTGAAATTCGTCTTATAGAGGTTCAACTGTATAACCAATCCATTCAGTAAACTTGGTTAAACTATTTAAAAAATGATATTGGAATTGAGAATTGTTTTTAGGTATTGGTTTCAAGAATCGATAAGTTTTGGTATCGACACATCACCAATTCATCAAATAACAAGCTACATTATATATTATTTTGATTTGAATGTGTTTGGCTACTTTAGTGTGTTTTTTTTGTACAAAAAGTTTTGTACAATCCTATACTAATGCAAAATACTATAAAATTGAAATACTGTTTATTTAAAAAATAAAAATTAAGTAGACTATCCTAAAAAATTAAAATAAGGTATCGGAACCGAGAACCGAGAATCAATTTTGGCTAAGAACCACTACCGACTTTGAAAAAGTGGTACTGACCCATCACTATTTACATTATAACCACTTTGGTGTATGAAAAACTATTTTTGGATTATAATTAACTCTTCAGCAGCTGTTTAAAATTATCCAATATGGTCGCCAGCCTCCAGCTTCCAAGGCCTCTTAAATAAATGGGGAAGACTTTAAACTGGCACAAGAAACACAAAACATTTCACTGTCACTGACAGAATTTTCAACTGAGAAAGATAGCTTTCTACATTTCTATGGTGTCCAAGGTGTTGTTGAAACAGTTGTCACCATTAGACCAGTTGAAAATGCTGTCAGTGACAGTGAAATATTCTAATGTTTGTGTATGTACAGTAGACCCCCTCTTAACCGACCCTAATGGGACCGGACCTAGGTCGGATAATTCAAAAGGTCGGATAAAACGGGCAATCCCTAAAATCATAACATAATGAAGTGCTATTCATTTAGAATTATATAATCATTATTTTGAAGTCATACTTGCATTATTTATAAAATAAACTACTCTTATCTCCTTTTTCATATTGATAGAAATGTCACAAATAAACACAAAACACGGTTAAGTCAAATAGGCCTACTTTCAGTGAATATATTATAATACTAGGCAAGAGTCAATAAAATTCCTATTTTAATAACTTTACTACTGTAGTGTATTAATTAAGGCTTTCCAAATACATCGTAATACAGTACAGAACCTTTTGTCGTCATTAAAGATACAAGCGACAATTTTGTTACAAGACAGGACGTTTATTTATGGCCACTCACTGGAGGTTCGAGGCACAAAAACTATCTTGACCTTGGAGTTGTTAACACCCCTTCCCTGCCCTCCCTACAAGTTGCATTGTTTGTTTACTCCAGCGATAAGATAATCAGTTCTCAAAATCGTAACGCACTTTATGATGTTATAAATTTGCCGCACAGATAACATATCTGATCAGATGTGCTCGAGCTACGAACGATGATGACAAACTGACAATAGGCTATCCTATATTTTTTGTGATCAACACAAAATAACTTATTGTTAGCAGGGTGTCTAGTAGTCGGGAAAATCGGGAAAGTCGGGAATTAGTATTGAATTTCGAAATGGTCTTGAAAAGTCGGGATTTAGTCTTAAATTTGATTTCAAAGTCGGGAATTTTCATGATTTTGCCGCGATCGTCGTCTTGCGTTTACGTAACCGCGAAAGCCAATGATGATGATGTCTACACGGCCTCGAGAAATGTTCACGATTTTGCCGCGATAGTGGACGACGACGATGACGTTTCCAAAACCGCGGGAGATGACGATGATTTTTCCGTGACCGCGGGAGACGACATTGATGTCTACACGGCCGCGGGAAATGTTCATGATTTTGCCGTGATCGCGGACGACGACGATAACGTTTCCGAGACCGCGGGAGATGACGGTGATATCTAAACAGCCGCGGGAAATGTTCATGATTTTGCCGCGATCGCGGACGACGACGATGACGTTTCCGTGACCGCGGGAGACGACGATGACGTTTCCGTGACCGCGGGAGACGACGATGACGTCTTAAATTTGATTTCAAAGTCGGGAATTTTCATGATTTTGCCGCGATCGTCGTCTTGCGTTTACGTAACCGCGAAAGCCAATGATGATGATGTCTACACGGCCTCGAGAAATGTTCACGATTTTGCCGCGATAGTGGACGAAGACGATGACGTTTCCGAAACCGCGGGAGATGACGATGATTTTTCCGTGACCGCGGGAGACGACATTGATATCTGCTCGGCCGCGGGAAATGTTCATGATTTTGTCGCGATCGCGGACGACGACGATGACGTTTCCGTGACCGCGGGAGATGACGGTGATGTCTAAACAGCCGCGGGAAATGTTCATGATTTTTCCGCGATCGCAGACGACGACGATGTCGTTTCCGTGACCACGGGAAACGACGATGACGTTTCCGTGACCGTGGGAGACGACGATGATATCTGCTCGGCCGCGGGAAATGTTCATGATTTTGTCGCGATCGCGGACGACGACGATGACGTTTCCGTGACCGCGGGAGATGACGATGACGTTTCCGTGACCGCGGGGGAAGACGATGATGTCTACACGGCCGCGGGAGATGTTCATGATTTTGCCGTGATCGCGGACGACGACGATAACGTTTCCGAGACCGCGGGAGATGACGGTGATATCTAAACAGCCGCGGGAAATGTTCATGATTTTGCCGCGATCGCGGACGACGACGATGACGTTTCCGTGACCGCGGGAGACGACGATGACGTCTTAAATTTGATTTCAAAGTCGGGAATTTTCATGATTTTGCCGCGATCGTCGTCTTGCGTTTACGTAACCGCGAAAGCCAATGATGATGATGTCTACACGGCCTCGAGAAATGTTCACGATTTTGCCGCGATAGTGGACGAAGACGATGACGTTTCCGAAACCGCGGGAGATGACGATGATTTTTCCGTGACCGCGGGAGACGACATTGATATCTGCTCGGCCGCGGGAAATGTTCATGATTTTGTCGCGATCGCGGACGACGACGATGACGTTTCCGTGACCGCGGGAGATGACGGTGATGTCTAAACAGCCGCGGGAAATGTTCATGATTTTTCCGCGATCGCAGACGACGACGATGTCGTTTCCGTGACCACGGGAAACGACGATGACGTTTCCGTGACCGTGGGAGACGACGATGATATCTGCTCGGCCGCGGGAAATGTTCATGATTTTGTCGCGATCGCGGACGACGACGATGACGTTTCCGTGACCGCGGGAGATGACGATGACGTTTCCGTGACCGCGGGGGAAGACGATGATGTCTACACGGCCGCGGGAGATGTTCATGATTTTGCCGTGATCGCGGACGACGACGATAACGTTTCCGTGACCGCGGGAGATGATGGTGATGTCTAAACAGCGGCCGGAAATGTTCACGATTTTGCCGCGATCGCGGACGATGGCTATGTCGTTTCCGGGACCGCGGGAGACGACGATGATATCTGCTCGGCCGCGGGAAATGCTCATGATTTTGTCGCGATCGCGGGAGTTGACGATGATGTTTCCGTGACCGCGGGAGATGACGATGACGTTTCCGTGACCGCGGGAGATGGCGGTGATGTCGAAACAGCCGCGGGAAATGTTCATGATTTTGCCGCGACGCAGACGATGACGATGACGTTTCTGAGACCGCGGGAGACGACGATGATGTCTAAACGTACGGTATGCAGAAGATTTCATGATCAAAAAAACCAAATTTGCTAGTTAGAATTTTTTATTGCTGCATTATTTCTTTACTTTAAAACACCACATTATTATAATAGGTACTACTTTATGACAAAGACAGGGGTTGGTGTAGTATTATTTAGAGAATTTGGTTAAGCTATAAAAATTGGTATCGGTATCAAGAATCGAGAATCATTTTGGTATCAACACCCACTTATTGTTGAAAAAACTAGTCTTGAAAAATCTGGAATTAGTCTTGAAAAGTCTGGAATTAGTCTTGAATTTGATAATGGAAATAAACTAGACACCCTGTGTTAGTCATATCCTGTGGAGATAAGCGTATGGTTCAGTTCTCATCGCCCAGCGTGGGAGCGGAAATGCCGAGATTCCTAGAAAGCGGCGGTTAAACCGAGCTGCTCTCAAAGCAAGGTCGGTTAAAACAAACTATATTATTTTACGATCAAAGGCGGATAATCCGATTATCGGTTAATACGAGGTCGGTTAAGAGGGGGTCTACTGTAGCTTGAAATTTTGTGTGTAATGCAAGTTCAGTTAACTATTTGCTTTTGACATAAAAAAAAAGTCTTAATGTTGTTTGTTGTGAAAAATAAAGTATTTCCAGTGTTTTCCTAATTGGAGAAGGTGAATAGGTTTGTATTGAACATTTTGAATCATTCATTTGAGATGGTGGAGGAGACTCAGTTGATTGTGTCACATCACCCTTTAAAAATGTTTTAGCCAGAAATAAATCTTGAGGACTTGTTGTTTCATTTTGACAATCTGTCAACCAATTTACACCAATTAACTGGTCAGCTTCCAATAAAAACCCCCAATCTAATAATATAATATAGAAACCAAATATTATACCAGACTCAGTACTTGTTTTTTTATGTCACAGCAGCAGCAGCAGCAGCAGGAGAGCACTTACTACCAGACGGCCCTGCCCCCGACCATGCCTACTGTCAACGGAACACCTCACGTGGAACATGTGACTGAACCCACCCCTGTACAGCCTACTCCTGCCACTCCCTCTTACAATGACATAATTCCCCACCACGTCCCGCAGCAGCCTCCACAGATGCAGCCTCCTCCTCCACAGACAGTGCCTGTGTACGGAGCTGTCACTGTGTCTGAGCCTGAACAGCCTGAGTCAGCAGACATAGAGATAGAGGACAAGCAGCCTCAAGACCAGTACACCACTCCTCCTCCCTTGGACCAGGACAACAACAACCCCCCTCTCACTCAGGACAATGGTATAATCAGTGGCTAGACAATAGTAGGCCTATTAAGTTTTATACAGTATTAAGAAAAGCATACATTTTCTCACTAAAATTTATGTGGGTGTAGTCACTTCCACTGCGTCATCCTGAACAGGGTTCATCTTGCGTTGATGTACGTTTAAACTCATTTACTCACTTGTAAACAGTTACAAATACAGGGTGGCTGAAAAGTAACTTACACCCCCCCTTAACTTTTCAATCATTTGAGATATTTGAAATCGGTTTGCGGCAACCTTCTTAGATATGAGGGGCTACAATAATTATGGTCAATTTTGAAAATTTTGCCCTTAGGGGTAGCGTGGGTAGGGGGTAGCTCAACATTTTCAAATGACAAGTACAGTCGAGTTTGGTATCATTTTACAGGTCTTGACAAAACATAAACATTGACATAAAGAAAACCAAAATCGGCTCACTAATAACAAAATGGCGCCATAAAACGTTTCAAATCCAAATAACCATGAGGGTGGCAAAAACATTAACTTGCACCCTCTTTAACTTTTTAACCATTAGAGATATTTGAAATCGGTTTGCGGCAACTTGTTTGGATATAAAGGGCTACAATAATTATGGTCAGTTTTGAAAATTTTGCGTTTAGGGGTAGCTGGGTTGGGGGGTAGCTCAAAATTTTCAAAAAAGTTCTCAAACTTAAGCAGTGTTCGTTGTCTCAAGAGGCTAATTTCTCTTTCATTAGCCACATGTATTGGACGTAACGCCTTAAAACTTTGCAAAAATTGTGTTGATATAGTGATAAAACAGTTTAAAGTTTCAATTACAACTGTTTATTGAATTTGCTTGTTTATTGAAAGTTTTGTTTCTTAAGTATGCAGGTTTATCGATATTAAGTTATTTGTGTCAAGTCTATGGAAAAATGTTTTGGTACAGGAAATAATGACAGTGTCAATATTTTTAAGCTTGGCCTACTTTATATTTAACTAAATCTGCCCGATAGTTTACAGCCTAGACGACAAATTACGATTTATTAATTTAAACGTTTTATTAACTTTCACTTCAAGAGAGTGAAGGAGACACTCGCTCTATAAGGTGGAGTATTGGAATTTCACGATCCCAATTCCACCCTTTATAACACGTGACTCGAATGCGCTCTTTGTTTCTCGCACATTTCACTGTCAACATAAACATTCCTCCCACACCTCCTTAAACTAATGAAAAAGATCTTGTGAACTCAGAGTTGATATACATTTCCACACATTCTATTTATAAACATGCTTTACTGTTTTAAAATTCATTCAGGTCAGTTGTTTAACTTGTAACATTGGTTTTACGTGTACAGTAGAGTCCCGCAAACTCGGCGTAATGTGGACTGAAAGGGTGCCGTGTTTGTGAAATGCCGGGTTATCGGAAACTAGGCTTAACAATACAGTTTTGAAGCTTTTCAACCACCTTTTTTATTTATATTTATATTACAAGTCAGTATGAAGTCATCAGATATAGTGAAACAAGTCCTTGGTGCCTTAGGAAATAAAAAAATGTATACTGTACATACATATTTAACTAAAAAATCACAAATTTTCTGAGCCAGGTGATGGCCGAGTTATCCAGACTGCCGGGTTATCGAGTGCCGAGTTTGCGGGACTCTACTGTATTACATTGGTGTACTAAAATATATTCGGTATTTTTGATTATACAGGGTGGCTGAAAAGTAACTTGCACCACCCCTTATCTTTTCAACCATTTGAGATATTTGAAATCGGTTTGTGGCAACCTTTTTAGATATGAGGGGCTTCAATAATTATGGTCAATGTTGAAAATTTTGCCCTTAAAGGTAGCGGGGGTAGGGGGTAGCTCAAAATTTTCAAATGACAAGTATAGTCGAGTTTGGTATCATTTTACAGGTCTTGACAAAACATAAACATTGACATAAAGAAACCCAAAATCGGCTTACTAATAACAAAATGGCGCCCAAAAACGTTTCAAATCCAAATAACCATGAGGGTGGCAAAACAATAAACTTGCACCCACTTAAACTTTTCAACCATTTGAGATATTTGAAATCGGTTTGCGGCAACCTTCTTAGATATAAGGGGCTACAATAATTATGGTCAATTTTGAAAATTTTGCCCTTAGGGGTAGCGGGGGTAGGGGGTAGCTCAAAACTTTCAAATAGCAAGTATAGTCGAGTTTGGTATCATTTTACAGGTCTTGATGAAACATAACAAATAGCATAAAATAAAGAGAAATCGGACCATTAATAACAAAATGACAGCTAAAAATGATTGAGACAATGGTTATTTAAAGTAATTTTGAACTGCCATTTTGTTATTAATGGATCGATTTCTATTTCCTTTACGTTAATTGTTATGTTTCGTCAAGATCTACAAAATGATACCAAACTCGACTGTACTTGCTATTGAAAATTTTGAGCTACCCCCACCCCCGCTACCCCTAAGGGCAAAATTTTCAAAACTGACCATAATTATTGTAGCCCCTTATATCTAAGAAGGTTGCCGCAAACCGATTTCAAATATCTCAAATGGTTGAAAAGTTTAAGTGGGTGCAAGTTAATTGTTTTGCCACCCTCATGGTTATTTGGATTTGAAACGTTTTTGGGCGCCATTTTGTTATTAGTAAGCCGATTTTGGTTTTCTTTATGTCAATGTTTATGTTTCGTCAAGACCTGTAAAATAATACCAAACTTGACTATACTTGTCATTTGAAAATTTTGAGCTACCCCCTACCCCCGCTACCTCTAAGGGCAAAATTTTCAAAACTGACCATCATTATTGTAGCCCTTCATATCCAAACAAGTTACTGAAAACCGATTTCAAATATCTCAAATAGTTAAAAAGTTAAAGAGGATGCAAGTTAATTTTTTTGCTACCCTCATGGTTATTGTAAATGTTTTATAATTGCTAGGAATTCACTTTTCCCCATTTTCAAAAAGCACGTGCTGTGTTTGTTGGCATGGATGGCCACAGGTGTTTCTTCTCCGTTTTTACATCTTGGTGGTGGCCATTCATTCTCTCAGGGTGTCTAGAAGTCGGGAAAAACGGGAAAGTCGAGAATTAGTTATCAAAATGGTCTTTAAAAGTCGGTGTCTAGTCATTTTGTTATCAAAGTCGGGAATTTTCATGATTTTTCCGCGATCGCGCTAGATCATCATGTTTTTGTGACAGCGGGAGTCGATGATTATGTCTATATGGCCGAGAAATGTTAGTGAATTTGCCGCGATCACGCCAGACAATGATGACGTTTTCTTTAACCGCGGAAGTCGATGATCTACATGGCTGCGGGGGATAGTCAGAATATTGTCGCTATAGAAGAATACAGAAGATACGCTACAGAAGATAATCAAATTATTTAGAAAATTTGGTAAAAGTACAAAAATTGGTTTTGGGATCAAGAATTGAGAATCGATACATTTTGGTATCAACACACCATTGATTTTAGTTAGGAGGTTCACAGGCCCTGTGGATGGGGAACACCAGGGTGGAGAGGGGTAGTATGGGTTACAAAGATGACGTATCGGACTTGACGTAGCTTTTCATTGCTGTCATATGTTTTGTTAAAAAGGTTTCATTAAAACCTTTCTGTTGGAAATTAATAACGTTTTACATAAATTAAGTTTCGGAGTTGGCCTACCACCAAAAAAATAAGAACATTGCAGGTGACATTTTAGTATTTCTCAACACTTTCTGAGGTCGTAAGTGACACCATTGTGTAAGGTGTTAATTCCTTGGGGGTAAAAATACACCTTATATGCCTCGGATCTGCTACAGTCAGGTGTGTCCAGGGTTAAAGTTAAATTATTAATTGGCTGGGCTCAGACCATAGGATTTGATCATTTATTCATTAAATCATTGGTCATCATCATTGCCCAAATTAAAGCCAATTAATCCCCGGTCGTGTTTTTATTATCATTTATGTTGAGTTAAAAAGGATAATCAAGTGTCACAAAAGGAAAGAACCGTAGGTTAGCCGTGAACCAACACTACCTCTAGTGCGTTACCTACGCTCACCAAAATAAAATTACTTCCAAAAAGGTCACTTCACCTTTTAATAAAAACCAATAAAATCAAAAATAAGAATACTAATGAAAATTATTGTCACGACTAACAACTACGTCCTAGGTTCCCTAAGTTGTTTCACCCGGGTGTGACGTGGGGAATATCTCAGGTTTAAATCAATTTTAAGTGAATTAATCTAAATAGATGGGTATTAATTAATAGACCACACGACGGGACGGATCACGACAAGGCTGTTCCGCCTGTCACCTAATAAGAATTTAAATTGGTAACAAGTTAAGTAATATAAGCAGAGCTTTTTCGCCCGCCACCTAGTAGTTCAATTTAACAAAATAAAATACGTTCTGTAACAACTATAATTTATGGTTATGAGTGACAAGTGCAGAGCTAAGCTACTATCGATGGACGTGAGCTATTTCGCCCGTCCCCTAACCACCAAATTTTAATAACAAAAGTAATAGAATACGTTCTTTAACATATGGTTGTTAATGGCAAGTGTAGAGCTAAGCTACTATCGATGGACGTGAGCTGTTTCGCCCGTCCCCTAACAATTCAATTTAATAAAATACGGTAGTAGGCATCTATTAGTCTACACCAAGAATTAATCAATCTAATTCTCAAGAAGACAACTAACAATACCCGTAACTAGTCTTGTTAAGAGTATAACCTATCTAGCTATTTAGTTCGAAACTACCTTGGCCTATAAATTCCACCAAAAAGGAATATAACAGCAAAAAATAATAATAGTGAATTTAATTATATTTAATACCCAGAGTACTTACAGTTGGTGATCGTCCAGAATAGGGACGACGTCCACGTTTATTTTACCCAATGGGTTTGGTAAATTAGAGCAGGTTAACAGGGAGTAGCCAAGAGAGGGAAGTGACCAGCTACACGCCGGCCAATCGAGTGCCGGTTGATCCTAGGTCCTGGAGAACTCTCGCCCTACCCCTACCACTACGTCCTTAAGACGCTACTATTGCGGCGGGTGAACACTGCCGGTAAAATTTCCCGCTCTGATTTAAAATTGAATCGAGGTCTAATTTGGGACCTTACAATTGACTATACTATAGAATAGACTTATATATATATAAAAAAAAAAAAAATCTGTTGAGATTGTCACCAACTAATGACAATATTCTATGTTAAGTGATAAATCAATCAGCTGTTTGCACTAGTAAACTCTGGTGAGATGGTCCTGAACTTCATCTATTTTCTTGTCTTCAAACTCTCATATCACATGGAACGTCTATTCTGTGTGTAGTCAATGGTGACACAGTGAACTAGTGCAGTGAAGTGCAATAGCAAGTGACAGATCAACAACAACAAAGTCACGTGTGCGTCTATCAGCCAATGAGCAGCTCCTCGTAAGCTTTGCAGGGAATGAAGCGACCTCCTCTCCACCGGCATGAAATAGACCTGTCCATTCGTATAGTAGAGCATGAGCTGCATAGCCGGCAGCTCAGCTCGTAGTGTTTGTGCGTACTGTCGCACTCAGATTGCAGGCGCTTCAGTCACGCCGACATACCTTGTCATGGCGTAACTTGTTAAAACCTACTAATTAATAGACCATAGTCTTCTGAGCATAAACTTGTGTTATCATCGTTTTTTTTTTGTTCCCTATTTCATAGGGGGTTCATGTGCTCCAACGGACGAGTCACTGCCCCAACCTTAATCTAAGATAGTCCTGTCCAAGCATCTAGCTAAATGCATAATAGGCCTATTGTGTATAGGTGTGTGTGTGTATAAATTTATGCTTTGTACTTGATATGTGGCAACACTTCATTTGGCAATAGCCATGACAGCAGCCATTCTGTAAACTTGTATTACTTTCTCTACACTTGAAAGTATAAAATGTCCTGCCACTAAAGTTTTTAAATAGCTGCCAAGAATGGTTCTATTAGGTGTTTTTTCTTATTGTTAGTCCTAATTGACAATATCTCGAACACAATAATTAATTTATAATTTCTATTTGTTTAGTATCATCAAACGAGCCCAAGACCTATGCCTCAACTCTGGTCAAGTCTGGAGGTGGTGTGGCTAACTTCAACACCAGTCCCAGCGCACCATCCAAGTCTCCTCCCTCACCGGTACATACATGAATCTAGTTAACAATACATCAGTGTTGTAACAATTAGTTGGTTTGTGTTTTTTATTAGTTTCAAATACCTATCATCAGACAACTGTATAATAAAACATATATGGTCATCAAACACAGTGAGTTTTACTCAGTATTATTATAAAAAATTGTAATTTCTATAGATATTGTAGCTTATCAATCATATTCTGTAGATTGAATCACTACTTCCATGTTATATTTTCTCGCTAACGATGGCTTCTTTAGACTAAATAGTTATTTTTAATACAGTATAAAACTAGATTCTGTTTTAATACAAGATCTATTTATATGTATATTTTCTATTTTTAAAATTGCCTGATGAATAATCAAAATAAAATCAAGTAAATAAGTGATTTGTTGTTAAAGCCACCTCCAATGACAAGATTGGAAAGCCGCAACAACGAGATCAACATGGGTGGGCCTCGTGGAGGTGTTGGAATGCGTCCGTTGAGAGGAAGTGGACCAGTAGGGCGGGGGGGAATGGGCCGAGGTATGGAGAACAGACCCCCTCGTCAGAGTCTGTCTGAGGATAGTCGAGAGTATGGTGAGTACAGATCAGTCATTGTCCCATTTAATCAGAATTTTAGAATCTTTGACAGTAGTTGTCCTATAAACTCTCTGCCGAGTCCACAGTTGGATAACAATGTGCTTAAACCTGTGCTCTTAATTTTAAACTCATTACATTACAGTTTTCTGTAGAATCATTTGATTCTCAGACATGTTACAACAGTCTGTGTTGTGACTTCTAACTTTAAACTCAGATGAACACCCTTTGCAGAACTAAAAAAATTGCAAAACAACATTTAAATGTTGTGAATTTTACTATACAGTAGAACCGCTCGTATCCGGCCACCACGGGACCAAGCCCCTAGCTGGATAACGATTTGGCTGGATAACCAAACTACTTTGAAAATGACAATTCAAACCTGATAATAATATGTAGGCTAATCAATATAGATGCAGTCCAAAGTATTATTCAAGTCTGTCTGTGAAAATGCATGTTTGTAAAAAGACAAAAAAAAGGAAATTTATTTGTAGGTTAAGGTTGTTAAGTAATGAACATAAAAATATTATGATTTCAGATTCCAGTTACCTAACAAAAATTTTTTACAAATAATAAAGGTAAATAACTGATAGTCAGGGTTTTCGCCTGTATAATCCACATATTCAGACTAAAATAGTCATTACCATCGTCGTCGTAGTTTTCATCATCATCGCTAAGGTTATTGTCACTTAGATCACTATATTCCAGATCTAATAACCTGTCCACTTTGTTTGACCTCAAATCATCACTCATTTCACACGTTATGTAACACCAAACTACATAAAACTATTGGAAACACAATAAAAAAAATGTTCTGAAAAAGTAAAAACTTATTTAAACACCCTTAGTAAACAAAGCAACACCAACATACGTTTTATTACTAAGCAGCAAATGGATGGATCAGCTGACGATTTCATTGTTATTGTTTCCAAGTGAAAATAACCCACTAAGACTAATTCATTTTCTTCTCAAAAGTGGTTAGTTTTGATAAAGTTAGTATTTTTTTTGTAAATATAACATGTTTATATACGTTATAAAAAAATAATAGTTTGTTTGAACTTCTGATATATCGGAAGATCGTCTTTGTAGCAAAAAATACCACATTTACACAATCGCCTGACGTGATAAGAATTTTGCAGCGTAGAAGACTTAGATGATGACTTCACAACTATCGGAGAGTATCAGAATTTGTTGTGTGATCAGTAGAGATGTGCGAGTACAGGTTTTTCAGGTCGAGTCGAGTTCGAGTCGAGTAATTGGCAAAAGATCCGATTCTCGAGTTCGAGTCGAGTTTAAACCAAAAAGATCTATGGATGTGTTATTTTAAGTAACACCTTAGGCCCAGATCATGAAACTTGTAAAATCCTTCTTACAAGTTGAAGTACTATTACAAGGAAATGAATTATCAATATTTATTTGTGCAGTACTATATCAATATAACACATAAAATCATTTAAAATCAACAATAATAGAGCTCATAAATGAACATTTTTTACTTCTGTGAAAAACAGGTAAGTAAGTGAGTTTTTTATCCATCCAAAAAATAGTTAGATTAATCATTAATCCCTACTGATAAGTAATATTGCATAATACTTGGATAACAATACTTAATACTTGCATCTATTAGCTATTAAGTTTAATAAAGAGATTTATTCTACAACTTGAAATTTTATTTCATACCTTTTCACCTTTAGTCTTATAAGTTTATTACCATTCTTAGTTGGTGTGGTTTTTGTAGCAGTAGGCCTACAAAATTTCCTTATTCAGAAAAAGTGACAGATGATGTGACAGTAGGTAAAGGAAAAAGAACATTTTAAATGAATTAAAACTATATATTTTTTATCTTGTCTTAAAATAGTAGTAAACAAAAATTCTGTTAAATACTAAAAATGTGTGTTGAAAAATACAAGTAGCTTAAAATAATAGGCTTAATAATAGGATAGTAGTTATAGTAATCAAATGTAACTTAGGCCTAATTCAACACACAAAGTTTCAACACACAGGTTTCACAATTTAATTACACATTGTGATGTAATTCACTATAATCTATTGTATTTAATGCAGATATACATAATTATTAATGTAAGTTTCCAAGAAAACAAGAAGAAAACAAACTATGAAACTATGTAACCTTTATTCAGGCCTAATTCACTTAAATCCTTAAATGCTTAAATCCATTGCATTTAATCCAGGTAAACCAACCATTTTAAGTAAGCTAACTTAACATTTTCATGAAGGAAAACAAGCTCTTCTACATGGTCAGTCAGAAGATTATATCTTGTCAGTTGATAGTCAACATTTTGTTGAAATGTATGTCAAAAATAAAGTAGCCTACCCAAGACAACCTTAAAATAAATACAAATCGCCTATCTTATTGTTTAACAAAACAATTGTAGATCAAATAAGTAGGTAGGTACTCAATAATGTACTAGGCCCATAAAATAGTAGTTAGGCTACAGAAATCAAATGTAACCTAGACTTACACGTTACACGATTATCTACTATTCACTATAATCCATTGTATTCAATCCAGATTAACCCCTTCATTTAATGTAAGTTTTCATGAAGAAAAACAAGCTCTTCTACATGGTCAGTCAGAAGATTATGTCTTCTTTTTGTTACTACATTACCCGCTGCAGAAAATAGTCTTTCACTTGCAACAGATGTAACAGGAATTGGCAGGTAATGCATAGCTAGTGGTACTAATAGTTGATATTCAGCACTGTTTTTTTTCCACCACTCACATGGATTATCCTTGCGATGAATGCAAGGTGTTGACAGATATGAATTAACAACCATATCAATTTTATCTCTGGTTGTAGCTGATTGGGTACTTATTAATTTATCTATGTCTTGAAATAGCAGATTTACAGGTTCCATTTGTTGATCTTCTGGCTCTCGGAGTGGATTGTCTGAATTTTCTGGATTTGTCTCCAAATCCAAATGAGCGTTTACTTCCTCAAGTAACCACATTCTTGCAAGTAGCTTCTCATGAGGCTCTAGAAGAGCACTCTTAAATCGAGGGTCGATGACCATGGACAACACCGTTAATTTCTCACTTTTGAAAGCGGGAAACCTTGTTAGCAGGGATTTTTGCAACGATCGAGCAAGCATTACAGACCCCCGCTCTTTTTCTTGAATTACTTTTGTTAAATATTTATCTATCCCGTACAAAATGGGGAATTTACTTGACATTGTTGGAAAAATGTCCTCTGAAATGACATTTGTAGCATGGTGAATTGGTTGAAGAACCTTGCAATAGCTCTCAGCAATTGCCCACTCGTCTGATGTAAGGTTTGCAACTCTTGAGTTAGCTGCAGCTAACTCAGCAGATATTGGCCCCCTCTGCTCTATGAGCCTGAAACATAGGAATAAATAATTACCGTATTATAAAAACAAAAATATAGATCTCATGTAGGCTATCTTTTTGTAACTAGGCCTAAACTAAAAGGTCACTGCATGTTTCACAGTTCATTGAGCATGTTTTTTTTTTTTAATATTATTAGATACTTTTGTTTTAATATGAATAAGTTTAAAACTGACGTTCAAAATCAAATTTTGATTTTTAAATGAAAATAGTTTAATATAGATCTGTTACTGAAAATGATAATATCCCTCAGATCCAATAGATAAAAATGTAATTAATTAATCACAGATAAAAACCAAAGCTATTAATTTAAATGAAAATTATATTAAAACATTCACTACATGATTGTTTTCAGTTAGGGGGATACACTCACTCATACTACAAAAAGAACAATTTTAAATGTTAGGCCTACCTTTCCAACATGATAAATTCATTATTCCATCTAGTATCCACATCTTGGTATAATGTATGACAAGGTACTTTCATTGTCTTCTGGAATTCCTCCAAACTTCTCATGGCTTTGGGACTATGTTTATAATGTCCAACAATGGATCGACATTTAGTTAGGAGGCTTTGCATTCCACGGATTTCTTGTTTTATATCTTTTATGCACAACTGAAGTGTGTGGGAAAAGCAAGGAATGTTGTTTACTGAACCTGGAAAATGTAAACACACCGGTACCCTAATTAATATCTGACATTAAAAGTTAATTTTCAAAGTTGACCTAAAATAAGTTTGTATTAGCCTAAAATAACATCCTGTTTGCATATCTGAACTCAGAACCCAATAGGCTTATCAATATAAATGCCTATCATTCCTCTTTAGGCATGTGTATTATTAAACACTTGACTCCCTACTTTAATGTAAAAGAACTAGCCTAAAAATATTTAAGGCCTAGCCTAGTTTAATATTTTCTGCCATTAACGATTTATTTCAGGTAGCCTAGGCCCTATATTTCTAAATATTTTGTATCACCTTCCTTACGTCACATAAATGTAAGTTCTTTTTTATTTAATTATATTTTAAATTTTTCAACAATACTAGTCTACGACTTACCTTGGCCAAAGGCTGAAGTTATATTTCTCGCGTTGTCTGTTGTAATATAGGTAGGGTATAATTCACAGTTCAGTTCCCATTCGGACAGAGTATCTGTGATTTTGGTTTTAATTTGATCACCAGTGTGTTCTTCTGGGAAGTGGAACGTACCTAAAGAATACCTCTTGATGTCAAATTCTTTTGTCATTAAGTGAAGAGTTAATGATATGTAACTATCTGAAGCTCCTGATGTCCAGAGATCAGACGTGAATGATAATGATTTAATATGAGGGAGTGAAGCACTTATTTCTGACATTAGTCTTGCCTTTGTTTCATTAAAAAGGTTTGGGATAATATTTCTAGAAAATGTTACCCTTGATGGGATTTCATATAAGGGTACCACTTCTTTCATTAAATCCCTAAAACCTTGTTCCTCAACCAAGGAGTAGGGATGGCAAGATTTTGCCATCCATGATGCTATTTTCTTAGTTATAGTTTTGGATTTAGGGTGGTCCTTCCCCCATTTATTTCCCATAGTCATATCTGTTAGAGTTTGTTGTTTTAGTTGGCTTTTGTTTACTTTTCCCGTTTTTGAGGCCAACCTTTTCTCTTCTTGCTCTTTCTGGGCTTTCTTAAATTCGCCTAATACAACTGGGTGCATGTTTAGATGCCTTCCTAAGTTCGTTGTAGAGCCAGTTGGTGTCTTGACAACTTTCTTGCATTTGTTACAAGAAGCTTTGGTCGAGTCGAGTTTAGAAAAGTATTTCCAAACGACAGATTTACTTACATTTTGGTTAAGATTTAAACTGGAAGCACCAGAAGGCCCTGGTTGTGGATCGTCTGGATCATCCTCCATTTCAGTAAAGATTTACAAAATTCCACTGTTTTAACTTAAATTACCTGTAATCTGCCGTCTAACACCGTATTTTTTATCTATGCTAACAACTACAATCACTACTTAAGCACTACATATTTATTTAACCAGACATAAGTTAAGTTATGACTACTTTGAACTTTCGTGATTTGATTTGAACGGACGACGGAAGAACACTACATTAGTGAGTACCTACATTATTCACCGGCAGACAACTAACACACCAAAGCAACATTTCAACCATGGAGTAAACAAAATATTCCATAATGATAATATCATTGACTATTGGGTTATTAGTCAAAGATTATAGATGACTGTAAAAGTAAAAACAGTTAATTTAAAGCAATAACAAATTATAAAATACTATACTACATAGCATAAGATATTATCTTGAGAGACAAAATTGTTATGTCACTATATAATTGTAATTATTATACTTCAGAAGTTTTTACACATAACACATATTGATTGACTATGGGAGAGGAAAGGGATAAGTAATAAAACAATTAATTGTTTTTGTTATTTCCAAACATTGTATTATTCATTGGTGAATTGGAACTGGATTTCATCTTCAGATGTTGGTAGTACCGATCATGGTGTTCTGCCAGCTGTGTCGTCATTGCATCATTCATTTCATTTTATTTCTTTCTTTAGTATTAGTATGCCAGCCAAGCCAGTCCCGCCCCGGAAGTCGGCTATAAATGGCTGTGTTGAGTTGACCTGTTCTGTCGGGACAGCTTTAAAATAGGTTAGGACAACTATCTCTTGCTTATTTCTACAGTAATACAACTTAACCAGCATTTTATGTCAATACAATTCACAGTTTAACATACATTGATTATTTTGCAATTTTGAATCAAACTCGACTCGAAACTGTCGAGTTCAAAGATCGACTCGAGTTTCAAGGCCATACTCGACTCGAACTCGAAATCTCGAGTACTCGCACATCTCTAGTGATCAGGGAAGACAATAATAATGTCCACATGTCTGTGAGAGATATTCAATATTTTATTTACCGTGACTGTGGAAAACATTAATAACGATTTTATGACCACGGGAAACCTTTATAACATTTTAAATACCTCCGCTGCAGCAAACCTGCAGTCTGAGAGAATTTTAATTTGCCTGATTGGTACACTAAAATGTCTCCTTAAAATATCACATTTATTCCTTATTTAAACAGAATTAGTTTAACAAGTACTTAGGTTTGCTGCAACAAGGAGGGTAAAAGTGTTTTTTTCCAGATTTGATCAAAATATGTTCATAAACACGCAAACTACAACAGTTCACTTATCCTCCATAAGAATAACATTTATTTGGGATCATCTCATAACTCCAAGGTTTCACAACTCCAAGTGATCATAACTCCAAAGTTTCATAAGTCCAAGAGATCATAACTCCAAATTATATTTAATCCAAAGTTTCACAACTACAAGTACCCGAAAAAGGATAATTTCATTACTCCAAGAAAAATATAAGCGCAAGTGATCATAACTCCAAAGTTTCATAAGTCCAAGTGATCATAACTCCAAAGTTTCATAAGTCCAAGTAAAAATTAAACCAGAGTCTCATAACTCCAAAAGTTGAGTGGAGTCTCATATCTCCAAGTGGAATGTGTAGTACAGTCAGCGCCACAAGTTCCTGCGCTGTCCGCTCCGCTGTAATAATGTCAGCAGCCGTTGCCGCATCATTGTACAGTATCTATACCTACCGTCGCCTGTCAAACGATTATGTAATTTTGTTATATACTTACAGATTAATTAATTGCTATACTTCTTACTTCTATGCTAAAGGGACTTTAACCACAGACAATATAATACTCTAATGTTTACTCCATTGTCTGTGCTTTAACCTTTAACTACTCGCGCGGGTTTTACTAACGTATGTACTCGCGTGGGGTGTTTTTGACACCCCGTTATTACATATTTGATATAATTGTATTAACACTAATAATTGGTAAATAAAATTTTTTGTTGTTATTCAAGTTTATTTTACTGTATACTGTTTCCAATATGAAAGAGTTATTTATTTTAAGCTATACAATGTAAATAATATATTTCTTTTACCAACTGCAATTTGTGTGTGTGTTTGGTCAACTTTTGCATATAAACCATTTGTTGTATTAAAAAATATGTACTTTGTCATTGAACTGTTTGATGTTGAATAACTAGCATATGTACTATCCGGAAAATATATAATTTTTAAAAGATTATATTATGTCTGTGAATGGTAAAGGTATTATTTTTTCCTAAAATGTACTACTAAAAAAACAGTTTTTAGGGGGGGGGGATCGTAATACACACAAGTTTTGTGCAAACAAATTTATTTATATGTCAAAAGCACTTGTTTGTTGTCGAAATAAATGTAAATAAAAAATGTCCTTTCATTACTTTTAGAGTCTTTCGCAAAAAGGAAAAAACATTACCTTATACAGGAACTTGTACTTTTTACGAAACGTTAACACTCACGTGGGGAGTTGAAAACACCCTATACTTTGTAATACACATGTATTACCAAGTGAACACTAGAGATCGCACGGGGACTTTGGATGAGAAACATTCACAGTTTTAACTTTACATTTCAGGTAATTTACACTAGGTTTACAATGCAGTTGTCTTATTGAGCAGATAGCAGACATAATAATCAAATAATTTTCTAAAGTCAATGTTACATATGTTTCTCGTAAATGAAATGCATACTTGCAGTATCCAATCTCATTAGTATATATTTTGTTTCAAATGAATGAAATGTCTAATTTCGTTATTCAAAGTCAATTACAAGTCTGGTTCAATTAAATGTATTGTCTACTTCAAAGTATATATGTTTCATCTGGTTCTCATAAATTAAATGTCTATTTGCAGTAGCAGTATCCTAAATCAATAGTACACCAGCTTCACAAAAATGAGAAATTTACTTGCAGTATCCAATGTCAATGGTCCATTTGGTTCACATAAATAAGATGCCTATTTGCAGCATTCAAAGTCAATGATACGTCGGGTTCACTTAAACGAATTGTATACTTGAAGTATACAAACTCAATGGTACATATCGTTCACATAAATAAATTGTCTACTTGCAGGATCCAAAGAAATGGTTAATTTGATTCCCATAAACGGAGTGCCGATTCGCAGTATATTAAGTCAATGTTACGTCTGGTTCACGTCAATGGAATGTCTACTTGCAGCATCTAAACTCAGTGGTATCTTCGGTTCATATTAATGGAAGTCCTAATTATTGCAGTACCTATTCTGCCTAAGTCTGCATTATTTAATTGTAAGTCTAGTTCACTGAAATGGAAAGCCTACTTGGAATTGCAAGTTAAATGGAAATATAACTCAATGGTAGGCTTATATTTGGTTAAAATGTAATGGATACTTAGATTATTTAAAGTCAAAGGTGTTTCAGCCTTATTCCGGTGACCATAATTATTGGTTGTTTTCATTTTGTAGTAAATTATGCTCAATGATATTAATCTTATTGTTCTTCCCTTTTTCTGTGTCCTATACGGTAATGTACTTTTTAAACGATTCTTTGACTAACATAATTTGGCTACAAGGGGAATAAAATTGTAGAATACACTAAAAACCATATAAGATGTTGAAAAATGATCAAATATTAACAAGAAATGTTTATTATATGGAACTGTTAGGTACGTAGTCTATGAGTTGAGTCTTAAACTCGTCGGAAATTATGACTTTCATTCGTTTTGAAATAAGTTATTTGTTTTTGAATAACTACTTGACTTCTTTGCAATTGATCGATTTCGAGCAACATGTACACTATACATTAAAACGTCACAGAGTGATTTATTTCACGATGCTAATCAATAACCATTCCTAATGGTTATGCAATTTTAATCACACATATTTTCATGATTTTTGTGTTGCAAGAAACATCGTTACCCCTAGGACTGCCAATAACCGATACCGTATGTTTCAGTTCGAAAGACTATGACAACATACCTTAGTGTAGCAATAACACAAATAAGGTCCTCGATATCAATGCTTCTGTTTCATTCAATAAGATGTTTTATGACATTTCTTCAATTTGAGTCATGCCTATTTATATGTTATTACTATATACATTACAAATAAAACTGTGAGCAATACTCTTACAAAACTTGTACAACCGTTTTTTTGTCCGAACATAATCCCCCAGATGAACATATTTCCTAGCATCAAAAACATATTTTTCCAAGTAAATAAAACAAACGCCAATTAATTGCATTGCCCAGCTCTTTCATTAAATAAACAGAATTAAATTATTCAAACTGCGAAAGCATAACAGACGTAGCCCGTTGAAATCGGCCTATGGGGACCTGAGAAATTAGTCCATACCTATAATATTCAGCAAATATGCACATTCTAAGCTCAAGTTTGATGTGCAGTATGCCTATATTTTTATTTGGTAAACTGCCATAACCGTTTACATTTAATTTGATTGTATTTATATGCAATATTTATATTTATATTAATATTTTTTTATTATATTATATTTATATTTATATTAATATTTATAGGCCTTTCATACTTAATTTACATTTTTTAAACGGGCAGTTCAGAAGACGGGGCACGGAAGCCACGTCATGTTGGTAACATTGACAATTCGAAGTAAGCGGCAGGCAGGTTGCCAGTATGGATACTAAAAAAGTCCCACACGCCCCTGCTCGCCCCTCCACGCAACTCTCCATCAATTCCAGAACATGAAAGGATCCATAATGTCATATGGGTTCAAGTTATGACCAAATGTTACAGGACCACTTTTGTTAGCTGTATTGTTCTACACCTTTTAACTTTCTAACTCTTCTCTAGAGTCATTATTAAAAGAATTAATAAATATTTTCGTAATGAGCGACATTCCCTGCCTGTATGCTAAACGAAACGTGATACGTAGATCTATATAATTAATACGCGAACACGAAGTTTGTCGGTTGAACTCCTCCGTCATTTCTTGACCGATTTTATCCATTGACGTATCATTGGAAAGAGCGTGTCGCGTAGATTTGCAAACTGGTCTTGAACTGGATTTGAAAAAGTCCCTTGGGCTCTACCCCAGTGGCTTTGAAGGTCCCCATGTTATCCTAATGAAGATCATAACTGTTAAAATTTTGATCAGCTATATAATTTCATTGCTGTCAATATTTAAGCTGCATTTCAAAGAAAAGCGTCCTACAAAAATTAGATCTTTAAAAAATAAATCATTGAAAGAACCCATTTGCAAATTATTGAAACATTAAAAGTCATAGAACGCCCCCTAGTAGAAGAAATAGAGATAATATTTTTTTAAAGAATTAACTATCGTCATTAGCCTGTATAATGAAGAACACCTACAAGATTCAGATTCCTACAAACTATGAACGAGGATGTTAGCTGAAGTGCTACAAATTTTATTATGAAACATGGACTTAACTTTGTGATCATTGCAGAGGAAACCCCTCTAAAGCCAAATAAATCTGGTACGTCAATGACATTAATCTATGTTTTCATAAAAGTCAAACAATTTTAATAATAGCCTATGAAAAATATCCAAGAGCCCCTTACTAACATTTTACTGAAGGCTTTTAATTATTATTCATATAATGCTAAGGGAAACAAAAATCAACTGAACGACAGAAGGTCTTTAACTTTGCATTTTCTCAGTTAAATATAATTAACGTTATTGCAACTAAACAAAAAATACACCAATTGAACAAATAAAATTGTGACAGACAACAGGAAGTCCTTATGGTGATGAAAACAGATTCTATCCTTATTAAAGAATGAATGAAATTTGTAAACTTACTGCTGGCGACAAGGGTGGTAGCATGCATAGGTTTATCAATAACGAAGATAAACATGGACAACCTTATGCGGCTATATATATATTTAGGAAATGTTGATTACTGTTATGTACATCGTGAGTATCTCCATATGATACACACCAGTAAGCTTAATATTAAATTATAACTGGTTAACATTGATTAACATTGATAAAATATTTGATACAGTATGTCTCATATAAAAACGTAGATTCGGGTACAATTAACTATTTGTTTGAGGTCCCCACGACAAAATGGGCAAACGTGTAAACCAAAATCTTTTGAACGAGTCTACTAAAACTAAAAATTGATATTTGGGCTATAGTCTGATAAAACTGTGTCATTGAAGCAAATAGATTATATTGAAAATATTTTTTTTATTGGAATGTTGTCAGTGGGTTTGTAATTTATTCAATGTGTATCTTATGGTAAATTAAAAATATATATATTTGTGTCAAATATGCATTTTGGAATTTAAAATTTAGGAACAATGCAAATTAAATAATTTACTATCAACTAATACCATGAAGTTCTAGTTGTGCAGACTCTGTTCTTTAGCCATAGGTAGGCCTATTACAACATTAGCTATGGAATAGGTATTAGGATAATAATAGTACACAGTGTTTTGATTTTTTAACTTTTACTCTTATAATGATTTCCATAGCAACAGGGTAAATTATCACTCTGAATTCAATTTGATTGTGAATAACAAGTCTAATTATGAATTCTGTGATCGATGTTGAATCCCTCGTTGAGAGGAAGCCCTCCAGGATGCGTGTCATCCTGCCTGACCTTGTCCGTGCCCTGCTCTACATAACAGGTATCATCTTGTGTATTTTCTTTCCTACAGTCCCGTTTGCTAAGTGGATCTCTGCCAAGTTGTGGGACCTTTTGAAGCAGCTTGTGAGCAAATACTGCAACACTCCTGAGATGCCAGACGACAACGTAGCTTAACTGAGGTTTACATTTACCAGACATGGGCCACAACTACGGAATTGACTACGGAATTGACTACATTGACTACATTGACTGCTGACTAGACGGACTATTGACTACAGAATGCTGATTGCTGTCTGCTGACTTCTGACTACTACCTCACGACTACTGACTACTTGACCAGAAGGCGGGCTGATGACCCAGGATCCCCTCACACCATCGTAACATCATATGGGAAGCCCGCCTACATCACATGACTCCGATCTACAATACTGACCAGATCTACTACACACTAGAGATTGAAGAAGAACTGCACTACAAGCACAATGACTACATACTTTGAGGGGGTCCAAACCCTGGTCTTGTTACTATCTAATTATTTCATCAATGTGAAACTGATGATTGAGGGCAAATATGAATTTCAGAGTTTTTTCACTAATAAACAGTTTTAAATAATGAATCTTAAGTTGTCTTTTGAATATTTTCTCTTAACAGGTTTAGGCGATTCGATAATAAAACTTAATAAATACTGACACATTTTAGTAGATGAAACAACAATTAAATAGTAACTGTTTAAACCAACATTAAATGTTTGACAGCTCTTTCTTTGTATAAGCTTGTGAATGGTAAAATAAATTCATAACATGTGAAATTTATCTGTAAAAGTTTGGAATAATCATAGGATAATAGAAATAATCTACTTATTACAGAGCGCATACTTTTCCTCAAACTTTGAAAGTAGGCTTGAAGCCCCTTTCAAAAATTTTTTTCTTCCTAAATGAATTTACCTTGAAAGAACTATATTATTTCCTTGATATAAAAAAATCTGAAATATCACAAAAAAACTATAAAAGGATTCAGGCCACTTATCAAGATGCTTAAGGCACTTTTTCCGCCACTGCACACACCGAAAGCCAAACAAGTCGGACACTGCAATCAGTTCGCATGTTGATAATTATCTTGAAAGCCAATCTTGGACTAATTTGTGATATTCAATAATAAAAATTCACAAAAAAGAACATTATCTAGTATTGTAGACTTTCATCAAATCAAAAACAAATATTTTAAATAATAATTGACCACCCTACACTTTACACAGTCCTGTGATGAACAAGAAATATTGAACTACACAAGATTATTACTTCTCAGACCGAATGGGCAAAAACATATTACAGCACCGGAAGAGCCAGGTAAACCTTGTGACCATTAGTCAATCAAGATGTAAAGACCACCCAGAAACCTCCTGTACCCTTGTGCGACGTGTACCTGGCTGTCCGAGGGACGGGGGCTCCCCAGGGGGTCGGGACGATTAATGGACAGAATGGACAGTGTAGAACACGCAAGGCGAAGACATTATTAGTGATGGATCTTGGTTTGTCTGAGTGATTTGTGAATGGATTTCTTTACGTATCCAGCAAATATGAGCCAGTACTACAGTACGAAGGTGAACAGTACTGATAAAATGTTTGCGGCAGTTAACAGAATCCCACTAATTTTACTACAGTATATACTTTCGATTATTATTACTATTATCTCTCTTGTGAGGTTAACAAAAATAAATTTCACTGGCTATTAGAATAGCCTACATTAAATTATGTTTCTTAAATAAGATCCTTCTTGAGTCTGCTTATTTATTCTCCTTATTGGTATGACAAGTATTAGCTATATCTATATATTAATAGGCAAATATGTTTCTTTACGGCCCTTTTCTCAGCTCGTGTGCATCGCAAGGAAAATCTACGCATACTGTTAGAAACATATTTTCCTGTAAATAAACAGAACAACTTAATAAATTTTAAAAAATGATGAAAAATAAGTTTGAAAACGAATTTAACATAAACAAAAAACTAACATTTGGATTATGAGTTAAACTTCTGGTGACGCAATAACAACGATAAATATACAGAAAATCAAAACAAATTGAAGACTGGTACACAATCATCACATGTTTGATTTTCAGCGCGGGATGAATATAGATAAGTTCATATTTTATTTAGATTGTGGTCGAGTTTTGACCACTGGACGACATCAATTCTTATATTAAAGTACTTAACTCATTAAGGTACTTAAATAATACCTAAATGATAAATACCTTCTATTTAACTCAAATAAAACATTCTGGTATTAAGTATAGATGTATTTACTCAAAAACATATTTCTATGATAATTTAGTCTCGAAATCCAAATGTTTAGACCTATCTATAGATAATATCCACTTGTTTGGATCATACAAATCTAGATAGTATTTTTAAAATTTTAAATATGGTATTTTTTTTATTAAACCCATTATGCACTACAGACATTTTGCGTACAATTTACTTTGCTAACATACACTCTCATATTTGTTAAGGAATAAAGATTTATGAGGGATCAAGTAATTGTAACTATAATCAAATTTTATATTTACAAATGAATGCTACAAGATGAAACCTTAACGTGGATTAATCCTGTGTAAATTTTTTCCGAATAATAGGAGATGAAAAATAGTGGAAAAAAGGCACTACGACTTATTTGCGTTGTGCATCACGAATATTATGTAGAAAAAATTTCGAAATTTCGTACATACAGCTGAAGAAGTTAAGACTAAATATTTTTCATAGTTTAGAAATTTTAAAACGTGAACTAATACTGTATTTCCTTAATATTGTTGTTGGAAGACGGCAATTGCTAAAATACCGTGCGCGTAAACTAATTCATTCATACATCGTGGTGGTCATCTAAGTCGATTATTGGACAAACTAAAAGTCTTACGAAAAAATGTTTGGAACAAAAATTGAAGAACATCTTATTATCTATACTTTTCTCGCTGATAGTTTTCATCTGACCAAAAAATAAAAAAAATCCTCGCTCACTTACTTTTTCATGTTTACATTGAACAACCTTTTCATATTTTCCATTATTAAACATTAATCATCTGCACGAACTAAATTGTATTTATATAGTATTAAACATCAGTTTACGCAGAATTTAAATATGTAAATTTCATCCTCTCACTATTTGTATTACAATTTAGACGAACGTGCAAAGCGACAGGGAACGCACCACTTCGAATAGTCTCGCCAACATCGGAAACTCTCTTCCAGCATGTGTGTGTGTAATGGGTGCGTGTGTGTGCGTACGTTATCGTTTCCTGCACGGACTGTACCCATTGTCACTTGGAGTTATGAAACATGGTGTTATGAACCCTTGGAGTTATGAAACTTGGACTTGTGGTCCTTGCAAATCTGTACGTTTGGAGTTATGCAATTTTGTATTTTAATTTACTTGGTTTTATTTTATTTTAACTTGGACTTATGAATCTTGGAGTTATGAAACTTGGTCTTATGATATTTTGGTTTTAATTTACTTGGACATAATTTTACTTGGAGTTATGAAATGTTGTATTTAAAAGTACTTGGAGTTATGAAAACTTGGAGTTATGAACCTCACCCATTTATTTAATAACAAGAATTTTAATTTTACAATTTTTTGGAATATACTCAGTAACCATTAGGCACATAATAACGCTTCAATATACTAAATTATTTGTTTTTTTAAGCTCTACAAAATTGTTTGGAAAGAAATTCTAAATTTTATGTTTTATGGGTTGAAAATGAGAAAAACCAATTTTTACCCCATAAACTCCCCCCCCCCCCCATTAACACCCGTTCCCATAGTCCGATCATGCTGGTTTGCAAACTCGTTAGAATAAATGTAGGTTTATACCAAATTTCATCAAAATCGGATCATTTTTGCTCAAGTTATCGTGCTAACGGACATATATATATATATATGAATTCGAGCGGATGGTGTTTTTGGCCTCTAGGGACCTCAAAACGGAAAAGTAAATCGGTCCTGGGTCCAGGTCTTACCATGAGTTCTACGGTAATAGCTTATTCCCTATATGAGAAATTCGCTATTTAAAATAGTTGTATAGCCTCCTGATTACTGTATTATACTTAAAATGGTTTACAATACCTGCATACAGTAATCCTTTGTTGCTGATTTTGACAACTTAATAATGTTATTGTAACAGTGGAAAACCTAAATAACGTTTCCATAACTCCGATAGAGATATCTTGGTGTAACTTTTCCATACCTCAGGAGACGACGATGATGTATTTATTACTGCTGATCGATATTCAGGAATATGACACAACCATGCACGGGAGACAGTGATGATTTTGTAGTGGTGCATGGCTATAAGATCATGTAGTTCAGGTATGAGATGTGACATATTATTGTAGGTGGAAGAGAAGAACCAGCCTCTGATGGAGACAGACGGAGATCTGTTAACTCCCAGACACAGTATTCGGACGACCATCAGCTGTTTCTCGGAAACTTGCCTCTCAATGCCTCTGAGAACGACCTTAGGGTAGGTATTAGATATGTCTGATGAAATCGTTATTAATACTAAACTATAAAAATATTTGGACGTAAAGACTATATACTTAAAACTCAAACTACTATAACACTTGCAAAATATTTTTTTCTGGCGTTTATGCTTACAGTAGACTCCCTCTAGTCCGACCACCTCTAAGTTGCAAATGCTTTACTCAGATTTTTCTCCATCCAGATGCTTTAGGAGGACCGTGAGTTTTTGTTCCATTGTAATAAAAGTATGTTTACGTTTTTCAGCTAGTCATTTTAGAAAACATTTTCTTAGAGTTCGAGCACACAACACCTACAACTTTCACCTACGCTACATTACTAACAATGTTCACTTTACGACCACGGGCAGAAACTAAACTTTTCACTTTAAGTCCTGTATAGTTCATTCACCTGTGGTGCGACAATGTAGCGGATATGACTCACGCTTCTGAAAATGGCCGAACTAGAGGGAGTTTTGCACACTTCTGAGACCGGCAGAACTAAAGGAAGTCTACTGTAATAGTAAATGCATAGGCTACAATCAAGTGAAACTGTATGAAATCTTAGTTGTAGTATACTTAAATTTGAAAACACAAGGATATAAATATCTGCTACAACCTGTTCAAAGCTGAAAATGTGCTCCTTTCGCTCTCCTCTGGTAACGGTTTTGTTAAAATAAAAATGGAGAAATATACTTCTGACTTACGACATCAAACATTTTGTATCATTGTCATATTACATTTCATTACTAGTAGCCTACTGAAAGCGGCATTTTTTTATGTACGGTCAAGTTTCATGAGTGTTTGCATACAAATTTACCAATTTATGACATTTCAATTTAATAATCCCACATACAACATCCGCTGATTGAAATTATACAAACAAACCAATTTTTCACTTGGTTGTACATTTTTGGTTTAGTTTAATGTTATATTATACTAATTTTTTTTGCAGGATTTATTCAAAACTTACGGCCCCATCGTGGATCTTAGGATAATGAGCAAGTCCAACTTGAAGGGGCAAAATGGGAACAAGGTCCCAAACTATGGCTTTATAATCTTTGAGAGAGTTGAGACTGTGCAGGCTGTCCTTAATGCAAGGGTAAGTAGCGGAGTTTTACTAATATTGTCAATTTTATTTTAGCAAATATCCCCATAGGGAAGTAGCTATTACCGTAGGTGGCATGGTAAGACTTAGGCCCGGGACCGATTTATTTTTTCATTTTGATGTCCCCAGAGGCCAAAAACACAATTCGTTAACATTTTATATGTGTGTGTGTGTGTGACCGTGAACGCGATAACTTGAGTAATTTTTGCCCGGTTTTGATGAAATTTGGTGTAAGGCGGGATATACTTGAATGAGTTCGCGAACCAGCATGATCAAATCAATTTTGTACGGTTATTGGTAACGGAGAATATTGTAAAATGTTGTTGTTTGCTTCTTAATGGATATATTTTGATCAAGCTTGGCAATTTTATTTATTTTATACTAAGCTATTAATTAGGGGTCTGTGGTACAGAAAATTTAAGGTCGGTACGGTTCGGTACGGTACAATATTTTGTACAGGGTGTATACCAACCGGGAAAACCGGGAGAACCGGGAAATAACCTTGAATTTGAAGGGACCTGGAAAAACCGGGAAAAAGCCGGGATTTTTGGACCGAATCCGGGATTTTTATTTTAGCCCCGGTAGAAGATTGTAGTCGTAAAATGCGTCTTGCCGCGATTGCGGGCGACGACGATGACGTTTTCGTGACCAGGGGAGACGACGGTGACGTTTCCGTGACCGCGGGAGACGACGATGACGTTTCCGTGACCGCGGGAGACGACGATGACGTTTCCGTGACCGCGGGAGACGACGATGACGTTTCCGTGACCGCGGGAGACGACGATGACGTTTCCGTGACCGCGGGGTCAACGATGATGTATACACTGCCGCGGGAAATATTCATGATTTTGCCGAGATCGCGTACTTCGACGATTACGTTTCCCTAACCGCTGGAGTCAATGATGATGTCTACACGGCCACGTGAAATACTCATGATTTTGCCGCGATTGCGACCTACGACGATGACGTTTCCGTGACCGCGGGAGACGACGATGACGTTTCCGTGACCGCGGGGTCAACGATGATGTATACACTGCCGCGGGAAATATTCATGATTTTGCCGAGATCGCGGACGACGGCGATGACATTTTCATAGCTGCGAGAGGCAGTGATGATGTCTACACGGCCGCGGAAGATTTTCGTGATTTGCCGTGACCGCGAAAGACGACGATGATGATTTCTACATGGCCGCGTGATATGCTCATGATTTTGCCGTGATTGCGGCCGACAACGATGACGTTTCCGTGACCGCAGGGTCAACGATGATGTATACACTGCCGCGGGAAATATTCATGATTTTGCCGAGATTGCGGACGACGACGATGACGTTTCCGTGACCGCGGACGACGACAATGACGTTTCCGTGACCGCGGACGACGACGATGACGTTTCCGTGACCGCGGGAGACGACGATGATTATGTCTACGCGGCCGCAGATGTTTATGATTTTGCCGAGATCGCGGACGACGGCGATCACATTTTCATATCTGCGAGAGGCAATGATGATATCTACACGGCCGCAGAAGATTTTCGTGATTTGCCGTGACCGCGAAAGACGACGATGATGATTTCTACACGGCCGCGTGATATGCTCATGATTTTGCCGTGATTGCGGCCGACGACGATGACGTTTCCGTGACCGCGGGGTCAACGATGATGTATACACTGCCGCGGGAAATATTCATGATTTTACTGAGATCGCGGACGATGACGTTTCCGTGACTGCGGGAGGCTATGATGATGTCCACACGGCCGCGGAAGATATTCGTGATTTGCCGTGACCGCGAAAGACGACGACGATTTTGTCTACACGGCCGCAGATGTTCATGATTTAGCCGCGATCGCGGACAACGACGATGACGTTTACGTAACCGCAGGATCAACGATGATGTTTACACTGCCGCGGGAAACATTCATGATTTTGCCGAGATCGCGCACGACAACGATGACGTTCCCGTGACCGCGGGAGTCAATGATGGTGTCTACACGGCCTCGGATCATTTTTGTTATTTTGCCGTGATCGCGGTCGATGACGATGACGTTCACGTGACCGTGGGAGTCAATGATAATGTCCACACGGCCGCGGAAGATTTTCGTGATTTTGCCGCGATCGTGGATGACAATGATTACGTTTTCGTGATCGCGAGAGATGGCGATAATGTATACATACCGCGGGAGATGTCCAGGATTGTTCTATGGTAACGTAATAGATGTTTATGTCACCGTGGGAAGCGACCACACGACCGCAGGAAATATTCAGGATTTAGCCGCCGTTGATAATGTGTTCATAAAAAATGAAGATAATATTCATGATTTTGCTGCTATCGAGAGAGACGATGTTTCCGTGGACTTAAGTAATGATGATAATGAAAATTATTACTATAATAAGGATTATTACTTTTTCAACATTAGCTCACTGGACTTTGAAACAAATTTAATGCAAGATTATATTGTATACTTAGGCTGCAAGTCTTAAATTGATTATAGTTTAAGTGGAACCAAACAAATACGCGGGAACCTGGAAAAACTTCGAAAAACCAGGAAAAAACCTGGAAAAAACCTGGAATTTCACTTTAATAAAATAGTATACACCCTGTTTGTACCTCGGTTCTCGGTACAAAATCGGTACGGTACGCGGCTACCCGTATTTTTGCGGTTTTCTTCTCAGAACTGTATCTAAACCATTATTTTTAACTTTAATACATAGACATTACTATGAAAATGGATAGTATCCTACATTCATGGTTTTCTAACAACAATTACTGTACCACATATTATTAAAACAAAACCTTTTACTACTACGAGGATTGTGTCAAGAAAAATCACAGTTGAGATAAAGGCTTTACCTATTTTACTCTGAGATACTTTGAATAGCCATGATAAAGTAGTTTAAAAATAGGATAAGAGTTTTTATGAATAAACATGTTTGAAACATTTATTGACAAGATAATTTCACAAAACTGGTAAATTATTTCCAAACAACACAATGTCTAGTTGTTTTTTTTTGTTTTTTTTTTTTAAACATATAAAAGCATTCAGTAGAAGACAGTGTAGTTTTGCCAGCTGTTCACAGCAGATGACAATGAAAAACTGGAGGTTATGATGAAGTAATGGCAATGACCATTTTTTTTTATCAGCTTCAAAACTAGTTAAGTTATAAGATGGATACAATTCTTGCAAAGTTTTTTTCTGAAACTAAAATTTGGATTATCACAGAGTAAGATTTGATGTTGGGCAATTAGACTTTATAACTGTGTAAAAGGTGTGTATCCCTAAATTTATAAATTGCATTCTACACTTATTCACTGCCAAACATAATTCAGTAGAACCTTGATGAACCGAGAATTACACTAGCCTACATAACTTCATTACCCCAAGTAAAATACCAAAATAATTTTTATAATTGTATTTGAATCGTATAATCTTAGTTTGTTAAAAATGGATTGTATGTTCAACAATAATTGCAGTCCATTATTGTTAAGCAGTATGGTCCCAAATTATTGTTTTTGATTTTGAAACATCACAGTTCATTTGACAAAATTATAATTGAAGCAGCCCAATGTCAAGTCACGCGCGCTTGTGCAATAGTTTGTTTACAAGCTTTCTCCAGACCACGGGGGAGGGGAGGGGAGGGTCTGATAAGCCGTCTATTGTTCACCCCCAAGAAGGTCCGACCCTCATTAGTGCCGCTCGGCTGCACTCAGTGGGGAACCCAATACCACAAATCAATCTTTTAAATGAATACAAATATTTGGTAATAGTTGTTGAAATTTCAATAAATTTGGTGTAAAATTTGACAAAAATCTGCCATTTGGACCGATTATTAATACAATACCAAATACTAATAAAGTAGTACCGTACATTCATTGTTAATTAAATAATAGGTAAAAATTAACCGATTTTCGTCAAGTTTTACCCCCTGCTGTGCGCTATGTCACAAAAGCTGATAACGACATGGGTGATTAGTAACCATGGCAACTTGTTGAATGGTGATGAAGGGAAACCCAAGAAATAGAAGAACAAAGATAAAGATTGACGTATCTTTATACCCTTTTTACAATTTCCGTTATTGTTATCTTTATGTAAGATTTTATGATTTTGTTTTATAGGTTTATAAAATAATTCTTTTTAACTACGGGAATATCAATTTATAATTTATCAACGTGCTTCTCTTCTGAAACGGCAATATGGATGCATAATAAAGGTCAATGGCCTAAAATATCACGATTGTGCAATATTGTATTTTGATGTTAAAATTAAAATCACGACAAAAGTTTGTATATATCCATGGTCAATAGAAAGATAAAATATCCATAACAAATATTTAATTTATAAAATAAGATTGTAGATTAGTTACAAGTTTAATATGTAGCCATAAACAGTTTTATGGCAGTAGGCAATGGCCAGCGGCAAATTCAATATTCACGAAAATACTGATTAAGTTAGAGATAACATTTAACAGTCATCATAAAACTATTATTTTTATGATAAAACAGAATTGGGGAAAGTCGTAAAGAAATAAAAGTGATAAAACTCAACAGTTCTTGGAAGTACTTCAATACAACAATTATTGTCGTGATAAAATGTTAATGGATTTGGGACTGCTAATGGGTTTTTTATTGCATCATCACGCTAGTAATAAATTATGAAGATCGTAAACAAACAACTGATAAGACTTTTATGTGCTTGGAACCAACTGCCGTTGACTACGATAGTAAACTGAAAGTAATTTATTATTATAATAGGCTGTACCGAACCGAATTTGTACCGCGAACCGAATTTGTACCACCGTACGTACCGACTTTTTCGGTGCACCGCAGACCCCTACTATTAATATTTTGTTAATAAACACACTTTATTAGTTTCCTTGTAGCAGCAAACCTATGTACTGGTTAAACCTAATGTTATTTAAATAGATTTAATTGAAATCAATTCATGGAAACTCGCTTAGTAGGCAGGTTTGCTGCGGTAGGGGTATTATACTAGTACTAGGGCCGTATTTAGAATCTATGTGGCCCGAATCTCAAGGAAAGATTCGGACTCAAGATTCGACTAATAGGATTCAAGAATCGAATCTGTAATCGACTACATTGTCAACCATGACTGTGGGAAACGATGATGGTGATTCTGTAGATATTCAGGATTGGGAACGACAGCGATGATGTTTCTGTGACTGAGGAAGATATTCAGGATTTTGCAGTGATCCCAGAAGTTGAAGATGATGTCTCCACAACCGCAGGAGGTGATCGCGCTATTACCTCTAGTTTGGCTTGACTGAAAATATCAGGCTGGCTACTGGCTAGTTATAATGAAATTGTTCTTTCTTTTAGATCTTTTTTTTCCTTTCATATAATAGTTATTCAATGTGTTAAGAAGGGTTTAAACTCAAATAGGCTTGATAGCACTGCTGCATTAATTTTGTTCTTCTTGAAAAATAGTCCATTATCTCAAAAATACTTTATGACATTTAGACAGAGGTTGGTTTAATATAACAAATTCATTAAGAAAATTGGTAGGACTGAATGAAAGTGTATCGGTAGGCACCTATCTATCGAAAATTAAGAAGAAATTTTTCAGGTATCTGTATCGAGAAACGATAAATGTTGGTATTGACACATCACTAATTGTTGAAAAAAGTAGTCTTGAAAAGTCTGGATTTAGTCTTGAATGGAAATAAACTAACCCTGATGTTTGATGAGGATTGTTATTTTTAAATAGGAATTTGAGGATAAGGTTAGGATTCAAAATTCAGGATTCAAGATACGAAATTCCTGGATTTAACCATAACTAGCGGACTGGTATCAGTGAGGCTCTTCTATACTGGTTATTCGGTGGCTAAAGCTTCTTAGGTAGAAATTTTTTTTGTAATTCAGTAAACAAAAACCCAAAAATCAATTTTAATAAAAGTTTTGTTATTGGCCCTACAAAAAATAGATACACATTTGTTCAGGATTTTCAAGAAATTGTATTTCCATGTGCTACCTACTTACACATTCATCTCAGTCATCTATCTACATATATTAATTACGTAAGCCGATTCCTGGGAAGTCGTAGAACGACAGGAGAGGGCTCAAATTAAAGGTCTCGATCCTGTGACGGCGGGAAAAATAGTGAAATTCCCTAAATTCTTACACAAAATTGGATATAACATAAAATGTTCTCCATAAGAAATGCATTAGAAGCCATTTACTGCTGATTTTTGTTTACTTCAATACAGCTGATCGTGATTAATCAAACCAGTAAGCAATATTACATTTGGATTAGTCATTTGCCAGTCAATTCTACAATGTACTGTATACTATATAAAACCAGGCATAACTTTAGGCCTACCTATAATTATAAATACTTTTAGTTACATCTTAGAATGTTGAAATCAATTATTTTACTGTGCAATTGGCAAACTTGCGTATTTTTAGGTAAATTAGTTTAGCGTATGATAAGTAGTAGAATCATAGGAGATGGCTCAAATCAAAGGAATTAAACTTAGAATAGCTGAAAAAATTATGAAGTTTTTTTCTTCTAACTTAACGGTTATTGTTGTGTTGAAGGAATGTTCAACATGAAATAACTACATTGACTAAATATTAATCAATTCAAGATTGTTGAAAACTTCTGCTTTGTTTTGATTTCAAAACATTAGTTAAAGATTTATTCTACACTTTTTTGTATACTTACTAACATTTTTAATTTGAGATTTATTGTAGTGTTTACAAAAGGAGCATGTACTTAGACATAATAACTGGGACGGGGTGTTAATTTAGCGGTTTTAACTAAGAACTAAGCTTATCTCAACACACCTTTATTTGTCTTTTCATATATGACGAAGACAATTTCCAATATTTTAATCAGGAAAGCCTTTTTACTATCAAAAGACCAAAGCTACCTTAGTAAACTAATATTTATTCACAAACATTTTTGCTGCCTTTAGCAGAGTTAAACCTTTGGAGTAATTTAAATTATTTATTAAAAATAACATCAACAAAAGCAAACAAAGACAAACAACAAACTATTTTTTACAAAAAAGATATGTTGTACTTGGATATATATCTCATATATGTATTAGATTTATTTAAGTTTGTTTATACTGTATTACAATAGTTTGTTTTACATTTGAGCTTTTCAGGGACTTATGTCCCTTAGTATTGCAGGTGTTATATTTCAAAACAAATAACAGTCACAATTTCCAATGACTCAAAGATAATGTAATCAATCACTCCACTCCAGTTATCGAAACTGAAAACGATGCTCTTGTGTGTATCATGTGTGTTACTATGACCAGCTGTAATTAATACAAATTATTCGTCTGTTTATGTAAATAAAATCTTTTCTTCACAAGAAATACATTGGGATTTTGATGACCTGTGTGGCAAAGCCCGAAGACAGTTATTACATGAATTGGTGAAAGGGGGCGTCTACACAAAAAATACTTAATTTTGACACATTGTTTGTAAAAATCCGTCCATTATTATCGGAGGAGTAGTGTTTCTGTAGAAATCGCCTTCACGTATTATATATAAGGATTAGATTATCATTATCTATATACTAAAAAGTAGAACTAAACAAATATATTGTTTCTTAATAGCTTTTGTCAACTGTTATCATTTTCCTTCTTATTGTCTGTTTGTTTTATTTTTAGTAAGTGAACTGTGATAAAAGAATATAGCTAAAGATAAAAAATATATAAATCAGCGTACTCTGAGATTTTAAAACAGGCATTGGTACCTAATCAATCCTGGTTATTTAGCATTTAAGAATTTGATCATAGGGATCCTAACTAGCCTAGATTATTCATGCTAAGACTGCTTGTAGTGTTTCATGGTATGGTAGCGCTTGAAACACTGTCCAGGGTGGAGTCCAGGTTTCCAATCACATGTCTCACAGTAGAAGTGGGTCTCCCTTCTTTGGCCTGGAACCTTCCTAATGCTGCAGATAGTGGGGAACGAGCTGGTCTAGTGGTAGAGCACGGGACTTTGGTCCCTGAGGTCCCAGGTTCAAAACCTGCCAATTCACCAATAAATTTTATCAAAGTTATATTGCTGCAACCCCTAGGGGTAGCCTGAAGCAATGTGAAAAAAATCGTAGGCTCATGCCTAGTGTCCTTGGAATTTTTTCTTGTTATTCCTGCAGATAGCACAGTTATTTATTGTTTGTAGATGGCCTACCGTGTCTTTGGCTGTTCGGGTTCTGAAAGTCTCCAACCAGCTCCAACAATAAGATTTCCCTGAGTCACTGCCTCTTAGCTATTCACCACACTTACTTCCATCAACCCAAAAAACATTTCCACTATTTTTTGGATTTTCAAGCAAACACATATGTATGTGTGTAGCAAACCTTTTTATGTACGAGGTAATCGGATATCGCCTAAGGAGGACGGCCCATAGGGAGTAAGTTGAAAATCGGAAGTTAAAAAAGTAAGTTGAAAACGCAGGGTCATCTTATCTTTATCTAATAATCAAACCAATCCAAACACCTCAAAACCATAATCTTTATTAAGTCCTATAAAAAAATCTAGTTCTAAATAATTACCAAGGGATAATAGTTTGTTTATAAAAAAATTATTTTTTACAGCCTATATTCTTCCCTGGTGAAAACGCCGTCAAGCTGAATGTTGAAGAGAAGAAGACCAAGCCTCGCTCTGACGGTGGTGGTGGTGGTGGTGGTGGCCGAGGAGGAGGCATGAGAGGAGGGCTGAATCGTGGAGGACAGAGGGGAGGCTTCAGCAGGGGAGGTACAGGCATGCGGCCAGGAGCTGGCTTCACACAGCGTGGGGGACCTCGTTAACACACCAGTCACAGTGCACTTACAGAGTGTTTGAACCTCGCTAGAGTTACCTTTTTACTAATGTCGAGCAGTAAGACACCACGTTTTTATCATGTTTCTTTTTTATTTAATAGTGAGTTGTGTTGAACTGTGAATTGGAAGCAGTCAAAGTGAAACATTGAGGCTTTAATCTAGCAGACGTATCTGTCGATCCGGTCTTAAGGCTTCTCTGGTGATCTCCGGTTTGTATTGAGCTCATTTCCATTTGAGACTCTTTATCTTGTTCTGTTTATGTGCCAAAGAAGAAACCGCAAAAGGAATCCCGGTCTCGCCGATACGCCGATTTTGTTATTCGAATTATCGAAAAAATCAGTTTAACACGTAAAGACGATTAATCAACTATTGCAAACACTGTTAAGCGGACTTATTTCATCTGTGATTGGTTTGTATATTTGTAATTTATGGTGCAGCCAAAAACATCGTAATGTGTAGTATTTCAAAAGTCACCTCCTTTATTAGTTATCTCTTTTTTACTCTCTATTTTCTATATCTATCAGTTTATATTATTGTTTTCATCACTTTGTTTTTTCAGTTTTCCTGTTGTATTTGTATAACAAACGATTACACAACAATAATTGAATGAATGTTTATTTTGTTCCCCTTTGTATTATTAAGAATGTTCTATAAGGTTGAATCAGATTGGAATACACTGTGGAACATTCTTTTTAATTTACATACTTTTTAATTTTCAACTCAAATTGTTGTTCTAAAAAGTAATACAACTTTGACAGTAAAATTTTGTTCTCAATTTAGTGCTATTTAAATTAGTGATGCCATACACTATTAATACAAATAATCTGGTAATACTAAACCGATTATCAATACCACTGGTTCCTGGACATTGGTATTTGCCTGTGATCAACAAGCAATCAACATAAGTGATTGATAGTGATCACGTATGTGCGCAATAATAGTATATTTCATCACTGGGATTTAAAGTGACTCTTTTTGACCCTATCGAGGTGAAGCCGAGGTCGGAAAATGAGCAAGGGTTGAATAGACACCTTTTGCCCGTGTGATGAACTATATTTTTCATCATATTGCATCATTAATTAACTAACCTAAAGATAACCTCCCAAAACGACTTCCAGCTTGTTTCACCAAATGAGGATCCTTACTTAATTAAACACTCTCCCAACAAAACAATATTTTGACAGAATATCAAAACAATCTTTTCGCGAATTTCCCTATAGGAAAGTAGCTATTATCGTAGGTCTCATGGTAAGACCTAGGCCCGGGACTGATTTTCTTTTTAATTTTGATGTCCCCAGAGGCCAAAAACATCGTTCACATGTTTATATATGTATAAACAGTGGTGTAACAAATTTTTACGGGCCCCCCTCTCATGAGTTATTTTTAGACCACCGATACAACATAGTGAAACACCCTCCCCCTCCCCCAGAGTTATTTTTGGACCACCTTTACAATGATTAAACAGATTAATCATAAATAGAGTAGTAAATAAATTATGGGTTATGTTCCATAAAAGGGTGTGTTAAGTATTTCAGTCTTGGTTTGATGAAAATGTTACATCACTACATTATTATATCAATATCAGTGTGTGTAGGCTAAATAGTTTTGAAATCAAATAAAAAAACCTTATTTTCCATCGTATCAGAATGTTTATATCAAGGAGGTTTTACATTTAATTTATCACACACGTTATCCATTTTATTACCCTGATAATTAATTAGACTTATTCGTTACAAGGTAAAAATGTGGTTCGAATTCACCTATAAACTATCGGCCCCTTAGTCTGTATCTTAGGAATATGTCGGCCTTAAGTATTAAAGTATTAATTTATTAGGTTAGTTTAGTCTTTGGTTATAATTAACTCATACACTAAAACTAAAAGTTGGTTAATTTAATAGATTGACGTAATTTTATCACAGGCTAAAATAGCGTATTGCATTTTTTAATTTGATCTTTGTATGGATTTCAAGCGTTTAACTTACAACAAATGTCTTTAGTATTGGTTAATTGTGAGGTAAAATAAGATATGGGCTAACAAACACAGCCAGTAGAGTAGCAGTATATTGTATTTAACAAAATACAATCAATATTAGGGCAAAACTAAAATGTAAAATAATACAATATTAAAAGCCCCAGCCAACAGCCAACGTTCATGACTCCAGGCTCCAAAGTAACTTAATGTTTGCAGACGACAAGCAGTGTACGAAATCACCGAGAAGTAAAATATTTCTCGGTGACGAAAGTAAGATTGCATAATAATCAAAGACCCATGTTATAACACGTTACATTTGTTACCCTAGTTCGTTATCACTGAAGAGGCCTAACGAAATTAATTGATAACAGATAACAACATATTATTAATGACATTAATGTTATTACTTGTTTAATACAATTATTGAATGATTGATAATACAATTAAATAAGAATGAGCTCCAATTTTTCGGCCCCACTCGTCTCACGGGCCTCTCTGCTCACCGGTTCGCGGGCCCCCTCAGCTCCCGGGCCCCCCCGCATTGCGGGCCCTTCTGTTATACCACTGTGTATAAACATATATATATATATTCATGTGTGTTTGTGTGTCCTGGCGATAACTTGAGTAATTTTTGTCCGATTTTGATAAAATTTTGTTTGAAGGTATGAGTTTGCGAACCAGCATGATCGGACAATGGGAACGGGGTTTATCGAGGGGTATTATGGGGTAAAAATGGGGTTTTCTCATTTTTACCCTTAAAACACAAAATTTATCAATTTTTAAAGAGCTTACAAAAACAAATAATTTAGTATATCAAAGTGTGTTTGTAGGGTGATTGGTTACGGAGAAAATTCAAAAAGTTAATTTAAAATTCCCATGTTATTCTTATAGAGAATATTGTAAAATGTAGTTGGCTTGTTTATGGATATATTTTGATCAAACAATTGGCAGATTTATTTATTTCGTACTGAGCTATTGATATTTTAGTAGAAAACACACTTTATTAGTTTCCCTGTAGCAGCTAATCTAGGTACTCGTTAAACATAAATGATAATTTAATAGATTAATTGAAAATCAATCCAGGCTAATGGAAATCCACTTAGTCGGTAGGTTTGCTGCAGCAGGGTGTATTTATATACCTGCTAACTGCTAAAATTATGTAGTGCAAACTGAATCAAAACCATGACTGAAAATTAACACGTTCGCGGCGGCACGTCAAATGGCGGGCGTATCCCAGGTGCGGCGCAGCCCTCAGCATCGAACAAACCCGATTGCCGCGTGTGATTGGCTTTTCAATTTCGGTCTGACAAATAGCAAATAACGTGCGAGGATGTCCTGCTTTACAACGAGAGTCGACGTAGTTCGCTAAACACCAACAGATAGTAGCACTGCTTGTAACGTAGCCGTGGAATTGTATTGCCAAATGGAGGGAAAAAGACGGGACAAAAGTAGAATTTTGAGATTGCCAGACGGGGATTTTACGGGGAAATTTACTACCAACCTACACCACAACAAAATCAGTGTTGGGAAGTAGCGCGCTACAAGTAGCGACGCTACAGTAGCGCGCTACTTTTTTTGTAGCGTTAGCTGTAGCTACGCTACTTTTAAGATTTTGTAGCTTTAGCTGTAGCTAGCTACATTTTTAAAGTAGTTGTAGCGGAATTTTAGCTACTTTTCTCGCTACATTAACATTGTTTGAGATAGTGATTTTTATCATAACCTCAACCTTACGTGAAACAACCTCTTTCAAACTGAGATTTAAACAAAAATTAGGCCTACTTTCTTGGCTTCATACAGCTGGTTGCAGCCAGTGTTTCCATTCGCGGGATTATTATCCCGAAAACGGGATTTTTAGACCTTGAGCGGGATTAAAACGGGATGCGGGATAAAACGGGATTTTTGGCTGTGACGACTATTTTTATTTTTTTCTACTTAATTTTAGAGAAAAACTAACTCAAATTGATTAAAAACTGTAGCCAAATATAATAGTGATGTTTAAACAACTTTATAAACATGATACGTTAAGTATAATACTAGGTATTGTATAAAAAAAATCATGCGGGATAAAACGGGATTTTTTACAATTTAAAAGCGGGATAAAACGGGATTTCTCGACCCAGTAAGCGGGATTATTTTTTTGGTCGTGTGGAAACACTGGTTGCAGCCGTTTCATTCCCTATTACAACGTTGTGTGGACATGGAGGCCATTAAATGAGTGTTATCCACATTTTTGGCTCTCATTTCCTTAATTTACTACTCTATGATTACTGTCAGATAAAATAAAATCGCTAGTTGCAGACGACGTTTAAGCGTTACCGGTGACAAGAGAAGCTATTGAATGCTTGCAAGTGATTGACAGGGAAATTAGTAATCAATTTAGTTTCTTTATTATATCGATAGTGTTTCAACTTGGGTTTTAATGGAAACCAACACTAAACCTAAAAATAATGAGAAAGCTGGTCTAGCTTCAGCTGTTGATTGTGGTTCATAATCACAAGCCCTTCCTTGGTTAGATTATGAAGATTTTTCAAAGGTTTACTAAATTAACAAAGAGGAAATTACCTGATGAGAACTAAGATATGCCTAGACTACATGATAATTGTAACGAAAAAATCTCCATATGACATGAAACTTAGATTGAAAAAATAGCATAGTTTACTCCTGCTAACAGCTCTTGTATAGGACTATACCTAGGCTATGCTATGATTTAAGACAAATACCAAGTTCAATTATTAGGAATATATCTGTTTAGTCCTTGTAAGAACAAGCCTACTACTATAGCCAACTTGTTACATAGCTAAGTAGGCCTACATGTTATTTTTACTTTACAAATTTCAACATGTTTAAATCAAAAGCCGATTTCAGGATAAGTTGCTGAATACTGTTTTCTGTACCAATTAGGTTGAAGCACAATTTGCCCTATGCATAATGACAATAAAGGACGATTTCTTGACATTGAAAACTGAAAAGTGTTATTCATAGAACAAGTAACTTATCACTATGGTTAAAAGTTATAGCAATGTCGTTTTTAACATTAAAAGTAAATAAAGGCAATAAACTCCAATTTCAGTAGGCTAGGCTCTGTAACACAAAAAGTATTTTAAATAATCGTTTTACAGTTTTATTGGTCTTAATTGTTGATATAAGACATCTATAAATGAATCTATATTAAAGAAATAAAATGGATTTTAAAATATAGTTTTGTTGTATGTCCTTTAAACTTAATGAAATTTACATATAAGATGCTTAAAAATAATGCAATATTTAAAAATAAGTACTAAATATGATGGGATACCCAACTATTTGGTTCTGTTGTTGTAATTTTAGGTTTATAATGCCAACAAATTAAATACAATCTAGGAATAATTTGTTTTCCTAGTAATGGTAGATACAATACTGACATTTTTTGGTTAAATGTTTGTTCAATAAAAATGTAGTTTCAATTAATTTTACATTTACCTAATGTGCGTGGAATAAAAAGTAACGTCTTTGGAAAAGTAGCTAAAATTGTAGCTGTAGCTACATTTCATTGTAGCTGTAGTTGTAGCTAGCTACTTTTTCGGAACTGTAGCTGTAGCTGTAGCTAAGCTACTTTTTTGGAAATGTAGCAGTAGTTGTAGCTAGCTACATTTTAAAAGTAGCTTCCCCAACACTGAACAAAATACAGTATACTATTGAGCAGTGCTGTGTGAGGTTTCAAGTTTCTAGCTCAAATCCTGGCTTAAAAATAAATCATTTCATACTGCATTGCAGCTTGGGAGCGATCGCACCCACCAGGATGGCATTAGGGCCGCGAATGCGTTAACTAAAGCACGGGTCACACTAGGCTGTTCGCCAGCCACTGGTGATCAGCAGCTGGCACCAGCATCACCGGCTCACCAATCCAGGCTGAGTCAGCTCAGTGTCAGCTGCGAATTTTGTGGTCACATTAAGCTGATAGTCGCGGCTTCTTTCAATTCGCCGCTGATGCCAGCCTAGTGTGACCCGTGCTTAATGTAATCAGGGGCATATTTAACTATCTGCCACCTCTAGGTAGCGAAGTTAGCCACCCCCTCCCCCACCACTCTTTAGCTCGCTCTCCGACCTCACTAAGATTACCCCAATACATGCCCTGTCAGCTGATATTGTAGAAAAGTAATCGGAAATTACATGCTCCATCAACAAATATGAAAACATATTGAGCCCTTTTATACAGATGACTTGTTTCACCGTTTTCATGCAGTACGGGATTCTGTTTTGGATACATGGAATGCAACATTGTTGTATCCAATTAGAAGAGTCATAATCGAGTTTTGCGGTGTGGAAACGGCACACAAAAAAGTCCGTATACAAGGGTTCTTGATAACGCTTTTCAATGATCACTTATAGTTGGATATAAATAAATAAATATAGGATGGAGAGGACACAGCTAACTCACCTGATGAAAGGTTGCAGACGAGTCAAAGAACACATAAAATCACACACATAATATACTTAATATTTCACCTCTTCCAGAGGTATATTATGTGTGTGATTTTATGTGTTCTTTGACTCGTCTGCAACCTTTCATCAGGTGAGTTAGCTGTGTCCTCTCCATCCTATATTTATTTATTTAATCCAAGCTAAATGCTTTTTCCTAAAAACATAACCTTATAGTTGGATATGAAATCAAAAATACTTTTATTTACAAAGCTGTTTTAATTTAAAACTTAATGAATCAAATGAAAAAAGTAAGCATAACAAATTAAGTGGATCTGACTTAAAGTGTTCAATGAAAAGCTTTATTAGCATTATACAGGGTGTCCTGTAACTATCTGGACACATAGTTATAAACCTTATTGCTTAGGTAAAGACAAACACATTTCACCATAGGAACATGGGTCTGTGGTGCCTAGTTTTCCTGTCTGTCTGTTTTTATGTGTTTAAAAAAAAATTAATAACACCTACACGGTTTGAAATACAGCGTTGAGATTTTGCAAAAATGTTTATCTTATTAAGACCTATTTTCATTTGAAATTATACTAAAAAATTATCAACCGTTTCAAAATAGCGGCCTTTTAAAATATTTGATGCCAAATTTCATCAAAACCGTTAACTTTACAAAGAAATTGCAACATACAAAAAAGTTAGTACATTTTATTTAGTTTTCAATGAGTTATTTGTTAAGAACGGATAAATAATAATAGAGAAATGTGTTCTTTTCATAATGCATGACCACTTTTTCCATTTTACTAATGCTAATACTCCTTTTACATTGTCTAAATATCTTTACAACCATCTATTATAAAAGTCAATCAGGGGTTTTAAAACATAACAGCTGATTGAATCATTTGTTTTTGTTATTTATAAAAGTACTAGCAGAGTACCCGTCCTTCGTACGGGGTTGGCATAGAAGTATAAAACGCTTATTGCAGTTACGGGAGAGGACACGGTTTAAGGAAATTTGGTCTTAAATTTATACGGTATCCTATAGTGTAGCACACATCTACCATAGCCATAATTTTCGACAACTGCACCTAAACCATGGAAAAAGTAAAGTTCTCATTGTGTACCACAACCTTTTGTTGCTAGTTGGTTCAAATTAGCCTGTTGTAATAAATGCATAAAAACATAATATTGCTGCACCCTGTTGGTAAACCTTACTTTTAATGCTATTTAATATCATAGAACCAACTTGTACAGTTGAAACGGCTGACAAAATTCTTTTATTCCCTTAATATGAATACTCATAAGGCTAACATAACACTCAGTCTATAGACTTGCTGCAGCAGGGGGATTATATTTCTTTTTACACAGAAATAAATCAAAAAAATAAACCTCATAAAACTCAGGATAATGGCCTGGCAATGATTATAGAATCTGAATTATTTCTTTAATGATTTATTTTACAACAAATTATTCCCTGTAAAATATTATTACAGCATTTCACAAATATTAGTACAAACTCAGTATAATAGATCATAAACATAAACAAATGAAGTAACTGAAAGAATCATCGAATTATTCCCTGTAAAATATTATTACAGCATTTCACAAATATTAGTACAAACTCAGTATAATAGATCATAAACATAAACAAATGAAGTAACTGAAAGAATCATACACTAATGAAATTACATTAACATATGGTTTGACAGCTCCATTCAGGTGATGTTAAATAATGTTTACATTCGAGCTAGTGACATCATTATTTTAAATTTACTAGTGTACATGTTGCTCGAAATCGAGCAATTCCAAAGAAGTACAGAAGTTATTTATAAACAAATAACTTGTTTAAAAACTAATAACAGTCATAATTTCCGATGATTTTAAAAAAGTCAACTAAAAGATTATTAACTAATGGAAATACTCACAATTTACATAATAGTCCTATTCCAGTTTAGAGGGTTAATTTTCAACAATCAAACTGTCCATGGACGGGAAAAGGTAAGCTTACAATTTAAGTCAACGTAAAAAGGCTGTCATCTTTTATAAAGTACCGTACCTAAGTTATTTAGCCAATTTATAGACAATAAGGTGTAGGCTACTTTAAAATCTAAAGGACAGAGTTAGGCAAAACCTGGCAGAGCTCTGAAATGGTGTTATTTACCATAGGGTTACTCATATGCCAAATCCTTAAAATAAAAATTCAATAACTAATAACTTATATCATTAAACACACACCACATCCAAAACTATACACATTTTTAATACAACATGGATAATTTACACATTGACTGTTTACAATTAACATATGCTCTTCTTCTCACTATTAATTTTTGCTTTGCAAGGGGAAAAATCTGTTTCATAATCATTGAAATAGATTTATAATAAATAATCTATCATAAAGTTTAAGATTAAATAAACCCAATGCCCTACCACATCAAGGTCTTGACGCCTTGCTAAATAGGCATTTGACAGTTCTGTTTGTTTACATATAAATGTCAAATCAAATGTAAACATTGAATTTTCCCATGCTTCCATGGAGACCAAATTATTAATATTTAATTTCTGACAACAGCTGGAGTTTCATAACAATTTTGTTTCCCATGTTAATCTTATGGAGAAATACGAAACTTTAAAGGGCCACAGGGCCTCACTCTCTAATTATTTACCTAAAAAGAAAGTTTCCTGCACAACTTCACGTTACGCTCTTTCCAATGACACCAAAAACATGTCAATCGGTTCAGTAGTTTCGGAGGAGTAATTGTCACAAAAATCCTGCTTGCGTATTAAATAAGTACGAGAGGTCGTCCAGTGGTCGAAACTCGACCAAAAATATGTAAAACTTACTCACTTCTCTAAATTCACCCCACACTGTAAATAAAACATGTGATTGGAGTTTCTTCCATTTGTTTTGATTTTCTGTTTATATTTCGTTGTTATTTCGTCACCAGCATGGCAACGCATAAGATCCATGTTATTTTTTTTCAAAATTTTAAACTCATTTTTTGTGCTTATCTTTGAGCCTATTTAAATTTATAAAAGGATTCTGCACACCTACAGGAAAATAGCTTTCTAACGGTATGCGTAGATTTACCCCACGATGCACACGAGCTGAGAAAAAAGGTTTTAAACAAACATGCTTGCCTATTAATATATAGATAGATAGATAATCCTTACCCTCTCTGTTCTAATATTCGTGCAGTATTTAATATGTTTGAACCAGCTGTGTGGAATTGAGAAATCAAAATTCATTTGACAGTTGTTAGTTCTGCTTGTTTACATTTTTAAACTTTGTAGGTTTGTTCTTTGTTACCATGGATACCATCAATCAAATATCAAATACCATATTTACTTTTAAATCTCTCACCTCAAATTTTTGTATGCCCACGGGGCAGAGCCCTAGGACAATATCGAAGCGGGAATAGTTCTATATGTATCCTCGGAACTGTAGCTTCATGTGTGTGCAGTTTGAGCCCAGTAGGTTCAGTAGTTTTTGAGATTAGCTCATACAAACACACACACACAGACACCACCTCTTCTTTATAATAGTAATAGATTGTTTTCTGAATATCACTGCAAGTCTTTACTAGGTGCTTACGCAACCGGGTTGAAAGTTGTCATTTTGAATAGTTGTTGTAAGTAAAGGAGGCCTCTTGTAAATAAAGAAAGAGAGATTAATGTTACTTATAATAAACAATAACTTATACTTATAAATAACAAAAACAAATTATTTAATCAGTTGTTATGTTATAAAACTCCTGATTGACATATAACAAATGATTGTAATAGTTATTTGTGCAACTAGTGAGCAATTGACTCACTCGAGAGAAATCCTTAGGGTAAAAACACAGTGGAGCAGGGCAGGTCGCATACTTGTATATACGCTGGTCCCCGCACGGCTGGTTACCTGGAGGGTAGCTGGGACATACACACAGTGGCGCTCAGTACAGTCGCTTGTCAGCCGCCGATACTAATATTATCACTTATAATATTAGTATTATAGAATAAACTTATGTTTGAATCATAGTTCAATTGCTATTTCATTCCACAGATCGTTGAGTACGTGACGGTTGTGGTGGTCCGGATGGGCTTGGTTCCACAAAGGCACACGGATAAAACCTGTGATATCAATTTGTCTACGTCCATTATTGTATTTCATGTAAACAAAACAACAACCAATTAAATCAATTAAAATAAACAATACTCTGTGTACAAGAATGCGCAGTGAAAGAGTCCGCGTTGAACTTGTGAACACGTGGCTGTCAAGTTCTGCTATTTGCGCATGCCCCAGTCGTGCCTTCCCCGCTTGCAGCTCCCAAACAATCGACTTGGCAATTCTTCTAGCTTGCCGCCTAGCTTACTGCTACCACTGCTACTGTCTCGGCTACCTGCTAGGCGCGACTGTGTGGTTACCCATAACAACGCGTGCTTTAATTCTAGATCGCAGTAAGCGAGTAAGCGACCAGCCAGGCTACCAGCTACCTGCCCTGCTCCACTGTGTTTTTACCCTTACACAGAAGTGAACTTTTAATATAACATTTAATGTGAAGTTACAAATACAACAGTACAACAGCTGACCAGCTGATTTACAGCCAGTGCTGCCAACGTATTTTGCGCCCATACAACCTTGTCTGCATGTTACGCACTCACTATTTCGTGCCTTCACATTGCAAATCTGGAGTGAGACAATGTTTTTCACTGATGAGCGAATTGGCCACTTTGCTTTCTCATATCAGTGAGAGAACATGTACATTGTTAGGTAACTGTAGGAAAAGATATTTAGACAATATAAAAGGAGAATTAGCATTGTTTAAATGAAGAAAAGTGGTCATGCATTACAAAAAGAACACATTTCTCTGTTATTATTTATCCATTCTCAAATTTTGCCCAAATTTGGAAAATGTTTTTATTTTTTACTAACTATTAACATTTTACATAAAAAAACACTTTAACCCTCCCTGTTGCAGCAAACCTAAGTATGTGTTAAACTGATTTGATTTAAATAGCAGGGAATAAATGTGATATTTTTAAGGAGACATTTTAGTGTAAATCCAATCAGGCAAATGGAAATTCGCTCAGTCTGCAGGTTTGCTGCGGCGGGGGTATTTTTCATTTATAATCGTTATTATAGACAACCTAATGCGGCTATGAGTGGGAAGCATTTGTAGAAAACACTAAAAAACAAGGTCAGCTTTTGAAAAAAGATAAGATATTTAAAAACAGTTTTAATTACATCTAACTGTTGTGTACATCTTGAGTATTTCCATAATCTTTAAGTTTACTCTTATAAAGTAATCGGAAATTATTTTAAAATAACGCCTGTAATGCTTCGCAATTGCTCGAATTCGAGCAACAGGTACACTAGTATTTTCTATCATTGAAAAGAATCTATCTATATATACTTATTTAATACGCAAGAAGGATTTTTGTGACAATTACTCCTCCGAAACTACTGAACCGATTGACATGTTTTTGGTGTCATTAGAAAGAGCGTAACTTGAAGTTGTGCAGGAAACTTTCTTTTTTAGAGAGTGAGGCCCTGGGGCCCTTTAAAGTTTCATATTTCTCCATAAGACTGATTTTAAAATTGATTTTCTTTTGTATCATGCCATGTTTTGCAATATAACGTTCCAATGTCTGCCGTTATTACTACTTTTGCCTATATTTAATTAATCATATTATTCCAGACAGAGATCATCATAGGTTCATGAGGTTATTGTCATGGATGTTTTCAATAATTGGAAAAGTCTTTGATTGTGTAACAATACAAAATAATACAGAAGGGCACGTTGTCCATTTTGTCCATATTTTGTTAAATTAATATTAGTGTAGGTACAGCAACTGGATAAAACATTTTACAATATTTATGTAGAAATATGTGCATGACTTAAAAAGTCATTAAACTGGAAAACTATGCGATTTACTGCAGACTTTTCAGAGAGGTTACTTTGATGTATTCATTCCGCTTGGTAAAAACATAATAAGGGTATGTATACAAATAACAACTTCAACTTTTAGAGAGCCTTTGAATGTTATTAGACTAACGAAGAGGGTTCTGCATGTTAACTATTGCTACTCAGCAACAAAAACAATTTAATTTTTTTTTAAATATATATTCTTAAGTGGACTGAGCAGCAGCCTAAAAATACTATGTAACTTATTTATACAGTTACAAAATGCCCAAACTCGCATTTATAATTCCCCCAACAGATTAATTATCTGTTGAAGAAGTTCATTGAGCTCTTACGTGTCTAATAACACACAAACCAAGAACCCTTGCTTAGAATGGTACCGCGCGGTACCTATCTTTGTCAAATTATTTGCAGTGGCCTATATTACGGACCGTGTAGATAATTACTAGGTTGGTAATTATTGAAAATAACATGACATTTTGGCTGCAAAAATGGCACAAAGAGTAAATACTATTTAAGCAGCTACTGTCATGACAGAAAGGTCATATTCCTTTTAAACTAGATCACATAATCCTTTATAAGATACCTACGTTGATTAACAATGTATTTAAACGTCAATATTTACGTAACAGCCAATTTACAGTATTCTTTGTTTTTTGGAAATGTCACTTTGCTATGTCATTTGCATTATTTGTTGCCAATGAAGCTGCACGCCAATATAAACGAAGAGGCCCCTAACCGTCGACTTCGACGGGTTTCTCCTAGTGTGAATATATTATTTGAACTTCAGTATATGTGCACACCGCGCTAGTTGTAGTGAGCATGTTCAGTCATTAACAACTCATTAACTGTAGGCAACAAATTTAAAAACTGCCCCACAATAATAGTACTCAACAATATATTAAGTATATTTTAAGTTTTGTTGTATGCAATTATTTTAAATCACTATTACACACAATCTATATAGAGGCACCAAATTGTTTAAGTTTAGTTTTGGTACAAATAGTACAAAAATGTAGAATAATTGTACTACGTCAACAAGTGAAAGAAGTTGATCACCAAGAATATAGTGGTCACTAAATTTGGTCACTACAACACTACAACTTCCACCAACCTACCACCAACTATCAACTTTTATTTAATACGTTTTATGGTCGAATGACTTGTCGTAGGAAGTAGACCACAGTACTCACTACTCAGCAGTGCTACGTGCTGACCAGGTAAACATTCTGCTGATCTGTTTGCCGACTATTAATGTAGGGATATCACAGTACAAGTGTAGTATACAGGTCAAGACTGATTAGAAAGAACTACCTACTCATTTTAGGTAGACCAAATAAAAATAAATAGCCTACAAATTAAATAATAATTACGATTTTACGTATTTTAAAAAGTTATTTCACATGTTATCAAAGAGAAGACGATTTAGAACAACAAAGAAAAATCAAATGTTTGCTTGTTTGGGTTACAACACTTTCCAAAGCAAGTCTTAAGAACCGAGATGCAACATTTTCATAATAACTCGCTTTTTAAACACTGGAGTTTGGAGCTATTTAATTAAAGGCATAGTAGGCCAGTAGTGGTACTATAGGGTGCATTTTTGCTGTAACCTATCTTCGTAGATGTACCGAAATTATAGAATATATATTAAAATAGTCAAATACAACAACATCCCCATAATACTGTATAATTGATTTCCCCATACAATTACCGTATTTACAGGACCAAGGAAATAAAAATTTGTATTTTGTAATACTCAAATACCATACATTTAAGTGGCTATTGGTATTAGGGTGAGACAATATGAACATGCCGGCACAGATTAGAGAAATAGTCCAGAGAATTGAATTGAGTTCATTTTCTGTGATATAGGCCATCGGGGATCGTCCCTATAAAGTTGAATGAACTGACGGTATGCCCCAAAAGAAAAGGCGGTGATGTTTGTGTACATAGGAGGGGGGGGGTGAGGGGGGAGAGAGAGAGGACAAAGAACCTTTCTCCCTCCCCTCGGAGGGGATTCTCACTCTCTGGCTCTCTAGTCCTCTGCTCTCCTCTCTTCTCCTCTCCTCTCATCTTCTCTTGGATTGTTGGATTGTCGGGAGTTCTCGGAGCGTTCGACGGACACTGGGCAGTGGGCACTTGGGCAGTAGGCACTAGGCAGTAGTGATTGACTACACTCAGTGACTAGCCAGTAGACTGCCAGTAGACCCGCTCCTGACTTCTCAACGACGTCAGCCGAGGTAGGAAAATTATTCTATGTTACAAGTAAGCTTAAAAGACTAGGTGGTTGATGCTCATTATGATAGCCATATATTACCCTAGGAGGATTAAATGTTTATCCTCCTAGCCTAGATATTACCACAGTAGCCTACAGTTATGGACTTGGAGTTTCGCGCTAACCGGGTTTACTCTCGGAAAATCGTATTTTAACACAGATTGTTCAAACTCTGCAGTCAATGTTAAGTTTCAGTTACTTTCAACATTGTTGTTGTGTCAGAAAATCATATTCAAACACAGATGGTTCAAACTCTGCAGTCAATGTTAAGTTTCAGCTACTTTCAACATTGTTGTTGTGTCAGAAAATCATATTCAAACACAGATGGTTCAAACTCTGCAGTCAATGTTAAGTTTCAGTTACTTTCAACATTGTTGTTGTGTCGGAAACAGTGGCGTCATTTCACCAAATCCTTGGGGGGGCAAACACCGGGGGGTATGAAATACCCCCCCCAGCAAACAAGGGGGGTCCGTGCCCCCCCCTGGAAAATTTTGCAGTTTTGAAACAAAAAAGAGGGTTTAAGCTTATTTCAATTGTCAAAAGCACTTCAAATATAAAAAAAATATTAGTAAAATTTATTTAAATTTAGGCAGAAAGTTAATGAAACTAAGAATTATTGACAACAGACAGAAACACAATAATTTTATGTTGGTAAGTTAGTCATCTAAGAAACGTGATCAATAGTTCCATGATGTATTATTATTATGTTTGTTATTAGATTCATGACCAATTTCTCTTGTACAGCATTTAGCAATGAATACGGTTGTCCATAGCCTATAGTTTATAACAGTTTATTTTGGTTTTTAAATAAAATACAAGTATTTAAGAACTTAAAAGCAAATAAAATTTTATCACCAATAAAATAATTTGACACAAAAGTACAAAATGTTCTATTTAACTATATTAAATTGGTAGTCTACAATGTTAAAAATAAATTACGTACAATTTATACACATGTATAAATTTAATGACAAAGCAATGTTTCTAAAAATCTGAATTTTTATGTATACATATAAACTAGAAGTAAGTGGTTTATCGTACAGCACCAAACAGAAAAAGCAAATGAATAACAAAACTACTAATAATTTATGTAAACTCAAAATGTGCTATCTAAGATGATAAAACAATAATAAATTTTGTTTAAAATTACTGTACAAGAATATACAGATTTTTGTCTGCTGTGCTTTTCAGGATTTGACAGGAGAAAATATTTGTATATTGGCTAGTACAGCATATTTTTTTCTCTAGCCCAGGATGTTAAAGAATGAATGAATGAATGTTTTTTTATTTCCACATAATATATACAGAAAACAATGACACACTTTTTAATACAAAATACTTAAAAAATAAAACTAAGACGAAGAATAAAAAAGAACATTTCTGTATAAACTAAATTAAATTGATTGTAAGAAATACAGCAGACATAGGCAAGTGCTGCCTGTGCGTCTGCTGGGTTGCTATTTAAATATTTATAGTAACCAAGTTATATGGAATTATGCCTATAAAAGGATGAATAATGGAATTTAGACTGTTGCTTGAATGTTATTAGTTTAGAAAGGAGATTTATGAATTGTAAAATTGAATAGATCTACAATGAATACAGTTTTGAACAGGTGGGGACTAGACTACTAGGATTAATGCTGGATCAGGATAGAGGGGGCAAGGTTCGGGTCAAACGCGCCGGTAATCAGCTGTGATGATAACGTCGGCCTCATCTATACCAAGCCTGAAGAGAAATTGTTTGATTCTTAATTTGAAAACATTAATTGATGGTAATTCAAAAAAATTATCATAAAGCAACCGTCGCTTTCGACGGGTTTCACCCTAGTCTATATTTATAAAAAGAGGAAGTTTGTATATATATATTTTAACGTTATGGACTCCGAATGGTTATGTTTTTAATTTAATAAATAATTTTTGATATTGGGTCAATTAGGAGTTTTATTTTTTAAGTGCATAATTCGTTAAACTTATTGACTTTCTTTTTTTCGAAAATGTTTATAAAAACCTACTGTATTTGTATGGTTTATTCCCAAAACAATAATGTCTGGGAAACGAAAGTAGCCAGTTAATACTTTAAGTTAGTAATTTTAGTGGATTACTAAAAGTTTATCTACATATTCTCTTAAGCGTTCTCTTTCAGTTGCGAAGCACGGGTATGATGGCTAGTATTGTAGGCATAAGTGCATAGGAAATAATAATCTAGCATGTGTTAGATACCTCAATAATATTACGGTAGTATTACAATATATTTCCCTTACGTGTTAGAATATAAACAATAACCAAATACTTATATTCACAACCTGTATCTTAACGTAGGCCTATACACCAAGCACACCAACAAAGTTGAAAGTAACTGAAACTTTAAGGCTTATGACAATTCTTCAAACTGCGACACAAAGAGTGATATAAAATAATGTGAGCATTTAGCATTGTTTAATGAGTAATAAATAGGTGTAGAAACAACAATGACATTATAGTTCAAGCAAATAAGTCCAAATGAGGAAAAATAGAGGAACAAATCTATGTATTCCCAATTTTTTTTAAAATGTGTCAGGGAGGGTCCCCTAATGAATATATGATAGGTGAGAATAAAATCACCCTGCCGCTCTCTGGTGGTGGGAGGTGTAAATGCCCCAATTTGCGGTTTTTTGCTTATAACTTAAAAACGGCGTGTCGTGGCTTAAATTTTTCAGCGTAAAAGTTAAAGCTTATTACATTTGCTACAACTTTGATCATATACATTATTAGTGAAAGACGCATAGTTTCTGAGATATCCGCGCTCAAAGAAAATAATGTTCGAAAACAAATTTTCATCTCACATTTTTTGTAAAATCTTATTTGTTTCTCCTTCTCTGTTATTTTTCAGAAATATTGACGGAAAGAAGGTTGTATATAATTAAATTTACTTCAATAGTATATACAAATATGTAAATAGATAAGATGTAGGTATAAAGTTACAGTGTTTTTAAGATTAAAAGAGAAAATCATGAATTACACAAATAGTTGCAAAGTTTTGATTTTTTATCATTGCACGATTTGTATGGTTTCTGATAATTGATTAGGCCAAATATAAGTAATTTAAGGAAAAGATTGGTAATAGTTATGTAAATAACAATTTGACAAACTAAAAAGGTTATCTATTTATTTTGATAATCCAAGTTAAAACAGTTAAAACATACAAAATAAATTCATACTTAATTATAGAACTAATTTTGACTGAGCCTACTGAATGTGGATCCAGGTGTGGATGCAGAAAAAACGGCATCCACTGTTCCCAGGTATGTACCTGCGAGGGAGCTTGCCTGAACCATGCAACAACAATGTGAAGATGATGATGAAGAAGACAATGAAAAGAATAAGATCAATCTTCATCATTACATGAATTTGTGATGTATTTCTCAGTGGCAAGAACTAGAATATTTAATTATAGAACTAATGTTATCTTAGCCTTTGTTTTTGCAAGAACAAAGGTTCAGTCAACATTAGTTCTATAATTAAGTATGAATTTATTTTGTATGTTTTAATTGTTTTAACTTAGATCGTCGTAATAAATAGATAACCTTTTTATTTTGACAAATTGTTATTTACATAACTATTACCAATTTTTTCCATAAATATAATTATATTTGGCCTAAACAATTATCAAAAACCATACAAATCATGCAATGATAAAAAATCAAAACTTTGCAACTATTTGTGTAATTCATGATTTTCTCTTATAATCTTAAAAACGCTGTAACTTTATACCTACATCTTATCTATTTACATTGTATATACTATACTGTATAGTTATTTAGACTATACTAAGTAAATTTAATTATCTACAACCTTCTTTCCGTCAATATTTCTGAAAAATAACAGAGAAGGAGAAACAAATAAGATTTTAACAAAAAATGTGAGATGAAATTTTTTTTCAACATTATTTTTTTGAGCGGTGATATCTCAGAAACTATGCGTCTTTCACTAATAATGTATACGATCAAAGTCGTAGCAAATTTAATAAGCTTTAACTTTTACATTGAACAGTTTAAGCTACGAGACGCCGTTTTTAAGTTATAAGCAAAAAACCGTAAATTGGGGCATTTACACCTCCCACCACCAGAGAGCGGCAGGGTGATTTTATTCTCACCTATCATATATTCATTAGGGGACCCTCCCCGACACATTATTGAAAAAATTGGGAATACATAGATTTGTTCCTCTATTTTTCCTAATTTGCTTGGGCTATTAGTTACAAAATATGGTTTATCATTCAATGAATAACACATTTCTTATACCGTCTTTCATAGGAGTTATTGTTCCTATGTTAACTGGTTTATCTTCTTTTTGATGAATATAATATAAATAATGCTTTTGGAAGAATCTTTAAATAGTATTAAAATTGTATTGGTGGACATTTTGTGGTACACACTTCTGCGATTTCATCAGTAGTGTTATGCAGATTAAATCTGTACTTTTTTTAGAAAAATATCTGTTGAGAAGGCACGTTCTTACTTCAAAGGGAGGCCCACCCTAAAGGTGTCGAAGTGTAGTGTTATTTTCACAAATCTCACTTAAGGTCAACCAAGTGGGCCACGGTCCGTAATAGGCCACTGCAAAACATCTGTCAAGATATAGGTACTATTTTAGGCAAGGTTTCTGTGTTTGGATGTTATTAAGACACGATAAGAGCATAATGAACTTCTTCTGCAGATAAATCATCCGTTGGTTGAGAGAAATATGCCTAATTAAATATCACAATCCAAGCGCATTAAAATGACCCTAGCCTGAACGTTTTTGTAGTATCGAGTTTGTAACATCCCCTCCCCCTCAACTAACATTCACTCTATCACTCACATGTACCCCTCCAATCACAAATATCATCACAATCACATCTAAATGAAAATTTTCAATTTCATTTCAATTCTCCATAAAAACCTCTCCTATCATAACTACTTATGTTTTTTTTGTGTTACTATCTGGGTAAGTTACCGGTGCGCTTTGAGAAATTTCTTTTAGAGTTAAATTAAAAGGTTTTTGTTGCTGAGTAGCGCTACTAAACATGTACAACCCTTTTCGTTAGTTTAAGGGGTAGAATAAGGCAGAAGCTAGTCAGGTTTGCCCCATTTTACAACAAAAAATTTTAATAATTCAGCTATTTCTTATTCGATCTTTTTGAACTTGGTATTGTTTGATAGGTAATTAAAAATACTAAATAAAAGTGCTCTTGACATTTGTTCATAAAATCAGCCATTCTTTAGTAATTTAAGTTTAAAAGTTTTAAATGGCCGCCAATTTTAAGTTGAATCAAGATAAAATATTTTTTGAACACGGGTCTCTTCTACCTTAACCTACATACCAAGTTTCATAAAGATCGGTTGAAAAAATTAAAAGATAAAAATGTTTATGTAAATATACAAAATGGCGGATATCTGGTTAACGAAGCGATTTTGGAGAAAATGTAATTCTTGATTTTCTCTTTATTTTGATCCAAGGAATCACTAGGCAAAATATGTCCCCACCTTTTTTGAACACCCTGTATATTTGAACGTTATGGACTCCGCAACCGCTCGACATATTGTAGTGAAACTTTCAGGCATTTAAGCGGGTCGCCGGAATTTTATCCCCCTGGAATTTTACCCCCTGGGCAAAGCTGACGTCACTATGACGTAGTAACCTGAGTGGCCAAAAGTTTGTTCGCGGCCGGAATTTTACCCCCGTGGATTTGGAAGTCTAATGAAAATAGTCAGAGCGTGATTAATTAGATTAGCGGTAAAACCCGGAACTTTACCCCCTGTCCATATAACAGCGTTTAGACAACTGAAGATGTACGGGCCGGATTTTTACCCCCGGAATTTTACCCCCGGAATTTAACCCCCCGGAATTTTACCCCCAGGAATTTTACCGCCGGATTTTTACCCCCCGGAATTTTACCCCCTGGCTGATTTTAGAAATTGAATGATTGATTTTCTTATTTCTGTTTTTAATTAATTGTAAACATTTTATTATTTAGTAGCCTATCTTTATTTATTTATTTTGTAATCTCAACTAAGTAAACATAATTCGCTGTTTTATTTTGATCATATTAACCAACAGTTGGCTTCAAAGATCGAATCCTGACACTCGAATCTCAAAATTAATATTAAAACCCTGTTCGATTAGTTAATGTTACATATAAATTAAGATAGGCTACTTAATAATAAAATGTTTACCATTAAATTAAAACTGAATTACGATAATTAATCATTCTCACTAATTTATATATCTGGCCAGGGGGTAAAATTCCGGGGGTAAAAATCTGGGGGGTAAAATTCCGGGGGTAAAAATCCGGGCCGTACATTCTAGGTTTTTATAATTTTATGTGTTCTAATTAAACTCACAACCGTGAAAATATATGTTTAATTCCGCGTTTAATCCATCGAGCTGATGTCGCGAAACTCAAAAGTTCGCGGCCGGAATTTTACCCCCTGGTTTGTGACGTCACGTTTGCCCAGGGGGTAAAATTCCTGGGGGATAAAAATCCGCTACCCTATTTAAGCATTATTCAAGGATGGTTTGTGGGAAGTTTGGTGCAGATCCGTCAAAAGGGCTCCGCCCCAGTGGCTCTGGAGTTTCCCATGTTAACCTTATGAGTACTTATATTTAAATGGAATTAAAGAATCTTAACAGCTGTTTCAACTAAACGATTTGATTATGTGATGATCAATAAAATTAAAAGGTTACAAAATGTACCAACAGGGTACAGCACTATTAATTGTCTAAATTTATGACAACAGTTGCTAATTTCAACCAAGCAGCTGTGATACAAAATTAGAACTGTCAAAGTAGGATTGTTTACAGTTATGTTTATGTTTTTAATTTAATAAATAATTTTTGATAGTGTGTGAATAAGTAGTTTTATTTTTTAAGTGCGTAATTCATTAACTTATTGACTTTCTTTTTTCCAAAATATTTATAAAAAGCTATTGAATTTATATGGTTTATTTCCCTAAAAATAAAGTCTGGGAAACGAAAGTAGCCAGTTAATATTTTAAGTTAATACTTTTAGTGGATCACTAAAAGTTTATCTACATACAACAGATATATGGAATAATTATTATTCTCTTAAGCGTTCTCTTCCCGTTGCGAAGCACGGGCAAGGTGGCTAGTCTCTTATAGTTTTCGAATAAAACAGTTGGCACACTTATATCAATCACCCTGTATATACTGGTCCATCTGTTGCACTTGATGTTTCTTGTGATATTTAAACGTTGATCCGGCAGTAGATGTTCGGTCGTCAGCCTTCTCATTTCTCAATAAAGAGGCCGGGCTAAAGGCTATCAGTCGTTATCAACTTGCTCCCAATTTTGGTTCCTGAGGATGCGTGGGCAAAATGAAACTCCATTTTGTTACGAATAGAAATTCGATTGACGTGTAGCTGTTAGTTTAGCAAAACACTATTTAATTTGGATATGACCAAAGATATTACCTATTTAGGTATCGCCTATATAAATATAAGCATATTATTTGTTATTTGTTTGAAAACATTGCCAAAGTTAATAAGTTAAGTTGTCAAACATTGCACTAATCTTTTGAACTTTATATAATTATAATATGTTGCTTGTTAAATAGTTAAGAAATAATGTTTAAATATTAAGCGCTAGCAGTTACCCGGCGCGCGTTGCTGCCGCTGCCCTTAACAACTATTATTTTAAAAGGTAATTTAATTGTTCTTTACGATAAATAATAAAAGTGTATACCAAAAATAAAATAGAATATTTTACTTAGGTGTATAAATATATACGTTTTTAGGCGTACCTACCACCACGTGCGCACGCAACATACAGCTGTCCGTGTGAAAAGCATGCATTTTCTAAATTTAAACCGACGATAGTCAGGGATTGCCACAGTGCTTTATAATGGTGATTATGAAAGCAAGACACAAAGGAAATTGTAGTTATGCTTAAATTCAGAGGGTAATTCGGATGAAATCATCAGTATTCTTGGAATTAAGACTAATTCTCCTTTAAACTCACCACTGATAATTTTTGCTTCAAATGTTTTAAAGCCAAAAGTTCAAGAGTACATGTCAAACGTATACCAGCTTCAATTCAACACGTTTGTGAAATCATCAGGTATTTTGAGACCTTGGTTATTTCTGACAAAGAAAATATAATAATGTAAAAACATTAGAAGTGAAACATCATGATTATTTATATTACTTCATCTATGCTATCACATTGTCCAGGGTGTTAAGTGTGAATGCGTTTGCTGAGGCTCTGTACTGCGTGTGATATCAGCACTGGCACAGCTGTCAGCTGTCTTTTATCACTAACGTACAGAAATATCGCTTACCTCACTGACTACAACTACAGGCGAGGCTTGGCTTGGGTGCAGCAGGCCAGGAGCAAAGTAGGCTACACAGTGTAGTACACACAGTACCGGTACCTGACCCCACCGTTACGCCGAGGGATCGGATGGAAAACGATTCTTGTCAAAAATTATATTTTCCTTCAACTGAAATGTAATTTTAAGTATCCGTCAATCCGTCGTACAACCACATATTGAAGATAGTAGGTATTATACTCGTATCTTTCATCCAAGGTACAACTGCAGCATAAACAGCTGTTTTCATTATGCGTTAAAGTTGTTCGTTTTTTATCCCTAGGATCAAAAGAATCAACACTTGAAATGAAATGAAATGAAATGAACTTTAGTCGTGGGCATATACTGTACATTTGTCCCCTTTGTATACATATTTGTCATACAATTCATGTCTTCAAACGACAAAAACAGGCCAAACAGTCAAAGTAACTGTTTTTGTTTTTATTGAAAAACAATATGCAAGCAAAATGAGAGCTAAATTATATAAAAAAGAATATGTATAACATTTTAGTTTTTATTAGTTAGGTTAGGGCCTAGTTAAAATAATGGTGTAGTAATGGAGTAGGCCTATGACGAAATATATAATTCACGAAAACGAATTTTAAGTACCTTTATGTACCATCCTTATCATTTTCCAACCCCATCTCCGCCTCAATTTAGTTACAGACCCTACTCGACTGAAATTTTTCTCGTGTCAAAAATAATCACCAAAGCCCTATCAATGAAATACAGTATAGTATTAAACTGAATAGGATATTTAAGGATTTAAATCTATATTGTATGAAATAAGGCGACTTGATCTTCAAACTTGTGAAGGAATCAGTTTGCAAAACGACGGCAGAGCCGAGCTGAATGGAACGGACGTCCGGAGATAAGCGGCACTATGATAAGACACACGAGTCCTACATCACACCCACCATGGTACAGTATGATGTCTCTGGCGGATGTACGGCTATATAAAGACAAGTGATATACATATTGCCAATCCATCAACTAAATGTATTCGTATTATTCAACCCCCATTATCCAGCACTTTATCTGAGTTCTACAGTAAAACAATAATTTGATACAAAACATATCAATTTCTATCTCTATAATCAAATACTTTTGAATTATACTGTTTGCGAATTTTCTATGTAAGGGTTGTGATAAGGGATGTGAATCATTTTACGTGAACACATAACTATAATTATAATATAGGACTTCGGGAATTAATATTTAAAAAGACGACTTTGAAATATATCGGATATGCCGATTATTGTCCCCTCCGAAGTTCATGAGGTCGGTCGTTGATGGTCGTAGGTCAGTCATCTAGAGACGACTGCAAGCTTACGTTAATTAATTACACCAATTGAACGTCTCCGTCTGTCGAACTACGGGTTTGCTAATCGGCACTCCGATCCTGATCCATGAATACTGTAGTATGAATATTACAATGAATTTCTACATCAGCATTTTAAAAGTGTCAGTCCAGTTTAATTCAAGTACAAGTTCAGATTAATAAATCGTGAAAACTACCATTTAGGTTAATTCGTTGTAGCTCACGTATGGATTTATTTATTTATTTAATCTAAGAGACTATTGAGATAAAACTAATCAAACAAGCCTGTAAAAACTGTACACATTTTGTGCTATTTACCTTCTTTACTGCCATTCCAGAATTTTCCCACTTACTTTGAACAGCTAATTCACGCAAGAATAATAATAGATAGACAAATAACGAAATTACCCAAAATACCGATAGAAAATGCTGAAGAAGATAACCAATGCACTTTGGTATGACACTAAAGAAGTCTAAATGAAGAACTTAAGATAGCCACAGTCATAAGGAAGAAACAATGATCTTACAGGGAAAGATATGTTTCGAAATTAGAATCTCATCCAAATCATTTAGCAATTGAACTTGCTCAATAACGCAGACGCGATTTGTAGACTTAGGAAACCCTCAACTAGACATGCCATCCTCATGTTAAATTTGTAGCCAGATTTTGATATCAAAATCGTCGTAGTTGATGTCAGCCACCTACAGATTGCGCTGATCTAGATTACTAAGTTATGTCAAATACACAAACTTAGGGAATGACTTACGATAAGTTATAGCAATAGTTATGACCCATCAACCTGGTCAGCAACTCATAATAAGGTATAAAATAGAAGTTTAGACGCTAGCGCATTCTGTGACTGGCTCACAAAACTACGTTCTTTTTAATACAAAAAAAATAGCTGTAGCCACAGCCATCTTAAACTCCAGGCCGCGGCCTGGTAGAATTGGCAACGTTGCAAGGAGTGTTTTGTCTATAGACGTCCAATAAAATAACAAGGCAGACAGGTGTCACCAGCTCATTAATTTGCGTACTATTCATTTGAATTTATTAAATGATTGAAAGTAAAACTTATAGAATTGAATACCAAAACAATATTTAAATTGAAAATCTATTTTTTTACATTTAAAGTGGAGTCAATATTTTCATAACCCAATAACCAAGCTTTCGTATTCTTAAAACAATACACAAATACCATTAGCTGCCTCCAAACAAAACAGCTGTTACAACCCTACTTGCGATGTTGCCACTTCGAAGGCCGTGGCCTGGAGTTAAAGGTGGCCATGTTAGCAGCTATTGTTAATGTTCAAAGGTTACTGGCTTGTTGCATTGCATGACATTTACTTCGTTCATCATATTTTTATAGAATTGTAAAGTAAAAACAAAATAAAAAAATAACGAGCTGCCAGCGTGCTTTGCAACAGGATGCGTAAGAGAACAATGTTGGTTTTTGAGATTTGCTGTATGAAATAGTTACACATGCCTCATGCATGGTTAATTTACAAAAAAAAAACACTCAATTTTCAGGTAAGGAGTTTAAATTTTATAGGCAAATTAGTGCGGTTTAAAAGAGATGCTCATGCGTTTGCAAATATGCTTTAACTTCATGTGTAACTACATGATTTAATTTGAAGAGATATCCTTACTAATAAGTGTACTTAAATTTAAAACCCTAATTATATTTTAAGCCAGTAGATCCAACAGAATTTAAGAACACTCTGTAGTGTATCAATGCAATCAATAATTAGGCTACTTCTAATTCATGTCACATAAAGAATAAAAAAGTTAGTCAAGGCTTTTTTTCTGTATCAATGTAGCCTTACTGTATACATTTCACAGAAAACGATTTGTTGTATCGGATTGGCGATGTATTGGCGACGCCGTCGAGTGCTGCCAACATGACCCAAACAAAACCTTCTTGAAGAAGCATACCTCACCTGCGTATTTTTTATTATGTTTTAAAGGGTGATAATGATGTAGACAATTGATTTAATATTCATAATATTTTATACACTCTGAAATAGTTATCTTACTATACTTAATAATATTAATTTATCACTGATGTTTTGTTATCTCTATTGTTTAGTTATTTATCACTATTATTATAAGCGAGCTAGTTTTTTTTATTCAGTGAGTTTCATTCAGCGAACACAGAATAAAAGGGAATCGGCTTGTGGGGCTTAGCCATTAGGGGGCTATTATTTTCAACAATATTTTCGACAAAACTACACACTCTAAACTTCATTTTGATGTACCATGTGCCTACATTTTATTTGGTTAATGGCCTAAAAACGATGACCGCAAAATTTGACCTTAGGCTATCACTTAAATAATAATGGATGGATATTGCTTTGCTTTATTAAATTGTGTTCATGCAACTGTTTTACATCGCATTGCCAAACGTCCAAACAGTGATACAAAATCGAATAAAGTTATAGATTTTAGATTGCTACAAATTATACCAATCTATTAAAAAACTCCAGAGTAGAATATGAAATGCGATTTTGAAATGGATTTGGGATGTTCGATAGGTCGTATGCCGTGTCTCAGCATCTTCTTGACAGGCGTCAGGCTTGGCTTGGCCGGGCGAGTGGCGGTATGGTGGCGGTGTCCTTGGGTGTGAGCTCCAGCTCTTGTTAAATATGGCTTCTTGTTCTTGTGGGACTGTAACTTACGATAACACCACTCATATAACTAACGTTCAAAACGTTTAACGTGAGCCGCTTACCCATTGTTGTTGTTTCTCATTAGCATGTAAAATAAGGAAAGAGGAAGGGTCATACTTCATAAGCAGATCATAAAAATGGTTTATACTTATAATATATAAAGGATCCAGTCTTACAACTTACTAATTAATACAACTATTGTAGACATTTGATATGCACTCTATATACCCAAAACTATTGGTTTGGTGGTGGTACTTTTTTAGTTAGGCCTATACAGGATGTTAGATCTCCAAAAATGTGCATATCTGGTGACTGGTGAGTGGAACTGGCAATTTTGAATTTTTGAGGTTATTTATAGTTACCAAAATATTGTGACATGACTTAAGAAAAATGTTGCAATAAACATTTTCATATTATTCTACCTTCTAATTTCTACTTTATATTTTTAAAATATTTATTGATTATCGCATAAAAAACTTAAAATTTTTATTAAAATGTTTAATCTATTATCAACTCTTTGTATCACACTTTAAATGTATTTTTTATAGGCTAAGAAAATGTTTTAAACAAAAAGTAATCCAATCCGATCAATTATGCCCTCGAGAGAAAAATGAAGATAATTTAAAGTCAAATTCCTTATGAGAACTTGTAGAAACATGTTTTTGGGTTTGGTAACTTTTGAAGGAACTAATCTATACAACGAGTTATGTTTTCACCATTGACTATTGGATACTGAAGATATTACTTTTTATTCGAATACACATTTTTGGTTGTGAATAAAATGAATACCGGAGCTAGTCACATTTTACTCACTGATTTTCTCAAGCTACATTTGGAAGTGACACTGTTAATCAGCAAGTGATGGTCAAGTGATAATGTCAAGAATGACTCAGATAGGAGTGTGTTAAGCTCATCTGTACCAGTCACCAGCGTGGGGACCAACCAGACCATCTGGTGCTGATGACCTCACTAACTCACTAGATGTGTTTTTGTTAAGGTTCTTCAATCAAGAGCAATGGAATTGCAAGTGGCACTCAGTCTATAAATATGTCACAAATAACTTATCTAATTGGTTTTAATTTGCTTTGAAATTATTTAACCTGATAGCAATACCAGTTTCTTGAATTCTAGAACTTCGAGCTCCTGGATCTAAAACCGATTAGGAGATTTAATCACTTCCTCGAATTTCCTCCCTTCCTCCAATTAAATAGTTACCATGGCACAACAAGAAAGTGAAATAATAGACAATAAAATATTTGTTTGGTATATTCCTTAAAAATAGCAAAAACAAATATTTCTGTAAGTCCCAAAAAAGATCAGTCCACCTCAGAAACATTTGTCGTTGAAATACTGACTATTGTCCAAACCCCCTTAAAGTTTTACATTTTGATATTCTAAAAGTAAGTTCAAATTATTTATATTTGGATATTATGTCTATAAATAGAAGGTGTTCCTGGTTTAGTGATGTCAGTATGTTTCCTCTGTTGCAGGCAAGCTGGCAAGATGAGGGTCCTATCACTTGCATTGTTGTTCCTGTTTGTAATTGTATTTATAGACGATTCTTCTGCGCAACAGAAATTAGTAAGTGGTTTATAAGCAATTTTTCCGATCATTATAAGATCATTTCAAATTTGTCGGATGTACCCAATGAAGAGGTTGATATTTTTGAATTGATATACTAGAGTAGATGCTCAAACACGCTACAAAATTGAAACTCTACGCACTGTTTACTAACATGTAATGTAAAAAAAATCCTGCTGAGTCTCATTTGATTCTGATTAATCATAATAAAATGTCAGAGCAATAAAATAACAACTAAATTTATGAAAAAGGTTTGCTAGAGAGATTTAAAAAAGTGTGCGTATGTATCAATCAACAAAGGGTACTTTTTTGAATATTTTTTTTAAATTTATATTATATAAGTAGTCCTAAACATGCAAGAAAATATTTATATTAATTTCAATAAGAGGATCACAAATCAAATTAATTTAATTGATATATGGTAAATTACTAACCTATCTCTTTAATTACTTTAATTTTAAAAGTGAAATCAAGAATTAATTTGAAATGGTTTTGTGAATATAATTACATCAGCAGAAACACACCATTATTGCTGATGACTTACTTTATTTTGACTGACTTTGATGTTTGTGTTCGGACAGCGTAAGCACAAGAAGTATAAGCCCCGACACCATCACAAGTTGCAGCACATCCCTGAGGAGGAGACCCTGCCTGAGTGGAAGGAGGTGGGGATGGGGATGGAGAAGCTAGAGGTGCCTCAGGTCCCACAACTGCTCATCACCAACAATGTGCCAATCTCTGGTGAGTGTAACTGGCAATGTTCAGCTTATTTGATAGTTACAAAAATATAATGGTATTATGTTCCAACCCCATGTTTATGTTGTCATAAGTTGTATAATCATTATGGAAGTTGTTTTTAGCCACTTTCTTTGTCAGCAGTTTTGAAGAATTTAGACTTATTTTGATGAGTTAATTCCTTGTGCCTAGATTTAAAAATACAGTAGAAATAAATAAAATATGATTGCAGATCCGTGCCTACACAAGCACTGTGGAGCTGGCCGAGTTTGCCATCTCAGTGATGATGGTGAGGCAGAGTGTCTGTGTATCCCTTCTTGCCCACTGGAACGTGATCCTCGCAGAAAGGTGGGTTAACAAGTTTTTTTTCTAAGATGGTTTCATCTTGCTCATCTTTCAAGCAACCCCTCTCGCTCTCGTGGTTGTCTCAGTTCCCTGAGTAAACCCAATTGCACAAACCCAAAAAGCTAACCCCCACGAAGCACTACACTAGAAAGACAAGAATTATTGTGTGGATGGTACTCTTTGAATATAGTGTTTTTTCAGGTTGTTTCACACCCAATAGTAGATTTAATGACGAGTTCTATAAATTTAAATATCATCATTGATTTTTGGATACTGAAGTAGACATCCCATCTTTAAAATGTGAACCAACTGCAGCCAATTTTTACGGTGGACACGGTGGTTGCTGAGGGCCTCAAGGGGATTTCTTTTCAAGAGGGTTTAAATTTTGCCAAGCTTCAAAGAAGTTGTGAAGGTTGCAGGATTGGAAATCTGGATTTTGTCGCGATTATTGGAGACGAAGATGATGTCCCTGTAAAAGCAGAAGACGTTCACCATTTTGTCATGAGAACAGGAGACGATTGAAAGGATGTCTCCGTGGTTGGCAAAGATGTTAACTGTTTCACCTCTCATGGTAGGAGACATTTACAATTTCTTCTGTGATGACCACAATTTCATTATTTAAATAGATTTAAGTGAAAAATCAATCAGACAAATGGAAATTAGCTGAGTCCGCAGGTTTGATTTGGCGAGGGTATTTTGAATTAGTTTCGTGTTCAAGATCTCGCCTCATTTAAACTAATTAGTGTATAACAATATTTTAATTAAATCAATACTTTCCAAAGTAACCTGATTTTGGCTCAAGACCCACAAAAGGTCTAGCCCGCAGACCCCTAATATTATTTATCAAAAAATAAAATGAAATATTAGGTCTATATCCCGATTGGATCTAGAAAAGAAAGGGTCGAGTCCATTGTGTTGAAGCAATCACCACTTGTATTTCTAAACCCCCTACGCCTCAACCATCGAAGAATCAGAATGGAGTGGCCTCTCGGGTGTGGCCGCCAGGGGCCTTAGAGGTTCTAAATACATTCCTAATATGCCTAAATATGCTGTAGTTTACAATAGGTTAGCGTATTTGACAGAAAGTTAACAATAGCACTCTCTGTCAGTGTTTCAAATCAACTACCTTCATGTTTATCCTAAAACTAGCTACATCTTTTGCAATTGGATGTCTACTTCTTTTAACTAATAGTTAACAAACTACATTACTTCGTTTATTTATTTGAACCCCCAAAAATGTACTCTAAATTAGATTTTACATTTTTTAGTTTTGTAAATAATGTTGTTATTGACTGGTATACTACTAGAAGCGATTGCTGTAGGTGTGCACCAACCACAACGAGACCTGGGGTTCGGACTGTGAGGTCTACCAGATGCAGTGCTACTGTGACGAGGGCAGTGACAAGTGCACCAAGGAGGAATACCAGCACATACAGATAGACTACTACGGCCAGTGTCGCGAGATGCCGGTTTGTATCATTACTTACTTACATAATAATTGTCTAGACATGCCTTCAATTTATTTAACAAACAAACAGCCAAAAATCTAAAGGCAATTTTAAACTTTATCACTCAAGTTTGAATATAGTTTTTTTATTATATGTCCTCACAGGCTATTTTAGTTTGAGATTCTACTGTATAATGAAATACATAATGACTATCATTACAAAATAATAATAACTGTTAATCAAGTTTATTTATGAAAATGTGAATTAAAATTGTAGGAGTGCAAGGAGGATGAGATGGCAGACTTCCCTCGCCGCATGAGGGATTGGCTGTTCAACATCATGAGGGACCTGGCTGACCGACAGGAGCTGTCCCCCCACTACCTCAAACTGGAGCGCGAAGCAGAGACTAACCTCACCCGAAGATGGAGCAACGCAGCGGTGTGGAAGTGGTGTGACCTCGACGGCCACCCACACGACAGGTATAGAGCATTACAGCTTTAACTGTAACACAATTTTGTTTTAATTTACAAAAGGGTGATTTACTTAGTCAACGGTATTTATAATTTTTTACTAAAAAAACCTTTGAATAGCATTAGTATAATATCCACTCTTAACTAAGTTAACACCCCCACCGCAGCAAACCTGCAGACTCACTGAAATGTTCATAGCTTAATACGAAGTAAATAAATTTGCCTACGACCATTTGTTGTAGCCATTTCAGTTCAGTTCTTAGAATGGAAAAGTTTCACATAACAGCATAGTTTTACTTATCAACACGGATAACGGACCAATGAGGTTCAAGGATTGAGAGAGAAGAAGTAATGTTGTAATGAATCAAACTTTGAACTACACTAATCATCTGTTTAGGCCAATTAAATTGTTGAGTGATGATTAAATTGTTGGGGTGTTTGGTACAATGTTTCGTTGCATCACTGTTAGTGGCAGTGAGAGATTATAAACAAAAACATAACCTCTCTTAGAAGTTATGAGTAGTGATTTTAGTAATTAAAACACTGTCGTAGGTAAAGAATGGTAGTGTACGCAAGTTTTTGAGGCACTCATCAAGGCACACTTGTGATATGCCTAAATAAAAAAAGTAAGTTCAATTATTAACTTGTTGTTGTCGATTTGCCTTAAATTTTATACTCGTGTCGTTAACACTATCTTTACGCAATCGTTGTGTAAACTACTATTGCCAAATTTGATCAATATATACCCATATTGGCAGTTTTAGCGAGTTTCCTTACAGGGAAGTAGTTATTACCGTAGGTCTCATGGTAAGACCTAGGCCCGGGACCGATTTACTTTTTCATTTTGATGTACCCAGAGGCCAAAAACACCATTCGTTCAAATTTTTATATATGTATATATATATATATATCTATATATGTGTCCGTCCGGACGATAACTTAAGTAATTTTTGTCCGATTTTGATAAAATTTGGTTTGAAGGAGTAAGGCGGGATAAACTTGAATGAGTTTGCGAACCAGCATGATCGGACCATGGGAATGGGGTTTAACAGGGGGTTTTATGGGGTAAAAATGGGTTTTTCTCACTTTTTACCCTTAAAACACAAAATTTATAAATTTTTCTCCAAACCTTTTTAAAAAGCTTAAAAAACAAATAATTTAGTATATCAAAGTGTTTGTGTACAGTGATTGGTTACGGAGAAAATTCAAAAAAATGTTAATTTCAAATTCCCATGTTATTCTTATAGAAAATATTGTAAAATGTTGTGGCTTGTTAATGAATATATTTTGATCAAACTTGGCAGATTTATTTATTTCAAACTAAGCTATTGATATTTTAATAAAAAACCGCACTTTATTAGTTTCCCTGTAGCAGCTAACCTAGGTCACAGAAAACATACTACTATAACCCAGAATGCCAACCGCATGGTAAAAAGCATTAAGTGTTTTGAGAGAGCTTTGCCTGTCAATCGTAGGCAGCGCCACCAGCGTTGCTATGCTGAGTGCATGGCAACGCTGGTGGCGCTGCCTACGATTGACAGGCAAAGCTCTCTCAAAACACTTAATGCTTTTTACCACGCGGTTGGCATTCCGGGGTAATAGTAATATGTTTTCTGTGCCTAGGTACTCGTTAAACATAAATGTTAATTTAATAGATTAATTGAAAATCAGTCCAGGCAAATGGAAATACACTTAGTCGGCAGGTTTGCTGCAGCGGTGGTATTATTATTCTCCATAAGAATAATATGAGGATAAGAATAATATCTTAACCCTTCAAGTGGCAGTGCGACTATAATAGTCACGTTTTGTAAAGGTTTTTGAACACCAAATAAACGTGAAATGTGAATCAGCAATATATAATTTTGTAACTAACATAAATAGTAAAAGTTACGGAGTAGAATGCTTTATCACTGGTCTGTCAGATCATGATGGGCAACTGTTTAAGTTAATAGTAACTAAGGGTAGCAATGATAAGAAGTGTAAAATAAATTTGGAGAGTAGAAAGTTCAGCCAGGATAGTATAAACATGTTTATTAAAGATCTAGCTAATGAAGATTGGACCCAGCTGTACACTAGACCAGTAGATGAAAAGTTTACCTATTTTTACGATATTCTGAAATATTATTTCAATTTGCATTTTCCAAAAGCCAAAACAGTAAAACATAATAATCGCAACCAATGGATTGATGATGAAGTCATTTTTAAGAGAAGAAACATAATTGATCAGTACCATGTGTATAGAAACAACAAAAGTAATATAGTATTAAAAAACCTTATTAAAGAACAAAAGAAGCAGTATAACCTAATGATTCAAACAAAGAAAAAAAATATGTTTAGTAATAAAATTAAAAATTCTGCTAATGTTAACAAAACGGTATGGAGAATGGTGAACAACGAAATACGAAGTAAAAGAGAAAAGCAATTTTCTAATATTGTTCTAAAGCACAATGGAATTAAAATTAAAAACCCTGATATTGTTTCAAATGTTTTAAATGATTACTTTGCTGATGTGGTGGAAAATCAGGTCATACCCAAAATTAACCTTAATAAAAACGTGTTACCAGTTGGTATAAACGCTTACTCTACAGAAACAAGATTCAATTGCAAAACCATTGACGAGAAAATACTAAATAATATGATTGATTCTCTGAAACCAAAGTGGTCATCCGGATATGACGAAATTCCAACTAAAATTCTAAAAGAAGCCAAATCAGTTCTATTAAAGCCATTGGTTCACGTTATAAACTCTTCCCTTATAACTGGTGTTTACCCGGCACAGCTAAAAATTTCCAAGATAATTCCTGTTCATAAAAAGGGGACACTTGAGGAGGTTTCTAATTATAGACCATTAGCAATACAACCATCTCTTTCCAAACTCTTTGAGAAAAGTATACTGTACCAATTAATAGATTATTATGAAAAAAACAATATGTTAGACTCAGAACAACACGGCTACAGAAAAGACAAGTCCACCACATCAGCATTGATATCTTTTATTGAAGATATTTTAGATAATTTAGATAAAGACAATTGTGTTGTTGGTGCTTTTTTAGATATGACTAAAGCTTTTGATAGTGTTCACCATCCCACATTAATCAATAGGCTTGGAAGTAATGGTATTTCTGGTAAAGAGTTAAACTGGATTAAGTCATACTTAAAAGGGAGGAAACAGTATGTTAACATTAAATTTGTAGACAACAAAAATGAATATGATGTTAAATCATCAATTTGATGTTGCTTCATCAAATATTCCTTTTTTAGAAATTTGCCCAGAAAAAAAACAGAAACTGCAGATATAGCAAACAATTTGATTAACCAGCAAACACTATTAACAAAAGTAACATTGCCTCAAAAATACAACTGTTATAAGAAATTAGATGCAATTCTACATTGGAACCTCCAAGGAGTAAATAAAAAAGTTGAAGAACTAGAATTGTTTATTTTAAATTTAAAAGATTGTAATGTTAAAATTATATGTATGAATGAGCACTGTGTAAAAAAAGATAGTAGCTACTTGCTTAACAGAATGTTAAACTTTAGCTTGGCAGATGGTTATTTTAGGGAAAAATCGGAGGGAGGTTCTTGTATATTAGTCCACGACTCTTTGACTTATGTTGTAAGAAATGATTTAAAGATATTTAATGATGAATATGTATTTGAAGGATCATTTATTCAGATTAATTCACTAGCATTAATAATAGTGTCAATTTATAGAATACCTGGCAATAAAGTTACAAAGGAATTTCTAAGGAAGCTTAATAATTTGTTCAAACTACTATCAAAAGAAAAGAAATGTTTTAAAATTTTAATTGCTTCAGATATCAATATAAATTTATTGGTTAGGAATACAAATTCAGACCGATTTCAGAATATTGCTAGTAGATATGGTTATAATATACATTGTTTTGAAGCTACCAGAACAACAGTTAATACTACTTCCTGTATTGACAACTTTATATCAAGTCAGAATTATAATGGCTCTCTACTGTATAATATTAAGCACTGTCTTTCAGATCATAATGCTTTGGTTTTATCATTACCTGAGACTAAACAGTGTACTCCTAGCATTCCTAGAAGATTTTTTATTGATAGTGGTTGTGAGCAATTTTTATTTCTACTTAATAATAGGCTGCAAAACTTTTTTATTTTTGATTCATGTAATAGTAGCTATAACTGGTTCTTAAATGTATTTATTACTACCATGTATGAATGTTTTCCACTTAAAATATCAAGAAAAACCAAGAAAAACTCAAAATCAACTTGGGTGTCTAATGAAATAAAATTATTAGCTGACAAGAAAAAAGAATTGTATCAATTAGCTAAGCAAACAAATAATGTACAATGTAAATTAGACTATAAAAATTGTAAAAAAGATCTTAGAAACGCGATTCATAAAAGTAAACAGGTAGCTAATAATAAATTTATTCTAGACTCAAATAACAAAATGAAAGCTACCTGGACCATAGTCAGAGAGGAAATAGGACAAACTAGAGAAATGCCTACAGAAGAAATTCAATTAGAGATGGACGGCAATCTGATTAAAGATCCACAAAGCGTAGCTACCTGTTTTAATCATCATTATGTCAACACAGTTAATTATCTCAAAATCCCTAAAGTTCCGGTGACAGACACTAATGTAGCTTGTAATACATCTCTTAAAACATTAACTGAATTCAAACCCACAGACACATTAGAAATCATTAAAATAATACGAGGTCTAAACAATTCCCTTGCTGTTGGATGGGATGAAATTCCAATCAAACTCATTAAATTGTCAGAACACATCAAGCTCCAGTTTTAAGCAAAATAGTTAATCAAAGTTTTTTAAATGAAGAATTTCCCGATAAGCTCAAATTTTCAGAAGTGAAACCTATTTTCAAAAAAGGATCAAAAACAAATATACAAAATTATAGGCCTATTTCTCTACTTAGTAATCTTTCTAAAATATTTGAAAAATTGATTCACCATCGCATAACTGATTTTTTAGAAAATAATAATTTACTGTCGCCATCTCAATTTGGCTTTAGAAGAAATCATTCAACAACCTTGGCTCTCACTAAATTTATCAACTCAGTTTCGGAGGCTCTGGATGGATCACAGAGTGTTGCGGGGGTTTTCTGTGATCTGTCCAGGGCTTTTGATTGTGTGGACCATCAACTTTTAATCTACAAACTAAAAAACATTGGTATAAGAGAAAAGGTCTTAGGTCTTCTCTCAAACTACTTACTAAATAGAAAACAGCGCACAGTAGTTTACAAACAAAACAAACGGTTTCCGTCTAGATGGGATAGTGTCCATTATGGTGTACCTCAAGGTTCTATTCTGGGACCATTGCTATTTCTGATTTTCATTAATGACCTTGATTCAAATATAAGTGGTAGTTTATTTTTGTATGCTGATGATACTAATGTCGTGGTAAAAAACAATGATTTTCAGCAATTAGAAAAATCAATTAAAACAACTGTGGATGAACTAAAAAAATGGTTTTTCAAAAATGGTCTTTTAATGAATGACTCTAAAACCCACTTAATGCACTTTAAAATTAGAAATGGTGAGAAAAACAAGTTGGAGAATTTATCTTGTGGAGAGCTAAAATCAGTCAATACCCACAAGGTTCTAGGAATACACTTTGATTATAAACTAAAATGGGAAAATCATATTCAATATCTGTCCAAAAAGTTGAATTCGTTTAGGTTTGCACTCAGTGTAATTAGTAATACAACATCAATGGATGTATGTAAAATGGTATACCACGCCTACATCGAATCAATAATTAGGTATGGAATAGTACTTTGGGGATGTCAGCCCCAAACTAAAATCCTTTTTAACGCTCAAAAATCAATAGTGAGGACTATGGCTCGAGTTAAAAGAAGAAAAAGCTGCAAATCTTTATTTAAAGATATTGGTATCTTAACACTTACAAATCTTTACATAGTTGAAATTGTTAAACTAATGTTTAATGATATTAAAATTTTTGATGACTGTAAATTCAACCATACCTATCCAACACGACATCAGAACAAATTGAAATTTCCTCGGCATAGGCTTTCATTCTATGAAAACTCTCCAAAATACATGGCAGTAAAAGTTTATAATAAATTGTACAGCATTTTACAAAAAAATAATTCCAAAAACTTAGCCCTTACATCTGTACATAAACTTCTCTTACAAAAACCATACTACACTGTAGAAGAGTTTTTTAAGGATACTTTTTAAAATGATACGCTGAATGATAAGGTCTTTTCTAGTTATATGAGATATTTTACTTATGTTAACTTTATTATTTTTAGTTTAGTTTTAGTTTTAGTTTATATTCTGACGACACTCCAATCTTTTGTACCTTGTGCATTATAAGATGTGATGAGTAAATAAAGAATTTGAATTTTGAATTTGAATTTGAATTTGAATTTTAAATCTAAGTTAAGACAGGTTAAATACTCGGTACCTCAAGGATCTGTTTTAGGGCCGTTCTTATTCTTGTGTTATCTGGGAGGTATGCAGGAACTTTTGACAAATAAAATTGATAATATTAGACTATGTCTGTATGCAGATGACATTAGCATGGCAATCCATGACAAAGACAAAACTGAAGCAGAACAAAAAATGAAAGAGGCCATAACAGTAGTAAACACTTTCCTAAATGAAAGAAATCTTTTATTAAATAGAAGTAAAACATCATTGGTGAAATTTTCTTGCACAAACTTAAAAAACAAAGCCAATTTTGATAATTTTGAAGAAAAAACAAAGTTTTTGGGACTTACAGTTGATAATACATTAAACTGGTCCAAACATGTTGATAATGTTTGTTGGAAAATAAGCTCTGGAATTTTCATTATCAATAGACTTCGCCCGTTTTGTAATGAGCAAACACTGAAGACAATTTACTATGCTCATATCCATTCACATTTATCATATGGATTAGAAATTTATGGGGGTACAAGCGACTATAACTTAAAAAGAATATTATGCTTACAGAAGGATGCTATTAGATGCATGCTAAATTTAGAAAGAGAGGCCTCTTGTAAAAACTATTTTAAAGATTTAGGGTTTCTAACAGTTTATAGTTTATACATTTACAAAACAATACTTTATGTGAAAAAAATGAATCAAAATTACAGCGACAACAGGACATTCATGAGCATGACACAAGGAACAAACAAAATTTTACAGTTAAAAAGCATAAAAAAGAAAAATTTAAACAAAGACCAGATTATATTGGCATCAAATTTATCAACCACCTCCCAGATAGCATTAGGAGAGAGCTGAGTATGAATATGTTTATAAGAAAGTTGAAAACATTTCTAATAATTAATTCTATTTATAGTAAAGAGGAATTTTTTAAACTATGAGTAGACTATTTATTTTAATTTTTTAACATTATGTGTGTATAACAATGTAACAATGACGCATTCATGTGCAGTTATGTACGTTCTGAATAAAGATTTGATTGATTGAACGGTTAAAAATGGTTGTAAAATTTAATCATTTGCATGCCAATTGAAAGATAAGATTCCAAACTGTCATTTTATTGCATAATGAAATTCATATCATAAAAGGATCATGTAATTTAGTTCACATGTGATCAAAAATTTTGAGTAAACGTACGCATAACAAAACTGCCAAACATGATATTAAAAAAAATCACAGCAAGGAATATTTTAATTTTACTAAGGAACGGATGGTACCACTGTTACAGGGAAGAAAATTCCTTTTAGCGAATTTTCCTATAGGGAACTAGCTATTACCATAGGTGGCACAGGTATTACTTAGACCTGGGAACGATTTACATTTTCATTTTGATGTCCCCAGAGGCCTAAAAAATAAATTTATATATATACTTTGATGAAATTTGGTTTGAAGGTGCAAGGCGGGATAAACTTGAATGACCAGCATGATCGGACCATGGGAACGGGGTTTTATGGGGTAAAAATTGGTTTTTCTAATTTTTAACCTTCAAAACATAAAATTTCCCAATTTTTCTCTAAACTTTCTTAAAGAGCTTAAAAAACAAACAATTCAGTATATCAAAGTGTTTTTGTTGGTTACGGAGAAAACTATAAAAATTGTAAATTTAAAATTCCAATGTTATTTTTGTGGAGAATATTGTAAAATGTTGTAGTTTGTTTGTTTATGGATATATTTCAAACTTGGAAAATATATTGATTTTATACTAAGCTATAATAATTTTTACTTAAAACACACTTTATTAGTTTCCTTGTAGCAGCAAACCTAGGTACTCGTTAAATCTAATCTATATAAATAAAATTAGAGTTTTGTCTGTACATTGCTTAGAATAATGAACTTTTTGGTTAATTTTACATTTCATAGGTCAGAGAAACCGAATCAAACCTTATCTCAATTTCTGTCTGTCTGTCTGTCTGTCTGTCTGTCTGTCTATCTGTCATTCTCTTGGTAACGCTAAAATACGCACTTTATTACAACTACTCCTCAATAACTATAGCACTGTCCCGCCTGAAACTTATTTTCCAAATACTATACATATATGAGATGGTTTTAGACGTATTTCATCGAATATGAGACAGTTAGATATTTAACAGTAAACCCTTGAAAATCAAGTTTTTGTCGATTTTTGACGTGGAATTTCTGGAAGCCCATGTTAACCTTATGAGAAATGAAATTATTGAATCTTAACAGCTGTTTCAATTAAACAAGTTGGTTCTGTTCTGTGATGTTCAATAGCATTAAAGTTACAAGGATTACCAACAGGGTGCAGCACTAGCACTATTATTTCTTTTACATTTATGACAACAGCTAATTTGCAACCTGGAGGCGAGTGAGCGTAGCGAACGAGCTAACCTGAAGGCAAGTGAGCGTAGCGAACGAGCTAACCTGAAGGAAAGTGAGCGCAGCGAACGAGCTCCAACATACAGGTGAGTGAGCGTAGCGAACGAACTTCAACCAGGACGTGATTGAGCCATGCAAACGAGATCAGATAGTAAAAATAAAAGTAAGCCTACCGTTATAGGATCGACCGGCAGACACAGAGGTAATTTAACCTTTTATTGATTGTCATACCGATCCGGAACAACAAAAAACAACATAAAATGAAGCTATGTATAATAGTTTGGCCAGCATATCTTAAAATATGCAAACCAACTGCTGTTCGTTATATAAGAAGGTTTCAACTGAATATTATAAGATCCCCGTGCGTAGAACGGGTACACAGCTAGTGTTATCTAAACAGATCAATTGAAAATCAATTCAGCCAAATGGAAATTCGCTTAGACGGCAGGTTTGCTGCGGCGGGGCTATTTTATTGTGTAAGTTTTGATAACCTTACACATGACTCTCTAAAACAAAACAAACAATTCAGCCACATGTTTTTGAAGTAGCAGAGTGACTATGATAGTCACAGTCGTAAGACATATGTTATTATTGTTTTTCTCCAAAAACCTTCTTTTTTGTTTTAAATGGTATAAAAAGTGTAGTTTATGTGGTTATTAATGGTAAAATTTGTTTCTTCGTAAAATCTATCACTTCAAACCCCGTTTAATGCAGTTGAATTCACTGTTTCCCTTTTATTTTTATTTTTAACATAACTACCTCAAAAGTAATTGTATTTTGAATGATTTTATGTTTATATGTAGGAAGACCTCAACGCCTCCCCACATTGTGGGGGTGTTATTTACGCCGCTGCTGAGTAGTAACTGTCTACCCCGCTACAAAAAAATTTTGAGTTGGGAGTTTGAATTCTGTCTCACTCGTCAGTTCTAGTGTACAACTCATGGAGTTAATCTTTTTGCGCAAAAACTTTGTGACGAGGCTGACCTAAAACACTATTGAAGGCTTAGGCAGGATCTTCTGTCTTTTTTAATTATTTTTGTTCTATGAAATTATGAGATAAAGACTCAAAGACTGTAATGTGAAAATTCTGACCAACTGGCAACTACTACATTACTACTGTTATTTATTGACTAATTCACTGATTACCTTACTACTGTTGTTTTTTTGCAGGAGCGTTTCTAGACATGAGTTGTTCCCCATCAGAGCTCCTCTGATGTCACTGGAGCACTGCATCGCTCCGTTCCTCGACCTATGTGACGTTGATGACAACCACCGCATCACGCTCACTGAATGGGCAAAGTGTCTGGAGCTGGAGGAGGTAGGCATCAGAAGCACTTCAATGTGGTTCATATCCCTCATTTGATATTCCATTTCTAATGGAAAGGGTGTGGCCGAACGGATTAAGTGTTTCACTCACGTAATACTCTGGCTGAGGATGGGAAAGACAGACTATAATTGTCTCGTTGCTATCAACCACTCATGCAGTTTGAGTTGCCATCATGGTTTGGAGCTGAAAGCATCGAAGTTATGCTGTGAATGCATATTTCCAAAACCACAAGTCGGTGATTACGATGCTAAGAGCTATTTACCAGTGGGTTTGTATTCCAAGTTACGACACTCTTCCTTCTGTGAACACAATACAAATTGTGAGTGGAAAAGTTGGATGAAAGTGGTTACACTCTAAAAAAAACTGACAAACACGGAAGACTAAGATTATTGAGAACATCAGAAAATGTCAAGTTGGTCCAAGCAGTGGGCCAAATGCTTGTAGAAATTACTCCTGAGGCATCTGGGGACACAAGTTAGTAAGATTATTATTATTGGACCATTATAATATGGTATGGGTGCTTAGACAAATACAATTAGGAATTCTTCAAAAAATTTGAACTGAGATACCAATAGCATATCTCCTAGTGAGCAAGTCTTTGTAATTGCTCATCTGCTACTTAGACCAACTTAACATTTTCTGTTGTTTTCACTAATAAGCCTATTTGTCATCCATGTTTCTCACTTTTTAAAGTGCTACTACTTTCAATCTTCTTAACACACAATTGGATTCTGTTCACCCAAAAGACAGCAATGCGTGTAGTAAAAACCCGCTAGCAAGAAGTTCTTTGCCTTATACAATCACTGACTTGCTGTTTTGGAAATACGCACACACACTAAAAACCGTGATCTTGTCCGGTATAAACCATGATGGTGACTGAAATGGTATGAGTAGATCTATCTTTCATACCATTTCAGTCACCATTATTTATTCAGATGAAATTATTAATCAATTATCCATGTACATGGTTCTCTTCCTAATACAGTACAGGGTGGGGAAGAACGGATTAATCAGTTGGATATGCGCAGTAGTCCTACTCAGCCTGTGGATGGGGAAGGCGGAAACTAGACCATTAGTGTCCGCCTTTCCCATCCACAGCCAGTGTACTACGCAAATAAAACTGATTAATCAAATAAATCTGTAACCTTCATGTGAATATATCCTACTAAAAAAAAAACAAAAAAAAAACGCTTAGTTACATAGTTCATGGATATATTATAGTTACAATGGCTCAGACTAAGATAAATAACATACGTGCAGGAATAGTTAAACAATTAATTGTTTGAAATTTAATAAGTGTAACAAAATTTCCAAACATTATGTTAAATCACTGTTTTATTTACAGGAAGATCTTGAAGACCGCTGTGAGGTAGTCCGAGGTGAAGAAGAAGAAGAGTAGAACACATGACTGTATCCCATCACTGAACCATTACATTTAAGTTATTTAGTGTAAAATAATGATTCCTTGTAATATAAATTAACAAGTCTTTGTTTTTAAGCTAGTAAAGGTGCTACTAGGTAGTACTTTTAACACTGCCATTTATTATCGAACCTATATGTTAAGATTTGTGTGAAAACATTTTAACGAATAATGACCAAGGTAATTATGATTGTAAAGTCTTTATCAACAAAATTTTCTCTTAGCCTACCATATTAGTTTTTAGTTAATTGTTTTTAATAAACTTAAATACGTTTAACTAAAAGTATATAAAATGTATTATTTTTGCCTTTTTGTTCTATTTCAAAGACTATCACTTTTACACCCGCTAAAGTTACTGAGTTTAATGTTTTTCACAAATAAAAAAATTGAAAAATACAAATATTTTATTTTCTTAGCCTTATCTAGTAGGTATCCATTTTGTTCATTATCCTTTAGGAATGTTGCTTTCTCTTATATTTAATAAAGAACTATGTGTTACATTATTTATTCACAAACAATTTCAAAGGGGTAAAACTTTTGCTAAGACATCCTAAATAAATTTATAGACATTATTCAATGAACTAGAACTATTTGCCTATCAAAATTTTTATTTTACACCAATATGCACCAAGTGCAGGGACAGGTCTATGAAATGAACTTGTCTTACAAGATCTGGACAGTCTACAAATAAAAAAATGTATAAATTTCAAGTTTAATTTTGAAGAGATATTCAACACTTGGAACTGATTGTAAATGTTGGTAGATATTTTTGATAATCCCCTCAACTCCATCTCAACTTACAAGCGACATAAGAGTATTTAACTGAGATCCGAAGTGTTTTACATTATGCAACCAACACTAGTCCAAAACCAGCGAAATATATTCATACAGTTCCAAAATAAATACATAAACTTGTACAGTATTTAAATTTTGCTAAGAAACGTTGGCTGATTTCAACTTTTTTAAAAACCTTTTATGTAAAGTGATTTAGTAACCAACCACTAGTGTACATGTTGCTCGAATTCGAGCAATTGAAAAGTATTACAGGAGTTATTTCAAAACAAATAACAAGTCATATTTACAATGAGTTTAAAAGAGTCAACTCAAAGATTACCGGTGTGTAACTCAGACCATGTTCATCTTTGTCATTGATTAATCTAAAGCATTAAGGTCGGTTTTCTCCTTCTCAAAATGCCTCGCTGTACAGGCAACAAAGGTCATTGATAGAGGGCCAATTTAGAACGAAAAGTCGTTTTGGGGTAGTGTTAGGGCGCATTTGTAACCTAATAGCATAGAATAAATAAACACCATCATTACTTCATCAATGCTAATAGTTGAGGTTGTCCAGGTTCAGTTGCTGACTGTGTGAGTTAAGCCTATTACTCGCCACTGTTCTGTAGCTGCGGTCGTTATCACGATTACGCCTCCGGTCTATGTTTCGTTGTCATCGCGTCATAGGCAATTAAAAGAAAAAAACAACAAATAAACAAATTGTAGTTAACACATTGCGTGCGTGTTACCGCCCGGGCGGTAGTGTGCACCCGCCAAACTTATTCGGTTTGAGTGCAGCCGCACTCCGGTGTAGGTAGGAGTATTTTTGTCCGTGCTTCGTGTATGACAGTGGCAGTTTTGTGGTGCAATCCGTTTGTAATTATCGTTACTCGTTCCGAAACTATACCTGGACGATTTTGACTCACTCATTACGTTTGTTAACTGTAATTTTGTGCTATATTAGTGTGTTTTATTGTAAAATAATGGCATCTACTGTGGGTGTTTAGCAATCTACGTCGACTCTTGTCATGAAACAGGACATCACCACACGTTATTTGATATTCGTCATACCGAAATATGAAAGCCAATCACCCGGCAATCGGGTTTGTTCGACGCTGCGGGCTGCACCGCACTGGGGCTACGCCTGCCATTTGATGGGCCGCAGCAAACGTGTTAAACAAAACAACGATAAATATCACAGATTTAAGTAACAATCATGCTAACACGATCCGTCTTGGGGGTTATGTTTACACAAAAAATGTACTCAATGTGTTTCATTGAATTGAAAAATAAATAACAGCAATAAAATTATACAGCTGATAAAAATGTAAACAATTATGTTCTTCATAAGGATAACATGGGAACTTTCAAAGCCACTGGGGCAGAGCCCAAGGGACTTTTCAAAAATGTAAGACCAGTTTGCAAATCTACGTGACACGCTCTTTCCAATGAGACGTCAATGGATAAAATCGGTTAAGAAATGGTGGAGGTGTTCAACCGACAAAGTTTCATGTAGCGTATTAATTATATAGATAGGTGTGTGTACGAATTTCTGAAGAGAATTATTCATGTATGATAGTAGTGAACAAAAAGAAGAAAAAACTTGGTATAATTAACTTGCTAACTTAGTCAGAATCAATTTATTGTGTATAATCTTTTTGTTGCATTATTAAGGAAAAATAATTCTCCAAAAACTTAATGTTCAGGCCTTTGACATGTGATAAATGCCAGCTTTTAACCACGTGTTTGTCCAAAATGTTACAGTCAAAATTCACCTATCAAAAATGGGTGTAGTTAGTTTTTTTTTTTAAATCAAATCGACAACAACCAAAGCAAGTTAAGATGTTTATGTGGTGTGTAAATATTTCTTCTTCATCTTGCAGCAAAACATGACTGCCGCACGAATGTAGGCTGTTATGTTACATGGTGATTTACATTAAAGCAGTCAAGGATGGTTGTATCAAAACAATTGAATAACTGAATCAATTGTAAAATAATCTATAATATGACAGTAGTTGATTGTGGTGGCACTATTCCTTTAATCTGTCAAATGCCAATACAAACACATTATGAATGGAACAAAACATTGAAACACCCGGGACAACTTGAACATAATTTTATTTACAACAAATACGTTATGTACAATCTTCAGACTACAAAATGTTTAGTGTACAAAAATATCTGCACATGACTAATATCAATATTTATAACAGACTATATCACAACAATTCAGATTATTACTAAATATCAATATAAAACACTACTTATTGAAATTTTTACATACAAAATGTGTCACAAGTTTTTTTACAAACTTCTAGAAAAGTTAAGCTTGTTACAAAAATAACATTATCTCCTTTAATATTATCTGATTTTAAGATGTAGATTTTGTAAAAAACATTACATGGATTTAACATTTAACATATTTAAACTTATATTGGAGGCTATGGTTAATAAATACCAACTACAATTTCCATACTTAAAAGACAAACAAATTATTTTATCTGAGAAAAGGTTGTACAAGCCAATACATGTAGAAAATTGCAGCAAAAATGAGTGTCTTGATCAATCGGCATTTCTTACTAAATAATGTCTAAGATAAGGAAACAATCATAACACTTCTAAATATTTCTTCAATTTCACATAATTCAATTATGAAAAAAATGTGATTTATAAACCTAAAAATCTAAAATACACAAAGTAAATCAGTGTGAGTCAGCACCATAATGAAGGAGAAAAAGTTGAAGAAAGAACAGTGTTAAGGGATTGTTATCATCACCAGTAAACTTAGAAAGCAAAATCAGGGTGGATCAAGAATTTCGCCAAAAATCTTAATGCAAATAAGATAAAATAGGCAAGTGTTAATACTGTATAAGAAAATTGATATTTTATAATTTAATTTATTTAAATGACACAATTTGTAGCAAAACACAAACCGTATGATACCGAGTACATTTTTTTCAGCAATAGAATTATTTATTAGATGCAAAAAGAAGATGTATGCTTTTTATTTACTCTGTTTAAGTTTGAGTTAAACAAAGTTATTCAAGTGGTTGTTTCTAAAACATTAAGAGTATTTTCTAAACCTCTTTGTCAATTGAATGAATTAGAGTTACTTAGTCATAATCAATATTTTAATATTTCTTTTATCCCACACTCTAATACCTGTACGTGTTCTGTGACGTTATTATGGTGAAGAAACTACAAAAGGAGGAGAACAGTAAACTCTAAAACAAGTGAAATATACAAGAACTCACCGCAATTCATAAGTCACTTAATAAGGTGTAGAGATATATCAACTGTTTGTGCAAAAAATCAAAGCATGTATGGCAAATATAGAGTGCCAACTAGAATGTCTAATAACTAATCAGAAACTAACCTTAACACTAAAGTAAATAGCATTTTCTAAATTAATATTAGAAAACCACTCATTACATAACAGTTGTTATGATTTGAAAGTGCACCTTTAAAATGCTAGTCAATAGTAAAAATATCCCTAGTAACTCTTAATTACTCTCAATAATGAAGTTACGTTGTGTTCATGGTGGCAAACTTCACTAACATAATCAGTCTGATATGTAGGAATGGCAGTATTACGACTAATAATACTACACAGTGGCAATTTCGATTCAATTAAGAAACCCAGTTTGAAATATTATAAAAGAAGTTAACATATTTTAGGCTATAAAACATCAGTATTGATTATAATGAATTACAGCTGAACTTGGCGAGAAAGAAATTCAGATAAAGTGAATGTGTAACGTAAAAAATATAGTTCAAATGCCCGTTTGTTCTTGTACTAATCGACTAACTGTGTTGTTATGAAACTGAATCGTAAGGACTAAAATAATCGTAAGGTCTAATGTATATTTAAATTAACTCTCCTCACAATTAACATAACTTGTATAACTTACAGCAAGTTTTGTTTAATTAAAAAACTATTTACAATCACAGCGCTATCATTCATGGTTTTTTTTTCTCCTCTAAATACTCACATAACAGAAACATGGTTTGCAAAAATTACGAAGGCTTAATTGTTTACCCGAATTAACAAACTATCAAACCATAGAACTATTTATAAGCTAGGTGTATATAGTGATATAGGTGGACTTGTAAGTATACTGGACTGGCCTCTTGTTGTGGCTGGTGACTGATGTGGTGTGTTTAGCCTTCACATATAGCAGTGAGTGCCGCCATCAGTACGATACCACTGACCAGGCTGGCAAACTGCTTCAGTGACTCTTTCGGGTTGTCCTCTTGCAGCAACTCCGGCAACACTGTCACCAGAGAGATGTGTAGGAAGCCACCCGCAGTGAATGGCAGGATCCATGACGTTTTGGCTTCTGTATGAATGTAAAAAAAAATTAGTCATCTGATTAGAAAACTGATAATTAACTAAAGAAAGGATTGATATATAAGATGCTTTGATAACGTACCAATATATAACAGACATGCTGTTAACCCATTGATGCTGTAATTTGGTTAATTCTCTATTAAGCATCTTTTTTAGGTAATGTACTCAACGCTATACTCCTCAGAGCTACCATGCCACCATTGGCCGATTGTGTCAATTTCCACTATAAGCATACGACGACAGTAGGTTATATTAGACGTTACTTGAGGGCCAGTGCTTTAGCAAACAGTGTTCTTACATTCAGTAAGCTTCCAGCTGTGCATATATAAGTCTTAAACGGATGATTTTGAAAAAACAGAGACATAATGCAGTACTGAAATTCTTAGAAGACTACGACAAAAGTGGAGCTCACTTTTTGAATCATAAGTCAATGCACCGTGATATTACTCGACCATCATGCATTACTCCATTATTGCTATAATCATTAAAAATCTAGTGATGATTAAAAAAAATGGCCTTTGTGCATTTATTGAAATAAAGTTAGATCCAGTTTCCAACCATCAAAGAGCTACTGACTTTTTTAAGATTGATCGGCAGCATACTGCTTAGTAATCAAGCACTTCCACTCAGCTACAATTTAAGACGTACCCATGCTGGTGCCAGCGCCACTGAACATGACAGCAGTGAGGGCCCCGACAGTGCCAGCCATTCCTGTCAGCAGTTGAGCCTTGGCTGCGTCCCATCTACTGAACCCAGCTCTCAGCAGAATGGCAAAGTCTCCGATCTCATGAGGAACCTACACAATACACCAATCAAAACACTATCCATTTCCTGATAGCACAAAAAATACGTCAAATAACACTTACTAGAGGTTGTCCAGTGGTTAAAAACTCGACCAAAAAATATGTAATATTTACAGACATCTCTATTTTCGCCCCACGCTGTAAATAAAACATGTGATTGTAATTTCTTTTCCATTTGTTTTCAAAATACACAGTTATTTTTATAGGGATTGGGCCGTGAATGTGGGAGACGATGAAGTTGTTATCTGATGATGACTACGGGAAGTATTCACGATCATGGAAGACAATGATGACGCCTCGGGGAGATACCGTGCCAAGCTTAAGTGCAAGTTTAGGCGGAAATACATGTGAAAATGTTTTTTAAAGATTATTGGGAGCGGGAAAGCCTGGCGAACAAACTTGCGGGGCGGGGGGGGGCTTTTATCGCCGCCACTGGAATTTCGTCTACATATCTAACATAAAGCTTTACATCATGACTGAGTTTAAGGTTTTCTAATATTTCTTTTTTGTGATGTAAAAATACTTCTGACAAATTTCCCGAAAGTGGGCTTCCCATTGCCAAACCATCTGTTTGTTCATAGAAGTTTTTGTTGAATCTAAAATCATTTTGTTTCAAAAAAGCTGTGAGCAGGTATACAATCTGAATTACATATTCATTTGTTAATCCATTATGTATAAGCCTACATTTGACAAGATCCACAGTTTCAGCTACAGGTATGTTGGTGTACAGATTGAAATATGAAATGAGACTAACCTACTGTTTGATTCTATATCTATGTTCTTAACACATTCAACAAATTCAAATCTGTTCTCTACATTATACATGTATTCTAATTCTAGATCATTGCTGAGTTTACTTGCTAACATTTTCGAAACATTGGAGGTAGGAGCACATTAACTAAGGGTCTCATTGGTACATTCTTCTTGTGTATTTTCAGGATCCCTTTTATCACGGGTGCTTTGGAATTTAGGATGTTCATCCTCTGTCGACATTCTTCGGGAATCACTCTGGTGCATCTCTTCACCACATAGGACAGCTCTTTTTGGTACCTCTGCGTCGGATCCTTAGATAAGTTCTTTGAAGATATTTTCTTTGATAATTTCTTCAGTCTTCTTTATATATTCTTCTTTTCCGAAGATTATGATGGCATTAATTTTATCTGTTTTCACTGCAATTTAACTGTTCTCTTCAAGTTTCTTTTTTATTTTGTTGCATGTCTCCAGTTCTTTATTTTTACTGGGATCTATGGGTCCTAGGCTAGTGAAAGCGTTGGATGTCACTTCCTTCCGAACGGTATAATGGTCGGCATCTTTGATCATACGTTTGCCTCAACTTCAGTAGCTAGTAGTTCGTTTTCGTTCTTCTTCTTAATTGTGAAGTTGTGTTTCATTCCGTAATTTAAAATCTTGGTTCCTTCTTCTCAGCGAAGAATGTCTGAATGATTGAATGTCTATAATTGACTCTCTGCTGGAAATTGTGTCCTGCACTCGTCTTATTCAAGTCTTCGTTGTCTCTATTCTTCTCTGATAGTTTATTAAATTTGTTGTTTATCCGGGAATACTTTTGCTACATTGCACCTTCAATTTCTTCACAGATGACTTCATGCAGAAGGCTCCATACGCGCAGTCCGTACAGTCGTAAGAATTGCAGATGGATGTCGTAGGCGATTACGTTCAGCTCGTCTTTTTCACAGTTAAGTTACTTGAACATGTTCTGGATGAACAACACCTATGCATGTTTCTTGTTTCTTTTGGCGGTGGTGGAGTTTAAGTGTGAATATATCATTATAAGTGTTATTGGACTATGGTTTGTGCTTTCAGGTAATTTAACACGTATGATGCTGATCAAGAAGTTATTTACTAACCATTTGTAATGTAATTGAAAATTAAACAACTGATAATTTCAAGTATACCCAACCATTTTTAAACTATTTACAGTGTTACTGAAAAGTTAAGAGAACGCATCAGCCCCCAAACTGCAAAATAACATTGGTGATTAATTGAAAAAGATGTCAACAAAAAAACACCTCTGAGACAGAGACTATTGATGGACATAAAAAATATTCAGTCCCAGGCCACAAGTGACAGTAAAGCGTTTGAGGGCTCTCAATGAAGAAAAAGAAAATGTCTGTAACGTTCACTAACATGGGGGGCATCGGTCATTGAGTTGGTCAATGGTGTAAAGGTGTTGAGAAAAATATTCATGAAATATTAAATGAAAATCTTTGTCCTTTGTTTCTTAAAAATAAATCTAACTAACTATTCAAGTAAGACTTGAATGAGTACTCAATTTTGAGCTATAGACATTCAACACTTATTAGGTGCTGACTAATGGTAAATAGCACAATGTTAATACTACATCTTCAATTCATGGATGAACTGTAAGTGCATCTACAACACATTCCCTTTTCAAGAACAGGCAAGATAACTTACTTCATGAACTAAAATGGCAAAGGTGGTGAGAGCTCCAACTCTAGGAGACAAGAGAAAACTGCCACCAACAGCCAAACCGTGGGTGAAGTTGTCAATGCCGTTGGCTATCAGGTTTAGGTACCCGGCCACCTGCACATAAACATAACACTCACAAGAAAGAGAACTTGTACACATTTTGGTTCACGGTAGAACTCCAATTATCCGAACTCCAACTTCTGAATCTCAAATTGCCGATCATCCGAATCTCGATGTACATTGTACAGCAAAAAAGATGTTGTGAGTTAATAAAGAATTTGAATTTTGACTATCCAAATGGGGTCCAGCCGCAATTGATTCTAGTAGTTCTACTGTAAACTCCAACTATCCAAACTCCAACTATACATATCCCAATTATTCTAATCTCTTTTGAATAGAAATTTTAAACTCTAAAACTGCAGTTATACACAAAGTTATTAAAAGAAGGCAGAAGCTGTGGTCGTAGAAAAATCCTGAACATCTCCCACAGTTAGGTAGATATCATCATCATCTCCCGCAGTTGTGAAGGCATCTTCATCGTCTTTAGTAATTGCAGTAAGATCTTAAATACCTCTTAGGTCATATGGATATCATGATCGTCTCTCGCACTCATGAAAACATCATAATCGTATAACGCGATCACGGTAAAATCTTAATCATCTTTCGAAGCTCCGCAGCCTTAAAATAAATATATTATCCGAGAAATAATCAAATTTATGATTTTTGATTTAGTAATACAGTATCTTGAGTTTAACTGATTCAAAAGATCAATAGCTCAAATGCCTATAATTTACTGATTATTTTGAGTCTAAAACATATAAAAAAAAAACACGAAAAAAAGTGGAGCTATTGATTTTTAATCATAGAAAAAACCTTATGAAAAATACTTTTTATGTTGGTCGTTTACCTTGCGTTTGCTTGAAACTCGTCCGATTTGAATAACTAATATCTGAAATATAGCTGGTATTACACTGAAGGTTCTTAGACCAAAATATATAGGATTAGATAATTATAACTGGTGAAATACATCTTAGATTGAAGTAAGAATAAAAATAAAAAAATGAATCAAATTAGTTTTTTGGCCGAGTAATACAGTAGGTAAATATATGCCGATGCTTAATGTGAAATCTGTGCATGCATACCTTCAATTTAGACCTTAATCATAAAGATCAGTCGGGTAGAAGAGCTAAACGAACTCGGATAAGAAAAACCAAATTTAACTCCCATAAGAAATACAAGGGGAGCAAATTTCATTTACATATAAGCCAAGTGGGATTATAGATAAATATATGCAGATTTGATGGCAAATCTGTGTGTTCATACCTTCAGTTTGAGACCTCAATCATGAAAATCGGCCGGGTAGAAGAGTCGAACGAACTCGGAAAAAAGAAACCAAACTTAACTCCCATAAGAAAAAGAAATACATGGGGAGCAAATTTCATTTACGTATAAGCCGAGTGGGATTGGGATTATAGATAAATATATGCCGATGCTTGATGGCAAATATGTGCGTGCGTACCTTCAATTTGAAACCTCAATCATGAAAATTGGTCGGGTAGCAGAGCCGAACGAACTTGGAAAAGAAAAAACAAATTTTTTAAATATAAAAGATAAAGGCTCTGTGGAGTTATACAGGGTGTCCCGGAACTCTCTACCAATATTTTAGGGCATTGCTCCTGGGTAAGAAACATACCTAAATATCATATTTAAATTGTCCGGAAGTCCTTAGTTACTCACACAGCCGCCATTTTGTTTTTTCCAGTTAGTAATTTTTTTCTAAAGAATGGTTAAACATACGAAATGGAAACTTTGCACAAACATTAATGACAACTAGACAAAGCTACAAAAAAATTATGAAGATTTTTCAAATTCATAAAACAAAATGGCGACCATTTAAAATGTTGTTTCTTAAATAGCTCAAAAACCGTTGATTTTAAAAAAATTTTAAATGGCCGCCATTTTGTTTTATGAATTTGAAAAATCGTCATAATTTTTTTGTAGCTTTGTCTAGTTGTCATTAATGTTTGTGCAAAGTTTCCATTTCGTATGTTTAACCATTCTTTAGAAAAAAATTAATAACTGAAAAAAACAAAATGGCGGCTGTGTGAGTAACTAAGGACTTCCGGACAATTTAAATATGATATTTAGGTATGTTTCTTACCCAGGAGCAATGCCCTAAAATATTGGTAGAGAGTTCCGGGACACCCTGTAGTTCTGCTGAATCATCTTTAATCCACAAATTACACTTTGTATAGAAAATATAACAAGATAAATTGCACACAAAAAATAGTATCTAGTTTGGGTAGGACAACTGGTTTCCAATAATGGCATATCTATCTCAAATAAACCTGCAATTTTGGCAAATGATTCATTCGCAGTTTTATCTTAGTTTTTCTCACAAAGGAAATGATAGAGCACAAACTAGATAAAGAACTTCCTTCCTGATATGACATTTAAATTCACATTTGCACTACAGCTGATAATACAATAAATAAGTTTATTATTTATTTACTACCATGATAGAGTTAAACCTTGTATTGATGGTCAAAGGTTAAACCAAGAACCATAATACAGGAAAACATTTTTAATTTTCAACCACCAACATTATGAAATCTGTAGTATATTTTTCTGATAAAGATACTAGTTTTAAAAATAGTCAATAAATTCTTAAATCATAAACAGGCTACACTACAAACACTCTCAAACCTATCCTTTAACCCCTTCTCTTTATTTAGTTGAAGCTCATAAATTCTTAGGGGTTTATGTACATAACACAGTTAAATGGGATTCACAATTGAATTGGAACTTCCACGACTCTGCAATGGTACCCAACTTATTGTTACTTCGTTGAAACAAAACATTATTGAAGCCCAGATTCTCACCGGATGTGCAAAAGGCAATACAAGTTTCATACCAAGAATTCCAATCATTCCAACAGACTTAACGTTTACATTTAAATGGCTTCAATTTCCACTGAAGATTGCCTTTGCCATGACAATAACTAAAGCACAAGGCCAAACTCTTCAAGTAGCTGGCTTACATCTAGAAAATCAATGTTTTTCTAATGGCCAACTGTATGTGGCATGCTCACGTGTATCGTGCAGCAGAGATTTGTACATATACACACCAGACAACAAAGCTGCAAACATTGTTTATAAAAACGTTTTGTAATCGTTGCAAAGTAATCTTAAGCCCATTGTAATCTGAAACTGTACACATCTAAAAGCTTTCTGAACAAATTACTCTTTCATTTAACTTTTAGCTACCCCAAAATTTGGTACTTTTACTTCCGCACTTAAATTTAGTATCACCCGTAGCGAAGCACGGGTACTTTAGCTAGTTCTCCATAAGAATAACATGGGAATTTTAAATTTACAATATTTTTTTAATGTTTTCCGTTACCAATAACCGTCCAAAAATACTTTGATATACTAAAATATTTGGTTTTTTAAGCTCTTTAAAAAGTTCTAGAGAGAAATTTATCCCATTTTTGATCCAAAAACATAGGATTTGGCAATTTCTTACAAAACAATTTTGTAGATTCAAAGGTTTATTGCGGACATTTTCGATCACGAATGTAAAAAACAATACACAACGTTTCGGGATCTGGAATCTGATCCCGTCCTCAGGTGAAAAAAAACTTAACTAACACATTACAACTAACAATACACAAATGCCCAACCTAAGTTGGAATACACTACAGAGGGTAGTAGTCAAAAAATATTCACTGTATAGCAGTCAAGTCATGATACAACATGCAAATAATAACAAATCACAAAACACTATACCGTAATCTGTAAAAGGTAGTGTGTGTAAAAGGTAGTCTGTAGTGTATTCCAACTTAGGTTGGGCGTTTGTGTATTGTTAGTTGTAAACACAATACACAACACATATAAAAACCAGATATGAGATGGTTGTCATATCTGATTACCATGGATATGAAAATCGGACTAAAATCAACTTATCTAAGCTTTAATTTTATTGTATTCAGGGTGTCTAGTTAATTTCCATTATAAAATTCAAGACTAATTCCAGACTTTTCAAGACTAATTCCAGATTTTTCAAGACTAGTTTTTTCCACAATTGGTGGGTGTTGATACCAAAATGTATCGATTCTCGATTCTTGATACCGATACCGATTTTGATAGCTTAACCGAATTTTCTAAATAATACTAGGCCTACACCAACCCCTGTCTTTGTCATAAAGTAGTATTATGATAATGTGGTGTTTTCAAGTAAAGAAATAATGCAGCAATAAAAAATTCTAACTAGCAAATTTGTTTTTTTTTTTTCATGAAATCTTCCGCGTACCGTACGTTTAGACATCATCATTGACTCCAGCGGTTACAGAAACATGATCGTCGTCGTCCGCGATCACCGCAAAATCATGAACATTTCCCGCGGCCGTGTAGACATCACCGTCCTCTCCCGCGGTCACGGAAACGTCATCGTCATCTCCCGCGGTCACGGAAACGTCATCGTCATCTCCCGCGGTCACGGAAACGTCATCGTCGTCGTCCGCGATGGCGGCAAAATCATGAACATTTCTCGCGGCCGTGTAGACCCGCGGTCACGAAAACGTCATCGTCATCTCCTACGGTCACGGAAACGTTATCGTCGTCGTCCGCGATCACGGCAAAATCATGAACATTTCCCGCGGCCGTGTAGACCCGCGGTCACGAAAACGTCATCGTCATCTCCTACGGTCACGGAAACGTTATCGTCGTCGTCCGCGATCACGGCAAAATCATGAACATTTCCCGCGGCCGTGTAGACCCGCGGTCACGAAAACGTCATCGTCATCTCCCGCGGTCACGGAAACGTTATCGTCGACGTCCGCAATCACGGCAAAATCATGAACATTTCCCGCGGCTGTTTAGACATCAACGTCATCTCCCGCGGTCACGGAAACGTTATCGTCGACGTCCGCAATCACGGCAAAATCATGAACATTTCCCGCGGCCGTGTAGAGATCATCGTCGTCTCCCGCGGTCACGGAAACGTCATCGTCGTCGTCCGCGATCACGACAAAATCATGAACCTTTCCCGCGGCCGAGCAGATATCATCGTCGTCTCCGGCGGTCACGGAAACGTCATCGTCATCCCCCGCGGTCACGGAAACGTCATCGTCATCCCCCGCGGTCACGGAAACGTCATCGTCGTCTCTCGTGGTCACGGAAACGTTAATCGTCGTCTCCCGCTGTCACGGTAACGTTATCGTCGTCCCCAGCGGTCACGGAAAGGTCATCGTCGTCTCCCGTGGTTTCGGAAACGTCATCGTCGTCGTCTACTATCGCGGCAAAATCATGAACATATCCCGCGGCCGTGTAGACATCATCGTCGTCTCCCGTGGTCACGGAAACGTCATCGTCGTCGTCCGGGATCGCGACAAAATCATGAACATTTCCCGCGGCTGTTTAGACATCACTATCATCTCCCGCGGCCACGGAAACTTCATCGTCTTCTTCCGCGGTCACGGAAAGGTAATCGTCGTCTCCCGTGGTTTCGGAAACGGCATCGTCGTCGTCCACTATCGCGGCAAAATCGTGAACATTTCCCGAGGCCGTGAGGACAATCATCATTGGCTTTCGCGGTTACGTAAACGGAAGACGACGATCGCGGCACAAACATAAAAATTCCCGACTTTGAAATCAAATTTAAGACTAAATCCCGACTTTTCAAGACCATTTTGAAATTCAATACTAATTCCCGACTTTCCCGATTTTCCCGACTACTAGACACCCTGTGTATTTTTATGTCTTTCATAGTTTAGTTTGTGTTTTATGTAGACAAATTTCATAAAAACATTATGATAAGCAAATTATTTTAATATCTTTAAACATTTTTTTTACTATAAGACTCTAACCAAATATTCATTAAATTTAATTGCTGACAAGGGCCCTGCGACATGCCGATTAACTTCTTCCCTAATGGGTTAACATGATTAAATATCAAGATAACTAGGTACACAGAAATTGTGAACCACTCAGCAGACCTGCTCATGTGAGGGCCGCTCCTTGGCCTTGGAGGGGCAGATCTTGTCTTCACAGTTGTTGTTGTGTGAACAGTTGTCGTCTGCTGACTCTGGCACTGGCACTGCCGACAGTCCGTCAGCCACCTACAGCAGAGCACAGGACTTAAAAAACTGAATATGAGGTTAAATGGGCCATAGATGATGGTGTCCAGCTACCTCCACACACAAACACCTGACATTAGCCTTGTCCTAACAGAAAATGGATAGGTTTCTTGGTGACAAATAGATACTTGCATTTCTCTGTATTAACATTCCAAAACAGTTAGCATTAAAATGTTTACACATATTTATATTTTAGTTTTAGAGGGGTTCAAAATTAAGAAACACATGTCTAAATTTACATATTCTCAATGAGAGCTGCTTTAGAATATGAGGTATTATAGATGAAAATTAGGGAAACTAAGGTTCTTTATGATTATCTTCCATCATTCTCCCACCCTCCCTTTAAGAGGAAATTTGTTTGCATTTTACAATCACATACAATAGAAAAGGACCAATATGTACAAAAGAGGTATTTATTAAATCATTAAGGCCTAGTTAAAAAATAGTTGAAAATTTAAAAATATCTGCTGTAGTCCCCCCTCTCTGAAACCACACTGTTCTTATTAATGTTAACAATGTGGCACATTAAACTAATTGGGACTAATTAAACAATGTGGCACATTAAACAAAATTAAATAATTGGAGAATTAAATTAAATTATATAAAATATTGGTCCTAATCTTTATATTAGCAAAAATAATAAAAACCTAGCAGTAAAATTTATGAGTTAAAGAAAAAATCATTGATTTGTAGAACAACTTAACATTATCATTATTATTACCAATTGCGATGGGAACACGAGAAAAGCCAGTTGAGGCAAGGGACAAACATACAAACAGTTATTAATGGCTTTAATAGGAAATACCGTGTAGTATTTACTTAAAAAATAGAAAATTGTGTGTTTATTAAAACTCATATAAGAGTGCAAATTTCGATTTAATGCAATTTATTCTGAAAAATCTAATGCAACATTGAGGATTGGTTACACAGTTATTAACACAACAGGTTTCCATTGTCAAGTATCAGGAATCCAACTGTTGGACAATCTACTGCAGCAAGTGTAATGTTCCGAGGTAGGAAGTGTTTGTACATTTATTGATTATGTTGTTTGAAGGATGACAAGTTTCATAACTCACAGGAGAATATATCAAACTGATCTAAACGGTCAGCAGTTTATTTACTTCAACTACTGTTTTGAGTAAAATGTTACCTCCTCGTATGGGTTTGGACCTGAGAATATCTTCTCCACAATGATGAACAGCAACAACCCCACCAGCACCCAGACACCGCAGAACATGGATGGATTACCTGGGAACAGACCTGTATAAGTCAATCTTCTGGCACATACAAAGAGGACTCAACAAAGGGACTCCACACACGATCATTTAAAATGCCTATAGAGACATGAAATAATATAGGCCTAGGGTTGGGGTAGACAAATCCCATCAGCTGGAAAAATCTTTCTTCTGCATTCTCAAAATAAAATTTAAGTTATTCATATTATGTAAAAATAGCTAGCCACCATTTTTAAGGATTCCATTGAGAAACTCCCTGAATATGAGGGGAGTTAATGAATCAACAAGAAATCAATACCAAACCAGGTAATAACATTAACTTAAAATGGTTTTAAGGGAAGTCAAAGGTGAAATTTTTAAATTTTTTAAATTTTTACTTTTTATGCCCTTTTTATAGCACAGAATTTTTTCTTAAAAATGGTATACTTACATTTTTAATTGCTAACCTAGAAATGTATAAAAAAATATATTTTCCATAACATTTCAGTGACGTTTTAAAGGTAAAACTAGTAGATCCTTGGTTGGCCCTTGGAGGCTTTTCTTGCCGATTTCCGCAACTTTACTTTTTAGAACTTTAATGCCATTTTTTTCAGGACTGGTAATACATACAGCTGTGAAATGTTTACCATGTAGTCTTAGTGACTTATTCTAAACATAGACATAAGGATTTCATCATATATTTAGTAGAAGCATGTAAAAAAAATAATACATTTTATTTTTTAAACAAATATTTTTAAAATCTATAAAAACCCATAAAATAGTTATTTTTAATTTTAAATGAAAAATCTTGTGTCTGCAACTAGTTAATTAGTTAATATAAAAGTATACCAAGTTTCACTATCCTACCTGTTCTAACTCCTGAGAAAAGTGACATTTAGTTAACATTACTAAAGATAGGACCTCGGACTCGCATAATGAATTTGTCTGAATGTTGTGGGAAATGAAAATTGCTGACTTTAAGCATAAAAGTGTTAGCACTGAACTTAATGGGGTTCATGCATTATAATGATTGTAAGTTTGAACTAATACAACTTTGAACATAGCTTTCAAAGTATTAAAAAGTATTACAGTATTTAAGTATTTATCATGTAACCATAATTTTACCATATTAGTCCCAGCAAATCATGTCCAGACACCTAGTATCATATCAAATAAAAATGTTATAAAAATGAGTATTTTTATTTATTTGGATTGCCAAAACTACATTTTGATTAGCCTAATAAAATCAGAGGGTTGGGTGTTATAAACACAGGTGTTAGTTCAGTTGAGAACTACTTTTATTATTTCTAAAAATTATTAAAAGGTCTCATCTTTTAGAAATAAATCATTTACACAAAGAAAATGAATTGGCATGAAGGGTACAGAAGGGGTCTACAGTAGATAACGTGGGATAGGCTGGGACAATTGAATGACGGCAGCGGATGAATAACCAAATTGAATGTGTCTCTGCCATCTGAGATCTGAGACCAGGAAACAGTCTCAACTCACCCACTCAATCTTACAATTGCCTGATGTGAATGCAGAATGTACCACAGTCTAGCACTGATTCTCATAATACTAAGTACGAATGTACTGCTGTTTATTTAATAGCTAAAATATGAAACACGGAAGATCCATTTTGGTTGAATCTGACATGTAAAAGATTGACTTATTAATCTTTATGAAATAAAGAGAAAATTTAAACAAAATACTTGGTTGAATTGGTTTAAAAAAATTCTTCTGACGCGAACCTACAGACTGAGTGCATTTCCAGCTTCATTGTTGAATTTTTATACAAGCTGGTTTATATTAACTAAACAGAATAACTTTAAACCTAGATCCACGCTTTGTAGAAATAACAATAAAAATCAGTACCAACTTTGCTGCTATTAGGAAAACAAAACATTGTTATTTTTAATTCATTTTAAAATCCTACAATGAAAAAATAAATTTATCAAATTTTATGATGATGATGATTAATGTAGATGAATAAATGATGAGGAAAATTAAGTTTTATGAAGATGTATGAATTACCAATCAGTCTATAGCATTTAATTTATTCTTCATGAGGATAAAATAGGAAATTGCATACTGCATTCATCACTTTTAACATCTTAGAATATGAATGTAAAAGTTCAAAACATTTAAAGTTAGTCTTATAAGCTGATTCAAATTGTAAGCAAGTTTCTTAGGTTTAGGTTTAACCTTAAAGACTACAATGATAGCTAACCTAAAAAGAACTCAATCAAAGATCAAGTGTTTAATGTCTGGCAAATAATCATTATTAAGTGGGTTGTTTTGTGTTTTATCTTATCTGTCTGATTGTGATTATGTGTAGAGTGGCGAAGTTGTCATATATTGGAGGCATGCATTCTCTGCATACAATCAATTGCATAGAGAATTTCTCGTTAACTTTTGCTCAGTTGAAAAAATTCAAAAATGACAAATATCATTTTTAAGCATCACTGTGGACATTTTCTATTAAGATTAGTAAAAGACAAGTTCAGTCTTGCTTGAGCCACAATCTTGTGTCGACGTATCAACTATTTTCGCCTTTTCCCTGTTTGTACTCATTTTTCGTTCTTTCATCTTTCTTATAGCCTATTGTTATGTTTTCGGTAGGTACTGTACCTGAGGATGAAATCAGATTTCAGATCATGAAATTTTGTTAGAACTTGTTTTATACTAATCATGATGGAAAATATTTGCAACTATTTGTAAAAATGAGCTTCAAACACAAAAAATCACAAATAGATAAGAAAACAAATTTCATTAAGAATAGTGATAACACTACTTTACTTGCCAAAAAGTATTATTGATTGAAATATTTATAAACAATTCAATAGGTAAGAGTTTACTTTAAAAATTTTATTTTCAACCGAAAAAATGTGGTGTAGGCTTACAATACAATGATAAATTAAAGTACAATATAGTTTTGAGAGCATATGTAAAAAAGATGGAATTGATTAACTAAAATACATTATAATGAATAATTAAGAAACTAATTAGCCAAAAAGATGATGTACTGTAGATAGAGATCCAGACTGACCATGGGTGTATTGCTCTTGTAAGGTCCAAGCCTCTGGTAGCAGATGTAGGAACACATCTCCCAGCAGGCCTCCCACAGCAAAGCTGAGCAGAACTTTGAGAGAGGCCCCCTGAGCTGAAACACCAACAGTATTACATGAAACAGCTACTCTAGTGGACTACGCATTAACCTACTTCAATCTTAGATTGCTATAAACAAAGAGCTGTTACTGTTAAAAAAAATAAAAGCAACAGACATACTCTCTTCCAGGGCAATAAGAAATTAAAATAATTGAAATATGTGTTCTAAACATCAATCTGAATAGTCTGAATATCGAAACCGGATATATTATATTGTAGTAGAATAAGAACATCACACTGATATAAACACGAAAGATGTTAATAATAATGTCATATTTATTAATAAGAAGCATTTTATTCAGCAAAATTGGAAGGCAAAGTCTAAAAGTGAAACACCCCCTCCGCAGCAAACATGCACAATAATTGAATTTCCATTTGCCTGATTGGATTTTTACTAAAATACTTACAACTCTTCTGGCAACTTTCCGTAAAGATGCCCAATTTAATCCCTTTTTAAAAAACATTAAGTTTAAGGAGTACTTAGGTTTGTATGGCTCAAAATACGGTAACTAGTTTGTGCGACCGTGTTGATCTCAGAGCATATTTGATGTTTTAAACATATATCTTAGTCACTACCAAATTTTCAACAACTTCAGAGTTACCATGATTGAGTTTTCTTTCTATTTGATTATCTTGTTTGAATTCTTCTCCATAGTTTTATAATTTACTTTTAGATACTGGAGTATAAATTCCATTTATATGGACCAGATGTTGCCAATTTCTGACAAAAAATAACATAGTTGAGTGAGACAGTCACAGAATGCGCTAATGTCTAACATTCTTTTTTCTACTGACATAGCCATAACAGTTGCTATGGCTCACAATAAGCCGTTCCATCAGTTTGACTAATTGTATTTAGCTAAAAAAACACACTTGCCAAAATATGTAACACTACAATGGTGTTTTTACACTGTTAAATATCTATCGATAGGCCTAGTGTGAGTGTAAATAACTCTGTCTCATTGAAACATTGAGATGGAAAGTTGTTAAATGAACAATTAATAGCTATGTATGTAAACATCACATTCTTGAATACACACAGCTACTTTGACACTTGAGTAAACATTGTAGTGTTTGACTATGATAACCATTTACTTCGATGAGAGTTGGAAACATTACCAGGAAATATACAACAGACATGAAGAAGTTTGATAAAATACCCCTATCGCAGCAATATACCGATACCCGTCATGCCTGCGCAATACGGAAAATTACCGCTATTGGTGGGAACGTGCAAGACGACGACATTTCCGTGACCACGGGAGACGATGATGATGTCACACGGCCGCGGGAGATGTTCATGATTCTGCCTCGATCGCAGACGATGAGGAAGTAGACTGAAAAGTTTAATGCCGTTGTAATGGAAGTGTCTCTTAAAGAATGAATTTGAGTGAGATGGCAATTTCATCGAGTTTATCAAAATTTTGATCAGAAAGTGAGAGCGACGTATCATGAGCAAACAAGCAAATGTCTCCGGAATTTAGAACTGATGGAAGATCATTTACAAAGACAAGGAACAGCACCGGATGGAGGACTAACCCCTGAGGCAAGCCACGGGCAGACTCACAATGAAGCGAGCAGTAGGTTTTCAGATATCCCAATTCATCTACTGCCTCAATCATCACAAAAGGTTTTCGACCAGTAATGAATGAACTAAACCATTGCAGTGCCAGCCCCCGCACTCCAAGACAAGATGCTTATCAAGAAGCAACATGTGATTTACCATATCGAATGCTTTGCTTAAGTCAAAGAAAATGCCCATTGTATGTTCACCTGCATTTAATGAATTAACCAAATTTGAGATAAAATCGGTCAATGCATGTGGTCAAGTAGTGGTTTTGTTTTTAGTAAATCCATACTGTTTCTCTGATGTAATATTATTTTTTTGGAAAAAATCCAATAGTCTAAGTAGTGTTATATTTTTTAATATTTTTGATATAGATGGTGGCTATAGGTCTGTAGTTATCGCAGAGGTGGTGATCTCCTTTTTAACAAAATTCCCTATAGGGAAGTAGCTATTACCGTAGGTGGCATAGTAAGACCTAGATCCGGGACTGATTTACTTTTTCATTTTGATGTCCCCAGAGGCCAAAAACACCATTTGTTCAAATTTTTATATATGTATATATATACGGTATATATGTGTGTGTCCGTGAACACGATAACTTGAGTAATATTTGTCCGATTTTGATGAAATTTGGTTTGAAGATGTAAGGCGGGATAAACTTGAATGAGTTTGCGAACCAGCATGATCGGACCATGGGAACGGGGTTTTACGGGGGGTTTTATGGGGTAAAAATTGGTTATTCTAATTTTTGACCCTCTAAACACAAAATTTACCAATTTCTCTCCAGACCTTTTTAAAGAGCTTACAAAAACAAATAATTTAGTATATCAAAGTGTTTTTGTACAATTATTGGTTACGGAGAAAATTCAAAAGATTGTTATTTTAAAATTCCCATGTTATTCTTATGCAGAATGATGAAAAATGTTGTAGTTTGCTTGTTTATGGATATATTTTGATCAAACTTGGTATATTGATTTATTTTATAGTAAATTATTAATATTTTACAAAAAATACTCTTTTTTACCCTCCCTTTAGCAACAAGAATAGGTCCTCATAAAACCTAATGTTAATTAAATACATTTAATTGAAAATTAATTCAGGCAAATGGAAATTCGCTTAGTCTGCAGGTTTGCTGCGGGGGGAGTATTTATGGAATGGCTTGATAATGGACGTTTTCAGGGCATCTGGGAACTGGCCACTATAATTTATAGAGAATACTATGAATATACTATGAATAAATACTATTATAACACAAAAATCAATACGAAATAAAATATACAATAATGTTTTGATTCTGCGGTATTAATGGAAGATGGTATTTAAAAAATGTTACTATCAATATAGTGTGGCTAAATAGTGAAAATCAAGAATTCTAGAATTCAGATTCAAGAATAATTCTGATATTACTAGTCCTATTATACTACCAATTGAGATGGCGACGCCCCTAGGTGTATTTTTACTAAAATGAGTGTAGAATGAAGTGAGATGATCTTTGTAGCTTTGTTACCGTAATGACTAAGATCAGCAGTTTCATTAGCTGAATTTATTTAAATCCCAATAAACGTGAACAGCTGGGTCCAATTTGAACCATAAAAAAGCTACTAACTATTCTGAGGATCGAACTGGCAACCTTTTAATTAATAGGCGAGCAGTTTAACCGTTTAGCTATCCAGCTACAGTATTTTGTAGAAATTATTAACGTACATTTATAGAATTTTTTAGGCCTAACGTTAACATGTAGAACATTTAAAAAGCAGTATCAATATCTATGGTAAGAAATGTAGCCTATATTAAATGTCTTTGCATTACCTAATTTAATTGATCTTCTTCTCCTCATCATATCTATTTAGTTTTCATATAAGTCATCACTGTTTAGTTTAATGTGACGGAGCAAGCAGAATTAAACACAATTTTATGATTGTAGTTTATTTAATTTTTGCTAACACAGAGAAACTTTGCACCATTATGTTCAGGAAAAATGTAGTTTTATTGTAGGTTCAAATCAATATAGGTAGGTTCTCGTGGTCATCTTATTGTAAAATGGTTTCAAATCCTATTTTAACAATTCCTAGCAGTATGAACTTGAATTAAATGTGAATAATGTAATCAGATGATTCTTAAATTGCTGAATTATAGTTAATGAAGATGTCACTGTTCGTTGCTTGACATATGGCAGAAAACAATCAGGTGTAGCGTACTTCACAAAAGTTCATCACACAAAATAATCTTTCGATCCAGGAGATAAAAAACTATAAAACGCTATATTCAAATTTAAATTGAAGGCGACAGTATCCTTCACAAAAAATACCGATGGATTTTGTTTGAATTTTGTTTATTCTTCAATCAAGTTGATGAAGAGTCTTAAGCCAACTGACTGTGTTCCGTCTAAAATCAAGCCATACAAATAAGGAACTGGCTGTAGTGTGATAAATGATGTCAGTCAGCCTCCACTGCACATTATTTCTAGGAACCCTCACAGAAACACATTCAGTAGCAACTCAAGGCTGCTGGGGCCAGCTTTTCATAGAAAACAGAAGCAATCTCATCTTCTCTTCGCACAACTGATACTCGTTTCATTTAATTTATTCTATTATACACATATAATTAAAACCTGTAATTATGTATAGTAGCAAGGTATTTTCATTATTATTACAGTAGGCGTAGAGATAGTAGTTCTTCTTATTACATAAATAAACGGTCCAAAACTGATATTTTTGGTTAGCTTATTTATGCATTAGTTATTAATAATCTTAAGATAAATCAAATTTTATTTCAGACAGTGAAACATTATGAAGAAAATGCATTATAAAAAATGTAATACTTATAAGCCCTCCACTTTAGTCACTAAACCAAAATATAAATATTTTGATATGGAAGTCAAATACCCAATAAACTTTTTGAATTTAACAGATACTCAATTGTAGGGATAGTGTGCTATAAAAAGTTTGAGTTTTATGTTTACATTTTTCCAAGAACAATAGGCTACACATTAAACAAACATACCATATACCGTACTAAACTCCTTTTCTGAATAAAAACTATACTTAGGGCCTAATTAAATAAAAAGTTAATGTTTTTTAATTCAATAACATGCTTATATTAAAATATATCCTTATAAGGAGGTTCAAGCTTATCAAAATTATTTCCGCTGTACAATTAATATTGAGATAGTGAGGGATAGAAAGCCACTGTTGTGGGGAAATCTCAATCACGACTGTAAATGTGTCAACCGACCAGAGAGAGGCACACTGCATCACGGGGTCAGGGAGAACTGTTGAATGTGCACTGCTTGTTGGCAGAGACATAAGTAAAGAGACCTTGTTGATACAGTAGTTGCAGTTGAGATAACACTTGGTGAAACAGGAAAACGAATATTTGAAGTGCCAATGACCTTGTTGTGGCAGTTATTGTTGCTTACTTATCTCTTCTACTTTACAAGTTATGAACAGTAAAAACCTGTGCATGTTTTTCAGTTTTGCCTTAATTTGAACATGTACTACCTGGTTCACCCGGGCTATGACAGGCCGTTTGTGTATGAAGTACAATACAAAGAAAACTTTTAAATCTAAATGCAAAATACAGAAAAAAACTTTTAGATTACAATAATGGAAAACTGTACTTGTTTACAAAAGTAGCACAGTACATGTCTTTACGAATTTGATTAATGTTTTTTACGCACAAGATGAGATTTTGAATGTGTATAAAGACAGTTCATACATTATTAATTTAACAATAATTAACAACTAGGCTTAATGTAAACAAAGATGAAATGATCGGTTTATTTATAATCAGCTGATAAAATGGACCCCACGTGGCTGAGTCATAAACAACTCACATTCTTGTGAAACTGCCAAGAGAGGGAAATATTGATACGTATGCCTACCTCTATCAAAGATGTTGGTAGAATAGATAGTCTATAACTTTGTTACAAAATAGTTAAAAAGTGTTATGAGCCCAATCAAAGTTCTATTAACTAGGTGGCGTTCGCAGATGCATCCACAAAATTGAACGGAGTCATCAAGGGTTTATATTATATTGTTTTGGTCATACTGTTGTTTTTGTCATGGTTTCAGTAATACCAGTCGTTTTTAATGCATGCGTTGCGAGTCTAAATTAGCATTTTTACTCTTTAGGAAGTAAAAAAAGTTTTTATCCTCTATGGAGTAAAAATAGTTTTTATCCTCTATGGAGTAATAATCAGCTGTTGTCAACTTAGTTGTAAATTTCTATTATAAACGATTGCATGTATCGAAATATGTATCGATTTGTGCTTCGAAATTATTTTAACCTACAGTCTACAGTCTCTTCTCGCAGCGTTTTAGCATTGTAGATACATTAACCCATTCCCACACTCAACACGCTCACCTTTACTACTTCCTTCACCACCCCCTACGTCGTGGACCTATTTCCCTCTCATCCCATAGCATTTTAGGATTGCAGATACATTAATGTAATTGCCAAAGACAGTTCCCACACTCTGCACTGCAAGCCTTCCTTCACCATTTCCTACGTCATAGACTTGTTTCCTTCCCTTCTCATAGCATTTTTGGATAAAAGACACATCAATCTAACTGCCACAGACGGTTTTCACACTATGCTCATACTTTACTACTTTCTAAGCCTTTTCCTACATCGTGGACCTGTTTTCATCACTTTCCATAGCAATTTAGTATTTTAGATACGTTAATCTAATTGCCACAAATATTCCCTACACTCCGCACCTTTACTACTTCTTTCACCAATTTATATGTCGTGGGGATGTTTCCATCCATTCTCATAGCATTTCAGCATTGCAGATACATTAATCTAACTGCTACAAACGGTTTCCAGTTCCCACACTCCACACTGCTTACCTTACTAATTCCTTCACCACTTCATACGTCTCGGTCCTTTTCTCTCCCTTCCCATAGCATTTTAGGATTGCGGATCCCTTAATCTAATCGACATAAACAGTTCCCAAGCTCCAGACTGCTCGCATTTACTACTTCCTTCACCACTTCCTACGTCACGGACCTGTTTACCTCCCTTCCCATAGCATTTTAGGATTGCAGATACCTTGATCTAATCGTCTTAAACAGTTTCCACACTCCGGACAGCTTGCCTTGACTACTTCCTTCATCACTCCCTACTTCGCGGACCCGTTTTCCTCCCTTTCCATAGAATTTTATGATTGCAGATACCTTAAGAGGCGGCAGGAGTCAAGTTCTAAATCGTCAATCTGCTACTCATGCAATTGTATGTTCCGCAACCCGCACGGCTAGCGTCTGACCTTGAGCAGTACATTGTACAGTAGCTGTGCTGACAAACGGGCAGTGGCAGTGCCTACCTTTCGAAATGGTCTATACTGACTGAGGGTCGAATGAACCTGTCGTCTTTTTACACAAACATACTTATACTCAACCTACGATGCTACACTTATTTTGTTATGTAAACATCAAAAATATATATGGTATTTTACTTGAAAAGCTGTTGATTATTACTATTATTATTACTATATTATTTTGGTGAATCAAAACTGATCTAAATTTAAACATTTATGTTCATGCTAATATACAATTTACTTCATAGCATCAAATTAAATGCTGATCAATGTTATTTTTAATTCCCTACACTGTATACTGTATATAACATGAAAAGTAGAAAACAGTTTTTTTATTCTCCTGAAATGTTTGATATTTCGTGGTTATAAGGTTTGTAAATTAAGGTATAGACTATAGTGGAGAAAACATTAAAACGTTTACTTTGAAATAGTAATTTTAAACATTTACAACAATTCGATTTACAACAATTGATACAGAACAATAATACAATACTGAACAATAAACAAGTACAATAATTCCAGCTTTTTCATAGTTTTACAACAACCATTTTCATAGTTTTACAAGTTTACTCTGTTTTTTCTGCCTTCTTTTCTTTAGATTTTGTCTGAGCCTCTACTATATACGAAGGATTCCTTATGGGCATAGACCGGGAATGCCGAGGGTCGATGATTTCGGGCAGTATGCAATTCATGTAGAATTTTTTTAGTTTTGGCAACATTTCTTTCTGCCAAAACTGTTCATCCCGTTCTATTGTTTCAGTTTTTATTCCCTGTGGTGTCCATAGGCAAAATACGCACATTCTTCTCTTCGTGACTTGAAGTTGGCCTTGAACTTGATAATAAAAGCAAACAATTGAATTGAAATGTTCTACATAGTTGCTAGTGACGTCAGCAAGTAAGCTGCGGCTGTTGCGGCTAACATCTCTGAACACATCAGTGACCAATGGGTAAAGGCCCACTGTGACAAGATCAGGTACTAAATTGTCATCTGGCCGGGCAGTAGTGGGGTCCAGCTCGCAAAAATACCCCCTCTCAGCACATTTTTTGTGTTCGCCGAACACGTGACTTGGTATATTCAATATATCCATTCTGAGATTTTCGATTGCTTTACTTGATTCCTCTTCATTGATTGCATCATTCCTTTCCTTTTTACGGTGCTCAGTGGCTTTAGTTACTGCCATTCTGCAGCGTAACAAGTTGTCACCAATTTTCTTTCTGAGCCAAATGGAAGGTTTGCAGGTTTTAGAGAATGCAATCGTTTTGAGTCTAGTGCACATATTTCTCAAAAGATGGTTCTTGCATTCTATCTTCTGAACAGTGCAGTTTTTGTAGGGCCGAGAATCAATTATTTTCTTATATACGCTGGAGTCCCCATCGGCAATAAGTCTTGCATACCGTACATTGTACATTTCCTCACTCTTTTTGAACCCCTCGCATACTAGAGATGACTCCATACTGGTTGAGCTTTGCTTCATGCTCCAGTTTTTATAGCATGTGTGTTCTTTTGCTGGCTCCCCTCTTGTATCAGCTCGAGCACAAGTTGTGCAGTACTTGTTTTTTATGCCAATAAAGAGTACTTTCCGCGTCCGAAATCCAACAATGGCAGCCTGAAAAAAATCCTTTGATTTATTTAGGTGTATATATGTATGTACAGGGTGTTTTTTTTTTTACTTGCATCTTTATTTATGTAAAAACTGCAATAGATAGAAATATGCAGTTTGCGGGAATCATCTATTTACGTAGGGGGTCCAATTGAATTCAACGTTACATTAACATTCCCCCCCTTTCCTCTCTGCTACCAACTTTTTTTTTAAATAGCAAGGTACTCCTTGTGACATATCAAATGAAAGAGCATGAAAAAAGAAAATTTTTAATGAAAAAAAATTGAAAATCGGTTCATGAATTTGTGAGATAATCCCATATTCCCATAATCCGTATTTCTATCTATTGCAGTTTTTACATAAATAAAGATGCAAGTAAAAAAAAAAACACCCTGTATGTACTATGTATGTATATACTCATTCTGGTATGTATGTGTGTTTGTTTGTATGTATGTACGTACGCTTAGGTGTAGTTTGAGACTATTCCAGGGCTACAGATATACAAGGGCTGGCTCACTCCTTTGATGTTAGCGGGCGCCGCCTGATCCTACTTCCCCTCCCCCGCCCCTCCTCAGTGACGTAGCGCTGTTTACACAGCGAACACAGAATGTTTACATCGGCGCGAGGCGCGACGGTAGCCTAGCACGGCAGTGCATATGTCGCTCCTTGCTCGTCATCTACCATAGATATGCGTTGTTATTACAATATCTATGGCATCTACGCGCATATCAATAATTGTATTTATAATCATGTAGTTTTATTGAGTGACACTGTACAGTATTGTATGTAGAAAAATTGCCGCATGAACCAAAAATGTTTCATAAGATATACAAATTGTTTGAAATACTTCAGATTTGTTAGGTTTTTAGCATTGTTTTTAAGTGTTAATTCGATGTTTTAAGTAAAAATTTAATTTATTAAAATTTAAATAATTAAATTCAAATTAATTTTTTTACTTTATTAAAATTTATAAAAAAATAATGTGTTAATGTAATTATTATTGTTTAAAGAGTAAGTGAATGCAGGATCACACTCACCACTCCAGATAAGGAAGAATAGTTGGTGCGATATGATCGTTTGCACCAGGCACCATCATCGACAACTGTAATTAGCGGTACGCCGTCCTTGTCAACCTCGTTGTTTTCCCTCGCTAGCTGAGCCACCTCCGCCGCTGCCACTTCCATCTCTGCCGCCGCAGTCGCAGTCCAACCCTCTGATAACCGTTCTTCAGTTTTTTTGAAAGTCTTGTTGCTCATTGCAGGGATGTCGAGAGTGCTGAGGAATTCCTCGAGTTGTGCGTGGCCACCTCCTGTTACGATAGTACCACAAACACCAGCTTTGTTCACGTCCATTTCTTTTTCATTAATTTTCTCAGACCAAATAGTCTGTTTGAATTTACACATGGTACATTCAACGACAAACCCATTCCTTAGTCCCTGTCTAACTTCAGACAATACAACCATATTCGAAAAATTACAACCTATTGGGCTATGATTGTCCAACATTTTTATCTGGTCGATAAAATCAGCTATGTTAACAATTCTTCTTCCACTTAATTTGAATTCTTTCTTGTTAGGCGTCTTACTCGGGTTTGCAGATTGTTCTTCCGCTCCATGAGTTTCTATAGCTTGTTGTTCTGCCAAAGCAGTATTCCTCTTCCTGGAAATAAACAATTTTTGTCAGATAATTTTCCGACTCAATAATCACATGATATTAGGCTTTAATTGGGTGGTAATTTTTTTAATTGGGTGAGAAATAAAAATAATCCAAAATATGATATATTATGAGTGTGTTTGTTGGCGGTCGCCTCACCCCGCACATACACCCGCCAGTCAAGGTCGCTGCTGCCCTTTCAGCTGCCAAGCCACACTGATCCCCTGGCGTTTTCCCGCCTACATTTACCTCAATCGGATTTTTACCGTCAAAGTAATAATGAATTATTTTACAAACAAATTAATATTTCTTGTACCTCCTGTAATTTGGGCGTGTTTTGCAGTCGTGTGGATTTTATAAAGATAAGGCAAACCCTCACAAATATTAATTTATAAAATTATTTTCTTATACAATTTTTGTTGATTCTTGAGTCAAGTTCTTAATCCTCATTCTGGTATAAAAATAACTAATAGTTTATTATTTTACGATTCATCAGAATCAAGTTAGTTTAAATTTACTTACTTTCTTCTGTTTATTGCTGCTTCCAAACTAGCAGGAAGTCTTCTTTTCTTCTTCTTCGAAGGATAAAACTTCAAGTGACCCATTTGATAGGTTGCTGAAAATTTCCTAGCGGACTTTGGGTAAATGAACTGCAGACCGTCACCAATATTTCAGCTTAGCCACTATTATATATCTACTAACTACTGTAGGCTATTAGCACTAGGCACTGTAGATAAGCACTAGTTAAAAAAGAACCAATAATCGCATGCGAAATGTGAAGTGTTGCAAAACGGAATGTAAACTAATATTCGCTACTGGGACTGGACGACTCTACTGTTTTATTAAAAAATGCAGTATCAGAATGGTGAGCGTGCCGCATAATATTCTGTATTTAGCAATTCGAAGGTGGTGCTATCCGGCGGGAAAACGCTAAACTACCACCGCACCCCGTGAGACCCGCAACACACGTCGACACAGTTGAAATTGCAAGCTGTTTTATAAATTACTAGATAAAATATTATAAACGACAATTTGTAAAATGTGGTATTGTACTTTTAACGGAAATATGTTGTAGTTTTTATAGAAACTGGTTTTAACCTCCTAAGTTGAGAAATAAATTTTGTATGATGGAATTAGTTTCAGTGAAATAACCTAAATCCTTATGGTCAAATCAACTTTCTAATTCCGAAATAAAAAATTAAAAAAAATTTTTTTTGACACGTGTGACATATCAAATTGTACGTAAGATAAAACCTCACAATAGTACAATAAACATTTTTGGATTATATGACGATTTCGTGTAGTAGCATTGGTTTTTTATCCTTGGTCCATGCTAAACTGAGGAGCAGAGCGGTGAGCGGCCCGGTTCACTCCCGCCGGCTCTTAATCTAATCGTCATAAACAGTTCCCACACTCCGGACTGCTCGCCTATACTACTTTCTTCACCACTTCCTACGTCACGGACCTGTTTACCTCCCTTCCCATAGCATTTTATGATTGCAGATACCTTAATCTAATCGTCATAAAGAGTTCCCACACTCTGGACTGCTCGCCTTTGCTACTTCCTTCGCCACTTCCTACGTCGCGGACCCTTGATCCTCCCTTCCCGTAGCATTTTATGATTGCAGATATCTTAATCTAATCGTCATAAACAGTTCCCACACTCTGGGCTGCTCGCCTTTACTACTTCCTTCACCACTTCCTACGTGACGGACCTGTTTCCCTCCCTTCCCATAGCATCATAGGATTGCAAATACCTTAATATAATGGTCATTAGCAGTTCCCACACTCCGGACAGCTTGCCTTGATTACTTCCTTCTTTACTTCCTACGTCGCGGACCCGTTTTCCTCCCTTCCCTTATAATTTTTGGAATGCAGATACCTAAATCTAATCGTCATAAACAGTTTGCACACTCCAGACTGCTCACCTTTAGTACTTCCTTCACCACTTCCTACGTCGCGGACCTGTTTTCCTCCCTTCCCTTATAATTTTTGGAATGCAGATACCTAAATCTAATCGTCATAAACAGTTTCCACACTCCAGACTGTTCACCTTTAGTACTTCCTTTAACACTTCCTACGTCACGGACCTCAAGCTAGTGGCGTCATTTGATTATATTTATGATTCATACCGTTTCTGTTCTAATATCTGTGGAATAATGCCATCAGCTATTTCTTTATCTACTGCATTCAAAAGTCAACAGCTGATCATATGTCTTTGTTTATGTGCCAAATACTGCTTCCATAAGGATTACATTGAAATTTTGAGACCCAGTGGGGCGGATTCCTGAGAGTTATTTTTAACGCCATATAGATGTTGGCACTCACCGATACGGTCTTTATCACCACCCAAAATTTGAAAACGATTGATTCAGCCGTCTAGGAGGAGTTTGCGTATTACGAAATGCATAAAAGTCTACGTATAAGAGCTTCGCTCGCTCCGCTCAATTAATTGTAGTTCATGGAAACTTGGGTGAGCCTTAAGATACAGTTGGCTCCCAAACAATTTACAATGATAACTTTAATTAAAAGATGGATAAATAAAAATTTTAATATTAACAAATATTTTAAAACATTCTAATTCATATACAACCATACAACTTGGCAACAAAATTCCAAAAATAGGTAAACCTGTAAACCCTTTTCTCATGAATTAAAAGAACATTTCTATGATAACGCAAAATGTTGTTTAATGCCTTCATATCAACATATCTTCAAGGACAAATGCCAGTATTAAATAGTTCAGCTATGCAGAGGAAAAAATAATATCATACATTGTAAACAAAATAACAATCTTAAGTAAACATTTTATTATTAAACAGCTTACCTATGCAGTGAAAAATAATAATAACATAAACAATAAAAGTTACACTTAAAACGGTGGTCTCTTTAAAGTTTCCTTATTGTTACCATAAACAGAAATTACGATATAGATGGATTCAGGTTCTAAGGGGTAACCAAATGAGAAAAATCCAGTTCACACAAATTTAGCTTTAACATAATTTATTGATGTAAATAAGGGCTTGACAGCACATTTTAGCAGCTACCTTACCCATGTCAGAACACATTAATCTATTGTATTGTATTATATTTGTTTAAAAAATATGTTTTTCTTCGTTGAGTGGTTTTAGTTTAATGTTATTAATATAATGTTTATTTTCCTACAATGCCCTAGTTTTTATTACCCAGAGGCACCTAACAACTACTTGTGCATGGACAAAGAAAGGAGATGTCCAAAGTCCGCCAACACACATGGCACATTACTGGTGAGCGTGACACTTTGTGCTTGACATTATCAGCTGTCACACAAGTGGGTGTTTAATGTTATCTACACTTACACTGAATCACTGGTTGTGTCATGGGGAAACTTGTAAGAGAAAATACCTTGGCTGTGCTGCAAACGATTTTGAAATAAAACACTGTTCAAAATATGTGAGCTGTCTAAAAGCCAGAATTCTCTTTTAAAAACAATAACAATGTACTAATAAAAAAATCTTCATGACAATTTTGAACAGAATAAAACGATGTATGCCTACAAAATTCATATAGTGGTAAAATAATAAAACAAATTACTTGCTTAAAGAGGATAACCTATAATTATTGCATGAGGATTTTAATGGAAAAAATTGGTATTCAGCCCATTGTCACTATTTGATATGGTAGCACTATCTTATTTTGTTTCATGTCATGTTTGTGTTTTGTGTTGCATTGTATGTGTCTTAATTATTCTGACAAGTTGTACCTAGCATTGACAACGTTGCACGTGCAACAAAACTGGTGAGTGGTAATTTACTGATGAATATGTAGGCTACAGACAATTTGGGAGGAATACCTACTTTAAACAAAAAGATTCTTTAGATAAAACACCGTAATAAAAATCACCTCATATTGTGATATAACTTTGTCAAACTTTATAATTGTAAAAAATTGCTATATAACTCAAATACACCCGCCGCAGCGAACCTGCAGAATACGCGAATTTCAATTTGCCTCATTTGATTTTCAACTAAATCTATTTTAAAAACTTTATGTTTAACGAGTACCTAGGTTTGCTGCTACTGGGAGGGTAATAGTGCTTTTTTTAGTAAAGCGTTAATAGCTTATTACAAAATAAATAGATTATTCACATAAGAATAACATGGGAATTTTAAATTTAACGTACAATTATTTGAATTTTCTCCGCAACCAATAACCATACAAAAACACTTCAATATACTAAATTATTTTTTTTTTAAGCTCTTTAGAATGGTTTCAAGAGAAATTGGGAAGTTTTATTTTTTAAGGGTCAAAAACGAGAAAAACAATTTTACCCCATAAAACCCCATTCCCATGGTCCCATCATGCTGGTTGGCGAACTCGTTCGAGTAAATGTAGGTTTACACGTTTGTACCAAATTTCATCAAAATCGAATTAATTTTGCTCCAGATATCGTGCTAACGGACACACATATATATATTAACGGATGGTGTTTTTGGCCTCTGGGAACATGAAAACAAAAAAGTAAATGGGTCCCGAGTCCAGGTCTTACCATTATACCTACAGTAATAGCATTGATTTTATATCTCTGGTAATAGCTTATTCCCTATAGGGGAAATTAACTAAAAGAAACAAATTTTACATAAGCTTAACAATTAATTAATAGGCTAGCATATTTCTTAATTAGTTAGTAAAAGCCTTTCATTCGCATAAAAACTGTTAAAGAAAAAATTATTTTTCAGTGGCATTTTTAATTAATGAAGCCATTTCATAAGAAAAATTGACAAGATGGGAAGTAACACCCCGTACAAGTGATCTAAGGCCAGGGGACGGGTGAAGGTCTGAGACAATAGGTGGAAGGGCTTCCTACTAGACAGTACTGGTACAGTAGAGTGCGGAAGGAAGTGGTGTAGCAAGGTCGGCTGGTGGCTGGTGCTGACCTCCCACAAGAGAAGCTATTAGCATCTTTCCCCACCCCCTCCTCACCTGACCCACTCATCTGTACCACTGACTACACATCATCCAATTTTTTAATTTGAAGCTGTTTTATGTTGTTTTTGTTGTTATGTTGTTGTTGTTTTGTGTTGTTTCGTGTTGGTGACGCAAAACACTAGTGTCGAAAAATTTTGTTAGGCCTATCTTATTTTTGGGTCATTTTATGATTTTAAGAGCTTTAAAAAACAAACAATTTAGTATGTTAAAGTGTTTTTGTACGGTTATTGGTTACAGAGAAATCTTAAAAAATTGTAAATTTAAAATTCCCATGTGAATGGAGAAGTAAATTGTTGTAGTTAGTTTGTTTATGGATATATTTTGATCAAAATTCCTAAATCTATTTATGTTTTACTAAGCTATCAATGTTTTACTAAAAAAAAAAAAAAAAAAAACACTTTATAACCCTCCCTGAAGTAACACACCTAGGTACTCGTTAAACCTAATGTATTGAAATAGATTTAATTGAAAATCAAATCAGGTAAATGGAAAGCTTTTTGACATGATAAAAGATGTCTTCTGACCATTCTTTAAATTTATCTTATCTTACTAATATTATAAATGTGAAAGTTTGTGTGTTTGTTTGTTTGTGTGTTTGAAGGTCAATCACGCATAAACCACCGGACGGATTGGGCTGAAATTTGGCATGATGATAGCTTACATTCCCGATTAACATATAGGCATATTCTTATCTCAAAAATCCTTTCGGGCTCCGCCCCAGTGGCTCTGTAATTCCCCATGTTATCCTTATGAGTATTCATATTTAAAGGGAATTTAAGAATTTAGTCAGCTGTTTCAACTAAAAGTTGGTTCTATGATAAGGAAAAGTATTAAAAAGTTATAAGATTTACCAACAGGGTGCAGCACTATATATTTTTTGCATTTATGAAAACAGCTAATTTGAACTAAGCAGCAACAAAAAACTGTGATTCACAATGAGAACTGTCAAAATAGGATTGTTTCCAGTTATGTTTATGTTTTTCATTTCATGAATAATTTGTGATATTTTGCGAATTGTTGATAATTTATTTTTCCCTATTGTTTAGGTGAAGTGGTAGAACATTATGGCTATGGTAGATGTGTAATACTATAGAATACTGTAAATTTAAAAAAGCAAATTTTATCAAACTGTGTCCTCCCTTATTGCAAACGCAAAGCTTGAGTATAACCGCAATAAGCATTTTATACTTATATTCGAACACCGTACGAAGGACGGGTGCTCTGCTAGTAGCAACATATATACAATAAAAACATTAGACACTGCATATTTGAGGTAGTGCTATGCACCATTCTTTCATTGTCCACTCAAAAGAGCCTAAGCTGCAAGGGCAGTAGAGTACAAGATTTTATCTCTTGCTAGGGACAAATTTGGATTATTGATGTTGTGAATTTTTCATGTCAGAATTATTGACTTTCTATTGTAGGTATATTTAAAAAAAGATCTATCCAACCAGGATTTAAGAGTTTTTGTTCATGCTCTAAAGTTATGACAAATAAACTAATTACTACAAGGGAGACAAGCTAAAAAGTAATTTCCCCCTGTGAAAGATAAAAAAATAATGTATAGTATTTAATAGGTACCAGGACAGAATTTTTAAGAGTTGTAGGCTATTTAAAAAGAAACTGCAATAGCTTTAAGGGTCACTGGTTGAGAAAATAAGGAGCTTGGGTGTATATGGATGTGCGGTTTAGTGAAGCAGAAATGATAAGCTTATCACAAGTTAACACTCACACGGGTGGAGTTCCACCATTCCATAGCTACAGGCCACCATTCCTGCTATCACATGCTACAATTATTCAACATGACTAGGAACCACAGATACCAGAACAGAAAAGGTATGCAAATTACATCAAAAGCTGATGATTTTTCCTGCAGTTATTGAGCTAGCGGGGTTATGTACATATGAATTTCAAGGAATGATATGTTTGGCCTCTGGGGACATGGAAAACTGGAAAACAAAAAAGTAAACCGATCCCAGGACTAGGTCTTGCTATGAGACCTATTACTTTTCTGAATGGGTAATACATTAAAACAAGAAAAACCTAATCCAATCTGTTAAATATAGGCCTATCACACAATTCAAATCCATAAGACCCGAAATAATTGTATTGATTCAATCTCAATGCATCTGTCACAGCAACAAGACAATAAATCATTATTAAAATTTTATTGACAACAAAAAAATGTTATTTAATAGCATTTAAAAATTAAATACAGTAGACTTCTGGGACCGAGGCGAGTCTGGATAACGGTTTTCCGGTTAAACCGACATCCCCAAAAACTCATAAAAACGGACCATTCCATTCCATTCTCCATTTTGTCGCAGGAGCAAAAAAACACCCCGACTGCTACCCGTTACCTATAACTAAACATAACCCGGGCCCAATGGTGTAGCCGGAGCTTATGCACCAACCTTTGACACACCATGGGCGGATGACTTAAGGCCATCAACCTCACCGGCTGCCGAAGCAACCCTTCGGAAAGAGGGTTACCCCTCAATCCTAACCAGGGATACTGGTTACTTGGTCGCACGTACACTCCAAATGGGTTCCACCAGGGCCGAAACCCTGAAGGACCATAATGGAATGCCCTGAACGCAACACAGTGCAAGCAAAACACGGGACCTATCTAATCCCTGACAGGCCGAAACCCGCCATCATAGCCAGGAGGAAGGGGACCATCAGCAAGCCAACCCCCTATTTACACCTCTACCCAATCGAGGCCTATCCATTGCTGGGAACCAGGGATAACCAAGGCGATAGATCCCCAGAAACCCCCAGCGGGCTTGACCCCAGCACCCGATCTACTTCGTTTGCCCATCTAGCCCAACATCACTGCCAGGCCATCAGGGGTTCCAAAAAAAAAACGGACTGTTTATTTAAGTATTTGACTTAAATTTAGGTGAGCAAGTTGTATTTAGACACGTGAACGCTGGTCTAAAATCTTTCACACCTCGGCCGTTTCAGTACCGCCCACCTCCTGCCGATCTAGTCCGGTTAAACCGATGTGCTGATAAAAATTGTCCGGTTAAAGAGATGTCATTTCCGCCGAGTGTAGTCAGGTTAAACCGATGTCCGGTTAAAAGGTGTCCGGATAAGAGGGAGTCTACTGTAAATAGCTTAGTACCTAAATTTCTACGTTCTAAGTTCAATAAGTTCTGAAAATGACCCACTTTGGGACAAAGCCAGGCGTAGAAAAAAAACTATCGAATCATAAAATGGTATTTTCATAAAAAGTATTTAGCACAATCCAAATAAAGACACCAAATTTGTATTGTTGTTAAATAAATAGTCAAAATTATTATTTCATAGTTTAGCAATGCTCTTTTAAGTTTCCATAGCATGGTTTTATCATTTATTTGAAAGTTAGCTTAATGTGAACAATATTATTGTTGCATAATATATTGTATTAAAGGAATACATCAGTGCTTCATTTGAGCAAAACAGGTACTGTACAGTACTTTGTTTGCTTGAGGCAGGAAAAGTAATGTTTAGGACAGGCAAAATCATGTGTTTTGATAGATAATAGGAAAACAAAGATTTTTGTAAAACTCAGCTGTTTGGAAATAAGCTAACTTTATAACGTGTAGTATACTAGTATACAATAAATTAGTTGACCAGTAGAATTTCCTTTGACCCTGAGAAATATAAGCTTACTTGAACTAGCTGATAAGATTTAACCTACATGAGATTAGGAAACAGACGTAGAGGACTTTATACAGCAAGTTTACAATTACTTATCACGTTGTTTGTTTTCCACAGTCAGATTAGTATTAATCATTTAACAGAAATGTTAAACCTCAGTTTGGTATGAACAATAAATAAACGGTATCAGCAAACTGACACATTCTTTCCTCCATTAGCTTGTCGAACATCCTTACAATGGGTAAACGGTGGAAGTGACTATGAAATTATATGGGTATAATCACAATTAAAGATGTATAATTCTCGGGAATTTAAAATCAAAGAAATATTCCTAGGGAAAGTAAATATTGCCAGCAATATTCCCAAAATTCATAAATTCGATTAACTGGCAAGGTCAGTTTAAAAACTGTTACTTAATAGGTAAAAGCTGTATTTATGTGGTTAAATCCTTCACAAGAGCTGAAATATATTTTATTACAAAATTGTAATTTGGCATAAATAATTGGAAATTAAAATTTTTTTTTACTAAATTGCTTCAATAAATAGGTCATTTTATACAAATATTTTTCAATAAATGGCCCTTAGGTTTAGTGAAACTTTTATTTACGTTATTAAAAAAGTAATAATATTAAAATTTAGTATATTATTATGGAATCCTTAAACCTGTAAGTAACATTTTTATAAGAACAAATAAAACAAATTATTTAATACTTTGTTAATAAATTGCCATAAACATACAGCTCTCAATACATGAAGTTCCTCAATAAGTTGTAAAGAAAAATAAAAGATTTCTCCTGAATCTTTTTGTAAAGAAAAGCAAAATCCTCTACTTTATTATAGTATCACCATTTCATCTCTTCAAAACATTAATTCACTCCTATATACGATATAATTAAGATATCGCATATAGGCGTGAAATAAACCAAAAAGTTGCCCCTGGTGGGGTTTGAAAATGAAATTTAATAACTTTAATCTGACTACTGAGGACAAATCACAGAGCCGCGCAGTGGAATTAAGATGTTAACTGTGAGCCGTTGTAATTAAGTACCCCAGAAGTCTGATTGATGGACCGTGAGAGATCTGATATGAGTCCTACTATAATTACCTTCAATGATCTTAACACTTCCTATGATATAAGCTAGTACTCTGAAAATAAAATGTTGACTTTATTGAAATGCTGCTATTTATGTATTGATTATGTAATATAAAAGCTGTAAATACCAATGTTTTATTTATACACTGTTTAAAACCAATATGTATAAATCAAAATGATGATTTTTGATGTTTTTATTCTATCGCAATCATTCGGTTAAGCCAATTACCTTGATATTTGATAAACACAGGGAAATCAACAGAATCATTGAATAATAACTTTTGTATATATTAAATAACTTTCAAATATTTGTACACTGTCAATTTACAATACAAAGATATGCTAATACAAAAGCTGTAATACAAATGTTTTACAATACTTTATAAGAAATACTTCCAAATTTTAGCAAGGGAAATTGATTGGGACACTTATTCCTTTGGTTGACGTTCAAGGTGCAGAGCCTTGGGAACCTAAGTTTATTTTATTTAATGTATTTTTAGGCTACCAGGCTTCCCAAGTGATATTTTATTAGCAACTGGCCAGCTGATTGAACGATACAAAAGGGGTTATTCGTAGATCTGTGAATGACTCACACCTTAGTGCTCAATAGCAAACTGGGCCAAATCGACTACTGAGTCGATTATTTGATTTGTGTTATTAATAATGAATGTTTATGACTTTAATGGAAGCCTATCCTTATAGCCTTTATATTGCAACCCTACCCTTCTACCGAGACCATGCTCTGATTCGATGATTGAATTTGTTCTACACAATCAAATACTCTCAGATTTAAAAATGTGATACTGTTCAAAATTATTACATATACAACATACAAAAAGTTATATTTAATTATACCTCAGAGTAATATTATAACAAATTCAATTGATTAGAGTTGCTAATACAGGCTAAACTCTTCGTAAAACAATGTCCCATCAATCTCAACCATCCCAATCCCATACTACGGATCTGTGCGTAGAACGTATCCAGCAAAAAAAGGGTGAGCCGGTACAGTACAAGGGTTATCTGTACTGATAATAAATAGTGGTAGATACCAGGATTCTAACCAAACCCAAAACATTGACCTTGGGCCTGAAGTTTGTAGCATTACCGACTGAGCCACCGACTCACTAAAGATACCATGGATTAGTACCCACATAGGCCTAACAAATGTCATCAAAATTGGACCTCAGGTGTGGTCAGTACGGTAGCTCTGTACACATCTTCACAGATATCACTTTAAACACCACATTTTTGGGTTCAGGGGGCTCAAAAACCGATGTTTCCACCTAAAACTAGAGGGGGGGGGGGGGTAAGAACAAATGTATTATGAACAATTCTATTTGCCAGGTCTTTTCATAGTTTTAAAACCAAGCAAACATCTTAAGAGTCCTTGGAACCTAGACGTTCTAACTCGTAAAACAATGGGCCTAGCCTAATTTAAAAAACCATAAAGACAGTTTCTAACCCCACAGTGAACTATATATTGAAATTCCAATTACTTTGGTATTTGAAAAAAAATATTTTGAGATGGTAAAATAACTCTTTAGCGGCTGTTTGAAATCCAAGATGGCCGATAGTCTCCAAGAACTCTTAATTGAGCCCTCTTTTAAAATTACAGTTTAAAATTAGTGTAATTAGATATTGACTATAAAACCGTGTAATGATAGCATGGTTATAAACTTAATTGAACATCATTAGCCATTATCAAAAAACTTAAAACTATATTGAGAACAAATAATATTTTTGTGCCATTGGGTTGGATGTTTTAAAGTAGGCCTAGTGGGCACAAATATTATCATTGATTTGAAAGTTTAAATTAGGCTACAGTACATGGTATCCAAAGTAAAACACTCACAGGATATAATCCATAAATATTATGTAATACATCATTAGGATACCCCAAATCTACGTTGTGCAAGTAGTTTCTATAGCCGCGTTTACACCTGTTTTTAACAAAAAGTTATTAACTTAACATAATAGTCTAAAAATGTCTCTAAACAAAAGTTAATACATAACTCGTGTTTTTAACAGAAAATTACTTTTTATTAACAAGATTTATGTTATCCATCAAGAGTCGGTAAAGATCAAAGGAAATGTGTTCTGTTTTTAACAAATGTTAGTAACAAAAGTTAATGGCCTCTTTTAGCGTGTTAACTTTTGTTAATAACAGGTACGTCTCTTCCCCGAAACCCCCGCGCCCAGCATCGTGCTACAGAGCGTGCTAGTCGCCCCTCAGTACTAACTGGAGCTGATTATAATGTACCCAACCAATGCTTATTATAAAGACAGAAACTTAAAAGACTATGCTTGGACAGAAATCGCCCAAGGTCTACGCATGGCAAAAGTTAAAGTTAAGAACAAGATGACAAAAGTGATAGGACAATTTCAACGATAGAACAAAAAGCAAAAAGTGGGTAATTTGGACAGCAGTAGCCAAAACAACGCACGCAGCTGCAGCGAGAACCACATCATCCTCTCGCACCATTGTCTCATCTAGAACTGCTGGCTGTGCATGAGCTATGATTCAAGATGGCGGAATGACTTAATGTTTTTAACAAAAACTGTAGTACAAAATAATTTGTTGATAACTTTCTGTTATCAACTTTTGTTAATGACAACTGCTGTAGGTTTACTATTTTAAAAGGATAATAACCACATTTTAGTTGAAAACGACAAAGTGATAGATAAGTTTATTAAAAAGCAGGAAGATGTGTAAATCAAAGAATTGGCAGTGTTCAGATTTATGGTCTACCTGAATTATAGAGTGGCTAAACGATTTGACAACAACCTTCACACGTTATCCCGTGTCATTAATCTACCGCGACTGCCTCCTACAATTCACCTTGAAACATTGAGCTGTCTGTATCTTGGGATTCAAATAAGTCGAGTAAAATTAAACATCAGTTATTTGTTTTAGACTACAAGTATGGGTAATTCTATGTTAAAAAAAGATAAATTTTCTCTCTTAAATTTATTATTTAAAAGTTAATAGTTTTAGACATTTTTTTCATAAACGTATGAGCAAATACCAAGGCCTACAACTAATTCTCAACCAATCGTCAAATAGTTCAAAAATAATTTACATTATTTAAATTTCAAAATGTTCACTTTCTTGGAGGTGAGAAAGACCATTGAAGGTCATACCTTTCAGTATCAATCTCTCTGTTTGTTTGTTTTTAGTGAATTTCTCATATAGGGAATAAGCTATTACCGTAGGTCTCATGGCAAGACCTAGTCACCCGGGACCGATTTACTTTTTCGTTTTGAGGTCCCCAGAGGCCAAAAACATCATCCATTCAAATTCATATACAGTATATATATATACACCATATTTATATACATATATATTTATATATATAGGCTATATATATATATATATATATATATATATATATATATGTGTGTGTGTGTGTGTGTTAGCACGTTAACTGGAACAAAAGTGATCCGATTTGATGAAATTTGGTACAAACGTGTAAACCTACGTTTATTTGAACGAGTTCCCGAACCAGCATGATCGGACTATGGGAACAGGGGTTTATGGGGTAAAAATTAGTTTTCCCATTTTTTCCATAAAAACACAAAATTTCACAATTTCCTTTCAAACCATTTTGTAGAGCTTAAAAAAAGAAATAATTTTGTATGTTGGAGCGTTGTGGTACGCCTAATGGTTGTAACGGAGATAAATTTAAAAAAATATAAATTTAAAATTCCCATGTTATCTTATCATGGAGAATAAATAAACAGTTGCATTAGGCTATATTTTAATCAAATTTTGCCATTTTATTTATTTAAAATTAAACTATATATTTCAATAAAAAAAACACCTCAATACATTCCCTGTAGCAGCAAACCTAAGTACTCATTAAAATGGTTTGTGAGAAGTTTAGTGCAGATCCGTCAAAAGGGCTCCACCCCAGTGGCTCTGGAGTTTTAGGGTAGGCCTACTCATTTAAATGGAATTAAAGAATCTTAACTGCTGGTTCAACTAAACAGTTTGATTATTTGATGTTCAATGCTTATTAAAAAGTTAATAGGTTTACCAACAGGGTGCAGCACAATTTTTTTATATTTATGATAATAGGGTAGCTAATTTGCAACCAAAAGGTGAGTGAGCGTAGCTAACGAACTTCAACCTAGAGGCGAGTTAGCGTAGCGAACGAGCTAACCTGAAGGCAAGTGAGCGCAGCAAACGAGCTCCAACCCAAAGGTGAGTGAGCATAGCGAACGAACTTCAACCAGGACGTAATTGAGCAATGCGAACGAGCTCATCTTGAAAATAAACGAGCATTTGACATAAAACCACATTAGGTCAGGACGACGTCTGTCGGGCCAGCTAATACCGGTACCGTATATAAAATCCAATGTATGTGTGTTTGTTTGTTTGGACTCTAAAACCGCTCGACAGATTGTAATGAAACTTTCAGGCATTATTAAGCAGTATTAAAGGATGGTTTGTGTGAAGTTTGGTGCAGATCCGTCAAAAGGGCTCCCCCAGTGGCTCTGGAGTTTCCCATGTTAACCTTATGAGTACTCATATTTAAATGGAATTAACAAATTTTAACAGCTGGTTCAACTAAACAATTTGATTCTGTGATGTTCAATAGCATTAAAAAAATACTAGTGCTGCACCCTGTTGGTAAACACAGGGTGCAGCACTAGTATTTTTTTTAATTTATGACAACAGCTAATTTGCAACCAAAAGGAACTTGAACCTGGAGGCGAGTTAGCGTAGGTAGCGAACGAGCTATTTCGAATAAAACAACCTCAATAAGATGCCTTTATTCCAAACAAAGATGTAACTCAGAACCTCTATGATAAGTCCTTTTGAGAAGTCAATCTTGATAACCACGACATAACTGTGTGAAACAGATCCCATGGGAATTTGATATTTTGGAGATTATGTCATCTGCATTATGACGAGCGCTGCTGTGACGCCATCATAGTTGTGACGTTTTACTGTGACATATCTTCGTCGGAGGGGCGGTTGGAGAAGTGGGAGGGGTTACTAGCTTATTGCTGGTCTATTTACCAATTTCACGCTGATTTTATTTACAGTAGTAGACATTATAAGTTATTAGGCCTACTGGTTAAAATAGCTATCTTTTATCTTCTTAAATTAAAAACATTTCTTTGGCTCATCTCTTCACCAGATTTGATTAGTAACACCTTTCTTATTTTATAATAACTTATGACCCAACTTTCGACTTTGCTGCATGTGTCTCCTGTGGTATCACTGGCCAGTTTTTCAGTAGGCCTTACTTACATATTCCACGAATACTACAAAAAACCCGGTACGGATCATAAACATAAACAAAATGACTTTGTTGGCCCGAATCCTATACTAATAGCATTGAACATATGTTTTAGCAGTTCCATTTAACCAATGTTAACCCTTAGAGTGCCAGGCGAGAAATAAAAGTAACGCTCAAAAAATGCCAATGATTTTTCCCGAAGGTCGCGCTAAAAATGCCGAGCGCGATCTGGCAATTTTTAGGTTAAAATTTCGTAAAAATCGAATTTTCGATATTTTGACCAACGAAAATTGATGTATCGCATCTATAGTAACTTTCGAATCAATGTTAATATAGGTATGGGTTAAAAGAATCCGAGTATCCCTTCGGTTGTTATGACAAATGTTCGATCATTACGAAACGTCCGGTCAGCCGGACGTTGGCACTTTTGGCTCGTTCTAAAAACGTCCGGTCGGCCGGACGTCGGGACTTTTGGCTCGTTTTAAAAACGTCCGGTTCCCCGGACGTTGGCACTCAAAGGGTTAAATCATGTTTATTTTCGGGCCAAAAACGTCATTTGTTGATGTTTATGATCCATACCGGTATTTTTCTAATAATCGTGACATATTCCATTCGTTAGGCCCTAATCGTATTTTAGTTGTGAGTTTGTGTTGTGTAAACAGATTGTACTAAATTGTATAGGCCTAATGTAGGCCTACCGGTCCTGGTAGAGTAGGCCTACTTTATGTTCTTGTCAAACTATTTAAGTTAGCTTAAATTTAGTGATCCAGAGGCTACCAAACTATGAAATTAAAGAAGATTGAACTTAGTGCACCCGCTACCTTGTCAAAAAGACTTAACTTACCTCCTTTTTTAATACTGTCTTCATCATCAATGTGGATGAGAAGCAAAGGGAAAACTCCACTGAGACTGACTAGGAAGGAACCCATCAGTGAACCTATCCATGGTTTGTCCAAAAAAGTTGAAACGGCCAGATTTAACACTTCCATTGCAAGTCCAACGCCAATTTCGTCTGTTCCTCCTGGCTTGGAGGTTATAAATGACGAGTTTCCAGATTTAATGGTAATATTATCGAAAAATGAAGCGACACCAAATGACTCGGAAAGAGACTGAAAGGACATTATCGTCAATAATGAAAACAATGATTTGGAACGACAATGTTGATAAGATATATGGATGTGAAAAACTAAACCACTTGAACTCTCATTACACAACACTAAGCTAATAGACTTCAATCAGGGGGTTCGAACAAACACTATGACAACAATCACCGGTTTTAGTCAATTAAAAAGAAGTTGTTTTGTCTGTTTTAGTTCTTCAATAAACACAAAAGCCTAAAGTGACGATGAGTGCAAAACACTGGCACCGCACCGACGACTCCGACTTCTCCCTTCTCTACTCTAAACAAACTAACTAAACTCTAACTTTGTGTCTCTGACTGAACCTGAACTGAACTCTGAGAAGTTGAAGTTTCTGATTATTCTGAACTGAACCTGAACCTGCGGCGTAGCTAGCAAAGGCAAAACGTAAATAAATAAATTATTTTTCCATCATGTGATCATGTGACCTTGGTCCAATACAGACTGATAGGAAACCGGGGGCCGGGGCATTCAAACCATAGAGTAAAGTTCATTTAGACTATTTTCATACTATACATATGTATTCCCAGATACACAGTGGATCAATTGAAAAGAATTAAAATAACACAAAGATATGTGGTTAACTGCAAATCAATGATTGGTAAATATTATTTGTCAATTAGTTAATCAAAGTTCTCTAAAACACGTTTAGCCCTGGAACAAACCCTACCCTGTTTATTGTAGTAGGCATGCTTTAGGACAAGCCTACTACTACATTTGTCACCCCATTGGCCCATCTGTCATCGATAACTTTAAGAAATTATAAAACATTATAATGAGCTGATTGGGTGAAAAAATACTTACCCATGAAAAATGTTTCAAACATGAGCGTTCCTGTACATACTGTAGCATGTGTTGCGGTAAGGGGACAAAATTATTTAAACATTTTAAAATTTCCTTATTGATAACAAGTGGTTTAATATTATAAAGTTGAATACATATTATATATAAAGTGTCTGTCACAAACTGCCTTAGAAATAGTATATTTTAGGTACCTTTGTTCTGAAAAAAGAAAAGAATTTAAAAAGTGCGACGAGATTTTCTGCACTGGAAAAAAAATATTAAATATTAAAAGTGCAGTCGGTCGCAACCGTTTGCCGGGGATAGCTCAGCCTACTATGGCTGGGTAAAGTTCCAGGGTCTGCGACAAGGTCAGGGAAACCACTAGGCCAAAAGCCGGGTCTAACCGGTATAGGACTGGCTCATACACGGGCACTGTGAACAAGTCAAAAACAAGTCACCAAAACAAACGTGCAATAATCACTACCAGGCCTACGCCGATTCTCCACACTCCTAGGGGGTCGTTGCTGACTACGCAACTCGGGCTTCGTCCTAACTATCCAATAGTTAAGCCCAGAGTGCCTAAAACACGGTGAGTTACACGACGACTTGCCAATAAAAACCACAACGCGTGTTATCACCAGGCGGGGTCTACTAGGCCACTATAATCCAATACACAACTCTAATGCCCAAGCTAAGAATCAAACAGTTCACTCAATAATCGTACCACATAATAATATACAAGTACACTATAGGTAGAGTGACTACACCACTAGTAGCTGGTCTCAATAAATACCAAGCCAAACAAGCAAAATTAAATGGCAATTGCACTATTAAAATATTGAACTACTTAGTAGCAGATAAATAAATATTAAATACGTTCCAAACACTAGATAAATATATTATCTGATAGCCGGTACTCCGCTATCCAAGCTACCGAGCTAACGTGTTGGATTACTAAGCAAGCTGTTCAGGTTAAATTAAAATAATCAAATGATTAATCAATAACAACCCTACTACTATCACTGCTACTACCAACTTTATGTTACTTAGCTGGGCTTCTGTTAATAGGCTAATAATATTAGCTACTAGCCTACTGGCCACGTGTTTCCAACTACGCACGCTAAATCGTGCAGCCTAGGTTTGTCGGGCCTCAGAGTTATTAGTAATATAACTAACTCTAGGTACAACGCAAAATAATAACTACTACAGTCAATTAAATTATATTATTTGCGCTCTAGCACCTGCCCAGAACCGTCAGGAATACACTTAAATATTATTCCTGACTAATATAAATCCTAACTACCGTCAGGCTTTGACCAGCACGGTTACAACTCTAACTCTCGCAATAAAGTGTAAGATTAATATTAAATCAAATCTTAAACCAAAGTGTAAGGAACGTCGTCCACTCACCAACAGTGGGTCTGTACCGTCTGTACCCAACTTACACCAACACTCGGCGCGATCACACCACGTACACTCTGTACCTCCCACGTACGCCAGCCGTTTACACAGGACACCAACACTGCCTTCTTCACTGTCCGGGATCCACCACTAGAATGTCTGTCCTAGGCTATCCTGAGAAACTAGGATATCCCAGGCTTATCGGCACTGATAAGCCGGGTCAAAGGGCGCTAGCCAGGTTCGCCGCCGCCGCTTGCCTACCTCAACAATCGGTGCGCGGCCGAACAGCAAATATCCACCCCCCCAGGAAAAATAACTCGTTACATCCCCCACTTACATCGGGATGAAAAAAAAGAAAACGGCCAAAAAGAAAAAAAATATTCGAACTCCGGCCAAAACAAAATACTCCAACCCCTAACCCAATGGTGAATCCTACACCACAGGTCTCAAACTTAAAACAAAGAAAAACTCTTCTACTTGCCACTACCAGCCAAAATGGTGCTGAATGATTTGGCATCAGGAACCAGACGGGGATTTCCATTGCAAGGGCCTTCGGGGTCTTCGTCACCAATTTTGACACTGTCCATGCGGCCACCTTGGCCAGAACAGTCATCACCCACGCCCATTCTTACTACCTCTGTCACAAGTCCGAGATGTCGTATGACATCCATACCCAAGATCATGTCTGTGGTGAGAGTGGGGACGTACAAGGCATCTCCCATCCACCGCCTTCCCGCAGCTTCTCCTGCTAGCCGAAACGAATACTCAGCCCTCGACCGTGACCCATCTGCCATCCTTAGAGGAGAGGGTTTCTTAAAAGGTTCTACCCCCTGGTGTTGAAGATGATCGGCAACTTCTCGCCCAACCAGGTTAACTACGGACCCAGTGTCCAATAACGCCTTAAAAACGCTGCCCATCAGCACAACTTCAACAAAGGGCCTTGTCTCCGAAACCAGCCGGTTCTCGTCTAACCCACCAACCAGGCTGTTTAGTTTTCCGAGCCACTCGGACCACTCTTCTGAGGTCGTTCGTTTTGGGTGGCCTTGCCCAGTTGACCTCCTGATGTCTGAGCTGGCCTGCCGTTTCCCGCCCGACATCCACACTGACTCACCGTCAAACCAGGTTTGCCACACCCATAACAGGAGACGGTCCTTGGTTTACCACATTCTCGGGCAAAGTGACCAATCTCCTGGCACCTAAAGCATTTAACCGTCCCCTTTGGACCCTCAGGCGCTCTAGCTGCTGTCACGGGCCGTTGACCGTGGACCCGATCCGACTTCAAAGCTACCCGCCCACGCGACTCGGCTTCCGGAGACGGTCTCTCGAAACTCCGCTTCTCGACGGCGGCAGTTTCGGCGCGCTTCTCCACCTTCTTTTTGGGTGTGTAGGCGGTTTCCAAAACCAGCGCTACGTTTGGAGAAGGAGGAGGTCGGAAGGCCGCCTTCTCTCTTAGATAGGCCTCATAGTCTTCAGCCAACTCCACCATCTCGGCCAGGTTGCTGAAGTCACGCCGGCGTACCATGAGTTTGTATTCTGGACGCATGTTGCTGTAGATTAAGTCTAATCTACCATGCTCCGAAAACGTACCGCTACGCCTAAGCAAGGTACTTATAGCCACGACATAATCTCGGAAGTGTTCGCCTTCACCCTGTGTCCTTTTCCGGATCTCCTCATCCAAATTCCTCCAATATCCTGGTGGGAAGAACTGGATTTCAAACTGATGCCGGAAAGCTTCGAATGAATACAGGAGCTCCTTACAATTCCTATACCATAGAAGCGCTGAGCCTTGCAGCAACTCCGGCAGCGCTCTGAGCAGGTCTTCTGATGATATAGAGTATGACCCCATCAGCTCTTCAAGACGCTCAAGGAACGATACAGGGTCTCTACGGCCATCAAACTTCAAACCCCACTTCCGGACCATGTCGCATATCTTGGAGCAATTCTTCGGCTCCACCCTGCTGGCCTCATTCGAGAGCATATACGATCCACGTGGTACCTCCACGTTAGAAGGACGAACTGGTCTCTCCAAACTATCATTGGGCCGCTGCCATCCCTCGGGTCTACTTGGTAACCCAAAGGTAGGCATTGGAGCAGCCACAACAGGGGACGTTGGGTTGGCGGGTCTTTCGAACCCATAGCCGACCCCATTACTCGGCGAGCCCCTCGCCTGTCGCACCACCAATGCAAGTTGTTCTCTAAGAGTCCGGGTATCAGTCTCCAAAGACAACCCAAGGATCTCTTTAACCACCTCTAACTCCCTGCTAAGTCCCACTATCTCTGCTTGATTCGATTCCGCATTACCCATTACCTGAGGTACGGTTCTCAGGGGGTCGGGAAGCTCCACAGTTGTAGTAGCCGGCGGTACATATGCCGGTGCAGCAGCCCCAGCCGTACACAGCCTATCATCGCTGTACCGACGGGCATTCCGCTGCTTCCAAAACGACGAGAATCTCTGCCGTAATTCTGCAGAAGTCCCAGTGGTCACCAAACCATACTGGTCCATCGTCCTCATGAGCTCCCCTTTCGAGAGGTCATATATCCAACCCACGCGACCGTCCCGGGGCTGCGACCCCAAGGACATAGTCGCTGGCGCGGAATAGGTCAGAGACGTTGTCACCGTCGTAGCCACTACCGAAGAAATTGTCGGCCAAACGGGCGAAGACGCCGGCCACAATGACGATGTCGTCATCACCGACAGTTCGGAGCTAACCCCAGAACTAGTCGTAGCAATAGCAGACGTAATAGGCGTACCGCCCAGCACAGACGTCGTACTCGTAGTCACAACCATATTTAAAACTCAAATCCCACGACAAATCCGCAAAGATAAGAGCGAAACCAATTAAAATATATTTAACACTGTTATAATAAATCAAACCAATTATAGGTGTGAAAGTCAAACCACAAACACACAATAAGGGTTCTCACTCAAATAATATTCAATGATAAAGCCCAATTAATTAGCAAAATTAAAATTACTAACTAATATCTATGTATACAACCACTAAATAAATTAGGGTTCTTAAACACACCACGCTGTAATAAAAAACAGGTTAGGCCTACCCAACCGACTATAAAATCACAGCAGGTCTGCCTAAAACTCTGCTCAACAGCTCAGGTCCGCAGCCAATCTGCACAAGTCCGCAGCAAATCTGCACAAATAAAATTATTTTGTTCGGGCGCCGTTAATACGTCAGCAACTCAGCACCACTGCCAACCTCAGTCCCTGTTCGCAGGCGCCATCTTGCGACGAAATTTTCTCTGCACTGGAAAAAAAATATTAAATATTAAAAGTGCAGTCGGTCGCAACCGTTTGCCGGGGATAGCTCAGCCTACTATGGCTGGGTAAAGTTCCAGGGTCTGCGACAAGGTCAGGGAAACCACTAGGCCAAAAGCCGGGTCTAACCGGTATAGGACTGGCTCATACACGGGCACTGTGAACAAGTCAAAAACAAGTCACCAAAACAAACGTGCAATAATCACTACCAGGCCTACGCCGATTCTCCACACTCCTAGGGGGTCGTTGCTGACTACGCAACTCGGGCTTCGTCCTAACTATCCAATAGTTAAGCCCAGAGTGCCTAAAACACGGTGAGTTACACGACGACTTGCCAATAAAAACCACAACGCGTGTTATCACCAGGCGGGGTCTACTAGGCCACTATAATCCAATACACAACTCTAATGCCCAAGCTAAGAATCAAACAGTTCACTCAATAATCGTACCACATAATAATATACAAGTACACTATAGGTAGAGTGACTACACCACTAGTAGCTGGTCTCAATAAATACCAAGCCAAACAAGCAAAATTAAATGGCAATTGCACTATTAAAATATTGAACTACTTAGTAGCAGATAAATAAATATTAAATACGTTCCAAACACTAGATAAATATATTATCTGATAGCCGGTACTCCGCTATCCAAGCTACCGAGCTAACGTGTTGGATTACTAAGCAAGCTGTTCAGGTTAAATTAAAATAATCAAATGATTAATCAATAACAACCCTACTACTATCACTGCTACTACCAACTTTATGTTACTTAGCTGGGCTTCTGTTAATAGGCTAATAATATTAGCTACTAGCCTACTGGCCACGTGTTTCCAACTACGCACGCTAAATCGTGCAGCCTAGGTTTGTCGGGCCTCAGAGTTATTAGTAATATAACTAACTCTAGGTACAACGCAAAATAATAACTACTACAGTCAATTAAATTATATTATTTGCGCTCTAGCACCTGCCCAGAACCGTCAGGAATACACTTAAATATTATTCCTGACTAATATAAATCCTAACTACCGTCAGGCTTTGACCAGCACGGTTACAACTCTAACTCTCGCAATAAAGTGTAAGATTAATATTAAATCAAATCTTAAACCAAAGTGTAAGGAACGTCGTCCACTCACCAACAGTGGGTCTGTACCGTCTGTACCCAACTTACACCAACACTCGGCGCGATCACACCACGTACACTCTGTACCTCCCACGTACGCCAGCCGTTTACACAGGACACCAACACTGCCTTCTTCACTGTCCGGGATCCACCACTAGAATGTCTGTCCTAGGCTATCCTGAGAAACTAGGATATCCCAGGCTTATCGGCACTGATAAGCCGGGTCAAAGGGCGCTAGCCAGGTTCGCCGCCGCCGCTTGCCTACCTCAACAATCGGTGCGCGGCCGAACAGCAAATATCCACCCCCCCAGGAAAAATAACTCGTTACATCCCCCACTTACATCGGGATGAAAAAAAAGAAAACGGCCAAAAAGAAAAAAAATATTCGAACTCCGGCCAAAACAAAATACTCCAACCCCTAACCCAATGGTGAATCCTACACCACAGGTCTCAAACTTAAAACAAAGAAAAACTCTTCTACTTGCCACTACCAGCCAAAATGGTGCTGAATGATTTGGCATCAGGAACCAGACGGGGATTTCCATTGCAAGGGCCTTCGGGGTCTTCGTCACCAATTTTGACACTGTCCATGCGGCCACCTTGGCCAGAACAGTCATCACCCACGCCCATTCTTACTACCTCTGTCACAAGTCCGAGATGTCGTATGACATCCATACCCAAGATCATGTCTGTGGTGAGAGTGGGGACGTACAAGGCATCTCCCATCCACCGCCTTCCCGCAGCTTCTCCTGCTAGCCGAAACGAATACTCAGCCCTCGACCGTGACCCATCTGCCATCCTTAGAGGAGAGGGTTTCTTAAAAGGTTCTACCCCCTGGTGTTGAAGATGATCGGCAACTTCTCGCCCAACCAGGTTAACTACGGACCCAGTGTCCAATAACGCCTTAAAAACGCTGCCCATCAGCACAACTTCAACAAAGGGCCTTGTCTCCGAAACCAGCCGGTTCTCGTCTAACCCACCAACCAGGCTGTTTAGTTTTCCGAGCCACTCGGACCACTCTTCTGAGGTCGTTCGTTTTGGGTGGCCTTGCCCAGTTGACCTCCTGATGTCTGAGCTGGCCTGCCGTTTCCCGCCCGACATCCACACTGACTCACCGTCAAACCAGGTTTGCCACACCCATAACAGGAGACGGTCCTTGGTTTACCACATTCTCGGGCAAAGTGACCAATCTCCTGGCACCTAAAGCATTTAACCGTCCCCTTTGGACCCTCAGGCGCTCTAGCTGCTGTCACGGGCCGTTGACCGTGGACCCGATCCGACTTCAAAGCTACCCGCCCACGCGACTCGGCTTCCGGAGACGGTCTCTCGAAACTCCGCTTCTCGACGGCGGCAGTTTCGGCGCGCTTCTCCACCTTCTTTTTGGGTGTGTAGGCGGTTTCCAAAACCAGCGCTACGTTTGGAGAAGGAGGAGGTCGGAAGGCCGCCTTCTCTCTTAGATAGGCCTCATAGTCTTCAGCCAACTCCACCATCTCGGCCAGGTTGCTGAAGTCACGCCGGCGTACCATGAGTTTGTATTCTGGACGCATGTTGCTGTAGATTAAGTCTAATCTACCATGCTCCGAAAACGTACCGCTACGCCTAAGCAAGGTACTTATAGCCACGACATAATCTCGGAAGTGTTCGCCTTCACCCTGTGTCCTTTTCCGGATCTCCTCATCCAAATTCCTCCAATATCCTGGTGGGAAGAACTGGATTTCAAACTGATGCCGGAAAGCTTCGAATGAATACAGGAGCTCCTTACAATTCCTATACCATAGAAGCGCTGAGCCTTGCAGCAACTCCGGCAGCGCTCTGAGCAGGTCTTCTGATGATATAGAGTATGACCCCATCAGCTCTTCAAGACGCTCAAGGAACGATACAGGGTCTCTACGGCCATCAAACTTCAAACCCCACTTCCGGACCATGTCGCATATCTTGGAGCAATTCTTCGGCTCCACCCTGCTGGCCTCATTCGAGAGCATATACGATCCACGTGGTACCTCCACGTTAGAAGGACGAACTGGTCTCTCCAAACTATCATTGGGCCGCTGCCATCCCTCGGGTCTACTTGGTAACCCAAAGGTAGGCATTGGAGCAGCCACAACAGGGGACGTTGGGTTGGCGGGTCTTTCGAACCCATAGCCGACCCCATTACTCGGCGAGCCCCTCGCCTGTCGCACCACCAATGCAAGTTGTTCTCTAAGAGTCCGGGTATCAGTCTCCAAAGACAACCCAAGGATCTCTTTAACCACCTCTAACTCCCTGCTAAGTCCCACTATCTCTGCTTGATTCGATTCCGCATTACCCATTACCTGAGGTACGGTTCTCAGGGGGTCGGGAAGCTCCACAGTTGTAGTAGCCGGCGGTACATATGCCGGTGCAGCAGCCCCAGCCGTACACAGCCTATCATCGCTGTACCGACGGGCATTCCGCTGCTTCCAAAACGACGAGAATCTCTGCCGTAATTCTGCAGAAGTCCCAGTGGTCACCAAACCATACTGGTCCATCGTCCTCATGAGCTCCCCTTTCGAGAGGTCATATATCCAACCCACGCGACCGTCCCGGGGCTGCGACCCCAAGGACATAGTCGCTGGCGCGGAATAGGTCAGAGACGTTGTCACCGTCGTAGCCACTACCGAAGAAATTGTCGGCCAAACGGGCGAAGACGCCGGCCACAATGACGATGTCGTCATCACCGACAGTTCGGAGCTAACCCCAGAACTAGTCGTAGCAATAGCAGACGTAATAGGCGTACCGCCCAGCACAGACGTCGTACTCGTAGTCACAACCATATTTAAAACTCAAATCCCACGACAAATCCGCAAAGATAAGAGCGAAACCAATTAAAATATATTTAACACTGTTATAATAAATCAAACCAATTATAGGTGTGAAAGTCAAACCACAAACACACAATAAGGGTTCTCACTCAAATAATATTCAATGATAAAGCCCAATTAATTAGCAAAATTAAAATTACTAACTAATATCTATGTATACAACCACTAAATAAATTAGGGTTCTTAAACACACCACGCTGTAATAAAAAACAGGTTAGGCCTACCCAACCGACTATAAAATCACAGCAGGTCTGCCTAAAACTCTGCTCAACAGCTCAGGTCCGCAGCCAATCTGCACAAGTCCGCAGCAAATCTGCACAAATAAAATTATTTTGTTCGGGCGCCGTTAATACGTCAGCAACTCAGCACCACTGCCAACCTCAGTCCCTGTTCGCAGGCGCCATCTTGCGACGAAATTTTCTCTGCACTGGAAAAAAAATATTAAATATTAAAAGTGCAGTCGGTCGCAACCGTTTGCCGGGGATAGCTCAGCCTACTATGGCTGGGTAAAGTTCCAGGGTCTGCGACAAGGTCAGGGAAACCACTAGGCCAAAAGCCGGGTCTAACCGGTATAGGACTGGCTCATACACGGGCACTGTGAACAAGTCAAAAACAAGTCACCAAAACAAACGTGCAATAATCACTACCAGGCCTACGCCGATTCTCCACACTCCTAGGGGGTCGTTGCTGACTACGCAACTCGGGCTTCGTCCTAACTATCCAATAGTTAAGCCCAGAGTGCCTAAAACACGGTGAGTTACACGACGACTTGCCAATAAAAACCACAACGCGTGTTATCACCAGGCGGGGTCTACTAGGCCACTATAATCCAATACACAACTCTAATGCCCAAGCTAAGAATCAAACAGTTCACTCAATAATCGTACCACATAATAATATACAAGTACACTATAGGTAGAGTGACTACACCACTAGTAGCTGGTCTCAATAAATACCAAGCCAAACAAGCAAAATTAAATGGCAATTGCACTATTAAAATATTGAACTACTTAGTAGCAGATAAATAAATATTAAATACGTTCCAAACACTAGATAAATATATTATCTGATAGCCGGTACTCCGCTATCCAAGCTACCGAGCTAACGTGTTGGATTACTAAGCAAGCTGTTCAGGTTAAATTAAAATAATCAAATGATTAATCAATAACAACCCTACTACTATCACTGCTACTACCAACTTTATGTTACTTAGCTGGGCTTCTGTTAATAGGCTAATAATATTAGCTACTAGCCTACTGGCCACGTGTTTCCAACTACGCACGCTAAATCGTGCAGCCTAGGTTTGTCGGGCCTCAGAGTTATTAGTAATATAACTAACTCTAGGTACAACGCAAAATAATAACTACTACAGTCAATTAAATTATATTATTTGCGCTCTAGCACCTGCCCAGAACCGTCAGGAATACACTTAAATATTATTCCTGACTAATATAAATCCTAACTACCGTCAGGCTTTGACCAGCACGGTTACAACTCTAACTCTCGCAATAAAGTGTAAGATTAATATTAAATCAAATCTTAAACCAAAGTGTAAGGAACGTCGTCCACTCACCAACAGTGGGTCTGTACCGTCTGTACCCAACTTACACCAACACTCGGCGCGATCACACCACGTACACTCTGTACCTCCCACGTACGCCAGCCGTTTACACAGGACACCAACACTGCCTTCTTCACTGTCCGGGATCCACCACTAGAATGTCTGTCCTAGGCTATCCTGAGAAACTAGGATATCCCAGGCTTATCGGCACTGATAAGCCGGGTCAAAGGGCGCTAGCCAGGTTCGCCGCCGCCGCTTGCCTACCTCAACAATCGGTGCGCGGCCGAACAGCAAATATCCACCCCCCCAGGAAAAATAACTCGTTACAAAAGTTTGTTATCTTATTTATACGTTTACTGTACCTACGTCAAAAATAAAGAAAGTTCACTGTCAGATTGTCATTGAATTTCATAGAAACTCCTTTAAAAGTCCTTAGAGCCTAGACTAACTCATCAAACAATTAATTTAAAAACCTACAAAGAAAATTAACATCACGTGCACTAGATAGTTAATTTACTAACACTTTGTTATTTGAAAAAAAATATTTTGATATAGTAGGCTAAATAAATCCTCAGTAGCTCAGTGGCTGTTTTAAATTAACAAAATTATCATTGCTGTCCAAGGCAGCAATTGGCAAATCAATGATGGCCGTTGGCTTCCGGACTCCCTTGGACAACAGTCCAAAACTACGAAGAAAATTATAATCTCACAGTATTCTAGATATTAAAATTATAATCACTTTGGTGATTGAAAATAACTATTTCAATCAACAGCTGTGCGAAATTACCCAAGATGGCCGCTAGCATCCAAGGACTCTAAACGGTTTGAAAATAAACCCCATTTAAACACAAATTGTAAAAAGAATTCAAACTGCACAGTGTAGGGGTGACACTGAAGACTTTTGTTTATTTTGACAGTGAAAAAATAAATCTTGGCAAAGCAACACTGCTAACTTTTTACGAATTGATGGCAGATAGTTTTTTTTTGAATTGGAGAAGAATCACATAGGCCTACATAACACCTCTAAAAAGCTAATTCAGTATTAGCGAATTTCCCATATAGGGAATAAGCTATTACCGTAGTACTCACGGTAAGACCTGGACCCGGGACCGATTTTTTTTTTCGTTTTGAGGTCCCTAGAGGTCAAAAACACCATCCGTTCAAATTCATATATATATATATATATATATGTGTCCGTTAGCGCGATAACTCGAGCAAAAATGATCCGATTTTGATGAAATTTGGTACAAACGTGTAAACCTACGTTTATTCGAACGAGTTCGCGAACCAGCATGATCGGACCATGGGAACGGGGGTTTATGGGGGCTGTTATGGGGTAAAAATGGGTTTTTCCCATTTTTGACCCAAAAAACATAAAATTTTGCAATTTCTTTCGAAACTATTTTGTAGAGCTTAAAAAAACAAATAATTTAGTATATTGAAGCGTTATAATGCGCCTAATGGTTACGGAGAAAATTCCAAAAAATTGTAAATTTAAAATTCCCATGTTATTCTTATGGAGAATAAGTAAACTGTTGTAGTTTGCTTGTTTATAAACATATTTTGCCCAAATTTGGAAAATGTTTTTATTTCTTACTAACTATTAACATTTTACATAAAAAACACTTTTACCCTCCCTGTTGCAGCAAACCTAAGTATGTTTTAAACTGATTCTATTTAAATAGGGAATAAATGTGATAATTTTAAGGAGACATTTTAGTGTAAATCCATTCAGGGAAATGGAAATTCGCTTAGTCTGCAGGTTTGCTGCGGCGGGGGTATGTTTTTAAATATGATGGTTTTAAGAAATATTGTCGATTTAAATACAAGACAATCAAGATAAATGCAAGATTTATCATGCTTTATTTTCATCAATTTTACAGTTATAGGGATTAGAGCTTTAAGGTGTTGCCCCTGATTTGTATAAGCTTTTAAATCTACAAAAATGAATGAATACTTAGAATCACGACTTTTTAAAGACTTAAATATAACCGGCCTTAATTTGTACTTTCTTAAATATTTATTTATGTTAAATAAACACCGAGGTGAAAGTAATCAGCACAATTAACTCTAGATTTCAGACAGATGATTTTCAGTATCACTTACATAGATTAAATCTTGTGGAAAAGACACCTTGTATGGGTAAAACAGGGTGCTACAAATAATCTTTTGAAGAAAATATTTTAATTTTTTTGTTGGGGAAGAATAATAATTATTATACTCCTAGTAGTAATCAGTTTCTTCAAGACAAATCAATGTATTTTTGTTTTTAGCGAATTTCATATAGGGAATAAGCTATTACCGTAAGTCTCATGGTAAAACCTGGACCCGGGACCGATTTACTTTTTCGTTTTGAGGTCCCTAGAGGCCAAAAACACCATCCGTTCAAATTCATATATAAATATGTGTGTGTCCGTTTGCACGATAACTCAAGCAAAAATGATCCGATTTTGATGAAATTTGGTACACACGTGTAAACCTACATTTATTCGAACGAATTCTAGAACTAGCATGATCGGACCATTGGAACGGGGTTTTATGGGGTAAAAATGGGGTTTTCCAATTTTTGCCCCCATAAAACATAACTTTTTGGAATTTCTTTCCCAACCATTTTGTTGAGCTTAAAAAAAAGAAATAATTTAGTATATTGAAGCATTGTTGTATGCCTAATGGTTACGGAGAAAATTCCAAAAGTATAAATTTAAAATTCCCATGTTATTCTTATGGAGAAAATGAAAACTATTGTAATTTTCTTGTTCATGGATATATGTTGATAAAATTTGGAAAATTTATTTATTTCCCCCTATATATATATATAGGCCTACTATTGACGTTTGGTCAAAAAACACTTTTTACCTTCCCCGTAGCAGCAAACCTAAGCACTCGTTTAATCTAATGTTATTTAAATTGGGAATAAATATGTCTTATTTATGGAAATATTTCAGTACAAATCTAATCAGACAAGTTGAAATTCGCTTAGTCTGCAGGTTTGATGTGGCGGGGTTATTGTTAGTATGTATTTATTTTATTATTGACTAGTTAATTTTGGTATACTTTGACAATGTCACCTGTTTTGTGTGGCTGTGCCAGAGCATTGTAAAAAAAAATGTTTTGTGTTAATAAAGATGACTTTGTCTTTGATGTTTAATTTAAGATGGTTTTGTTAAAAAAATTATTATACTAAATACAAATACAAAAACATTCCATGAGAACTATACAACTAACATAAAACCTCTAGTGTTCACGTACAAAATGTGAACTTAATCTTTGGAGCACTTAGTAGCTACCACAATAAAAATCATCAATAACAATGTATGTAGTGATGTAAAATCATATCTTATCTTTAGATTCTGTGTGACATGGGTAGATGAAGTGCAATGTGTGACATAACTCTTTCAAGTGTATACCTAGGCTCAGACTGGTGGTGGGGAAGGAAAAGCTAGTCTCAAAATAGACCGTCAGTGAGACGAGCGTGTCGGGTAAGCCAGTCCGTTGAAAAATTCCTCTTTGTTGCCAAAAGGTGAGGCTATATTGGAGGGGAGTCTCAATCTTCTATCTCTCAGTTTCATCTTCATAGGACAGCTGATTAACACAAGTAGACTATGTGTCTGTCACTCTGTTTAACAATGTCCTACGCTCAAACTCTACATCTTTTCTATCACAAGTGTTAACATGAAACATATTTTTTCTACTGTGATGATTTAATTTAGAATAAATAAAAATATCCTGATTCAGTATCTATGGTATATATAAATTGAACATGTGTGTCCTTTATGCATTGTCAAACCATTCATCAGATTGTAAAACTTTTGGCAAAAAATTGTTTGATACCTACATGACAGGAAAGGTTTTCCGTCTTATTTAAAATCTTAAAATCCCTTAGTTTCTTATCCGCCCCCATGCTTTTCAAGCTACCATGTTAAACTTGACAATACTTTTTGATTGTTTTTCATAAAAACAGTAAAAAAATTATGTTTTCATTATTTTTTTTACATTTTTAGATGCTTTTGTATTCTGCCCCACAGTAGCAATGGGTTAAGCCCCTAAGTTATAATACATTACATAGGTAACATTAAATCAAATCAATCTGTCTGTTCTTCATTCATTAACAAACTGTCAACTGCCCATATCCAATCACGGTGAAATTTTGGGAAATTGTTTTATATCCATGCCTAGGAAGATTCCAGTCTTATTAAAATCTTCAATACCATGCTATGTTACCTATTAAATTATGTTATTGATTGGTTTCTATTGCAATGAAACCACAGTTTTTACATTTCTTTGTTTACCTCTCTCAATAAAACTTTTAAAAATGTTGAGTGGTCCTAAGTTTACTGTCCACGCCACCATAACCCCATGGTACTTGGCAGTACGAACGGTCAAAAATGGAAATTAAACTTTTCTTATGGAGATTTAACATGGGGCCAAAATCTTAAGCTTACGACAGCCACCCTGACCGATTTCCTGACCGATATACTGGACCGATTTACATGCGGGTTGTACCAAAAGAATAGGTTATCGGTCTTATTTATGCAGGTTTTATTTGTATTTGGGTAATATTTATGTTAATTGGGTTAAAAATGGAAATTAAACTTTACTTGTGGAGATTTAACATATGGCTAAATATTTATACCGTATTAATTAATAAACAAGCATGATTATTGAAAACCATTTTTCTCATCTCCTGTGCATCATAGGGAAAATCTACGCATACTGTTTGAACGATATTTGCCTATAGATGTGCAGAATCCCTTTATAAATTAAAATAGGCTAGAAAATAAGTTCAAAAAAATAATTTAAAATTACAAAAAATTAACATGGGCCTTGCCATGTTGGTGACGAAATAACAACAGAATATAAACAGAAAATCAAAACAAATTGAAGATATTCCAATCACATGTTTTATTTACAGCGTGGGGTGAAAATAGAGAAGTTTGCACAACACATACTTTTGGTCGAGTTTTCAGCTCTTGTTTCTTTCTAAACCATTTTGTAGAGCTTAATAAACTAAATAATTTTGTATTTTGAAGCTTTGTTGTATGTAACGGTTAAGGAGATAATACAAAATTGTAAATTTAAAATTCCCATGTAATTTTTAACGAGAATAAATAAACTGTGTAGTTAGCTTGATTAAGGATATATTTTAAATAAATTTGGCAATTTTATTTATTTCATACTAAGCTATAAACATTTTAATAAAAACACATCGTAATACCTTCCCTGTAGCAGCAAACCTAACTACTCATTAAAATTATATATTATATATATTAGGAAATAAATCTGACAATTTTACAGGAATATTTTAGTAGAAATCTAGCCAGGTTAATGGAAATTTGCTTAGTCTGCAGGTTTGCTGCGGTGGAGATATTTGATATATTGATATTATTAATATCAAAACAAGGGAAGAGCTGCACAATTAATTGGCTCTCAACTCAAAATAAACAAATATGCATCACATGGCATTTTTATTCCAAAAATTTGATGAAGTGTGACCAAAAATCTTGATTTTTGCTATTTTCATGGAATTGCTGGAACAGAAAAAATACTCCCAGAAGATAATTTATCTATTACAGTTTTTCAGATCTTAAAGTAGGCCTAAATAAAAGTGCTATAGGAATTTAAAAAGTACAAAATAGTTATTAATGTAACAACAGTTTATATTTTTCCTACAGTTACTAAAAATCATATAAATAGTTGGTCTTTCAAACATTATAAAACACAGTTTTAGGTTAGGTTAAATCCAAGGTTGAAGGGGAATGCTGCACCAGCTGATCTATGTCAAAGTATCTATAAGTGTTGCCAACTTATTTTCAAGCACATATTACTAAAATAATAAAAGCTAATAAAAGCATACTGTTTTGTGTTGTTCGGTTGGAATACTGGAGTGTAGTACAACAATTATTGCGGCAAAAGTTAGAAACCAATCCTCTCAATTATCGTCCAGTTTCACTACTATCAAATTTTTCTAAGATTTTTGAAAAAGTTGTGTACGATTAATTAGTAGATTTTTAGAGAAAAATAAATTATTTGATTAAGATCAGCATGGGCTTAGGGCTGGAAGGACAACGACAACCGCTAGTGTAGATTTTGTGACATCAATAATTGAAAGTATAGATAAAAATATAAAACTTTGGGGATCTTTCTAGATCTTACTCGTCATGCTTTTGATAGTGTAAATAATTCAGAATTAATAAGAACATTACAACCCTTAGGAATAAAAAACCGCCAGATAGAATGGTTTAAATCATATCTTAATGATAGGAAACAATATACTGTCACAAAAGGGCTTAGTAAAAAAAATGTTATCAATTTCATCATTCAACAATGCAATCTATCAAGTACGGTATGAAGTACCTCAAGGTTCATCTATCCTAGGACCGCTTCTATTTTTGTGCTATATAAAACTACCTTACCTAGTTTTATTTCAGGAACAGATAGCAAAGTTTGCCTATATGCAGACAATAAACACCTTTTAGTGACAGGTAAAACTCTCGAAACTGTACAAAATTCTTATTCTCACTCTATTAACAAGATTAAAAACTTTTTTAACAGCAAAAATTTACTTTTAAATGAAAATAAAAAAGTTTTCCTTTGGTACAAATAAAAATACAAACAATAATGAGACAATTTTGAAGACTAATTCTAAAATTAATAAAGTAAATGATTTAACATTTTTAGGAATTATCATTGATAATAATTTAAGTTGGGACTCTCATGTCCAGCATGAGTACCCCATCTCATTTTTGTTGTAGGCAAAATTTCATCAGGCTTGTATGCTATTCGAAGGATGTCCTATGTCTGTGATCTTTCACCTCTAAAACTAGTGCATTATGCTTTTTACATTCATTTATATCATACGTAATTAGTGTGTACGGAGGGACCTCAAAATCAAACCTTAATCAAATAATTCTGTTACAAAAGAAAGCTATTAGATTATATGCTGCTAAGTTTAAATTGAAATGAAAGTGTATCGTACTGTATCATTTTTCTAATTTGGAAATCCTAACAGTGTTTGGAATTTATATATACGAGACAATAAAATATACAAAACAGCATCATTTACCAAAAATACAGTTAGAATTAAGTAGAAATACCAGTAATAGATACAACTAGTTGCTCTGCCCGTGCTTCGCTGTGGGGTGAGAATGAAGAAAAGAATAATTCGGTTTTTTAAACCTACTTTAAGAAACAGTTACAACACACTTACCATGAAACATATATTCAAAGCTCAATCATACTTATTAATTATTGAAATGCATATTTCTTAATGTTTTGCCATAACTTTATATAGTGTATTGCAATATATGCAAAAGTGTAATTCATTGACCACATGACACCAAGAAATAAATCTTCATAATAAACAAAATTAAATAGCAGAACGAAGCATACCAGCTGGGTTAGTAAATTTTCCTCATAAGAAATACATTGGGATTTTGATGGCCTGTGGGGCAAAGTCCGAGGTCTTTTATTACATGAATTGGTGAAAGGGAGAGTCTACACAAATATTACTTGATTTTGACACCTCGTTTGTAAAAATCCGTCCATTATTAACGGAGGAGTAGTGTTTCGTAGTAATCACCTTCACGTATTATAAGGATACCAGAAATGCACAATATGTTATACAAAACAGACATAATTTAGAATTTTATTTTAAAAAACACAGTGTATAGAGAGTCCTTAGATATATAAATTTTTAACCAAAAGATATAAAAAATGAATGTAATAGTTGGACATTTTACTTTAAACTAAAGAAATTTCTAGTAGAAAAAGCAATTTACTCCTTTGAGGAATTTTACAATTTAAAATATTGTGAATAGACAATAAGTGACTCACTGACTCTATTCATTGTACTGTACTTGTACATTTATGAATAAAGGAGATTTTGATTTTATTTGATTTGATGCAGCTATTCGCTACTTGGCAAGCTATAATCAGTGCAAGGAAGCCTTCTGTGTCAGGTAACTGTAAGAAAAATATATTCATTTTTAATTTTTGTAAAACTTTTTTACATTTTTTTTTATTTTTTGGCTGATTGCGCAATTGAAAGATGAACTCAGATTTAAAAATGTTGTTTTGTTTTCTTTTATGTAACATTAAATTTTCCACACTATAGGCTAGAGACTTTAATTTCTCAACTTAAATTTTTACGCACCACCCTACTAAGCATACCATCTAGACATATATCATCCTCATTAACACGTTCGCTACTGAGCGTCGCATTTATGCGATGCCGCGGTCATTGCCACAGACCGAGGTATACATTTGAATCTTACACATAGACCGGCTGTCACTTGGATAACAGTACACACAGACCACAGGCGAAAACCTGTAAAACAGTGATCATTTACATCGTAATACGTTACAATCGTGTTTGTAAATAATTTATTTGTTTTTTTATATTTTTTATAACCTTTTGTAATGTTGCATATTTGCGACGCCCGGTCTACAGCGAAGACAATAGTGAAAACTATCATAGTTTTCTTGAAATATACCAGACGTCGCATATATGCGACAGTTCATTTTTGTTTGTGTTTTGAGGTGAAAGTAAGTAAAAAAAAAGATTATTCAAGAACAGTTTATAACTGAACAAATACAAAAGTTACTATATAAGTTTATATATAAGTATTATCCTATGCAGCATACATACATACAGTGATGCAGAAAAGTAAAGACCAGTTTTTCCAACTATCATATGACGTCACCCACAGACCAAGCGACGCAGTTGTGCGTCAGACATCTCTGTAGACCACTGCAGGGAATTCAGTGCCTTCAAATAGACCATTACAAAGATATAAGCATTTTAATAACATTAGAACCCTGACGCAAATATGCAAAGGCAGTCTATGGGTGGAAACCGGCCGTCGCATATGTGCGTCGCTGGTCCATGTGAATGAAAAATTTCGTACTATTGCAGTAGCGAACGTATTAACTTCAATTCACAAAAAATGCTTCTGTAATTTGTTTTTTTTTTAAATACAGTTTTAGGAAAAAGCATTACCGATAATATACTGATCAATTTAACTTTTGCAACGTGTTTGTATATCGTATATCGCAGAAATAGAGCATGTCCTGTAAACTCAAAGTTGGCCGGCATCCATTTTATTAACATGTTAGCTATCTGAGAGCTCGTTAGTGTTTCATGTAGTTTATTGTTTTTAAGCATGAAACCTGGATGAAGTTTTTGGTGCTGGCTTTGGCATGTGTAAAAATTGTTGTAGTTTTGGGCTACAGTTGTAGCGTTTTAAATAGCTGAATAAATTTTGCCTGCCTATGCCAATGAACACGATTGATAATTTTATTGGCTGGCAGTACTGACAGACATGTGGATGGTATCAGACACTGTCAGGACCAACCAGCTGTAGTCTGTAAGCCTGTCATGCCTCTATCAGAACATTTTTAGTACAGTCAGACCTCACCATGGATCTTGTCAGCATGAGCATGGATCTTGTCAGTAAGTTTACATAATGACAAAAGAATACATCATTTTATATATACTCATTCAATAAGTTCAATTTTGGAAATTCATAACATTATAGACTTTTTATTTATTAAATACATCAGAATGAAAACTAAAAGTAAATAGTCATGAAAACATCTTGGTACTTTATACAAATCCAGCAACCTTTCAAAAATGACTTTTTAAAAGTCAGATCTAAAAATCTTACCTTTTTGTATCATGGTACATGGTAACCACAGTAGTTCCTTTGTAATCCATTTTAATATTTTTGTTTGAAGGAGAATATACTTATTATAGATGAATTTTTCACTTTCAGATACCAATTTACTATGATTAAATATTTTTTAAAGTGACAATAATGCTGAATATTTTATTAGATTATCTAATTCTGTTTCCACATTATAAGTACGTCTAATCTATTGTTTGTGCAGTTGGGGCAGCCTACCTTATAAATGGTTACATAAGCACCTATATAAATACACATATTTTTGTTCCATGATTTGCTGGCATTCAAAACTATAGGGTCCAAATTTTTGTCCCCATACATATAGCATTTGTATGATTTTAATTGTTAAGAGAGAGGTTTTATAAACCCCTGCTTAATGAATACCTTGACTTTTACCTCCTTTTTACTGAGACTGTTTTTACTGACTTTGATAAAGTACTTGGTTTTAATGATATTTTACACGTAATTTGTTTTGAATGTAGTATTTCATCCAACCAAGAATGAAGCTTTGAAATTAAACTATTCAGGATAGTAAAAATTCCAATAAAAAATTTGTACTGTATTATTTAGTTAAAAAGTTTTAAATTGTATAATTTATATTAATGGAACAAACTAAAAATTTTCAAAAGTATTTTCAATAATTTAACAAAGTTAAGACACAAGTTTATAGTCAAATTTTGTATGTAAGTGTAATACAATATGTTGAGCTGTAAGTGTACAGTTAATTAGGATGTAAATTTCAGGGAAAGAATCTCAAACAAGTCCTCCTAGCACTCCCGGTAAATCCCTCAGGAAGGGAGTAGCGGTGATACGGGGAGTGCAAATGGCTCTGGCATGGAGGAGGTTAGGTCTTCTACAACCAGAACTCGGAGGTAGACTGCCCCAAGTATTTGAAGTCGATGAATTTCCTGATTTCTTTGTAGATATAACTCTAAGAATGACGTGCGCCTTTTTAATTTCTAATGAAGTAAGCAAACAGTGTAATAATTCATTTATCCATTTAAGTTATACCTACTCAGAATTTATTGCACTTGCTCTGATATTGCAATAATGACAGTGAATATTTACAAATACCTTGCCAGCAGTTCTGAGATAACCAGACACCCAGTTTATTACTTAGCTTATTAATGCTGACAACGTATTTGTATTATTTGTTTAATTTATTCACTCAGTACATAATATACATTCTATCTCAAATAGTTAACCACATAAGCCTCACTTAGAAGCCTGTCCACAGCACTCATACTACTCATACTAGACATATAGTCGCTTAGTGTTCATTAGAGTGTTGTGAGACAGGCCTGACTAACCTAAACCGTTGTTATCTCCCAAGTCCCCCCTCTTGCATTTGTTCTAAGGTTATTCACATTTTTCAGGACCAAATTGTCTTGTTTTGTTGTATTGTGTTCTAAGTAGTGTTAGTACAGGTAAAACTCACCTAAGAAAACATAAAAAATAGTCCATTCATGAAACTTGCAGGAAACGTAGTAATTACCATTAGGTTTTGAAATCTGAAGAGTCCCTAGTGATTGTGGGGGTGGAAGTACCCTTTTATGGGGGTTAAAGTTTATGGGGGTAGTGATTTTGAGAACATTTTTATTTATGGGATCCAAGCAAGTGAGGTGTCGTTTTCCATGTTTCTTAGGATGCAGAATCGAAAAAGAACATAATAAAAGCAATATAACCAACAGTTTATTAGAAAAAGACAAATTTTTTAATGAAAAACTAAATATGTCAAATTAATTAAGGTAAAATAATCCAGTTAATATCAATTATTACAAAACTGGACATGAGTCTGTGTCACATGTTGAAGTTGTGAGGAAAAATAACCAAGAAACTGGTAGTTTCGCCTCTTTAACCACCACGTGTCATATTGTTCACCAGCTACTGATGCATCATCACCATCCATGGAATAGCGAGGGTCTCTAGCTCGTTCTTCTCCATCGACGTCTTGACTTGACACTGACAGCTAAGTGAGTATGGGTAGCAGAAAAATATTTCCGTTCTGGTGGTGATACTGCGACTTAGGGCGAAGATAATATATGAGACCAAGAATGTAAAACCGCTCGGACCCCAATTTTTAAGGACCTTGGTCGCCCGTAATGACGTCATCAATATGTCGCTCGTAAGAGAGTCCTGGGTCGCTATGAATTGGTTATACTGTAACACCAAAACGCCTAAACCGATTTTAATAAAATTTGGCTTACAAGTGCTCGAATACGATATATAATCCCAGTTTGTCAATGGTCGAGTTTGATTAGGTCTTTTCAAAATGGCGGCCGTTAATCACTAAAATAATTAAAAATTGTTTAGTGTTTTGTTTCATCAACTCTCTCCAGAAATCTGCAGCAATCTTTCATTTTCCTTGCAATCATAGGTCGTGATGCCGTCTCTGTATTTCCTGGAATAGGCAAAATACCAAATACCCCCACTGCAGCAAACCTGCAGATTAAGTGAGCTTCCATTTGCCTGATTTTATTTTCAATGAAATATATTTTAATTGAATTTAATTAGTACCTAGGTTTGCTGATACAGAGAGGATAATAAAGTGTGTTTTTTATTGAAATATTAATAGCCAAGGTCAAAATAAATAAATTTGCCAAGTTTTATCAAAATATATCCTTAAACGAGCAATTTACAACAGTTTACTTATTCTCCATAAGAATAAAATGAGAATGATAAATTTACAATTTTGGCATTTTCTCGGTAGGTAACCAATATTCGTACAAAAACACTTCAATAAACAAAATTATTGGTTTTTAAGGTATTCAAAATCATCATGGTATCCACAATTGTTTAGAGAGAAATTGGAAAATTTTATGAGTAGAGGGTTAATCATGACAAAACGCAATTTTGACCCCATAAATCCCCCCAAAAACCCCGTTCCCACGGTCTGATCATGCTGGATTGCGAACTCGTTAAAATCAATCTAAAGATGTTTTGTACTTTTCTATATGATATAACATCAAACTTTAACAGCGTTAATGACTGTAGACGTGGACTTTTTTAAGAACGTTAGCACGATAACTCAAGCAAAAATGACCCATTGTTGACGAAATTTGGTAAAAACGTGTAAACCTAAGTTTACTCGAACGAGTTTTTGAACCAGCATGATTGATCCATGAGAACAGGGTTTTCTGGGGGATTTATGGGGTAAAAATATTGGGTTTTCTCATGTTTGCCCCTCTAAACGTAAAATTTTCGAATTTCTCTCTAAGCCATTTTAAATACCATGATTGGATATTTTGCTAGTTTTGTATTTTGATAAAACTTGGAAAATTTATTTATTTTAACCTATTCATATTTTAATTAAAAACACACTTTATTACCCTCCCCGTAGCAGCAAACCTAGTAAACACTACTTAAACTTTAGGTTATGGAAATAGATTTAATTTAAAATCAAATCAGGCAAATGGAAACTCACTTAATCTGCAGGTTTGCTGCGGTGGGGGTATTTTGCCTATTCCATGAAATGCAGAAACGGCATCACAACCTGTCATTGCAAGGAAAATAAAAGATTGCTGCAGATTTCTGGAGAGAGTTGATAAAACAAAAGACTAAAAAATTTTTAATTATTTTAGTGATTAACGGCCGCCATTTTGAAATGACCTAATCAAACTCGACCATTGACAAACTGGGATTAGATATCGTATTCAAGCACTTGTATGCCAAATTTCATTAAAATCAGTTCAGGCATTTATTAATTCATAGCGACCCAGCATCCTCTTACGATCACCATATTGATGACGTCATTACGGACGACCAAGGTCCTTAAAATTGGGGTCCGAGCGGTTTTTACATTCTTGGTCTTATATATTATCTTCACCCTAAGTTGCTGGATCACCGCCAGAACTGAAATATTTATGCTACCCATGACGATGGAGAAGAACGAGTTAGAGACCCTCTCACCATTCCATGGATGGTGAAGATGCATCAGTAGCTGATGAACAATATGACACGTGGTGGTTAAAGAGGCGAAACTACCAGTTTCTTGGTTAATTTTCCTCACAACTTTAACATATGACACAGACTCATAGTCAATTTTGTAATACAGTAATTTATATTAACTGGATTATTTTACCTTAATTAATTAGTCATATTTAGTTTTTCATTAAAAAATTAGTCTTTTTCTAATAAACTGTTGGTTGTATTGCTTTTATTTTGTTATTTTTAGATTCTGCATCCTAAGAAACATAGAAAACGACACCTCACTTGCTTGGATCCCATAAATAAAAATTGTCTCATAATCACTACCCCCATAAACTTTAAACCCCATAAAATTGTACTTCCAATCCCACAATCACTAGGGACTCTTCAGATTTCAAAACCTAATGGTAATTACTACGTTTCCTGCAAGTTTCATGAATGGACTAATTTTTATGTTTTCTTCTGGTTTTTTAGTATAATTTTACCTGTACTATGTGTGGCTGACCTTTAAGTACAATCCATGTTGAAGCATACAAACTTATAGACATGTAGTGTAAGAGCCTACTGCCTAAGCTGTGATTTGTGCCAGATGTAATGTTGTTATTGATATAATGTTTTGCTTGCTTGATTATTTTTTGTTAATGTTAACATTTGTATGAAGAGGGTCTATGATTTTTCACCACACTATGATGTTTTCAGCTGTTTTACATACGTTAATTGGTGGCTGAAAGTTACTTTTGCTGGCCATTCCAGCTGTCATCGTCATTTTTGGGGACCGAGCAGGTTTTTACATCGCTAGGGCCGCAAAATCAGCTGCCTGCTTACTTTCATAACACATGAATGCATATTAAATACAACTAGGTGAAACCCGTCGAAATCGACGGTTACTTACATTAATTCATCTAACTGCGATAAATTGGGTGAAATATACATATTTTGAGCATTTAGCATTGATTAAAGAGTAATAGGTGTAAAAACAATAATGATATTAATTGAGTTAGTTGCCAAATTTGGTTGATCATTCAATGAATAAAATATTCCCCATACCGTACGTCATCGGAGTTATTTTTACTATATTATTATGGTATCTCTTCATTTGGAAGAACCTCTAAATAGTATTAAAATCGTATTGGTGGATCTTTTGTAAACACTTCCGTGATGTCATCAGTGCAATATGATTTTATTTCAAAAGAAAATGTTTTTTGGGTAGACATATTCTACTTTTAAAGGGAGGTATATCCGTTACAGTGTAAGTTTGATTTTTCCTTCGTCACGTCGCGTCAGTTCATATCTTACTTCTGTGCCAATGAATGAACCCTCTAGCATTGTTTTGAGAAATTGATAGTGGGGTTACTGTTAAAGCTGGAATTCCTTGACACGGGGGATGTCAGTTAGTTGTCTCATCCTTATCAATAACATTAAGTTGTCAATATTATCTCTCTACGGATTGTTAGGTGTAGTGGAATACTTGAAGTGAAGTTGGCTTTTATTCTTGAACTGTTAGGGGCCTCCTTGTGTTCATATGGTCTTGCGGCTTCATTGGCAACAAATAATGCTAATGACATAGCAATGTGACATTTCCCAAAAGCAAAACTACTGTAAATTGGCTGTTACATATATATTGACGTTTACATATTGTTAATCAACGTATCTTATAAAGGATTATGTGATCTAGTTTAAAAGGAATGACCTATCTGTCATGACAGGAGCTGCATAAATAGTATTTTCTCTTTGTACCATATTTTACAGCCAAAATGTTGTGTTATTTTCATTAATGTTACCAACCCAGTGTGCCAAAGTCCGTAATATAGGCAGGTGCAAATAATTTGTCAAGATGGGTACCATTTTAGGCAAGGTTTCTATGTTTGGATTTTATTAGACACGATGAGAGCAGATATTTCTACATAAATATTTGATATGTGTAGAATAATATGATAAAATGTAGGCAAAAGTGGTGAAAAAGGCAGACACCAACCCGTACAATAAATATAAGATAGTTCAATAAGAAATAATTTAAGAATTGCTGTGATAAAAGGATTTTCCACTGATTTCGTAATCGAACGTTATATTGCAAAACATGACATGATAAAGAAGAAAATTAAAATGCTTCTTTTGGACAATTCAGTAACTCCCAATTATTAATGTGTCTTGTGTAAAATACAATTTACAAATTAACAGCTGTTTGATTAAAAAGTATTCATGGCCAAAATATAAACAAATCTGTAGAGGGATCTTTAAAGGCTTCTGGGGCAGAGCCCTAAGGGAATTTACTTCGTTTTTCTTTTGATAACTCATCTACAGACCAAGACCTTTCTTTTGACACCCCTACCAAGTTTCTACGCCCAGCCGTTCTCTCAAATTAGTGGAGACAAAGTTTCCAATTGAATATTTAGATTCCCCCATGTTAATCTTATGGGAGAAACTCCAACTTTTATGGCCTGTAGGGCAAAGCCCGAGGATTTTTATTACACGAATTTGTGAAAGGGGGCATCTACACAAAAAGTACTTTATTTTGACACGTCGTTTGTAAAAATCCGTCCATTATTATCGGAGGAGTAGTGTTTTGTAGAAATCGCCTTCACGTATTATATATAAGGATATCAGTATCCATAGCATTGCAATAGAATTGTTTTATTGTCACCACTGCCTAGCAACTATTTATTATTATTTTTGCTGATTTTCTCAAATTATTTTCTCTAACCTAAAAGTTGTAGTTGTGTTGACTATTAGTGTGCATTAGTGGTAATAGGGTATAGTGTGGTGAAAAATAGTGTTTGTACCACGGACCGAAATGGTTTTGCAGCTCTCTCAACTTCGTTTCGAACTTAAACTATCTTGAGCCGGCAAAACCTCATTTTTGGCCCTAGGTACGAATATACTATTGCCTCCTGAAAACAAAAGTTTACCCTATATTTTAAACAATACCGGTAGATAAAATTAACTTATTTAACTTTATTAACATAATAATTACTAATTAGGTGTGCAAAGTTTTTGTGATATATTTGACGCCCGAAGGAACAAACAAGAGTTTTTATACTTATATGTATAGATAATGATGAAAAAACAGATGCTATAGTTTAAGAGGTAAATTGTCCTTTCAGTCCTGGTTATAAGTTGTATAGCAAAACTTGTATTCAACAAAAGTCAGTAATTCTCAACAATACACTCTGACAGAGGCTCAATTCAACTGTGTTAATTTTCCTAAAAAAACTGACTTTTTTAACCTAAACAAGCTGATGGGATATCTGCTTCTATCAAAATTAAAGCCAGAACCATCCAATACTACAAGTTCAAAGTAAAATTAAAAATTATATGATAAAAATTCTTCAAGTAATACATATATAACAAACTCATTTTCTAAATTATTAAGCTACTGTAAGTGCAAGGGCCATATGTACAGCTCCATAGTTTGTGAGTGCGCAGCAACAAGGCTCCTTGTCACTTTCTTTGTGAACAGAATGACACCATTTGCAGCTCTATTGCTGACGTGTACGCTTAGCTATGTGTGTTTTGAAAAAAATCATATTACAGTATTGATGAATGTCCCACAGCGTGCAAAATCAGTGAGTAATAAGTTTTTTTTTATTACAAGAAACATATCCGATGCTGACTTTCATCACCAGATGACTGAAGAACAATGATAGAGGGGAGAGTGCAGAAATGGGTTATGGAATACAAAAATTACCGTGAAAATGTTCCATTTTCAAATGGATTGTGTTTTGGTGGGTACCTACCCAGACTTCCCACAGAGGACCACAATGAGAAAAGGTTTTCATAGCTATTTTTGCACTCCATAACCCATACGCACTTTATCCTTACTCATTACATTAGGACCATAACCTTCAGTTATCTGGTGATGAATGTTGGCATTGTATGTTTCTTATAATCAAAAAATGTATCACTGACCTTATCTCGCACACGGCGGCGGGTCATTCAAAAATTTGAAGATTTTTAAAACACACAGCAAGCGTACACATCAGCTACAGAGCTGCAAATGGTGTCATTCAGTTCAAAAATGATAACTGTAAGCGACAAGTAGCCTCGTTGCGGCGTACACCCAAACTACGAGCTGAATGCCCCTTTCTTAAAAAATGGCCCTCACATTATTAAGAAATTCATTCATATATTTCATGAATGTTCCAATTCTTGCTTGTGTGAATCAACATGATCTGCCACACTGGTTTCAGAGGAGGAAATGGAGCGACGAGTGTCATGCTGGAACTCGCTCAGTCTGGAGTCAGCAATGAATATCTACAAACCTGGAGATCCTTATGACCCATCAGGCAGCAAGCGTCGTCGGCCTAACACGGTAGACCAATGTGTGAAAAACAAGCTTGCTAACTGTATTAGCCATTGGATGTGCTATTACTAACTGTCTGTTAGTGTTAGTTGGCAGAATTCTAAGTCAGAATGCACTTTTGCAATGTTATTTATTAATCATAGTTCTGTTGTGGGAACATTCCCTAAACATCTGTCCCCGTGTAAGAACTGCTGTAGGAACTTTAATTTATATGTATGAAATGCTGTGGGATCCGTCTCATCATTTACTATCAATAGTCAAAGGTCTCATAAATATCATACATAAAATGGTATTTTGGGTGAATAAAAGTTGTGATAATTATATGAGGTTGGCAAAGCTTCTTCAAATCAAATTAAATCAAAAAGTTCTTTATTTACTTCATGCACATTCCTACACATAAATAGTGTCAATCATCATAGTTATAAAAATCACCGTTCGAACCTCAACTATTAAACACAATCATCCTCATACACATTTTGCGCTAGAAATTTTTGAAAAATTGATTTTGTTATCAGTGTAGTGGTAACAAACTGATTGATAACTTTATAATCACAGTAAAGTAAGAAAAGGAAAGAGAAGGAAAGTAAATGGGGTTCCCCTGGGGTCAAGGGTCTGGGAAAGTGTAAGGTAGGCCATTGATATTTCAAAAGTCCCGTGTGTAGTTGTGGAGTAAATGGCTTGAATTAATTTATCCATCAGCTGTAGATTGGTTAGTCTGTGCCCAAAAATAGATGAGCAGATCAGAACTGTTCACTGTTCAGTGTTCAGATAAAACCCTTGTTAGCAGGGCAATATTCATAGGATTATTGATTCTCCATTTTTAGTCAACATCTGACCAATTAAACAGGTGAGTAGTTATGTTCTAAAAGAAATACTGATCAATTAAACAAAATGGTGTCAATTTAAATGGACTGATGAGCTAACAATAGGCACCTGTCAAACTGCGCACTTCCCAAATCAGTCACCAGAGGCGCTACTCTGCTGCGGCTCTTAATTAATAACCAAAATTGTTTGGGCTAAGCACCTTTGTTATTGTATTGTAGATGAGTGTTATTTAACTGCCCAGATAATTTTCTGTAAGGTGATTGATCAAGCTTAAAACTTTTTTGGCAAGATGAACTCAAGATGAGCAGTCCACTTTTATCGAGCAACATATTTGGTTAAAGTAAGTGTTCATATTAAGTATAAAAATCTTGAATTAGTTTGGTCAGTAACATTAAATTATAGGTTTGATTAGTTTTATTCACTCTTAGTTAATACAACTATGTATTTCCATTTATTAATACAAAAATGCCTCATTTTGTTGTTATTTTTTTGTACTGTATCGAGTTAAATTTTAAATTTTAAATTTCAAAAATAAAGTATGCTACATTAACTATACTTGCTCAAATGAATGTTTTTTTTTCAAATAACTGTCCCATTAAATAAAATCTTTTTAGAGTTCACTTAGTTTACTAAAGATCACAGTGTGAATAACATTTTTTTAAATGTCTCATAATAATTTTTATAAGTTATAAATCATATGTCAGGGACTAACCAATCACTTTTTTTTATACATGAATCACAGCTAGCTTATCTTAAAACAATGACAGGTAAGTTATAGATCACACACACAAGACACAGAAAATTTACAATATATTTCGGCCCCTGGGGGACTTTTGATACTTGACTTCAGTAATATTGTAAATGTAAAACAAATTCTTATTATTGAAAATGCTTAGGGTTTATTTAAAATTATTTATATGAAAATGATTTCTAAAACTTGTATACTTTTAGAATGTCTTACTTTCTTAGTATGTTTTATGCAGTTTTACATTCTGAAATAAAATTTAGTGTAAGAGAAACAAATTACTTTTAGATTACCATTTAGAAGATGATACCAAGAAGCAATTAATCAATTACCGGTAATGATTATTGATGATGACTTTTGATGAATGATAAACATGGGTTTTGAAATACATCAGTATTTAGCTGATCTGACCTTACTTTTGGGCTCTCATCAAATTTTTTATGAATTTAGCTTGATATGATGTCTATTTTATATTGTATTAAGTTTTTTCCGTTTTTTAAGTGATTGAGTTGAGGCAATGTCGACATAGGTACCTATTTTGTAAGGCTACAATTTTTCAAAATAAATCTTTTTAATAAGCATTTTTATAAAACTTGTGTATAAAGGTGTTTGCTGTAACACTCATAAAATAAAAAATGTTAACTCTTGTTTTTGATAAATACATGTAAAATCATGTGTAGCCTTGGTTAGGATTGACATTGTCTGTTGCGGTGTAGGATGGACTCCTGGGGTCATTTGTCTGTGGAGGTGACAGCGGGCGGAGCTCTCTCAACAAGAGATGAGCGAGGCAGTCACAGGTTGCCAAAAACGGTAAAACTTCTGTCCCACCCCTCAAAACTCCCGTAAAAACTGGTCTGTATCCACTACCTTGTATTTGCACTCTCCAAAAAACACATTCCATAGCAGTTGTTCTTAACTTTCAAACCATTAAAATGTAGGGCTCCACTTCCAATTCTTCATAAAAATTGTTTTAACTGTGCGTGGTTTGAGAAAAATAGGGATCTTTTGTGAAAATATTTATTCATTTAGTACGGGCAAACATTGGAAAATTAACTGGAGAATACTGAAAGCTCTTTATTTCCATAAACCCACATTGTGGGAAAAAATCTCTATTGTTTCAGGACAGAAACAAGTATACACTTGGAAGTGATTTAAAGACAGAGTCCATATTTTTACATTAAATACCTATTATTTATATTGAATTGTTTGAGTAGCCAAGTGATTAATGTGACCAAATCTGAAGGTTTTGGTTGGTTTCAATTCAAACAAGTTCAATACTAATCTAATGCCATTTGTGATTGGGCTTACTAACAGTGCGGTTCCAAGGGGTAGGGGTTTTAGGGGCTAGCCATCCGCCCGTTGGACTCTGGAAATATGATTTTAAATTTTGCCATAAAAACATAGTTAACAGAGTTTTTTTTGCATTAAAAATGGCCTCAATAAGTCACCAAACACCTTAAAAATAGCAAATTATCTGGGGGAGGACCTCTGGACCCTACTCTTGGTGTGCAACGGCCCTGTTCGCCCCCCTCTTTGACAAGGTCTTTGAACTGCCACTGCTTGAAACTAATGATGCAACATATAAAAAATGAATACTAGATTGGAACAAGACCAGTGTTTGTAACCTACTGTTTCCTAAAAGAAAAAAAAACAAAAAACACTAATGGCTCAATTAGATGTACAAAAATTAAAATATTGTGTTTTCAGCTTTGATGTCATTACTAAAACAGATTTTGAATTTAAATTTTTAGATCATTATAATATTTTTTTTCTGTTTCCATACATTTAAAACCGAATTATCTTTACACCACTCCTAATCTTGATTAAGCCAGATCAATAAACAGAATAGTTATTAGTATATTATAATTACAGTCGAACCTCTATAAGACAAATTTCAAGGGATAGAGGAAAAAATTTTAATCGAGGTATTCTCAATACAGAGGTTTAATACTGCCGTTATTCGTCTTATAGAAGTTTCTCCTCTGCGGCATGTGCCAAACAATGACTGAGGAAGGAAGAGGGATGGGTGGGGGTTTCATGTTGAGACAAGCTTCTGTTTGTTTTGAAAACTACATACTATCAAGGTTAAGAACATAAGAAATTTGTCTTATAGAGGTCGCATTCGTCTTGTATAGGATTTATATTCGTTGTACAATATATATATGTTAAGCAACTGAGACTGAACTGTGATGAAACTGTGAAAAAAATTTGCCATGAGTTTTATTCATCACAATTTTGTAATTTGCTATTCTAGAAGTTTGTTTTATTGAATTTTAAGTAGTACGGTATTCCTTTACTTTGATTTGAAATCACAAAAACCCCTTTTAGATAACTCACTAACCTAGCTAAGTGGTTTATATTTTCATTCTATGCTTCATGATTAATAATATATAAGTTACTAGCTGTATCCGCGGGCTTTGCCCCGTTTAACTTCATAAGTGAGCTCGTTCGCATGGCTCAATCATGTCCTGGTTGAAGTTCGTTCGCTACGCTCACTCACTTTTAGGTTGGAGCTTGTTCGCTGCGCTCACTTGCCTTTAGGTTAGCTCGTTCGCTACGCTAACTCGCCTCCAGGTTGAAGTTCGTTCGCTACGCTCACACACCTTTTGGTTGCAAATTAGCTGTTGTCATGAATGTAAAAGAAAAAATAGTGCTGCACCCTGTTGGTAATCCTTGTAACTTTAATGCTATTGAACATCATAGACAGAACCAACTTGTTAAGTTGAAACAGCTGTTAAGATTCATTAATTCCTTTTGAATATGACAAATCATTAGGTTAACATGGGAAACTCCAGAGCCACTGGGGCGGAGCCCAAGAGTCCGATCAGAATAAAAACATCATAGTTTTCCTATTTAATGCCTAAAGAATCAGTGTACCAAATTTTAGCCTCCTAGGTACATGGGAAGTAAGAGAATTAGTGATGAGTGAGTCAGTCAGTGAGGGCTTTGCCTTTTATATATATAGATAAACTCCACAGACACCAGTTTTAAACACTTTAAGTTCCGTGCCACCTGAAGAAGTAAATCTGTGCACAAATATTTGTAATAAATTTTAAACTGAATAAGATAGAATAACAAAAACATCTTCAATAACACAATACTATTATTTTTTTTCAATCCATAAAAATATAATATAAAACATAATATTGAACCTCTTGTATGTTTTGTCACAGGAGAGTTTTTGTTAGCTTCTTACCTGATTTGTTTCAGTAATATAAACACTGTTCACAAATTTTGTTTACTGAGTATTGTAGAAAATGAACTGCTTTATTAAACTTTTTCTACAAAACTGCCAGTTTTGGATTTGTCGCTTTCATTTTCAATTTATTTTTTACTTTTTTTAATAGGGAATGAGCTATTACCGTAGGTCTCATGGTAAGACCTTGACCCGGGACCAATTTAATTTTTCGTTTTGAGGTCCCCAAAGGCCATAAACAATCTCCGTTCAAATTCATATACATATAATATCCGTTAGCGTGATAACTGGAGCAAAAATGATCAGATTTCGATGAAATTTGGTTCAAACGTGTAAACTTGCGTTTATTCGAACCAGCATAATCGGACTATGAGAATGGGGGTTTATATTACAGTAGTTTTATGTAGTTTTATGGGGTAAAAATTGATTTTTCCCATTTTAACTCTAAAAACACAAAATTTTACAAATTCTTTCCAAGTCATTTTGTAGAGTAAAAAAAAATTTTTGTATGTTGAAGTATCGTTGTATGCCCAACATTTAAGGAGATAATTCAAAACATTTAAAATTTAAAATTACCATGTTATTCTCATGGTGAATAACATAAAATGTTGTAGTTTGCTTGTTGATGGAAATGTTTTAATTAAATGTGGCAATTTTGTTTATTTTATTCTAAGCTATCAAGATTTCAATATAAAACACACCTAATTACCCTTCTATGTAGTAACAAACCTAAGGAATCACTAAAATTATATTATTTAAATACAGTAGACTCCCTCTTATCCGGACAACTTTTAACCGGACATCGGTTTAACCGGACTACATTCGGCAGAAATGACACCTCTTTTATCTGGACGATTTTTATCAGTATATCGGTTTAACCGGACTAGATTGACAGGAAGTGGGCAGTACTGAAACGACTGTTCTCGTGGGAAAGATTTGAGGCCAGTGATCACGTGTCTAAATGCGTCATAATCACTATATAGGCTTGTACAATATGCATTTAGACAGTCCGTTTTAACGAGTTTTCAGGGGCGTCGGTTTAACCGGAAAAACCGTTATCCGGACTGGCCTCGGCCCCGAGGAGTCCGGATAAGAGGGAGTCTTCTGCAGGAAATATATCTGACAATTTTAAGGGAATATATTAGTAGAAATCCAGCCAGGTAAATGGAAATTCGCTTCTTCTGCAGGTTTGCTGTGGCGGGGTATTTTGGTTTTTTACATAGTATGAAAAAAAGTATTGTTTCATCAAAATTTTCAAGTTGGAGTTTTGAATATGTCGGTTTTGGGTCCCCCTGAATCCAAGAAAAGTGGTTTTCGAAATGATGTCTGTGTGTGTGAGTGTGTGAGTATGTGTGTATGTGTACAGAGCTACAGACCACACCTGTATTCCAATTTTCAATAAGTTTGGTATGTAGGTACCAACCCAAGGTAACTCAAGACGTTTTTTGAGTTTTTTTTTATGGTGATTTTTCCTTAAAAACCCAAAAATAGCGGAAAAATTTATTTTTTCATAAAATGACCTTAACGATTTTAATAAAAAATTAGTATGTTGTAGCCCTTTAAATTCTGAACAAAATGGTAGAACTCCAATTCCTGTAAAACTTACGGTTCAAACGTTATTGTAACTTGTGTTATTTTCCCATGAAAACCCATGAAAAACAAAACAATTTATTTTAACCGGTTCTGATTTAAATTCTTCTGTTATAGTCCTTATAGTTCTAAAAAAATAGTACAAATTTCTGTAAACATTATGGTTCAAAAGTTAATGCAACTTTTGACAAGCTAGTGGGAGAAAGTATGTGTCAGATTGCTGATACCGTTTATTTAACATCTTTTAGTAGGCTCTAAGCCCAATACAAAGATTTATTTGAAGCAAATTTGTTTGTACAAATTCTACCTGTAAGAGATTACCTTACGTGCAGTGAAAGGAGGAAGTTTGCATATGTTCACAGAAAACAGAGAAATGAGACATTTGCCAAAGTTTTCAGCATAATGTGGAGAGGGTAGGGCAAATGTCCAAGATGACTGAACCGCTGTCTGGTCTAAAATTATATTGCATTATCACCGAGTTTTTCACATTCAAAATGTTGTTTAACTTATATTAAAAAATCATGAGATTAGTTTTTGTTTGGTACAGAGCAAAAGATTATTAAATGGCTTGTGTTTTAGCCGTTTGCACATAAAACTATCATAATGTTATGTTCTTAGCAATGTAATAATAGGGTTCCCAGGGACCCTCCATCAAAAAAGAGGACAAAATTACTCACCAAGGGTGGTCCTAGACATATATTTGGGGGGGGGGGTCACCGGGGGGCCTGGGGGGTATTTTTATTTTTTAAAGGTCAAGAAATGTTAAAAAATAAACTTGTACTCGTATAATGTCATGTTTTTTTTGTTTTTTTTTTATTGAGACTTGTGGTTTTAATATCAAAGGAATACCGCAACATTACAACACATTCAAGCATGTTTGATTTACAAAAAACACCCTGGTGCCAATGTGCATGCTAAACAGAAATTGTCCAAAATCAGACCATGATTTTGAACCAGAGAACTTATTTTATCTAAGAAGTGTTTAAGAACTAGCACCCAACACGACTGCATTATACCTGCCCAGCAAGCAACAGTTCATGTCGACCACGCTTAAAACGAGTAAACTTTTCTTTCAACTTTTCTGAAAATACACATTTTCTTTTCGGCATTAGGGTAGGCCCTAGGGACGATCAACACGGACAAATTAAAAAGTAAGATAATTATTTTTTAAGTAGGCATGTAACATGTAACGTAAAGTAAGCAAGTAAGGAGACAAAGAGCTAGTCACTGGTCGACGGCCGACGGTCGCTAGTTAAGCTACTGGCCTGGCAAACTGGCTACTAGTGAGCAGAGTTATTCAGTTTCGCCTTCCGTTCTGTTTTGTTCTACAGTATTTCCAATGGATTCTAGCGTACGTTATACACGAAATTTGACCTAAAGAAAGAGGAAATGACACTTTTATACGTAAAAGATATTATTAAAGTGTAGTATTTTAACTTAGTTTAATGTTATGATGACGATTAATTATAAAAGCTGATTGCTAATATTAATACTTGCAGAAATATTTTTTTATTTTCTCACAAAGTCAAAATCCCGGACATTTGAAAGTATTGCCAAAAATCCCCCCGGACGTTTTTTTTGTACCCAAAAAGAGGACGTGTCCGGGAAAAAGAGGACGTCTGGGATCCCTATGTAATAATCATATTGTACAACTAGGCTATGTTAAAATAGTACCGGTAGTCATTTTTTAAATAGCTATATTTCTTATGGTTGGCTGGATTAAGTATCAAAAGTTATTTGATCATGCCATGGGCAATAAACAGCACAAGGATAAACAAACAAAACCTAATAAATAAGTTGAAAGCTTCAGATAAAAACTCTAATGAAAGTATCAAACATCTTTGTGCTATTTAAAACAGTTCCAGCTTAAAGCAGAAATACTATCACACTAAGGGATTTACACTTAAAAGTAAAAAAAAAAAAATAATAAAAAAAACTAAATAGGGCTACTTTCCTAAATTAATTTTAGCCACTAGTAAAAAAAATACATATTGACTATGAAAAATATTGGTTTAATTTGTGTTTTGAAAATAACAAAGCATACTTAAAAAGGAATCCTATACTCTCATACGAGTAACGTTTGCTTGTATGTATGCTTGCACAAAGATCTCAAAAACGGCTTGGACGATTTCCTTCAAATGTTGTAAATAATTTTTATCTGACCTAAAAACTTGTTTACTGCAGTTAAAACTGCCAACAAAAAATGAATTACGTAAAAAATTAACTTGAAAGTCAAAAACTTTTAACATTGGCGTTATGGGTGGCCAAGTAAGCATGTTGGTTGAACAAAATAACATTGGAAAAGTAAACAAAAGATTTGTAACATGTGTTAATAACAAGCCATCCATAGTATGCTAGCAAATTACAATTTACAGTACAAAGGGGTAAACATCAGTTGTTACTGAGCAAAGATTACACTGAAAGATTACTCGATATAGGAGTACAATGGAAATACACTATGAGCCATGGCTCGGTCCCCAGGTACTGTGTATAAAGCTAACAGGGACATTTCTTACAATTACCAAAGGTGATATGAACATATAACTCAGACAATCTGTTTGTGAATGTGATGTGTCCTAGGCGAGGGTGAGCTGTTGCTATTTCAAGACTGTCTTCTCCTCCCCCTGTTCCAGAATTGTTGAATTCTCAACCAGATAGGAGACCGGTCTCAGCTGACTTGTTGTTGTTGTTGTTGTTTGGTGTTGTGTTGTGTTGTGTTGTTGTTTAAAAGTTTGTCATGGAGTTGGGAGCCGATGTCAGTATTTCAAATAATTTGCTAATCTCATCTATCAAACAACCAACAAAACATTATGTTACAAATATGTACTGTAGATAAATGCAAATTTTACCTTTTTAAACTATGAACAGTGAACACAAAAAATACAAGTACCTTACAATGCAATATATAGGCCTACAAAAAAATGCAAAAGTCATAAAATAAAACAATAAGTGTTTGTGTTTTCGAAGGCTACACCATTAGGTGTAGGGCAGGCATCTTTAACACATTAAAAATGTAAATTATTATAAATAATGAAAATGAAGATGAAAGTTCTTTTTATTGAGGCAAACTTAGGACCTCATGGTCCTTTCTTACAGTTAACCTCTAAATAAATACATTTGCAATAAACAACAGAGTTACTGGTATTCATTAAAAAGCTCAAAATATAAAATGTTGAGTTTTGTAGATATTGTATTATGGGTTATAACATTATCTATAACTTAACTATAAGTTATTTAATAAAAAATATAAAAAATGTTCTTATATGAGGGAATATGAAAAATATCAACCTTATGACCATAGGCCTGATTTGACTTAATTATCTATAACTATCTCAAACTGTACCACTATCTCATTGAACATTTAAATATGTAAATGACTAACCAGTCTCCAGTATGTATAAAAAAAAACATATAGGTACAGGGGAGACTATTCTTTTTACTAAGTAAGTCTAAAAATACATAACACTACACATAACTCTGTAAATGTGTAAAAACTACAACTGTGTTTAAATATTTTTAATTGCCAGCAGCTATAATTATAACTGCTTGCATAAGATCAAATTTAGTCTATTTTTGTCCCGGACTATTTTACTTGGTTTAAAATAAATCTATATGGTTTATCCCAAATCAATGTTTTACTTTTGTCTAATTGTTACAACTGACAATAGACATTTGTATAATAAAATAGAATAGGCTAATCTTATAAAAGCAAAAAATATTTAAATTTAATTTAGAGATGCTTTCACTTAATCTCATAATTTAATATTTACATAAGACACTTTTATATCAATAATTTTAATTCACTGTAAATAGTTAAAAAGCTATTAGGACTTTCTAAACAAAAATTAAAATTAAATTATTTTCAAATGACATCTGTTTCCTGACCATGACTCTTTAGGTGTGGGGACAAATAGCTATAGAATCTTCTCAATTGTATTTTGATGATCCAACAGGAGTAAAAAAAAGTCCTTTTGCTGGAACGGTAAGTAAAAAATTTGGATTTCATTACATAAATTGTTTGTTAATATCAAAACGTAAACTAAACGATAAAAAATACAATGTCATTAGTTAACAAACAAACACAACATTACAGCCGCCGCATGTAACCGTTGTCTGGTTACAGTATTTTTTTAAAACTAAAAAAGGTTTATTTGAAAAATTAGATTTTGCAAGTATAATTTATCTGAAAGATGAGTACTACAATCAGTAAATTCTTAGGATACTTCAACTAGCAGAGTACCCGGCCTTCATACGGGTGTTGAAGTACAAGTATAAAATGCTTATTGGAGTTATACTCATGCTCTGCGTTTGTAATGGGGGAGAACACGGTCTGAGAAAATTTGGTTCTTTACATTTTTGGTACCGCTATAGTATAACACATCTACCATAGCCATAATGTTCTACCACTGCACCTAAATGATAGAAAATAGTAAATCATCAAACATTTGCACAATATCACAAATTATTTATCAAATAAAAAAAAATAAACATAACTGAAATAATCCTACTTTGACAGTTTTCATTGTCTATCACAGTTTTTTGTTGCTGCTTAGTTTAAATTAGCTGCTGTCATAAATGCAAAAAAAATAATAGTGGTGCACCTTGTTGGTAAACCTTTTTGATGCTATTAAATATCATCATAGACAAAAATAAAAAAATTTAGACTGTTAGCCGTCCTGCGATTACCATGGTTACCATAGGTTCTGTTGTACTGGGAGCGCCGTGTAGTACACAGCGCGTACGCCGAAACTACATGGCACTCCGAGCGGTGTGCGGCAGAACCTATGGTAACCGCAGCACTGCTGTCAGTCTATATTTAGTTATTTTTGTCTATGGTAGTAGCCTTGAAAAGGTCATCAAGGCTTAAAATAATATGAAAACATTGGTAACAATGGTAACAATCTTAATATGCCTTTGTGTTTCTCAAGACTATCAAGTACCTCTCTGCAAAATGTCAGCTCTAGTCCAGTAGTTTTCACACGATGTAACTTCAGAGTTATACAAAAACATCCATACTTTCACATTTATAATATTAACTTTTATAGTATTACCCTATCAACAAAAATTGTTGGGGATTGGTTGGCCCTACAACTGTCTCCCACGGTTGGCCAACGGTATGTATTATTGGCCAACTTGCCTCTGTTGGGTCACACCACCAATTGCCAACCAAGAGCCAACATCTGTACATTTTGTCGAGCCAACTATTAGATTTGGTATGAAAAGCATATCAGTTGAGTATTTTGATTAAATAGTTCATTAAAGCAAATTTTGAAAAAAACTAGAAAAAAATGTTCATCCCCAGATGGGTCTTAAACCTGATACCTTCAATTTATGAACCTTTTACTTTACCTCTCAGCTATCTGTGATTAAAATTCATTTTCATAGCCCCAGGATTGCGTAATATGACATAATGGTTAAAACATACCTCGTCAGACAATCCTTAACATGTAGTGTTGAAATTGCTACATATGTTTCGGCGGTTATTTACTGATCCCCGCCATCGTCAGGCAAACAAAAGGATCCACTTGATGTGTCGTCAGAATAAATAAATAAAACACATTTTTACAAAACACAAAAACGAAAATGATAGGTCTATCAATTACACGCACTGCCGTGGACATGGCAGGAAGCAGACTCATACTTCTGCTTCTCAGACTTCTGCTTCCTGCCATGTTCACGGCAGTGCGTGTAATTGATAGGCCCATCATTTTCGTTTTTGTGTTTTGTAAAAATGTGTGTTTTATTTATTTATTCTGACGACACATCAAGTGGATCCTTTTGTTTGCCTGACGATGGCGGAGATCAGTAAATAACCGCCGAAACATATGTAGTAATTTCAACACTACATGTTAAGGATTGTCTGACGAGGTATGTTTTAACCATCTGTGATTGTTGCTGTTAGACTTTTTCAAGCGGTCAATTAGGGGCCGACAGTTGCAATGGTCACAATACTTAAAAATATTTTTGATATGCCTTATTTTATGATTCTGTTTAGGCATCAAGTTGTTGAATTTATTTCTGGGAGTTGGAGAGGATACCGGCATTTGAATATAATTTGATTAATTACCATTAGTAATGTTATTATAATTAATTGTTATATGATTAATTAATCTTTCGCCTTAAATTGTTCAACTATCTTAATTATTTTGGAGTGAAAATTTAAAAACGTACGTTTTCAGGAAAAGCACTTTGCAAATTTTTTTCCCCTTTTTTCAAAACTTTTATTATTATTTTTATTTCATTAACATTTAAAGTTTCATAAAATGTCCATGGTAACGCAATATCTTTGGTAGTTTTTTTTTTAAAGGGAATCTTTAGTGGAAAAACACAAAATCCTGTCATGACCATAACAGACGTTTAAATGAATATTAAAAATAGTTAATATTATTTTCATAACTATGTTTTGCTATAAACTAATTTACTTTTATAACCATTATACAATAAAAAGGTCACTGAGCTTTTGGTATATTTGGTCTTTCTAGAAAAAAATAAAAAAAAGTCAAAAAATTGAAAAAAGCCAATAAAATCTTTTTAAGTTTGTATAACTCCGAAAAAACTTACCTGAGACCCAAAAAATCGTTATGTTTGTATAGAGGTGTGCTTCTTTTGTGTATAAAACATTGAAATATGACGATATTTTAATTTTTGAAATTTTTATGATAGAAATCATAAACGTGATGGTCAGGGACATGCGGTACAGTCGTGAATTTTCTGAAATAATCTAAATCTTTCAAAACAATCCTTCAATTATACTGTTAGTTATAATAAAAATATGTGTTTCAATTGAACTAAACTGTTCAATTTACAATTATATTAAAGTTATTGTCACGACCAAACACACTATAATCCATAAGGCTGGACTGGTCGTGAAAAAACCCGCGATGGTCGTGAAACTTTGGTCGTGAAATTACGTGTTATTTGGCTCTGTTCTGGCGGTAGCCCTGCACCTCATGTTCGAGGATACAAAGTGGACTTCTAGGTTAATCTAGCAATTGAAATATCTTACAAACAAAAATTAACACCATGTCTACTTCATCGAATGACTACGTACGGTCATGGACACACCAAAATTACAAAAAACACAATCTTTCCTTTATTAATCTTGTAATTCCTCCTTTCAACTCGAAAAGACCGGCACTACAATCCTGACGTACACCCCGAACTAGTCTCTAAAACCAACTGACTCCATCGACGCCAGACTTGCCACTGTCGTGCTCCAAAGTTGAAAATTTTTCCCAAATGGTCGTGACGCCAAATCGAGGGACAGACTTATTTTGTCATGGTAGTCAGTTTGCAATGACAATAAAATTATAATATGCTCCTTTTTTGTAAGTTTAATAACCATTGATGACATAAAAATATGGCTTTATATATTTCGGCATGAATAATTAGTCTAAAAACAGCGTGAAAGTTGGAAAATGTACCCTAGGGACACGTCATGGTCGTGAATTTCGAGACTTTAAAAATACGAAAAAAATACCTAGAACCTATTTAAAACCAAATAAATGTGTGTAACATGTTGCCCCCGTCCCAAAAAATATTAAAACACATAATAATAAACTACAAATCCAGTATCTACGAAGTAAAAGGCCAGGGACATGAAAACGTACGTTTTTAAATTTTCACTCTTTGATCAAATAAGTTAAAGAATTTTAATATAAAAAAATCATTTGCATTATTATTATTATTATTATTATTATATTTTAAGCAGGTGTTCTACCACACTATTCGCAACTATCACATCATCATCTAACTACATTTATTACAGATCAAATTTTCTCGAAAATCATCTTTTATTCTGCTGCTATGGCATTTATTTTTGAAACTTTAAATAGTTAATCAATTATTGTTAAAATGTGTTTTACAATGTTTTATACTTAAATCCAACAAAGGCCCAATGATTCTTTCCTTTATAGGGCCAACGAACCATTTCCCAATGTTGGGCCAATTGGAGGGTGCTACTTAGGGGCCAACCATAGGCAAATAACGTTGGCCCAATAAACAAAGTAAGCACAATTTGTAACTCACGATTTATTTGTAACAAGTTTTAAAATGTAACGAAAATTGTGGGTGGAATATCACAATTCCCCGACAATGGCCCTACGAAACTACAATGTGTTGGGCAAACAACACAAATACTGCGCTTGGGCTAATGTTGGCAGTTTGTTCGCAAACCCACCCACCATCTGCCAACCACGCCAACCAATTCCCAAATTTGGCCTAACCTTTTTGATAGGGTATACAGTGTTGGGTTGAGATAGAGACCTCTGGTTTTCACCGATATTCTTTTTAACTGATGGCCTTCGAAATGAGGTGTCACTTGGGACTTTATATTAAACAATTTTGAGCTGCCCCCAAAATACCCAATTTTGGGGTCCCAGGTAAAATTGTCATACTGATCAAAAAGTAGTTTTTAATTTCTTGTTACAATAATAATGAGTTTAGTTTCCCTGGTACAACCCATAAAAACGCTAATAAGGGATATTGGTGAATATTTTTGCATGTGCTCTCTCAGGCTGATGAAAAAAAATGGCCGCCATTCTGTAATGGGCTGAGATAGAGACCTATGATTTTCGCAGATATTCTTTAAAACTAATGGCCTTTAAAATGAACTTGATAGGGGTTGCTTTTTAAAAATTTTAAGTTACTCCCAGCAACCCCTATTTGGGGGTGGGGGTGAATTTCAAAATACCCCCAAAAAGTACTTAACATTACCCTAGTAATGTGCATCGTAACTCGTTTGAATATATTAATTAACCTTTCAAAAATTAACCATTGGGGGGACTATGGGACACCCGGTATATACACGAGGATCCTCTTGTATACAAGATCACACATTACCATCTTTCAAAGATGTCAACATCTTTCAAATGTTGTACCAACATGAATTTGCGAGTGCAATAAAAAAAATCAATTGTATACAATCAAGCTGATCTGTAACTTCAGGGTATGCGCACTCGCGCAGCCTGTACAGTATTTACTGTAATTTAAAAACTAGTTCAGGACTATTTATCTGAATGGGGAACCAAACTAAAAATAGTTTTTTACATGCTCTGCACTCTTCCTTGCCTAAACATTCAAACAACTGAATTTCATTGTAGAAACCCATGTAGCACAGATGGTTGGGCCAACGTTGGCCAACTGTGGGACAGTTGGTCGATGGTTGGTTGGAGCTTCCACAACCAACCAACCGTTGTCCAACTGTATATCTCGTAGTTGGGCCAACCAATATTTACAACTGTGGACCAACATTGGTTCATTGTTAATGAAATACATTAATATGCATTGCTGGGTATCATACATCAAGCCAACCGTTGTCCAACCGTTTTTCACTCCGTTGGACCAACAAAAGATACTTTTGTTGGACCAACGATGGTCCATAGTTGAGTTTACACGACTTTCATTCTCTGGGTCTAGCTCTCACAACATAATTATAATAAAATATCTGGTTTTACAATACCTTTATCAGTTCCAAAAGTTTCCAAAAGTTTTTGGAACTGATAAAGGTATTGTAAAACCAGATATTTTATATATTACAGTTCCGGGGCTACAACAATGAATTTTAATAATTATAATAATGCAAATATTTTTTAAATTAATATTCTTTAACTTATTTGCAACAATTTAAGGGGAAAGAGTAATTAATCATATAACAGGCAATTATAATAGCATTAATAATCTAACGGTAATTAATTAATCTATATTCAAATACCAGTATCCTCTCTAACTCAAAAAAAAAAAAATAACTACTTATGATGCCTTAACAGATTAACAGAATCATATTATACTGTGTAGTATCAAAAATGTTTGAAGTATTGCGACCATTGCAACTGTCGGCTACTCTTTCACCACTTGAAAACTCTCTATATCAACAATCACAGATAGCTCAGTGGTAAAGTAAGAGTCTCATAAGTCGAAGGACCCGGGTTCGAGACCCGTCTGGGCTAAAAAATTTTGTTCTAGCTTTTTTTCAAAATTTGTTTTTATGAACTATTTAATCAATTTACTCAACTAATAATTATGCTTTTCGTACTAAAACTTTATTATTTTGTGTGAAATAAAACGGTTGGACAATGGTTGGCTGGAAAACAGTTTAAAGAGGTGACATTTCTACCGTTGGCCAACTGTGTGGCTCCACAATTTACCAACGTTGGCCCAACCATCTGTGCTACATGGGAAGTGAAAGGTGTCATGGCCTTCTTTAAAAAAAAAGCTGAGGCCAGACAAAATCGTAGCCCGGCTTACCAAAACCGCTGTTGCTCTAACTCATTATGGAGCCTCCGCACAATGTTTATGTTTACACTTTTTTTATCGCTGTAATGTTTTTGTATACATTTTTTTTAAGATGTTGGTGGTCTCTTTAACCTTGCATTTGCCGGTCCACATAGACTATTTGCCTGTGCGTGGCACGTATCCAGCAAAGCAAGGGGTGAGCCGGTACAGTACGAAGGTGAACTGTACTGATAAAATTATTGCGGCAGTGACCAGGATCCGAACCCACGACATCACTGCCTTTGGGCCCTAAGTCCTTAAAGCTACGACTGAGCCACCTTATTAGCATGGCAATAGGCCGGGCCAGTGGTGATGTTGCCACACACCAACACCAAGGCCTCAACTGTGAATTTAAAGATATCTTTACATTAAGATATATAATTTTTATTTTATAGACTATAGAAAAACTGCCAGATAAAGTCTTGCTGCATATATTCTCGTACTTAAGTCACCGAGAGATCTGTCGCCTGGCTCGGGTGTGCAAGAAGTGGCGAATGATTGCTTACGACACGAGGCTGTGGAAGAACGTCTCTCTACGGCCGGAGATCTCTGGGCTACATGTCGGCTCCCTGGAATCACTACTCGCACTCATCAGGTATTAATCAATACTAGCTGTAGCCACATGTAGGCTCCCTGGAGTCACTACTTTGCACTTATCAGGAATTAATCAATACTAGCTGTAGCCACATGTTGGTTCCCTGGAGTCACTACTTGCACTCATCAGGTATTAATTAATACTAACTGTAGCCACATGTTGGCTCCCTGGAGTCACTACTTGCACTCAACAGGTATTAATCAATACTAGCTGTAGCCACATGTTGGCTCCCTGGAGTCACTACTTACACTCATCAGGTATTAATCAATACTAGCTGTAGCCACATGTTGGTTCCCTGGAGTCAGTACTCAAAATCATTTGGTAATAATCAACATCCAATGATTTACAAGATAGTGATTTGAGTGCAAGTGAATATGATGGATTTTCAATACTGTATAATATGCTCTACAGTGTGTCATCTAGAAATATATAAAAATACTGATGAATCAAAAAAGTTGAACTGGCGTATGAAATTGTAGCATTAGCGGCCTACTACGGATGACTGTTCATATTAAGTAAGGGCAATCACTTTATATTCTGCTCTACCAGATAAGTCCAGGTTTTTTGTACTTTAAATTACTCTGATTAATCCACCAACAAAACACCATACATATGTAAAAAGCGACCCCCTTTACTTTTTGCTGTCCAGTTTCAATGAAAGAAAGCTGAGCTCGCTGAACCACTTGATGTCCTTGATGCATAATATTTTTTGACTATAAGGTCCAAGGACCAATGCCCAATGCCCTGGTTAGTATCGTAAACAATTCCAATAGTAATTGCCATGTTGCTTGGTTGCAGTATTCGGTTTGGACCGTCCCTGCGCTACATTGAGCTGCCTATTGAGCTTATCACTCACACAGTGTTGCATGAGCTGGCCAACAAGTGCCCCAACCTTACTCATATGTTACTTGACTTCTCCACAGCCATGCAACTGCACGACTTTAGCGAAATGCAGGTCAGTTATTTTGTATATTCTATAACTAATTCATGGATGATTCAATCTGTATTTACTTCTTTCATGTACTTTGAGCTTTCTTAGGTTATCTAAAGTATAGACAACATTGCTTACTACAGATTTTTTTATCAGAAGAATAAGTTACACCAATGATTTAAAGATACCCGCAGTAAGTTGTAGCTAAATATTTATGTAGACTACTTCATCCAATAATGCAGATATTAATATTATTAAAAAACTGTTGGTTCACTCTTTCTATGTCCAAATAGTGAAGAAAAAATTATAAGTGTAATCAAAAGTCTAAAAAATAAAAAGTCTTCAGGAGCTGATGAAATAAAGATAAAACTGAAAAAAAATATTGCACCATCTGGTAAAGCCCCTTCCTTAGTGGAACATTTCCCGAAGCGCTGAAGGTGTCAGTGGTCAGGTCTATATTCAAAAAGGGGGATCCAACACGTTGCAATAGCTATTGGTCCATATCAGTAGTGTATGTGTTTTAAAATATATTTGAAAAAATCATGGAAATAAGGCTATGGGATTTTTCCAGGATAAATAATATCATATCCGAAAACTAGCATGTTTAAATTGATAAACGAGGGGGTTTGTGTATTACATGCTGCAAACTATTCTGCTGGTTTACTCTTTGACTTGAGCAAGGCCTTTGACATGGTGGACCATAACTTATTGCTCGAAAGAATGAGTAATGTGGGTGTCGAAGGATTGGGTCAGGTCATTCCTTTGGGGCAGAAGCCAATAGAGATAAGGACAGTTGATGAGGCTGGTTGTGTTAGATCCTACCATTGACTATGTTTCCCTTGTCTGTGATCCTACCCTTCTGCTGAGAATTCTGTTGGAAGAGGGGTTCCTCAAGGTTCCGTCCTGGGACCAGTCCTTTTTATTTTTAATAAAAAACATTTCTTCCTGCACAAGATCCTTAAAAATCTATCATTGTTCGCTGACAAAACATCTCTTTTGATTTCTAGCTCTGATTTAATAAATTTATATCAAATTTGTTTTTTGTAAGCAAACAGTACAATTCAATGGTTTGGCGACATCTTATTGAAAATCAACAAAGACAAAACACAACTCATTAACGTCCATTTATCAAATAGGTCGAATAGTGGTTTTAGTCTCCTTCTCAACAAAACCGAATGTCAAGTTGAACTTGACAAGTTCCTTCGATTGACCTAGACAAGAGCATAGACTTAGTTTTGATGACCATATCAAACACATTGCAAAGAAACTTAGTTCTGGTATTTTTGTTTTGCGTAACCTCAAGAACAACGAAAATCTGGAGGTACTGCTACTGCATACTATGGACTCATTTATCCCAATTTAGCATATGGCGTCTTATTTAGCACATCTTATTTGGGGATGTGAGTGTGAGTGCCAGCAGACCAAAATTTTGTTTAAACTAAAAAAAATGGCTGTGAGGATTATTTTCTCTCTGCAAAGTCATAAATCCTGACTTAAATATTTTGCCAGTTCAAAAATTTTGATATTTCCATCTATTTTATTCTTGAATCCTTAACATTTGTAAAACAAGAGTTTTCTCAATTAATTAAACTTTTCTGTCAAAAACCACTACACATTGCGAAACTTATACACATTACCAATCCCTAAACATTCTACAACCTTTTTTCAAAAGACACTTACAATACAATGGCATTATACTTTTCAATTCACCTCCAGCACTTTCTCAATTGAACTAAAGCTAGAACCAAACCTTTTAAAATAAAAAAACACAATTAAAATCTCTTTCGATAACTTTTACCTCCTACAGCGTCCAGGAATTCTTTAACTCATATCAGCTCTAGGAATGCTAATGTAAATATTGATTTAAAAGACTCTGCCATTATTTATAAGTATTATTATGTAAGCCATTTTGTAAACCTCTGTATATATTTGTAGCCCCATGTAAGACATGTTTAAAAAATAATGTTATGACTTAGCTAATGCAAATTGTTTTGGTTATATTCTGGCTAAATAAATGATTTGATTTGATTTGATTTGATTAGTCAAATGCTATACAATATACATGGTCTGGCCATTCACTGCCCTACTTCATTCCATTAAGGCAATGCAAATCACTCTTGTGTCAACCTTTTTAGCGAATTTCCCTATAGGGAAGTAGCTATTACCGTAGGTCTCATGGTAAGACTTAGGCCCGGGACCGATTTACTTTTTCATTTTAATGTCCCCAGAGGCCAAAAACACCATTCGTTCAAATTTTTATATATGTATATATATATATATATATATATAGATTTATATATATATGTGTCCGTGAACACGATAACTTGAGTAATTTTTATCCGATTTTGATGAAATTTGGTTTGAAGGTGTAAGGCGGGATAAACTTGAATGAGTTCGCGATCCAGCATGATCGGACTATGGGAACCGGGTTTTATGGGGGGTTTTATGGGGTAAAAATTGGTTTTTCTCACTTCTTACCCTCAAAACACAAAATTTCCCAATTTTTCTCTAAACCTTCTTAAAGAGCTTAAAAAAACAAACAATTCAGTATATCAAAGTGTTTTTGTACGGTTATTGGTTACGGAGAAAACTAAAAAAATGGTAAATTTAAAATTCCCATGTTATTCTTATGGAGAATATTGTAAAATGTTGTAGTTTGCTTGTTTATGGATATATTTTGATCAAACTTGGCAAATTTATTTATTTTATAGTAAGCTATAAATATTTTACTAAAAACACACTACTTTATTAGTTTCCTTCTAGCAGCAAACCTAGGTACTCGTTAAACCTAATGTTATTTAAATAGATCAATTGAAAATCAATTCGGCCAAATGGAAATTCGCTTAGACAGCAGGTTTGCTGCGGCGGGGGTATTTTACTAAATATTGAACTGTTATTTACTTATACTTAATTTCCTTTCCTGACCTCCAGACATAACTGCTACCGTACTCCTCTCTAATCATTGTCCATAATCTCCATCTTCTCACTTCCAACGTTTAGTGGTCAAGATTTAGAGATTTAAGGTCATGAGCCTATTTTTCTAGTCTGTCTACCAATTTAAATATTTTGTTCATTGTTTTAGGCATTTCCCACCAAGTTGCGGTACTTGTGTATCTGCCTGTCTGAGGTCATCTTCATGGAAGGTTTCATGAGAAAAATATACAATTTTATAAATGGACTTGAAATTTTACATCTAATAGGTAAAGTAGCCCTAAAACGTGGAAAACTATTACCTACCTTTTATAAAATATTTACTGTGCTTATTTCCTTAAAAATTATTTTCTTGATGAAGAAATGTGTTGACCCTCACAGAAGAAACACATATATAGAACAGTCTCATGGCAGTACTTATCTCAGTCAGTTTAAGTTAACGTCTCACCACATTGAGTGCAAAGCACTCACATTAAAGGTAAAAAGACAAAACTCACCCATAAGTGTTAGAAAGTACGTAGGAGCCAAGTCTTAAATAAGGCAAGATGGAAAGAAAAGTGTCATATGGAAACTATGATAGTAAAATCCAATTAACTTCTTTAAATTCTGCTTTCTCTAAACTTTTACTTATTTAACACAGTTTTAACTGGAATCACAGCTACATGTACTATGAAGTTAGTATGAATGCAAATATACTTATATAACAAAGAAATCGATCAGTCTTAACCTAAGGGGTTTAATTCATGGAAGAGGAGGCAATTAAATCAAACTTTTACAATAGAGCAGCTATTGTAAATTGAAATTGTTTTCTGACCAGAAGACACAACTTATAACTTGCCATACTTTATTTGTAAACTTATCAAAACCATGAAGGTGATTTACTGCCTCTATTTCCAATCAACAAAATAAAACTATTACATTATTAGTTCCATTCTTTACATACCTTATATTCTATCATTATACTAGGCACTTATGAGAAAGTAGAGGAAGAGGAAGAGGAGATTTATGAAGTTATCAATGTTCACAAGCTGAAGTCAGCCACACCAAACCTCCGTGTGATCAACCTCTACGGCATAAACTTTATTGATGACAGCCACATAGACGCTTTCAGTTCTAACTGCATACAGGTATAGCTAAACCTTCCAAATATTTATAATATGAAATAAACATTCATGCTTATTATTATTTTTGAAAAATGTTTTTTTTTATTTATACAAAGTTGTGTCTAAAAAAACTTGAAATGGCTTCAGATGAGGCAACAACTCGCCGTGTTCCTCCCATTTTTAAGAGTAACTGCTATGCTTGAGTTCTCTCCTTATAAATGTTTATCCTTACATGGTAACAACACATTTTTTGTATGTGATGGTGCATCAAGTAGCATAGACAAAAAGAATTAAATATAAACTGTCAGCCTGCTGTCGTTACCATGGTTACTATAGGTTCTGGCGCACACCGCTGGGAGCGCCGTGTAGTTCCATAGTGCATACGCCGTAACTACATGGCATTCCCAGGGGTGTGTGCCAGAACCTATGGTAACTGCATCACTGCTGACAGTCTATATTTAACTCTTTTTGTCAATGGTAATAGCCTTGAAAAGGTCAAGGCTTAAAATATTATGAAAACATTGGTAATATTATTTCTGATTTAAGTAAGTGGAGTACATAGTTTACAACTCTCAGCAACGATAGATCTTTATCTATTGCAGCTCGAGTGTTTGGCTGTCAACTACTGCAACAAAGTGACAGGTTCCACAATGAAGACCTTGTTCCAGAGGAGCAGAAGACTCAAATGTCTTCTCATGAATCAGACCAGTGAGTATCAGTTTCTATTTTTCACAAAATATTATAAATTATATTTACAGATGTTTATTTTTTTAAATATATTTTGTGTGCTTTCCACACCAATGGCATTTTTTACGTTTTGAAAGGGAACTGTCCAAACCCTGGCATTTTTACTATCAAACATCGACCTTTTGGTTGGATAGCATCAATAATACATAGCCCAAAGACAAATTACATCTGGGTCTGGTAAAGATCTTGCTTCGAATCAAACCAGCGACCTTCATATTTGAAAACAAGCGCTATAACCATAAGGAATTGCTCAATGTTCAATGATCAAGATCAGAGCAATCTAATGGTAATAAAAGCATCATTCATTGTCATTTACAGATCTGAAGAGTGAGTTTGTGATGCAAGTAGAGTGGGAGAAATCCTCAGTCCAGGAGCTCGACATCACAGCCACGGACCTCAGCACTGAGTGTCTCATAGACATGCTCACCCGCATCCCCTCCCTGCGCTTCCTCAGTGCCGGGCAGATCAACGGCTTCAACGACTCGGTACAAGGATTTCATTTGTGTATTATTTAATCTACTATGGAGAAAGTATTAGTTTTCTACAGAATTTGAGATACCAAAACTGAAAGATAACTAGAACTTCAGCTACTCCTTCACCCTATATTCCCAAATTATTTAAACATTTGGCTCAGTAACAAACATTTTTAGTAAGATTAAAAGTAATAAGTATACAAATTTAACAATGGTTTTGAGTCTAGGAAAATTCTAAAGAAAAATAAATTCAACTAGGATTTTGCAGGTACTAAAAGCGTTTATGGAGCAGGGGAATCCCAAAAACCTGATATCTCTAGACTTGGACAGTTCTGACAACCTGACTGACGACGGACTTCATCGCTTCCTCTCCCGCTACGGACATCAGTTGCAAGGCCTCAGTCTCTCAGGCATGAGTCACATCACAGACCAGTTGTGGCAGTCAGTACTGCCAATCCTCAACAACTCCCAGTATGTAGCTTGGTGCATTATCAATCAATATTGACAAAATAGTATACATAATAGTTTGAAAATGATTTTGTTGGGTTTTTGCTGAAGGTAGTAAGGAGCTCACACATCTAATTTTTCATGTTTCCATGTATAACTCATCATATAATCACAGCTTTAAGACAGGGCTTCTGCTGTACATGCCTTCCATCTTCGGAAAAATATCCTTCTCCGCATACGGTTGCTTCATAGTTATAGTTGTGGTGGCAAAGAGAACATTGTACTTGGATCATATGGTCTTGGCTGGTGCACCCTAGGATTGTGTCTTTTCTAGTCTGACTGAGTTTTCGAGTTATTTTGTAAGTTAATTTTTATATTGATATGTGTGAATACAGTTTTTAAAAATATATGTTGTATACAGGTTAAGTGCAATGAAGGGCCATGCAAGCCTACTTTGTCTGCTGAAATAGAAGATTCATTCATTCATCAATTAATTTACACCATATAATATATATAGGAGACTTTTAATAAAACCACCAATGTGTATATTATGAATTAACTCATCTATAACTTTTCATTGCCTATACTGTATAACTAACTTCATTTAACCAATCCTACTAATATTATATGGGAAAGTATGGATGTTTGTGTGCAACTCTGAAGCTCCATCACATGAAAACTACTGGACCAATTGAGCTGACATTTTGCAGAGAGGTACTCGATAGTCTTGAGAAAACATAGGCATATTAAAGTTGTGAAAATCCCATAGGGTTGTGCCCCACAGGGGTTCTAAGTTTCCATGTTATTCTTATGAGTATTCATATTTAGAAATATTATAATTAAAGAATTTTGCCAACTGTTTCAACGAAACAAGTCGGTTCTATGATATTTAATAGCATTAAAAAGTTACAAGGTTTACCAACACCTTACCTGCAAACAAAAGCTGTGATACACAATGAGAACTGTCAAAATAGGATTGTTTAGTTATTTTTATGTTTTTAATTTAATAAATAATTTTGATATAGTGTGAATGATTGGTAATTTACTTTTTTCTATTGTTTAGATGCAGTGGTAGAAAGTTATGTTTACGGTAGATTTGTTATACTATAGCAATAGCATACGTAAATTTCAAGAACAAAATTTTCTGAAACCTGGTTCTCCCCCATTGCAAACACAGAGCACGAGTATAACTGCCATAAGCATTTTATACTACGCCAACCCCGTAAGAAGGACAAAAGTCTGCTAGTAAAATAATAATTTCTAAGACTCTTCATTACAAATCTTGCCAATATAGACCCCATTTGTTTGATATCATAGTGTCTTTAATTTCCGGATTGTTAATTGAAATCTTCTGCAATAATAGAGTAATTTACATCTCATTGATTCCTAGGATCATCATCATGGGCACATCAGAGCGGCTGGGTGTCAACATTCATGTAGATCAGTTGATGGATGGCATTGCCAACAACTGCCCCAACCTGGAACGTCTTGAGCTCAAGTGGGATCCAGAGAATCTCCGTTTCTCAGACAAGAGTCAGAAGGCCATTGACATACTTCGTGTCAAGTGCCTCAAACTCCGCTGCCTAACTCTCAGGTAAACTTACAAATGTGTGAATATTTCATATGTAATTAGAGATTTTTTTAAAAATTACATGCACCACGCTGACGTATACTGTTGATATATGTATATAGTGAAGTCCATGTTTAGAGGTATTACTCTTTGGTCTTTGTGTATTCTCTTTTAAGTGTATTTGATTTCCGATATAGAATAAAAGATGTCGGCTCATTAACTGCAGCCTAAATGTATTTCTGTCGATGTTAAATACAATTTATAATAAATAGTATTGAAACTTCAATTGTGTTTTTATTTAAAACATGAAACATGAAACATGAAACATGAAACATGAAACATGTTAACACTTAACAGTTTCATGTTTTAAATAAAAACACAATTGAAGTTTCAATACTATTTATTATAAATTGTATTTAACATCGACAGAAATACATTTAGGCTGCAGTTAATGAGCCGACATCTTTTATTCTATATCGGAAATCAAATACACTTAAAAGAGAATACACAAAGACCAAAGAGTAATACCTCTAAACATGGACTTCACTATATACATATATCAACATCCTCTCTCTTTTACAAAATTGAAAATTTTAACTTTCCAAAATACTACTTTAACATTTTCCTTTCAAGTCTAACAAAATATACACCAAAACCTAATCATAAGACATCCGCTTTGGATTTCTTATCAATCTACCCTTTCGGCTTACACAACCATCGAAACTTTTAACAATTTGTTCTTCTGATGAAATTCTAGGAGTTAGGCCTACTGGTCTTTGAAACAACACTGGACTACTTTGCGGAGAAATAAGGCTATTACCATTAGTACCTGACAAACTGATTTGTGAATCTGACTTAGGACTTGTTTCAGGCATTATGGTTTCATTACCTGTATCATTAGACAAATCTGGCCTAATCATCTTCCTATTTCTTACAAACATTTTATCTTTCTCATCAGACAAAACATAGGATCTGGGGATTCTATTTTTTTCTACTACTTTTCCTGATGTCCAAGGTGAATCAACAGTTTTCTTAAAATACACTTTGTCTCCTACATTTAAAGAGGGTAACTCTTTGCTATTTCTACCATAGTACTTTTTAATACAATCTTTTCTCTTGTCTGACAAAATTTTGTTAGGTTTTGTTACTTTAGGCTGCAAACTACTTTTAGACAGTGGCAATAGGCCATTGAGTTTTCTACTAAACATTAACTCTGCTGGTGAAGGTTGATATTGTTTACTAGTGTTACGATAACTTAACAATGCAAGATACACATCAGACTTAGATTCTTTTGTTTTCTTCAGTAAGTTTTTCGCTATTTTGACACCTGACTCAGCTTGACCATTAGATTGAGAGTGTTTTGGACTAACTATCACTAGCTTAAAATCGTACAACACAGAAAACTCGTGAAAAGCGTTAGAAGTGAATTGACTTCCTGAATCAACTACTAAAGTAACAGGAATTCCATGGCGAGCAAATATTGATTTGCATTTCTCGATTACAGTTTTTGAAGTTATGTCTGACAAAGATACTAACTCAATATATTTAGAATAATAGTCCATTAGTACAAGAAAATATTGGTTATCAAACTCAAAAATGTCACCTGACACTTTATGCCAAGGCAAATCTGGTACATCATGAAACAACAACGGTTCTTTTGCATTCATAGGCTTAAACTTAACACAAACACTACATTTATTTACAAAACTTTCAATGTCTTTATGTAAGGTGGGCCATTACAATAAATTGCGTGCCCTAATCTCACATGTTTGTTTTCCTACATGGCCACAATGCAAACTTTCAAGCATCATTTTATGAAGTGAACTAGGTACAACAATAGATTGATTTTTGAAAACAAGATCATCTACAACATGAAGATCATGTTTAATACTCCAAAATGGTAAAACCATATTACTGACTTCAGGCTTTTGAGGCCAACCTTTAGATATATACATCTTTAAAATACCTAGACATTCATCTGAACTGGTTTTTTCTCTTAGCAGGTTTAGTTTACTTTCAGACACGGGAAGATAAGATTTTAACATATTTACCTCACAAATGATGTCCTCATCTAAAACATCAATATCTTCTTTACCTTCTACTGGAAGTGCTGCACGTGACAGTGTATCAGCTATATACATCAATTTACCTGGCTTGTATACAACAATTAAGTCATAGCGTTGAACTTTTAGCATCATTCGCTGTAATCTTAAAGGAGCAGCAGTAATGGGCTTCCTAAACAAACATTCTAAGGGTTTGTGATCAGTTTCAACAGTTACTTTCCTAGAGAAAATAAATTGGTGAAATCTAGTGCAACCAAAAACTATGGCTAGCATTTCTCGTTCTATCTGACAATAATTTGACTGAGTCTTAGTGAGCGCTCTAGACGCATACGCAATTGGATTATCACCACATAACAATACAGCACCTAAACCAGTTGAGGAACAATCTACAGACAATGTTATTGGCTTACTTGGGTCATAATATGATAAAACAGGAGGAGATACTAACAAAGACTTTAAAGTCAAAAATGCATTTTGTTGTTCGGCATTCCATTGAAATAAAACATCTTTATGTGAAAGAACTCGCAAAGGAGATGTTACAGTCGAATAATTTGGAATAAACTTTGATAAGTAATTGGTAACTCCTAAAAATCTTTCCAAGTCTTTACGATCTTTAGGTATTGGCATCTCCTGTACAGCTTTAAGCTTAGAAGGATCCGGAGTTAAACCATACTCAGTAAACCGATGACCCAAAAACAAAACTTCACTCTCAGCAAATTTACATTTCCTAGAGTTAAACTTAATATTAAAATCCTTAGCTCTTTTTAATAGGTACTTCCTTTAATCTTAAATCATGTGTTTGTTTATCAGGAGCACCTATGCAAATGTCATCTATGTAGGTGACTACACCATCAATACCTTCAAATATTTTAGATACAGTAGAATGAAATATATCCGGTGCACTTGAGATACCATATGGCAAACGAAGGTATCTATATCTACCAAAAGGTGTATTAAACGTACACAACTTGCTACTAATATTATCCAACTTAAGCATCCAAAATGCACTGCTTGCATCAAGAGTTGAAAATATCTTACAATTATTAAACTTTGATGACACTTCATCTATAGTTGGCATTTGACAGTGTGTTCTTTGTATATACTTATTCAGGTTTCTTGGATCTAATACTACCTTTAGTCCAGAATTTTTTTTGTTTATCAAAACTAAACTGTGAACCCATTCTGTAGGTTCATTTTCTTTTACAATAATTCCATTAGCTTCCATTAATTCAAGTTCATTTTTCAAAGGATTTAACAAAGCGAATGGTACTCTACGACATGGTTCAATAATAGGCTTAGCATCTTCACTTAATGACAAATGAACTGTTGTAGAAATGTTACCAATACTACCATCAAAAAGTGAGCTATATTCATTCAAAATGCTACTAACAGAATGTACACTTTCATTAGGCCTAAAAAAATTTAGGCTATAAGTTCTTAATTTGAAAGTCACTTGAATTTATTCAATATTCACAATGTGGTGGTTGGAAATTGATGATGAGTTTTTTAAGTGTTAATTGAGGTTGATATTACCAATTTTGTTGAATAGTGATTTTCTTCTTTCTTTATGTCTCTTTATATTCAATATTTATATGTATTCTGAATGTTAATTTATACTTGTTAATATTTAAATCACTGGAGACTTGGCTCCCACATTCATCTCTCTCTAAATCTTCCACCACAAGCCATTTTCTTCCTTTTCTTTTGCTTTCCTTCCAACAATTACTTCACACCTGGACACTGGACAGTACAAAAGAAATATTTCCTACCTAGACACTATTTAATTTTAGAATGGTATTTTTGAATATAGTTTTTCTTCTTCACTAATTTATATTTTATTAAATTTAAATATTCTTTTTGAAAATACAGTAATTGATAAATATTAAAAGTAATTTAGCTACAATTCACATATGAGTACATTCATGTTTTATCTCAATATCCCCTCAGAAATGATGGTATGGTGATGAATCAACAGAACATTATTTCGATAAGATAATGAATGAATGTATGACAACTTAACTAATTTACATAAACAGAACCTTTTTTTTTTAGAATAAATACAAACATTGAAAATATTTAAATATAACCTGATAAAACATAACATGGGACGTTAACACAACAAAACATGATTAATTATATTATTATTACAAACAAACAGTAGTAAAGAACAGAAACAGTGGAAAGCATAAAGTGGTTTTGTGTCTATATATTTGTGATGTGTGAGTGTGTGGGAATTAACCATTTCCTATTGTCTATCAGTCTATCACCACTGAACACACAGTCCTCTCATCTTTTATAATAGTTTATCTTGAGCACTATAATTGTCTTTTAAACAATACGGCCATTTTCACTGACAGATTGTTTATGCACTTGATTTTCAGAGAACAGGAAAGGGAATTAAACATTTTCGTTGTTCATGGGGGGAAAATACTTCTTGATTGAAGAAATGTGGTATGGACCGAATTCTTCTGGGTTTTCTAAACTACTAATGAAGTATGTCGATGATCCTAACACTCTGCTAATCTTGAATGGTCCTTCATACACTTCAAATAGTTTGGCAGTCTCGCCTTGCGCTAAATTTGAAAGAGGATGATTTCTTATGAGTACTAAGATCTCATAATGAGTTGTCCAATATGTAAAATGTCTTGGCTAATGTATTGGTTTCTTCCAGTGATGGCAGGTACTATGAGATTGTGAAGGCCAACTTTGAGCGAGCAGATCGCACCACAGTAGTCAGAACTACCACCAGTTGTAGAGTATCTACTTACTACTTACTTTCCAACTACAAAGACCTTATATTCAACTAATTACCGATCAAATCTCTGAACCAACTTGATGTGGATGTAACAATAAGTCTGGATTCTATTTGAATTTCAAAAAAGACTTTGTTGTGGCATTCAAAATAATCTAATTGATGAGAGGAATTCCTTGTTTTCCAAGGTTTAATGTGTAATAAAAAACTTTAAAAAATTGTATGTGAAAAGTTGGAATATTAACTTTTAGCATAATAGGATGGTTTGTAAAAGTTATAAAAACTGTATCCAGATAAGAATTAAAATATTTTTTACCAAAGTTTCTAATGAAACTATTCTTTATTCTTTAAATAAATAAACGCTCCTTTAACACTATACGTATGGTAAATTCTTTTAGTTGTATTAAGAAGCGCAAGAGAGATTTCACACTACCTACACGTTTTACAGCGATGGCAGAAAACTTTGCCATCTTGCAGCTCTCCACTACCACTGAACCAGGCAGTTGTTGCACTGTGATGCATGTACTCACGCAGGTTTTATTGTTGAACAGGAGCTTACCGGCCAAAGAAAATAGATCAGCTGTTGCACTGTTAATTGTTTAATCTGGCTTGTCAATTGACACAGTCTATGTTCATTATGAAGTTTGAAACACAATGAGAAAGAACTTAGCTGTATGGTTTTCATCAGCCAGCAAAAACCATAATAGTGTGAGAGGAGCGTAACGGTGTATGTTCTCAGTGGTAATACAATTTTTTATTCTAGTATTCATTTTATACTCTTACTCAATGTTATTACTAATATTGTTTGCATTTTTCTGTCTGACAATACTGACTGTTATCATTACAATCGTTACAAAGACAAAAAGTATTACTTTTAATTTTATCATTGTTATTTTATGGTTTTTGTTTTTGGTTTTTACATCAAGAAACTTTATTTGTTTATCCCCCTCCTCTTATCTATTTGCAAATTTATCAATTTCTTATAGACTTGTATAAGCCATGTAATTTTATATCAGAAGTGCCTTATATAACAGTTATAACAGTGCCTTATACAACAGTTATAACAGTACATTTATAACAGTTAAGACACTAAAATAACTGAATGAATTTTAAATTGCAGGATGATAGAACTTTTTTCGTAGGTATGTAAATCTATTTAAAAATTCTGTTGGGCCAATAAATATTGAATTTGAATAATTCATTGTTTTAAACCTTGAATTATATGTTACACTGCCATATTTCCAGAACTCTTTTACTACAAATGTTTAAAATATAAATGTGCTGCAATTTTAAACTTTAAATTTTGTTAGTCTTTTTGTTATGTTGCCGGTATGTTTGTGATAGTCTACTTCTGTAAATATTTTTTTAAATGAGATTTGCTTTATTTGCTTGGAGTTTTAGGACGAGTTTGTAATTCAGCTTATTTGTGTTGGTACCTCTGAGTTTTAGAGTGACCACTCTATGTTGAAAAGCTTTAAGTGACAAGCCTTAAAAGGTTTTAGGAAGCATTTTATGTTACATAAGTTACAAAATAGTTATTTTCCTACAGTCACCCGACAAAGTTGGCTTCCTTGTACTGTTTATAGTACAGAAAGCTGCTAATTGCTGCATATTTATACTTTGCCGTACGGTTTATACTTTGCCGTACGGTTTATACTTTGCCGCACATCAGGATTCCAACGAAACAACACAAAACAGCGTGGTTCTATTATGCACGTAATCCGTGTACGCTTGGAAATAGGTTGGCAACACTTAAAGATAATAATTCTATGAGCAGCTGATTGACTATTATAACTACGAGTTAACCTGTCATTTCGTGTTTATAGTTTCGGCATTTCTGAACTTTCTGGACTTTTCTTTTAAACGTTTTTAAAACATTCCTACGATCTTAATAAACAAGAAAATACCTTTAAAGCATTTTTTTTAGGCGCGGAAACCACTTCAAATTACTGAAACATACGGAACTATATTCTCAAAACGCGGAGCACATTTCTTGCCGAGGAAAAATAGCGGAGTGATACGGACCGCGGGTACTACTTTCTCTAGGGCACCATTTGTGTTGCCAGCTGAACCTAAAAACGTGTTGTATAGTGTTTGAAAGACTAATTATTTATATGCTTTAAAGTGACTGTAGGAAAAATATAATGTGTAACACGAGTGAAAAAGGCCTTTGCTGCACTCGAGATCATTCCGCACGAGCCACAGGCTCGTGCGTAAACATTGCTCTCGTGTGCAGCAAAGTGCCACTTTCACCACTATTGTGTAACTAGTGGTGAAAGTGGCACTTTGCTGCACACGAGAGCAATGTTTACGCACGAGCCTGTGGCTCGTGCGGAATGATCTCGAGTGCAGCAAAGGCCTTTTTCACTCGTGTTACACATTATATTTTTCCTACAGTCACTATAAAGCATATAAATAATTAGTCTTTCAAACACTATACAACACTTTTTTCGATTCAGCTGGCAACACAAATGGTGCCCTAGAGAAAGTAATACCCGTGGTCCGTATCGCTCCGCTATTTTGCCTCGGCAAGAAATGTGCTCCGCGTTTTGAGAATATAGTTCCGTATGTTTCAGTAATTTGAAGTGGTTTCCGCGCCTAAAAAAAATGCTTTAAAGGTATTTTCTTGTTTATTAAGATCGTAGGAATGTTTTAAAAACGTTTAAAAGAAAAGTCCAGAAAGTTCAGAAATGCCGAAACTATAAACACGAAATGACAGGTTAACTCGTAGTTATAATAGTCAATCAGCTGCTCATAGAATTATTATCTTTAAGTGTTGCCAACCTATTTCCAAGCGTACACGGATTACGTGCATAATAAAACCACGCTGTTTTGTGTTGTTTGGTTGGAATCCTGATGTGCGGCAAAGTATAAACCGTACGGCAAAGTATAAACTGTACGGCAAAGTATAAATATGCAGCAATTAGCAGCTTTCTGTACTATAAACAGTACAGGGAAGCCAACTTTGTTGGGTGACTGTAGGAAAAGGACCATTTTTCTCAAATATGTAGCTTTGTAGGTATTTTGTTTTATACTTATTTGTCAAATGAATTCCTAACTTCGGCATTTGGAAATTATCAAAATCATTACAAGAAAAAATGTGTCATGAACTAAATTGCATGAATTATGATCGTGTTCAATTTAAATTTTTTTTTATCAATTTACTCTTTTTATAATTGTTATAAATTTGAGTAGCATAATTGTCTATTGTGATACTGTAGCTATAATTTTTAAATTTCTTGTAAGCCTATATAGATTTATATGTATTTTCCAAAAATATTGGAAGTAACTATATGGTCAAACAGGCATTAAAATTTAAAATGTTCATAACTGTTTTTTAAAATAAAATATTGTTAAATGACCTTTGCAGCATTATTATTGTATATTCCAGCATGCGTTATTCATTATTCACTTACAATTAAGGTATCATTGTCACTGGCATGACATAGAATACGAAGGTTGTCTTACGTGTGAAATATTCTAGATTATGACAACTTTCAAAAACTAAGGAAAATATTTAACTAACTTGCGGTGACAGTTAAACTCATTGTATGGAAATTAAATATATAGTGTAAGAAAAACACAAGGTCACACTGCAGGTGAAACAGATTTGATATTAATTTTGTAAAAAAATTCTCTTGGTACTGTACCTATGTTGGCAAGGCCAAGTACGTCTTCTAGCCTTTCCATAGCTATGGAAGGGGGTAAGAAATTCATTGTGAATGAAAAGATTACTAGATGTTAAAGTAAAACTAGTTTATGTGTTGCAAACCAATTTTAACATTATATAAATTGCAAGTCTTGAAAAAATGTTGAAAGGTTGGAACATACCAAGGGAACAATTTAAGTAGCCTATCTGTAAAAATTGAATATAATGAACATAGGCAATAGCTATTGTTTTCTTAGGCCCATTTAGCCTAAGTCACTGTTTTATTATAGGCTACCTGTTGGAATTTAAATTATCATCATTGTTCTTGTTACCTAAAAGTTATTATTGTTGATATTTTTATGTTATTTGAGGAAAGGCAGACAAGGAAAAAATACTGACTTGGAAGTTGAAAATGTTTGTTCAATGATTTTCAAATTGGCAGCGGACAAGCCTTTGTGAGGTTCTTAGTAAATACATTAAAAAAAAAAAAACTTTACTGCATATAAAAAAATCTAAAAAGTAGATAAACAAACAATACAAATTGGTAACACACTCTAAACTATGAAAGTATGCTGGAAGAATTTTAGAGTCTCACTGTTCAAGGTTAGCTTTACTCTCTTACAAGTGGTCCAGACTACTTTCTTCAGCATTATGTAACCTTGAGTCAGAGCTGCTTCCTGAGTGGAGAAAGTGAAAGTGAAGAAAGTTTGAGAGACAGAGGTAAAGGAAGAACATTACTACCTGACTGACCAGACTGTGAACAGCTGAAGTGAACACAACACAAGGAACTGCACTGACAGGTAAGATTCTAGTGTTAACAAACCAAGATGGACATTTCTTTTTTAGGTTCTTTTCCATTAATTCACTACCACTAGTTTTTTTTATTTTTTTTATTGCAGTTCCTATATTTTAGTAGTCCGATTTTAATGAAACTTGGTTTTAAGGTGTAAGGTGGGATTAACTTAAATGAGTTCGCGAACCAGCATGATCGGACCATGGGAACAGAGTTTTACAAGGGGTTTTATGATGGGGTAAAAATTGGTTTTTCTCATTTTTGACCCTCAAACCACAAAATGTCCCAATTTCCCTCTAGACCTTTTTAAAGAGCTTAAAAAACAAACAATTTAGTATATAAAAAGTGTTTTTGTGCGGTAATTGGTAACGGAGTGAATTCAAAAAAATTAAAATTTAAAATTCCCATGCTATTCTCAAAGGAGAATATTGTACCATGTTGTAGTTTGCTTGTTTATGGATATATTTTGATCAAACTTGGCAAATTTATTTATTTTATACTGCTATTAATATTTTACTGAAAAACACACTTAATTAGTTTCCTTGTAGCAGCAAACCTAGGTACTCGTTAAACCTAATGTTATTTAAATAGATTTAATTGAAAATCAATTCAGAAAGGGAAATTCGCTTAGTCGGCAGGTTTGCTGCGGCGGGGGTATTTAACAATTAGCCTAGTCTATGAATACATCAATTATAAAATGAAACTATTCTAAAACCAACCTATCCAACCAATTTTCTGATTATGAAAAAAACTCTGGTAGTGAATAAACAGAATTGCAATAAAAAAAGTAGTTTTAGTGATGGAAAAGGACCCTTTTTTCATATAAACTACCAAATATAATACAAATATTTGTTGTAATGAGCTCACCAGCAATGATATTATTACCGTACTCTAAAACTAAAATTACAAATATCTGATTAAATAAGAAATAAACATCCACAAGTTTTCTACAGACAATAACTATGTTAATTCTAACGGAATGAAGACCAGAATTAAATTTGTTAAATTAAATAAACTAGAGGTTATCCAGTGATCAAAAACTCGACCAAATATCTACCCATATGTAATGTACAGACTTCTCTATTTTCACCCCACGCTGTAAATAAAACATGTTATAGGAATTTCTCCCATTTGTTTTGATTTTCTGTTAATATTTTGTTGTTATTTCGTCACCGACCTTCATCTTCATGGGCAACCCGTGTGGCCCATGTAAATTTTTTATAATTATACATTCATTTTTTGTGCTTATTATTGAGCATATTTTAATTTAAATAAATTCTTGATTAGCATTGTATGTGTTATTTAATTTACGGAAAGTAAAAAAAAGGAAACGTCTTATAACACTTAAAACATATATTTACACTTATATTACTACTCACAAGACGGTAAATATATATAAAACGATGGTAAGTGGTGATCGATTTTGATTGGACACTCCAATCATCATCAGACCCAATAGGCAATTGTAACATTGAAAGGTTGTAACATTCGCCTATTGGTTCTGATGATTAAAGTGACTAATTGAAATCGATCACCACTTACCATCGTTTATGTATATTTACCGTCTTGTGAGTATAAGCGTAAACATATGTCTTAAGTGTTATAAAACGTTCTTTTATTTACTTTCCATATTTTAATTTATAAAGGGATTCTGTACATCGACAGGAAAATATCTTTCTAACAGTATGCGTAGATTTTCCCTGCGATCCACACAAGCTGAGAAAAAAGGTTTACAAGAAACATGCTTGCCTATTGTAGTGATTAATAAAAAGCTATTTCAGATGAACATGACATAAATTAAACAATATATTAAAAATGTAGAAAAAAAACCTAGCAGTAACAATAATATCAAAAGTTGAAAGTGTTAGTTTTTTAAACAGTAGGTAACATTGTGTGTCACAAAAAAGCTTTGGTTTCAACTTTGCATAGCTAAACACTAAACAGATATGAGGTGAATAGGGTTGAAAACACATAAAATTTTGCAATCTTTACTAGCCTATATTAATAAAATTGAATTCATTGAATATACAAACACGTATTTTTATTGGTGTCAAATTTGGGAATTAGTTTGCAGAGTTACTGTGAGTAGAATGTTAAGAAAAAGGCGTTGGTCAAATTATTATAAAAATAGGTTACCACTACCAAATCCTATACAGTAGGTGCTTTATGAAGCAATATCATACATCTTCCGGATCATTGTATTTTTATTTTCTAGTAAAGGGAAGTATGATTAACAAAACAATCAAGTTCCAATAATAACTTTTGTGCATACAACAGTTAATTTTGTGAAGAAAAAAACAATCTTGATCAACAGATTTTTAAGTCAATGTGATTATATCTAGAACTGATTCATCCCATTAGTTAGCTAATAGCTACCTACTAACTTTCAATATAACAGAGAATTTTAAATTTCCTTCAGTTTCACTCTTTTGCTACCTTTTGGAAGACGTTCAAGTAAATACACTGTACAGGACTTGTTTTTTACTAGTAATACAAATAATTGTTTGATCTCAATCTCCGAATTTCATATAACATTTGATCAAGTCGTGTTCAAACTACAAGTTCTAAGATGTTCAGACATAATCAGCACAGTGTTGTTGCCTAAAAATTATCTATGGATACAAGTTGAAACATTTATCTTAATCATCTGCTCTTTTAAAGACAATGTAAATAGATTATATCTCAAAGTAGCTGTGTACCAGAGAATTTCTGTATTATTCACAAAGTCAGATTGTCGTCATACCATGTCTATTCTTGCCAGGTCCAGAGTACAGTATTATTGTTCACCCATCCTCGGCAGTATGTCACTCAAGTTTGAGATGTTGGAGGAGAAGCTGGGCTCCCGCATCGACGCCATGTTCGGAGTGAAGGACGCTCTCATAGAGGTACACCCAGGCAGAGTGCTGCTCCCTCCAAAGTTTCAAGACATAGGGCAGCGAATCCGCGACTTCCACGTCAAGCCTGACGATGTCTGGATGGTGGCATACCCTCGCACTGGTAATTTTTTTCAGTATGAGTATGGTTTCAGTCTCAACCCTCATTGCTGAGGATGCTGTAATATTCACAGATTGATTAGCCAGCCCATTGTGCTACTTTAAAATGAGAAAAATGTATACAGTGAGTGAGTGATAAATAAAAATTATTTAGAGCCTTACATTCGCCCAGAAATATTGGTCTCGGGTGTGTTCGCGGAAAGTATCCAGCAAAGCAAGGTGTGAGTTGGTGTAGTACAAGAGAGCAGTACAACAGTGTACTGATAAATAATTATGGCAGGCACAACAACCCGACTGACTGAACCACTAACTCACCATTTCATTTTAGTTTCATCTTTTAACCTCATTGTAGCTTATTTTGTAAATGAAATGTGAATCCTAAACATGTAAACAATTAAATAATTAATTGTTTAAACAACAAAATTTAATACTAGCAGAGTAACTGTCCTTTGTACGGGGTTGGCGTATAAGTCTAAATTGCTTATTGCAGTTATATAGGTACTCAAGCTTTGTGTTTGCAATGGGAGAGGACAAAGATTGGGAAAATTTGTTTCTTTAAATTTACGGTATACTATATTGGTGAGTCCTGTGGCTCAGTTGGTAGCGTCACGGACTTCGGGCCCAAGGCAGCGATGTCGTGGGTTCGGATCCTGGTCACTTGGAGACTGGTCAATTTTTTTTTGCCACTAAAATTTATCAGTACAATTCACCTTCGTACTGTACCGTCTCACCCCTTGCTTTGCTGGATACATTCCACACACAGATCTGCAGTCTATGTGAACGGGCAAATGCAAGGTTAAACAACCTAAAAAAAGAGTATAACACACATACTATAGCAATAATGTTCTACCACTGTAGCCCAAGCAAATTAGGAAAAATAGAGGAACAAATCTATGTATTCCCAATTTTTTCAAAAATGTGTCGGGGAGGGTCCCCTAATGAATATATGATAGGTGAGAATAAAATCACCCTGCCGCTCTCTGGTGGTGGGAGGTGTAAATGCCCCAATTTGCACTCATTAAATTTGCTACGACTTTGATCATATACATTATTAGTGAAAGACGCATATTTTCTGAGATATCCGCGCTCAAATTAAAAAAAAGTTCAAAAAAAATTTCATCTCACATTTTTTGTTAAAATCTTATTTGTTTCTCCTTCTCTGTTATTTTTCAGAAATATTGACGGAAAGAAGGTTGTAGATAATTAAATTTACTTCAATAGTATATACTATGTAAATAGATAAGATGTAGGTATAAAGTTACAGTATTTTTAAGATTAAAAGATAAAATTATGAATAACACAAATAGTCGCAAAGTTTTTAATTTTTTATCATTGCATGATTTGTATGGTTTCTGATAATTGTTTAATTTTTATGTTTTGAGGGTCAAAAATGATAAAAACCAATTTTTAACCCACAAACCAACCATAAAACCCTGTACCATGGTCCGATAATGCTGGTTCACGAACCCATTCAAGTTATCCTGCCCTACATCTTCAAGCCAAATTTCATCAAATTTGGACAAAAATTACTTAAGTTATAGTTCACCGATGTATATAAAATATAAAAATCTATGTATACATTTTTACAACAATACAATCTGTACAACAAAATTTTAACAATTAGTGTTTCTGCCCTCTAGGGACATCAAAATGAAAAAGTATATGTATAGGGTATAGGGAAATTCACTAAAATTTTATTTATTAAATTAAATTTAACACACAAACTTTCACATTTATAATATTATTATGATTATGATTTACTTGAACCGTAATGTTGCAGGGAGTACTTGGACCCTGGAGATGGTCTGGTGCTTGATGAACAACTTGGACTTTGAAGCTGCAAAATCAACACTCATAAACTTCAGAAGTCCAATCATTGAGTGAGTTCTCAACCTATTGTGTATGGCTCTACCATGATGGACTATAATAATTGGACTTTTCAAAAGAAAAACAAACACACGTTTTCTAAATTGTATTGTAACTCAGAACCTCACACAAGTCTTTTTGACAAGTCAAACTTGATTCACAAAAATACCAGATTGGATGTTTTGTGTGAACCATTGTCAATTCAGACTCAGGTATCAATTATATCAATTATTTAAGATGGGGACGCCACTATGTGCGTATTTTAACCCAAATGTGAGTGAAGGATGAGTGTAGGATGAGTGGCGCGATCTTGTAGTCTTGTTAGTGACTAAGGCAGACATATTCCTTAGACACATCTGTTAATTATAATAGCCCATACCTAATGCTAATTAAAGCTAATTATAAAGCTAATGGCAACTAAGGGACCTACAGTTTATAGTGGAATCCGAACCACATTTTTCCTTGTTATTAACGAAATGGTCTAATTATCAGGATAGTACTGCGGATAGTCGTAGTGCTCACTAGTGCGGACGTTAATCCACACCAGGGAGCATCGCATCCACAGTGCATGCCTATAAATATCCACAATTCGTGACCTCCTAGTAGCTGGATTACAGGACGACGCCACCCGTCCCAGTCCTGCGGTACTATACTCACTCTAGTACTTGGTACTAGATAGAAGAAGTTTGGACTTGAAACCCCCACTCCACAATGCAAAATTGAATTGCCAGTGTTTTTTACTAAACCTACTTGGGTACAGAATATTAAAGTACTGTACTATAAATTATAATCTAAAAAAAATACACTTGTAACTTGTTAGAAGAAGTGTTGCTCTTAAATACACTCATTGTAAGGATGCTTCCTTGATAACATGACTGCTAGGCTGCTAGCCAAAAAACCTCGACAACACATGACTCAACAAGAAGAACACCTTGATAACAAGATTGTTTCCCTACTACCCTTGAGACACTTCTTATCAAAGTTGTACTATATTTACAGGTACCATACTACAGTTCATCACTTGGCTGAAGTTCCATCTACTTACTCACTCTATATGTTTGCCAGGCTGAGTGCGCTGTTTGGCCATGACAATGGGGAAGTAACCAGTGTGATCCCTGACTCTGTCAGACTGGTGAAGAGTATTCCTTCACCTCTCTGTATCAGAGGTACCATACTACAATTCATCACTTGGCTGAAGTTCCATCTACTTACTCACTCTATATGTTTGCCAGGCTGAGTGCACTGTTTGGCCATGACAATGGGGAAGTAACCAGTGTGATCCCTGACTCTGTCAGACTGGTGAAGAGTATTCCTTCACCTCGCTGTATCAGAAATACCATACTACAGTTCATCACTTGGCCAATGTTCCATCTACTTACTCTATATGTTTGCCAGGCTGAGTGCGCTGTTTGGCCATGACAATGGCGAAGTAACCAGTGTGATCCCTGACTCTGTCGGACTGGAGGAGAGTATTCCTTCACCTCGCTGTATCAGAGGTACCATACTACAATTCATCACTCGGCCAATGTTCCATCTACTTACTCACTCTATATGTTTGCCAGAGGCTGAGTGCTCTGTTTGGCCATGACAATGGGGAAGTAACCAGTGTGATCCCTGACTCTGTCAGACTGGTGAAGAGTATTCCTTCACCTCGCTGTATCAGAATCAGAATCAGAATCAGAAAAGCTTTATTCAAGATTTATACATTATATACCTACATGAAATATATGCATAAATACAGAATGGTGTCAAAACAGCTTATTACTAATTAAAATACTTTGTTAAACTAAATAAAACAGGAAAATTTAATTAATGTAATTACATGTTGTAAAACTCTTCAAATGAGTAAAATGCTCTATCAATTAGTAACAATTTAAGTTTTTTTTTAAAAGACCTAATGTTTTTTATATCAAATATTTCTTTTGGTAGATGGTACAAAAACCTAATACCTGCAGCTGTTGGTTTCTTGTTATAAAACTCCAGTTTGTGTTGTGTTACGGATGGATAATTTTTATGCCTAGTATTATATCTATGATTATCCCCCAGCAGTGGCACCTTGTCTTCAGAAGCCCTCACATGCATAATAGTGTGCAATATATATGAGCTGTAAACGGTTAGAATTTTTAATTTAGGAAAATATTTTTTGGCCGATTCTTCATCATCCAGATTTAACATGATTCTTATTGCCCTTTTTTGAAGGATTAGAATACTTTGTAAATTTTGATTACTTGTAGCTCCATATAACTCAATACCAAATGTAATGTGTGAGTTGATATGTGCATGGTAAACCTTAAGCAATATCTCAAGGGAACAAAATTTTGACAGATTTCTTAAGGCAAATAAACCCGAGGAAATTTTATGTAACAATTTATCCGTATGGAGTGACCATGATAAATTTTCATCAAGCAATAAACCCAAAAATCTTGTTACCTTTACCTGAGTAATTTGGAGATCATTTACTTTAATACAGAATTCTGGATTTTTCTTTTGTGCTGTACTGAATGACATAAAATTGGTTTTATTAAAATTGAGAAATAATTTATTGAAGTTTAAGTAGTTTTTTATAGATAACAGATTGTTTTGGGCCGACTCTTGTATTTTATTAAAACATTTACCAGAAACCAACAAATTTGCATCATCAGCATATAGACACAATTTTGCCATATTATCTGTTAATGCTGTTGGCAGACCTTTAATATAACAAAGAAATAAAATGGGACCAAGAATCGAACCTTGAGGTACACCATATTTGATACACCTCAAAGAGGATTTTACATTTCTTAATTGGTTGAAGTTATTTATATGATTAATTTCCACATATTGTAATCTGTTTTCAAGGTAAGATTGAAACCAATTTAAAGCATTGTTAGCAAAACCAAAATTTTTTAAAATTGAAATTAATGTTGAATGGCAGACACTATCAAAGGCTTTACTAATATCCATAAACACCCCGACAGTGCTCTCACCCTTATCAATAGCATCAATTATAGTTTCTATCAAATCAATTGTTGCAGTGACAACAGATTTACCGGGCCTGAATCCATGTTGCTCAGTATCAAATAAGCTATTATTTTCTAAGAAATTCATTAATCGTGAATGCATGGCACGCTCATAGATTTTTGATAAGCATGGCAAAATAGATAATGGTCTGTAATTAGAAGGGTCCTTATTGCTACCAGATTTATGAAATGTTTTAATTTTAGAGATTTTTAATTTACTTGGAAATATTCCTGAAATGAAAGAAGAGTTGATTAAATGAGCCAATGGTTTAGCTAAAACATCTTTAGCACTTTTTAAAACAGGCATAGGAATTTCATCAAAACCACAGGTAAACTTGTTTTCAAAAGAAGAAAGAATCTTGTCTACTTCAGCTTCATCAACAGGCTTTAAATAAAATTTTACTGAATTTACAGGATTTGAGATTGCACCAAGAGCTCCCGAAGACAAGTCCCCAATCCTATCTACCAAACTTACAAAATGATCATTAAATATTTCACATATATCATCAGGTTCAGTGTATTCAAAGTTACCAATTTTTAATTGGATTTCATTTTCACGAACTCGGTTTCTGTTTAGTTCCCTATTAATAATATTCCAAGTAGTTTTTGAGACATTACTGGCATTTCTTATATTGCTTTCGATATAATGTCGTTTAGTACTATTTAATTGGGCTGCGTAGCTTCTTTTCAGGTCTTTTAGCTTTTTTATTAAAAACTTATCCTTATTTACCCTAATTTCTCGGCTTAATAGTATTATTTCATCTTTAGCTAACTTAAGTTCCGGAGTAATCCAATTTTTTGATTTTGAACAGGCACGAGACTTTAACTTAGGAAAGCAACTATCAAAATAAAACATAAGGATATTAAAAAATACATCATATTTTTCCTCTACAGTCGCTAAATATAAATCAGTCCACGTTTCCTGTGCAAGATAATTTTTGAATTTGGTTAAATTTTCAGGAAGGAATTTTCTACTAGATTTAATAGTAGGTTTGTTAAACTTTTGTTTAGAAGAGATGTCCCGAATTTCTAAGAGTTGAGCGTCATGATCAGAGAGCTCAGTGATTAGGCCTGATACTAAAAGATTGTTTTTAGGAATTGTAGTAAATATATTATCAATACCACTTTCACCCTCTAATGTTATTCTAGTAGGAAAGTCTACCAAATAATGCATATTATATTCATTTAAAATATTATTGAATATCTGATAGCCCTTGGAAAACTTAAGAACGTTAATATTAATGTCTCCAGCCACAATTACTCTTTCATATTTTTCAAAAATAAGGCCTAACAAACTATCTAATTTTTCAAGAAAAATATTTTCGTATACAGATCCTGGAGTTCTATACAAACCAACCAATAAAAATATGAAATCATTAACTCTCGCCTCAATCATACAACATTCAAAATACTTATCCTTAACCAAATTTTCAACTGCAGGAATTATAATTTTTTTAACTTTAATATGGTTACAGTCACGAGAAAGAATCATAACACCTCCACCTAAGTAGGTTTTCCTACAGTAATAGCTTACAATATTATAGTTAGAAATGTGTGCAAAACTAATTTCATCATTATTGAGCTTGTGTTCACTAAGAATAACAAAATGGGGCTTTAGTTCGTCTAAAATAATTTCAAGGGATAAAGTACGAGATGAAAAATGCTGGATATTTTGATGGAGAATTAATACGTTAGAGGAATGTTTGTTTGTTACAATAGGAGAGGAGGTGTTATTTTTGAACATTTTCACATTATTCACAGTAGTATCTTTACACCTCAAACAACCATTTGGCAAAAAAGATACATTTTCAGAGATGTCTAGTGGGTTTTCAAAATCCAAATTCATAAAAGTTTGACTTTCCAGTCGTTTTTTGTTAGTTAAATGAACATCATCCATGTTATTTTGACTATTATTTATGTGTACTTCATTATCAATTGAATGTATCTTTTTTGACAATAATAATTTCCTATCTATAAAAAATCATTCTCATTGCTGCCAGAAATGGGAGTCTTTGGCAGATCAATATTACCCTGGGTATCACTTGTACTCTGCTTTTCACTACCACTTTTGCACTTGATATTTTCACTATGCTGTAACTGGTAGTGTGATGGGGTGAGTGGAGGGAAGGTGTTGAGGCTGGCCAGGGTAGGCACATCATCGTCTGGCCTCTGAGATGTTGGATGGTCATGGTGGGGTGATGGACCTGGAGTCGCCACAGCTTCAGACATAGCAGCATCCTGCTCAGTAGCTGACAACTTTGTATGCCTCTGTATTTCCTTTCTAAGTCTTGACAGAAAAGCTGAATGAGACAGTCCATTTCTCAATACTCGATCAGAGTCCTGGTCATGGGAGATGATGATGATCCTAGCTCCGGTCTGTACATGAAAATATAGGGCATTTGAGACAAACTGGTGAAGCTTAATATGATCTCGCACGCAGCCCATCGGCGAACAAATCAAGGTTTTTAGTTTTCGGATTTTAAAATGTTTTGTGAGCTGTGAAAAAGATTCCTTGTAATCATCATATTTTGGCTTTTGAAAATATTCAGGCTTTGTCACCAAACTAAAAATACTGGCACCCTCATTTATCACCTGACAAGTTAATTTAGTATCAATGAAATCTTCTTTTTTTGGCCTTCCGAATGTTTGTCTAAATGTAACTGCCACTCCGGCGCTCATGTTTCTATTACAGTTTATGTCGGCAGAAATAGTATGAGCAAACGCAACTGTGGAGTCAGCTTTATACTTTTCAAAAGTTTGTCTCATATTTTCGTCCCTAACATCAACCATGTTTTCTTCAAATGTTAACTCATTGTAAGATGGGTCTTGGGGTTGTGGATAAAAAATATCTCGCAACATGCAAGCAATTTTATTTTTGCCCAATCTGTTGAAGTGAAGGCCGTATTTTGTGTACAGCGTACGGGAGAGGTCACCTAGTGGTAACAGAACTGCATGCTTAGCATTATTTACCAACTGCTCTATCTCCATATTCAAGCAAGTAACTCTATTATTTAGTTGGGCTGCATGATACTTGTATGGTAATTCTGCTACAATCAAATTAGTGTGCGCTGTCATATCAATGATCTTCTTAAAAGCATCAAGTAGAGGTCCAGCAGAGTTGTCTTCACTGAGATCATCATTAGTTCCAGCTATAATAATAACGTAGTCCTCCGATCCGAATGACTTTGTAAGTGCTACAAGGTTCTCTGTAACCCCATTGAGCTTGGCGTTAGGCTTGTATATGCTGCATATATTATCTACTCTGTTAGGCCAAATCTTCGTTAAGTACGAGTAAATATCCCTTCCATGACTATCTGCCAAGATTAGGATGTTGCGCTTTCCCTCTCCAGCATTACTAACTAGATGACTGTCACTATGTTGTATGTTTGTTATCAGGGGTTGCTTCTTTGACTTATGGTTTGCTATAGTTTTAATACATGATTGTGGACTATATTGCAAAACTATGTCTACTGTATCATTGGTCTCAGAAGATGATAATACTTCAAAGCTGTTTCGTAATGCAATTGTTGGTGAAGGTTGTTCCTGTACAGGTGCATGTTTTGTCTTTTGTGTCTTATCCTTCTTTTTCTTTTTGTTTCCTTCATTACAATGGGCTCTGGTGTTATGAATCCACTGTTTATTATTGCCATTGCCTTTGCTGCTAGGAAGTTGGGGGCTTACAATGCTGTCACACAGCTGACAGAGTAGCAGTCGCGCAGTGACAATGACGTGTAAGCCGCACTCAAAGTTGCTTACTTGCTGTGCAACCACAGCATCGCCTAGAACCACGCCATTAAGCCCAATCTGCTGTAGAAGTGTCTCCGCGTGCCGCTTATTAATGCCCCGAGCTGAGTCATAATGTAAAGCCGAATTAGCTTGGCTGTCGAAAAGAACCAAACTCCAGTGCGTTCCTCCTTTTACAGTATTTTCCTCCCAGTTCACTGTGTTGCTGTTATTAATACAGAAGAAAACAAATTTCATATCACTAAAAGACAAGTTGTTTAAGGTTTTCTCAACGTCTGTTTTAGTTTGGAGCTTCAATAGCTGCGACACTGCAGGCCCAATAAACAATATGTCATTTCTCAGTTTTTGAGATTCTGACTGAAGCATTGCAAAGTAGGAAGAAATTGTGTCATCTGATAACCAATTATCATTTGAACGTAGTTTTGGTTGAAACGTTACATTAGACAGCAAATTAGAACTTGATAATACTGTACTGATCGTGGAATTACTCGATGCGTTTTGTTCAGTTTGGGTCCCAGCAGTCATAGTAGATTTACTTTCTTTGTTTGTATGCATTTGTGTTAGTTCCTCATTTAGTTTGTTAATCAGGCATTCCTTATTTTTTAACTGCCCTTTTAGATGAGAGATATCTACCTTGAGATTTTCTATTTCAGTTCTAAATTTAGAGCATAACTCATCAGACTCTTCTTCAGCTAACCTCAGAGACGTTTCCATTTTCCTTTTTTCAAACATAAGTTGATTGTTGATTTCGCTCAGTTCTAAAACACTAGTTCCATCCTCGGGTTCATTTTGTTTATCAGGATCATAAATAAACTCATCTGCTGTATTGTTGCAAAAAGAATTAGCTTCATCAATTGCTAGTTTTAGCGGGTTTGATAATTTCTTGGACGGTAAAATATTTTCTACATACATAGAGAAATCAAATATATCCATTTGTTTGCAGGTGCCAGTTTGACCAGTTCCAAAAAATTTTAACTTATATTTGTCTTTTTCAATTGTAGTTATTAAAGCAGGCCATGGCTTATGACCTTTTATCTTAGCAAAAACCACATCATTAATTGAAAACATTATTCACATTTGCAGAAAATTTATTTACTATCCAGTGATGTAGTTCATAAAAAATGGTTCAAATTCAAAATAAACATACAGCTGATTAGGTACTATGAGCAGTCCTTGATTGATAAAGAGCAGTTTGTCTGTGGTCAGTGAGGGCAGGGTTCAACAGCTGTCGTCAGTCTGTATTGTTTAGACACCAGTGCCTAACATGTCTAGTGTCTTTGAACCTGTCTAGTTCCTAACCTGTCCAGATCATGTTCTAAGCAGATCAATACACAGGAATTCAGAACCCAATTTAAAAAATAGTGCCAATTATATTTGTTTTTGTGATCTTTGTTAGTTTGTTTATATAATAATCAAACTGTTTTAAATTCAGAATACAATTCCCAGTGATATAAAATACTTTGCATATTGTCAGTGCTCTTAATTTAGGAATAAAAGTGGTCTGAAGTGGTTTTAAACATCACTGAAAAACATGTGAAAATGTGCATCCAATTTGTAAGTAGAACTATTTAAGATGTTTTTAAGGTAATTTACTGCCTTCTTTGAATGGTTATATGAAAATGTTGTTAAAAAACTGTTCTTCTATCAATATTACTTACTTATAGCTACTTTTAAAAGTTGAATAACACAGTATTTCATAGATAAAATAGAACACTTTAGAACAAGACTTTCTAAATTTAGTAGCAGACGACGATATCTTTATCCTTTTAACTTTGTGGATCCTTTTGGATTTTCCTTTTGGATTCCTATGGATTTTAACAGTATGGTATCAGAGGTACCATACTACAATTCATCACTCGGCCAATGTTCCATCTACTTACTCACTCTATATGTTTGCCAGGCTGAGTGCGCTGTTTGGCCATGACAATGGGGAAGTAACCAGTGTGATCCCTGACTCTGTCAGACTGGTGGAGAGTATTCCTTCACCTCGCTGTATCAGAGGTACCATACTACAGTTCATCACTTGGCCAATGTTCCATCTACTTACCTTATATGTTTGCCAGGCTGAGTGTGCTGTTTGGCCATGACAATGGCAAAGTAACCAGTGTGATCCCTGACTCTGTCAGACTGGTGAAGAGTATTCCTTCACCTCGCTGTATCAGAAATACCATACTACAGTTCATCACTTGGCCAATGTTCCATCTACTTACTCTATATGTTTGCCAGGCTGAGTGCGCTGTTTGGCCATGACAATGGCGAAGTAACCAGTGTGATCCCTGACTCTGTCGGACTGGAGGAGAGTATTCCTTCACCTCGCTGTATCAGAGGTACCATACTACAATTCATCACTCGGCCAATGTTCCATCTACTTACTCTATATGTTTACCAGGCTGAGTGCGCTGTTTGGCCATGACAATGGGGAAGTAACCAGTGTGATCCCTGACTCTGTCAGACTGGTGGAGGGTATCCCATCACCTCGCTGTATCAGAGGTACCATACTACAATTCATCACTCGGCCAATGTTCCATCTACTTACTCACTCTATATGTTTGCCAGGCTGAGTGCGCTGTTTGGCCATGACAATGGGGAAGTAACCAGTGTGATCCCTGACTCTGTCAGACTGGTGGAGAGTATTCCTTCACCTCGCTGTATCAGAACACATTTGCCACTTCAACTTCTGCCTCAGGAATTGAGGCAGGTCAAACCAAAGGTAATTACACTGTTACTTCATTTAAATCATGTTTTTTGTTCTTAGTCTCTTTAGACAGGTACAAAAGGTACCTATTTAAAGTATTGTAATTACAGTTATTGAAGAATATATACATCCAATCGGTAAATATTTGAAATTGATTTTGTAACCCTATGATCACTTTTATTTAAGTGAATTTAATTAAAGTAAACACCGTATAAATTGACTAGCTACAGTGAATAGCAGATCCTCTTTAGCCCTGTACCACTAAATGTGGAATATTTATTAGAAATTTTGTTTCCTTGAAACACGTCCGATTTGAATAACTAATAGCTTAAACGAATGCCGGTATTTCACTGAAGGTTCTTAGACAAAAATGTATAGGACTATATAATTATAACTGGTGAAATAGGTACACCTTAAATGAAGTAAGAATTCAAAGATAAATCAAATTTATGTTTTTTGCTCCAATAATACAGTAGATAAATATATGCCACTGCTTGATGTTTAATCTGTGCGTACATACCTTCAACTTGAGACCTCAATCATGAAAATCAGTGTGGTAGAAGAGCCAAACGAACTCGGAAAAGAAAAGCTGAATTTAACTTCTATAAAAAATACATGGGGAGCAAATTTTGTTTACGTATAAGGCAAGTGAGACAGTAGATATGCCAATGCTTGATGTGAAATCTGTGCCTGCATTCCTTCAATTCGAGACCTCAAACATGAAAATCGGTCGGGTAGAAGAGCCAAACGAACTCAGGAAAAAACTATAAGACAATTAGGATTGTTTGGAGTGTAATGATTGCGGGTTATTAAAATGTTTTTTCTCTTCTGTTGTTGCAGATCGTTTATGTTGCTCGTAACCCTAAGGATGTGTGTGTTTCTTATTACCACTATTGCCTGCTACTGCACAACCTGCAAGATTGTAGCTTTGAAGACTTTTGTGAACTCTTCTTGCAAGGAAAAGGTAAATTACTCATGTATCAACAAAGCTATTGCTTCAGTCATCTTACAATCATCCCTTAGATAATCATGTACCATTATATATGTTGATGTGCTAATGTTGTAGTTAAACTCTAAGATAATTCATAGGTTTTCTTTTATCCACAACAAGATTGTGTTAATATACTGTCAGCAATCTGACACATACTTTCTCACATTAGCTTGCCAACAACCCTTATCACAGCCTCGGGAAAGGGGTGGGAGAAAGTATGGTATTTTTGTGGTAAAATTACAAAAGTTTCCAACACTCTTGAACCATAATTTTTACTATAAAGGGGGTTATACCATTCTGTTAAGAATTATAAGAGCCGTAAAATACTAAACATGAATCAAAATCGGTCACGTTTTTTTCAAAACCCAGATTTGTTTATTTCATGGTTTTTTTCTTGGGATAATTGCCTGAGCTACAATAACTTTTGAACCATAATTTTTACAGCGATTGTGGCTATACCATCTTGTTTAGATTTAAAAGGTCTATAACATATACTAAATTTGAATATTTATATAATTTTAATACAGAAAATAATTAATAAAGTATTATGGATCTATATTAATTTTTAAGTTAGTTATAGTTAATTATTAATGTAGTTTCCTGTAAACTCTGTATGTTTTATAGCTCCAGTTGGACCATATTTGGACCATGTGCTAGAGTTTTGGAAACTAAGAAACGAACCCAATGTTCTGTTTTTGAAATATGAAGACATGAAAAAAGTAAGTGGACAATTTTCAAAAGCTGCTAGATTAAATATATGTAGTATAAAATATACTATATCTATGAATGTTTTATTGATTACAAATAGGGCACTAAGATAGAGTGTGGTGATGTCATCATTACAAAATTTGGTTTATTATTTGAAATAAATTAATGATACAGTAGACTTAAAAATAAATTATATTTAATGCGTTTTCTATGTCAAAGTACAGTACATGAAGTTATTGTTATCATTACATCATCCTATTAAAAAAAATCATATCACTAGTATTTTTCACAACTTATAATTTGTCTAATTGTTTATATACAGGGTGACAAAAAAAGTCTGGAAACGGTTTAATAGTCCAGTCAATGAATGATCCAAAAGTAGGTGTAGAGTGCGTGAGCAGGTAACTAAGCGATTCCTTCAGAAACTTGTTCAGGGGGCTTAGGGTGTTAACATACCAAAAGTCCTGACTCCTAGGTGGTGAGCCAGGGGGTGGAGGGGGGAAAAAGGGGGGGAAAAAGGTATGCATTTTGGGTTTTTTGATTATATCTCGAAAACTATCAACTTTTTGTATACTATAATAAATTATAAAATTGAAGAAGATTAAATTTTCTACAAGAAAAGTATATAATGTGTTTATTTTGGTTCAACAGATTACGAGTTATAACTTATTTAATTGATATCTTATTAAAATACTCCTTCCATAAGAAATACATGTAAATTAGTATGCGAAATGGGGCGAATCCTATCCGCCCAAAGGAAATATAACTGATATTCTGGAAATATTGACAAAATTTCCAGTAATTTGACACTTTAATCATGAAATTTTGTCAAAAATTAAAGCGAGGGTGAGCGTTTAAAAATGGGATGATTTAAGGTTTTTTTTATATTTACAATAAAAAAACACCAAAACTCAAAATTTTGTTACCTCGCCCTCGCCTTAATTTTGGATCAATTTTAATGATTAAAGTGTCAAATTACTGGAAATTTTGTCAAGATTTCCAGAATATCATTTATATTTCCTTTGGGCGGATAGGATTTGCCCCATTTTGCATACTAATTTACATGTATTTCTTATGGAAGAAGATTTTAATAAGATATCAATTAAATAAGTTATAACTCGTAATCTGTTGAACCAAAATAAACACATTATATACTTTTCTTGTAGAAAATTTAATCTTCTTCAATTTTATAATTTACTATAGTATACAAAAAGTTGATAGTTTTCAAGATATAATCAAAAAACCCAAAATGCGTACCTTTCTCCCCCCCCTTTTCCCCCCTCCACCCCCTGGCTCACCACCTAGGAGTCAGGACTTTTGGTATGTTAACACCCTAAGCGCCCTGAACAAGTTTCTGAAGGAATCGCTTAGTTACCTGCTCACGCACTCTACACCTCATTCTTTGACTGGACTATAATATCTTTTTAATTAAATTCGTTAGAAAATTTAAACCTTCCACATCAACTTACATGTATAAAAACTACTTTTTCCAAGAATTATCATTTTTTTATCTCTACCAGGGGACGACCCATGAGGAGTAGGTACATAATCTTTAATGTAAGCATAGGTTGATATGCACATCATTTTAAAGGTCTGGTCAAGTGGAGTTCATTGCCGGAAACCGCGTCAAAAAAGGTTGATCCGTTACAAAATGGCGGCTGTCCAAAGTTCTTGTTGAATATACCTGCACAGGCCTTACTATTGGTAAATACTCGTATTAAACATTAGCTTGAGAGCTGAAACTGTATTTTAAAGTCAACTAGTTCATAGACTAATATTATTCAATCTTCAAAACAAATTTAAACGGGTTTCAGATTTCCCGGCTAATGTTGAATATGAGTATTTACCAATTCTAAGGCCTCTGCAGGTATATTCCGCAAGAACATTGGACTGCCGCCATTTTGTAACGGATGAACCTTTTTTGACGCGGTTTCCGGAAATGAACTCCACTTAACCAGATCTTTAAAATTACGTGCATATCAATCTATGCTTACATTAAAGATTATGTACCTACTCCTCATGGGCCGTCCTCTGGTGAAGGTCAAAAAATGGTAATGCTTGCAAAAAGTAGTTTTCATACATATAAGATGATGTGAAAAGTTTTAATTTTCTAACAAATTTAGTTAAAAAGATATCAAGCCGTTTCCAGACTTTTTTGTCACCCTGTATATATATATACACAACATAACCATTCATCTGTTTTCAAGGGACTATACAGTAAAATGATAGTTTAAATGATAAGGGCAAGCTCAAACCAAGTTGTCATACTTCTCATTCTATCGGAGCTTCTATCTATCGTAATTTATTACTTGCAAGCTATGAGTAATGGTTACATGCAAGTATAGTCAAATAAAATACTTTTGCTGAAGTTTTGAACATACTATGTTATTTGGATATCTATCTGTATATGTAATTTGCTCTAGTGATGTTTATATCTTATTATCTTTGTCGTATGTATACCGTTGACTAAAAATGAACATTTATAATGCTCAATGAAAAGAAGGTCTTATTAAAAAATCACATTTCTTATGTAGAAAATAAATTATATAAACTAATTCCACAAAAACAAAAGATAGATTAATTATTTTTTGTCCATATGTAAGTTATGTGGAGAATTGGAGCAAACTAAATACAATGACTCTGTTTTGATGGGGTGTAGGACCATCGTGCAGCAGTGGCTAAGATTGCCGAATTCCTCGGAAAAGAACTGACTGAAGAACAGGTTACTAGCTTGATTGACCATGCAAGTTTTAAGAAAATGAGAGAGAACCCATCAGTGAACCTTCAACCAATCATGGAGCAAATGCATGGACCTGGACATGAGGTTAGTTCTCTGAAAATATTCTCTTTAAAGCTATTGGTTTTGTGCCATCTCCTCAGTAATAATTTCTCACATCTATTGAAAGATTATTTAAAAACTAGAGTATTTTATTTTCATAGTCACGAAGAAAGTGTAAAATGCATTATATAAAGTGGACAAAATTCTGTGAGATTATATCCTAAGGGAGTATGTTTTATCTATGATTATACCTTTAAAGTTATATCACCTCAAAATGTTCATGATCCCTGAAATTTTCTTAATTTTTGTATTGTAATAAGAGACGTTTGAAAAAAAAAACTGTCTGTTAAGAAAAAAATAATATCAAATATCAGAGTGCATTTTAGTCCCGGCTCAGCGTAGTATTAAGAACACTATACTATAATTGGGCACACTTATATAAATAAGTTAAATCAAACAAAGATTAATGAAACAGCATTATGTACTGTATATTATACTCTTATGTACCATGATAACATAGAGGAATTTGTGTTTTACTAATCAATGTGGAAAATGTCCGCAAAATTCCTTAGACAACTGTACATACTATCCTTTACCAACCAAAACTTTAAAATCCACCACTATGATGTCTAGGTCAAAGAGGAGATCAAGTTTATCCGCAAAGGTGAGGTGGGAGATTGGAGGAACCACATGAGTGATGAGATGTCTCGTAGGTTTGATGAGTGGTCAACACAGCGGCTAGAGGGGTCAGGTCTTACCTTCGACTCTACCTAACCACCTGACTGCTGCATGGTACATGTGTTATGGTACATGTGGTAATGTTGTATGTAAATAGGCTACTAAAACACATTACATTTTTGTTGTAAATAAACGTTTTTATTCAAAATGGTAAAATATTATTTTCTTTTACCTGTAAGTCAAGCGTATTTGTAACTGAAAATATTTGCTTTCCAATTATTTTTTCAACAGACTAAATGACAACCTTAATAAAGATTTCTAAACTACTTAGTTAATATATTCAATATTTGTGTTGTGGACAGCGAATAGGGACCTCTTGTTGGGAATTTTCGATTTTAAATTATATACGTATTTGAATTCCTTATTAAATTCTGAATCACTTGGTGCAAGTCCCATGCATCTGTGATTTTTCGTGTTTAAGCTATAGGACTTTGAAATTTTGTTATAGAAAAGGGTCATTTTGAGAAAAACACTTTTGAAAATTTCAAGTACGCATTAAAACAGTTTTTTTCGTATTCAAGAAGAGATTTTGGTATCGAAAGAAAGCTTATAATGTCCTCTTGGAGGCAAAACCAATTTTTGTCTTAACTCTTGATATTTTTCATTTAAATAATTGTTTAATATAGAAGCATGTCGTAAAAATCGCATTTCAGAAAAGGTACCTCTTGTCGGGACCGCAAAATTTGTGGGATATTTTGTTCTCCGCACACTGAACTTTGTTGTAGTTCACTAAATTTCCTCTAGATTGCAGGACAATTTATTTTTTTAGACTAAAATATGTTTATAAAGTGAATATTAGAAATGGGACCTCTTTGAGCACAAGTAATAAATAACACTGAGCGAAATAACATTAATAACATTGAGCGACAAGAGGTACTTTTTCTCAGACCGTGCAGAGGCTAACAAAATGTTTTATTTCAACCTTTTAAGTCTTCAATTCGATATTTTAACTGATACTGTCCTGTTCTATGATAAATGAGGTATAACAATCAATAACAACCCGAATTTTGATATTTTCGACCTTAATTATTTAAATCGGCCGTACTGAAAATTTTGCATCGCCGACAAGAGGTTCCTTTTCGCTTTCCACATCACATTTGTATTTCAACAGTAATATTCAATATTTGCTCATCATAATTACTCAAAATGTACTTAGCTTCACACGATATTGTAAACATTATAATTGGTGATAAATCTTTTATCAATTAAGTAAAACTGAATTGTAATTACAAAACATAAAACTATTTGTGTTCCCTAATTGGATATTATCTAATTGGACCTTTCTGGTACACATTTCTTTCCTCGTTCTAGGTGAAAACTTCATCCGATTTAGATTAAATTCAATAGCTTTCTCTATAACAGTTCTAAAATAAAAAACTTTGATATAGCTTTAATGTAGTGAAATTGCGGTTGGACAAGTGTTGGTTTTACACAACACTATGGTGCCTAAAGCAGTGCCAGTGCATCTACAAACTACATCTGTCATGGTGCTGGTAACATAAGCTCTCATCTTCAAAATATGCCATCTTTGAGATTATAATGTTAGTCCAGTTCCCCTGAGGTTTTCTTCTGTCCAATCATCAAAGCGTTTGATCCATTCAGGGCTCATCAATATCTTCCACTCTCCTACCTGGAATTAAATTCTTTTTGGTTGAAGCTATTTTAGGATAAGGTATTAAAAATATATTGCAGTCAGTATGTTTCCAGATCTATACAATTAATTTGTTTGGTTTATATTTGAGATTAATTGTGATTTGCAACAATCTTGTAAAATAGCAAATTTATTTAGAAAAAAGACTCGTCAAAATTGTATTTAACATGCTACATAAGTACCATGCAATTGTATAAATTAAAGTGTTATTGCAAGAATAATATGCAAAATATTATTTGAATCAGGGCAATTCAGCTAGTTAGAATGTTAAGCACATTTCTAAAGTAGTGAGCCAACCTAATGAGAAATGCGGTCCTAATTTTGATTCCACATAACAGCATTTTTCAGATTGTGCATAAAAACAAAGTCTATAATTAACGTAGCCTACATTATAACCAGGGGGTTTAGGTAAGAGATGCGTAAAATCAAACATTTAGTACCTAAATTTTTACTATTTTCCGGGTGAGGCCTCCGAACCCCCCACTACCTGCATCAAGATTAAAACTTAAAAACCAGGTTTAATTTAGATCACATTCCACTTATTTCTTTCTATTACTTTAGACTATAGATTATTCAGAAAAATATTTTACTATAGATACTGAAAAATATGTATCTTAAAGGTTCATTTCACAGTTACCTCAATACGTTACTGGATAGGTTATACTGAACTATTGTATTCCACTTTATATGTTTTTTTTTCTAAATAAATACCTACTGTATTTTTAAAAAATAAAAAAAATCCCACTGACCTGTCCGCTCCTCATGAAGCTGCCCTCTGCTTCTACCAGTTTGTACTTCTTGTTGATCTCAATCACTTCTTCGTAGTTAACTGCCCGATTATTCTTCATGTTCTTGAAACTGAGATGTTCACAAAGCTCATCTACTTGCTTATCCGTCAGATTTTTCCCAAGAAATTCCGATGTTCTTTGTACCACTGATGGGAGGTCCTGGAAAAATAAAAATAAAAATTGTAGACACAGGATTTTGTAAGTAACTTTTGTCATGTTTTGGTTGGCTTGTTGCAGAAATCATTGGTTAAAAATGTAAGCCTCTTAAAAAAATGAAAATGAAATTAAAAATTCTTTTTTTCAGGCAAACGTACACTTAACCTGACATTCATAAATATTTAGAAATAATAATAGAGCGGGATTACTCAATCTAATCAAACATAAATATATTTAACAAGTACATTTCTCTCTCAGAAAAAAAATAAGAAAAAACATGCAAATTAAAAAAAAAACACACATTCACACACTCTTGCATACACACATCTGAAAACGCCCAAAGAAACAGTAGCTCTAGGACACCGGGCGTTCCACAGACGACAATCAAAAACCCTGTCATAAGCCGTGGTCACATGATGAAGTATACGCAATGTGATAGAAGAAGAACAAGACATTCGTGAAATACCCTGAGACACAAATTTTAAATCGGATTTTAAATATTTTGGGGAGCCTGTTTTCAAAGTTGAAAAAAACCCATGAGCGCTTGACTCCAATGAATTCAATTCTAAGGTGGTCTGGGACTGCCTTTCTGCGGTATGTGACCTGGGCAGGCGCAACAAGGTAACGCTCTGTTGGGTCCCTGGGCACTCAGGGATAGAAGGGAATGAGGTGGCTGACAGGCTAGCAAATGTCGCGTCAGCCTCAGACTTCGTGGGACCACAGCCTTTCTGTGGAATCTCTCGTGGGCATGCATGTCACTCAGTCATGGCATGGCCTCAGGAGGAACACAGGAAAAGATGGGTTAGGCTTCAGCACCATAGGGTAAGTAAGCTCACCCTCTTCTCCCCTTCCCAGACGGTCGCCTCCAATGCCCTACACTTGGACAGGAGGCGACTCAGACAGATCACATGAATGGTCACTGGGCATGGCTTTCTGAAATTACACCTGCATCGCTTGAGGATCCACAATGGTGACACTGCGTGTAGGAAATGTGGGCAATCAGAGGAGACTGCTGATCACCTACTCTACGACTGCACAGCTCTGAATGAGGTAAGGGACAGTACTCTTGGTGCAATGACAAGGGGCAGACACCTTCCTCAGGAGGAGCTCATTGACAGGATGCTTGAGTTCATTAAGCAACTCAGGTCTGACAGACTCTGAAGTACCATGTGGGGAGCGCAAAAAGCCCATCAGTGGCTGACGTGCAACAGGACAAGGTCCGCCCCTACAGAATCAATCAATCAATCAATCGACCCATGACAAAATTTTGATGACGCCAAATATAGTAATGTCTTTAACGTCTCTTTAATAACGTGTCTTAATACGTTTAATAATAATCAAACCAAAAACTATCTTAGTGATGATTTATTTTGCAAATGATTGTTGATTGATTGTTTGATTTGATTGATTGATTGATTGTTATTGTCACTTTCCTAATAGTTAGTATAGGTAATACTGTAACAGGCTTAACTTTTAGCCAATTTCCCATACACAACAGTACTAAAAATATTGCATGTTTTAATACTTTTTTATATTAATTATCTGTGAAAATTAATTATCTGACTATAAGAAACTTTTACATCTTATTTAAAAGTATTCGTTGTAGTTTACACTACTTATTAAGGATCTAAACCTTGTTAACAAAAGTGTTAAGAAAAAGGTTAACATTTAAGATATTGTCTACAATAAGCATTAGGTACCTTTTTGAGTTCTTCAAATTTTAAAAACAATACATTTGGATCATTTCTTCTTTCCCAGTAGCTCAGCACATTTTTCCAAAACGGAGCAAAGCATACTAAAACATTGTAAAACAAGACTATTGTTAGAAACTGTGTTATTAAGTAAACAGATTGAAAATCATTTTTTTTTATGTAATAACAAATAAAAATATGGTTAAGAATACAAATAGTTATAGTATTGCATATTATAATAAAAATAATTATAGTTCCTGTTATCTAAATTGCAAAAATATAAATTTTCTTTTATCTATAAAAATGGGAACTGTTATGTACACCAAGGCATACTTTTAGGAAGGGTTTCTCTGCGAACTGGGTAGGAAAACTAATTTTCTATGGTTATCCATATGTAATTTTCATTTTAGAAAACTATCTCAATAAAGTATTTAGCCTACTTAATTTTTCATCTTTATAGTGTTGTGAGATATTATGACGTATAACTAGGAGAATAATCTCATTCTACAGTATAACACTGTTAAATGATGAACTTATGGTTCATTGTGATTGTAGTATGGTATTAGCACAACCAGAGTTAAAACTCACAGGAGTCGTTGATGAAGAGTGTAGCGAACTCATCAAAACTCCCCTTGTACCCTTCCAACAGACGACAGTGGTGGTAGTATGATAGACAAGTGTCTTTCACATTGCGAGCGATGTATATTATCTAGAAGAACAAGTATCCACATGAGTACTGTAGTTGACAACTGAACAATCATAAAATCATTTGCACCTTATTGGGCACCTGACCATCAACATCTTTGCTTTACCATGCACACACAAATTCTTTGATTAATCTATGCTAATAAATCAGGCATCATCTCAAAGGTCATCATCATTGATAGTTAGCAAATTTGACAAAATTCTATCACTGTCTGGCTGTCTCAGCAAATGGATCACAACACATTAAATGTTTTGTATTGGCCTACTCATAGGAATCCCAGACGTCCTCCTTTTCCCGGACACGTCCTCTTTTTGGGTACAAAAAAAACGTCCAGGGGGATTTTTGGCAATACTTCCAAATGTCCGGGATTTTGACTTTGTGAGAGAATAAAAAGATTTTTCAGCAAGTATTAATATTAGCAATCAGCTTTTATAAGAAACTAGGTGAAACCCGTCGAAATCGACGGTCACTGTCTCTTTGCTCATTATTCATCTACGGAAAGTTAGGTGTAGTGGAATATACTTGAAGTGAAGTTGGCTTTTACTCTTGAACTGTTAGGGACCTCCTCGTTTATATGGTTGTGCGGCTTCTTTGGCAACAAATAATTCCAATAACATAACAATGCGGCATTTCCAAAAAGCAATAAATACTGTAAATTGGCTGTTACGTAAATATTGACGTTTACATGCATTGTTAAACAACGTATCTTATAAAGGATGATGTGATCTAGTTTAAAAGGAATATGACCTTTCTGTCATGACAGTAGCTGCTTGAATAGTATTTACTCTTTGTGCCTTTTTTATAGCCAAAATGTCGTGTTATTTTAAATCATGTTAACAACCCAGTGAGCCACGGTCCGTAATATAGACCACTTAAAATAATTTGTCAAGATAGGTACCATTTTAGGTCAGGTTTCTGTGTTTGGATGTTATTACACACGATAAGAGCACAATAAACTTCTTCTGCAGATAAATAATCTGCTGGAGAAATATAAGCCGAATTATAAATGTCACAATGTGACTTTGAGCATTTTGTAACTATATGGGTACGCTACAAAGTATTTTTGAGGCTGCTGCTCAGTGCACTTTAAGAATATATTTTTAGAGATAAATTAAATGATTTTTGTTGCTGAGTAGCGTTACTAAACATGCACAACCCATTTCGTTACCTACTCTAATAACATTCAAAGGCTCTCTAAGAGTTCAAATTCTTATTTGTATACTTATCTATATTAGGTTTTCATTAGGCTGAATTAACAACATCGAAGTAACCTCTATGAAAAGTCTGTAGTAAATTGCAGTTAACAGCTTAATGACTTTCTAAATCATGCACATATTTTTACATAAATATTATAAAATGTTTTATCCAGTGGCTGTAAACTACTATTAATTTAGCAAAATATGGACACTGCTCAAATGGGCAACGTGCCCTTCTGCACTTGTATAATTTTGTATTGTATTACACAATCGAAGATTTTTCCAATGATTGAAAACATGTATAACAATAATCTCGTGAACCTCTGATGATCTGTAGAATAATATGATAAAATATAGGCAAAAGTGGGGGAAAAGGCAGACAACAACTCGTACAACAGATAATAGATAGTTCAATAAGAAATTACTGTAAGAGTTCTGTGATAAAAAGAATTTCCACTGATTTCGTAATGGAATGTTATATTGCAAAACATGACATGATACAGAAAAAAATAAATTTTTCCTACAGTCACCCGACAAAGTTGGCTTCCTTGTACTGTTTATAGTACAGAAAGCTGCTAATTGCTGCATATTTATACTTTGCCGTACGGTTTATACTTTGTCGTACGGTTTATACTTTGCCGCACATCAGGATTCCAACGAAACAACACAAAACAGCGTGGTTCTATAATGCACGTAATCCGTGTACGCTTGGAAATAGGTTGGCAACACTTAAAGATAATAATACTATGAGCAGCTGATTGACTATTATAACTACGATTTAACCTCTCATTTCGTGTTTATAGTTTCGGTATTTCTGAACTTTCTGGACTTTTCTTTTAAACGTATTTAAAACATTCCTACGATCTTAATAAACAAGAAAATACCTTCAAAGCATTTTTTTAGGTGTGGAAACCACTTCAAATTATAAAAACATACGGAACTATATTCTCAAAACGCGGAGCACATTTCTTGCCGAGGAAAAACAGCGGAGTGATACAGACCGCGGGTACTACTTTCTCTAGGGCACCATTTGTGTTGCCAGCTGAACCTAAAAACGTGTTATATAGTGTTTGAAAGACTAATTATTTATATGCCTTATAGTGACTGTAGGAAAAATATAATGTGTAACACGAGTGAAAAAGGCCTTTGCTGCACTCGAGATCATTACGCACTCGCCTGCGGCTCGTGCGTAAACATTGCTCTCGTGTGCAGCAAAGTGCCACTTTCACCACTAGTTACACAAATAACTATTAAAATCAGAAAATAGCATTGCAAATACTTCTTTTAGACAATTTAGTAACTCCCAATAAATGTGTGTTGTTTAAAACACAATTGAAAAATCAACAGCTGTTTCATTAAAAAGTATTATCCACATGGTCAAAACATAAACAAATCTGTAGAGGGATCTTTAAAGGCTTTTGGGGCAGAGCCCTAAGGGAATTTACTTCGTTTGTCTTTTGATAACTCATCTACAGACCATGACCTTTCTTTTGACACCCCTACCAAGTTTCTACGCCCAGCCGTTCTCTCAAATTAGTGGAGACGAAGTTTCCAATTGAATTTCTAGTTTCCTCCATGTTAATCTTATGGGAAAAAATCCAACTTTAATGGAAAATCCTGCCCAAACTAATAAAGATATCAAAAAACGAAAAACACTTTGCAAAACTACAGATCAGGGCAATTTTTTTGACACTTTAATCATCAAAATCGGTCCGAAAATGAGAGAGGAGTTCTGTTCACAAAAATCGGCTTAGCGTATTATATATATAGATCGTCATCATAACATTAAACTAGGTTAAAATACTACACTTTAATAATATCTTACGTATAAAAGTGTCATTTCCTCTTTCTTTAGATAAAATTTCGTGTATAACGTACGCTAGAAACCATTGGAAATACTGTAGAACCAAACGGAACGGAAGGCGAACAATGGGTTTCCTGCTTTGCCTGACTCTGCTGACTGTAAACTGAATAACTCTGCTCACTATACTCCGTTCAAACAGCCGTGGCACCTGACGGATTAGGAGATTTTTTTTTAAATTTCAATATTAAATCATTCATATTTAGAGCACCTGATATCATATTTAAGAATAACACTACCCAATTGGTACGTTGCTAGCCACAAAACAACAACAAAAATGGTAGTGTCTCAGACTTGGATGCGGAAGGGACAGATTTAATTCCCGGCACAACCACTCACAACCACAAAAAAGTTGCACAAAAACTTTATTCTCACATTGACCCCTTGTAAAATGCCACTGGCATATAAAAAAATTAAAACACTGAGAACCAACTATTCAGGCGGTAGCAGTGACGGGACGCCGACGGCATCGTTAATTGGGTAGTGTACTTTGTGTAGGTTAACTGCAGTCGTGTTGGGTGCTAGTTCTTAAACACTTCTTAGATAAAATAAGTTCTCTGGTTCAAAATCATGGTCTGATTTTGGACAATTTCTGTTTAGCATGCACATTGGCACCAGTTAAAAGGGTGTTTTTGTAAATCAAACATGCTTGAATGTGTTGTAATGTTGCGGTATTCCTTTGATATTAAAACCACAAGTCTCAATAATAAAAAAAACAAAACATGACATCATACGAGTACAAGTTTATTTTTAACATTTTTTTGACCTTTAAAAAATAAACTGGGAAGCTTGAACACATTAAACTAGGTCCTCAAAATAGCTTAAAAACTACTAATTTTAGCACGTTATTTCCAAATTTTTCCCGGGGGAAGGCCCCCGGTGACCCCCCCCCCCCAAAAATATATGTCTAGTACCGCCCTTGGTGAGTAATTTTGTCCTCTTTTTTGATGGAGGGTCCCTGGGAACCCTACCTACTCATGACTCCTCTGAATGCTAATGAATCGGCAATCATAAATCATACAAAATTATTACAGCAGTTTGATTGGCATTTTAAATTATGAGCTTTAGTGAATTTCCCACATAAGTAGGTCTTGTGGTAAGTCCTAGACCCCTGACAGATTTTTGTTTTTGTTTTGTGGTCCCGAGAGGCCAAAAACCCAGTATTATGAAAGTTCACTACCCTCTGGATTTTACTCTAAACTCTTTTTTATAAAACCAGCGTTAGTTTTGACGCGTTTTGGTGGGTGAAATAGGGTTTTTTTAACTTGTGGTTTAAATCATCAGTTAGTTTTAACCGAAGATTAACCAAACATTGTTAGTGTGAATTTGGTGGAATCGGGCCGTAATAATTAAGTTCGTTTAAACAATATGAATGCAATAATTAAATTTGTGGGTTTATTTTGTTAAGTTATAGTTGAACATGGTGTATTATGTCACCCATAATCTCAGCATGGCGAGCAGGGAGCAGGGTAATCACTTACTTACCATTAGTCAAACATATAATACCTTGGCATTATTTTGGCGTCTCTGAAGCTGAAGAGGCAGCAGGTTGAAGGGCATATGAGACTTGACAAACCTTGGACTGGGCAGATCCGAGATGTAGCCTGTAGCATCCCTCACAAACCTCGGCACCTCAAAGTCTGGGTATTGTAACAGCAGCTTCTCATAGTTGAACAGGATTGTGTGTCTGCTCAAACATAATTACTTCACTAAGATACGACATAATTTGTTTACATATTAAAAGCTGGATATGAATGCAGGGTGAGTATAGAATGGAGTGAAAGATCTATGTAGACAAAGATGTAGCTTTGTTACTGACACGATCAGCTGTTTCTATAGCCAGGATTATTTATCAAAAGCCCAATGATAAAGGACATCTGGGGTTCAGTTTAGAACCATCAAGAGCACGGAGAGCACCTCAAACCTTTATTACTTAAGTGTACAGAGTATGTCATACTCACAGATAAATTAATCATCAGTTCTTATCTTTAATTTCTACAAGAAAGTGTAAAGCATTTTAAATATTGGACCTCTGAGGTTTATCACAAATGGATCAAACACTTTAAATATTTGTACAATATTCCCTCTTGAGTAACATTTTAATTAAAAAAATAAATTTAAAACAATAAAAAGAACAATGTTAATATTGAAGTACAGTATGTTGTTCACATACTCATTCATACTATAAATATATTGATTGACTTACTCAAGAAATGGGAACCTTTCAGGTAACTTGACTTTAGCTCCTTCAAAATCTAGGTCATTTGCTATGCACCATACCATTTCTTGAGTCCATGTTGTTCCTGAAATATCATGCTTGAATAAACAGCAAGAAAATTAAAACAAATACCTAAATAGCCATATAAAATCCTATTATTGGTTTTATTGAAAATAGGCTTTACCTTCGTCAATGCAGCTCAAATAATGGTGTAACTACGTTGGTTACGGCTGTTTCAGCAATACAATGCCATCGTCAGACTACGAAATCTCAGCTGAAGGTGTTGAAGTTAAAACACCTTGGTTATTTATTGTAGTTATATCTATTGATTCCATTTTCCAACTTGGTACGTGTATGATGACTAATAGGAACTATTCTTTTGCAAAACATCAAGTTTTTACTTTGTATAATATTAAAATGACAAAAAGTATGGCAATTTAATTACCTTTACAGAAATGTATATTTTGTATAGGGTCATAACACAAAATAAGGGAGAATAATAAAATTTCTGAAGTTAAAACTAAAAAAAAATGGGCAAAACCAATAAATTAGCAGGTATTACCATTATAAAAATGAAATTTTGTCTCTAGAGAAATGGTCATAAAGTGTTATGACGCTATACAAATTGTACATTTCTGTTAAGGAAATTGAATTTCCATCCTTTTTGTAATTTGTAACCTTTTTATAAATCCTATGGTTTTTAAGCTATTAAGCTTTGAAAAATTAAAATGGCCGCTATTTTGAATTTATACAAAGTGGAAACTTGATCGTTTGCAAAAATATAGTTCCTATTAGTCATTCATGTACCAAGTTTGAAGTTCGCACCTTAAGTTGTTTCAAAGTTATCGTAAGTTATGTAAAAAATGCATACACACTGACATACGGAAAACGAAGCGAGATAGGGCTTATGTTTATACGATATTTTTGGTTTGTTTTGACTTGAGGAACATGCCCATGGAGTTTCAGGAGAGAGTTTCGATACACTCTGTACATTAATAAACAAGCACCCTTTTTCTCACTTCTCACTTGCAATTTGAGAATATTTATGTTAATTGTATCAAAAATAGGAATTCAACTTTTCTTATGGAGATTTAACATGGAGCTAAGCCTATACAGAATTAATAGACAAGCATGTTTATTTAAAACCTTTTTTCTCAGCTCCTGTGCATCGCAGGGAAAATCTACGCATACTGTTAGAAAGATATTTGCCTTTAGTTGTGCAGAATACCTTTTATATGTTAAACTGTAAGGCTAAAAAATAAACACAAAAATTAAATAAAATAAAAAAAATTACAGATGTGTTGCCATGCTGGTGACGCAATAACAACAAAATATAAACAGAAAACCAAAACAAATTAAAAATAAATCCCAATCATATGTTTTCTTTAAAGTAGAGATGAAAATAGATGGAGTTTTCAGTTTTATTTTATTGTTTGGTATATTTGTCAGTTTGGCAATCGCCTAATACCTTTTTCCTTTTTTACGTTACTGTACCTAATAAAACCAATATTTGATATCTATTATACATTATGTGTCTGTTTTATAGTGTTTTAACTTTAACCACCCAAACAAATTACACACAACCAAATAAGGCTCGTCCCTGGTACTTATGATTATGAATATTATTGATTATTGTTGTTATGAATAAGTAAGACAACAATTAAAACATCATTGTAAGGTTTTATGTTTAAAATCAAACGGACATGACAGAATAACGGAAATGAACTGATTACTTGATGGTTATTATGGTATTAGTGGATGACCCAAAGCACAATCTATAGTCTATGGAATCCCTCCATGTCCATCATGGAGTTACTGTAATCTATTTTGTACCTGCCATACTAGCATCATAGATAAAACATACTCCCATGATGCCAGTTAAATCGTTCTTTAAAAAAGTATTGTTTTATATCATACTAACTATTTATTTATAGTTGCAAATATAATTGATCATGTTAAGATTTATGTTACTTTCGTACAGAGTAAATTACATAAATGCAATATCATTCGCAATATAATTGATGTCATTATTAAATTTGTCAGTTCGTGTGGAGACACGGAAGTGCGGAAGTGCCATATCGAAGCTTGGTACATGGCCTTGGGTAATCAAACATCATTGTGAACTTGCTCGGTGAAACCTGCGACCTTGATCACAGGCACCCGTTGATAGGCGCGCTCGCGTGTGTGTGATTGTGTCTGGACGCCACGTCGAGAAGAGTATTAGCTATAGTCCTTGACACGATCGAAATTAAAGAGCCGAGCAATCACCAAGTGTAAAAACTGCCAAAAGCGTGAAATCGACCGACATGGTGGTTTGCTCTGGAAGATTGCACACGCTGATTAGCCTTCGTGAAGGCGGATAACAATTATCTAGGTACCCTAGAAGTATACCGAGTTTCAAGTTTGGAGAGCCGAGCCTGGGTGGAAATACAATTAAGTACCAAAAAGAGACTTTCGCTCCGAGTGATGAGCAACTATTTACATCATACTGTGGAAATACACAGAGGATACGCGTCCGGTAACCGGACGTGGATTAGGCGTCCGGTAACCAGACGTGGATTAGGCGTCCGGTAGGGGGTCCCGGAACGCCATTACCACAATGATACGATGTTCAGCCATCAGTGATCGTGGTGTAGTGGATAGAGTGCTCGACTGATATGCGAGAGATCCCCGGTTCGAAACCTATCGGTAACTATAACTTTTTGTCACAGATTTTTCTTTGAATGTAATTTCTTCTTAACTGTACATCTTTTGTTAGAATTTTTGGCATTTATAATTTTATGTTATGATGAGAATGGAACCTTCATTTGATTTTTTTCACTATCAGCAAGTTTGGTTGGTTAGGTTAGGTTATGACAGTAACTGCCGGACGCCTAATCCACGTCCGGTTACCGGACGCGTATCCTCTGCGGTGGAAATAACCTACCAATCGTTACAAAATTACACCACATAATTTGAGGTTATATGAAGTCGTCATCAATGTTTACATTTCTGTTGTTTACAAACATAACTTTAAATGTCGTGTGATTATCAGTGTTTTCATAATCTACTGATACATTTTTGATATTATCGAACCGAAAAATTTACCATTTGTGTTTTTCTGTTCCCTCTTTGAAGTTACCCGAAAACGATGAATTAGCGGACTATTTGGAGAACTGCAAAACGGCTGCTTTCCGGACAGTGGTGAAAAATAATAAAGATATAGCTACGAAACTTCAACGGCTGTCATTTTTTACTCGTTTGTCCGTTTGAGTTTGCCGCATTATATTTGACTAACAAATACCTTTAATTTGATTTGATGTGCATATTATCAAAACCTATGCTTACATTTAAGATTTTTTCTGACCCCCCTAAGGAGTCAGCGTAGGTAACACTGAATAATGTTTTTAAATAGTTTTATGTCCAGTGAATTTGTACCAAGTTTCGTAGCTCCATCTTTATTATTTTTTGAGATATTTAACCGTTCGGGACATATTTTCCACCTTGTGTAGTAAATGTTAAGAAAGGTTCAAATAGGTTGCCTAGAAGCGTTTACCTAGGTTCAAACCAATGGACCTAGAAAACTGAAATGTCCATATTCTAAGTAAGTTTAAATACTGCATTTATATTTTGTTTCTTAGACCAACCAGCTTTAAACCAATTTAGCATCGCACCGTCCTACTTTCCCTTTGTGTTATATTCAGTCAGAGAATCTTGATGATAAATTTAGAAAGTCAACAATTCACAACGGCCCGCACTTGTACGTCTAACAATAACTTTGTATACATGTTGTCTTCGTTTCGCTATAAAATAAAAGTGTGAGTCACATTATCACGATTCAACCATCATTTAAATTTATTGAAATTTGTCAGTAGGTAAGAAAATAGTTTTACCCCAAACCAACAACCAAAGGCCAGGTTCAAAGTTGTCGGACGAAATTTGATCTATTTAATCGTTATTTAATATACTAGAAAACTCGTTCGTCTAGCTAGAATGGAACTTACTTCTGCACCTTTTTGCTACGACGAGAGGTATACAAAGAGGGGCTCTAATTTATTGCTTGTGATAGACGAAATCCTAGGGTAAACATTGATTATCCTGTAGGTATATTCATTGATTTGACGACAAGTACCCTCTCACGCGACTAGACGATGCGTATGTACACTATAGCACTTACTCTATTGCGTTATGCTACCCCTAGTGGGAAGAATGTTTAGGAAAAACTACAATAAGGTTATGAATTAAAATTGTCCGATAAACCTACCAATAGAGAGAAGTACGACGAGACAGTGATTGAAATATATCGGTAATAATGTTAATACTTTTTGATGAAATGGCGACCACACATAGTAGGTATTTTAAGCCAAGTATGAATGGAGATGAGTGTAGGATGAGTGGCGCGATCTTGTAGTCTTGTTAGTGACTAAGGCCGACATATTCCGTAGACACAGCTGTTAATTAATAGCCCATACAGTTAATGGCAACTAAGGGACCTACAGTTTAAAGTGGAATCCGAACCACATTTTTGCCTTGGTATATACGAATTGGTCTAATTATCAGGATGGTGTGTAGTTAAGAAAAGGTTTGATCACTTTAATGAGAACCATGTTCATTGCAGGTCTTCTAGCGAGTTTCTTATATAGAAAATAATGCTATTGCCGTAGGTCTAGTCTCATCGTAAGACCTGGACCCAGGACCAATTTATTTTTTCGTTTTATTTATTTATTTATTTTTTTCGCTAAAATAGCATGTTAACCCATTGGAACAAGGGTTTATGGCCTTATGGGGTCGGTAATGGGGTAAAAATTGGGGTCTTTCAATTTTTTACCCTAAAAACAGAAAATTTTGCATTTCTTTCTAGACCATTTTGTAGAGCTTAAAAACAAATAACTTAGTATATTGAAACGTTGTTATGTGCTAGAGGAGAAAATAAAAAAAACGAAATTTTAAAATCCTGTTATTGTTATGAGTTAAGAAGTAAACTATTGTAGTTTATACTTTTGTATGGGTATATTTTAATCAAATTTGGAAAATGTATTTATTTCATCCTATACTTTTAACATTTGATTGAAAACTCCTTTTACCTTCCATATAGCAGTAAACCTAAGTACTAGTTGGATTAATTTTATTTAGATATGTCGTTTTTAAAGATATATTTTGGTGAAAATCCAATTACACGAAAGGGAATTCACTTGGTCTGCAGGTCTGTTGCGGTGGGGGTATTTTTGGTTTTAAATGTAGCTGTTATTTAAAAACAGACACGCATTCTGAAACTCAAAAATTAAGTTACTTAAGTTAAGCTCAATAATCTATTCGGTATAAAGATATTTATGGGATGAATAAATCATTTCCTCGATCGCACGCAATGTGCGTATTACATGAGCCCAATGACTGACGAAAGCTATAAAAAGCCTAAAGCATAAGCTATGCTGAAAACTAAATAAACGTTTTCACCACACTATGATGTTTTTAGCTGATTTAGATACGTTAATAATTGGTGGCTGAAAGTTACGTTTTGCTGGCCATGCCAGCTGTCATAGTCATTTGGGGACCAAGCAGGTTTTTACATCCCTAGGGCCGCAAAATCAGCTGCTCGCTTACTTTCTTAAAACATGAATGCATATTAAATACACAATCAGTATCCATAGCATTGCAACAAAAATGTTTTATCGTCACCGCTGCCTAGCAACTATTTATTATTATTTTTGTTGTGTTGACTGTTAGTTTGCATTATTATTGTGGTGAATAGTGGTTATAGGATATAGTTTGGTGAAAAATAGCGTTCGTACCACGGACCCAAATGGTTTTGCAGCTCTCGATCATTTTAAGTTCTCGACTTTGTCTCGAACTTAAAAACTGTCTCGAGCCTACTCATTTTCGGCCCTAATAGGTACGAAATATACTATTACGAACACTGTGTTTGCGTTTATCGTTTACCCCGTGAAACAAGCTCACGAATCAAATACAGCTGAGTAATTGATTCCCGTGCGTATGACGGGCTAACAGCTAGTATAAGAATACAAAAATTCACAACTAAAAATGATGCTCATGCTGAACTTTTTATTCTATTATAGACCTATAGACAAAATAAAAGATGCGGTTTTGATTACATATATTGTATAAAATCACAGTGAACTTGTTGCCATGCTTTAGGCTGTAAGCAAGTAAGTTACCAGTCTTGGGGAAGCTGCAGACCCAAACGTCCTGTTCGCGTATCTCAAGGTTGAGGATGTCCTGTGCGAATTGTCGGTAGTAGACAGGGAGGACGGTCCCCTGGCATCGTAGATAGCCGTGTCTGAACACTGTGAGGAAGTAGCGGTCTAGGAGCTGCTCGCTCTCGCCTCCCACGGCCGTGTACTCTACAACGGACGGCATCTTACTGTAGTCTGTACAGTGTACAGTGGAGGTGGTGATATAGTCTACCACACGAGGTCAACTACAAGGACACACTGCTACAATGGACCACCTGCAAAACCCGATCAAACGAGAAAAACGCAAAACTCATAAGTGAGACCTCGCAGCTCACGCGGGAGCTCCAACTGAATGTCTCCCATAATCTAACGGTAACAGTTCAATGTTAGCACACTCTGCGCCCATGTTCCACCACTTCGTTAAAGTTCCTGTTCGATTCAAATTGAGTGATATCTGTGAAATCATTTGAACTTTTGACAAGTTCGTTGGCAAAAAAAAATTCGGAATGAACTGTAACCTCATTTATTAAATTTGTATTATAATATAAACTATTTTAAATTCTATTATTTTAATGAAACTTTGAAAAAACTTATAATAGCCTACTGTAAGTCTCTTCACAGTAATATTGGAACGAACCCAATAGACATAATTCTGTCTAGCCTTTCTAAACCATTTTACGAGTACACTTTTTGAAAAAGTTTTAAGTGCACAATCCAAATATATAGAATACCGACGTTGGTTTATGGAATTGAAAATAAGAATCATTCCTAATACTGTACATGTTTTACAGACCAATAATTAGAGTATCCAATTGAAGGACAGTATTTTTAAACATATTGCACCCGATTATGTCATTTCTATTCAGTTACTTATAAACTTTATTAGCGAATTCCCCATACAGGAAATACGCTATTACCGTAAGTCTCATCGTAAGACCTGGACCCAGGACCGATTTATTTTTTCGTTTTATTTATTTATTTATTTTTTTCGCTAAAATAGCATGTTAACCCATTGGAACAAGGGTTTATGGCCTTATGGGGTCGGTAATGGGGTAAAAATTGGGGTCTTTCAATTTTTTACCCTAAAAACAGAAAATTTTGCATTTCTTTCTAGACCATTTTGTAGAGCTTAAAAACAAATAACTTAGTATATTGAAACGTTGTTATGTGCTAGAGGAGAAAATAAAAAAAACGAAATTTTAAAATCCTGTTATTGTTATGAGTTAAGAAGTAAACTATTGTAGTTTATACTTTTGTATGGGTATATTTTAATCAAATTTGGAAAATGTATTTATTTCATCCTATACTTTTAACATTTGATTGAAAACTCCTTTTACCTTCCATATAGCAGTAAACCTAAGTACTAGTTGGATTAATTTTATTTAGATATGTCGTTTTTAAAGATATATTTTGGTGAAAATCCAATTACACGAAAGGGAATTCACTTGGTCTGCAGGTCTGTTGCGGTGGGGGTATTTTTGGTTTTAAATGTAGCTGTTATTTAAAAACAGACACGCATTCTGAAACTCAAAAATTAAGTTACTTAAGTTAAGCTCAATAATCTATTCGGTATAAAGATATTTATGGGATGAATAAATCATTTCCTCGATCGCACGCAATGTGCGTATTACATGAGCCCAATGACTGACGAAAGCTATAAAAAGCCTAAAGCATAAGCTATGCTGAAAACTAAATAAACGTTTTCACCACACTATGATGTTTTTAGCTGATTTAGATACGTTAATAATTGGTGGCTGAAAGTTACGTTTTGCTGGCCATGCCAGCTGTCATAGTCATTTGGGGACCAAGCAGGTTTTTACATCCCTAGGGCCGCAAAATCAGCTGCTCGCTTACTTTCTTAAAACATGAATGCATATTAAATACACAATCAGTATCCATAGCATTGCAACAAAAATGTTTTATCGTCACCGCTGCCTAGCAACTATTTATTATTATTTTTGTTGTGTTGACTGTTAGTTTGCATTATTATTGTGGTGAATAGTGGTTATAGGATATAGTTTGGTGAAAAATAGCGTTCGTCATAGTACGGTGATAGTACGCTACGGTGCGGCGTACTATCACCGCTACGGTGATAGTACGCTATTACCGTAAGTCTCATGGTAAGACCTAGACCCGGCACCGATTTACTTGTACGTTTTGAGGTCCCCAGAGGCCAAAAACACAATCCATCAAATTCACATATATCCGTATACGCTAGTAGTATTGTTATGGGTACCTTGCGCGATGTGCAATTGATGTGCAGTGATGTGCCAGACCACCCACGGTGGCACCTCCCCCCCCCTCCCCCCTGCACCTCCCCCTGCACCTCCCCCTCCCACTGCACCTCCCCCTCCCCCTGCACATCCCCCTCCCACTGCACATCCCCCTCCCCCCTGCACCTCCCCCGCCATGCACCTCCCCACGCCACTGCACCTCCCCCTCCCCCTGCACATCCCCCTCCCCCTGCACACCCCCCTCACCCTGCACATCCCCCTCACCCTGCACATCCCCCTTAGTCATCCTGCACCTCCGGATGTGCCAGACCACCCACGGAGCGAAGTGCTGGTGGCTATCCCTTTGAAGCTTCGATACAATGGAAGCAATTATCGGTGGCGCTCTCTTTGATGTTTCGATACACCGGCACATCCTGGGATGTGCTAGACCTCCAACGGAGAGAGGTGTAGTCGGCTATCCCTTTGATTTTTCAATACAACGGAAAGCAATTATCAGCAGCACTCCCCTTGATCCTAGGATACAAAGATATCCACTTAACAGGTGATTGACAGATCCATTAGTAAGACCATTACATTTGACGAAGGTGAGCAAATCTTGACAAGCATCTAAAAAGCTTTGTTTAGTACACTAACAAAGGTTCCTTTCGAGAACGTTCCTTTGATTGTCGACGACAAAGGAACACCTGTTGTTTACCACTGGATCTTCGTGGAGTTTCCACCCTCCGTGCGTCGTGTCTCTGCCTATTGGCACAGACAAAGAAATCCACTTAACGAGTGATTGACGGATCCATTATTTGAGTTTCTAAAAGCTTTTAGTAAGACCATTACATTTGACGAAGGTGAGCAAATCTTGACAAGTATCTAAAAAGCTTTGTTTAGTTCACTAACAAAGGAAACCTTCTAGAACGTTCCGTCGATTGACACCGACAAAGGAACAAGTGTTGTTTACCACTGGATCTTCGTGGAAGATTCCACCCTCCGTGCGTCGTGTCTCTGCCTTTTGCCACAAGAGCTTCAGTTAGGGTTTGGAGTTCGCTGTGTGCAGTTGTTAGTTTCTTAGCTACCACGCTCAACGGAAATTAGTGAACAGTGTTGTGCAAGTGTTTGTTTGGATTAAATCGTAAGTACTAGAGTTAATATTAATACATAATAAGTGTATAATAGTATTACTACACATTTTAGGAGATTTAACAATTATAATAACTGTCTTTGGCATATTGTGTAATCATCGAGTCAAAGGCAGTGTTTATTTTTTTAAGAGTCTATCTCAGGAAAAAAAAAATTATTTTAATATTATTGTACTTTAAACAAATTGAAATCCATTAAAATCAGTTGTAATTATTATACATGTCTTTATCATATTGCATAAACGTCTAGTCAAAGTCAATGTTAATTTTCTGTGAGTCTATTTTGAATAATATTTTAATATTGCTAATTCATTTTATTTTAAAGATAAATTTATATTATTAAAAGAAGTACTCCTGTCTGTAATACGAGGCGTTATCATATTGCAAAATCATCGAATCACATTAAACATTACTATGTTTCTTTGAACAATATTTCTAACACATATACATTAAAAATAAGTTCAAATTTTTTCAATTCAATTCAATTCAATCAATTTCATTCATGCAATTCTTAAATTAATTACATAATCCCATGTGCCATGCAAAGCACGCGCGGGATGAAAAACACATTTCATTTTCTTGTTTCTGGCAGCAAACAGTTCATTTTTCCTTCTTTGTAACTTTAACAGAACAGTGAGTAGACATTTCCTATTGCAACAGTTTTAATCATATAAATAACACTTATGTTATAAATATAAAAAAAAATTAGAATAATTTAATAAGAACACGGTTTTTAGAAAGACAATAAATTCTACATGCAAATATAAATATAGTTATTTATCTAAAACAAAGCTAAAAATAAGTTACAGATTATTTATGCTATATTATGAATGATAGGAAGCAACAAAGCTTTTGACTTTATAAAAATTTTAAAAAATAGTTTGTTGTGTGGGTGCGCGTGCGTGTGGGTGCGCATGCGTGTGAGTGTCTCCCCCTCACCCCTGCACCTCCCCCTCCCCCTGCACCTCCCCCTCCCCCTGCACCTCCCCCTCCCACTGCACCTTCCCCTCCCACTGCACCTCCCCCTCCCCCTGCACATCCCCCCCCCCGCCCCTGGTCATCCTACACCTCCGGAACTGAGTGGTTACTATATACTGCATACGGTATTAATTTGTTTTTTTTTTACTTAAATGTTATTCTATTTTTTGAATATGTGACATTGGTTCAGGACAGGTTTAGCTTAAATTTTAGACTACACTGGCATAATCAAAGATATTATTTAATTTTTTTTATGAATAATTAATTATTATTTCTGTCGCGTGTCTTGCTGTAGATGAACGGAGACGTGCAATCACCACCGCCGCCGACGTACCTCGGTCCGAACGTGTGTCCCGTGTGCGATCGACCATTCTCGTGTCATGAACACGCCCTGCACCATTATCACACGGTCCACCTACAGACCGGTGGATACGAGTGTGAATGTTGTGACAGGACGTTTTCTTGCCATGATCATGTTCGACAGCACTATGCGGTGACTCACGCGTCGCACTGTGGTCCGTTACCAACTCCGCCGCAGATTCACCATCAACGGTTTGAGTCGCCGGAGATTGACGACGATGATGACGACAATGCATCGGGGACGATCGAAGAGCTGCTCGACGTGCCTATGCTTACTGATAGTCAGCTAGAACCTGAAGGTTTGTATATTAATAAAAAAAAAAAATAAATAAATAAAATAAAGTTAATCGTATGCATTCATTCGTTTTAATGACCGAATTTTTTTTCTACATTGACAGGATAGAATTATTCTTTCACATCTGAACGAGGAGAAGATTATTTATAAATGGCTCATAATTAAATTTTAATTTATTTTAACAAAAAAAAAAAAAAAAAAAAAAAACTCATTGCAAATAGGTCAAAAGAATATATATTTATTTAAATATTCTTTCAAAATATACGACATTAACTATTCTGGGGGTCGTTATTGTTTACTATAGAAGCTGAGACAGCCACATGTCGGTGCTGCATGGCGTCGTTCGGGAGCCGGCGTGAGCTTCGGGATCATCTTCGGGTGACCCACCTCGTCAGCGTCCAGTCGACCCTGGACGAATGGGCCGGTCTCAGCGAGGACGAGGACGAGGACGAAGACACCAACGGGGCTCGTCAGATGCTCGTCGATAATGTTCGGGGAGGTAATAAGGATATGATTTATATATAAAAAAAATAAATAAATAAATAAAAGATAAATTTAGTTAATAGATTAATGTTTCAATACAAGATTCTTTGTTATTCGGTTTATAACATAAATTTTATTTATAAACCAATTTATAAATATTCTTTTCTACTCAGTTTATTATCTACAAAAAGAAATATTTATTTAAAATTTCTTCCAAAATAAATAGATAAATTATTTATTAATAAATTCATTCAATTCCTTTCAATTTAGTTTTTATAAAAAAAAAATATCTTTATGATTGGATTTATTTCAATAACGATTGTTCTTTACAATTAGCTGCTATAAATTAACAATCGATTGAAGAAACTGATCATTTGATTTCAGAGAGCCGTTCTGCTAGTATGCGAGAGGAGGCAGACATGATGGCTGGTCCATTGTCCAAAGGAGACAGTGTCAACGACGTCGACGACGACGACAATGTAGACCACAACTCGTCACCCGACCATTCTATTATCGGTAATTATTATTTGTACTTAAAATATATATATCCTATTTGTGAAAAAAGTCTTAATTATCTTAAACATAAATAATCAAAATAAATTAAACTTGATTAACGTAAAGTAAAAAAAAAATATATGTATATATATAAAAATAAAATAAAATAAAAATAAATTAATAACATAATTGAATAATAAATTAAAATGTATTGATTGAATTGTAAATTAAAATGAAAGGATTGAATTATAAATCAAAACTAATTGACTGAATAATAAATAAAAATGCTATTGATTCAATTGTAAATAAAAGTTTTATTGATTCAATTATAGATTCAAAAAGAGTTATTAAATAAATCAAATATTAATTAAATATTTTGTTTGTTTGTTTATCTAAGATTTGACGACCCCGTCTCCCACCGGCGCTTCATCGGTGCCATCGCCGTCGCCGTCGCCGCCGCCGCCGCCGCCGCCGCCGCCGCCACCGCCACATCAGCAGCAGCAACAGCCGCCGCCGCCACCACAGCCCCATCAACTCTGGCGTCCGTGGCAGCAGCAGCAGCAGCAGCAGCAGCCCGACACCCCCACAGCCATCACCACCGCCCCCAGCGACGCGATACGTTTGTCCGGACTGTGGTCGAGCCTTTGGCAGAAGATTTTGCCTCAGAAGACATATGGAGGCCAACTGTCCGGCAGCGATATCCCTCAAGAGATTTCGGTGCCCTGAGTGCGGCCGCCAGTTCAAAACAGAGTTCAGCATGAACAGACACTTGCGTTTTCACTGTAGGTCGAAGAGGGTGAAAATATGGGGCACCGAGGATTCTCCTCCACCACCCCCACCGCCACCACCGACACCGCCTCCACCAACTGCAGGACCGTCCAATCAACATGGAGGCGGTGGCAGCCAAGGTAGTAGTAGTTACAGCCCTAGTGGTAGTGGTAGTGGTAGTGGTAGTGACGAACCGTCAGAAATTCCGGGGAATATTGCACCTGAGAATTTTGAAGAAGTCGAGACGGCGTTTCGCGGACGATTAAAAACGTACAGATTACGTGACGAAGCGCCTTCTCGGCTTACTATCCCGGAGTTTCTGACTCAATTGTTTGAGGATATTGTAACGCTTATGCACCGCATATTGGAACACGTGACAGCCATCAAGACCAACCTGTGGCTAGATTGCGAATTCACGAACGTTCACGACCAAACGTGTCGACGCGCCTTTAAGACAAAGAATGTCGCCGTTCTCCGGTCCACCGACATAGATGAACTGTGTAGTAATTTGTTTCAAAAGTTGGTGGACGAAAAGGAGGCGTGCGAAATGAAGGGCTCGGGCTGGACCTTCGCGAGGATCGTAGACATGGAGATCCGCGTCAATGTTTACCGACCTCTCGGAGGTAGCTCGTACGTCCCGTTGCCCCAAAGCGTCGCTGCTAAAAAGGCCGTGATCAACGTGCTGAATGATCGGGATCAAAAATGCTTCATGTACGCCATTTTGTCCAAATTTATTCATAATCCCTATCGTCACCAGCTAAACGCCACGGACTTTTCACCCGAGTTCCGTGCGCGAATTGATTTAGATTTTTCCCAATTAACTTTTCCTGTACGGCTGGAGCAAATCCCGACATTTGAGAAGAGAAACGTTGGAGTAAGCGTAAACGTGTACGGATTGGATCGGGTCCGGACTACACGGAGAGACGGTCAATTAACATCAAAGTACGAATACATCGTATATCCACTCCGTGTAGTAGACCGAGAACTCGATGACCATTTCGACCTCTTGTACCTGTCAGATCATGAAACTACACATTATGCACTCATCAAAAACTTCGAGAGATTGGTCAGGAGCCAGATCACTCGACACCATGGTAGATTGTTCATTTGCAAGCGCTGTTTCGCTCATTTTGACAACACACCGACAGTTGACGGTAAACGGGGTGAGCAGCGACTTGCAGAACACAAGAAATATTGTTTAGACCATGCGCCGTTGCGCACCGATCTGGCTCCTAAGAAACACATTAAGTTTGATAGGTACGAGCGTACACAGCGACAAAGATTTACTATTTATGCCGACTTTGAGTGTGCGCTCGTACCATACGATCAAGAAGACGACCAACCTCTCACAGATCCACCGACAGTTCCCCCTCCGGATGAAGATCCAGCAACACAGCGAGGGGGAAAACCACATAAAAACAATAGACCGGATTCTGATCATGTCAGGACAAGGAAGGTTCACAGACCGTACGCGTACGCTTACTACGTTCGTGATAGCCACAGGTTAGGAGCCAATCAAGAGGACCGCGGTAACACGTTTTCGGAACTTCGTCTCTATAGGGGTGAGAACGCTGCGCATCATTTTATGGAATCCATCAAGAAAGACGTCCGGCGTATAGGAGATGTTTTGTACAAAACACGCCGGACCGAACCACAATTAGATGCGCAGCAAGAAGCGGAGTTTCGTGCCGCCACCAGATGTCACATCTGTAAGAAACCATTCGTCGACGGTGACGGTGACGGCCGAAACGATCCAGCAGTTCGTGATCACCAACACTCACCCCCTACACGTTTCGAGGTGCAGCACATCGGTCTTGCAATTTAAAATTCAAGGAGCAAGACACGATACATTGCTACTTCCACAATTTGAGCAATTATGATGCTCATTTTGTGGTAAGAGAGCTGGCCATAGACGGGGGTGACGTAAACGTACTCGCCAACACAGAAGAAAAATACATCTCCTTCAGTAAACGATTCGTACATGACGGTGCGAATCGTCACAACCGACTCACACTTAGATTTGTAGATTCTTATAGATTTTTGTCCCGAGCCTTGTCAAATTTAGTTTCCCTTATGCCAATAGAACATCTTAAAATCACAAAATCCTTTTTTCCTGCCGATGCTGACTTTGCATTAGTACATCGCAAAGGAGTTTTTCCATACGAGTACGTAACGTCACTCTCGGTATTGGACGAAAACGTGTTACCGCCACCAGAATCCTTCAGAGACAGCCTACGCAAGGAGGACGTAAAAGAAGAAGATTATGCTCACGCCCGACGCGTATGGTCACACTTCAATTGCACAACCCTCGGAGACTATGCCGACTTGTATTTGAAAACAGACGTGTTGCTGTTGGCGGACGTCTTCGAGGGCTTTCGGGACCAGTGTCTGGAACATTACGACCTCGATCCAGCCCACTGGTTGACCTTACCGTCGTACGCTTGGGACGTGATGCTTTTCAAAACTGACGTGACCCTGGATACCCTACAGGACGTAGATATGTACCTGTTCTTCGAGAAAGGGATCCGGGGTGGCTTGACCCAGTGCGCAACCCGACACGCTGTCGCCAATAATAAATACACCAACGCTACCACCGTCAACAATCCTTCAACATCAGCAGGTGGTAGCAGGAGTAGCAACAATAAGAGGCGAATTGAAAATGGCGTCAGCCGAGACGGTCGGTTCGCACCTTCGACTAGTGTTAGCGCCGTAGATAACAACAACCACATATATGGAGATTATATTATGTACTACGACGCGAACAACCTATACGGATGGGCCATGTCGCAGTCGCTCCCGTACAAAGATTTCGAGTGGCTGTCGCGTCAGGAAATAGACGAATTGGTTATCGAGGACATACCGGCAGACGGAGATGTAGGCTACGTCTTGGAGGTGGATTTGGAGTATCCACGAGATCCTCGACTCCATGACAAACACCGAGACCTACCGTTCTGTCCGGAACTGCGGAAAGCGCCTCGAGACCAATTGCCATATGCGGACGACGTCCTCCGCACATACAGCGTAGGCAAATCTGCTAAACTAATGGTCACCCTGTTTGATAAAGACGCATACGTAATCCATTATCGAGCACTTCAGCAGGCGATGGACAACGGATTGCGTGTGCGTCGGATACATCGTGTTCTGCGCTTCAAGCAGCGAAAGTGGCTACAACCGTACGTGGCGATGAATACCAGACTCAGGCAGCAGGCCAAGAACAAGTTCGAGGTGGAACTATTTAAGCTTATGGTCAACGCTGTCTATGGTATGAGCCTCCAGAATGTAAGAAAACATATTAACATAAAATTGGCTACAAACCCGAAAACGTACACCAAGTATGTGGCCAAGTCTAATTTCAGTGACCGGACGTGGTACAACAAAGACTTGGCCCTACTACACATGAAGAAAGTCCGCGTCATCTTGGACAAGCCGGTGTACGCGGGTATGTGCATTCTGGACCACAGTAAGACGTGGATGTACGGATTCCACTACCGTCTGCAAGAGCGGTATGGAATAGATCGGCTCAGACTTCTCTACATAGACACAGACGGGCTGATCTATTTAATCCGTACCGTAGACGTCTACGAGGACATGATGAATCACCTGGACGACTTCGACACCAGCAACTATCCCCGGGACCATATCTGCTACGATCCAACCAACGCCCGGGTCCTGGGGAAATTCAAGGACGAAGCCAATGGGGCGATCATTAGTGAATTCATCGGCCTGATGGCGAAACTGTACTGCTTCATGTTCCTGCGGAGCGATAGCAGCGAAGACGGTGTCGGCGACGGTTTACCACCTGTGAAACGGGCCAAGGGGGTGAATCGCGCCGTAGTGGCCAAAGGCCTGACTGTAGACGATTACAGACGATGTCTACAGGAACAGCGGGTCTTGTACACGGATAACGATCGGTTTCAGTCCCGACACCACATAATATACTCCGTTGTGGTGTCGAAACGATCGATGGCGCCGTACGACGACAAACGTTATATCGAAGAGGACGGCGTCAATACGTTACCGTGGGGTCACTATAAAATTCCAGCGCACCGGGCAATGCTTTTGGCTCCAGAAGACAGCAACGGGAACTCCAGTAGATGCCACAGTCGTCGCAACATTGCATCGTCACCGTCAGCGACAATGGATGCGAGCGATAACGACGTTGACATCGAAGAAGTAGATTGAAGCAGTACAACAATAACATCTACATAGTGCGCGTGTTTGCGGTGCATAAGCCTCGGATCGTCGTCGTGGTGGTGATGGCAAAGACAATTGACGGACAACAACTAGTTAATTATATTAGGAACCAAATATACTAGGAATTAAATTTTATTAGGTAATAAATTCTAATTTATTTAGGAATCAATTAGTATTGAATTAGTAACAATTTTTAGTTACTAATTTCATTCAGATTTTATATTGAATAAAGTAATAAATTAATTTAACTGTGATATTAGATAAAAAAAAATTGTTTTAATTTAATATTTATTTATATGATGTTATTATAATAATAAAATATATAGTGAATTGTCACTAACTTGTTTTGATTTATATAGAGTCATAATGGTAAATAAAGCAAAACCAAATATTTTTCAATATAAACATGTGTTTTTATTTTTCCCAAATTTACTAATTCTAATGTACATTAGATAATTATAAATATATATTTTTTTGCAAAAATTCAATTCGATATTTATACAATTCAAATAGAAAGAAAAACTCAGGTAAGTGTATGGTATGGTCAGTGGTGATAAAGCATATGGAAGAGTCTTCGGACCAGGAAGTCGTTGTTGGCTGCATCGGTGGGTGTGATGACAGAAGAGGTGTCACCGTTGAACAGCTGTACAAAATCGTTCATTGTCTTGTCGTACATTATGCGACAGTACAGGTAAGTTAGACAGTAGTGTCCACACACGGAAGTGTCGTGGCGTTGGTGTTGGTACTTGTTCGAGACGTAACGACGAGAATTTCGTCTGAGAAACTGTTGGTATTCGGCCAAAAACGGTTGACGGCCGAAACTGTCGAAATATTCTATATGCGTAGCTTCACTGTCCATGTAGAAGGCCACCCAATGTTCCCCGCTTTCCGTGTGCGGCATTGTGTTGACTACTATGGCCGTCAAAGGTTCGATACGTGTTGGCAGGCGGTCTGACGCGTACACTCCTGTGTTCGCTATTTTCTCGCGTGGTAGTTGAGACAAATATTTCGTGATGTCGGTAGTATTCATTATCATTTAATTATTATAATTCTTCGTAGTCGTAGCCGTCTCCTTCTTCGTATTTGTTGTCCTCGTTCTCTTCTTCTTCTTCTTCGGAAATGGTATCGAGACCGCTGATACCACTGCTGTTGATCGATGTAGTCGTCACTGTCATCGATGCTTGGGTTATCAGTGACGGTGATGATGCAGCCGCAGCTGTTGATATACCGTTGTCAACTTCGTCATTGTAGCAAGTCCTCAACTGTTGTCTACTACAAAGGTAGCACGACGACAAACCGCAGTGTGCGTTCTCTTTTGTGGCAGCGGAAGTAAGCAGTAACCAACCGCGTAAGAGAGTGCAGTTAGACAGTGAACAACGGTGTTTTACGCTCTTGTGTTGACCGCATCGCAACACGTTGGCAGACAGTAGATTACCGACCGAAGCCAGTGATCCACAACCCATATCGCTCAAGTCCACCACAACCGTAGTCGAGGTGGTAGCAGCAGCAGCAGCAGCAGCTATCTCGTTGGTCCATCTGTCGTACTTGTTATTCTGTGCGAAAATCTGTCCGATAGTCATACCGTCCGACGCGGTGACGATTAAATTCTTGACGACATATTCTTTCTTTTCCACTCCTTTCACATAGACGACACTGCGACGTGAGAGACATGTGCGCAGTTTATCAATCAACACGTAGTAGGGCACGTCACCACGATTCCAGTCGAGTCCGTGACAGTGTTTGGTCAACCAGTAGGACTCTCTGAGTTTATCTGCGGACAGTGAATCACGATCGAACGGCGCACGTGCTACGTGATGTAGTAACAAAGTACCGGTTGACACGTCGACCACACTGGCCTCTTTCACTATGAATTCGTTGTTGTTGTTGTCCTTGAAACATTGTAAGTCCAAAACAACTGCTGTAGATTCCTGTTTATAACTATGTGTTGTTGTTTGTGTCTGCTGGCGCGACGGAGCGTGACGGTAACAACGATCCATCACGGTCGAATGTCGATGTTAGACTGAGCTGAGTGGCGGTGACGTAGGCATGAGCTGCGGATGCTCATGTATTTTTGTTTTATTTGTTGTTGTTTTTATCCACTAAAATCCACGGACACGTTGCGGTGTCGATCCACTTCGATGACGTTGTCTAATTCGGCGTACACTATACAGTTGACGGACGCGGCCAACGCTTCTTTGAATTGCAGTTCGATGCGTAAATTACCGTTACGCACCAGGTTCCAGTGACTTGATTCACCGGCCGACATGTCCGGCGTCAAGTCGAACGCCATCAAGCAGTAGCCATTCGGATACTCCGTTCTGTCGATCTCGTTGCCCTTGTCGGCGAACTGTATTCCGGTGCCGGTGAACAACGTATGATATGCGAGAGCGTACAGTTTTGAGTCGCCCGTGAAGGCCGGTGTCAACGCCTTACAGGGCACTTGTTCACCGTCGATGTAAAGAGCGAAATAGTTCAAATTGAAATGTTGAAAATTGAACGGGTTCTTCTTGAAATCGCCGTTGAACGCCACGTTGTCCACCAGTCCTACGATGATACGTTTCGGCAACTGTCCCAGGAACACGCTGTCCAACGTCTTGCCCAGGATACCACTCGGCAGCGTGATGGATTTCACGTCCACGCGTGTAATCGGATACTTGGCCGTGCCACTCTCCAGCGTCTTGCTGTGCGCCACCAACACGCCGGGATTGATCTTACAACGACGGACGAACAGATTCGCCTCTCGAATGTGCACCTTGCAATCCGTCGCAGTTTTTGACATGACGGCAAACGAGTTTCTCGCTCTGACGAGACGCAATCGCATTTCGACACCGTTCAACATAAACTTGTCTTGATTGCACAAGTCCAGATGTAAATTGCCCACCATGTCGACGTATGTGCTCTTCTTGACGAATCCTCGTCGCTTGACCAGTCCGTCGTTGGCAATGTCGCAATCGTCCATTTTGTCGGCTTTGTCTTCGTAGAACAGCGTAGTCGTGAGATGTGACTTTTTCGCACTACCACCGTAGTTCAGTAGGTTTTCCAAATAGGCACGATACGCGTACGTATTGTTTTGCGGTGACACCAGTTTGTGATTGACGAACAGATCCACTTGACTGAACAGTGAGTGCAGCCAATTGTTTACCGGACCAATTTCTTCCACTAACGCCTCTTCCACTTTTGTGCCGTCGCCTTTCACTATTGTCGCCTCGACGTGTAACAGTGTTTGCGTCAAGTCCGTGTATTCTTCTCCGTTAGCCGGTATGACGAACTCTATAGGCGAATCGTCTGTCAAAGACGAGATAGGCTTGTACTGAATCCACTTACCGTTCTCTATACTAGTCTGAGTGGGTGGTAACGAGAATAAATCCAATTCGGTTTTCACACATTCGCACGATTTCTGATGGATGAACGACATGTTGTTGTTGTAGAAAAATTTTATCACGTCTAATTGAATATATCTATTGTCGGTAATCCTCCTCGTGCTCTCGTTCTTTTCGTAGATCGAATCTTTTTAGACCTGCTCCTGCGCGTCGTCCTCCTTTTACTGCCTGTTGTAGAACGTCGAGTTTTCGTTCTTTTAATCCTTTTGGTCGTAGTTCTGCGCCGTTTATTCGTTTTCTTATGCTGTCTCTTGGTGGCGGTAGAATATTTTCTCATGCTCCTCTTCCTCCTCCGTTTAGTGGCGGTAGCAGTGGACGTCCGTACTCTTAGAAGTGTCGCCAACGACTGTGGCGTGACGCGACGTATTCGTCTTTTCTTATACACCGCGCCACCGCCACTCAATACACGTTCTACTTTGTCATCAGCTCTGCGTTTCAGCGAGCCGGTAAATTCTTTGAGACGAGCAGCAGCCGCGTACTTGGGATGTTGCGTACCACCGGCGGACACCAAGTCACCCAAGAATCCGACTCCCGAACGTAACGCCTCCTTGCCGACAGTGGTCGCGCCGGACTTCAGTAACGGTGCCACAGAACGTACGAGTCCGGCGAGAAAACTGCCGATACCGTGTCCACGCTGGAATGCCGCATCTCTGTACACGGACGACACGCCATGTCCCGACTGTTGCAACTGTCGCCGGTAGTATGCCAAATACGGATCGTTCGTATTCATCGTTGCTGCTGCTGCTGCTGCCACTGATGTTTATGCTATCGTCGTCGTCGTCGTCGTCGTCGTCGTCGTCGTCGTCGTCGTCTATTTAAGCTGTCGCGAGCGATCGGCGCAGGTGTAGCTTCATGCACGTAGTCCCGAAGTGGAATGGCAGTCGATCACCCGTGCTGCCCCTTAAGTCGATTTCCACGTTCTCGAACGCACTCTTGATGACGGGCACGTAGTGTGGATCCGTGAAATGAACGGTCTTGTGTGCGCCGTACACGTAGTTTGACGTATCGATGTTGACGATCTTCAATAACGGCGCCACCGTATCGCCAACCAATTGTGGCTCGACCAAATCGCAATACACGTACATGTCACCCGGCAGTCCGGCTTGTATGTTGGCCGGCAGTTTTGCTTTCTTGTTGCTCTTCAAGTCCGTCTCGGCGGGATCAAACCCCATCTGCAGCGCGAGACCTGTGCTCAATTCCATTTGTACCACGTGACTGCGAATCGCTATATCCACCACTTTGGTGTTTCTGTCGTAGACGAACGTGGCGTAAAACTGTAAGCTTTCCATAGTGTTTATCACACGTATCAGTTCTTCGATATCTTTGTAGTTGCCGGGCTCAACGTTGAGAATTTTCACCTTGACTTTGTTGGTTTTGTCGGAACCACCGGTGGCTATGTCGCTGAGACCTTCGTAGTAGATGAATATCTTCGCGTCTTTGCCCACCGTCAGAAACGAACAGGGATAATGCGCTTCGACCAGTGCCACTTCCCATTCACCGTCCGTCAGATGTATCGACGTGGGCAGTTGAGTGATATAATCGGCCACAGTGTTGTTCGGATAGTAGTTCATCGAACTGTTACTGGGCAGTGTCAAATAGAACTGACTGTGTTTGCTCATTTTTTTTTTATTATAATTATTATTATTTTTTTTTTTTTTGCTGATGCATGCCTTATAATTGTTTAACTTCCGACGCCGGTATCCAAGAGTTAAACTCGTTACCGTAACCTATCCACTTGACGAGGTAACGCTTACTGCGACCGACACCTTTGGTGTCAAGTATTTTATCGATTTCGTACAGACGGTCCGGTGGCAGAGTGATCTTCTGCAATTCTTCTTCGTAGAAACGACCGATCAATGGTGATCCATTCAAATCACGCAACAAGTACAACGGCAACGGATGATGGCCATATTCGCGGTCCACGACAAACACTTCTTTACTCCAGTTCGTCTCGTATCCTTTGGTGAACGTACCTTTTTCCTTAGCGATGCGCACCGTGTCACCCGCTATGAATTTCGCCTTTCTACGCTTAGGCAATTTAGTCTTGATGCCGCTGCCACTGCCACTGCTGTACATGTTCTTCCACACTCTATAAACGATTTTCTTATCTTCTTTCTTCACGTCTATCGGCCGTAAGCCTCTGCCACCGTCAGTGCCCAAACTTCTGTGTGCACTGCGATTGTAGGCGTTCACCAGTTTTTGTAACACGTTGATGTAACGGTGCGTGTTTTTGTACGTGAGATAGCGCCACATGCGTGATTTCAAAGTGCGATTGACACGTTCAACGACCGCCGATTTCACGTCGGGGTTCTGTGTCGTGACGTATCTGACATTGTATTTTCTGAACAATTGTTTCACCTTGGCGCCGGTGAATTCCGTACCCTTGTCCGTCTGCAGACATCTCGGAGGTGTGACGGTGTTTTTTTTAAATATGTTCTCGAACGCGTTGGCCACTTCGGCGCCGCTCTTAGTTTTCAACGGCACCACGTACAATCTTTTACTGAACACGTCTATCGCCGTCAACAGATAATTGATTCCGTCGTTGAACGCACTCAGACCGCGCATGTCATTCAAATCTGCTTGCCACAATTCGTCCGGACCGAATACAACGTAACGGTTGCGTGCGAATCGTTTACGCACCGGCTTGTGCAATGTGTAAGTGTCTTGTGTTCGTAACCAGTCCAACACCACTTTTCGTGTTGTCTTTTTCTTTTTCCCCTTGTTATTGTTTTTCTTCTCAATCCCGTCACGAATCGCTCGCACTAGAGGTGTGACGCCACCGTATGATGCCGGATCTTCGGGATCGTAGTACAATCGTTCCATGATTTATCCGCACTATGGTGAAAACGGTTCCCACCTGTCCAACGGTGAAAGTGATTGATCTCTATCTTGCTGTTGTTGTGTTCGTTGTCTTCGATGAGCCGCCAACGAGGGTAACGGTGAAGTAGGTGATAGCGTCCGCTGCTGATTAACGTAAGCAGAACGTAAACGATCGCGCATAGGTGTTCTCGGTGCCGACGATATGATCGGACTACTTGCCGCAGCCGACGCCACGTCACCACGTAACGATCTGTATCCCGCACCCAGATACTGTAACGCCGTTGAATTGTTTATATACTCCTTGGGCACATTCATGTCGCGTAACGCGTTCATGACTTCGTACCAACCGGCGGGCATGTAATCCACCATACGGACTCTCACTATGCAGTGTAATATGTCCACGATGTTGGAATCGGGAATTTTTTCATTTCGCACATACACCGCAAAGTCCTTATCCCAATTTATCACACTACCTTCGCGGACGATGAATCGTAACAGATTACGCACATCCGGCTTGTACGTTTTAGAAAAAGTGTCCACTATCTCCTCCACTGTACCGGGTGGCGGCGACGACGCTGATGCTGCTTGCAGTAATGATGCTGCTGATGATGATGATGATGTTGATGTCTCTATGATGGGAATACTGATCGGTTGTCTATTGACAGAGGCAAAATGTAAAAATCTTTGCAACACCTGTTGATATTGCTTCCATTTTTCGTAATCGCTCAAAGTTTTATCCGTCAATATGCGATGCATTTCATTGTCGATACTGTTGCCTCTGTCATCTCCGAATCGATTCGATGACGACTTTATATTATCATTGTTGTTGTTTTTGTTGTTGTTGTTGTTGTTGTTGTTGTTGTCACCACTGTTTCGTAACCGCTCGATCAACTCTTGCGGTACGACGACCATTTTCTTCGCGTACTCCATTATTATTGTGGGATGGATTTATGAAGTATGGCTTGTAGTACGGTGCTCAACAGTATGGGCAGTAGGAAACCGCCTCCTTTCTGTACTAGATATTGGCGTTTCTTAGCCCAAGTCTCACCTCTTTTTACCAATCGTCTGAGATTTGTTTTATACTTGTTCAATTGTCTCTTGCGTTTGTCAGACACCGATACGTTACCGCGTAACAGGTTGTATGCGCACTCGCACACCGACCGTATACGACTGATGTCGCACACCTTTAACAGCGCTTTACGTTCCTTCGGTGTAGCGTGTACGAGTGCCGACAGTAGAGCCGCGTCTTTCCTCACACACTGCGACATGACGACTGATACTTACCCGATGTGGATGTGTTCTATTTATTATTAATGTGGCCCCTGCTACCACTAATCTTCGGTAGGTATACAGAATTAATCGGATCGTCCGGAAAGATAGTCGAACGAATGCGCATCTCATCCGGTGTAGATTGTTTTAAGTCTATCAGCAGATATGCGTGTGGATCGCGTGTAGCGTCCGCGTATGCTTCCTCTATAAATTTAGTATTATCCGGATAGATTTGACGAGCTAAATGTTTTATCTGAGCCCGATCTCTAGGGTTCTTAAAACACACTATGTAATGAGCATTAAGGGAAATATCTCTCTGACCGCGACCTTGATGAAACAGATTCTGCGTTATAAAGAAAACACTCAAGCTTTTGTGATGTGATCCTTTAGTAAACAGATCCACCACACTGCTGTCTGTTTCACGCATCATATCGTCCACGATGATCAAATTAGGTACACTTCCGTCGAAATCGTTCATGTCTGGCAGACTGTTTCTGTACTGGACAATACCTCTGCCTCTGCTGCCACTGCTACTGCTCTGTTGGACAATATCATTCGAGTGCGGATGATGCCAATATATGTTAGCAAAATCCGTATCACAAATTTCATTTGAGTGATCTATGAATCGCATGACGAATTGTGATTTACCAGAGCCCGAAGGGCCGGCTACTATGGCCGAAAACGGATGTTTCCACCTCAAGTCCATTTTGCTTACTGACTACACTAACAACACCACAAACTAATTTATGATAATTATTTATAACAATAGGGAAAAAGGAGTGTAAATAAAAAGACTATTTGATTATGCTGTGAACGTGACTATACGTATTGACTTACAAAACCTATCAAAGTTACAATTTCATTTTAAGAAAATTACAATAATCATTAGTTTTTTGAGGTTAGTAAAAATGATAATAAAAACAGTTTTGTACATTAATTTAAATTTATTTCAAACAAACTCCAATGGAGTATATTTACTGCCAGCTGGAGCGCTTCTTCTGACGAGGCATAGTCGATCACCGAATCCCCTGTTGTACTGCTCAATGCGTTGATCTGTGATCGCCTCGTTAAAGCGTCGTGGTAGGTAGACACGGATGTAGAGCTCATCGCCGAGTAGTCCTTCCAGCACAACCATGATAGTCTCTCCGTACGGTGTGGTCACTCGTTCGAATTTCACAATACGATAAGCGCACTCTTCACAAAGATCGATGATCTTCGTGTATGGCGTGTTTAATTGCACGGCGTTGAGTTCATTTTTTAAGTCCATCACATCACTGCTGCCTCCACCTCCACTACCACCGACACTGACTGACTCGCATTTTGGCATAATAAATGTTTTAGTGAAAAAAGTTTAAGTCAAGCAAAACTGTACACACGTTCGATCCGCACAGTGGTTAGACGATGAATGAATTGTTGTAGAAGCAGCGACAGCGCAGTGGTGGGGTGAAGAATGCAGGTGTGTCAATATTTCTCAGAATCCACCCCTGTAGGAGAGTCTAGCACAGACCGGTTTTTTGTAGTTGTTTCTTTTTGTTTCGTCCCCTCGACTGCAGCTGCGCATCAACACGTGGCTTCTTGGAAACGCTGCTATTGTTGGTATAATCTTTTGTCTCATCCGATTGCATCATCTTCTCTGGCGCCACAGAACGTTTCTTCCTTTGTTTTATTCTTCCGCCGTTTTCGATTGCGCAATCCATTGGTCGGCGCCACGCGGGTAGCGGCGTCATTGACTTTGTCACACCGTGTATTTTCGGGACTCCTGTCAAACGATCGACCCATAAATTCTCTAATTGTGACAGTAAATGATTCACACTGTTGTATATTTTATCTCCTTTCTTTTCATTCAAATATATGCCGCAACTGTGTGTTTGCACTCCTTCCTCAAATAAATGTAATTTCAATAAAACTCGCCCTCGATTAGCGGGATTCTGTACGGTGTATTGGAAATCTTCGTCAATCCACGTAATGGCTGGCGAATCGTTAGCCGATCTAAACACCCATCCTTCGTCTTGCCCTTGACTTAGTTCATCTTCTTTTTCTTCTTCTTTGTTAATTTCACTACCAATATCAGCTTGCACATTTACATCACGAGTCTTCTTCTTCTTGTTGTTATTAATTTTCTCCTGCTTATGCTGTTGCTGCTGTAATTGTTTCAGCTCAAAGTCTGGCTGCTCCACATGTTCTGTAGAAAAACCACTGATTGCGTTATCCTCCAAAGCTTGTATCTCCTCCATAATAAAACGTATTGTTTTTTCTGTATCAGCAATATTAGACATACCGACGTCACCAGTAGTAGTACTAGTAGTAGTAGTAGTCATAGTGAACATAACACTATGAACGCACGACACGAGTTTACTCAACGCACTCACAGAACTAACTGAATTGTCGGCGGTTGTATCATGTGATATTGACACCACCACTAGCGTTTTGCTGCGGGTAAACCAACAACTAATACTACGATATGACGTCATCACAAGGTGACGTCAGGACCTAGATACGTGGGTGGTCCAACTCGAAAACTGTACAGCACGACATTGCACCTTCCAGTTTTCTCGTTACAGTGCACTTAACTCACTAAAGCTTAGGTGGTCTTTAAAAAGACCGTTTGACGCCGAAGGAAAAGGGAAAGGAAAAGGAGGCGAGGTGAAGAATAATGATATAATTGTCTTTTTATTTCTTCAGCTCCTCGATTTCATCATAGAGTTCTCTCATTCTCTTAGAATCATCTGCCCACCAGCTCCATTCAAAGTCGTTCCTGGGCTGACGGGACCAAATACGAAAAAATTTTATATGCAACTCTTTCTGCTCCTCCAGCAGCCGAAGTAGAGTCGCCTGACGTTCCCGCTCCCGCTCCTCTGCCACAGCGCACGCCTGGTGTAAATCGGCGTCGTCTATATCGCTCGCCCACTGTTGCTGTTTCTCTTGCTGTTGGTTGGCCATCTCGTGTGAACTCCAAACCCTATCTGAAGGTAGCGGATGAGTAACGCAGTATAGCCAGAGAGAGGGGGTGGGGATAGGATGCACGACGCAGAAACGATGGAAGTTTCCACGAAGGTCCAGTGGTAAACAACACGTGTTCCTTTGTTGGCGTAAAGCGATGGAATGTTCCAGAAGGTTATCCATTGTTATATTGGACTAAACAATGCCTATAGAAACTCTACTAATGGATCTGTCAATCATCCGTTAAGTGGATTCCTTTGTATCCTAGGACCAAAGGGAGTGCCTACGATAAAAGCTTTCCATTGTATCGAAATATCAAAGGGACAGCCGCCAGCATCTCGCTCCGTGGGTGGTATGGCACATCCTAGGGGTGCAGGATGGGACGGACGAGACGATGGGGGGGGGGAGGTGCCTTCATGCCTGCGTGGTCTGGCACATCGCTCCGTGGGTGGTCTCAAAAACTAAACAGTGCGAGTATGGACCATCTAGTTTTCTCATTAAAGTGAACTTAACTCACTAAGGCTTAGGTGGTCTTTAAAAAGACCGTTTTATGATGAAGCAGGAGGAGGATTAGGGGAAGGATGATTTAAATTCTGTTTATTTCTTCAACTCCATAATCCTATTTTGAAGTTTTGCCCATCGTGCCATATCTGCATCATGATGAGCCCACTCTACGTCGTCCCGAGGCTGGGAGCACCAAACATGCTCTATTTTGTAACTCAGCTCTCTCTCCTCCTCCTCCAGCAGCTGAAGTAGAATCGCCTGATGTTCCCGATCCCGCTCCTCCGCCTCGACGCACGCCCGGTGTAAATCGGCGTCGTCGATATCGTTCGCCCACTGTTGTTGTTTTTCAGCCATCTCGTGCAAAGTCCAAACCCTAACTGAAGGGAACGGGCGAGTAACGCAGTGTAGCCAGAGAGAGGGGGTAAAGAATGTGCGACGCAGAAACGATAGAAACTTCCACGAAGATCCAGTGGTAAACAACAGGTGTTCCTTTGTCGGCGTCAATCGAAGGAACGTTCTAGAAGCTTTCCTTTGTTAGTGAACTAAACAAAGCGTTTTAGATGCTTGTCAAGATTTGCTCACCTTCGTCAAATGTAATGGTCTTACTAAAAGCTTTTAGAAACTCAAATAATGGATCCGTCAATCACCTGTTAAGTGGATTCCTTTGTATCCTAGGATCAGAGGGAGCGCCGACTACACCTCTCTCCGTGGGAGGTCTAGCACATCCGGAGGTGTAGGATGTGCAGTGGGAGGGGGATGTGCAGGGGGAGGGGGGATGTGCAGGGGGAGGGGGATGTGCAGGGGGAGGGGGATGTGCAGGGGGAGGGGGAGGTGCAGTGGCGTGGGGAGGTGCATGGCGGGGGAGGTGCAGGGGGGGAGGGGGATGTGCAGGGGGAGGGGGATGTGCAGGGGGAGGGGGAGGTGCAGTGGGAGGTGCAGGGGGGGAGGGGGGGAGGTGCCACCGTGGGTGGTCTGGCACATCACTGCACATCAATTGCACATCGCGCAAGGTACCCATAACAATACTACTTACGCTACATCCGTATACATTTATATATCTCCGTTAGTGCATTTAGTGTCCATTAGTGCGATGACTCGAGCAAAAATGATAAGATTTTAATGAAATGTTGTACAAACATGTAAACCTATTTTCATTTGAATGAGTTTGCGAACCAGCATGGACTGTGAGAACGGGGGTTTATGGATTAAGATTTGGTGTTCCTATTTTGACCATAAAACATAAAATTCACCATTTCTTACCAAACCATAGCATAAAAAAATAATTTTGTATAATGACGCATTAATGTATGTCTAACGGTTAAGGAGATAATTTAAAGAAGGAAATGTAATTGTAATTTTTGTAAATTTTGTTTATTTCATACGAAGATATACAATTTTAGATAAAAAAAAACACACCTAATTACCTTCTTTGTAGCAGCAAACCTAAGTAGAGGTACTCATTAAAATTAATGTTATTCAAAAAGAAAATAAATCTGGCAATTTTAAGAGAATATTTTAGTAGAAATCCAGTAAGGTAAAGTAAATGGAAATTTGCATAGTCTACAGGTTTGCTGCGGTGGGGTATTTTTATGTCGTTTTGAAAGTCATGTGTATGTGTCGTGTCGTATTATACACCGTAATTCCGGCGACCTTTTTAGCCTACAAATAACATCTGATTTCTGTGCTATAAATGGCGCGTCCAGCGCGCTTTTGAGTCAAATGTAAAATGTTCCCATATACGTCAGAGCGTCTATCAGAAATATGTCGCATTTACAACAAATTCGCTTCGCGTAATTTAAGTAGATCCTGTTCTTCATCGTATAAGGTCCACAATTAATTGTAAAGTAAAGAAGAAGAAAAAACATCACTTAAACAAGAGCTGTGTTATCTCGAGGAAATAAATTCTGCCTCAGTAGTCAACCTATTTTTCCGGAACTCTGAACTGCAAGATAGTTATGAGAACCGTTTATTTCCAGAACATTATTCTGTATCGTGACGAAATGGACGTAAAACACAAATAAAAGGCAAGGCAGTTTAGGATTTTATTTAAGACTGAAGAACATATAGGCCTATTCGGTTGTGTTATTTTGTTTTAAAATATTAGTTCTGTAACTCTCGTGGTTACGTGTGTTTTTAAGTAAAAAATATCTTATTCTCTGTATGGGAGATTTTCTAAAAGGTACCTAAATAAAATAACAAGTATGTAACTATTTAATATGATGTTTTTACTTCTTACTAGGGGGACTGTGACTGCCTATCTTATATAATGTTATCTATACGCTACATATCTAGAGAACTATGACAGGTAGAGCCTTAATGTTTTTTTTTTATTTTAAAGGCCATATGTTTATCTAGTTCCTCCTAGAAGATTTAAAAAAATATTTACACCAAGTGTTTTTTTTAATTTTCAAAAAATTACAATTTTTTTCATAGAAATTTAGTACTAAAAAAATTTTTTTACGACTTGTGGGTGTAATCAATTAAAATCCTTCTGGGAGGAACTAGTATATTAAGTATAAAATATATGGTAAAGATTTGGATACTCTAGTCCTACAGATAGCTGAGAAAAGTGACGTCAAAGTTATAAAAAGCTGACTTACGGGAATCGCAGAAAACGTAGGCCCATGTGCAAGATAACTAAACAATTTTTTGTTGCTATGAGACCGGGTAAAAACATTTTCTTTTATTTTTTTACTAACTTCCAGTCAAGCTGGAAAAAAATAATTATACCGTTGTAATCAGAAGATTTTAATTAATAATAAAAGACCAAAAAATAAAAATGTCAATTGTTGATAATTTTTACGGTCACAGTCCCCTTGGGGGAGTTTATGCTAAAACAGATTTTTTGACAAAATTATATTTTTACATATTTTAAACACATAATAAATACAACTACATGCATGTGGCTCTTTGTTTAATGTAGTTCTAATTTCAATTCCAAAATATAAAGATAGGTTTTATTAACCTTGAAAAAAAATTAAAGTTAACAATTCATGGGAATTTTCTCTGCTTAAGAATTCTTTGGATTGTTGAAAGTTGTGTTTTACCCTAGAAATTACTTAGTTATATTTAGCTTCTAAAAAAAGAGATAGATAGGTGATTTTTGTTTTATTTTTGTTCAGCTTGTTCAGTTCAATGATATGTAGGATGGGATTGAAGGAAAACCTAATGGAACATATTTTAATAATGTTTTTAAGAACGGACCGGTCTAGAATTTTTTAGAAATTTGAAAATTTGATAAAACTACGTTTTTTCGAGCGAGATTGACTTTGTTACGAGATTTTTCGAGACGAAAAAAGCAAACTAAGAACGCCTTCGCAAAGGAATCGCAACAACACGCTCCTGTATTGCGGGTATTGCAGAGACTTTCTGAAGGAGTTTTTTATTGTGTACATATCAAAAATCTGTAAAAACTGTTTATCCGGTATTCGGTTATCCGTCATGACGCTGGTCCCATCTATACCGGATATACTGGGTCCTACCGTATATGATGTCATTATCACTGAGATCAGAAGTAGGCCTAAGACCGTACAAGCTACTACAATTTTCCTTTCGTCTCTTATGGACTGTTTTTGTTGTGATACAGTTAGTTGTGGTTTTGTATGTTACAGTTTTACATTAAAGATGTATTATTTTCTCTTTATTTTTTCTTATTTAAGATTTTTATAACTATGTTCCTGTAAGCTTTTGTTGCTTTGTACACTCTTTATTGTATCACTTTGTAATAAATAATTGGTTATGCAGCAAATATATTTAATTTATTCTATTAATTAAAGATTTTTTATTTTTCATGAACTACATAAGGAACTACAAGTTGGATGGTTTATGTTTATAATGCTAGAATAAAATTTACTTAGTACATAAATATGTATAAATATATACATATATAAATGTATAAATGCATTAGTTTAGCATACACATTGATTTAATTATAATTAGATTCTTCCTCGTCCATATCCACGAGTACCAAGTTTAAAAATGTTTGATCTATTTACATAACCATACCCTGAAAAGGTAGTGAAAAGGTTAGTTAGGGGGGCTGTTTCCTGAAAAGGGTAAATAATATTCTTCTAGACTATAGAATAAATAAATTTTTAAGTAAACCAGTAACATTTTTGCTACCTGTTATTGTTGTTGAATATATCAATTTTCCGTCTATATAACGTGCCATTAAATTTTAAACTTAAAGTGTGTACATAAATTTTACTATTATATCTGTAAAAAATAGTGTTGTAATAGTTAATATAGTTTGTGCACACTAGTGCATGTGGGAGAGTTCTGTATGCTTAATGAATAAAAGAGGTGTTGGGTGTTTATTGCTAGTAGTTTCCAACACGTTATTTGACTGACTATGAGTTTTTGTGACATTTATAAATAAATTTTGAAGTGTAGGACAGTTTAACATAAAACTTGTCAGTAATGTTTAAAATTAAAACACAAATTGAAATTGTATGTAGGAAGTGTGTTTTTCTATAAACAAAAACAGGTTATTTTAAAATACCTATATTATATCCGTATAATTTAACACACAGGAAATCTAATAGCCTACAGTTGTCCGCTAAAAATAACTTTATAACAATTAATATTAGGCCCCTACTCTTAAGAAAATAATGTCCTTTAAAAAATGCCAAAGAGCTGTATATACAACAAACATGTTTTTGGCCCCAAATTCTTTGCAAAATGATGCAACGTTTCTTGCAAATCAAGTTTGGAAAAAAAATCCCTAATGTTGTGCATATAGCCTTTTATAAGCTTTAAATGATTAACTGTGTTTTTGGCCTAGTTCTATTCGACAAATATATGTAACTTCTACAAAAACAGTTTAAAACTTTTGCAGTTTTTACTAATTTGTAAGAGCCATTGGTATTTTCCATGGCTAAAATGGAACAACAAAATTGTTGTATATACACAACATATATTTGTCGAATAGAACTAGGCCAAAAACACAGTTTATCATTTAAAGCTTATAAAAGGCTATATGCAGAGCATTTAGGGATTTTTTTCAAAACTTGATTTGCAAGAAACGTTGAAAAACAACAATCAATTTTTAATATAATCTGAGAGCCCATTATGCAGATGACCACTTCATAATGACAATCAATAACTTATCAAAGATATTGAAGCTAAAAACTCATTCCGTGACAAATGGGACCATTCATAAAATTGTTCTATGTTCATTACAGTAGTATATCAGGGGTAAGCTTGGGTATATTCCAGGATTTGTTTATGCATTAGAGTCTGTAAACACAAACATACATACGTTTCTGGCAAAAAGGTTTTTACTGTAGGACATTTGAAATAATTCATTACAATATAATCACTTATTAAATTGTGGGTATCTTGAATATAAAATAGTTACACATCTCAATTTGTTTATAGTTTGAACTGTAAAAATGAAATTAAAACATTTAACCGTATTGTTTTATTTACTAAGGTGTTTTAATAATTGTCAATGTGTTTTATTATATAACAACTTCAATAAAACAAAGATATTAAATAGTGTCTTTTACAACATTTTGAAGGAAAACAATTGTGTGGAAATTGCACTCAACAGGGAGTTTGAAAGAAAAATATCGCAAGTGTTGACCGAATTGATTGAAACTAGTATACCAATTGTTATGAAAAATACAAGTCACCAGGATCAATGTACAAATCACTTGCTTTTCGTCTCTAATTTATCAGATTTTGTTAATTGTGATTTTAAGAATCATGGTTTTGGCAAAAGAAATGAAACACTTATTTTGATTCTAAATCAGAATAAAATTTTGTTGGACAAAAACTACAAAGATGACTTTGGTTACTCCTCAGTGGTTGTGGTATTAGAGGACGCAGACGTGATATATGTACTAGACCCTCCTACCTTGTTGAGAAGGTACTTCCACCAGGTATCAGCTGAACATGTTAGGACCACCATACTACGGGGGGATATGGAATCTAAATCCTTTGTTGGAGGAGGGGTTGTTAGAGTGGCGACATTCAATTGTCCTCTATTCTCCATGGCTGATAACAAAACAGGTAAAAATATTGTGTAAACAGTTCTTATCTGATCAGCTATGCTCTCTGTGATGATTGGTGAGTGATGAAACAGATAGATTAATTGACAATACTGTCTTCAGAGTACATTATTGAATTGCAGTAGGTAATTTGCCATAGAGTCTTGCTTAAACCAGCCATGAAGAAATCGGATGGTAATTAACATCATGTAGATCAGAAACCATATGGTGAACTTTGTATGTAAAGATTCTGTTGGTTGGAGTTCACTGATAAGTGATAATGCTCAGGACTAATGATGGACTAGGTTGTGAACACAATTTTTGAAGCCTAGTGACTGTTAACAAAAAAAGGTTTTGTGTTAAATTGATGAACAATTGACAAAGATAGTTTTTTTTTATAGATGTCCAAATACAAAAATGGATAAGAGACAAAATATCTCTGATTCAGATAATTTCTGAGTAGTTTTTAAATCCAAACTTTGGTAACTGTATAATATTTTTGTTGCTTTCATTATTTAAGGTTTTTTTAACAACAATATACAGGGTGGTCGCGAATAAGCGTTAAACTTTTTATTGGGTATAATAGGAGCATAAATGGAACTCGTAAACGTGGTTTAAAAAATATATCTCATACACACCCCCAGAGATGACATGTTTTAAGTTTTTTGAAAAAAATTGACATAAATGCAAAAATGTTGCATTTTTCGGGTTAATCTAAAACTTTCAGCAACAATTAACTGTACCATCGCGTTCTCCACAAAATTTTGAATAAAAATACATGTATTTCAACTTGCCAAAATTTTCATAGCTACTTATTAAATTGAATAGAAATAAAATTTTGTGTTTTTCAAAAATTTTTAAAAAATACGTAAACATAAAACTTTTTTTAAAAAAGGTTTTAACGAGCAGCAAACACTTTTAAAAACTGCTCCATGATCTAAGCTTTCAAACAATACCATAAATCGTAATATTTGATCCCGATAAATGTCCGCTATTCAAGTTTGAATGGCATAAAACACAGGTTACCCAAAACATTTTTACTACTGTCACGTCGTAATAATGTTTTTTAGAATAATTAAAATAGCACCATTTAAACGGATTTTGAAATCAATTTTTTGGCAATCTTTTTTCAAGCTGGATGAATTAACTCAGTTATAAGGCTAATCTTATACCAATTCAAGTAAGATATGTACCTATGATATGAAATTAAAAATTAATAATAATTCATTTCGTAGTAGAGAAATTAGTTTTATTATAGCCATGATATGAAAAAAAAGACTTATTCGTATTCTCTAATTTACATTACTGCATACTTCACTAAAACGACAAGGCTGTACCCTACAACCTAAAAAAAACACGATACAGATATTTGATAAACTTCAACTTAATAAATAAAAGTAGCCTTAAAATATGTTAAAATGAAAATATTACAGTAGTTGGGGATTAAATTGAACACATGAGACAAATAATTTAGTTTCAGGTAATACAAATGTTCAAAATTTTGGATAGATTGTACAGACATTTCATCAAATTTTAATAAAAAACACAACTAGCCCTAAAATATGGTAAAATTAAAAGATTAAATAATGGATTAAAATAAACAGTAAGAGAATAGCTTCACTTCAACTTCCCTACTTGGATCGGACGAGGAGGCACTGTTTCTTGGGCCTGCCAGATCTCCGGATCTTAACCCAATGGATTTTTTGTTTGGGGGTTTATGAAATCGGTCGTCTATGCAACCCCTGTAAAACACTGAAGAAGAACTGATCATGATCATTGGAGCAGCAGAAGTGGTCAGGGGAAAGATGAGCCATAGCGTAACTGTTCAATCTATGAGAAAGAGAGCCAGAGCCTGTATTAGACAGAATGGCCATAATTTCGAAAATGTTCTTAAGTGAATGCCGACCTCTCTTGTTTCAAATGTCCACACAATTTTTCACGTCTCCGAGAGATTTGAACATGAATATTTTCCCCAAAATCAATTGTGTCTTTCATAGCTTTTTGTTTATTTTAATCCATTATTTAATTTTTTAATTTTACCATATTTTAGGGCTAACTGTGTTTTTTATTAAAATTTGATGAAATGTCTGTACAATCTATCCAAAATGTTGAACATTTGTATTACCTGAAACTAAATTATTTGTCTCATGTGTTCAATTTAATCCCCAACTACTGTAATATTTTCATTTTAACATATTTTAAGGCTACTTTTATTTATTAAGTTGAAGTTTATCAAATATCTGTATCGTGTTTTTTTTAGGTTGTAGGGTACAGCCTTGTCGTTTTAGTGAAGTATGCAGTACCAAACTACTAATTCTTTTTTGTTTCATATCATGGCTATAATAAAACTAATTTCTCTACTACGAAATGAATTATTATTAATTTTTCATTTCATATCATAGGTACATATCTTACTTGAATTGGTATAAGATTAGCCTTATAGCTGAGTTAATTCATCCAGTTTGAAAAAAGATTGCCAAAAAATTGATTTCAAAATCCGTTTAATTGGTGCTATTTTAATTAATCTAAAAAACATTATTACGACACGACAGTAGTAAAAATGTTTTTGGTTAACTGTGTTTTACGCCATTCAAACTTGAATAGCGGACATTTATCGGGATCAAATATTACGTTTTATGGTATTGTTTGAAAGCTTAGATCATGGAGCAGTTTTTAAAAGTGTTTGCTGCTCGTTAAAACCTTTTTTAAAAAAAGTTTTATGTTTACGTATTTTTTAAAAATTTTTGAAAAACACAACATTTTATTTATATTCAATTTAATAAGTAGCTATGCAAATTTTGGCAAGTTGAAATACATGTATTTTTATTCAAAATTTTGTGGAGAACGCGATGGTACAGTTAATTGTTGCTGAAAGTTTTAAATTAACCCGAAAAATGCAACATTTTTGCATTTATGTCAATTTTTTTCAAAAAACTTAAAACATGTCGTCTCTGGGGGTGTGTATGAGATATATTTTTTTAAACCACGTTTACGAGTTCCATTTATGCTCCTATTATACCCAATAAAAAGTTTAACGCTTATTCGCGACCACCCTGTATATCAGAATGTGAATGTTAGAAAATACAACATGTAGAAGGGATTTAATAAAGACCACATTAAGTGACTGAATGCACTAAAGACGGTGACACACTATCGATCTTTTCCCCGAACAAGACCCCGAACCGAGCAGGGAGAAGGGAGAAGGGAGGTCGAAGGGAGCATGTTCGATAGTGTGTCACGGGTCCGTACACCGAACCAGACGGCGAACCAGACATCAGGCCGAGCAGGGAGACGAGCGCTCTGGAGGCGGTTTTTTGGCGAAAGATCAAAGAAAAGATCGGTCCGATGTACGGAGTGATGTACGATAGTGTGTCACAGTATATTTTTGCCCCGTACATCGTCGCGAGCGCCGCACCGAGCGGGTGCCTGCACTAGCGATGATAGTTCTAATTTAATATGGCATTTTAACTCTATAATTAGTAAAATAAATAAATGCTGGGTAATATTTTGCCGTTTTATATTATGGGAATTTATGTTATAATTTTTTGGTTTGTTTGGTCAAGGTTGAAAATGTATTTTACAAGTTGAAACCGTCAACTCAATGATACCAATAATGTTTACCTTTAATTGATATTATACATTAATTCCTTCATAATTAATATAAACATAAATATTATTAAAGGCAATTAAAATTATCATTAGGTAACATGTTATTTCATGTTTCATTACTGTTTTATTATTACTACCTCCGCGCTCTCACTCGCACACACTCTCCATCTCTCTCTAAACTCCCTTTTGCCGCGCTCGGTAGAATTCGTCTGGTCTTGGTCTTGTTCGGGGTAATGTTCGGAGTGAAATTTTGCTGATATTTATCTCCCTTCTCCCTTCTCCCTGCTCGGTTCGGGGTCTTGATCGGGGAAAAGATCGATAGTGTGTCACCGCCTTAAGAGAAAGTCATAGGTTGGATTTTGATGGCTAATTGCTTACTGTGGTTTTAATTAAATAAAACATACAGTTTAAACCATTTTAGTTACTTTTATAAACTGTGTATAGCGTACAATATTTTAATGTCTGTTTTGGAAAACAGGGAAAGTTGAAGGAATAGAAGCAGAAATTGTCAAAGAAATGGCAAGACAGCTCAATCTGACAATTTCATTTGTTCCGTTGGTAAGAAACCTCACATTTCTCCTACCATCATCACTACTGTTTATATTTTACCAAAAACAACTACATAGTATCATTGAGTATAAACCTATTGGTTAGGTTTATACTCAATGATAGTATCTTAAACTACTTGTTTACAGAATGGTAACATTTGAGATTTTATTCGGGTGAATGATAATTTTACTAGAAAGTCAACATTGGAAAATTCTGCACGCAATCCCACACAACACTGTAAGGCAAACTGACAAAAACTTTGTCTGAAAAAGAAATTATCCATATAACTGATCGCCATTATTATGACCTGTAACTATATACTTGAATTTTTATTTGAGGTTAAGCTTTTGCCTTCAGTATGATATGCTTTCCCATCACTTACTAATTATCGTTTTAAGTTACTTTCTAGACTTTCCCTTATTCCTTGTATAAGGTGTTTTTCAGGAAGGCTCATTCATTGACTGACGCTCGCATACATATTAATTTATTGGCCTGAATTTTTTTGCATACATATTAATTTATTGGCCTGAATTTTTTTTTTAAGTCTTCAATTCTATTAACCATCCATATACAACTCAAAGGTCCTAAAGGCCAGGTCAGTTGTTCACACGATCCTTTTGAGACCAGCTTGACTCCAGACCCCTGTGTCCAGTGTCAATGCTTGGTTGTTCCAAGTCTTCCCCTTCTCCATGCCAAATTCTTTCTATCCCCTCAGCTCCAGCAGTCCTCTACTGCCCCTGTCTCCTGGAGTGCACAGACTTTGGGGGGTTTTCAGGACTTCCAGTTGATTTACAATATTTACAATGCTATGTATACAATTCTTTATACAACTCACGGTTCCCCAAGCCCAAGGGGGCGCAATTTAAAAGGTGATCCTTTGGCGTCAGATGAGCTTGACTACAGACTGCTGTGTCCTGTGTTGACTTGCCTACGCCCCAAGTCTTCACATTCTCCATACTCAATGCCTTATATGTGAACAACTTCCACAGTCCTTAATTGATCCTGTCTTCAGAAGTGCTGGGTGGCTCACTCAAATGTCCCAAATGCAGTATTTTTTGTCGGTTGTAGACTCACATTGTTACAAGCCCATACCTTGGCCTTCATGAACACTTAAATTGCCTTATCAACCACCAATTAGTTAATAAGAGTTGCTGCTAATGATTCTGTAAAATATATCAGAATATAAATTATAGTGCGTATAAGAGAGATACGAAAGAATAATTTTTTCATTGATTTACAATAGCAATGAATTTAACAATTTCCAGATAAAGTCCAATTACAGCCAGTATGGTTTCAAGCTGGACAACGGCACATGGGTTGGAGGAGTGATGGGAGCGCTGTACCATAGGACAGCAGACCTTGGCTTCTGTGCTCTATGGGTATCCTATGACAGGGCTAGAGATGTGGAGCAGACTATGCCATGGGGCAGGGTAAGTACCACAGGCAGAACCAGATTTCCCAATAGGACCGGGCCGGGGAGAGAAACATTTTCATTTTTATATATTTAAAAAATAAATACAAATAACCATAACCATTGGCTATACACAGAAACTCTGTGTATAGTCAATGCCATAACTTAACATAATTTTTTTTAATAAAAAATAAAAAAAACAGGCTAATAAAGCAATCTGATTATTAAGTCAAACTATTCTTCAACATTACCCATCAACTTCCTTACAACATCGATGTCAAACACAGGAGAACTGTTGGGATGTCAAGTGGTATGCATTTATTTATTGCAACTATGCTGTCTCGGCGCTACTGCTCGGAGTGATTGGGGCGCATGTGCGTGCCAATGTTATCTTCGAGACACTGTTATCACTCTCACCTTACAATGCAATGGACATGCTAGTAGCCTTGACTCAGTGTTCCAGCATCTAGGGTCTTTTCTAGTATTTTTGAGTGTGCTCAAATTGAAACAAAAAAACAAAGTTATTAACCAATCTTTTCATCAGCTTGCAGTATCAAGCTAAAATATATAAAACGTTTGGTAAAATGTAAAAAAAAAAACACAAGATAAAATCAAAAAAGTTTGTCTTTAAAGTTTAAAAAATTATTTATCCATCTGAGTTTGCAATAGGTTTTAGAAAATTCAATACTGTCTGGAGAGCCATTTTAGTTCTATCATTCTCTTCTCAGGATTGGTATGGTTGGCCAAAATATTTTTTTTGCTAATATAATCTAGATCTAGATGCAGTAGCTTATCTTATGGATTGTTGTGTATGGAGTTTGTTTTGGAGGCTTGAAATTGGAAGCCGCTGCGGCAGCAGCAATGGCCATGCTTTCCTGCGGAAATGATCTGCAGGTTGGACAGTTATGTTTCAGTGCCACAAACGTGAGCTCACTATTTATTTAATATGATATAATTGTTTTAAGATGAAATTTGTAACACCCAGAACCAAGTAAATTCCTGAAGAAACTTACAATGAGATAGTATACCTCACATTTCAGCTAAAGCTTTCAATTGCTTTGGTTGAGTTTAACATGCATTGAGTTCTACTGAGAGTAAATTGAGTAAGGGTTAGTGATACAAATTGAAGTGAATAGTTTATAAAGTGGATGTTATCTGTTGCACTTTTCTAGGTTGATCTGACGTTCCTGGTCCCCCGTCCCAAGCAGAGGAGGGAGCACTGGCACACTCTCTTCCTACCCTTCCATCCCCACACTTGGATAGCCATCATGGTCACCTTTGTCCTTGCATCTCTGTGTCATTGGCTCCTTCTAAAAATATCACACATCATGTCTTTTGAAACAACGAAAACAGGTCAGATCACATGGCAAAAATTGAGTGTAACTCATACATGATTCTGAGTATTCTTAAAGTCTCTGCTGATCGTTATTATGTCACATATTTCGTTACTACAGTAAGCATTGTGATTTCTAATCTTTGAAACAATACAGTATTGTATTTTATAGTATCCATAGGTTCTTCAAACTTAATTAACAATACACTTTTTTTATAGAGCTTCTAGGACAATCTTTGGTCCCGTAAACCATGTTTTTGACACAAAGAAATATTATGGCAGTCTACGTATTATCTTAACTGTGGAAAGAGCTAGACAATCTATTCCCATGTCAAAGTAATAGACATTTTTAGCCAGTTTTAGGTAAAAAATTAACGTAATTTGAATTGAGCCACAGACAAGAGTGTGCTTGTGTAAATTAACGATTCCTTTCGAATAATAAAAAACAAAATTTTAACCCCAAGCCTAAATGAAAGGGTATAATTCATTTTGAAAGAGTTAACTGGTATCACGGTCAGGTCAAACGAATAATACGACGACGGACACATGGCAAGTTCATGTTGGCAGGAGTCTTTCTTCCTCTGTTTCATTTCTTGGATCAAGGGGTGTTGCAATTTTGGGCTTAGTACTGCTGAGGGTAGGCTGGGCTTTCCAGGTTTATGTTCAGTAAGAAATGCTTTGTGCTCTGTGATGTTGCCTTTTTGTGTGTCATCTTGGTAGCATTGTACTCCAGCAACCTCACCTGTGCTGAATTTTTCAGACCTATCGTATATTCTACTGGGTATGCTGGGAGCCTTGACCCAGTGTTCCAGCATGGTCAGTCGTGGTCGCCACAGCCTTCTGGTGTTCTATTGGTACATCTTGGCGCTGTACTCCAGCAACCTCATCTGTGCTGAATGTTGCAGACATGTCCCTGTCGTATGTTCTACTGGGCATGCTGAGAGCCTTGACCCAGTGTTCCAGCATGGTCAGTGGTGGTCGCCTCAGCCTTGTGTTCTGCTGGTACATCTTGGTGGCGTTGTACTCCAGCAACCTCATCTGTGCTGAATGTTGCAGACATGTCCCTGTCGTATGTTCTACTGGGCATGCTGAGAGCCTTGACCCAGTGTTCCAGCATGGTCAGTGGTGGTCGCCTCAGCCTTGTGTTCTGCTGGTACATCTTGGTGGCGTTGTACTCCAGCAACCTCATCTGTGCTGAATGTTGCAGACATGTCCCTGTCGTATGTTCTACTGGGCATGCTGAGAGCCTTGACCCAGTGTTCCAGCATGGTCAGTGGTGGTCGCCTCAGCCTTGTGTTTTGCTGGTACATCTTGGTGGCGTTGTACTCCAGCAACCTCACCTGTGTTGAACGTTTCAGATCTGTCGTATGTTCCACTGGGCATGCTGGGAGCCTTGACCCAGTGTTCCAGCATGGTCAGTCGTGGTTGCCACACCCTTCTGGTGTTTTGCTGGTACATCTTGGTGGCATTGTACTCCAGCAACCTCACCTGTGCTGAATGTTGCAGACATGTCCCTGTCGTATGTTCCACTGGGCATGCTGGGAGCCTTGACCCAGTGTTCCAGCATGGTCAGTGGTGGTCGCCTCAGCCTTGTGTTTTGCTGGTACATCTTGGTGGCGTTGTACTCCAGCAACCTCACCTGTGTTGAACGTTTCAGATCTGTCGTATGTTCCACTGGGCATGCTGGGAGCCTTGACCCAGTGTTCCAGCATGGTCAGTCGTGGTTGCCACAGCCTTCTGGTGTTTTGCTGGTACATCTTGGTGGCATTGTACTCCAGCAACCTTACCTGTGCTGAATGTTTCAGACCTATCGTATGTTCTACTGGGCATGCTGGGAGCCTTGACTCAGTGTTCTAGCATGGTCAGTCGTGGTCGCCACAGCCTTCTGGTGTTCTGCTGGTACATCTTGTGTGTCATCTTGGTGGCATTGTACTCCAGCAACATCGTGTCCAGACTTACTCTGCCCTTGTACACCAAGCGTATTGACACTGTCAAACAACTTGTCCAACAAGGATTCTTTTGGGGACGTCCCTTCAAGAGTGACACAGGCAACCTCCTCAACTTACAGGTTTTTCTAGCGTTTGTAGTTATTTAGGTTATGAAGAACCAAAAAATGATATCAGTGAGACCTAAATAATTAAAACTTTTTAATTTTTTTGTATTGGGCCCACTAATCCTGATGACCCTATTGATCAAAATGCTCGGTCTAATAGACTGCAAGAATTCTATAATTAGATTGATCCACAAAATTTGGTTCACATTAACACATACACTTAATAACCACACATATTAAAATTTAAAAATATTTTCCCAATATTTTACTGAGTTTTAAGTTACATAATTATTTAGTAGTAAGGTATCACATTTTATTTTTTAAATTAAAAGAATACAAGTTTCAGTACCCCCTAATTAAAATCCCCATTCAAACCCAAAATGATTCTCTCATAGGTTTTTATGACACTAAATATTGTTAGATAATAAATAATTTGGCTCTGTTCCTGATAATATAGGCTACCTGTTAATTAAATCTTTTATAAAGACCTACAGTAGACTCCCTCTTATTCGTACTCCTCGGGACCGAGACCAGTCCGGATAACGAGTTTTCCGGTTAAACCAATGTCCCCAAAAACTCGATATAACGGACCGTTTACTGTGATATTTGACTTAAATTTAAGAGAGCATTGTATTTAGACACATGATCACTCATGGTCTCAAATCTTTCACACGAGAGTTGTTTCAGTACCGCCCACTTCCTGTCGATCTAGTCCGGTTAAACCAATATGCTGATATAAACTGTCCGGTTAAAGAGATGTCATTTCCGCCGAGTGTAGTCCGGTTAAACTGATGTACGGTTAAATGGTGTCCGGATAAGAGAGAGTCTACTGTACTAGCGTTTGTTTGTACTGGAACCTATGTTTTTTATAAACTTCAGTATTTTATTTTTAAGATGACTGTGATACTTTTTGCATGTACTCTGCACTTGTTTATATTTTATTGTCTATATTTATTTAGCCTTATTGCCTGTAAACTTTAGGCTACTATTATGACGTTCATCCATTGCATGTGTTGTACATAGCGTTAACGATGAATAAAAATTCTTGAATTCTTGATTCTTTGTTTACTAGAAACCTTTAAAAATGTGTGTATCTTGGTTGGGGCTTGTTTTTTTAATGTAGTTTTTTGGGACTACTGTATTAGCAAACATGTTCAAACGTTTTACTCCATTTGCAGGACTTTTGGCACCGAAAGTTCAGAGCTGAACATTTTCGGATGTTGAATCCAGAAGACATTCATAATTTTATCATGTCTGGGAAATTTGCATTTTCCGTCCAAGTTCTGGAAAAATATTATGTATTTAGTAGTGACTTCTACAATCTTCAAGACAGTGAATTAATTAATTTGCGTGTCATGGAAGACTTCACCAATCAGTACATGGTAGGAACTTTTAACCTTTTTAAGTTTACTACCTACATTTAGAGTTATCTATATGATTAGAATATATAAATGATGGATTTAAAAAATTTCTACTTTTGCCTAAGTTTCCTTTAGTTACCGTAATCGAAATCCAAAGCCATCAAAATCTTTAGCCTCATTTTTACTTTTTTAAAGTTGGGAATAATTTGGGTACTTTGGTATTATCTGGAGGCCACCCTTGTACAGCGCGCTGCGGCGGTTATGTTAGGTTGGGTTACGGTACCATAAATATGTTTGTAGGACTTTCCTCGGTTCGTTTATGAATCGAATGATACGGTACCAGATGAGTTATACTTTCGCCCGCTAAATTCCCTCCAAGTAGACCAAGGTCAGGTTGTTGACCCAAGCGCGGGCATCACCTGTTACCACCTGTATCTGGGTCAGTGTCCTGCCTGAGTGATGACTCATGTGGTATCATTCGATTTGTAACGAAACAAGAATGTCCTACGAACATATTTATAACAATCCTTGCCGACATCGCTGCCTTCTGGGAGGCAGAACTTAAAGGCCTCTAATTGTAATCTTGTTAAATTTGTACAGTAAGTTAATTAAAGTATGTTCTTTCCAATTATGTAGCTATTTTTGGTCTTCGGTAAAAAAACCCTCTAAAATAAGTGACCTCTGGATAATAGCAAAGTGCCTTAATTTGTGACTGATAATGCTCAAAGGAATTTATTTACAGGTATCCATTCAACTTGTGCGAGGGTCCCCTTTCTACCCTGCATGCAATCTACAAATTCAATGGTTACTGGCTCTGGGACTGGTAGACTATTGGAAGAGAGATGTAATTCATATTCAGTAATCACTATTTATTTATAAGCCTAATAACAAACTATCTCGAGTAGAGAAAAGATAAATTGTGCCAGTTGTTGTTTGGAAGTGGTTTTTGTAACATAATCATGTTTATATCAGCCAGGGTTATGAGTCCAATTTATTTCAGTTTGATTATAACATAAACATTTTATTATTACCTGTACCTGTATATTTTGTAATCTTAACCAGGCAAGTAAAATGTTTTTGTGTTTAAGTTTTGAGATTCAAGACTCAATTTGTAATGTTCTGGGTTTGGTTTTGAGATTCAAAATCTCTGTTTGATCATAATTAATTTGTTGACTCTTCGCTGTGCAGGTGGTGAGACGTAACCACCGTAGCCTGATGCTTCGTCTGATGGTCAACACAGATCAGATGTCCTTATCAGAGCCGACTCCCCTGGCACTCGACAGCTTCCAAGGAGCCTTTCTCTTTTTGTTTGTTGGACTATCTGTGGCTTTTGTTGTTTTACTGTATGAAGTGCATAATAAAAAATCACTCTTTTGATCCTGTGTAAAAAAGGTCTGTTATGAAAATATTGTAACATAACAGTAAAATGTTTTTGTTTAGTTATTTCCAGTGTGTAAGTATTGCACAGCACAGATACACAAAATCTGTACACTAATCCCAACTCTAGTTATCTGATTAAATTTAGAACAAATGCTGCTCACTGAATCCACTGTATTTTTTAAATTTATTCCAAACTTTAAAGTCTAAGATGAATACTACTTTGGTATGTTTTTTGTGTCACAGAAATCATGCTAAATATTTCAGATTTCTACACTCATAAAAACAGTTTAAAATGCAGTGATTGGTTTGTCAAATGTAATGCTATCAGAGATTTTAATATGGTTAAAGGACAGTAGGGTCGTTGGTACTCAATCTCTTAGCATTATATTGCTTTGCTACCAAATAATTACTTTTTTGGTATATGCGGGATTCAATTTAAGGGCAAATAGTGTTCTGGGGTTCCTCACTGTAGAGTAAATATCTTGAAATTAATTATAAAATACTTTTTAGGAAAAAATTCAAACGAACACTGATGCTGCAGTTTGTTTGACTTCTTTTGTATTTACTATATCCTTTGAATGTATGGTTGTCTTCGGAACAGAGGATTAGAGGTGTGGTTGGTGGTGGAGAACAAAGAAAGGAGGAGTTTGATATTTCCTGCTAGGTTTGAGTACTGGTTAGGGGTCTCAAACCCAAGATTATATTATTTTATGATTTTAATGTTTTTTACCAATTTATATGAGCGAGAAGTCTCCTCGTTGAGTCCTTTAATGTTTTAAACTGGTCTAATCAGTGTTGCACTGCACCATTTTGCCGGAACTTTCATCACCCATCTTTCTTATTTACAGTGTATAAGTCACTCTAGAATATATAATTAATACATTTAACAAAAATCACAAGCACTCGCATATAGCCTACTCGTCACACTAATATGGAAACTAAATAAATAAAAATATAAAGATAATGGGAAGAATCATGAGTAGCGGCGTATAACAATGTTATTTTTACTGACAGCAATAAAACAATAAACCATCTGCTTATGTAATAATGTGTGTACAAAAACATAATTTAGGATTTAAAAAAATTTAATCACCACGCTAATAACCAAATACGAAGATAAAGTTATAGACTCTAAATATAAGCAATCTTAATAATGAAATAATAAAGGTGTGTTTATAGTTAATATTTAGTGTTTCAATGTTATTAAGAAGATAATACTTCAATTATCGATTGCTATGTTATGTTTGCCACATGAATTGCGTTGTTGGCGTTTAATGTCAAAAGTAAAACTCAAGATAACTTATAGGCCTACCATAATTAACATCTAACTAATGTAATAACATTTACAGAAAGTAAATCCAATTCGTCAAAAATATGAAATGTATATTTACATATGTTCGCCTATTGAGTTTAAAGATAGTAACATTTTCCAATCAAAATAGATCACAACTTATACCATTTCATATATTTATCGTCCTAAAAATAAACAGTATATGTGTTTCAAGTGTTATTAAATGTATTTTTATTTATTTTCCGTAAGTAAAATTCCTCAAATTCACAAATAAAATCAATATAAACATAGAATGCAATCCCGGGGTTAAAAGACACCAATCCCGAGATTTCTATGTATCAAAAATCGGCCGGGATCTCGGGATTGAGATCCCTAGTCCTGGTACCACTAAATCACGCACTGGATATGTGTATCGTGTAGAGGTGTGCAAGCCTGAGGCTTTCAGTTGATAACCAGCCAATTCAATTGACTTTCAAGCCAAACTTTATAAAAAAATCGAGCCTCTAACTTTTTCCGAGCCGAGATTTTTTCTCTTAAAATTTATGTAATTACAAAAAATAATTTTATAATCAGGCCTTATCAAAAAAACTTTTTCATAAATGCAATTTGATGTTAAGATTTAGAGTAAAATATACTTTTTTTAGTCCATAAAATGATGAAACAAGGACTAAGTTAATAATAAATGTAGACTCATTTTATTTCCTCCATAAGGACTATGTTATGACAGTCTCTGACTTGTACATTTATGAAACACCGTTCTGTCGAGCTTGTAGCAGGTCCGATTTACCGAATAGGCACGGTAGGCATGTGCCTAGGGCGCAAGGCAATTGGCTGTTTTCGGGAACGCCAAAATTTTAAAAAATAAAAAGATGGTGGTTGTATTTGCATGCGATCACGGTAAACTTCTGATAATCCCTCGCGGCCGCGTAGACATCGTAATCGTCTACTGCAATTGCGACAAAATTCGGACTATTTTCCGTGGTGGGGTCGTGTTGACATAATTATTGTCTTCCATGATCGTGGCAATATATGAACATATCCCGCGGTCAAATTCTGATCACATCCCGGCCTTATTATCATAGTGATTTGCGATCGTGGAAAATTTGGATCATCCCTCGTGGCCGTGTGTAGACAGACATATCGTATTCCGCGGTCACGGAAACACTACTAATGTCAAGTGCATTCGCGGTAAATTGAAAACTCCAGGTAGAAATACAAAATCACGCATAATTGCTGGTTCAAAAAACTACCCCATAATTCCCAGATTTCCCGGTTGGTGCGCACCCTGTTATATATATTGCAAAGGGACGCTACTATTAGTTGTGCCTAGGGCGCAGGCCGGGTCAAAAACGGGCCTGGCTTGTAGTTCAGGCTCGGCTCAAAAATCGAGCCACCGTCACACCTCTAGTATAGTTTATCAATTTAATCTGTTCCTGGAAAGGTTCAATTGCCTAGTATTTATTTGATGTTAAAGTGATATCTAGTTTTTACAGTAGTTTAGAAGAGAGGAGGACACCGATTTTTGTTTTTACTATTTCTTTTTTGTTACATAAGGACAAACTAAATTAAAAGACAAATTTAACATTACCTGAAAAAAAAACAAATACACACAAATTCATTGTTCAGATATCATCTAAAGATCCATGTCATTAATAATTGTTAAAAAATGCAAAATATTCTTCAGGAATGTGTTTTAGTTATTTGTGCAACTAGTGAGAAAAGTGAGCAATTGACTCACTCGAGAGAAATCCTTAAGACAATAATAGGTTTTTTACATACCTCAGTCAAATAGTCCAAAAATGGTATTGCTCAACAGCTTACATGTTTCGTTGCGAAGACAACATTATCAAAGCTTGCAACTCGTCAAAAACACATTTAAAACACGAACACGAACACAGAAGACATTAATACGGTACGAATACACAATTGACATTTAGATAGCGGTATTATGATATTATGATAGCGCTATCTAAATGTCAATTGTGTATTCGTACCGTATTAATGTCTTCTGTGTTCGTGTTCGTGTTTTAAATGTGTTTTTGACGAGTTGCAAGCTTTGATAATGTTGTCTTCGCAACGAAACATGTAAGCTGTTGAGCAATACCATTTTTGGACTATTTGACTGAGGTATGTAAAAAACCTATTATTGTCTTAACAATATAGTCCAGGGGCCGAAAACATGAATTTTGAGAAATCCTTACTCACGAGCCGTAGGCGAGTGAGGAATGGTTTCTCGAGTGAGGCAATTGTACTTTGAACTCGAGTTGCACATTATACTTTTCCTACAGTTACCATAAAACAAATAAATTTGTGAAGAAACATAACCTATTTTTACACAGAAGTGAACTTTTAATATAACATTTAATGTGAAGTTGTAAGGGTTGTTTTTTTACACCTCACTTTTTTTTTAAGAAGATCACGATGGAAGTCGGAAGAAAATGTTTTTAGTTGAGGGTCATCAAAAGTAGTACGAAAGACCAAAGGTTTTTGAGGTTAAACACGGTGAGGTAAGGCTCAAGCAGTTAGCGCGAGCGCCGATGGAGCCGCCGCCGAGGCCGAGTCAGACTGCCAAAACTGGTTTCTGCGCATGACCGGCCCAGACGTGCAACAAAACCACTGGGACCGGGCGCCGCCGGACAGTCTGTGCCATTTTGTGACCCAATCAACACGTCTCTCTCTAAGGTATAGTGCCTACTTGATATCATTTTATGATTCAGGGAAATTAGTAGTTTTACGTTTTGATATTCACGAACGAAATTGATTAATTGATTTGCGATAATTTGTTCACGATAAACGAGGTTTTCGATTTTGATCAGTGATCAATTGGTATTTTTTGCAATTTAATTTAGATTTTAAATTGTGAAATAATTAGTTTGAAGTTAATGAAATTTTGCCGACTAGCAATATCAAATCCAAACGAGTTAGCATACACTAGGCTATTGAGGAAAGCAAAAGTTGAGCAAGGCCAATTGAGTATTCTAAAGGATTTTTACCTACACATCTTATATTACATAACCTCTGTGTCACCTTCCAATATCCCTCCTTTTGCTGAAGCATAAGCAGCATCCTTTGGGCAGAACACGCTACTCAATTACCTAAACCCTCTTGTATCGCAGTTAAGGAGTGATTTAATAGGTTAAGCCTTAGCCTAGTTGTTATTGAAGAACTATATAATTTGAGGGTGACAATAGCCTAAGCTTGTGTAATATAACGTCATATAAACTCAATGTTGCCTTCCAAACACCTCTCCTTTTGCTGAAGTATAAGCAGCATCCTTTGGGCAGTGTACGCCATTCTATAGCCTACTACCCTATCTTGTATGCTTAACGAATTTCTGGTACTTAATTCAACGTAGAGAGAGTTACGAGACACAATTAATTAGCTATAAGGTGTTTACGATTTAATAACGACATAACCTATTTGCCACGCACAACACAACAGTGTTCTGCTCGACGTTTTGTTATTATTTTGCGTCTGGTCCGAACTATCGATCGTATTGAAATCGATAGCTATCGAAGTTAACACCGAATCTACTACCGGAATAATAGTTTATATTTAGCCGTTGATTATAGTTGTTAGTGATTGGATCCTCGACATTGACTAGCGATATAGCATTTGATTTTGATCTGAATAGCCGCTAGCTATAATAGCCTAACAACTGATTGGTTAATAACATCTTTATTTCGTATAATAATAATACTTATTATTATTATCCAACTTGATTGACTTGAACGATTGCGTGAATATAGATAGCTGTTTTATAAATAGCCTAGGATAGCTGTTTTAGTGCTCGCATAGCTAGCGTTAGCCTGTTGATTATTTGGGATCATTAAAGGATAGTGGGGGGTCTTAGTTATCCAAATTAACCTACCGTAACCTATCCTAGATTGCTGAAGCATATTCAGCATCCTAGTTAGCTGTACAGGCTATCTACCCTTGACCTTATTGTTGTTTAGAGCGCATTTGCGTGGGTTTAGGGTAGCGACCGAGGTTTATACGGGCGTTTAGGTAACGATTAACCTACCGTAACCTATCCTAGATTGCTGAAGCATATTCAGCATCCTAGTTAGCTGTACAGGCTATCTGCCCTTAACCTTTTTGGTTGTTTAGAGCGCATTTGCGTGGGGTTAGGGTAGTGAACGAGGTGCATACGGGTGTTTAGGTAACGATTAACCTACCGTAACCTATCCTAGATTGCTTGAAGAATATTCAGCATCCTAGTTAGCTGTACAGGCTATCTGCCCTTAACCTTTTTGTTGTTTAGAGCGCATTTGCGTGGGTTTAGGGTAGCGAACGAGGTTCACACGGGCGATTGGGTGACGATTAACCTACCGTAACCTATCCTAGTATGCTGAAGTGTATTCAGCATCCTAGTTAGCTGTGCAGGCTATCTATCCTTAACCTCTTTGTTGTTTAGAGCACATTTGCGTGGGGTTTAGGGTAGCGACCGAGGTTCATACGGGCGTTTAGGTAACGATTAACCTACCGTAACCTATCCTAGATTGCTGAAGTATATTCAGCATCCTAGTTAGCTGTGCAGGCTATCTATCCTTAACCTCTTTGTTGTTTAGAGTGCATTTGCGTGGGGTTTAGGGTAGCGAACGAGGTTTATACGGGCGTTTAGGTAACGATTAACCTACCGTAACCTATCCTAGATTGCTGAAGTATATTCAGCATCCTAGTTAGCTGTGCAGGCTATCTATCCTTACCCTCTTGGTTGTATAGAGCGCATTTGCGTGGGGTTAGGGTAACGATCGGAGCGTAGCAAGGTTTAGTTTGATCCTATAACCTTTGATACCGATCCTAGTTTGCTCGAAGAACATTCAGCATCCTAACTAGCTGTACAAGCTATCGAACCTAATTCTTGAAATAGACTCTAACGCGAGAATTGAATTAACAGATAACACGACACATAGATTATACACGACAACGTTTTCTCTCGCGTCTGATAGGGTAACGATGATGAGTGAATAGCGACAACTGGTTCGCACATTTCACTGAGTTACCCTATCATTTCAATAAAGGAATTTGATTAAACACAGACGATTGATAATTTAGATTATTCGAAACGAAATTAATATTGAGTGGGATTTCACATCAACAATATTTTGTTGATTCACATCGACCCCTGGAAATTTAAACCCAGCACTGCTGAACTATCTTTGGCGATAAGATAACGAAAACGACACACACACACGGAAATTCCCTCACATATTTATGGCGCCCGAACAGGGACTACTGAATAAGTAGTTATTGACGAAAATTTGGAAATTGTTGAAAGAAAAGTAGAAATTTGGATTTTAGACGATTTATTTGAGGAACAACGATGTTCTATCACGTAGAGAGATTCCTTAGACCATTCAAGATTCTCCTGGCATTGAATATAATGGAAGAAGGTGAGAACGGAAGCGCTTCGTCACAAGGAGGCGAGCAACAACCTATCGCTACGGTCACGACCTCGTCTGGAGGAGCGGACCTACGGACATCCACTACTACGACTACTAGCTCTACGGCAGCTGGAACAGCTCAACGACCACCCACGGATACAGAAGTAAGGGTCAGCTGGGTCTACAAGTTATCAAGATCGCAGCTTGAAGACGAGCTAGGCAAGCTGGGAACTGTACCAGAAGGAAACGCTAATCAGCTTAGAGCAGAACTTGTTCGACGGTTACGACAACGGGCTGGAAAGGAGGCGATTGAAGAGGATGATGAGTTCCACCACGCATCTCAAGAAGCACCAGCGGGTGCATCCTTAGAGCTAGAAGCCGTGAGCATCCGAGAACTTCTAGGTCTTCCACCTGATGCCGATTTTAACGAGGTCAGACGGCTGATGACACAAGCTTCAAAGCCACGCCAAGCGACCTTGTCAACTACACACCAGACAGCTCGATCGATTGTGGGGGTTCCCGAGAGGCGAACCTCGATGCTTACTCCGATAAGGATGAAGTCTTATGCCCCAGTCTTCACACGCACTCAATCAAATGATGAAGGTGGTTTGGCAGAGCAATTAGATTTTGGCTTTAACCACACGAGTGGACGCGAAGAGCCAATGGTGGCAGGTGACGTAGATTCACCAAGACCGTCGAACACTGCCTCCCTTTGTAATACCGTAAGGAAATGGAACTTGAGATTCGATGGAAGGAAAGAATCGGATGCCATCTCCTTCTTAGAGCGCTTGAATGAATTGATGGAATCGTATGGTGTGACCCCTGAGTTGATGTTGAAGGCGTTGCCCGAGCTATTGAAAGACAGTGCGATCCTATGGTATAGGAATAATCGAGAATTTTGGGGTGACTTCATGGACTTTGTCAGGGATTTTCAAATTCAGTACTTACCTCCCGGCTATCTACTTCACTTAGATGACGAAATTAGGAAGAGAACACAAGGAGAAGGAGAGTTGTTCAAACCCTACGTTGTAGCCATCTCGACCTTGATTCGAAGAAGAGGAGGATATTCGCAACACGAAAAGTTAGACCGAATTTATAGAAACATGCACCCGAGCTATAAAACATATGTTCGTAGGCGAGACTTTGTGAACTTGCCAAGTCTGATCAAAGTCGCTGAAGATTATGAGACCTGCTTGCGAGTGCGAACTGAATATACACCCCCGCCGAACCCAGCCCAGGCATTGGTACCCGAAACCGCCTACCATGGACGAAGTAGGTTGGCGCCGAAATTCTCGCATCACACAGCAACAGTTGAATCCAAGAACAGCAACCAAGTTAGATTTGAACCTATGAGTAAGGACCGATATCCGGCAAAGACCATGGCTGAAAGGGGACATCAGAATCGAAGGTACCGCGAGGATGAGAGGCGACCGGCTGATTCAAGGACATGCTGGAACTGCGAAAAGACAGGCCACATCTTCGCTTTCTGCAAAGAACCAAAAGTTATACGGTGTTTCAACTGCAAGAAGCTAGGAGCGAGAACAACGTCTTGTGACTGTAAGAGTTCGGGAAACGAGAGGCGGACGATGGGCCAAGGAGGTCACCGGAGTCCGAACCCCGACCAAGTGCGACGACCTCCAACTTCCAGTTAGGGACTATGAAGAATGTTGAACCGGGGGGGGGTAACGAACGATCCTAGGCCCTATATCAATGTCATGATGTTTGGGAGAAGTTTTAAGGCGTTAGTCGACACTGGCTCTATGATAAATCTGATAGGTGATGAAGTCTCTGATTTTATTGAACGATATGTGAACCCCGAATATAAAGAGGTCAGAGTTGCCATGGCCAACAATTCTGAGACAACGTTAAATCGATGCTTCTCCCTGCCGTCCGTAATAAGAGGTGCCAACCACGAACTGAAAGTCGTTCACCTTCCGGGTTTGGGACCACACATAATATTGGGGATAGACATAATAAGCCGCTTGAACATAATAACAATAGACTCTGACAGGGATGGCGTCCCAGACCGATGCCAAATGGTTTCACACGTCATCGACTCCCCGAATTCATCAGATGGACAAAGCGAAGTGGAAGAGGCTGCGATGCGTGATCTTGAGGACAACCAAAAGAAGACATTGAATGAATTTCTGGAACGGGAGCTGCCAAAATTTGAAAGTACGACGGGCCGCACGTCCTTGGTGGAGCATACCATCAAGATGAAGATCGATACACCGGTGAAGCAGCGATACTACCCCCGAAACCCGGCAATGCAGAAGGTGATTGACGAAGAAGTAGACCGAATGTTAGCTGAAGGCGTAATTGAGCCGTCTTCGAGTCCATACTCAAGCCCAGTCGTTCTAGTTAAGAAGAGTACAGGGAAATATAGGTTTTGCATAGATTTTAGAAAGATTAACCAGATGAGTGAAAAGGACGCATATCCCTTACCACAAATTAATTCGATCCTGGAAAAGCTACGAGAAGCCCGATTTATAACCACTTTAGATCTAAAGCAAGGATATTGGCAAGTTCCCCTAGCAGCAACTAGTCGACCAGTTACAGCTTTTACAGTCCCTGGGAAGGGACTTTATCAGTTCGTGGTCATGCCATTTGGGTTGCATTCAGCGGGGGCGACGTTCCAGCGGCTGTTGGATAAAGTTATCGGTCCCGAACTTGAGCCAAGGGCCTTCGCCTACCTAGACGACTTGATCATTGTTAGCAAATCGTTTGAGGAACATCTTCAGGTATTGAGCGACGTTTTCACCCGTTTGAGGACTGCCGGCCTGAAGCTCAACCCCGACAAATGTCAGTTTTGTAAACGTCAATTGAAGTACCTCGGGCACATTGTAGACGACCGAGGGATCCGTACTGATCCGGAGAAGGTTAGGGCGATTCAGGAATACCCCACACCACGAAATGTACGGGCACTTCGAAGCTTTCTGGGTCTGGCATCATGGTACCGGAGGTTTGTGGATAACTTTGCGAAAGAAGTCACACCGCTGACCAAACTGCTGCGTAAGGATGTTAAATGGGACTGGACCGATGAGCAGCAAAGGGCTTTCGAAACTATGAAACGGAAACTTGCCTCCACGCCAATACTAGCTTGTCCGGAATTTGAGCACCCATTTTGGCTACAGGTGGACGCTTCAGGCGAAGGTTTGGGGGCCGCACTCACGCAGAAAATTGATAAGAAGGAGGTGGTCATTGCCTACGCGAGCAGGCTTTTGTCCGACAGTGAAAAGAAATTCACGGTGACCGAGAAAGAGTGTCTTGCACTCGTCTGGGCCGTAAAGAAATTTCGCCCCTATTTAGAGGGTTACCGGTTTGTTGCGGTAACAGATCATCAGGCACTTAAGTGGCTAATGAATCTCCAGCAGCCCTCAGGACGATTAGCTAGGTGGGTTCTCGAACTACAGCAACATGACTTCGAGATCCAGTATCGGAAGGGAAGTTTGAACAAAGTGGCAGATGCACTTTCTCGCCATCCCGTTCGAGAATTAGTCGAAATTCAAGTTTGTAAGGTAGAGGAGGTGGTCCCGAGAGATAAAGGACGCCGGAAAGATTGGTATGAACGAATGTGTTATAAGGCCAAGCGAAACCCTAGATGCTCGGAGGATTGGGCCATTAGAGGAGGCCAGCTGTATACCAGGAGGAACGCAAAAGAAGGAAAGGTGGTAGATCCAGCTATAGTGTGGAAGCTTTGTGTTAAGCCTGCCGAGAGGGACTTGGTCCTTCACCAAAACCACGACCACGAGACCGCCGGACACCTTGGGGTACGTAAAACCGGCAAACGAATACAACAGAGATACTATTGGCCCGGGATGATGAAAGATGTGCGGTCATACGTTAAGAGTTGGCCAAGCTCACAAAGTAGAGCAAACGAAGCCCGCGGGTAAGATGGCCTTCCGTAAACCCCAGGGACCGTGGTACACGGTTACGGCCGATTTGATTGGACCCCTGCCACGTTCAAAGAAGGGGGCGAGATTTGTGCTAGTGGTTCAAGATGTCTTCACGAAATGGATAGAGTTGGCACCCCTCCGAGCCGCAACAGCTGCCGCTGTCTCCAGTGCGTTTCGAAATATCATATTATTAAGATATGGGGCACCCGAGATAGCGATAACCGATAATGGGTCTCAGTTCACGTCGAGGATTTGGCGAGGTTTGCTTGACGGCTGGAAGATTGAACACCAACTCACGGCGCCATATACCCCCCAGGAGAATCCGGTGGAGCGCTCAAACAGAGTACTCAAGACCATGATAGCACAGTACGTAAAGGAGGATCACCGAGCTTGGGACGAGTATCTAAATGAATTTCGATACGCAATAAACACAGCAACGCACGACGCCACTGGTTTCACACCAGCCCTGTTGAATTTTGGTCGGGAGCTCAGGACTCCTAACGCCTTACACGGTCCCGTTGAAGTTTCGTCAACAGATGAAGATACAGACCCAGCGGTCATCTATCCAACCGAAAACCGCAAACGAATGGAACGTTTTCAGCACCTCGTGAGGAAGTGTAGGATTAATATAGAGAAAGCAAGCCGTCAGCATGCGAAGTATTATAATTTGCGCAGGCGTGACATCCGATATAATCTTGGGGATAGAGTCTGGGTGAGGCAACATCATTTATCTTCAGCCACCGAGGGGTTTGCGGCAAAGTTGGCAGCTCGTTACGACGGACCCTACGTTGTTAGGGCAAAAGTGGGAACCAACATTTATGAACTCGAAGGGCAAAACGGAAGACAAACGACACGGGCTCACGTTAAAGATTTGAAGAAATGGGTGTCAGCGGTTCAATGCCACACACCCACGGTATACGTGGGTATGCCTGAGACGCCTGCTGTGTAAGCAGTTGGTCCAGGTACGGCGGGCATGTGAGTACCTTAGGAATAAGTAGTAGATAGCTGAGCCTAGCATGTATAGTATCATTGCTTGCCCAACCAGATCACTAAGCATGTGTTTTGTTTCCAGAGTTGCATGCTAACTGCTTGTTGCCAATTCGCACCAAAAATTTTGCTTGGCACTGTCATTATCACCCCTTGCTTTCTGTAGTTCATTCCTCGCATTGCACGTTCCTCATTAGTGTGCTTGTTTTTTTTTCTTCCATTTTCACACCTTGTAAATAGATAGTCGACTCACAACATGGCCTTTGCAAAAAGACAACTCCGCCCTATAGAGGATGTCGCCTCGAAGGACACAGAGTGCCTATTCCCCGGGCGTTTGGTGAATGGGGAAGTGATCAATGCATTTCTACGCCTCGTTGAGCGGAGGAGCTGCAACCGACCTTCATTGCCTCACGTGATGGCGTTGAACACATATTTTTTCCCCGCTTTGAAGGCATGCCCGGCACGTCAGCGGGAAGGATTTGATCGGATCCAGAGACGCCATAAAAACCTCAATCTCCTGGACTTTGACATCATCCTCGTCCCCGTCCATGAACCTCGATTGGGTCGTGAGGGACATTGGTGGCTGATGGTGGCAGACATCAGGACGAAAACAATCAGTGCCTACGACTCTGTGACAGGGCGGGACCAAACCAAAGATTTGGAGGTCATGAGGGCCTATCTGGACTACCAAGCAGAAGTTGCGACTCCAACCCGCGCCAAACGAGAATGGCTTTTGTGGAAAGGGCGAGAGTGTCCCGCCCAGACGAACACCACGGATTGTGGCATTCTACTGTGCGCAGTGGCAGCAGAAATTTCGCAAGGAGGGCCCTTAGTAAATTTTACCGTGGATACGAATGAGATGAGACGGAAAATATCCAGAGCACTGCGAGCTTCCGCCATCGGGGATGACCAACCCATGGAAGAAGACTTATTCCCAGGGGAGGTCGATTGGGACTTCGAGACGTTAGCACGAGAGTTGGAACGGATTGCACCACCTGTCCCAATGGGAATTGTACCAGCAGACATAGATAGCCAAAGCGAATGGGACGATTGCGCCCTGGATGACCCTTTGCCTGAGGTCGCAGTGACGCCCGTGGAAGGTGGAAATAGTGCTCAAAATGAGAAGGAAGGTTCACAGACGAAACCGGATTTACTGGAGTTGGCTGGGATGACGGAAGAAGAAGTCAGCATGGATCAGATGCCGGCGTCACCTACCCTGTCGATGTCACCTGGGAGGCTACGTGACTGGGTCAGCGTGACTTCCACCACCGAGAGTTTTGAGATTATAAGCGAACCGGAAACCGAGTCGAGTCAGCTACAGACGACCCAACCCATGGAGATCGACTTTGGACCGACAGCAGTTCCGCCAGAGATTCTGATGCGAAGCTCAGCAGTAGGAGGCGAGAGTACTAGCACCCCGACCCCGAAGCCCGAGGAGGGTGCCACAAACCGCCCAGCGAAGACACGAGGGAAAAGAAGGACCATGAAGGTGCAAATTCCTGGTACCAACACCTTCAAGAGGATTAATATTCGTAAGTTGGGGCTGGTGCCCTACAAACGATGAACCCGTCAGAAGGGTGAAGAGTTTTGTTTTGTTTGAAAGAAATTTTATTTTATTTGCCCCGTAGGAGATTGCGGAGGTTTATCAGATCCTAAGGAGTTGGATCCAAACAGCGAGGAAGATAGTTGAAGACGGTGATTGAGTTAGAAGAATTTTTATTTTTTTGAAGAAGATAAGGAGCTTTTTTTTTTCTTTTCCGTTTCTTTTTTTTGTTTCCACGAAGTGAGTGGAGGATGTAAGGGTTGTTTTTTTACACCTCACTTTTTTTTTAAGAAGATCACGATGGAAGTCGGAAGAAAATGTTTTTAGTTGAGGGTCATCAAAAGTAGTACGAAAGACCAAAGGTTTTTGAGGTTAAACACGGTGAGGTAAGGCTCAAGCAGTTAGCGCGAGCGCCGATGGAGCCGCCGCCGAGGCCGAGTCAGACTGCCAAAACTGGTTTCTGCGCATGACCGGCCCAGACGTGCAACAAAACCACTGGGACCGGGCGCCGCCGGACAGTCTGTGCCATTTTGTGACCCAATCAACACGTCTCTCTCTAAGGTATAGTGCCTACTTGATATCATTTTATGATTCAGGGAAATTAGTAGTTTTACGTTTTGATATTCACGAACGAAATTGATTAATTGATTTGCGATAATTTGTTCACGATAAACGAGGTTTTCGATTTTGATCAGTGATCAATTGGTATTTTTTGCAATTTAATTTAGATTTTAAATTGTGAAATAATTAGTTTGAAGTTAATGAAATTTTGCCGACTAGCAATATCAAATCCAAACGAGTTAGCATACACTAGGCTATTGAGGAAAGCAAAAGTTGAGCAAGGCCAATTGAGTATTCTAAAGGATTTTTACCTACACATCTTATATTACATAACCTCTGTGTCACCTTCCAATATCCCTCCTTTTGCTGAAGCATAAGCAGCATCCTTTGGGCAGAACACGCTACTCAATTACCTAAACCCTCTTGTATCGCAGTTAAGGAGTGATTTAATAGGTTAAGCCTTAGCCTAGTTGTTATTGAAGAACTATATAATTTGAGGGTGACAATAGCCTAAGCTTGTGTAATATAACGTCATATAAACTCAATGTTGCCTTCCAAACACCTCTCCTTTTGCTGAAGTATAAGCAGCATCCTTTGGGCAGTGTACGCCATTCTATAGCCTACTACCCTATCTTGTATGCTTAACGAATTTCTGGTACTTAATTCAACGTAGAGAGAGTTACGAGACACAATTAATTAGCTATAAGGTGTTTACGATTTAATAACGACATAACCTATTTGCCACGCACAACACAACAGTGTTCTGCTCGACGTTTTGTTATTATTTTGCGTCTGGTCCGAACTATCGATCGTATTGAAATCGATAGCTATCGAAGTTAACACCGAATCTACTACCGGAATAATAGTTTATATTTATCCGTTGATTATAGTTGTTAGTGATTGGATCCTCGACATTGACTAGCGATATAGCATTTGATTTTGATCTGAATAGCCGCTAGCTATAATAGCCTAACAACTGATTGGTTAATAACATCTTTATTTCGTATAATAATAATACTTATTATTATTATCCAACTTGATTGACTTGAACGATTGCGTGAATATAGATAGCTGTTTTATAAATAGCCTAGGATAGCTGTTTTAGTGCTCGCATAGCTAGCGTTAGCCTGTTGATTATTTGGGATCATTAAAGGATAGGGGGGGGTCTTAGTTATCCAAATTAACCTACCGTAACCTATCCTAGATTGCTGAAGTATATTCAGCATCCTAGTTAGCTGTACAGGCTATCTACCCTTAACCCTTTTGTTGTTTAGAGCGCATTTGCGTGGGTTTAGGGTAGCGACCGAGGTTTATACAGGCGTTTAGGTAACGATTAACCTACCGTAACCTATCCTAGATTGCTGAAGCATATTCAGCATCCTAGTTAGCTGTACAGGCTATCTACCCTTGACCTTATTGTTGTTTAGAGCGCATTTGCGTGGGTTTAGGGTAGCGACCGAGGTTTATACGGGCGTTTAGGTAACGATTAACCTACCGTAACCTATCCTAGATTGCTGAAGCATATTCAGCATCCTAGTTAGCTGTACAGGCTATCTACCCTTAACCTTTTTGTTGTTTAGAGCGCATTTGCGTGGGTTTAGGGTAGCGAACGAGGTTCATACGGGTGTTTAGGTAACGATTAACCTACCGTAACCTATCCTAGATTGCTTGAAGAATATTCAGCATCCTAGTTAGCTGTACAGGCTATCTGCCCTTAACCTTTTTGGTTGTTTAGAGCGCATTTGCGTGGGGTTAGGGTAGTGAACGAGGTGCATACGGGTGTTTAGGTAACGATTAACCTACCGTAACCTATCCTAGATTGCTTGAAGAATATTCAGCATCCTAGTTAGCTGTACAGGCTATCTGCCCTTAACCTTTTTGTTGTTTAGAGCGCATTTGCGTGGGTTTAGGGTAGCGAACGAGGTTCACACGGGCGATTGGGTGACGATTAACCTACCGTAACCTATCCTAGTTTGCTGAAGTGTATTCAGCATCCTAGTTAGCTGTGCAGGCTATCTATCCTTAACCTCTTTGTTGTTTAGAGCACATTTGCGTGGGGTTTAGGGTAGCGACCGAGGTTCATACGGGCGTTTAGGTAACGATTAACCTACCGTAACCTATCCTAGATTGCTGAAGTATATTCAGCATCCTAGTTAGCTGTGCAGGCTATCTATCCTTAACCTCTTTGTTGTTTAGAGTGCATTTGCGTGGGGTTTAGGGTAGCGAACGAGGTTTATACGGGCGTTTAGGTAACGATTAACCTACCGTAACCTATCCTAGATTGCTGAAGTATATTCAGCATCCTAGTTAGCTGTGCAGGCTATCTATCCTTACCCTCTTGGTTGTATAGAGCGCATTTGCGTGGGGTTAGGGTAACGATCGGAGCGTAGCAAGGTTTAGTTTGATCCTATAACCTTTGATACCGATCCTAGTTTGCTCGAAGAATATTCAGCATCCTAGTTAGCTGTACAGGCTATCTGCCCTTAACCTTTTTGGTTGTTTAGAGCGCATTTGCGTGGGGTTAGGGTAGTGAACGAGGTGCATACGGGTGTTTAGGTAACGATTAACCTACCGTAACCTATCCTAGATTGCTTGAAGAATATTCAGCATCCTAGTTAGCTGTACAGGCTATCTGCCCTTAACCTTTTTGTTGTTTAGAGCGCATTTGCGTGGGTTTAGGGTAGCGAACGAGGTTCACACGGGCGATTGGGTGACGATTAACCTACCGTAACCTATCCTAGTTTGCTGAAGTGTATTCAGCATCCTAGTTAGCTGTGCAGGCTATCTATCCTTAACCTCTTTGTTGTTTAGAGCACATTTGCGTGGGGTTTAGGGTAGCGACCGAGGTTCATACGGGCGTTTAGGTAACGATTAACCTACCGTAACCTATCCTAGATTGCTGAAGTATATTCAGCATCCTAGTTAGCTATGCAGGCTATCTATCCTTAACCTCTTTGTTGTTTAGAGTGCATTTGCGTGGGGTTTAGGGTAGCGAACGAGGTTTATACGGGCGTTTAGGTAACGATTAACCTACCGTAACCTATCCTAGATTGCTGAAGTATATTCAGCATCCTAGTTAGCTGTGCAGGCTATCTATCCTTACCCTCTTGGTTGTATAGAGCGCATTTGCGTGGGGTTAGGGTAACGATCGGAGCGTAGCAAGGTTTAGTTTGATCCTATAACCTTTGATACCGATCCTAGTTTGCTCGAAGAACATTCAGCATCCTAACTAGCTGTACAAGCTATCGAACCTAATTCTTGAAATAGACTCTAACGCGAGAATTGAATTAACAGATAACACGACACATAGATTATACACGACAACGTTTTCTCTCGCGTCTGATAGGGTAACGATGATGAGTGAATAGCGACAACTGGTTCACACATATCACTGAGTTACCCTATCATTTCAATAAAGGAATTTGATTAAACACAGACGATTGATAATTTAGATTATTCGAAACGAAATTAATATTGAGTGGGATTTCACATCAACAATATTTTGTTGATTCACATCGACCCCTGGAAATTTAAACCCAGCACTGCTGAACTATCTTTGGCGATAAGATAACGAAAACGACACACACACACGGAAATTCCCTCACAAAGTGACAAATACAACAGTACAACAGCTGACCAGCTGATTTACAGCCAGTGCTGCCAATGTATTTCGCGCGCATACGACGTTGCCTGCATGTTACGCGTTCACTATTTCGTGCCTTCACTTTGCAAATCTGGAGTGAGACAAAGTAATTAGAGTGAGACAATGTTAACATTGTCTCACTGATGAGCGAATTGGCCACTTTGCTTTCTCAAATTAGTGAGAGAACATGCACATTGTTAGGTAACTGTAGGAAAAATAATGTGTCTATTTGTTCATTACTCACCATTAGTGGGTGAGTAGTGTGAGTAACTTTATTTCTTGGACGATAGATTTATTAACTAAGGTTTTTATTTTACAGAAATAATCAAATTTAAGGTGTTAATTGAGAAGAAACAAACATTAATGATAACATTTTATTCACAAGACCTGCTTTGTGAACTAAAAATAAAATTACTATAAAATAAAAGATGGATGTACAGATAAATAACAAAATAATGAAGCGTATAATGTGATCAAATAAATAATAAATAATTTAGCAAGCAAAATGAGATCAAGAACTGTACAACAAATGGTCGCCATTTCAATTAAAAGTATTAAAGTATAAATACACATAAGCCTTGTAGATTCATCATTAGCCCAAACCTGAAAAAATACATGTGGATTACTAAAATATTTATGAAAGAGTATAACATAGCTCAAAAATAATTACCCTAGTGGTAGGACAATACTGCTTCCAATTTCCTCAATTCCGCCTTTAGTACAAGTGGTATTGAGAAATCGTGATTTTTCGATACTTCATAAATTCAGATGCAATACCAATTCCAGAATAAACTTAAATATGGATTTTGGAATTATTTAAACACAAATTATTCATACCAATGGCAGCAATATTGTAAACATTTGATTGTAAAAACTCTGCAGACTTCTAGCAAGACAATGATAACCTCGAGACATTGCTGATTCAAAAATTCTCTCATCCAAAAATAAGAATAAAAATTTCCCGAATTTTAAATCTTCGTCATCTTCACGATGATGTCGAACTAAAATGATTAAGTTTTATTTTTAACTAGACGTGTGCCCTGCTGTTGTAAACAATAGCCGTTCTGACTCTTCCTGGCTCGGTACTAGTATATTTCCGGCCCACCATTCCCGAGCTAAAAGCGCACAGTTGTTCCATAAGCATGTTTCATCTGTATATCTTACTTCTCTGTTAGCGTAGCGAAAGAGCTTACCTGAAGGCAAGTGAGCGCAGCGAACGAGCTCTAACCTAAAAGTGAGTGAGCGTAGCGAACGAACTTCAACCAGGACGTGATTGAGCCATGCGAACGAGCTCACTTATGAAGTTAAACGGGGCAAAGCCCGCGGGTTCAACCAGGACGTGATTGAGCCATGCGAACGAGCTCACTTATGAAGTTAAACGGGGCAAAGCCCGCGGGTACAGCTAGTTTTATTTATATAGATGAATCATTATAAGCATGAACATGTAATTTTTGATAAGAAAAATGTATTCTTATAAAAATTATTACAAACCTGCAAGGTGCTAGTGCTATGGCCTCCTATGACCAAACTCAAAGGTGATTTTCAGTTCTCCAACTTTAGTTTTGGGCAGGATGTCTGGGATCCATTCAATGATCATGGGTGTTGGTACCTTCTGGTCTGGAGCAGTATTACCTGTAAACATCAAGCAAAACTAACCTTTTAGACCTGCTAATCCTGTATCTTATAACTAGTGCTATCTGCGACATCATAAGTGTAACCATTAGAGTGGGTTGGTTTTCATAAAAAAAACCAAAACTGGTATTTGGTGGAAAATGTCAGTTTTGGTTTTTTAATTATTGCTATTGCATTTTGCCACGATAACTAGAGACAGTGATGATGTCTTTGCAATCACAGACATTATCTCAATTTTGCCACTATTATGGGATACGAAAATGATGCCTTCACCATCCCAGGAAATGTTGAAAAATTGCCGCGATCAAGAGAGATAATGATTATGTCTTCTCCATCATTGGGATTTACATGTCATCCAAGATGATCCTGATAATACCGCGATCACGGATTTCAGTCATGGTGGATTAATTAATTTTTTTTTTTTTTTGGGATGTGTCGATCCTCGATAACACCGATACTTGAACGTTGGTATCGGTATCGGTATCGAGAATCGATAGTAAAAAGTCAATTCCAATACCATTACCCTGTCACGCCTGTGATGATTTCCCGTGATCGCGGCACATCCCTGATGATTTCCCACGATCGCGGCACATCCCTGATGATTTCCCGCAATCACAGCACATCCGTGAGGATTTCCCGCGATCACAACCAAATCCGTGATAATTTTCTTTGATCCAGCAACAACGGTGATGTTTTCCCATTATCACATCAATAACTGTACTAATATAATTTGCCATGATCACGTTAAACTATAATAGCGATGATTTCATACAATGTCATGTACAACCCCCCCTAATTTTTTTTTTTTTTTGGGCAGAGACAATCTATAAGTATAAAAGAGGATGTTTGTATATATATATATATGTTTGGCAGTGATAAACTCAGACACCGCTGAACCGATTGCCACGAAACTTGGTACATACGTGTAGAATTTCATGGAATAGGTTTATACACCCCATCAATTTCGTGATCCGTCCAATCGGCTCCGCCCCAGTGGCTCTGGAGTTTCCCATGTTAACCTTATGAGAAATGGAATTAATGAATCTAACTTATGAATGGCAACATCCGTGCTGATTTCCTGTTATAGCGGCTACGCCCGTGATATTTCAGCGATCGTGGCTACGTCTGTTATTTGTCCCACGATCGCGATTTTCAATGACCCTAGACGAGAAAACTGGTAATTTTGGGTGGGGTTTTCAGATACAGTAGAACCTCTTTAATCTGAACCCCCGTAATCCGAACGCCTCATTGAACTGTACTCTATACACAGTACAGTAGTTATTTATTGTATACGTACGCACCGTAATTGTTTCTATTGTAATTTACAGTACTGTTTATTTACTATATTTACTACTGTATTAAATAAACACTGTATTATACTTTATAAAGCATTTTTTCACTCTTTCTGTAACAATTAAGAGCCATTTTAGCTATTCTTATGTAAAAAACCAATATGTTCTGTAATCCGAACTATTCAATAATCCGAACTACCCCCGGTCCCAATTGGTTCGGATTAAAGAGGTTCTACTGTACTTTTAAAAAAAATTTCCTAGTTCTTGACCAAATTTACACACAATTCACAGATTTTTTCCCGGTCATCATAATTCATATACCCGGTTCTCCTGGTTTCCAGGTCGGCTTGACACTGTAATAGATTTTGCCGCGACCGCAAAAGACAATGATGATGTTTCTGTGACTGAGGATGATGTTCAGGATTTTGCAGGGATCCCATATGACACCAATGATCATAAAATTACTTTGAGTTTGGCTTGACTGAAAATATCAGGCTAGCACACCTCTAGTTATGATTTTATTTCTCGGTGTTAGCTCTTCATTTACCTTTAATATGGTAGTTATTTCATGTGTTCGGAAGGGTTTTAACTTAAATTGGCTAATTAGAACTTTTCATTGTTTCATAAATGTTTTCTTTACTTGATAAACACCCCTTTTTTCCTCAAAAATAATTTATAGAAGGACATAGAGACAGGCAGACAATTTGGTAAAACTATAAAAAAAGTGGTCACTGTATCAAGAATCGATTTTTCAGCGGTATCGGTATCGAGGATCGATAAATTTTGGTATTGACGCATCACTATTTATTTCACTTACCAACTTTCAGGAAGGTCTTCAGCTCAAGTGGTCTTATTCTTGGACCATTATCCATTTTTGAAAATGCTTCATCCTTCATGTTTGATGCCTCATAGGCATCATAGGTACCATCTTGATTTTCAACAAAACTTCTTGTAATTTCCAAAGGCATCTAGAAAAAGAAAGGGAAAATAAATAAGCTAAATAGCTTACATGGGTAAAAATTGAACTTGCTACATAGCTTGGGTATTATTATTATTTTTTTTTAGAAGTTGCTGCTGCTATTAACTTACTTATTTGAGCCTTAAATAAAAACATTTTCTGGGGAAAAACCATATTTTAAAGTCTCACTGTTTGAGCAAGACTTTCCTGATAAATGGCAAATAAAAATATAAATTACCAGCGGTGTTTCAAAGATCTGCTTGCAATGAATGATGTTGTTGATGTGCCAGGTGTATTTAGTGAAAGTGCCCAGGGGAACAGCGTGTTTACGGACAAACGCAGATGTTGTGTTTGGAAGGCGACGCTTCTTGCCTCCGTAAGAGATACGCTCCCTTAGGCAGTCGAAGAACTCCTAAAGTAACAAATTGAGAGTTAAAAATAGTATGAAATAGTGATCTGTCAAAACATTTAATTGTCTGGGTAGCAAAGTTTTTACAGTGCTTACCTTCAAATCTTAAAATCACTGGTTTGATTCCAAGCGGGATTGTTAATGGACCCAGATGCCTATGGCCTTGGACTATCAATTAATGATGCAATCTAACAAGTTGTTGTAAGATAATAACAAGGTCAGGGTTAGGATCATTCACTTTTAAAATGACAAAAAATCCTATTTACTTGGATAGACACAAAACTAAAAATCTATTCTATATATAATTCAGTTTTAAAAATCTTTGTACAACTAAATCTAGAGTTCTACTGGACCGATTTTATTGATTAATGGGTCGTTGGAATGGTTAAGTCGAGTAGATTTGCAAATAATTATGAAAGTTTGTTTTTGTTATGATTTATGGTGAAAAGTTTAAAAAAACATGTTTTCCATAAGAAATATATTGAAAACGGTCTTTTTCACACTTTTTATTTGCGTGCGACTTTTAGCTGCCATTTTTGAATATTTCCAAGAAGTGCATGGTATCAATTTGTAGGAAATTTTATTCTCTTTCAGAATATCACCTTCCACTTTGGTCGATTTCCTCACCATTTAAAAGTTATTTGCAAAAAATCTAAGCAACCTCCGAATTTATAGTAATGAGAAAATATTGAGTTTGGGTTATTTTTGTTAAACTTTGTACAACTAAATCTAGACTTCTACTGGACCGATTTCGTTAATTAATGGGTCATTAGAAAGCCTAACTCATGTAGATTTGCAAATAATTATAAAATTGTGATTTTATTAAATATTTGTGGCAAAAAAGTAAAAATAACAAAAATACATTAAAAACTGCTTTTTTCAAGTTTCTGTTTTCAAGATTCTATTTGTTGCCAGCTTTTGGCTGCCTTTATTAAGTATTTTCAAGAAATGGATAGTAGTTATTTGTAGTCAATTTTATTCTCTTTCAGAATATCACATTCAGTTTGGTCGATTTCCCCTCCATTAAAAAGATATTGGCAATAAACTAAGTGATCTCCAAATTTATAGTGGTGAGAAAATACTGAATTAGATATATTTTTGTTAAACTTTGTACAACTAAATCTAGACTTCTACCAGACCGATTTTGTTACTTAATGGGTCGTTGGAAAGCCTAATTTGTGTAGATTTGCAAATAATTATGAAAGTTTGATTTTATTAGATATTTGAGGTGAAAACAATAAAAATATAAAATAATACATTTAAAACTCCTTTTTTCCAAGTTTATATTTCCAATTTTATATTTGTATCCAACTTTAGGCTGCCTTTATTGAGTATTTTCAAGAAGTACATGATAGTAATTTGTAGGAAATTTTATTCTCTTTCAGAATATCATCTTCCACTTTGGTCGATTTCCTCACCATTTCAAAGTTATTTGCAAAAACGCTAAGCAACCTCCAAATTTATAGTATTGAGAAAATACTGAATTAACACGTGTCACTTTAAGTGTTAAAGATATTGTTGTTAAGCTTTGTACAATTAAATCTACAGTTCTACTGATCCGATTTTATTAATTAATAGGTCATTGGATAGCCTAATTTGTGAAGATTTGCCAATAATTATGAAAGTACTGTTGAGGTTGCAAGCAAGATCGTTTGGCTATAAATCGATGATAAATAACTCCATTTTTTGAACAATTTGTGATGGTCGTGATTTAGCTGTGTGCTTTAATGAAATGGAAGATGGTATTTCAATGAAGGTTCAAAGGTCAAAACAAATAGAATAACATAATTAGAATTAAGTAAATATATATATAAAACTAAATTCCACATTCAAGATATAATCAAATTTATATTTTCTGATTAAGCGATACAGTATCTTGAACTTAACTGATTAAAACTATCAATATCTCAAGTGAAAGCCTTTGAAGTATTTTAAGACAAAGACATATAAAATAACTTAAATAAAAATAGAGTTACGTATCATTGATTGCAGATAGGTACTAAAACGATTGAAATTATTGTTGATTCGTGATTGAGCAGTGTGCTTTAGGTAGTCCGATCTTTATAAACAATAGCTTGAATGAGAGCTGGTTTTTAGACTTAAATGTATAATGTAATTAGAACTGCTGGAATACATCGTTAATTGAAGTGAAAAAAATTCTTTCGTCGAGTAATACATTAGATAAACTAATGATAATGCTTGATGACAAATATGTGCTTTCATAGCTTTAAGACCAAAATTATGAAAATCGGGAGGGTAGAAGAGCTCTCCTGTAAACCATCGCCCGCCTGCGAAACATTGAACTCGAAACAAACCAAATTTAACTTCCAAAAGAAATGTACAGGGAGGCAGTTTGTGCATAGCTCGAAATATACGTCAAAATGAATGCCGATGCTTGATGGCAAATCTGCGGTACGTCCATATCTTTTTAAGGCCAAAATTATGACAATCGGTCGTGTAGAAGAGCTAACACGACTCGGAAAAGAAAAACCTTTATTTTTATAGATGACAATAATTGGTTTACCAGTATGCATAATCTAATCATACGAAACGTGTTAATAATTCAACAGCTAATTGTTATATTGTTACAGTATCTAATTAATTTTTCTTTGATTATATGTTGTTGTTAACAATTTGCATTTGTGTTTAAAGTGTGTTCCTTATGTTAATTGTGTGATTCCAATGTTATGTGCTTAAACTGTACCATTAATATTAGTAAGTAAAGTGGTGTATGGATTTCATAACCATTATTTTACTAGAGACCGTTGTATTTAACCACAACGGGCACTGTTGCTAGTTTAATATAATTTTAATTCCCTAAACCACCAGAACTTTGGAGAAGTTTCGGTTTTGAGATTCGGTCGGCCAGTTGTGAGATTCGTAACTCAAAATTGAAACTACAAACATTTTTGGCCCTCTAAAAATATTGTGATGATAACATTGAAGTACTTAACCTCTCTAAAAAGTCTGCAGTAAATTCCAATTTTCCATCTTGATGACTTTCCAAATCATTCACACATTTATACATTAACATTAATAAAATTGTAATCATGTTGCTGTAAACCACTATTAATTTACCTCTATCAACTTTCTATGCCCAGCCATTCTCTCAAATTAGTTGTGACAAAGAAAAAAAGTTTCCAATTAAATATAAAAAGATTATTATATCGAGACTTCAGAGTATTCCAAATAAACTATGATGTGCCACTCTTTACAACCTTCAACGTCAGTCAAGTTTTGCATCATAATTATCCTAATTTTTCAGAATTGGTATCGAGTACAATAAAGCGATGTATCGAGTATCGGTGATTTTTCATCAGAATCGGTCCATCCCTAGTTACAACATATAACAGCATATTTTACAACAAAAATCTTGAACCTTCACTGTCCACTCTGTGACAGTACATTTTTCCACTTACCTACATTTTTATTTTTAACTTGGTTACCTGAGGTGTGTGAAAGACCAGAGGTTGAGGTTTGCCACTGAACTGATAGTGCATCTGTTGGTTGATCCTCTCAGTCACAGTGGCCAGCCATTGAGTGAACGACTGCTGCACTGTAGCCTCGTCCCTCACTGTCACACCAACACACCCTTACATTATATAGCTCACATAACACTGTCATTCAAACTCATGGAATAATAATTAAGGTGCACATCATGGTGCAGAATCGTGCTAACCGTCAGTGGCCTGCATTTTGTTGTTGTGGTGTTTCCGGACCAATTATTTGACAAATAAAAAAATGTAATTACCTGTTGTCGCCTTAATGTCAAAGTTTTTATCCTACTGGTTTACACACATTCTGGCGAGTATGCCATTGTCAGATCCTTATAAGAACTATTCTTACCTGAAGAGGTGTGTCAAAAATTCACAAAAAACGCATCAACTAGTTAGGGTTATAAACTAAGACCACAAGGCAAGAACAGGGAATTTTTATTTGCTAGTTTTTATTTGCTACAATATGCAAACTTTTGGCACAACTAGGACAGCTATTTGAAAGCAAATTGCTTAAAGAATATTGAATTTAGTTGAATAAGGTTACTATCTCCACAACTGATATTTCACCCTAGGAGTTCATCACGGAGGAGATAGTTTCCACAAGTATATTAGATACTCTTACATCCATCTACTGTCTGAAAAGTTTTCAACCAAAACCTTGATTTAGTGTTATACATGTTCTTTTTACCTCTAAGCAACTTCAGTCTATTTTTTTCTTCGGATAATAAAAATAGAATCTATCCCTTTAAAAAAAACGACAGTATATTTCTACTCAAATGTTTTTTTTTTTTACTATTTACATTTCTTTAGTCCAAATTGTCCTAGTTGATTTAAAGGCTTACAAATTGTTAATTTGTTATTGAATTGTTAAATATCCTCAAGGGATTTTAGTAAACTTGTGAACCAAATGGCAGAGACTGATTATGTGAAAATTAAAGCTATTATTTAAATTCCAATTCCACCCCTCACAAAATCAAATTGTATTTAAAGTGCTTTATTTATTACTTATTACCATTCTAATTGAACAATTTGTATTTTTCTAAGTACAATAATCATACCTTGGTTAGGCTCAGGCTTTGGTGGAATCTTTTTTCTAGATTTCTTAGGCTCAATTGCTCCTGAGATTGATGCTGAACTTTCTTCTTTTTTTCGTTTTACTCCATGAAACTAAAAAATCAAAGTTTATTTTAAATGCTGATTTTAAAATGTCACATAAAAATTCCTCTAAACATAAAATATAAATATAACACCCCCGCTGCAGAAAGCCTGCAGACTAAGCTTATTTCCATTTGTCTGATTGGATTTTCAATTATATCTATTTAAATAGCATTAGGTTCAACAAGTACCTAGGTTTGCTGCTACAGGGAGGGCAATGAAGTGTGTTTTTAGCAAAATATTAAAAGCTTAGTATAAATTGAATATATTTGCCAAGTTTGATCAAAATATATCCTTAAACAAGCAAACTACAAAGGTTAACTTATTCCCCATAAGAATAACACGGGAGTTTGAAATTAAAGTTTTTCAAATATTCTCCGTAACCAATAACCAAAAAAAGACAATTCAAATAATAAATTAGCTATTTGTTTTTTTTTTTATTCTTTAAAATGGTTTAAAGAGAAATTGGGAATTTTTTTGTTTTGGGTGTCAAAAATGAGATAAACCAATTTTTACCCCATAAACCCCTGTTCCCATCGTCCGATCATGCTGGTTCGCGATCATTCAAGTTTATTCCGCCCTAAACCTTCAAGCCAAATTTAATCTAAATCGGACAAAATTACTAAAGTTATCGTGTTCACGAATGTGGTGTTTACTAGTTCACTAAAAGTATAATAGGGGACTTTTGGTGACCTAATAAAAAAAAACCAGTGACCTCGGAATGCATACGATACAGTATTTGATTTCACAACAAATATAAAATATGACCTACAATTATTTGAATATAAAACAAATCCTTAAATATAAATATAAACCTGACAACTAATTTAAACCGGCTATCCTTGAGTGTTATACATATATTGTGTAAAAAAAATAATATTTCGTTGAATAATATTAACTAACAAATATAAAGAGATTGGGCCAGCTAGTACGCCCGTATTGCTCATCCAGATATTAATTTTTCGGTGACCTTAGTTAGAAAATATGTGACTTTTATTCACTTACGTGGCCCTCTACTAAAATCCGGGACTTGTTAGGGACTTCTGTGACAGGTAGACACCCTAAATCTATGTTGTAAACTTGTTCACTTATGAGGGTTACTAAGTAATTAATAACTAATATAGAAAACATAATATAAATCTAAATATAGGCCTACATATTATATACAAATTTGAACGACTAGTGTTTTTGGCCTCTAGGGACATCAAAATGAAAAAGTATAACAGTTCCGGGCCCAGGTGTTACCGCGCCACCTACGGTAATAGCTACTTCCTTATAGGAAAATTTAGCACATACCCTGAGGAGTCCCTTGGGTATAGGATCTTGTTTGATAGAGGAGAGTAGATCAGGTGATGTAGACAGATCAGGGATGATCTCCAGACCTTGTAGACAAACATCTGAGACATCATTCTCTGTGATGGTCTCAAACTCTCCTACCTGTCAACATAACAAAGTAGGCTACTATAATAATTATTTGACTCTTTCATATTAATCCAAACTTTATCTACACCCATGGCTTGAACTGAAAATGTTAAAAAATCAGGTTAAATTGTGGAACGTGCATTTCCCGTTATGTATAAGAAGGGAAATCCCGTCTCAAAATTTTATGAGAAATAAAAAGTCCCGTCTCGTCTTGTCTCCAACTAAAAATCCAATCTCGTCCATCCCTAAATATATTGTATGCACAGTCTCTCCTCTGTATGTTCTATTAAGCCTACCTACACTTTTTCAAGGTAAGCTAGTTGCTATCCTCCTTATTCTAACAATTCAACCAAATTTGGCTAGATGAATGAACAGATCACAGAACAATTAATGGCAACATGTTTCTGACGTTAAGTTTTCAACATATATCTGTCACAGATCAGTTTTATGATCCAAGAGCAAGGAATTGAATGGTCCAACTTGAAAGCTAGATTATATTAACATGTACAGCTACTATTATATAACACCGTATTATTAATCACTATTATTTAGCACTGTACTATTTTATAACATGTAGGCTACTATTATTGCAGTACCGGAGCACTACCACTCTTGAGGCCTACAATAAATGTAGTAGCTACTCACTAACATTGTCTCGCTTTGAGCCCAGCTTTCAGCGGGGAAAATTGTTATAGTACTGCGTGTTGTGCCAGTTTTTGTAAGTCATTTCAGAGCAATTCTGTTTGGTTGGCCATACTTGTATCTTAATGTGTCAGTGCTTTTTGAACAGTTTAGTATGGGGTTTTGGCTTAGATTTATTTATATGGAAGACGATAGTGATAATGACTGTACTGTACAGTATAGTGTAGCACTGTGGGAGGAACCTAACCTCAAAATTGTGCTTGAGCCTGTTAATGTGCATGATATAATATGCCTCTGTGGTGTCACTCAACATCTGTCAAACCATCATACACGCAATAGCCACCCAACAAAGCAGACATAAGGACCTACACCATCACAACACCAGACATGAGTTAGATTTCACCCTTCCAATCCACAAGCTATTACTTACTGAAAGAAAACAATCCTACAAAGGAGCTAAATACTTTAACCTCCTTCCAGAACAACCAAAACAACAAAATAATTCAGCCGCTGTCAAGAAAAAACTCACAGAATGGTTCTTAGTGAGACCATTCTACACCGAAAAAGAATTCATCTTGTGACCTTAAAATATGAAATGTTTCTGTAACCCACCTGTACATATGATGCTATACTATTCTCAACGAATATGTTAATAAAGAATATTGCCCCTATTGTCAATTTTCTCCTATTGGGTGAAACTAAATTTAAACTTTTTTGCGCACTCAACCATGCAGCGCATTAGCTGTTCCCGCACCCAGCGGTGGCCGGCAATCAAGCAACTACAGCAAACGTGTTAAGATATTACTTGAGCTTACCCTGGAAATGTCAGATTCTGGTAGAATGTACTGCTGCAGCATGGTCTGATCATCTGTCAGGACTTCTACCTCTAGCTGCAGGTTGTTCTCAGGGTCAGACAGAACGGCAACCACTCTGTTCTCTCTCTCTCCCTCACTCTCACCACCTATCACAACAAATCACATTTCATTGAGTATAAATCTACTTAACGAATAATTCATGCTTCTCCTATGACCGATGGACTAGTATCAAGAAGTTTGCATAAGGTTTTAGACAAAAATACTACCCTGACAGAATATTTCAATACATATTTTCATATTTTCTTGAGAACTTGTCTTTTCTTTAACCCATTGGCATACCAAAATCACACTACCTAATCACATGGAATTTCAGTTTTTTTTGTTTTTTTCCTTTTTAGTGACTAAAAAATACCAGCTCTAGCCTAATTATTCATTAATACTTTGTCTCTAATTATTATCTTCCTCCTCAGGAGGATCGAACAATCATACAATATTTTCTATAGCCTATTATAACTTACTGTTCTATTTCACTCGATCAAAAACCAGACGGTCGCAGCATTTGGACACAAAACATAACCACCAAACTATCACTTGTTGTTTACTAATATTTTTGTTTTCCATAACAGGTTAGGAAACCAAAGAAACTAAAAATGCACTAAATAACTTGCAGATGCACAGAAAACAATTATCAACCCCACAAGTGCTGCGATCTACCGAAATAATATTGAACTGGTCGCAATGTCCTAGGACGGGACAGTTCTGTCAGTTCCGTCTAGGAATGGCAGAGTGCTTCAGTGTCGCGACCAAAATATTCCATACAAGTATGCCAGTGGTTTAATGCAGTTCCCATTAATGCAACAGGTCTTTAAGCAAAACAATGTTACAAATTGTTTTTATCCGAAATTGTAAATTATCTTTTTATATAGGTACTTATCTAGATTAGTCAAATGTCAAACAAATCTTTGGCATCGACTGAATCATAGAATAGTATTCTCTTGGAACGTTGGAACCCAATCATTACTATGTGTACCTGAATGTTCTTGAAGATTTAACACAATTTCTTGTGATCGTTCAAGTTCAACGAAACTGGCAAACTCTTCACTCAACTTATCATCCCCAGCAAATGCGGCTACACATGAGTAATAGTGAATACATCTGCGGTCATGCATCACTTCATCTCCTCTGTTTCTTGATCCCTGACCCTGAAATTAGAAAGTAAGTTTTTGTATTTAAAGACACTTCATAGAACATCTGCACATTAGGCTAAATATTTTTTGTCCGACAACCAAATTGATATAGACTGAATTTATTTAAAAAACAAGTCTCTTGTTGTAAATACTTTGTGAAGTAAAGGCTCTATGTCTATTCCACTAACCTTGAAGGCAGGACAGCTACAAAGAAAGTGACTGGCTTGCTCTTTTGTCTTGGCAGGAGAGAAGGTCACGTGGAGGTAGCCGAGGGGGTGTTTGGAGGTGACTTTGCAGCGAACAACCATGATTGTCTTGGACACCCGTTGTACTAGTGGCCCAAGTGTCACTACAGCCATCTGCCAGATCATCTATAACACCCATAGGATTGTGGTCCTTCAGTATTAGTAATAAAGGAAAATAAGAACAAAAAACAAATTTAAATTAGCATATGTTAGGTAGGCTCTTACGAATTGGGTAACACATTCGGTGTGGTTCCAAAATGACGGGCCACAGCCGGGAGCAGGATCTATGTGGATGAAAGCATGAAAATATTCAGTTTCATCCAATAGAATGTAGTTCTACAAGAAACCTACAGATAGTTTTAGTACTAAACCAAATTGCTAACAGGCCCTCAGTATTGTCAAATGCAGGAAAAAAAACAGGGTGAAAGTACTCGGATACACCATAATAATTATTTATTATTTATTTATTTATTTATTTATTTGTCATGAGAGCCGAAGCCCCCTGACTGCATACCCGGTACCTATCCTTTAGGACATACCCGGGCCCCATGATGTAGGCCGAAGCTTACGCATCAACCTTTAGCACATCATGGGCGGATGACTTAAGGTCATCAGGCTCGCCGGCTGCCGAAGCAGACCCTTCGGAAGGAGGGTTGCCCCTCAATCCTAACCAGGGATTCCGGCTGCTTGTTTAAGCGTCACTCCACCTGGGTTCCACTAGGTCAGGACCTAGAGGTCCATGGTAGAGCGCCCCGACGCATTTAGTGCAAGTAACACTCGGGACCTATCTAATCCCTGACAGGCAGAACCCGCCATCAATAGCCAGGAGGAAGGGGACCGTCAGCACGCTGACGGGGGGAACCCCAACCTCCCATTTACACCACTACCCGATCGAGGCCTTACCCATTGCTGGGAAACCAGAGATAACCAGAGCGATAGATCCCCAGATACCCCTGGCGGGCTCGGACCCAGCACCCGATCTACTTCGTTTGCCCGTCAGACCCAACATCACTGCCAGGCCATCAGGGTTTCCCAAAAGGAGGCAGGTATAGAAGTGGGACCCACCCGGATGAACCTATCCACCAGAGGTGGCGACACCCTTGACTCAATTGAGGTTCCGGGAAGAACCCCCCACACTCAAGATAACCATACCGTCCGTGCTCAGAGACAGGGATTGGTTTGCATAAGTGCCTACAAACCGTTGCCCTCACACTGCGGAAAGTTACGTTGCCCTTGAGTGTCCCCGTGAGCTACGGGTACTTGCCCGTTTTCACCTCCAGGAAAGGTTACTTCCAAAGTCGAGGATTTGCCCACTGAATGCTGGTCGCACACAACAAGCAGGCCGAAGCCCAAAGACACACCATAATAATACACCATAATAATACTGAAAATCACAAATGAAGCAAGCCATATACTTGTACAATGTTTAACCTCAAAATATGAGCGAGCCCCATCCATAATTGGCTAGGCCAAACTAACTGAAGGAATTTTACACTTCACTGCCTGTCTCCAGTGACGTGCTCAGACACTGCAGCACACACCAATATTTTATGTTGGATGGGTCGGTGTTCCATGTCAAATGTCGGTTCCGCCGGTTCTTGGCAAAAGAATCAGAACCGAGAACCGATGGGAAAATGTCGGTACAGTACCAAAACCCATCACTTATAATGCTGGAAAATTACCGATATTGCCGCAATCGCGCGAGACGACGATAAAGTTTCCGTGACCACCACGGGAGTCAATGATCGCGGAAGATGATTTTGCCGCGATCGCGGACTACGGCGATGACGTTACTGCGACCCCGGGAGACGATGATGAGGTCTACATGGCCGAAAAAAATTTTCATGATTTTCCCCCGATCGTGGACAACGTCAAACGTTTCCATGACCACGGGAGTTCATGATGTTGTCTACACGGCCGTGGTAGATGTTAATGAGTTTGCCGCGGTCGCGGACGACGACTAATACATTTCTGGGACCGCGGGAGAAGATTTTGCCACGATAGCGGACGGCGACAATGACGTTACTGCAATCCCGGGAGACAATGATGACGTCTACATAGCCGCAAGAAATGTTTATGATTTTACTGCAGTTGTGGACAAGGAGAAACATTTCTGTGACTGCGGGAGTTCATGATGTTGTCGACGCGGTCGCTGGAGATTTTCATGATTTTGCCGCCATTGCACAATACAAAGATGATGTTTCCATGACCGCGGAAGTCAATGATGATGTTTACACGGCCACAGGAGATGATTTGGCCGCGATCGCGACCAACTACAACTACTAGAAGTTGTAGTTTTATTATTTTCTCCATTTGATTTATTTTCTAAAATAAATTGTTGAAATAATGAATGTAAGACTTTTTCAAATCTAAGACTTTGTTTTAGTAAACCCCAACATTATTATAAAACAGAATAACAACAGATAAACCAGTTACATTGCAGATAGTTTTTAAATTGCATAGAAACCAGGACCGCTGATCGAAGTATAAAACCAAGGATAGTAGAAATAATCACACCAGTTTGAAAATGTTTGAGATCATCAAGATTCTATTGTATATTGTATTAAATTACTTAGTCTACATACTTTTTTAATAAATAGGGTAGGTCTATCTTACATGTTTGATGTACGTAGGGATGTTGAGAGAGAAGAGAACAGTGTTGCTGATGCTAAGTGGCTGAGCGGAGGCAAAACATCGGGTAGCAGCTTGGATGTGTTGACACGTTGTCACTGGCTGAAGCTCTCGTTCCTTCAGACAAGTCAGTCAATTTATTACATCAAAGTTTAAATAAAAAAAAAATACAACATTAAAATTACTCAAATACCATACCATAGGCCTACTTTGATATTTTTTTACTAGGCCTAAATTACTCTAAAAACCCATACAGGGATATTAATTTTCTTGGTGAAATATACTACATAATATTTGACACAAATCATAGTTTTTAAAACAATAGGCTACAATAATTAATTTGTTTAGAGGGCCAACTTTTGTAAAGAAATCAGCAGTATGCTCACCCACAAGATTTTATGAGCAGTAATCTACCGGTACATGGTTTTGAATTTTACTAAAACTGGAACTCCTTTCATAATATAAGGAAATGTACAGGTTTTTTTTTTTCAATTGAGCTTTTAAGGATTAAACTTAGTCTATTAAAATTGATGCATTGCACAACCATCCAATGATATAAGTGAGTGTTACAATGTCCAAAATACCACTGCATACTAACCTAACCTAACCTAGTGCCGTATGCAGGAGCATTGAACGTCGTGTGACAGCACTGAGCTATTCGACGTCGTGCAGCGGCTTTAGGCGTGGTGCTACTGCTAAGTTTTTAAGCTGTAAAGTGCGCTGTTGCACGACGACCAATCCAATGATGGCCAAAGCTCGTAGAAAGACTTTTTTTTTGCAGTTACTGTAATTTTGGACATGATGAGATTTGGACGTCATTAAACAGTTGAATAGTTTATATTGGACGTCGTGAGAAAGCTCAAAAGTTACATTTTGGACATTGTGCAACACCCCCATTAAAATTATAGTTAGAGTAAAACATCATTAATATAACTATTAAAAAAAGAAGGTACGAGGTGCATATATAGGAACAATAATAATTATTGTTGATTAGTAAGTTATTTATTATGTTTGTTGACTTACATGACATTTCAAAATGTTCGTGTTGAATATTCGTTGACAATTCTCGACAAAACATACAGCTGAGGGTTCGTTGATGAGAGGGTCGGTTGGACGAGAGCACAAAGAGTTAGGCACAATAGGTAGTTGGACAAAACCGCGATAATCTGGTCCTTTATCTCTTACTCTTACAGAGAAAATCTGAAATAGGAAAATTAATACAACACATGATGAAATCTTACTATCTTATCTTACTAATATTATAAATCTGAAAGTTTGTGAGTTTGTGCGTTTGTGTGTTTCTCAATCACGCATAAACTTCTGGGCGGATTGGGCTGAAATTTGGCATGATGATAGCTCACATTCCCGATTAACATTTAGGCATATTCTTATCTCAAAAATCCTTTCGGGCTCTGCCCCAGTGGATCTGTAGTTCCCCATGTTAACCTTATTGAGTATTCATATTTAAAGGGAATTAAAGAATTTAGTCAGCTGTTTTAACTATACAAGTTGGTTCTATAACATCACAGACAAAAAACAAGTGCTTAGGTTTGCTGCTACGGGGAAGGTAAAAAGTGTTTTTTGACCATACGTCAATAGTATAGGATGAAATAAATAAATTTGCCAAATTTTATCAACATATATCCATAAACAAGTAAATAAAGTACAACAGTTTTCATTTTATCCATCAGAGAAACATGGGAATTTTAAATTATACACTTTTTATTTTCTCCATAACCGTTAGGCATAGGCTACAACAGCGCTTCATAATACTAAATTAGCCTATTTCTTTTTTTAAACTCTACTTACAAAATGGTTTAGAAATAAATTGCAAAATTCTTTGATTTTAGGGTCAAAAATTTTCCCATGGTCGGATCATGCTGGTGCGCGAACTCATTTGAATAAATGTAGGTTTACATTACACGTTTATACCAAATTTCATCAAAATCGGATCATTTTTGCTTGAGTTATCGTGTTAACGGACACACACACACACTCATACTTAACTTATATGAATTTGAAAGGATGGTTTTTTTGGCCTCTGGGGACCTCAAAACGGAAAAATAAATCGGTCCCGGGTCCTGGTCTTACTATGAGACCTACGGTAGGCCTAATAGCTTAAATTCCCTATATGGGAAATTTGCTAAAAGCTTCTTTAATGTTTTTGTTGTTGTTTTTATTTACTTAACTTATCATATGGTTTGAAATAATTTATGCAATATTAATATCAAATTGGATATATTGATATACCTTTATTTAGGCTACCCCTATAATAGGCTATATCGCAGGTTCTCTGCAGAACTGTTCCCAATTTGGATGACCCAATCTAAATAATTAACTTGATATTTACATCTAAATAATAGTGGGATAGCATTATCAACAAATAATAGGCTATCTATGAGAAGGTGATTAGCAAATTAAGTAATCTGTTATTCTAATGGAATTCTTTTTATATGGGCTGATAAACTTAACAGTCCAAACAATTGCAGTTAATAACCTTAAAGGTCTTAGGCCTATACTATACTTAAGTTATAGGCCTATCAATTTTTTATCTTATCTACTAAAATTAACTTAGGCTATTTTAAGCACTTTTGGGGGAAAACTCGGGTACACTTCCATATCAGTTGGCACAAACAACTGAATGAGTAATATCGATCGATGTATCGACTATTTATTATTCGATATATCGTTTGGTTACTTATGTAAGGTTAACCTAACCTAGCTAACCAAACGATATATATCGAATTAAACAATCGAATACCTAATCAATATTACTCATTCGGTTGTTTTTGCCAACAGATATGGAAGTGTACCCGAAAACTCCTATTTCACTCTGAATATCGCATTTGAAGGCTGCACTTTACTTGACGTCCTACACTCATTCGATTGTTTTTTCGATTCGATATTTTCATTCGATTGTTTTTTCGATTCGATATTTTCATTCGATATATCGTTTGGTTAGTTAGGTTAGGTTAACCTTACCTAACTAACCAAACGATATATCGAATGAAGCAATGATGAAGAATGATCGTTTGGTTAGTTAGGTTAGGTTAACCTTACCTAACTAACCAAACGATATATCGAATGAAGCAATCGATTAATCGATATATCGATCGATATTTTCATTCGAATGAGTGTAGGACGTCAAGTAAAGTGCAGTCCATTTGAAAATCAAGAAAAGCACTAGAAATCAGCGATTTTAGGCACTCAAGAAACCCTTTTTTACTTTCAATGGTAGCCTACTTTTCTTAATATTATCTAGGCAATTTCAAAAACTTTTTTGGCAAACACTTAAGTTAAGTAACCCGAAAAACTGTGTTTGAAAATCGTGAAAAGCGTTATAAATCACTAAATGGCACATTTGACCGGTACCGGTAAGTGTCAATAACTCAATACTAAGGGTTAGGTTAAGTTAGATTAAGTAAGGTTGGATAGGGTAATTTTAATTTGGTTTTTAAGTTAAGTAGGCCTGGCCTACACACAAATCGGTCTTTTTCGGCACTTTCGGTTTTTTTACGACTTTTAAAACCTGGTTTTCTGGGTAAAAATGGCATTTGCCGGAAATAAAAATGCATGGTACAGCCAAGAGCCCAAGCTGTAAAAAACGCAACTCTGCAACTAGCAACTGGTGGCAGACCCAGGGAGCCCCAAAAATGATTGAATATGAGATGTAGGTACTGCTCGAACAGCCTGGACAGAGAGTCTCTGCTGTGTGACCTCATCCTACGAAGGATGAAGAGTCCCCGAGCAAGCGATCCCCCTAATCCATGAATGTGCTCACCCCATCCAAGCCCATCATTCAGCTTTGCCCCTAAAAAGTTTGCCTTTTAGCGAATTTCCCTATAGGGAAGTAGCTATTACCGTAGGTCTCATGGTAAGACCTAGGCCCGGGACCGATTTACTTTTTCATTTTGATGTCCCCAGAGGCCAAAAACACCATTCGTTCAAATTTTTATATATCTATATATAGAGATATATATATATATATGTGTCCATCCGCACGATAACTTGAGTAATTTTTGACCGATTTTGATAAAATTTGGTTTGAAGGTGTAAGGCGGGATAAACTTGAACGAGTTCGCGAACCAGCGTGATCGGACTATGGGAACGGGGGTTTACGGGGGGTTTTATGGGGTAAAAATAGGTTTTTCCCATTTTTGACCCAAAAAACATAAAATTTTGCAAAATCTTTTCAAACCATTTTGTAGTGCTTAAAAAAACAAATAATTTAGTATATTGAAGTGTTACTATGCGCCTAATGGTTACGGAGAAAATTCCAAAAAAATGTAAATTTTAAATTCCCATGTTATTCTTATGGAGAATAAGTAAACTGATGGAGTTTGCTTGTTTATGAACATACTTAGATCAAATTTGGAAATTGTTTTTATTTCTTACTAACTATTAACATTTTACAAAAAAAGCAGTTTTACCCTCCCTGATGCAGCAAACCTAAGTACCTGTTAAACTAATTTTATTTAAATAGGAAATAAATGTTAAATTTTTAAGTAGACATTTTAGTGTAAATCCAATCAGACATATGGAAATTCGCTTAGTCTGCAGGTTTGCTGCGGCGAGGGTATTTTATTGCTCAATTGAGGTTCGGAGTCCTATAAACTTATTTTGGAATTTTGCTTTTGTGCTGTTTGGAAACATAAACTTATTTCTTACCTGGGTTGTAGACCCAGTATGCAGTTTGCAAACTTCAGTGGTGTTCTTTCTTTTCTCCCCAGCTTCTTTGAAAACTTGATCACAAGCCTTATTTTTGCACATAATACCCCTAATGCCATTCAATGTCCCACATTTTGGGCATTTACGAACACCCCTAAGGGTTGATCTACCAAGATCAGAGAGGAGTGCTTTTAACCTGTCTTCATTTGGCATTTCTTCGAGTAGAATGTATATTTACTAGCCTACAAAGAACCAAAAAAATAGGTTATGAAGGGCTCAGGTCAATAAGTAAACTTATAGTTATATGTAAACACTACCAGACCACTTCAGTCTTATAACCTATAACTAATTGCAAAACAAACAAAAATAACAGACAAGAAAGTTAATCAGCCAGCATTCATCAGATAACTCTAATATCAACAAAAACATCAAAGAAGAATGTTGACATCACATTCACATGAACAGTTTAAGGTTTATAACTTTTTTGACAATTACATACAACACCAACCTACCCAACCAACAACAACCAACGAAACGAAACGAGAACGAGAACAACGAACGAAACGAGCGAACATCACAACGAACCGGTGCCAGTGTGAGTGACTGAGTAGGGTGAGTCATTTCATTTCATTTCGTTTACTTTTCTTTTCACTGAAAAAAAAATTTCAGTCTCATTCACATGTCATGGACCGTCGTGACCGTGATCGTATCATCGTATTGTGAGTGTGACTATTGTGAGTTGTGACTGACTGAAGTACTGAAGTGAAGCATTGGTTCTTGCTTGGTTGTGGTTGTACCGGACTGGTAGTATTATTATTACTGTGTACTGTTGTACTAATTTGATTGACTGAGACTGAACACGTTGTCGAAAATTTTAAAAAAGTTTTAGAAAATGTCAGCGCCAATTAAGAAACGTGCTCTTCACATTGAAGGGAACGCTAGCGAGGAAGGATCTAGTAGTGACGAAGTTTCTGACACTGAAGATGTGCAAGAATACACTGGACAAGAGGTAAACATTCTAACCTAACCGGCCAATTAGGTTAGGTCTATTAATACTATCCATCCACCGGATTTCGACCTTGTTATTTTGTGTATTGCATTTTACAGTAGAGATGGGACGTTCGGATCACTTTACTGATCCGGGTCAACCGGTCTCGTTCACTGCCGCGACCCGTTCAAAAGACCCGTTCAATTGAACCGGTCTGTCGACTGTCAGTCAGCCAGCTTTCATGACATAACGTCCCGCCAGAGTTTGTATCGGAATCGGACATCGGTGAACGAAATGAACGAAACACGAAACCGGACTAGGACCTTGACGTCAGTAAACGAATAGAGTAATAAATAATAATTCATCCTTACCGATGTTTAGTTTTTGTTTGTAAATGCCTTGCCTACCTATTTCAGGCCACATATTAGGCTACTATATTATTGGTTCGAGCCTAGGCTTGAAAGTGCCAATCGTCCACTTCTTGTTCCATTAATTCGCATTAGTTGGTTCGGTCCGTTCCGTGTTCGTGTCTGTACTCTGTAGTTGCCATTCCGAACGCAATCGGACTTCTTCGGTCATCGGATCTTGGCGAACGAAATGAACGAAAAGACCGAGACCGAACGAAACCAAAGTAAACTACGTGAATCTAGTTGCCATTCCGAACGCAATCGGACTTCTTCGGTCATCGTCATCGGATCGGATCTTGGCGAACGAAATGAACAAAAAGACCGACACCGAACGAAACCAAAGTAAACTACACTAGGTGGCGTTCGCAGAGGCATCCTCAAAATTGAGCGGAGTCATCAAGGGTTTATATTATATTGCTTTGGTCATACCGCAGTAGTACCAGTCGTTTTTAATGCATGCGTTGCGGGTCTAAAGTAGCATTTTTACTCTTTAGGAAGTGGAGTAAAAATCAGCTGTTGTCAACTCAGTTGTAAATTACTACCTATTATAAACGATTGCATGTATCAACATATGTATCGATTCGTGCTTCGTAATTATTTTAACCTACAGTCTACAGTCTCTTCCCATAGTTTTTTAGCATTGCAGATACATTAATCCATTCCCACACTCAACACGCTCACCTTTACTACTTCCTCACTACCCCCTACGTCGTGGACCTATTTCCCTCCCTTTCCAGGTCCGTGGCGTAGGAAGTGGCAATGGAAGTAGTAAATTCCATTGCCACTTCCTACGCCACGGACCTGTTTCCCTCCCTTTCCATAGCATTTTATGATTGCAGATACCTTAATCTAATCGTCAAAAACAGTTCCCACACTCCGGACAGCTCGCTTTGACTACTTCCTTCATCACTTCCTACGTCGCGGACCTGTTTTCCTCCCTTCCCATAGCATTTTATGTTTGTTGATACCTTAATCTAATCGTCATGAACAGTTCCCACATTCCAGACTGCTCGCCTTTACTACTTCCTTCACCACTTCCTACGTCACGGACCTGTTTCCTCCCTTCCCATAGCATTTTAGGATTGCAGATACCTTGACCTAATCGTCATATAAACAGTTCCCACACCCCGGACAGCTTGCCTTGACTACTTCCTTCACCACTTCCTACGTCGTGGACCTGTTTTCCTCCCTTCCCACAGCATTTTATGATTGCAGATACCTTAATATAATTGTCATAAACAGTTCCCACACTCCGGACAGCTCGCCTTGACTACTTCCTTCATCACTTCACCTACGTCGCGGACCCGTTTTCCTCCCTTCCCATAGCATCATAGGATTGCAAATACCTTAATCTAATGGTCATAAACAGTTCCCACACTCCGGACTGCTCGCATTTACTACTTCCTTCACCACTTCCTACGTCACGGACCTGTTTACCTCCCTTTCCAGAGCATTTTATGATTGCAGATACCTTAATCTAATGGTCATAAACAGATCCCACACTCCGGACAGCTCGCCTTGACTACTTCCTTCATCACTTCCTACGTCGCGGACCCGTTATCCTCCCTTCCCATAGCATTTTATGATTGCAGATACCTTAATCTAATCGTCATAAACAGTTCCCACACTCCGGACTGCTCGTCTTTACTACTTCCTTCACCACTTCCTACGTCACAGACCTGGTTTCCTCCCTTCCCATAGCATCATAGGGTTGCAAATACCTTAATATAATGGTCATAAGCAGATCCCACACTCCGGACAGCTCGCCTTGACTACTTCCTTCATCACTTCCTACGTCGCGGACCCGTTTTCCTCCCTTGCCTTATAGTTTTTGGAATGCAGATACCTAAATCTAATCGTCATAAACAGTTTCCACACTCCAGACTGCTCACCTTTAGTACTTCCTATGTCACGGACCTCAAGCTAGTGTCGTCATTTGATTATATTTATGATTCATAACGTTTCTATTCTAATATCTGTGGAATAATGCTATCAGCTATTTCTTTATCTACTGCATTCAAAAGTCAACAGCTGATCATATGTCTTTGTTTATGTGTCAAATACTGCTTCCATAAGGATTACATTGAAACTTTGAGACCCAGTGGGGCGGATTCCTGAGAGTTATTTTTAACGCCATATAGATGTTGGCACTCACCGATAGGGTCTTTATCACCATCCAAAATTTGAAAACGATTTATTCAGCCGTCTAGGAAGAGTTTGCGTATTACGAAATGCATAAAAGTCGACGTATAAGAGCTTCGCTCGCTCCGCTCAATGAATCAACACAAAACATATTTTCTATCCTGTATTATTTTGTAGGTTAAATTAAGTCCATATTGATATTTTAAACTCAATAAGTAATTTTTTTATGAGTAAATATATTAAGATACGCGATTTTTCTTAAAATAGAGTTTCGTTATAAAATTAAAACAGTCAGTTGATTGGAGTGAACGAAATCAGAATTGAACGGGTCTTTTGAATAAGTGTGACCCGGATCACTCGTTCACCTGACTGATCCGTTCAAATTGAACGGGTCATGACCGAACGACACATCTCTATTTTACAGGCCTACCTATGGTAGACCTATAATACCAAACATTAAGTTTAATTTTTTTCTTTAAGGCAGAGGATACGTGTCCGGTAACTAATACTCTACTAATAGTAGTTACTAATAGTAGTAAGTTAGATGTGAATTAGGCATCCGGCAGTTACTGTCATAACTTAACCTAGCCTAACTAACCAAACTTGCCGAAAATGAAAAAATCGAATTAAGGTTAAATTCTGTTCATAAAATAAAAAGATGTACAGTTATGAAGAAATGGCATTCGAAAAGTATTAAAAAGTAATGTTAAAAATACCTTGTACTTATTTGTTTGTTATTCTTTCAATTTATTACCTTTTTAACTTACATTCAGGTGTGATTATTTGTTTGTATTAGGCCTACTGTAGGCCTATTCTGTTTTTGTTCATTTCAGCTTAACTTAGCCAAGGGTTTTTCTAATGGGGCCTTGACTTAGCCAATCAATCCAGTGGTGTAACAGAAGGGCCCGCAATGCGGGGGGCCCGGGAGCTGAGGGGGCCCGCGAACCGGTGAGTGGGAAACGGCGAGCAGAGAGGCCCGTGAGATGAGTGGGTCCGAAAAATTTGGGTTCATTCTTATTCAAATACCATAGATTAAACATAGTTCCTAAGTGTATCGTCCATCCTTATGGAACAGCTGAAGTCAATTTTATTGTTAGTTCTGTCCGGTTTTCTTTAGATGTTGTGTTTTGTTTACAATTTGTTTCTATTAGGCCTATATTAGGGTTAGTTTCTCATTATTTGTGTCTCACTGTTTGGTTATATAGCTAGTAGACAAGTTATTGTTTATTATGATTAGATAGTTTTATTTGGTTAAACGAGGTTTTAAATTATTGAAAAAACAAGACAAAAATTGTAAACAAAACACGACATCTACAGAAAACCAGACAGAACTAACGATAGATAAAATTGGCTTCAATTGTTCCATAAGGATGGGAAATTTACTAAGGGAGTATGTTTTATCTATGGTATTGCCTATCAATCATTCAATAATTAATTGTATTGAACAAGTAATAACATTAAACTTATTAATAATATGATGTTATCGTTTAATTTTGTTAGGCCTCTTTAGTGAAAACGAACTAAGTTAACAAATTTAACGTTTTATAACGTGGGTCATTGATTATTATGCAATCTTACTTTTGTCACCGAGAAATAATTTACTTATCGGTGATTTCGTACACTGCTTATGTCGTCTGCAAACATTTTGAAACATTGGCTGAAGTCATGAACGTTGGCTGGGGCTTTTAATATTGTATTATTTTACATTTTAGTTTTTTTTTTTGTTGTAAGATAAACGCTTACAACATAATAAAATAAGACGCTTGAAATCCATACAAAGATAAAATTAAAAAATGCAATAGGCTATTTTAGCCTGTGATAAAAGTACGTCAAACTTGTAAATTAACCAACTTTTAGTGTATGAGTTAATTATAACCAAAGATTAAACTAACCTATTAAATAAATACTTTAATTCTTTACTTTGAAATGGTGACCATACGAATGTAGGTATTTTAATCCAAGTATGAATGGAGATTGGAGATGAGTGTAGGATGAGTGGCGCAACCTTGTAGTCTTGATAGTGACAAAGGCAGACATATTCTTAAGACACAGCTGTTCAAGGGCCCTAGTTTATAGAGGAATCCGAACCACATTTCTGCCTTGTAATTAACAAATTGTGTTATAAATCTATATACTTATTTAATACACAAGCAGGTTTTTTTGTGACAATTACTCCTCTGAAACTACTGAACCGATTGACATGTTTTTGGTGTCGTTGGAAAGAGCGTAACGTGAAGTTGTGCAGGAGACTTTATTTTTTAGGAAAAAATTAGAGTGTGAGGCCCTGGGGCCCTTTAAAGTTTCGTATTTCTCCATAAGATTAACATGGGAAACAAACATTGTTATGAAACTCCAGCTGTTGTCAGAAATTAAAAGTGAGAGGAAGAACATATGTTTATATTAAACAGTCAATAAGTTTGCTGATTTAACAGTTTGCTACAAACATTTACTGACTTGGTTGGAATGAAATATTTACTATTTTAATTTGGGTTGGCGTAAATATTACGATGGAAAAAAGCGAGAGAGCCTGGATAAATTGATACACTAAAAAGAAAACTGAATTAACACTGTGCTGCATTTCTTAGTAATTATTGAAAGAGCCGATTTGCAAACTATGGAAACATAGGAAAGGCATAGAACACAACCAAAGAGAAGAAATAGAATTAGTATATTTCATTACTAGGACCGAAAGTGGCATTTTCTGTCGCGCGCCCAAGCTTTTGTGTGAGGCTTTGCCTTTACAAGTTGAACTTTTATTAACTTTAAAGTTAATTCTTCATAATTTAAACTACGTAATTATTAATATCTGCTCGAATGCATTTAAGCTACTGTTGTGCAGAGCATGAACAGATAATTCACCCAAGAATGGATGAATAAATAATCCATTTAACCCTCCGAGTGTCACGCGTCATAAAAATGACGCACAACACACTTTGTGTAGGGTCACGCGTCACTTTTATGACGCACAAACATCGTTTACGGCGAAGGCTCTATGACTGACTGAATCGGATTGAACTGGATCGAGTTAGGTATCGTTCTTTCCGTAATATTCTAAGCTTTCTCCAGAGGTCTGTCTCTAAGCGCTATTCATTTTAGTTCCGAAAATATTGTAGCAGACAGCTGACGTGCGTGTATTTGTAAACAGCTAGGTTCCCCCGGACCGATGACTGATGTGTTTTATTACGTTTATCATTGTTTTAGTGTTAAAAATCAAAAGTAGTGATATACGTGGTGCATTATAAGAAGATTTAAGTGGTTTTGAAGTGCTGGTTGATGATCCTGAAGAAGTAGGTAGTGATATTGATGTAAATTATCAGCCAGATTCCTAGCTATGGTTAGGCTATGCATTCTTAGCTAAACGCTATGTACTGAAATCCGTTTTTCGCTCATAACTTATTTATTTGATAACTTACCTCGCTATATGATTATATATTTGTAATCCTCATTAAATTTAGAACAAAGTGGCTATTTTCAAATATTTATAGGCCTATAATTTATACAATTTCATTGAGCGCGAACTTATTTTTTTTTGAAAATTTTCGAAATTATATTTTTTTTTACCTAAAATTTTTTTTTTTGAAAAAATGTTCCTTATGTTTTATATATAATATTGAAGCCCATGATTTTCCAAACAAAATGGTATATAGAACATTAGAATTGACATTGTTTTAAGCTTCTCAGATCCGTTTTAATAAAACCTTGCAAAGGGGCCAAAAATAGGTGGACATTAAGGCCTAAACTATGGACACTCGGAGGGTTAATACCCCTGTGTGAATGAGGTAAAAAAAATTAACTCATATAGCAAAAAATGTTCATTTCGCCATTTAATAAAGATCAGTTTTAGTTGTCAAATAACTAATTTGTAGGTTAAACGAATGAAAATGCGACACGAAGAGTTTTACAATTGAATGAAAACGTGGAACGGGTGGTTTGGTTTTACAGACAGATGAGATAGTTGATTCGGCTGATTCGCAAGTGCCCGGAAGTGATAGAATGGATGGTTCATCCAGATGAAATCTAAAGTAACCATCGGATGAATCGGTTGGCGCACAACAACCGGATGAATCGTTTGTTCCTATCGGATAGTTCCCATCACTATACTGGAAGACACAACGCTACCAGCGCGCAGCCAGGTCATCGTTCAAGCTACGGTACTGTCGAAGGAGATTGGACTCTTGGGCAAACTGTTCTGCTGGAGCCAGCAAGTGAAAGTGAATCCCAGCTTGTTATCTAAAAATAACTCATGAGAGGGGGGCTCAAAAAATAAGTTTGCAGGGGGGCCCATAAAAATCTGTTACGCCACTGAATCAATCAATAGTTTTATTAATACTTATGAAGTCAAACGGGGTGAAGCTCGTTTGAATAAGTTTCAGTTCAGTCAGTTATTCATACTCGATTATTCCCGTACAAAATACAAAAAGATTAGCCTACCTAATAAGTTAGTTACACTGAAAAAGTATCAGTGAAATAAAATAATCAAATCTACATATTAATTGCGTTTTTGGCAAATCATGAGATTGATCAATCATTTCTAGAAAACCAATTTAGTTAGGCCAAGGGTTGCTAACTTGGTATTAACAAAACAATTAATTTTCGATAAGTTTAGTTAAGTATTTATTATATAGGCCCTATCACGAATACTAGAACTATTATTATTAAATTAATATGAGACACTAAGTTAACGTAGTCTATCCTATACAAACACAAGCTTTAGCTTGAAATTTGTTTGTGGATGGATGATGAAAGGGTTGGGTAGGCCGCAACATTTTTGAACAACTGTGGTAGACACACAGAACACAGTACATAAGTTAGTGATGAGTTTAATTTTTAATTTATACAAGGTAATTTAAGGTAATTTTTTTTTAACAAACAGGGTATGTAACACAAGGTTTTAAGGTACCGATAGTTGTGTCTGTGAGACTTCTGGATAGTTGTAAGTTTAACTTAATTGAATGAAACACTTAATTGAATTGTAGGAAAGGTTGACTTTCATTCTTAAAATACTTTATAGAAATGCCTAAATAAGTTAAGTCTGCACCTATTGAGGTTTGATTAATTCTGCGAAATGTTTACACAAAAGATAATCCAATACATAACTTATCTAAGTTACTTACTGCAAAATTTTATTTAGTAATCCTTTACCATAACTTATGTTAGTAACTTAGGTCTATAAGATTGGCTTGAAATATGATTAGGAGTAACCAACTTGATACCATAACTGGGCCATCATGAACCAGACTACAGTATCGGACAGTAGTGTAGTGGAGCAGGAATGCTGTCAAGATTAAGTATCGATTGTTTAATCGATTGTAGTTAAACTATTGCCTTAAGCCGGGTTTTCCTATACGCGGAGAAGGAGGGCGGAGAGCGGAAAAGCGATTAACATGGCATTCCGCTCGGCTTCTAGGAAAACAGTAACATTAAGTTCCCTAAGACAAGAGGAGTCCGCTCTCTGTGTTCCTCTCTCCGCTTCCGCACCTAGGAAATCCCAGCTTTATTGTTTAAATAGTTTGACTTAGCGATAGTATAGTGTACACTAATACAATCGTAATAGAAAAAAACGATTGAATCACTTAATCACTAGGCCTAAACAGCTGCTTGTTTTTAAAAGAAGTTAAATTGCAAAAAAGTTAGAGGTAGTTTTGAAAAGCTATCTTTAAATTAAAATTATTTTAGTTTAGTAACATAGTTTGTTCGTATACATTTTTCGGGGTGGGGACCGTGATCTGATGCACAGGTATTTAGTACAGCAGAACCCTGCATTACAGCCCAAAAGCATTTTTTTTGTAAACATTGATGATACAAATAAAGTAACTATAAAAAAAGATGACTTTCATTTGCAATGTGTTTAAATCTTAGTCGACTACACATTCTTATCTCAATAATTATTGAATTGAAAAATAAATAAATTTAAAGGCATTTTTACAGTTCCTCTAATTATATTTTGATGAACTAAGTTAAATTTAAAAACAATTAAGTTACAGTAAAATGAGTCATTTAATACGGAAATTGCTTTTGAGCTGCCCAGCTGCATTTTTGCTTCAACGAGGTAAGCCTACCTCTCTTTTACACAACTGCCATATGTCTTGCCACTCAGTAAAATGTCTTTTTTTTTTTTTTGCCAAATGTGTGCAAGACTGTGGTGTCACAAATTGGTTTTATCATTTGTCAAAGAGGTTCTTAATACTGTGGTGCGACAACCTCGCTCTCAGACGACCTTTGAAATTACCTGATCGATTACAATGGATGCAGAACCATCATTATTTTTCCGCTTTCCCTTATGTTTAACAAATAGACAATTTTGTTCCCCCTCTACACTACTTTTCCATTTTTCAAATTCGCTCACGTTGAAATCAACTTCAATTACATTCAAAAAAAGAAAAAAAATTTTATCGCACAACTCACAAGTGAAACAAGGAGCCATTGTGACTATGTTGATAGCTCAGAATGAGATATTGAGAACCCTAAACAAACATTGACTTACTCTTTCGATAAACTACAAAAATAAGCAAACCGCAACAAAAATCCTTAGGGTATTTAGTGTTGGAATTTATTTATAATCTTGTTCCTCATTGCCTTCTTGGTACTAAGTTAGAAGCAGCTGTCATGTGTTAATTATATGCCATGTGATTGCTATGTTTATTAATTTGTTGTAAATAAACATCACTTCCACTATGGACTTTAGAAACCATACTGTGTAGTCATTTTACTCCTATTATTATAAAGGAAAATCAATTATAAACAAGTTTTAGTGCTGAATCCAAAATTCAATTAGGCCTAGGCCTAAGTTACTTTTTTAACAGAGAAGTGTCCCAAAACAAAAGGTAATTGAAAAAGTTAAGTAACTTGATTAAATAAAAATACCCTAGCCTCACTTAACTTAGCCTATAGTTCCGTAAAAAATCCACACATAGGCTAGCTCAGAAGATGCTAAAATACATCACCTACATTGACAGCACACTGTAAACTTAATACACAACCAGTAATAAATTACACTCAAAAGGCAGGCTAGCTCAGAAACACATCACCTAAAATGACAACAGCAGTAATTTACACTAAATTATTGATTTACAATTAAAGTCTGCACAAAAAGAGCAGACAGCCAGGAGCCAACCAGCCAGACACAGAGGAGCGCGGCAAGCGGCAGACAATGGTACTAACTAAACTTGTCTGCCGCTGAAGTGAGGAACAGTCTCTACCTGTAAGGTCAAGTCTGCTGGACGCCATCCACGCCCGGTTGCTGGACGAGTATCCTCTGCGATTCTTTAAAGCTGAGTTTCAACTGAAGCTTGTAACTTAGAAAGTTGACAATTGCCGGCAACCAAACCTTTGTGCTGATTTCTGCCAGCAAATAATGACAAATAAGTTATTTAGCACTTAGGTTGACAAAAACTAAAAGAACTATGGTTCCAATTACTTGAGGGGCAATTATTCTGTATGTCTACTTACACTGGGAAAAGATGTCTACTTACTTACTGTACAGGTTTTTTCACGCTGAATCCAATATTGCAATCAGTTTTTGCTGGAGAGATTCTTAAGTGGCTGTGAAACGAAGGTTAAATTACCTACGAATCTAAGGTTCTTTGAGCGGTACTGATGGTAATATGGTGTGGTCTGGACAGGTCCGTATGTGGACTGAAAGCTGAGTGAGGAGAGCAAACAGGCTGTTTATACTCGACTTAATGCAGAATGAAATCAATTTATTTTGAAACTTTTAAATAATCAGCTCTTATTTAGGAATGTAGGGAGGTACCTAGGTGGGGTTTAATGCGGATTTAAGACTACCATATATTAAGTGTTTTGAAGTTAGGTTAGATTAGGAAGGTAAAGTTTAGGTTATAATGAACCGACTCATTAATTTATGCTACCTGCAAACTGTTTTTGCACAATTGATATGGTGGGTGAAACTTGATGAAATAACAATAGGCCTGTCAAAAATGCAGTCCGCCCCAGGCCCCACACCAACATAGGACCCCAAATTAGGTAAGTTTTCCCCTGACGGCAGACACGGGGATTCCCGAGGACCTCGGCCCAGTAACTTAAGGGGCCTCACTTGGGTCTCAAAAAAATGTTTTTTCTTTAAGAAAATAAATTTTGCCATTAGAATACAATAAGTATCTGTTAGAATTACAAATATCTAAATCAAACTTATACTCTCACGATCGCTGGAAGCTTCTGCAAAGATTGCGCGATCAAAAATCACGACTCCCAGCAATCACTGGTGATGATAATCAGGTCTTGCAACCGCAAAAGATGTTTACGATTGCTCCGAGACCATAGAGACGTTCGTGATTTTGTTGCGATAACTTATTGGGAGAAGAAGATGATGTCCTTGCAAATGCGGAAGTTGTTCAGGATTTCACCACGATCATAATAGACTAGATTTTTTCTAGATAATTTTTAAGGGTAGGTTGTGCCACTGTTTAAGAAAGAGTTCGTAATTTTTGTACAACATTTCAACCAAGCAATAAATATATGTATGTAATAATAACAATAAATAAATATGTATAAATATATTTTGTTATTATATACACCAATGAGGGCTACTTCAAATGTTACTAAGCAAATCAAAATACCAAAGTACACTAAAAACATTTTATTTTGTATAAATATATATACAGTATATAATAACAACAAAAAATATATAGTAGATAAATGCAATTTGAAACCTATATTTTTCTTGTCTTATATTATGTTATATGTGATGTGGAAAGCGGAAAGGGACCTCTTGTCGGAGATGCAAAATTTTAAGTACGGCCGATATAAGTAGCCTAATTAAGGTCGAAAATATCGAATTTAAAGTTTTTATCGATTGTAATACCTCATTTAACATAGAAAATGACAGTATCGGTTAAAATCTCGAATTCAAGATGCAAAAGGTCTAAATAAATCATTTTGTTAGCCTCTGCACGGTCTGAGAAAAGGTACCTCTTGTCGCTCAATGTTATTTTGCCATAACGACAAGAGGTCCCATTTCTAAGATTCACTTTTTAAACAGATTTTAGTCCAAAAAATGAATTGTCCTGCATTCTAGTGGAAATTTAGAGAACTACAACAAAGTTCAGTTAACGAAGAACAAAATATCTCACAAATTTTGCGGTTCCGACAAGAGGTACCTTTTCTTATCTTATGGCGAAATAACATAGGGCCGACAAGAGGTCCCTTTTCTGAAATGCGATTTTTACAACATGCTTCAATATAACAATTATTTGAATGAAAACTACCGTGAGTTAAGAAAAACAATTGCATTTCTTTCAAATAGGACATTATAAGCTTTCTTTTGATACCAAAATCGATTCTTAAATACAAGAAACACTGTTTTTATGCGTATTTGAAATTTTCAAAACAGTTTTTCTCAAAACAAAATTTAACAATAACAAAATTTCAAAGTCCTATAACTTAAACAAAAAAAATCATACATGCGTGGGACTTGCACCAATCGATTCGGAATTTAATAAGGAATTCAAATATAGGCTATATATATAACTCAAAATCGAAAATTCCCGACAAGAGGTCCCTATTCGCTTTCCACATCACATATTGTGCCACGTATTTGCAATTCTTGTATTCATTTTTGTGTAAACCATCTTGCTTTGATTCGTATTGTATAATGGCATTTGCCGTAAAAATAAATAAATAAAAAAAAACAACGTATTGCTGAGTTAGAGTAGCGTAGAAACAGATAAAATACGCAACTTAATGAAATTTAAAAAAAATCCAGGGTTAAGAGCTGTCTTATTACTTGTAATGGACAATATTTTTCTCATAGTTCATTTTCTGTTTTTAACTTAAAATGTATTTAACACGTTACATTACACTAAATTACAGTAAAAACATCAGTAGTTACTGGATGGCAATGTTCTGCCATAAAACTTGCTTTGGACATAGTACTAAGTGATTCTGATAGATAGCAGCACTACCCAGGTTGCAGTCAGTAAAGTAGTTTCGCTATCTAGCAGGAAAGAGGTGGGACAAAGCCTTGTTCTAAACGACCCTGGTGGTGATTTTGGGAAACTATATATTTTATTGTCAAGAAAAGTACGTCCTCACGAGCTGCAAATAATTATATGACGCTCGTGACGAGCTGGCTGATCCATGGAAACGTTAAAATAACTATGAACGGTGACGTTCCGGAACTTTCCTCTGCTCCTGGCGCCGTGGCCCGGCTGACGCTCCGTAACGTCCATAGCAGCGAACGTGTTAACGAATCGTTTGAACAAAGATTGACTTGATGATGTGACTGTTGTCACAAAACCGGTAGGCCTTCTCTTCTGACAAATCAAAAAGTATTGAACGGTAGGCCTAACAGCTTAACAATTTAAATATGTTTCTAGGTAAACTGTAATCTAGGAATTTTCCCACTGTAGCCCAGATTGTGTTAACTACTCGTGTAATATTGTTACAGGAAATCCAAGTCGAGTTTGAGGGGAGGAGTCCAATTGATTCTGATTTCCATGGAATTAAACAGCTTTTGCACCAACTTTTTTTGAAGGCTCATATTAATCTATCTGAGCTAACTGATCTAATTATCTCGCAAAACTATGTTGGAAGTGTAGTTAAGGTAAGAACTGAATATATTTAACTATCAAAACAGACCTAGTGTTCGAGTATTTCTCAAGGGTGGCTTAATCTGATTTAAAAGCATAAATGTACCTACATACCTGCAAATTTAATACTAGGATTGTCTTTATTACACATCTCAAACACTGAAATAAGCTTTTTAGGCTAATTAAAAATTACAGTTTCCTTTCAAAATAAAATTTGGCAAGATTACTCCACGGGCTGGCTAAACAGTTGTAACCCTTTTAGCTTAAATGGCCAATGTGCAAGAGTAACATACCCAAACTTCCTTTTTAAACTTAACTTGATTGTAATAGGCCCCTACCTTTAGGTATATCGTGCTTGTCCACCAAACATTTGCTTAAAACATTTTAAGTATGTAATGTTAAATTGTGATCAAAATATGAGAAAAAAGCTTTACCAAAATTATAGTAAAATCATTGAATAATCTCTGGGGTTCAAATACTATATTTCATCACTAGGGCCTAAAGTGACTCTTTTTGACCCGAGCTCAAGTTTTGCTATCGAGGCGAAGCCGACGTATTACAATCAAGATGCAGCTGTTTAGTAAGTGATTCGATCGTTTCGTCTATTAATTTACCATGGTGTTAGTGTGCATTATTATCAATATATAAGTCAAACTATTTACAATAAGGCAATAATTAATTCCAATCAATACATACTTTCGATACATGCAATTGTTTGAACAAAGAATCAAAATTTACAATTGAGTTTACGAAAGTTGATTTTTACTCCATAGATTCTAAAAATGTTTTAGCCCCTAGAGAGTAAAAATGTTTCTTTAGACCCGCAACGCAGCATTAAAAATTAAAAATGGCTATTTTAGCTGTAGTATGATGAAAGGGTTTATTTAGTTTAACTTTTACATTTTCCGGAAGCCCAATTGAAAAATGAATGCATAGATTCATTGCATGTGCAGCAGTAGTCAACAAATTATATTGACAAGCATTTGTTTTTAATACTGATAATGTCTCAACTGCTAATGTTGCGTCACATGTTTTTAGCAAAGTGACGTTGACGAGGAGAGTGATGATGAGGATGATGATAATTCTGCTAATGAAGTATTTGGAATCACAACAGTGGTTAACCTCACAGACAAACAGGTAACATATTTAGAGTTAGGATAGAATCTAAAACCTAAATAGGCTAAGTCAATGCCAAATACCAGTTCAATTTGCTCGACTATTATGTTGAAAATAGGCGTAGTTTGGTTCTACTAAGACAACCACATTAAATTAGTTTACAATTTACAAAGAAGGTATGGTTTGATATACTAACAGTTTTTTTTACTACAAACCTAGTTTGTAGTTTTTGAATTTTACCAAATAGTATTAATTTACTTATCTCCTATTGGTAGGCTATACATCATGTCCATAAGGATGGTTTGTAGTTCAAGAGAGAATTATAATGTCCCACCTCTTTTCCCAGTCTGAATAGGTACATGAATTTAAATGGAATCCCACTCGTTACTCCTTGAATTGAATTTATCTACGAGATCAGTGACCATGTCAGAGTATCTCAAAATGTGTTAGTTTTTCAACTATTCAGTGGCTCATCTCGGCTAATAAGTAACCCGTAAGAATGTGGGTCTAAACGTTTGGTGGATGTTTTACAGAACCTGGAGTGTGTACAGCAGTTGCGTCAGTTGTTGGTGGACTTGTGTCGGGAACACGGCACTGACCAGAGCAATGCTGTTGTCAGTTCATTGCTGTCCAATGATGCCAGACCTGTCGGTCTTCTGATCAACGAACGGTTCATCAACATCCCAGCTCAAATCTCCGTGCCATTGTTAGAGAGCTTAAGGTATTGATCTGTTCTTGGGCTCCTGGAAATAGTCGTGTCTCAATTTATTATATATGCAAATTAAATTATGGCAAATAATTTTGGACAAAATGTTACATAAATCTTGGTTTATTATTTATTTTAAATATGAATTTGTTATCTAACGTAAAATGAGTAGGAATAGTTTTGAAGGGGATACTAATTCGTGTTAAGAGTAACGAAGGCTATAGTTAAATATTTGTAAAACACCGTGTAGAACAGAAAAAAAACTGTGTCCCCCACAAGCAAGCAAGGAATTCTCTTAGAGATAAATTGTATCCACTATGCATGCTAGGCAATTTAGGAAACTTTTACTATGAGAATTTTCATAACATGCTATATTTCTAATTACCAGTGAAGTAAACAAAGCATCACAAGTCTCAGGATGGTACCCCATTTCAAAAAGTCAGTTGAGACCTAGATAGATGGATAAACTTCTTTATGTTTAAATCACTGATAATTTATTTAAACTATACATTCTAACATTTCATCAATTTTGCAGCAAGGAAATGAAGAAAGCCAAAGAAAAAAATCTGGCTTTTGACTTCACATATTTTATTGTGATATGCAAGCTATATAAAATGGATACCGAATCTACCAAGAAAAAGAAGAGTGGGAAGAATAAACCACCAGTGACCCAGGAAAATGAAGTATTATGGTCCAATCCAGAAGAAGAGCTCTTTGACCAGGTAAATGTTTGGTTAAATAAAAAAAATCTGATACAAGACAAGGTAAGGTGTTGATAAGTGCCGTTGGGGCCTCACAACATAAAATTGTGTTTTTTCAGGTTCAAGCTTTACAGCGATGCTAATGTCATATTATGTAACTCAATTTGCTAATTGTAAAACATATACCGTGCAAGACAGTTATAACTAAAGATGGGATTAGTTCTAAACAAATTAAAACTAATTTAACCATAGTACAGTTACAGTAATGGTCAAATTATTGTAGACGATACGAATTGTTGGATGTCAAGCATAATCCTAGTTCAGGAACCATGACACTATTGTGCATTTTGTAAACCAATGACAGGTAACGTCATTAAATTACTTACCAATCTTTTATTATAATTTGTGTCTTACCTCATTGGCATTTTAAAAAGGTAATAAAACACTTTTTTTGGAAAGCATTCCAAACTCATTGAATGTTGTGTGGATGTAGATAATATTATGATACAAAAAATATTAGGCTATACATTTTCAGCTGATTGTTAATCCCCTCCTTTCAGATATTTCCTTATTTTGTTCCTTTAAGGTCGATTCACACATATCAGTCCAGTCACAGTTCCGTTACAGTCCAGTTACGGTCCAGTCTCAGTTGCTTCCGCAATTTCTCAGTCAACTGTCCGTCAGTTGGTTTCAGTCAGTCTTCTGTCTCTAATATTTACAGTAATTTACAGACGACATTTTTAAATTATGAACCTATATTCTATCAAGTTTTCACTGTCCATCTTGTTGATTGTTACAAACAGTACTCAAAATATAAACACAACCATTTAAACAACAATAACACTATTTTCTAACCTCAAAAAGGTCTGTCAGGTGTCCGAACAATCCAAAAATATCGGTGGAAAAAAATCTGAAATTGGACGGATGCCGGCAGAGCGACTGACGGGACTGCAATGGATGAGTGTAGATAGTGCAATAGAAAATCCATTTTAAGAATATTTTTGTTAACTGTGACGTGCCTGATGTGACTGGACTGTGACGTTCCGTAACTGATGTGTGTGAATCGACCTTTTATGTCGAGTTCTTGATCTCATCAGAATTTTTGTACATTTTAGCGAATTTCCCATATAGGGAATAAGCTATTACCGTAGTACTCATTGGCCGTAGTACCTGGACGCGGGACCGATTTACTTTTTCGTTTTGAGGTCCCTAGAGACCAAAAACACCATCTATTCAAATTCATATAATTATATATAGGTATATATATATATTATATAACATATGTATCCGTTAGCACGATAACTCGAGCAAAAATGATCTGATTTTGATGAAATTTGGTATAAACGTGTAAACCTGCATTTATTCGAACGAGTTCGCGAACCAGCATGATCAGACTATGGGAACGGGGGTTTATGGGGGGGGGGGTTTTATGGAGCAAAAAAAGGTTTTCCCTATTTTAGACACAAAAAAATAAAATTTAGCAATTTCTTTCTAAATCATTTTGTAGAGCTAAAAAAAACAAATAATTTAGTATATTGAAGCGTTATTATGCGCCTAATGGTTACAGAGAAAATTCCAAAAAAATGTAAATTTAAAATTCTCATGTTATTCTTATGGAGAACAAGTAAACGGTTGTAGTTTGCTTGTTTATGAACATATTTTTATCAAATTTTGAAAATATTTTATTTCTTACTAACTATAAATATTTTACAAAAAAAAGTTTCACCCTCCCTGATGCAGTAGTACTTAAAACTAATTCTATTTAATTAGGAAATAAATGTTATATTTTTAAGTAAACATTTTAGTGTAAATCCAATCAGGCAAATGGAAATTCGCTTAGTCTGCAGGTTTGCTGCGGAGGGGGTATTATATTCCATTTATTTTTAATACTGTGTTAACATTCCCTGATTGGATATGGTCCAGTAATTTAAGTTGTCTGCTTTTAGCGAATTTCCCATATAGGGAATAAGCTATTACCGTAGTACTCATGGTAAGACCTGGACGCGGGACCGATTTTTTTTTTCGTTTTGAGGTCCCTAGAGGCCAAAAACAGAATCCGTTCAAATTCATATATATATATATATATATATGTGTCCGTTAGCACGATAACTCGAGCAAAAATGATCCGATTTTGATAAAATTTGGTACAAACGTGTAAACCTACGTTTATTTGAACGAGTTCGCGATCCAGCATGATCGGACCATGGGAACGGGGGTTTATGGGGGGTTTTATGGGGTAAAAATAGGTTTTTCCCATTTTTGACCCAAAAAACATAAAATTTAGCAATTTCTTTCCAAACCATTTTGTAGAGCTCAAAAAAACAAATAATTTAGTATATTGAAGCGTTATTATGCGCCTAATGGTTACGGAGAAAATTCAAAAAAACTGTAAATTTAAAATTCCCATGTTATTCTTATGGAGAATAAGTAAACTGTTGTAGTTTGCTTGTTTATGAACATATTTTGATCAAATTTGGAAAATGTTTTTATTTCTTACTAACTATTAACATTTTACAAAAAAAAAACAGTTTTACCCTCCCTGATGCAGCAAACCTAAGTACTTGTTATACTAATTCTATTTAAATAGGAAATAAATGTTATATTTTTAAGGAGACATTTTAGTGTAAATCCAATCAGGCAAATGGAAATTCGCTTAGTCTGCAGGTTTGCTGCGGCGGGTGTATTTATAATGCCCACAGTATCTTATTCGTGGAACATTTCTTTAAATTATTTGGTTTTCTCTATTATCTATGTTTTGTTGTCTTCTGTATGTCTGCGTAAACACAATCTTTTTAATTAGTCAAATGTCTTATTTTTTAATTTTTCATAGAGACAGTAGTTTACGAGTGTTATATAAGATAAATATAAGATATTCTTCCATAAGAATGTGCAAATTAACTTATTAGAAGTTAAGGTTATTAACTAGAAAGATTACTTTCTCATTAGAACATTGTTCAGACATTTTGCATCCCTAAAACGAATGCCAAATTAGCATATTGACTAAAATCTAAAAGAATTATTTTTTGTGCTAAATAACCATTCTGTTTTAATCGGTAATAAATAATATTTGCTTATCTTAGTTATTATTTATTAATAATTGACGTTCCAGTAGTAGGAAAGGAATTCTAATTGTCTTTATTTAGTGTTTGATCTTTATTATCTTTATAACCCATTTAACTATTAATTTTGTTATAAAATTAATTAGTTAGTCATCTCGTAATGTGACACTTGTGTGTTGTTACCAGGAGGCAGATTGCAGGTTTGAGTTCTGTGTGAAGGGTGAGACTGACTCGGGGCTGAGTGGACAGTGGTTGGAAGACGACACAGCCATGACACCTTACAGACGGATACTCATCCTCAACGCATCCAAGCTAGATCAGCTCATACAGAGAGTCAAGGAATATGTTACTGGCTAGCCAAACTAATGTGGTGTGAAATACCAAAGTATACAAAATATGTCATTTGCTAACTCTTAATTTACTTTCCACTCAGTCAGCCTGTCGGGGTCGCAACACCAACTTTGTGTGGTATTTACATTCTATAGTAAGTATAAGCTTTGCTATTACAGTACAATTCCAATTGGGACCGTACCACATTTGAAAGGTTTGGCTATTTCACTTTTTTTTACATGTCTGCGAAGATTTTGTGTATGAAAACAGTTTTGTCGTGGTCAAGTAAAACGATGAAGTCTACACGACCATGGGAAATGTTCAGGATTTTGCCGTGATGACATCTTCTGCCTTCTTTAATAGCAATTGTCTTCTCATTACTGTAGTTGTAGTTTTAAAATTCTTTCCTTAGGCAATTATTAGGATGGTTGGAGTTCTATTGTACGTGCATTACCCTAATTAACATCATAGTTTTCTCATGGCAATCTAGTTCGCCAGCTTTTTGGTTTGTTGTAATAATATTATTATCTAACAGCATAAACCTACTAAATTCAATTTTATTAGTGACATACTATGCGAATATACCATTTTCAAAATTCCTTAATTCTTTACAAGCAAGTCATAAAGGCCTCAGTAGCTACATAATATGTTTTGAACCCCAGACTGTAGAAAAGATTTCCTAGACTCCAACAAGTTGACTGATAATTTTTTTAAAATTTGGATTTAGGCCTAGTGTTGTTTTACAGTGGTTTAGTCGTAAATTTTCTAATGTGGGAACTTGACCATTTTCACGGAAAAATACAGGTCACTTAACAATACCGAAAAAATCAGTTTAACGATAAAGTGTATAATAAATCAATACTATTTATAGGGCCTATTATAATTTTATTGAACCTGAATTTACACTACACAAAGGCTGTAATGTAAATGTAAAAGAATTGTTCAAAATGCTTTCCACTAACTTAATTGCAGTTTTCAGTGTTTTTTTTTTTCAATTGTAACAATCTTTTTGCATAGATTTTTATTTTTGTTTAAGGCTTCAAATTCTCTGGCGATGGCTGCTCTCAATTGCAGAACATCTAGGGGCCGTTTGGCAAAAACTTTATTTTTAATAATCCCCGAACAGAAAAGTCAAATGGTGTAAGATCGCAGGACCTTGGGGGCCAATCAATTCGCAAGAGAATTTGAAGCCTTAAGCAACGATAAAAATCTATGCAAAAAGATTGATGCAAGTGTGAAAAAACGCTGTGAAAAATTCATTGAAGTTAGTGGAAATCATTTGGAACAATTCTTTTAAGTCTACTTTACAAATTATGTGCAGTGTAAATTCAGTTTCAATAAAATTATAATATAAATAAAATGGATTTAGAATTTGCTTCAAACAAATACACTTACTCGGTAAACTGATCTTTTTTTGAACGCCATTCTCACGTGTTTCTGTACCACTACACCACTGTTGTTTAAAAGCAAATTTTTTTTTATATTTCTTACTATTATACTTACGCTGAAACACTAATATAGAAATTATAAAGAAAATAAGCGATTTGTCATAAATTTTATGTAAAGCAGTACATACACCTTTTTGTAGGGTGTCATTTTGTATTTTTTAATTTGAATTTTTTTTTTGCCAAATGGTATTTGGTAAAAACAGTATATTAAGAGACAAGATTCAGCCCATATTGTACTAAGGATATCAAAGGTTTTATTTTATTTTTAGTGACATCTGTTTTTTGTTATTCATTGTACGTTTTTAGCTTTATTGAGTGGTGCTCTTAAATCAAACTAGGTTTTGATTTGTTGAACTTTGTTTAACTTAACACTATTTATTGAGGATTAGCATTTTGTTACAAATATAACATTCATTGCTATTGTCTCTTAAGGAAGACTAAATATTTCATTTACCTACCTAACCTTGCTTATTTCCCAAGCAAAACTTCCATTCAAACAGATTATTGGGGGGACTCGTGCCTGAATTCTGTTCGGTTGGAAGCGTAAAGGCATATTTCCCATACATGTTTCCTTACCTAAAAACTGCTGTGAGATTTGCCCTTAGCTCAAGGCTTGCAACATGTTCAAGAGACTTGTTCAGATGAAAACATAATTTAATAGTGCTTTTGTGGTTCATTTTGCTAAGGTAATTAATGTTTTTTATATCTACTCACACATACCGATATTAACTTTTTTAAACATTTTAACATCAAGTTGCTTCAATAAAGAAATTAACTAATCTTGCACATTAGTTAATTTCTTTATTGTAAGCATCTTGGATCTTGATCTTGTTCTTGCACAACTTGAATGTAGAAATAAAATTTGATTCGGAAAAGCTGTTGAAAATGTAGCTTTAAAATAAGAGTTATGCAAGTTGCCTGTTAAAAAACATATAATTAATTTTAAAATTTCTGTGGCTAATTGAATAAAATATAAAAATATCAATAAATTTAGTTTAGTTGTTACTTTGTCAGAGCAAAATTAGATATAAGTGAAATTATAGGTTAGGTATAAGTACAATATCTGAGGTTCACAAAATATTAACAAACCAACATAGTACATTGTTGGAATTACTTCAAAAATAAAAATAAAGTTTTCCTCGTGCAAGATCTTAGCTAGATTTCAACACTTTGTTGTAATAACTTCACTGGGATACTGTTTTATTTTATATTAATAAATAAATATAAAATAAATACAGTGGTTTTATTGGTCTCATCATCAAAACAGAAGTTTCTGGATTTGAATTACTATTGTGAAGAACTTGGTAATACTAGTAAACTACAAGGAAATGGCTTACTTTATTTAAGTTTTTGTAAATGTGGCTTTGTTGTTTGATTTGAAAAAAATGTGATTTTAAATACATTTTGTACATTGCTAACTGGTAGCATTTTTCTTCCTCATACTGTCACTATTTATTGAATTTATAATAGTCGTATCCAATTAAAGCGATTGGCTTGGAAAATTGATACATTGGTACTGGTACCCGTTTGACATTTGGAATATATGTTTCCTCTGCCTCTATTAATCCAGGGATTACTAATCTCAACTATTGATTTCAATTAATTGCTCTCTTGATTTGTTTTGTTTATCTATGGTGAAAAACAAGTTAAAGTTTGAACAAGTAATTTACTGGTTCATTAGCAATTCTGATATTTTAATATTTTTGTTTATAAATGAGTTAACATTAAATTTTTCTCTCATAAACTACTGTTCCCCAAAATATGGTTCCTCTAATATAATTTATTAGACAAATTTGTTAATTTCATATTAAGCTATCAACATTCCAATAAAAAATAAAATAAAATAAACATAATAAAATATAAAAAACACACTGTATAAAAAACCTATTATATGGCAAAAATAAAGCTTTCTACTCTGTAGCAGCAAACCCAAGTACTCATCAAAATTAATTTTTTTTAATAGGAAATAAAACTTACAATTTCAAGGGAATGTTTTAGGGGAAATCCAGCCAGTTAAATAGAAATTTGCTATCTGAAGGTTGGCTGCAACGGGGCTATTTATCTTTGGAACATACGACATTTCATTTGGACCTCGTATGTTAAACTTTGCAACAGATACTAGGCTACCTACAGTAGACTCCCTCTTATCCGGACACCTTTTAACCGGACATTGGTGTAACCGGACCACACTCGGTAGAAGTGACATCTCTTTACCCGGATAACTTTTATCAGTACATCGGTTTAACCTGCAGGAAGTGGGCGGTACTGAAACGACTGTTCTCGCGGGAAAGATTCGAGACCAGTGATTACGTGTCTAAATACAATGCTCTCCTAATTTAAGTCAAATACTGTATATAGACTATGCATTTAAACAGTCCGTTTTAATGATATATTGGGGACGTTGGTTTAACCGGAAAAACCGTTATCCGGACTGGCCTCGGTCCCGAGGAGTCCGGATGAGAGGGAGTCTACTGTACTTCTTTTTGCAATAAATTATTAAATGTAATTAATACCCCTGCCAAAAATAAATTATATGATTTCAGGGTACTTTGGTACATAATTTACTTAACATTTAAAGTAGCCCCCATTGCAAAAATACAAAAAAATATATTTACATATATTATTTTGAACAGATGGAGATTTTGGGCTCTAAGGACCTCATGAAACGAAAAAGTAAATCAGTCCTGGGTCTAAGTCTTACCATAAGACCTACTATCTTATTCCCTAAATACATTTGTACTTTATGTTGCTTTTGAAAAACAGACAAAATGTCCTCTTTTTTTAAAAACCATTTGGTTTTTTATGTAAGCAAAACATGTAACTTAACAAAGTTAATTTTATCAGGGAAGGTGGTAAAAACAATAAAAAACACAGTGTGCTTTAATTAATGGTTTATTCATTTATATTCTCATAGTTCCAACACCATTAAAGAAAGCAATTTACAAATTATGTATATATATACAATTGTGCTACCCTCCACCATGGTTATAGCTGCCACCAAGTCACAGCTTGGAATATAGCAATCAGTCTGATAGTAAGGAATTTCAAAATTTTTTTAATGCATTTATGCAAAATAAAATATAATAATTTGATCAAACCAATTATTTAATCGACACAAAAAACTTGTAATATGCAATAACTTGGCAGCAAACTTCTAATTAACCTCGATATAACATTAATTTCAAATATAACCCATAATGAAAATAATTTGGAATGACAAAATAACTAATAAACATATTATGTAACAGTAATAGTAGGCATTCCCTGAAAACATTGCTTTGCTGAATGCATCAGGCAAGCTAGTTAACCCTCAAATTATGATAAACATTACCAGACATGAAGGAGTCTTCAGGTTCAACATTTTCTTAAGTAAACCATATAGTATAAGTAAACATATTTCATTATCACTTTATAAAATTACTTTTCAGGCCAAACAACATTCATATAATAAAGACACGCTACTGAATAATGTTGGATTATTGAAACTTACATTTCGAAAGTGTCTTTTGCACAAATTTAGCCTAATTTCAAATTAAAACATGTTAAATGTTAAACAATTTAAAAAATAGTTTTTTACTTAATCTTTTAACACAATTCAAACTTTATCAGCAGTTTTGACATACAACTAATCACTTAACAATAAATTGTATCTAAATTTTGCACCCCAGTAGCAGTTAACTAAAAGCAACTTTTATAAAAAAAATCCATCCATTTTATGGACATATTTTACAGTGGAGCCCAACCACAGACTTAAACAATGGCTTACATCCCAAATGTTCACATCAACGAATGTTGTACCTACATTAACAATATCACATTGGCACATAACCATCTATATCATATGCCATTTAGTTAAACATGACCGATATCCAAAAACAGGTATATTACTATAAGGAGATAACAAGAGCTTTGTGGTAAAGTGACACCGTAAAAAGTTTTTACATATAAACATTTCAAAACCAAATAACAAAATTATATTGCTATGTTCTCAGTCACTCTCTCAATATTAAACACGTGCTTTGCCTTCCACCCGCCTTATGTACATGATTACATTTGTATTCAAACAATATTTACACACTGACTGTCACCAAATTTTAAATACATATTTTTTTATCCAATATTTTTCTAAACTGATTCTTAAAGTTTTAAATCAATAGGCATTCAAAAGTAACACTGGGTGGGTAGAAAAGATGTATTGAATTTAAACAGAAGAAAAATCCAAAACCGAACACCCAGATCTGAGCTTTTGTCTATCAAAGAGGAGATTTACCTAAGCAAATGGTATCTCTTAAAAAACTGACAATTACTTCAAGTTTATATTTTTCCCAAAAGAAAGCTGGGAAACAACATTAAGCTAAATCCAAAGTAAAAGTAAAAAATAATTTTTGCTACCTTCATGGAATATTAAGTACCTAAGGTTACGTTTAATCCAAACCATTTTTGGCAAATTAACCAACCCTAAGAGTGAATTTAGATGATTTAAAACAACAAAGTTTTCTGTCAAAAGAAAACAACTTGTCATATTAGAGATCCAATTTTTACTATTACATAGAATACCATAATTGTATGCTATTGCATTGTCCTGTTGAAAGATATAGCTTGCCACAGTTATTTGATACATCATCATACAGGAGCAAATAAACTCATTACTGAGCCAGATAAAAAAGTGAATGTTTCATAGAACCTCTCAAAACATTTCATAATTTTAAGTAGCCTATAAAAAAAGAAAGAAAAAAAACTACAACAATATTCATAAAAAATACCTGTAAGACAACCTTTGGAGATAGTGAATTTCAACTTATAAAGAATCAATATGTCGAGAATGCAGTTTATTAACAATTAACTTTATTGTCAACAATAGTTTATAACTTTTAGTGTTTCAAATAACAATCTGGCTTATTTAAATACTTAGCTACCAATCACTAACAGTGAAATGTATTATGTCTACAAAACCATAGCTATAATGTTAACGTACAAATTATGTTAAATAGATATTTGAAATATATATTTATACAAACCAAGCACCAACTGTATCTAGTTTTACTCCAAATGTATTTTCAACTGTTTGGACACAAATAGGTTTTAGCTAAGCTAAAAACCAAATTTAAGTGATTAACATAAATCCACAAGCAGTTAAAATGACAACATTGATGTACCCATATATTAAAATCTAGGAATAAATAAAATGCGTAACATTAAAACTAAAAAAGTGCATTATGTGAAGCTTAAGATACAATAATATTAATACAATCAAAGTTTGTCAGCAAAAAGCGACCCTAATAAGCTAACAAAATAGTTAAAATATTATGTATAAAATGAGCAACCATTGAGTTCATTAATTGGTTTTGTGGTTGGATGATTCTAACTTTAAAGGCACAGTCTTACAAATAAACAGAGGTTTTAGTTTAGACCGGTCGGATGTGAAAATGTTACAGCTGTATCTTTGTTTGCAATCATGAATTTGCCTGTCCTCTACCCTCTTGAGTGACAGCCAGTTGAACTGTGTCACAAACAAATCATTGAAGAACCAGCATCAACTGAAATAGTTCAATTCTGTAACCTTTGATCCCATCTCTCGGCTGAATATGAGTCCCTTAAAACTAGTACAGTAAAAGCCTGCTAATTTGGTTACAATGGATCAGCACTGTCAATAATCCATCATTGCTTTAAAAAGGTCTAACACTTTTAATGCAGTTTTAAGACATTGGCTTGTTCGGCGCTGAGTATGGGGAGTGACTGGCAAAGTAAAAAAGATTTGGAGGTATCGGGACAAATTGGCAGATGTTGGTTTGCATTTGATGGAATCAGGGGGCGTTTTATTATTATTTACTTAATTTTGCACTTGACAAGCAGAAAGCACAATAAAACACAAAATAATGACACTCTATGATTAGTTGTATTTTTGCTAGTCTTGCAAACTCCTGTTTTTAGAAGATGATCAATTATTTCAGCACTGTCTAAGTTCCAAATGTACCAGATTAGCAAGCACCTATTGTATAATCTACTCTAGACTATGGATCTCAAAGGCCTATGACTCACAAAACATGGTACAGAATTTATATAAATAGACACGGCTGTCACTAGAGGGTTGGTCTCTTATTATTTGTTATATAACAATGAATGTGACTGAAGATGTTTTTACACCTAATACATAAGTTGGAACAACCATAACAGTTAGTTTGTTTAGATACTCTTGTGAAATGGTTAAATGCAGTATGCACCAATCATACCAAATTATAATTATATTGAAATGATCATGCTGGTGCCTTTCCTATGACGATTTATACTTTTGGGTGGGTAAAAGTGTTGTAAACAAAAATTAAAGTTTTAAATATTGTTAAAGGATGAAATTTCTGTTAAGAAAAGTTTAACTTGGACTGCTTGATAACTGATACTTTCGACATTGATTAAATTATTATTAGGCCTAATATATACATTTTTAAGATAAACATTGAAAATAGCATTAGAGGATAAATGGATTAGAAATATAAAAAAAAACTATTAGGACTTGTTTTTTTGGCACATTAAAACATGGCTGTAAAGTTGGAAGACGTACGAAACAAAGAAGTCCTTGTACTTGATTCTGTAAGTTGAGCTAAAGGAAAAATCAACTGACATACTAACTTTATGTCAACCTTGGTCATTAAAAGGCACCAGCTCAGCGGGGGTGTGGGGTGTAAAATGAACACGGCGGTGAGTCACGTGCACCAGAGCGATATGTATGTGAGGGAGAGTAGCATTAGCCCTCACTTGAATGCAGGGAAATGGTTCGACTGAGGCATCGTGGGACTGAACACTGGCCTCATCACTGGGAAACTACCAGCAGCACCTGCAAATATCAGATCGTATAAATCTACTACGCACAGTAAGATTGAAACAATCTAACTGCTAATGTAAACTTGCCCCATTTATACAGTCTTTGCTTGATCCTGACAGCCATTTGCCAGCAGTTAGCCAAATCATAAATACTCCACTGAAAATTTTTGTTTCTAAGTTTACAGTGCTGCAGTACGGTAGTTAAATATAAAAACATCTGAAAGCTGTATACTGTATAATCAAAAAAGCTCAGCTCAATAAAAGCTCGACTCGAGCTCGGCTTGATCAACGATCTCAGGCTCGCACACCTCTAATATTGAAAACTTAAAGATTTCAAATGTTGTATTGTGTAAACTGATGATACAACAACATCAGCATTACCATGTGAATAACCGGACCAAGAAAATGTCAAGACGTGGTAAATAGCTTACTAATAGGTTTATTGTAAATTGTAATTTTAAACATCACCTTTAAATGATATGCATTCAATAACAGTTTGATAAATTTGAATTAATCATACATTGTATCAATTCAGTGATGACTTAATTATTATAAATGATACTACCACTTGGGAAGATTGTCTCACCAGTGCTGGGAGTGGGGGTGCGCAGAGGTGATGTAGGCGTGCCGGCCAGCTGGTTCATGGAAGGTGCAGTTCCCCCCGCAGACTTGCGACTACCAAGACTGAGGTTGTCTATGTCGATGTTGAGGTTGATGTTGCTCCACGTGCTACCAACCTGTGACAAATAATCATGTTACTCACTGAACAGTTGCTTTCATAATAGGGAGCCCTTTATAGCTTTGATCTACTAGTTTTATTTGGTATGTTAGCCTCCAGATTACTTAAAATATATGAATTGGTGTAAATACCTGTTTTGTTGTAATTCAAATGTTGCTAGTGTCACAATTAGTTTTGACTTTCATTAAGTCATCTTCAGGAGTTAAAGAATGTCATGATGACTTCATCAGAAGGTCGTCGATTCACATTAAGTACATAGATATGCGAACACAGACATTGAAACGGCAAAACGGTACATTTAAAACAAATAAAAAATGGTAACTGAGGTATGGGGAATGATGCGTCACGACTAGATGGATGTAAAGTCAAGACATCCATCTTGACTCTACATCCATCCGGTCGTGAATCATTCCATATCGGGTTGTGACACATAATTCCCCAAGCCGCAGTTACAGTTTTTTATTTTGTTTTAACTTGTTATGAATGTACTGTTTTGCTGTTTCAATGTCTGTGTTCGTGTGTCTATGTACGACCTGAAGTGATCATGTGACATCCTTTGATGCCTGAAGATGACTTCACAAAAGACGAATCTAGTTGCGTCTTCCTTGAGTTTCTGGCTTGTATGTGGCAAAACAATTTCTTATTTTATACATTAATGTAGATTAGTGAGTGGTGACTGACCGGCACAGTGTTGTTGGTAGCAGAGGAAGCTATCGTAGGAGCTATGAGCTGGCTAGGTGTGGACGGCAGCAGTAGACTGGCCGGTGGAGGAACTGAACCTGGAAAATACCTATCACCTGAGAAACAGGGTCGGACATTGACTTTTGGATCCATCTCATCTATACGAACCAGCTGTAGCTTATTTTATTCAAATAGACATACAGTAGTAGTTGAATGACCCACTCACAGAATGTGCTGCTATCAAAATTTTCTCCTATGGTTTTTGGCACTATGGTATTTGATGTGACGTAAAAGATGCAAAAGTTTGCAAATTCTACACACCATCACATTAATTATTATCAGCACACTCTGTCAGCGACTCAAATTAACTAAGGTAATTTTTATGCTAAAATTGACTAGAACTTTGAAACATGGAAACCGGATGTGTACTCTATCAATACTCAATAGTCAAAGGATGTTAGTGGTGGGAAATAGTATTAAAATTGCTTTACCTCTGTTTGGATGGAAATTAAGTGAGATAAAACATTTATACAGCCAATCAGCAATGGACATGTTCAATACTTAGAAAATCCAATTAACCGATTTATAAAAAAGCATATTAGTCCAGCAGCCAAACAGGGAATTTTCCTTGAACCTTGTTTTGTTCTTTTAAGTTTTTTTTTTATTATTGTTATTTAATTTTGGTAGTATTTAGATGCAGAAAATAGCGGGTACTTACAAAGTACCTTTGGGCAACTCTTAGAATTTAAGATAATAACTGTCCATATTAATAAATAATTTGATTAATTTATATGGTAATTAAGCTATAAACTATGCGTTTTAGTCCGAATATCATGAAATTCGGTATGAAACCTCGTTATAATATTACTAATAAATTTACCAAATATTAGCCATATCCGTCGAGCCGTTTAAAAATGGCGGCAAAAAACATGGTTTTTATCTCTAAAAAATGATTTTTTTGCCCAATAAAAAAAAACTTGGTATGCAACCTTGTTCTAGTGTTACCTCTAAGCAATAAAATACAAGTTTGGCCAATTTAAACCTGAACTTTTTTAAATTACTAGCAAAACACATTCTTTACATAATAATTATGGCATGTAATAATACTCAATTTTGATGTTTGCTGAATTCCTGTAGCACTTGTGGTTACGTGTTATGACTTTTATTAGTGCGTTACATTGGAAAAAAGACATGTTAACAAAAAAAAAAAAAATTATTTCTAAATAGTTAAGTTTTATTGTTTTGTATTTAACATAAATAAATATTTAATTTGTGTAAAATTGTAACTTACATAATACATGTAAAAATCGCACGAGCTATTCAACTTATTTCAGAAACATTTATAATAAAATGGCAGTAACCCTAGTAACTATAAACTGATTATTCTACATTGTTGTAGTCTTCACAGTCGTCTTGAGTTCCGTCACACCTATGGGCCTAAGTACTTTACTAATACTGTCTTTGTAGTAGTAGCCAAATTGTCTAGGGTCTATCGGAGGAGGTTGACTCAAAACATTCTTCCAGATTATGGTTTTGTGTGCAGGTTTCACGTTTTGCATGAAAGCTTCATTTGTAGGTGGCAGTGAACACAGTCGTGGAGGTTGCCAACAACTGATACTGCCCATCTTGGTGGACCACGCCTTAACTCGCGCTTCTGAAGTGGTCAAACATTTAGGATAACCGTAGCAAGAGTTCATAAAAATGGAAGCTTATTTGTTTACATCTTCGAATATTGCTATTTTCTCTCCAACCAATGAAAGAGAATGTCCGTCTTTCAAAGCATTCACCACTTTACCTTTTCCTAAACCAAAAAGTCTAGTGGTGGTATCCCATCCACTTGAGCATGTCCTGCTCTATAAAACTTGTATAAAAATTAATAACCTAATGTTAGTTAGAGGTCTACAACTCACCTTAGACTCTTCATATTTAATTAAAAATTGTCTCAAATGAAAGTTCGAAGTTCACGTAGTGTTTTAAGACCAGAACGAAAAACATAGTATGCTGAGAAATAATTCTTTAATTACAGAAGAATGTTAAGAAAAAACAACTTTCATTCTACGTTTAAGCTTACAACTCGCCCCAAACACATCAGATTTCAATAAATAATAGCTCAAAAGAACCGCATTAACTCACTGAGTATTCTCATACCAAAACAAACAATATCACGTAACAATAACTCGAGACCCAATCTTTAACTACAGATAAATTGTAAAACAAATCGTGGTTTGGATGTCCACAACTCATATTCAGCTCAACAGATTTTCAGAATCTATGGCTTAAATTAAAGCCAGTTACACACTGAACATTTCTAGAATATAACATTTAATATAACGTAATTATAACTGGAGATAATATCTTTAATTAAAGACAAATCTTAGAAGAACTAAAATGTTAGTTGGTTAAAGTTCTATAAATCCCCTCAAACTCAATAGATTTGAATAAATAATGCCTCAAATGAAAGCCAGAAGTTCGCTGAGTTCGAAAAATATAACATCCCACAATCAGTACTCGATGTAACAATCTTTTATTTAAAGAAAATTATACAAAAATTAAAATCTTGTTGTTGATTGAAGTCTTGTAATTCCCCTCAGACTCGTTTGATTTCAGTGATATTCATGTCAAATGGAAGTGTTCTGATTCCAATCCATACAACATCTAATGGATTGATCAAGAATAAAACTTTTCTTTTAGAAAAAAAGAATTAACTCGAGTTGGAGCCTAGTAACTGGAGTTGGAATTTTACATTTGAAAGGAAGTGATAATAAAGACTAAAATAAGCAAATACGGTAAAAATAAATAATTCAAGTACATTTTTAAAACTCTGGTAGAACCAATCTAGAAGCTAACAAAAATCTGGACCAACCAAGGTGGCTTAGTGACATAATTAATTATAAATGTATCATCACTTTTAAAATGAGCTTTATATTAATGTGGTGGTATACTCATGGTAATTTTCATATTTAAAATTACTTAGATTAAACTAACAAAATTACAGTAAAATTAAATAAAACAAAAATAATGTTGATGCTATTGAAAATTATATTACTTGAACAAGTTTTACCAGTTTTAGGTTCGATTTACCAGAGTTAGTTTATGGTAATAAATAAGAGAATCTAAACCTTTTGTAAAAAAAGCTATTTTATTAGCCTAGGTACACATAATAATTGTAATGATTTATTAAATGTATACAGTTATGAAGTGCCAAATCATTTACAGCATTACCTAGAGAGTATATGTACACCATGGCCAGTGAAACAAATCTTGGTAAAAACATCAACAGGTCTTTAACAAAGTGTAAAACTGGCTTAAAAACTTTAAAAACAAACAAGACTATACAAATATTTTTATAGACAATAAATGACCATCAGAACCTTTCTGTGATTTATATGTTTAATCTGCACCTGAACCAAACTCAAAAGAAAACTAATATGTTAAAAGGTTAATATTTAGAGATGCAAAATAAGAGAAACAGGACAGCAAGATGACAGATCCACAACAAAGGGTCCTTTTAATGACTTTCACATCAAATCTGTTATAAAGAAATCCTTTTTTGGAACTTCTACTGTTATAAAATGATTTTATACAAAAATGAATTACAGTGTCTACATTATAATTTTTTGTTATTGGTCCTTGTTAGATTACGCAATTGTGCGTATTAGACAATAGATAATGTTTAGAGGCTTAATTAAAGGTATATTGTTAGTTCATTGTTAACACATAGTGCTTTAAACTGTAATTTATCCGGGTTGCTTTAACAATCTGACCTAGTTAAAATTCCATATATCAATTAATAAATATTACTGAAATTATTTTTCTTGGATAGTTGCGTCAACAGTATTTTAGGTTAGCAGACTCACACATTGTGTATTATTAATGTTTGACCATTTAAAATCTTAAACCTCATAATCAACACTCAAAATCTTATACAGAGTTACCTATTATGTAAGACTTCAGCCCTACGACAATTTATGAATGAAAAATATAACTGAAAATAAGTTTTGCTGTTGTGCTAAGCCTCATAACTCAATTGATCAAAGAGTTGCCGATGATCAAGGCAACCTGAGCTGCGAAGGATCGACATTGTTGATCCACCTCACAACTGCGGCCACCGACAATGCCTTGAGAGTTGATGATATCGTCCAACCACATCCTAGCCTCCATCATCTCATCGTACATGTCTGAGGTGATCCTTGACACAGGCACTGCCATGACTACGGCAGCCAAGCAGGCTATTACTGCCTCTCTCACTCTCGCCTCCTGGTGGAACCTCAAGCTCCATGTCGCCTCCAGCAACTCCTTCCCCATCCGAGCTGCTGCCGGGGCATTCACTGAACACGCCACAATCACAGCACAGCTTCTCAGAAAATGCACAAGCAATAAACTACATTCTTCGTGAGGGACTTGATCTGAACCCTGCCTGTAAACTATTCCTGGTGTTGTCCTTCCTTTTCCACGTAGAAGTGGGAAGATAAATGAACCGGCGACATTTGAAAACTTGTTTTCACTGTAGAAAGCAGGTTGTTTTTTAGACTGACAAAATTTTCTTGTGTGACTTTCAATTCTTGTTTTTACTACACTATACCAATCTGGATCATTGGTACTTTGTTTCACCTCTATATCTTTAATACAGGTTTTCTTCTCGTTGGACTTGGGAGATGAAAGAATTTTGGCAGACGCTGATAAAATATCTAACATCAACATTCTTTGAGCTATAGAATACTTTCCGAAATCTTCATGAAATTGTTTACAAAGATAATGAGCACCTTTTTCAGGATAAACAACAATTATGGCAACAGCACTAGAAAACCTCAAGTCATCAAAATTTGTACAGTGAGTTTTCTTTTCTAGACATAGAAGAATGTCTAATAAATCAATCCCTAATGTGACATCATCTTCTGGAAGTTGTTTGTATACTAGTTCTTCGCACACCTCTAAGGAGCCGATCCAAACATCTATATCATTTTCTTCTTTAAAACCTTCAATTAGGTCTCTCAGGTACTTTGGCCTCTTACTAACTGCCACTTTAATGTCAATGGATGTATCATATGGAGTAAAGTCATCATCACTGTCCAATTCTGAATTTGCATCTTCAACTTCCTCAACAAGATCCTTTATCAACTTGTTTGTCTTTCCAACATCTATTGCACAAATGTTACCTACTAAATTGGTTTCTCTTTCAACCTCAGTAATCATTTTACAAAGTAGATCATCTCCATTTGAAAAATTGATATTATTTTCATTGAACTTAAAACCACTCATGTGTTTGATCGTGTCAACAATAGCTGTATTATCCTTTGAGACCTTAGAAAAATCAAACTGAAGATTAAATTTATGTTCCTTATTTTCAACCATACTGTTTAAAGTGTACACCACACACTCAGCCGTAATCATACCCATGATTCGAACACTTTCAGTAGTATTTTCAAGGTGTGAAGGCATCCCTTTGAACATCTTAAGCTGTAACTCGTTTTTGAGTGAGTCGTTCAAAGGTATTTCCATGTAGTTATACAGATAATTGATCCCGACAACAAGCATTTTCGAAAGATACAAATGTTGTTCTTGTGGAGTGTGGAGCATTGCTGTCTTATCACTCCAAACAGTAATCAACTGTAGTAACACGGTCGGCAGGAGGTCTTTAGAACTGAGGCTATTGTCAGTGTCCTTCAGTTTTGAACATCTGGTTGCATTTCCAAGGAATGCGATCAAATTTGTTATTACTTGAGGCTCATCATGAAACGTCATGAATGGAATTTTCTTACAGATGGTGTAGTTCCAGGAGGAGATAGAAAGACAATCTGGACTCATCATTTTCAAAACAGATTTTTCAGAGCAAGTCTTCAGGATTAGGATTGCCGTTGTATCAACACTGCTTGGTTCTAGATTCATCAAAATATTGTTTAGTAAGGCACAAAACTGATCCCCTCTTTCAAGACACCATGAGTTTAAAAGTTTCAAGAAATCAGCAAAGGAATTACTCAGCTTGTGAGATGCAATAGTTCGGCTTAACAGGATCGCAACGGGTTTCACATTTACAGAGATGCTCTGTCTGATCAGATGCAAGTAAACAAGACACTTGGCAACATGAACTAGAATGTTCTTAACATGGACTTCAACAGTAAAACACCTGTCAATTTTACCCTTCAACTTGTTGGAAATGCGTGATGGCAAAGAGACCAACAACTGTACCAAGTTTTCCCAGTGGAGAGTTATAAACACATCAGATACAGCATCGTTATTACAAGCTCGTTTAGAGGCAGATATTACAGCAGAAGTAATAAAGTCACTCTTTATAACATTCTCGAGTGTATTCAAAATAAATGTCAGTTTCAAACATGGGCCTTTACAATCATTCATTCCGTCACAAAGAGCAGTTAAACTCTCGTACAGCATAGCTTCTGATCCGCTTTCAACAACAAACAATTTGTGCAAATTATTCAAAAGCCTATTCCTAGCCCAGTCAGCTTTGAAATGCTGCAAGACTTGTGACAGCAGTTTGCCATAGCATCGCTCAGTGTAGTTGTCCCAGTCATAGGCAGAAGAGTCAGTTCCATCCATCTTCTGTGTTGTAAGAGGTCCTGGCAAACAAGAAATCAGCTGCTCCAACAGAACTGCACAATCTTTATCTTCATTCAGGACTTGTAGAATCTTTTTTGTCGCCATCACAAGATGATCCCCTTCAGCTGAAAGTGGAAAAACTAGCTGGATTCGATCAACTGTCTATAAATTCTTTCTCACTTTATCTTAGAGAGAAATACAACTGTTGCCATGGTAAAGTAACTACTGTACCCGTTACATATAAACACTAGGGGTGTAAAAACCTAATAGCTGGAGAGTTTTAAGAAATTTTAGTTTCAGGTTTTTTAATGCGATTTAATTAGTTTAAGTACTCTGTGGAACAGGAATCTCGGATTATTATGGGGATTACCAAAGTAGATAATGCGTCAGGAAGTAGTAGTATCAGCTAAGTGATTACAAATACGAGGGATGTTAACGTTATCAGAAATGGTCACAATTGCTAAGGTCAAGAAAATTGCCAAAATGTATTGTGTTGTGCATTATGTTTGTGTATTTGTTTAAATGTTTTTTGACGACTCTATCATGGATGAAGACCAAACATTCTTGTTAGGAAATCACCTGACGATGCCTGAAAAGGCGAAACATGTTGTGAGTTTTATCTACAACAACATTTGAACTGTCAACAAAATAGGAATGTACCTTATATTTGTCTTATGAGTATTTGCCATCCAAATAAAGTATACCGACCGACCGTTCGATTTAGGTTAATAGGTTAAAAGATTTAACCTATCTGTTATTTTGTTATTAGTCTATTATTATTATTGTTATTGTTGTCTATTTATTGTTATCTATTATTATTATTATTGTTATTGTTATTAGTTATTATCTTGTTATTAGTTATCTGTTATTTTGCAGTGTGTCAAAAGTAATTACCTAACTTTTCATGCAAAGAGTAGTCATTTATGGTTAGTGTAATATTTATTTTTAAATGGTTCCTATTGCATTCTTGCTTTTTTAATCACCCTAAGCCCATTTGTAATTATTTTTGGGACTTGAGATACAAAGATTCGAGATTCAATATTTTTAGGATTCGGATTTGAGATTTGAAATTCCTGGATTGACCATCACTAGTAGTAGTTATAAAATAAATTAACAATCCTTCTTTTGAAAATGCAATTTAGCTTTACCATATCATAATCATCTCCCGCAGGTGCAAAGACACCATCGTTGTCTCCTACAATCGCAGCAAAATTGTTGCCATGTCCTGCATATTTGCAGAAATATCCTCATCGTATCTTATGACTGCCCGACAAAATTACAAACACCTTAAACAATAGTTAAAATTGGATCGTCTCTCGCTCTTGTAGCGACATTAAGAATTTACAAAAGTGCAATCTCTGCACAGGCTTTTATTGATTACAAAAGTCTAACCTTGGCTAAACTCAATTTTCTATTGTTCTTCGATAAGTCAAACTTTTATCCTATGCATTCTGCTCGGCTCAGCTTAGTAATCAAGCTGCTCGCACTCCTCTTTTTTTACAATAGATAAATCATTGGCAATCAGTTTGATTCCCACTAAATTCTGTAAGTTTTTCAAAATGTTCAATATTTCAGGGGAAATTAACTTTTTTTCTATCCTACTTCAGTATAATTCTAGCACAAACGTCAGAATGTCAATGGGCTTACCTTGTAATGGAGCCAAGTCGTCTAGAGGGTTGACAGGAGACATGGACACAGAGGGTGAGCTGAGCCCCAATAACAGGTCTGTGTTGGAGGGTTGAATCACTACAAACAATAGAATATTACAGATGTGTTAAACATTAAAATAAAAGGTATTATGTCAAAGACGGCTGGGATACACATGGGGATATAGCAGAAGCTAGCAATATTTTAGGTCAATTAACTTTATAAAGAAATCAAATATTTTTTAGACAGCTAATTTATTTGTAATAATAATTGTAATTTTTTTTTTTTTTTGTAGCCTATAGTTGTTATTTTCTTTTTTTTATTAAATAACCAAAAGCAAAATACAAATTTTATTATTGAATTTTAAGCCTTATCATATAACTTGTACATGATTTTCATATTTTGGTATAGCCTAAATTAGCCATCATAAATAACAGATGAACACATATCAGGTGTTTGCCTTTGGAATGGCGGAAAGCCCTAAATTTGGTTCTCCGCTTATCCTAAAACTACCGATGACATAAAAAAAGCATGTTATATCTAACCATAAATCCACCTGTTATCCTTCTAAAAACGTATGTAAGTATCCTAAAAATTGAAACTAGCTTTGTATTTAAAAATGAAATGACTTTTCAAACGCCTGACACTTAGTTTTGACAAGTACATTAATCCCAAAAATCTCTGATGGAATAATTTTATTTTTACTTTATTTGTTTATTTTATTTACATGCTTCAATAATGTACCATTAAGTTTTTTTTTCTTGTGTCTACGTTAGAGGTATTTTTGTTATGAAGTAAAGTAAGGCGCTTTTCAGGAAAAGCGATCCAAACCCATTAAATGTTTTGCGGATGGGAATTGAGCCCGTCCCTCCCGCACCCAAGTCTGAGACGCTAACCACTAGGCTAGCACAACACACCCAACACTTAACTTTGGTTTCTTGTTCTTTAAGAATTATCTCTTCATGTGCATACTCAAGTTGTCATGCCATGCACTTAATTCTAGCAGAAATAGATACATTATTATTAAATAGAAGAACAGTGTATAGATCATGACTGTAGGCATTACCTGGAGGTTTTCCATTACTTATGAATGTAGGCACATTGGAAGACTGAGTAAAGACTGGAGCACTCACAGGTGGAATGGTCACTTCTGAAGGTTTACTACTAAAGGCTGAGGTAAAATCGGCAAATTCATCTCCCTTGGAATTGCTGTAAAAAATAATAAAACATTTTAAATATAAGTCACAAAATTGGATCATTATGTGTTACGATATTTAGATTTATCATTCCTTACAAGTAACTTTATGCTAACTAGACTGCAGAAGTCTAAAACATTGATGAAGTTTTAAAAGTGAATAATTTTCAGTAAAATAATTATACAATCAAGTTACTGAAAGAACTGATAAAATTAAAATTCTGTTATGAGGTAATAATATTCGTTTGACATTTAATGACTAAAGAAATAATAATTGTTACCTTGTATTGTCATTATTGCCAAAAGCACTGGAGAAGTCGCCGAAACTCTGAGAGGTGTCTGATGCTCGGGGATTGAACAAATCATCAGCAGGAGTTGCAGACTCAGTAGACAGACCAAGTAAGTCATTTTTGGGTGCGTTTGTTTGCTGCACCTGTGTACGTTATGAAATGCCTACTTGAGTAACAAATTACCACAAGAAGTATGAGCAATGTTACTAATATATACAGGGTGTCCCGGAACTCTCTACCAATATTTTAGGGCATTGCTCCTGGGTAAGAAGCATAACTAAATATCATATTTAAACTGTCCGGAAGTCCTTAGTTACTCACACAGCCGCCATTTTGTTTTTTTTTTGTTATTAATTTTTTTCTAAAGAATGGTTAAACATACGAAATGGAAACTTTGCACTAGGGGTGTGCGAGTACTCGAAACGTTCGAGTAGTTATTCGAGTAGTAAACTACTCGAACTCGGCTCGATGCTTTTAAAACTACTCGAGTTTTAATCGAGTAGTAATAGTTTTGGAGAAGGAGTATATAAACTGCATTTTGTTTTTGTATTAAACAGATTTTCGTACCAATATTAGTAAGAAAATAACACATTATCTTTATGGAGTTTTATTCCTAACCCCTTTTCGTCATTCACCTATTCATCAACAATTGATACTGATACTGAAGGTCTAACGTCTAACGCATTGCGATTCACGGAAGAAGATGACTACAGTAGATACGGCTACAAATCCTACACACATAGAATTATTCAATTTTCAAGGTAAGTACCCATTTTTAGTTTAGTTTATTAATTACTCTTGAAATAACTTAATTTTAAACCACTTTTACTTTATCAAAAATTGATTAAAAACTCATAAAGTGTATTATACTTAAGGAACTACTTTTTCATTGAAAACGTCATGACATGGAGAACAGACGACGGTCGACGAAACGAAAGGCAAAACTACAGAAGAGTGACGACGCTTGGTTTTATCCACTGAGCTAAAAATATAACTGGAGGCACTGCCATGGCAGAAGTCTGTCAAAAGCGTGTCGCTGATTTTGTTAGGTTGGTATAGCAGTGAGTTTTTTTTTATCCAATAACATGGCTTCTATAACTAGGTTGGTATAGAAGTGAGTTTTCTTATCCAATAACATGGCTTCTTATAACTCACACCTCACGCAAACATGGCGGCTGGCGACACGCATCTTTGACATTCAGTGCTACCTCCAGTTAGAATTATAGCTCAGTGGTTTTTTCCAAGGACAAAAAAGTTGGTTATTTTTGTGACGCGATTTGTTATAAAGGACATTCATTATACCTGTTTATGGATCAGCTGAAGAAAATGGTACTGTATTGTTAGTTCTGTCCGGTGCACTGTAGAGGTTGTGTTTGGTTTACAATTTGTTTCTTCTTATATTTGTCATTTAAAACCTCGTTTAACCAAATAAAACTATCTAATCATCAACAATAACTCATCCCCTAAACAGTAAAGCACAAATAATAAACCTTAACCCTAGAATCATTAAAATAAAGTTTCGTCAGCACTAGCGCCCAGTGTCACTGGACATGAACTAGATACAAAAAAAGCTTCCAAATTTGCAATGGGAAGAGAAGTCTACTTGTGTCGGTTAGTCTATGGCAGTAACCTTTACTTTTTATTTTTATGTTAATAAACAAACGAGGTTTTAGGGACCCGTCAAATATTATACATCCATTATAATATTCATATCACTATCTATAATAGTTAACATAACCTTTAATGGAAACGAAAAGTAACAACAGTTTATGGATATTTGCTTGTTATAAAACATATACTTCAATTGAATGGATAAACTTCCTCTTTGTCCTTGGTCGTCTGTGGACTCCCTCTGGACTGTAACCGACTGACTGAAGTGATTAAAAAAAAATCAGTCTGCGCCAGCAGGCAGCCTGTTTTGTTTTATTTCATGTTCTTCTCAATACTAATACTATTCATTCACATTTCAAACTCATAACGAAATGCCGGTTCCCTGTAAATTAGTTAAGTTAAAGTGTCTTGTGTTATTCTGACTGTGTTAGCTTTAGTTTCTAGGATTTTAGATAGGACATTGTGATATATTACTGTTGAAATATGGAGGAATTTGATGTGGACGACCCTTCCCCGCTACCGAGTACAAGTAGTACTAGTACTAGGCCTAGTAATAGTAATAGGCCTACTTCCGACTCAAGCCTAGGCCTAGGCCGAACTAAACGTCAGATTGCTGTCGTTTGGAAATATTTCCAAAGAAGTGGCTTGAATCCTGCTGAAGGTAAATGTAATAAGTGTGGTGATGTTTTAAAGCTCAAAACTGGCTCGACCACTTCGATGATACGACATTTAGAGGGGAAGCACCCTGATATCTACAAAGAGTACATTAATGAGCAAAAGCAATCCGAAAACAAAAAGTTGACAAAACAGCCGAAACTTTCCTATTTTAAGCAACCTAAGATTAATGATCTATTGACTAGTGGGGAAAAGTGGCCACCACATCACCCAAAGGCAAAATTAATAACGAATTCCATCACTAGGTGGATGGCAAAAAGTCTACATCCTTATAGCCTTGTGCAGGAGGAAGGCTTTATTGATCTAATGAAATTAGTTGAGCCTAAATATAAGGTTCCATGCAGAACAACATTTTCGCGGAGCTTGATTCCAGAACTTTATTTATCAACAAAAAACAGAGTTGAGGAAGACATAAAAACTAATTTGGAAAAGGGTTTAAATTCAGTGGCCATTTCTTCAGATTTGTGGACATCGTCTGCCAATGATTCGTTTTTATCAGTAAACGCTCACTTTGTTGATGACAGCTTCAGTCTAAAGACTCACTGTTTGGCTAATGCGCACTTTGAAGACGAGCACAATGGAAGGAACATTGCCGGCAAATTAAAACAAATTGTTGAACAACAATATGGACTCAGGCCTCAAACAGTTCGTATATTCGGTTTGACTGACAACGCCTCAAACATGGTCTCTGCTATGACACTCGTTGAAGATTGGACCCACTTCAGATGCTTTGCCCATACCTTACAGCTAGCATTAAATGATGCCAAGAAAGATGTGACTGGCATGTTAAAGATGCTCTCCAAGGCCAGAGCTATAGTCGGCCACTATAAACACAGTTCAACTGCCCAATCAAGACTAAATAAACTGCAACTGCAATTGGGACTGCAACCCCTCCATTTAGTACAGGACTGTGAAACTCGCTGGAACAGTGAGTTTCACATGCTGTCGCGGTTGATTGAATTAAAACAACCTCTCTCAGCAGATTTGGCAAATGTTGAAAAAATTGAAAATTTAAACTCAAATGAGTGGGAATTAGCTGAGGGGTATGTAATTATTCTCAAACCTCTGGAGAGTGCCACTACTGCAGCCTCTAGCAGTGCTCTTCCTACCCTGTCTTCAGTCTTGCCCATCCTCGATGGGATAAAAGCTGTTCTGAGAAACTACATTCAGGCTGGTAAGAAAGGACTGATGTTTGCTAGAGCCCTTGAAAAATCTATTAAGTCAAGATTTCCTGATGGACAATATTTAATGAAAAAAGAATATGTATTGGCAATGACCATTGATCCCCGGTATAAGACAGTGATCCTTGACGATGAACATAAAAGAGTAGCAAAAGACTTGCTTCAAAATGAAGCTGTCAGGCAACTAGAAAAATTAAAACAAAAAGAGTCTATGTCCAGTTCATCTACAGCAGCTACAGGGGAGGAAAGCTGTGAAACCCAGAAAGGTTTGTTTTAGTAATTTTGATTACTTTATTCTGTTTTGGCCTATACAAATATTATTTCAAATACAATAAAATTAAACTTTAATATAATTTTGACAATTAAATTTTTTTAACTAGTACGATTTAACTTTTACCACTTAAATGCATTAAGCGAAAAACATTGTATTACAATTACAATACACAATGTAGGCCTAATTAAATTTTGTTTCAATTAGGTTTAGCTATTTATTATTATTGTTATTTCACTTAAAGGATTTATTATTTACTGATAAAATATCGGACCTAAAATGACTTCCACTCAGTATTAAGAAAGTTTCTGAAAGAGTAACTTATGTTTGGAGACCTATTGTGCACATATTTCATTTAGCTTTAATAAATGTTATTTTAGTTTGATAGGCCTATCTTTTTTTAGGTACCCAGGACCAGGACCAGGACCAGACTTTTTCTTTATGGCATCACTTCCAAAGCCGGTCCGGAACACCAACATGCGTAGTAACATCAGTAGCCATATCAAATCAAGTTGATGCTTTTCTATCTTCTCCCACAATAGACTTAAAGGAAGATCCATGCAAGTGGTGGAAGATGAATGCTTGCATGTATTCCTTCTTGGCACCTATAGCCAAAATGTACTTGGGTGTACCAGCGACTGAGGTTGAGAGTGAGCGAGTTTTTTCCAGTGCCGGAAACGTAGTAAGTGAACGGCGTCGCAGATTGAAACAAGAACATATAAGTGAACTAGTGTTTTTGCACCACAACATCTAACTTAGTTACCAATGTTACCACAACTTACTTAAATTTGTTATTTTATAGCCTTAGATGTTTTTTACGTGAGGCTAACTACATTTACCTAAACTTCCAGTGCAATTATCTTTTTTGTAATTCAAAGTAGGCCCATTATATTTACCTATATTAAGTTTATTTGACTCTTTATGATTATTGATTCTAAGTCTTTGTTGTTTGCTTAGGCCTAAATGGCTACAATATCTTATTTCTTGTTCCTAATAGTGCAATTAGTTTTTTTTTGTAATTCAAAGTAGGCCCATTATATTTGCCTATATTATTAAGTTTATTTGACTCTTTATGATTATTGATTCTAAGTCTTTGTTGTTTGCTTAGGCCTAAATGGCTACAATATCTTATTTCTTGTTCCTAATAGTGCAATGAATTTTTTTGTAATTCAAAGTAGGCCCATTATATTTGCCTATATTAAGTTTATTTGACTCTTTATGATTATTGATTCTAAGTCTTTGTTGTTTGCTTAGGCCTAAATGGCTACAATATCTTATCTCTTGTTCCTAATAGTGCAATTAGTTTTTTTTGTAATTCAAAGTAGGCCCATTATATTTGCCTATATTAAGTTTATTTGACTCTTTATGATTATTGATTCTAAGTCTTTGTTGTTTGCTTAGGCCTAAATGGCTACAATATCTTATCTCTTGTTCCTAATAGTGCAATTAGTTTTTTTTGTAATTCAAAGTAGGCCCATTATATTTGCCTATATTAAGTTTATTTGACTCTTTATGATTATTGATTCTAAGTCTTTGTTGTTTGCTTAGGCCTAAATGGCTACAATATCTTACTTCTTGTTCCTAATAGTGCAATTAGTTTTTTTTTTTGTAATTCAAAGTAGGCCTATTATATTTACCTTTATTAAGTTGTTTTGACTCTATAAATATTGATTCCAAGTTTTTGTTGTTTGTTTAGGCCTATATGGCTACAATATCTTATTTCTCTTTACTAATACATGAACTGTCTTATTTAGGAACAACTTACCTTACATTGAGAGGATACACCAACTTTGTTCATTTTTCTCTTCAATTTAAAAATGTTAAGGCTTATTGCAGAAATTGGTCTACTGGTTTTAGCGCATTAACTTAAGATTTATCTGGACCACAATTCAAATCAAAGTTAAGCTAATTGATTCTGTTCTCGTCCCATGTTATTAATTAGGGTCTATTAAGGTTTAGGTGTTGAAGAACTACAATATGTATACTTTTTAGATATTGACTTGTACTTGTAGTGTGTATAAAATGTATTAACTCAAATTGAGTTATATTCTCTTTTTCTTTTTTCATTAATGTCAAATTCATTTTCATAATTTTACTCAACCAGTATTTATCATGTTGTTTTGGGTAGCCTACAAAATATTCCAATCAAGCCTAATATTGACTGGATATTAAATAACTGGAACTTATTTTGTCATTAAAGTCACTATTATTTGGCCTTATGAATCACTGTTATTGATTGCTAGATAATAGATATTGATATTACGAGAAGAAAGACTGTTTTACACTGTAAACAACTGTGTTCAAGTGTGTGTAACATAAATGTAGGCCAATACATTTATATTAAATGTAGACGTGTACATTGTTTTATTACATGTATTTTCTGGTTTAATTCTTATATCATTTAATCCATTACAGTACTTTTATTAATGCTATATAGTTCTCCATAGATATCTTATTGATATGGTATGGTAGGATGGATAGGATTAAAAATGCATATATATTAGAAAATATGTAGGTGAGGTTAGGTTCACACAAATCTGTCATGTAATAGGTTAACGTAAATGTGTACTGTTCTAAATAGAATTGGATACAAAAATCAGGTAAAAAAAATAAAGAAAACAAAATTATTACTTAACATTTGGGGTATAGGACAACTTTATTTTATGAAAATGGACCTAATGCATTGCTTTTATTAAGTAAAATCACACTAAACAGGTACCTAGTAACTATATATATACTTACCAGTTGTTTTGAACATTGTTTTTAAGTGCTTGAATGAATTCAGCACTTACGTAATTACTCGCTCGAAATTACTCGATACTCGAAAAAATAACTAAATACTCGACTCGACTCGACTCGAACTAAAAAATCACTACTCGCACACCCCTACTTTGCACAAACATTTATGACAACTAGACAAAGCTACCAAAAAATTATCACGATTTTTCAAATTCATAAAACAAAATGGCGGCCATTTAAAATTTTTGTAAAATCAATGGTTATTGAGGTATTTAAGAAAGAAAATTTTAAATGGCCGCCATTTTGTTTTATGAATTTGAAAAATCTTCATAATTTTTTTGTAGCTTTGTCTCGTTGTCATAAATGTTCGTGCAAAGTTTCCATTTCGTATGTTTAACCATTCTTTAGAAAAAAATTAATAACGGAAAAAAACAAAATGGCGGCTGTGTGAGTAACTAAGGACTTCCGGACAATTTAAATATGATATTTAGGTACGTTTCTTACCCAGGATCAATGCCTTAAAATATTGGTAGAGAGTTCCGGGACACCCTGTATAATAGGGATATGTCTTAAGGCTATACACCAACAACTTCTCAGGTACTGTGAGAGTATTGTCTATATATGTCCATTAACAGCTCTTGTTCATAGGACCTCTTCATTTGTCAAGCTTTTTCAAATATTTAATCAACTTAGAGAGGAACAGATTAATATGATTTAAGAGAGTGATGTGGATACTAGCAAATCTAATATTTCCGCACTATTATAGTACAATCACTACCTAATCAAGTTAAACTAAACTTGGTAGTAAATACCATCTTAAAAGAATCATCCTTGGAAAAAAGTGCAACACAAATACATTAGTTTTCTTAAATCTAGAAGCTTGTTTACTGTGCTATCGAATTGAAACACACTAATATAAAAACTCGTACTTTTTAGTAGTACTGTATTGGCTAAAACTTTGATTTTCGATGTACAGAATTGATCCCAAAAAAAGAAACCCCAGGAAATAAAATTTATTAGTTTGTACTTTGTAGATTTCTTTGATGCCTATTGCCTACCAGGCTGCATACTTTAAGGCAAAGATCAGATGAAACTGACAATCTTTTGATTGCCACGCAAACACTTAGCTACCTAACTATATAATTAATTACCTGTGATTTTCCGTAGTTGGCAGCCGCACCGAGGTCTACTCGTCTAGTAGGTGTGGAGGTTCGAGTCTTGGTGGTGACAGAAGTCTTAGCAGGTGAGCTGAGTTTCCCTATGGTAGGTGGTGGACTTGAGTCTATACTTTCTGAATCTTTATATTCTTTGGTAGGAGAGGACTTGCGAATATTTCTTGGAGGTGGAAAACTGTCAGGATCCGAATCATACCTCTCCTCTGCATCACTAAAGAATTTAATTACGATAAGTAATTAAGTACTAAAAACAGAAAAAGCAACAACAAAAATCTTAATCAAGAAAATTTGTTTGCTTTAAAGTGCAACAGAATCTCTAGCACCTGTTTCCAGAATAACGTATATAAATATACAAAACCAAATAAGTTAAAAAGTAAATCTTTGAGCTATTGGCTACCAACCAAATTTTTTTAAAGGGGAGTGTGTTTTTATTAGGCCCTATGTTCATTTAATCTGTAAATTGTTTAATTTTGCTAATTAAACTGTAATTTATATATTTTTCTGAAAATTTTCATTAGAATTAAGGAGGCAATGTACCCTACCCAAAGTTTAATTTTTGAAAAAAAAAAATATTTTTGTTTCTTAAACAATTTAGGAACAAGTATCAAGCATTGGTTTTGTATTTTAAATATAGATAAAATAGTTTTTTAGATTAATTATCATAAGCGTCCACAGCTGGTTTTTCTGCTTCAGGTGCCTATTGGAAGCAAAGTGTTTTTGCGATTTCCCGCATATTTCTTTTTTAGTGTTTTCTATTACGTTTTACAGCATACTGTAACTTTTTTATTTTTTTAGCTAGAGAAGTCTGATTTTGTACATATGTTCTTCAATATATTGTACACAAACAGTGGCATGGAAATTTACAAATCGTTAACCATACTCCTTACAAATTTTTTATAAAAAAAATAAACAAAATTTTGTCAAAAAATTAAAATAAAATGTCCCTTATCTATTTTTAATAGCATATCAAAAGCCATTCTACAGTTTGTAAGGATATGAACATCTTGTAAGTATGACATCTCCTCCGATGAACATCTCCTCCCTCCTGGCTGTCTCTGTGTAAATTTGGCAACCATTCACACCACAGAGACAGCCCGGAAGAGATACTGTTCCATCGGCTTCTTCCCATAAGCCTGGTAACAGATAAGGAACTATTACGCGATATCTGTCTGTCTGCCAGGTCCTTATGCATTTTAAGGTTATTTGAGGTTAAGATGGAACTTATGTAACCTAACCTCACCTCACCTAACCTAACCTAACCTAACCTAACCTAACCTAACCTAACTAAACTCAAAAAAACTGAAAATTAGCAATACATCAGGTTAGAAGATACTGTTAATTGCATTTTGGTGATTGGGAAGATTAAGAGATATTATAAGATATTAGAATGCTAGTCAACAATTTGTCACAACTGTTTAGAGCATGAAACAGTTGTATTTGTCAAGAAAAGCATATTATTTTGGTAAAAAATGCAATAAAAATATGGATACATTAAACGTCTGTAACTTTAAAACTACAATACCTACAGCTTTGGTTAAAACTGAGTTTTAATCAGCATAAAGAGTACTACAAGATGTATATGTTTAATCATTTCCAAAACTCCGATTTAAGAAAAAACTATGAATGTATTAGGCTATTATTTGTTGACTTAGAAAGAATGCGTGTCAGCACATTCCTGGGTGGTCGGCCTTGAGTCGGGTGTCAATGAGCAGTGTACCTCGCGAATGGTATTGTTGTAAACTTTTATTTGTATTTAAACGTTGGAAAAGACTATATAGATAAAATGTAGTTATTAATTTGTAATCGTCATGAAATTATGTTTAAGAAATGTCCAAACACCATCTAAATCTGACTTTTCAAACGTGAAAAATCAATTTTTCCCAAAAAAAGTAAAAATATGTATTAAATTAAGGCTAAAAATACGTTTAAACGCATAACACTATTCCAACGGATAGAACCACTTTGAAATGTAACATACAAAGTCAGATCTAAGCCTAAAAACTAGCATTTTTTACGTAATTTTAATTTGAAACCAAACTGTGTACAACATAGAAATAGTGAATATTGGCTTAAGTACTATGATTTTAAATGAAAGTATGGCTTTTATTATAGCACAAAGAGTGTATAAATAGAATAAAACGATAATATAGACCAAAAACACTCATTTAATGCGTGAAAAACATTACGTAAAATAATTAATTTGGTCCAACAGATTTCCGTCTTAAACTTTGAAATGCTTAGAATTGGCTTAAACAATATGATTTTGAATACAATTAAAGGTTTTTGAATTGCAAAAAGAGTATATGAAACAAATACAAGTACAACATATACCAAAAACACTCATTTAATGGGTTAAAAACATTACGTAAAAATTGATTTTGCATAAAAGAAATTTCTGATTTCAACTAAAAAATGGCCAAAAAAGCTTAAATACGATAATTTTGAATAGGGTTATGGCTTTGTGAATTGCACAAAGACGGTATAAATAGAATATACCAAAAACAATCATTTGATGGGTTAAAAACCTTATGTTAACAAAATAGTGAAAATTATTTTTGCTGCAATCTTACTTTATTTGTTTATTTTCTTAAAAGTTGGATATTTTGAACGCTTGAAAATGCTTTATTACACTAGAGAACTATATACTCAATGGTATAGAACCGATTTAAAGGATAAAAATTCAATAGTTTGCTTAAAAATTCAAAAACATAGTCAGATTTACAAGAATTTCATTCAGTTTTCTCGTGCAAACCATACATTATTTGTTAATATCTTTCAAAGTAATCACTTTTGATTGTCTAAAACCTCATATAACAACAGGGTACTAGTTGGAGCAAGGTAATAAACCAAAAAGAAATCATAAAAATGTATAGTTTACTCAAAAAATGAGTTTTCTAAAGCATAGAGCTAAGGACCACCCACAGTGCCGCCAGGCCTCTGACCATAGTACTGTATACCATACAACCATTATTTGTTCCATTATGACGTATTGATTTTTTGGTCAGATATTGTAGATATTTGAATTATATACACCCTGCAGTTGATCCCATACCTATGCGTTGAGCCGTTCAAGAGTTATGACACTTTTAAATTTCAAAATTTGACATTTTTGTTTACTCTCAAAATTACATTTTTAATGGGTTTTTTTTCAAAATTTTTGACAATTTGTATGCTTTATCAAATGATCCAAGGTATATAATACCTACACTTGGTTTAATCTTATTACTTATCAAGTAATTGTGGAAAAATCACAACCTGGCAGACAGACAGATATCAGGTAAAAGTTCATTATCTGTTACCAGGCTTATGGGAAGAAGCCGATGGAACAGTATCTCTTCCGGGCTGTCTCTGTGGTGTGAATGGTTGCCAAATTTACACAGAGACAGCCAGGAGGGAGGAGATGTTCATCGAGTAATTATAAGTAAGATGTTCATCTGTAAGATATTTATATATATATTTATATCTGTAAGTATATTTATTAGCTTTGAAACAAAGTTTAATCAATTGGTATACATGCTATACAAAAGGAGTTATGCTGTAAAACGTAAACGTATGTTTTTTTTTAATCCCCCCTTAGCCCGAAAGAGAAAGGGGGGGAGGGGGTTCATACCATATTTTCTTTTTAGTTTTACACTAGGATACACTTAAATAAATATAAAAAAAATAGGCCATTTATAAAGAAAAAGTATTTTTGGGTACATTGCCCCCTTAAAATTTCAACTTCATATAGTTAACTCCTGGTAAAATAGTGTTTCTAATTCAATTAAATCAAGATCAAATCAAATTATCAATTTAGATCTTATATTTTGGGAATTATATTCTTTTGTTTAGTAGAGTACAGTAGACTCCCTCTTATCCGGACACCTTTTAACCGGACATCGGTTTAACCGGACTACACTCGGCGGAAATGACATCACTTTAACCGGACAATTTTGATCAGCAAATCGGTTTAACCAGACTAGATCGGCAGGAAGTGGGCGGTACTGAAACGACTGTTTTTGTGGGAAAGATTTGGGACCAGTGATCACGTGTCTAAATACAATGCTCTCCTAAATTCAAGTCAAATACTGTATACAGTACCTATGCATTTAAATGGTCCGTTTTAACAAGTTTTTGGGGACGTCGATTTAACTGGAAAACCTGTCATCCGGACTGGCCTCGGTCCCGAGGAGTCCGGATAGGAGGCATCCACTGTAGTTAAGGTTTGCAGTGGCAGGGATATTTTACATTATACTACATTTTGATATGTTATTATAAGAGCATATTTATCATTGGAATTAATTTGTTTTGAATGAAAATTACATTTTCTATGGGAGACCTAGACCACAGCTGTAGCAGCTTAGACAACCTCCTTAGTCTAACAAATTAAATACCACCGAGCAATGCTCAGTTCCCTATTTGTTTTCCAATTACCTTATTTGGTCGGGTTTAATAGCCAGTTTATCTGGAGACTAATTTATGATCAAGTACAAAAATAGTAAGTCCCAATCATGATTGTCAAAACTCAGATAGGCTAGTTAGTTCAACCAGATTGATTGCTAGGTTGACCCTTGTATTCAACATACAACTTAGGCCTACCTATTGGGGGAATCATCTCCTCTCCTGTCCTGATCCCATTCGTTGATTTCTTCCTTCCGCCATCGTGGTGTTTCATCCCACGTATTTCCTCCTACAATGAAAATACAGTGAATATGGAACATATGCTTGTGTAAACGGTTATTGTTAAGGTTTTATTAAACTGCACTAGTGTTAAGTTGATAGTTGTTCGCCGAATAAGTAATTTAAGAAGAAGAAGAACTGAATAAATAGGCCTAAAGAATAAAAGATTAAAGTTATAAATATAAAATTAAATTTGCATACAATGAAACAATCACTAAATAACAAAGCAAAGGCTTTAACTTACCTAGGCCATGCATTCCCATGGCATCACTTGACATGCCCACATATTTATCTTTGTTCTTTTTGGCTTTTTTTCTTTCTTCTCGCAACTTGTCATCGTCTTGAATGAAATCAATGAGCTCTTTTACTTTATGCCTAAACAGTGAACACAAATAATTTATTTCTCTACTAAAATTAAAATAATTGGTCTGGACAGTCATTGTTCACTGATATGATTATAAATATTCTTAGTATTGCTGCTGCTAATTAAACTCATAAGAGGAAAATTTCAACCAACATTTGAAACACATTAAAAAAATTATATTATGCTGATAATTTTTAAATCTCCCTCCACTTTACTGGAAAAAGATTTATTTCCATATAAATATATGGTTTGCTTGGACAAGAGAATCAGCTAAAGGAACAGCAATTTTTTTATAAGAATCTAACATAATTGAAAAATATGTCCATTGGAACTATTTACCAAAAAAGGGCACTGGGGCAAGTTTTACGTGATAATAGTTCTTTCTATAAGCGAAAGATACATAACAGCAAAAAAACACATTAATTCTTGAATTAGTCTGAATTTATGATCATTTTGCATAGGCTATCTTTGTTTATATTTAAAATAGAAAGTTTACCAAAACAATTTTGTTAATATTTTAGGAAAGCAAGGCATATTATAGAAGGCTATATTTTATATGTTTTAAGATTGTGCTTTTCTCTTATAGGTCATTATTTCCAAAAAGCATTATTAAACCATTGAACTCACCTGACATTTATTCCCTGATCCTTGCCGAACTCATCAACAAAGGTATAGTTCTCCATTCCTCGTAAATCATAGATGTGTTCACGAGCTGACGTCACCACTCGCTCAGAACCGTTGCGAACTAAATAGTTCAGGACAAGTAGTGCCTGAAAAAATATTTGCTTTGCTTTACTTGTAAAATCTCCTTCTGTTTGAATTTTTGTAATATTGTTAAGTCAATGATAAATCAAATTATAAAGAAAAAAGTTGAGTTGAATTTGTAGCCATAAAAAACTGGAGTTTGTCACACCTCCCCAACGCGATGTGGGTAGATTTAGGAACTTCTCTAGTCAGTATAAATATGCAACACCCGTTATCGGCGACAGTGGTGATCATCTGCCCCGATTACGGCAATATCCGTGATCTGCCACAGACAGGAACAAGTAGACAGTCGGACACTAGGTCAGATATCCCTAGGAGTCTGTTATTCCGAGGTCGGATATGAGGGGTTCTACTGTATGCAATTTATACTAAGCTCATTAGAATACAGGAATTTAAGCGCTATAATTTGTTAAAGAATACCTTAATACTTCTAACAGGTTCTAGCACAAGTTTACAGCATTCTGATTTAATTCAAGCAATTTCCTTCAGGTTTTTTAAAGGTTTGAGACAATTTATTCAAACAGCTCCCAAAACCTTCCAATATTGAATTGAATATGCCTACCTCAGTAAATGGACCCAAGTGTAGACCAACTTTTTAAGACTCAGATGTTTAAAAATACCCACTTCTAATACAAGGCGGCAATGCGGCGTTCATTACTGACTCATGCGGCGTTGGTGTGTGACATCCTAATAACAAACTTAAACATAAAGTGCACATACATTCCAATATAAATTTGTGCAACAGCTGTTTCAGAATGGCGAGCTGTGACTTTGCCACTTTGGTCTCGCCGCAGCCTTGTTTTAGAGGTGGCTATGGTTTTAATAACAACTATCTCGATTTATACCTTGTACGTTCTTCTCCAGTTCTTCCTATTATCTTGAAGCATTCTCTTCCATAACATTGTCATGACCTCTGGGAAATGTTCATAAGTCATGGTGGCTTGAGCTACTTCCTGCATCAAAACACCTAAAAAAAAAGAACAAAAACATAGGCTATACAAAAATGCTTAACTATAGGTATCTAGCTAAACCTAGGCAATAAGTTTTTCTAAGTAAGATAAACACGTTATCTTCACACCCCCTTTAAATGCAAATATTATAAATCTACATTAATTGCCACAACTCTTTTTTACACAATTGTAATTAAAGGAAATGTATTCTTTCAACTTATAAGTAAACTAGCAGAGTACCCGTCCTTCGTACGGGGTTGGAATAAGTATAAAATGCTTATTGTAGTTATACTCAAGCTTTGCGTTTGCAATAAAGGAGGACACAGTTTGATAAAATTTGTGTTTTTTTTTTTATTTACAGTAGGGCCTATTCTATAGTATTACACATCTACCATAGCCATAATGTTCTACCACTTCACCTAAACAATAGAGTAAAATAAATTATCAACAATTCGCAAAATATCACAAATTATTCATGAAATGAAAAACACAAACATAACTGTAAACAATCCTACTTTGACAGTTCTCATTGCGAATCACAGTTTTTTGTTGCTGCTTAGTTAAAATTAGCTGTTTTCATAAATGCAAAAAAAATATAGTGCTGCACCCTGTTGGTAAATCTTATAACTTTTTAATGCTTTTCCATATCATAGAACCAACTTTTTTAGTTGAAACAGCTGACTAAATTCTTTAATTCCCTTTAAATATGAATACTCATAAGGTTAACATGGGGAATTACAGAGCCACTGGGGCGGAGCCCGAAAGGATTTTTGAGATAAGAATATGCCTATATGTTAATCGGGAATGTAAGCTATCATCATGCCAAATTTCAGCCCAATCCGTCCAGTGGTTTATGCGTGATTGAACTTCAAACAAACAAACACACAAACTTTCACATTTATAATATTAGTAAGATAACATCACTTTAAAAATGACTACACTTAAGTATGCTGCTACTAAAATTTAAGATGTAGTTTTAGTTTTAAAACATAAGCCAATTAGCCAACTGGAAATTAGTGTTAGACAAGTGTCAAAAACAAGCAAACTACAGCAGTTAACTTAAAATACCCCTTGCCGCAGCAAACCTGTAGACTAAGCGAATTTCCATTTACCTGGCTAGATTTCCACTCAAACACAAAGGAACGACCTAGATCTTAACAATCATCCTAATAATCTTACAAAAATGGTTATGAGTTGTAACCTTATAACCTCATGTTTTAACATTTATTTCCCATTTAAACAACCTTAACTTTAAAGAGTACTAGGTTTACTGATACAGGGAAGGTAACCATTAGGCATATAACAACGCTTCAATTTACTAAATCATTTCTTTTTTAAGCTCTTGTTTTTAAGGTAAAAATTGGGAAGACCAATTTTTACCCCATAAAACCCCCATAAACCGCTGTTTTCATAGTCCGATCATGCTGGTTCTCAAACTTATTACATACAATCTGACTGTGGTTAAACATTTAACTGAAGGATCAGCTGTTAGATTACAATTCATATTTAAGCCGTTATAAAGAAAATTGGTCAGCAACACTAGATCTTTGAAAGTTAACTCTAGAAATAATTGAAACACAAAGGAGGGAGGCGAAGCCCATAAAAAAATTACAATCATGAAAATTGGTTAAGTAGGACAGCTGAAAAAAGCATGTTAAAGAGAACCCCCTCATTGTGTTAATTATAACCGACGTCCCCAAAAAATTGTTAAAACGGACCGTTTAAATGCATACTGTATAAGCCAATAATTATTATTAGGGTACGTAATAGACACGTGATTAATGGTCTCAAATCTTTTCTACGAGAACAGTCGTTTCAGTACTACCCACTTCCTGCCGGTCTAGTCCGGTTAAACTGATAAGCTGATAAAAATTGTCCGGTTAAAGAGGTGTCATTTCCACCGAGTGTAGTCCGGTTAAACCGATGTCTGGATAAGAGGGAGTCTACTGTAAATATAGGTGCATATTTTTCAAACGAACAGTTTTCAAACGTCTTGCCATGTCTGAAGTAATAGATTTGTGTGGGAAGATAAGTAAGAAACCAATCATTTAATTCATGGATGTTTTAACAACGTTAAAATGTTACATGGTCTCATACCTGTGGGACCCCAGGGGTCATCGTTAGTTGCTTCCCTGACTTTAGCCTCTATGTCAGTGTAGTTCATAACCACGTTGGTACTGAAAACACAAGAAAATATATTATTGTCAAATAAAACAACAGGTTCTCAAAACATAAACATTAAATTTATGGAATATGTATTAGCTTTGACTATTCAATGGTATTAGGTACTGTAGTGATTGTCAGAATGATAATCATAGTATTAGCGGTTCGTCCAAAAAACCTCAATTATGTCAATTATCAATCATTGAGATGGAGACGCACCCTAGGTGCGTAATTTAACCCAAGTGAAGGATGAGTGTACAATGGTGTGAGATGATCTTTGTAGCTTTGTTACTGACTAAGATAGCCTAAGCTATTTCATTAGCCAGGATCATTTATTTTAAGCCCAATGATCAAGAACAGATGAGTCTAATTTTGAACCATTAAAAAGCTACTAACTTTTCTCAGGATCGAACCAGCGACCTTTTGTTTGTTATGAGAGCACTACAACCACTCGGCTAACCAGTCTACATTTTAGAAATCATTTTCCAAGATATGAGAAAGATAATTATGAGAATGACTTAGAAGCCGGATGAAACATTATGCAAGCTGACAATTAAATACAGTGTCTGCCGTAGATGTGGAAAAAGGAAAAAGACATACTGTAATGCCCTTGTTGCAAACAACCTGCCAATTTGGCAAGTTTTTACTAGGCCTATTTCAATTCCAAATTTTTTGTAACAGTTTCATACATGGAAATTTACCCTTCGAGCCCAGAGGCTAATTAGGAAATGAAAAATTGGTTTTCATTAAATATTAAAAAGCCTATGCGTAATTAATAACGAACTTGCCAAATTGCCATGGATATGTAGAGTCAATATACCTTCTAACATAGGCCTACCTTTGATAAAAATGTCATAATGGAAGAATTTTAACTTAAGTTATTATGCCTTTAGACATGAAAACCATTTTTAAAGGGACCTTTTACAATTTGAATGTTTCTGGCTCTAGATATTTAAAAAAAAATTACAGCGACCTTACCGTGTAAAAATAGTAAAGGCTACCAGGGGTACCACCATAGTGAAAGGAGAAAATTCATGGTTTTCATTGGTAGTTAAAAAAAAATCATGGTTCCTATAATTTAGTAGGTAGTAATGGCACTCCTATAATTTCAACGCAAATTTAAGTTTTTCTGGTTTTTTTGTGTGTAAGAGGCTAGTTTCTTTGTGTGTTGAATTGAACAACTTTTCATACATAAAATGTTTCTACTTTGTATGATTTATAAATACTAGTGGCCTATAGGGGCCATAGCCCCTAATTTAGACCACAATAAAAAAACCATATATAAAATGACAAATATTCGAAATGTTTTTTAAAATTATCAATTTTATGTTACTTAAAATTACAGTGCTTTTTCGTTTTATATCTTGGGGTTCCTTCCGTTGGAGTCGTAGGCCTACATTAGTTGCTTCTGATGTGTCAATGAAATACAATTGTAAAATAATGATTAAATCAATAACACAACATATTAAGAAATGGAAACGTGCACACGGTTTGGCCTGAGCCCGGAGAACGACGAATCAGAGCTGAAATCATACAGCCAAACATTGCACATCTTTTCTAGTTTAAAATCGAAGATTTGTTTTGTAATCTTACGAATTCTGTTATAGTTTCCATTTTGAGACCCACATGTAAATGTCAAAATTATTAGGTATTAATTATTATGAAGGCAACTCCCCATTTCGCGGTAGTAAGTCAGAAATATATCTTTAAATTTGTCCCTGAATTTTAAGACAGTAAGGCCCATTTCCCGGAATCTTTTTTTGTGTAGCGGAAAGCGACGCAAAAGCCATTGCACAGTTGTATTGCCTTATGTTTTTTATGAAGTTCGAATCATGTAAAAACAGTTCTTTTAGTTCGTCATTTACTTGTGGTTGTGGCATGTCCATTGTGGCAACATGCGTTGAAATGTTCATTTGTGGCCTCCTCTGCGAAGTGAAATGCGCCACTATGTAGATTGTGGGAAACAACACTCAACTCATTTTCCAGCGTTCTTCTAAAGACAGGTTGTAAAACAGCTTCTGGATTTCTTTCACAGTTAGGCCCTACATGACGTTCTCTTTTGCATTTCTTAAGTCTGTTGAATTCCTGGACACTCTTCCACGCCTTGCATCCACGTCTTGCAGGTCTTCCCCTACCCTGTCTAGTTACTTCACTCATTATAAAAACGGAAAACAAAAAGATTAAACACAATTCATTTTGAAACATTATTTACCAACATTGACTTTCGGAATAAATGTAAACATCGCAAATAAATAAGTAACAGCTGATAGAATGCAGACGTTTTTCAGTCCCCATGCATTTCTTATGGTGGATATTTTATGTTATATCTCGTTTTCTGGCAACTTTATGGGAATTCTGCTATTTTTCCCGAGTCCCTGGGGTCAAGACCTTCAATTTAAGACCTCTCCCACTTTTCTACGACTTACCAGACGACCACAATTTTCTGGTAAAAGTTTAGTCTTACAGAATTATATATGTAGATAATTTAAAAAAAAGTTAAAAACACAACAGGCTATTCCAAATGAAATATTGGAGAAGAATTAAAATAACTCAGACCTTTCTACACGAATAAAACAAAAATCCCGCTCACGCGGCCAAGGAGATCCTGTTTCATCCTGTATTATTTCGGTTAATATTAAAAAATGTAACCCTACTAAAATTAGATTGATTTATTAATTTGATTTTTCAAACCATATACAGTCCTTGAGGAGACTCTTAAGCTGACATCAGGATCTGACCTTGAATGAACTAAGCAATAGATTCTGATCGTTCTCTTCACGTTTGTTATGTTCTTACTGTTAGTTTTTTATATGTGAAATATTTTTGTATGAAAAATTTAATGGTAGGCCTATTGATTAAATCATTAATCATGATTAAAAAAAAAAATCATGATCCAATGGAGAATTCATGCATAATCCATGCTTTTTTTCATGGTCACAAGAATGTGTGCAATTCAAGCTGTTCAAGGTTATCGTGGGTGGTGGCAACCCTGACTACTATATTTTAGAGGAAATTTGTATATGTCTACATTTTTTTGCACACTGAATCTGAAAATGCAACAATGTTTTTGTCAGAAAGATTCCTAAGTTATCATACAATGAAAAAACAAATAATAAATTTGAGTCTCATAGAGTAATTTGGGTAGTGGTGGTTTGGGTCCAAATTCTATCGGCGATTAAGACTTGAAGGGGAGTAAGGTTTGTGGAGTGGTAACTGCTGTTTGTTGTTTAAACATTCAATGCAAAACAAGAAAACCACACACGACGACATGAAACCGTAAGCTTGATATCAATTTACAACGATTCTACTTGTAAAACCAAACGGACGTTAAGGCTGTTTTTAAAATACGGTAACACAACTAGCCTACCACAATACATAAACTATTAATTGTATCAACATTAATTATCAATAAAATGTTTATTCTAAATGTTCTAAATGTTTTATTACAAATGAATAAAAATCAATAGGCCTACTGTACTGTAAATTGTTTCTATAACCTGGTTCACTAAACTAATGAATTTTATTACTGTGCTATTGCACACAAATAGTAGATCCAGATTATTAACCTCTGAATTAGCAACTAATTAATTATTTAGTAAGTGTAAGTATTGTTGCGGATTTTAGTATTAGTAATGGCAGATATTTGCAACGAGTGTAACCTAAATTTTTATGAGTCTGTAGTTTTTGATAACAGTGAAATTAAAAGTTTTTTAATGAACCACGGTGTTATAGGTAAATAACATAAAAAATTGTCCAAAGTGTAACTACTATAAAATTAAACGATCAGTGGTCATTTAGATGTTGGAATAAAGATTCATTCAACAAAAAACTTCAAAAGGTGTGACTGGGCTTTGTATCTTCCAGAGTTGACTCTTTTTTCGGAAATACAAAACTTCAAATTATCACGCTTCGCCAACTATTTATTCATTTTCTTTTTTACCCACCCCACATTCCTCCAAACAAACCTCAGATTCCAGCAAAACAATTAGTAGATTGGGTTTCCTTCATCTAAGAAGTGTATATTGACCATTGTGTATTGAAATCGAAAAGACTAGGCGGGCCAGGTGAAGTAGTTGAAATAGATGAGAAAAAGTTAGGGAAAAGGAAATATAAACGAGGCAGGCGAGTGAAGGGGACTTCTGGGTCTTGGGAGGGAGTGCAAAGAGACTCGAGAGATTAATATTTTTTTATTCCTGTGCGTAACCCCTCTAGGCCTACTCTCATAAGACTGATCCGCCGCTTCGGATTTGTGACAGTATTAAGTGTTTTGAAGTGAGGTTAGATTAGGAAGGTAAAGGTTAGGTTATAATGAACAGACGCATTAATTTATGCTACTTCCAGACTGTTTTTGCACAATTAAATAGTGGGTGAAACACAATGAAATAACAATATAAACAATGTGCAAGCATCTAACCTAGCCTCACATTAAAACACTTAAAAATACAGTCACGAATCCGCATCAAGTCCGACCTATCTTCCTCACATGCCTTTTCTGACTTAAAATGTGATTTAAAAATTAATATTAAGGTTGGGTTAGCACTGTGGCACGTTTTCACTTTTAGGCACAATGGGATTATATACGATCCAGGATTATGCACTATGGCACGTTCATAACAAACGTTGAGTGAGGGTTGGAATGAGGCGATCATTAGGCCTACTAGGCTTAAGTAGGCCTAAGGCTGTAAAATTAAATAGGCTAAATAACTTAGTCGATGTAAACTAGGCTGTTTTTTATCTTACAATAGGCTAAACCAACAAGCCCACATGTAAATGCCAATATTACAAAATTCTAAGCAATACTTCGCCCACATGACAATAAAGGTGAGTGAAGTATACTTCTCTTCGTTAGCCTATTGCAGAATAAACCAACAAAAACAAGTGAAGTCCCAAGTTTCTACTAACATCAACATACTTACACTTTGTCTGCGATTTCTCGGACTTTCCACATCGTAACCAATTCGAACTATCAATCTACTGAAGTAAAGTGTGGTAAATATACCAACTCGCACTGAAAAAAGATATATTTTCCTATGAATTTTTATCTACGAGTGGTTGACACCAAATCGCCAAGACGCCAAGTAGTGGTAGCCATTTGTAGAGTTGCAGTTGGTGCTGTCAGCAATCACCAAGCAGAAAAGAAAACGAAAGAGCAAATTGACAAGAGCAAAGGAAGAAAAACAACAACCGTCTGAAGCAAAGAGATAAATAGTTAATAATACCATTGATTATAGAACTCTCAAAGGGGTTGTACAAGATATACATCCATATACACGTTGAGTTTTAAAGTTTATCTTCAGGATTTTCAACTAAGTTATGAGGATGTTATCTAATATATCCTAGTCTATGATGAAATTAGTTATTTTGTGTTGAAGCGTTGAAGGCCACAAACACTCATTCATTTTCATGCAGTCCAAAGTCCAATGACATTCTTGTTGTGATCGAATTCTGCTGATCCTCTTTGCTAACCAAGTTGGACCAACTAGTAAAAATGGGAGGGAGGCTAAATTTTTATTTCAGGATTAGTGTTGCCTGCAGTATTAATTTGAGGCTTCTGATTGGCTGAGGCCGCTGAGGGAACATCATTACCGCAACGATACGGTTTGATGCCACCGGCCTCGGTGGTGAAGTGGATAGAGTCTAGAGTGCTGGGCTGGTAATCCGAAAGCCCCGGGTTCGAATCCCACCCGTAGCACAATTTTTTGTATTGGATTTCTTCATTATCAACAAGTTTGGTTGGTTTGGTTAGGTTATGACGGTTTAATTTTATAATTAAAACATTATAATATTGAATTTGACCCATTTATAGTTTTATTTTAAGAACAGAAATATTTGTTTCGATTAAGCCATCATTCGATTTTTTATTATCAGCAAGTCTGGTTTGTTTGGTTAGGTTATGATAGTTTAATTTTATAATTAAAAAATTATAAAATAGGATTTGAGGCATTTATAATTTTATTTTATGAACACAACTATTTTTTCGATTAATAAACCTTTAGATTTTTTCATTGTCAGGACGTTTGGTTGATTTGGTTAGGTTATGACGGTTTAATTTCATAATAAAAAAATATAAAATTGAATTTGAGGCATTTATAATTTTTATTCTATGAACAAAACTAATTTTTCAAGTAGTAAACCTTCATTATAGTCAATCAGAAGCCTCTTAATGGCACTGTTGGCAAAATTTATCCTGAAAAACAAATTGTGCGGGAGGCAGGGAATAGTGATACCTTATTGGTTGGTGGTGATGGTGTGGTCAGAGTTACTCAAAGTGTCAGTGTCAATAATACTGTCGTCAATATAATAATAGTGGAGTGTCACTTCACTTCAGGATCAGATTATTTGTAAAACTTCTGCTTTCAATTTGAGGCCTAATTAATTTAAGAAATATAATTATTGCTCTACTTATTACTCATAGTTAGTTTAGGATTAAATGTTCCACCATTTTGATCACTAAATATCTTACAGAAATATTAATTGTAATAGTGAAATATGAAAAGAATAATTGCATTCAAAAATGGTACAGACGTTGATGGAAAGGTAAGTAATTCGGACGTTAGAGATATACAATTATTATGATGTTTGGCCAACGTCTAAGTAAAAATGTTTGTTTAATACATGACTCAAGAATACCTCATCTAATCTAATTGCATGCTTAGCCTAAATTTGAGTAGGTCTAGGCCAAGCCTGCATAATATTAGGCTACATAGGCTAGGGTGCAGTTTCTTAACAACTGGGCTACGCTACTTATCAATTCGATTTAGGCTGGCCGCACACTGATCAGACAAAACGTCTTTCGACAAAAGTTTTGTCAGAAGACGTCTTGTCGGAAAACAAATATGTCGCATTGGTGTGTGTTGGTCTCAGACAAAAGACAAAAACTGGAGGGGAAAACTAGCCTAAATTCAGTCACCTGTAGACCAGAGGGTGTGTGTTGGTCTCAGACAAAAGACAAAAACTGGAGGGGAAAACTAAATTCAGTCACCTGTAGACCAGAGTTGTGAAAAGCCAGAGATTGTGTGGTGTTAATAAAATGTATGAGAAAGTGGGCGTAGCAATTATGTTGTGGAACTTTAAATACAACTTGCAGAACTAAACCATTGGGGGGTTCTTTGCAGAGTTACGAGCTGATGCTGTCAAATTTTATAATTATTGTAGAAGGAACATTGATACGTTTGATTACGTGCTAAATTTATTGTCCACTTCAAATATTACTCACTTCAGACGTCATTGTTACTCCACTAGGAACTAAAGGACAAGTCCTAGGCCTATGCAACTGTGTGAGAGCGTGTGCGTGTTAGCTACTGTATCCGCCCTCCGTGCATGTGCATAACTGTTTGTCTCACCGCATTTTGGCATCAGACAAAATATTGGAGGCGATCACAAAAACACCCAAAAACGTCTTCAGATAAAACAACGCGTCTAAAGCCTCTGTCTCATAAGTGTGTGATGCCTCCATTTAACTGCATGGTAGGCCACTCGCTTCCGACGTCTTTTCACAAAACGTTTTGTCAAAAGACGTTTTGTCTGACCAGTGTGTGGCCGGCCTGAACGTTTATTAGATTTTTAGCTATATCAATTATAAAATGAAACTGTTAATTAACTTATTTGTACATAATCTATAAGTTAACTAAGTTTAACACAGTTAGTATTTCAAGGGACTATTTGATCAATTTGAAAATTTTTTGAGGTATTGAATCTCAGGTAGCAGGTGTTTGTGGAAATTATTTATAGGCCTACTATTATGTAAACAAATCTTGTTATTATTCTCATTTATAAAAATTGGCTATATATTAGGCTATCAACATTAAATTATTCTTCAATGTTTCTTTGTTTTTAGCTAATCCTTGTAACACATTCACTTGAGGAACTACTTACTGCTTGTGGAAACAAGTTCTCCATAAATGCCAAACGATTATTCACCCCTCAAGGTGGGGAAATAGATGATATAAAATTAATTCGCGATGATGACATCTTGTATGTTTCTGCTGGAGAAGGTTTTATTCCTCTTGGACCCGCTGTCAGTTCTAAACCTTCGTCAGCCATTGTACCAAGCAAGTTTCATTCTGATTGGCTTACCCTGAATGTCGGAGGTAAATACTTCACTACATCAAGGAGCACATTACTTACTAAGGAGCCCAGCAGCATGCTCGCCAGGTAAATAGACTAACAACATTACTGTCAACACAACAACATTATCACTGTTTCCAAGTGCTATTAAATATGTTTTATAGCCACAGCACTTAATTTAATAACTTATTTTGATGTTTAATTTTTTTGTTTGACTTTGAGCTTATTATTCAGAAAAATGAAAGCATAACAAATCTTTCATAGGTATGAGTTTTCCAAATCTATGGAAGACGGGTACAGTCGTTCATAAGCAATTGTATGTACAGTATTAGGATAAACTAGCAATTCTGATATAGTCTTTAGTATTATTGATGGATGTCAGGTGCTGATAAACTTAAACATCTATATTTAGTGTAATCATCCTTTAGAGAGAGAGAGAAGCTCCTGGATCAGGTTGCCACTTCAGCAATACATGGAGTAAGTAACAAAACCTATTTAAAAATATCAAGATATACTATCAACAAGTATTGAAGTTATTCATTTTGGTTTGTTAAAGGATGTTTGCTGAAGGTGATTCAGGTTATCTGATGACACCAAGTAATGTAGACACCAACGGTGCTTACCTGATAGATCGCAGTCCTACGTACTTTGAACCAATCCTTAACTACCTGCGGAATGGACAACTTATCATCGACTCCACTGTAAATCCCGAAGGTTAGCATCATTCACATTTCTTTCTTTTCCTTCTGTTTCAATTAAACACACTTATTAATCTTTGCAAGTTACTATATATCTGATGTGTTGTGTAGGAGTGCTAGAAGAGGCCAGGTTCTTTGGCATAGAGTCTCTCGTTCCTCAACTGGAGGCAATGATCCAGAGTGCTGCCAGGTCCAGGGATAATGTGCCTCTCACTCGACGAGACGTGGTCAATGCTCTCATATTGACACCTCTCAATGCTGAGCTGCGATTCCAAGGTGTCAATCTGGCTGGCTCAGACCTCTCTCGTCTAGACCTCCGCTACATCAACTTCAAGGTAGGCCTTCTTTTATGAAAATGTGTCAGTTCATCCTGATCCTACTAAAATGCTTGACTGAACTTACTTGAGGTTTCAGGGATGGTTTATCTTAATTGAGCACAAGACGCCTAACATTTAAAACTAGTGCACCTGTTGCTCGAATTCAAGCAATTGCAAAGTATTACAGGCGTTCAAAACTAATAACAGTCGTAATTTCCGATGAATTAAGAGTCAACTCAAAGATTATGTTATCAATCACTCCACTCCAGTTATTGAAACTGGAAACGAACTCACTCTGAAAACGAAAGCTCTTGTGTGTATCATGTGTTTACTATGAACAGCTGTAATTAACACAAATAATTTGTCTGTTTAAGTAAACAAAATCTTTTCTTCATAAGAAATACATTGGGATTTTGATGGCCTGTGGGGCAAAGCCCGAGGACTTTTATTAGCCTACAGGAATTGGTGAACGGGGGTGTCTACACAAAAAATACTTAATTTTGACACATCGTTTGTAAAAATCCGTTCATTATTCATTATATAAGGATTTGTATCACATTGGGCAAACATTAATTAGTCCAAAAAATATGCCCTTCATCGCTGATTTCTGACTGCAAAGGTTTTCAGATACTTTTGCAGTCAGAAATCATATTATGTTACAGAAAACTAAAGTTAACTTATTTGTCTTTTGTGACAATTCCTATCAAATCGGAAACAAGCCGAACCTAAATGTACTATGGACCTAAATATCTGTTGATTCTGATCCCTAAAAATTAAAATTGTGTTTTGAGTAAAAGCAGGCCTATAATATTTTCAGGAATAGGGGTGAAATAAATAATCATACAGATAAAAATGTATTAAATCATCTGAATGCAAAGAAAATAAATTGTCATGGGATTGCGGCACAAGTAGGGACTTGTCCATTCCTATTGTAAGTACACATAATAATAAATCTGTGACAATGTTGTTTGTTTGGAACAGTATGCATGTTTGCATGGGTGTCGCATGGTGGGAGCCAACCTGAGTTGGTGCACAATGGAGCGTGCAGACCTCAGTCATGCCCAGCTGGAAGGTGCACAGCTGCTCGGAGTCAAGATGCTTTGCGCAAACCTTGAGGGTGCAAATCTGCGCGGCTGCAACTTTGAGGATCCTGCTGGCACACGGGCGAACATGGAAGGTAAAAAGTTGTTAGTTAATATGGAGGTTGTCAATAAATTAAGTCAGAGCTGCTACCTGCTATGAAATCCTTGAATAGTTTGAATCGTGCATGAATAAGATATTGGAATGCAAGAATAAATAATTAAGTATTCTCTTCATTGGGTCATGAATTATCTAAATCATAAATTATTATTCAACCAATATCATAAAATGAGAACAAACACAAAGAGAATACTTTCTGAAACTGAAAATTATCATGAACAAGTTCCATCATCGGAAACAGTTGCGTAGTTCGTTCTAAGTCATTCAAGGTCAAATGCTAATGTCAAGAACCGAATGCGATTCGAAAAATCCTCAGTAGGCCTACCCATACGCATTAGCCTACTTTATACCCAGGATTATAACAGAAACACTTGACACCTGATAAAAAAAGTTCTTCGCCTACCCATACGCATTAGCCTACTTTATACCCAGGATTATAACAGAAACACTTGACACCTGATAAAAAAAGTTCTTTTTTCCGGATATAAACCAATCATATCCACATTATGTACATTATGTAATAATTAGTGATGGTCGGATCCGGATATAGGACTCAGGGTGTCTAGTAGTAGGGAAAATGGGGAAAGTCGGAAATTAGTATTGAATTTCAAAATGGACTTGAAAAGTCGGGATTTAGTCTTAAATTTGATTTCAAAGTCGGGAATTTTCATTACTTTGCCGCGATCGTCATCTGGTGTTCACGTAACCGCGAAAGCCAACGATGATGATGTCTACACGGCCTCGGGAAATGTTCACGATTTTGCCGCGATAGTGGACGACGACGATGACGTTTCCAAAACCGCGGGAGACGACGATGACCTTTCCGTGACCGCTGGGGACGACGATAACGTTACCGTGACCGTGGGAGACGACGATAACGTTTCTGTGACAGTGGGAGACGACGATGACGTTTCCGTGGCCGTGGGAGATGACGTTGATGTTAACACGGGCGAGGGAAATGTTCTCATGATTTTACCACGATCGCAGAGGACGACGATGACATTTCCGTGACCGCGGGAAACGACGATGACGTTTCTGTGACCGCGGGAAACGACGATGACGTTTCCGTGGCCGTGGAAGACGATGATGACGTTTCCGTGGCCGTGGAAGATGACAATGACGTTTCCGTGACCGTGGGAGTCAATGATGATGTCTACACGGCTGCAAGAAATGTTCATTATTTTGTCGCTATCGCGGATGACAGTGATGACGTTTCTGTGACCGTGGGAGACGACGATGACGTTTCACTGACCGTGGGTGACGACGATGATGTTTACACGGCTGAGGGAAATGTTCTGATGATTTTGCCGCGATCGCGGAGGACGACCATGACGTTTCCGTGAACGCGGGAGATGATGATGACGTTTCCGTGATTGCGGGAGACGACAATGATGTCTACAAGGCCGCGGGAAGTGTTCATAATTTTGCCGTGATCGCGGACGACGACGTAATGTTTCCGTGACCGCGGGAGATGACGGTGATGTCTAAATAGCCGCGGGAAATGTTCATGATTTTGCCGCGATCCTGGACGCGACGATGACGTTTCCGTGACCGCAGGAGATGACGATGACGTTTCCGTGACCGCAAAGATAACGATGACGTTTTCGTGTCTGCGGGAGACGACGATGTTGTCTACATGGCCATGGGAAATCTTCATGATTTTGCCGTGATTGCGGACGTCAACGATAACGTTTCTGTGACCGCGGGAGATGACGGTGATGTCTAAACAGCCGCGGGAAATGTTCATGATTTTGCCGTGATCGCGGACGACGACGATCACGTTTCTGTAACCGCTGCAGTCAATGATGATGTCTAAACGTACGGTATGCGGAAGATTTCATGATAAAACAAAACAAATTTGCTAGTTAGAATTTTTTATTGCTGCATTATTTCTTTACTTGAAAACGCCACATTATGGGTTGGTGTAGTATTATTTAGAAAATTTGGTTAAGCTATAACAATTGGTATCGGTATCAAGAATCGAGAATCGATACATTTTGGTATCAACACCCACTAATTGTTGAAAAAACTAGTCTTATTGAAAAATCTGGAATTAGTCTTGAGAAGTCTGGAATTAGTCTTGAATTTTATAATGGAAATAAACTAGACACCCTGAGGACTACCGGATCCGCCGGATCCGAGCTAGAACGGGCACCCGGTTGGATCCAAAAAATTCCGGATCTTGGGCTTGATCCAGTTTTGATGGATCCGATTTTCCCGATTTTTTTTACTATGAAAAAGCTGTCTGTATCCATGTACAAGACCGATTTTTGTACTAACACAAAGCTGTCTGTATCCATGTTCTAGACTATCTGTAACTGTGTACAAGAAGACTATCTGTGTCTGTGTACAAGAAGACTAATGTCAATGTCACAGTACTGTATATTACGACGGCAATAATCTCTATGGTTAGTCAATGTCACAGTACTGTATATTACGACGTCATTAATCTCTATGGTTAGTCAATGTCACAGTACTGTATATTACGACGTCAATAACCTCTATGGTTAGGCAATGTCACAGTATATGCCTCATAATTCTATTCTTAAAAAAAAATGTATTCTCGGATCCAAATCTTTTCTTAAGATTCGGTAGATTCGAGATCCGGATTCGACACATCCCTACCTTCGATCTTGAGTATGCTATATCGTGGTTTTTGCGTGCAGCATCCAATTTATTTATGCCTGGATCACCCCTTGCGTATTTCTTCCTTAAATTCGTTCCAGGTCCAATGTACTGATAGCCGGGTATGTGAAATTCTACAGGTAAAATACCCTGTGTCTGTGTACAAGAAGATTTTCTGTGTACATACAGGGTGAATAAAAAGTTAAGACTCCCCCATCTAATATGTTAGAACACAGTATAGTCTTCTTGTACACAGACACAGGTTATTTTACCTGTAGAACTTCACATACCCGGCTATCAGTACTGTGGACCTGGAACGAATTTAAGGAAGAGATAAACAAGAGGTGATCCAGACATAAATAAATTGGATTGCTGCATGCACAAACCACGATATAGCATACTCAAGATCGAACTATAGTAAAATATAACTGTGTAAAATATACACAGATACCCTTTTGGTGGTCGTGCAAACTTAGCACATAGTTTCATTTTAAGATTTTGAAAAGTTTCAGTGTCCCCAAAAAATAAGGGATTATGGGCTCAACTGGAGATTACTCTTTATCCTACTATAATATTATAAATGAGAAAGTTTGGATGTATGGATGTATGTTTGTGACAAGTAAAAACGAAAAATACTGGTCGGATTGGGCTGAAATTTGGCATGATGATAGCTCACATTCCCGATTAACATATAGGCATATTAAACATAGCCAAAATAAGTCACTTCAAAATCATTCTAAAAATAACACAAGACTTAAAAATTGTTACTTGATACTTAGCTAGTAATACTATTGTTTTTGATATTTTTCAAAGTTGAACAATATAATAACTGATACCTCCATGTTTCCTATGTCGAAGAGTTATTTTTAATAAGTTAGGCCTTATTAATATTTTTTTATATACTGATGTTTTATTAACACGTTCGCTACCGAGCATATATGCATATATGCGGTCAGTCTATTTCATGAAATCCAGTTAAAAAGATTACATTTTTGTTTCAATAGACCAGGCGACGCACGTAAGCGTCGTTGTAAATTTGGTTGTTTCAAGCTTTTACACAAACAAACAAACTCCACTAAACACTAGCCAAAACTGCAAAGGTTATAACGTTTACATCTGTTCTGTGATGTCGCGGAATACACAATGTAAACAACAATGTTGCCAACTGTTGTGTGACGTAACCAATTGTCATATCCACAGACCAAGCGACGCACATTTGCGGCAGATATCCCTCTAGACCGATACGATAAAATCAGGGCTTTAAAATAAACCGTTGCTAAGAAATATGCTGATTAATAACATTGAACACCGACGCAACTGTGCGCCGTTAGTCTATTTCAATGTGACCAGCTGACGCAAATATGCGTCGATGGTCTATTGTGAGAATCGTGTCAACGCACAATTGCGTCGCTGGTCTATGAGACGTAAATTCCATATAATTGTGGTAGCAAACGTGTTAATGTTTTTTAATAAAAGATTTTAAATACGGTACATTTTTTGTCAAGTTTTTAAAACTTGTAAATATTTCTGAACTTAAAAAGTAGATATTAATTCTATTATAACTTTTCATTAAATCTTGTCTCGAAAAAAAAATCCAGTCCCCCCGGAATTAAAAATATCTCGTCTCGTCTCGTCTTGAAGTGAAAAATCTAGTCTTGTCCATCACTAATATCAACCTGATTTATACTACTTCCATGCCAATACCATTCAAGTATTAGGCAAACACAGAAAGTGATGTTTGGGAAACGAACATGATATAATGCCAAATTATTCTATTTGTAGTTAATTGTTTGTTTGTCCAGGTGTGAATCTAAAGGGAGCCAACCTGGAAGGCAGTAACATGGCTGGGGTGAACCTCAGGGTTGCAACTCTGAAAAACGCTAATCTTCAGAACTGTGACTTGCGGGCAGCTGTGTTGGCAGGGGCTGACTTGGAGGTGAGTTATCCACAAATATTCTATAGGATGAGTTGGTTCTTTATGAATTCTGTGTTGTGTACATTGAGAACCTTTCTCAAGAATTTGAATGTTAACAGTTCAGAAGATTAACTGAAACATGGTAGGCCTATATAACATAGTAAATATGAGTAGGGCTTAATTCAACCAGTGAGCTCAAAGGATCAATATTAAATAAGGGTCTGCGGTGCACCGAAAAAGTTAGTATGTACGCTTCTAGCGTAATTACCGTCATCGGTTGGGTACAGCATTTTACGCGTACAAACTCCGGTACAGCCTATAATAAATAATAATAATAATAATTACTTCCAGTTTACTATTGTAGTTGGTTCCAAGCACGTAAAAGGCTTATCAGATGTTTGTTTATTGTCTTCTTAATTTATTACTAGGGTAGTGATGAAATAAAAAACCCATTAACAGTCCCAAATCCATTAAGATTTTATCATGACAAATGTTTTTAGTTTGAGTTTTGGATACATCTGTTGTAGGATATATCCATTACTCCCTAGGATATAACCCCAAAAGAGTGGTTTTTGAAATTATTTCTGTGTGTGTGGATGTGTACAGTGCTACAGACTACACCTGTTGTCCGATTTTGATGAAATTGGGTACCGTGTAGGAAATAATCCATGGTATCTCCAGGCAGTTTTTTATATTTTTAAGTCCCATTAAATGATGGAAAAAGCATATTTTCTCAAAAATGGCCAAAACAATTTTGATTAAAGTTTAGTATGTTGTCCTTTAATTCTTAACAAAAAGGTTCAACCCCCATTGCTGTAAAAACTATGTTTCAAAAGATTTTGCAAATTTTGTGATTTTCCCCATAAAAGTTGTTGTTGTGGTAGATAAAGGTTGTTGACAAGTCAAATAGGAGAATGAAGTATGTACCAGATCAGATAGCTAACACCGTTATTTTATAATATAATATAAATACCTCGTCACAGCTCTGAAGTTACTATCGATAGTCCCACTATAGTTCAGTCGCTTAGAAAGTAGTTCTTAGAAAGCGACCTGCGCGCCAATGCTAACCTTGATTTGATTTGATTTGATTTGATTTGAACCAATGCTAGAGGAGGACGCTTTCTAAGCGGCCGAACTATTGTGTGATCAGCTTTAGTTGCACTTCTCTCTTTGAGGCCATCACAGTTGTATCATAAAGACATTTAGTGAATCCTAAATGCCTGACTGGTTATCAGCCTGCAGGCATGCACAATGGAGCTGGTCAGATTTGAATTGGACACATTTTCTCTAGTCAGTGTCAGACTGGCGATAGCAATATTTTCTCTTCTTGATCATAGGGAAAAAATATTTTCACCACACTATGATGTTTTTAGCTGTTTTACATATGTTAATTGGTGGCTGAAAGTTACATTTTGCTGACCATGCCAGCTGTCATCATCATTTGGGGACCAAGCAGGTTTTTACATCCCTAGGGCCGCAAAATCAGCTGCCCGCTTACTTTCTTTGAACATAAATGCATATTAAATACACAATCAGTATCCATAGCATTGCAATAGAATTGTTTTATTGTCACCGTTGCTGTGTATTATTTTTTATTATTAATTTTTTATTATTATTTTTGCTGATTCCTCAAATTATTTCTTCACATACCTTATAGTTGTAGGTAGTTGTGTTGACTATCAGTGTGAATTATTATTGTGGGAAAAGGGTATAGTGTGGTGAAAAATAGCGTTCGTACCATGGACCAAAATGGTTTTGCAGCTCTCGATCGTAAAAACTATCTCGAGCCAGCAAAACCTCATTTTCGGCCCTAGGTACGAAATATCTTGTTTCCTAATAGGTAAATGTGACATGGTTAATGATTAAGTAGGCCTTTTTATTTTCAAATAGCTCAGTAGTTAAATCACATTCAAGTAGCTGTTTAATCATAAGTTGATTTCCAGTAGTCCAGTTTGAGTACCTGCACACCTCTCATAACAAATAGAAATTTATAGATTGTATGTTACATTGGTTGCTCTTATATTTTGGTAAAAACTATTGGAGGATGATTTGATGAACCATGTAATTTATTTTTCAGAATTGCGATTTGTCAGGTAGCGATCTGCATGAGGCAAACTTACGAGGTGCAAATTTAAAAGATGCTGCTTTTGAGCTGATGCTTACGCCACTACACATGTCACAAACCGTCCGCTGAAACTAAAACTACAAAAGGTCTAAATTAGTTAGTATTATTCTTTGTAGATAACTAGTTGGCAAGTTAGGGTTAGGGAAGTTATGCAATAGACTCCAATTGTTCAATTATCTTTGTCTTAACAAACCCTAACCTCTTGCTGGTCCAAGTTATCTCTTACGTGCAGTACCTTTCATTGTTAGTTTGTAAATATACCATTTTATTTAGTGGTTGTTAACTGCTTGAAAGAATGTAAAAGCAGTTCTGAGTTCTGGGATGGTGTCATTGCCTTTGGATTTGTGTGTTCACTAGTTTTGTAGTTTGTATTCTATGTTTTGTAATGGTCGGTCTTAAAAGCTTTAATATTACGCAATCCAAACAAAATAAATTAGCTTTTACTATGTATCTGTGCCAGCAACTTGTGATGATTTTGTGGCATTTATAAAACAATAAATGTAATTTTCATTTGTATACACATACCTACTTCTTTGTCTCTGGATATTTATTTCCAGTTGTGTAGTTTTATGAAAACTGTAAACTAAGCCACAATATTGACATTTTAGGGGCTTTATTGGTTGGTTTAGTTTAAAGTTTAATTTAAATTTATGGTTAAGCCATATTAAGTCTTTGTAATTGAACTCATATTATTAACATTAAACATTCAAAATTAAATTATGTTTTTCACTTAGCAATTTCAATCATAGTAAGTTGTAATTGGTTGTTAAAGTAGAGCTGATAAAATTTTATTACAAGTTAAAATCAGGACACACAAGTGTAATAATAGTGGTATAATTAGTATATTAACAATAAAACAGACAAGTTTTATTGCATTACTAGCTTGTACCCGCGGCTTCGCCTGCGATGGTATAAACATAAATATCATACAGCATAAGAAATAAACAGAGTATTTCATATTGATGTTATTTGGTCCAGGATCACTTCTTGAATATTAAAATGGTATAATATTACCTGTTTCCGTCTGTGATCCTATATTTGTTGTATAGAGCAACCGGTTTCAAGGCTATAACCTCATCTTCAGGCTCTTGTCGTCACTCTTGCGAGATCGTCGAGTTTCATAAACACACAAAAACACTAACATTGAAATAAATAAACACGAGACATTGACAGACGAAGACGATTAACATAAATTCGGGAACTAGTTCCACACACGACGCGGCACGGGCAAACGTTTTGTCATGACTACGTGTGGAACTAGTTCCCGAATTTATGTTAATCGTCTTCGTCTGTCAATGTCTCGTGTTTATTTATTTCAATGTTAGTGTTTTTGTGTGTTTATGAAACTCGACGATCTCGCAAGAGTGACGACAAGAGCCTGAAGATGAGGTTATAGCCTTGAAACCGGTTGCTCTATACAACAAATATAGGATCACAGACGGAAACAGGTAATATTATACCATTTTAAGAGTATTTCAATCATTGCAATAATTATCCGTAATGGCGTCGCCAACGATCACAAATATAAGATATAACCATGATTCTTTCGTGCAGCACAGTTTAAAAAATCATGTTACGATTAAAAATTCTACAGCGATTAAATTAAAATTAAAAAATAAATAAAACCCATTGCCATTTCATTGAAGAGTATTAAAGTATTTAACACAAAACAACATGTTTAATCAACCGAACATAAAATCTTGAAACTGAAAATGCTGCGACTCTTCAACTTCTTTAAGTATAGTTCTTCCATAGCTGTATCGGCTCTTCTAATACAGGTAAAGAAACTTTTCCTCCAGAACAAATCATTCCAGCAGGCTCATCTTTCTGTTTTAATGCTCTACAGTGTATACACTCTGTCCATTCAGTGTATTTTTAATAATTTGTATTGTCTATAGTCTATTGTTGGGTGGTATTCCATTGCATCATTTTTTAATACACTCTCAAGTATCTCTGTTGAAAGCTTGTCACCAATTATTAAATTCAAACATAAACATTAATGTTAGTGATGGTCTAATCCAGAAATTTCGAATCTCTTATCCGAATCCTAAAAAAAATCTAATTCTCGAATCTTCGAACCTTGAGTCCCAAAAATAATTTACAAATGGGATTATGGTGATTAAAGAAGCAATAATGGAAGAGGAACCTCTTTGCAATGAAAAGCTACGTAATTACTTTTGACACACGGCAAAAATAACAGACGACTAATCGGTTACATCTTTTAACCTATTATCCTAAATCGAACGGTCGGTCGGTAGGTATATCAATCAATCAATCAATCAATTTCAATTTATTTATTGAACAATAATAATGGATACATGCATATTGCATATGTCACAGTACTGTATAATACGACGTCAATAACGTCAATGTATGATGTTTACATACACATTTTGACAAGATAAATAAAACACATTATTTAAAGTACAAGCATTCAAGGGTGGTGTAGTGGAAAAATTTAATGAAAGCCTAAATGTGTTTTATTCTTATATTTTGTTATAGTCAGTAGCTAGTATTTGAGACTCCTGCAGTGCCAGATTTACAAAAATACCAGATTTTTAAGGTCTAAAATTTGCTCTTATAGTGTGAAAAGTGAAAATTTTCTTAAAATGAAGAAGAAAAAAGATATGAGGCTATACCTATTAGTATTTTGTGCGTAAATCAAAATGTGATATTTCAATATACCGACTCGATCTTAGCCGTTTGCCCTCAAATTCTAACGAATATACTCAGATGGCTTATTTGGTGCTTCTTAAAATGTCCGTGGGCTGATGTAGGATGAGCGGGTTTTTACTCTGAAACCCATATGTTCAACCAAAGAGGTTTATACATCTATTTAACAAGGTTTGTGAGTAAATTGCTCAAAAACTCATTGAATGAAAACCATGTTTTCTTGTGAAAAATACTTTTACCTATGATCGTTTTTTTTTACTAGCCTTTTCAATTCATTGCTTTAGAATTGAAAAGATTCACTTAACAGTATTGTTTTGTTACTTTTCAGTACAAGTTTGGACCAATGAGGTTCAAGAATTGAGAGAAAAGAAGTAAAATTGTAATACATTGAATGTCAACTTATTAGCTGTTAAGACCAAATTATTTTTTTTTAACAATGAGTAAGTGGGTTGGGATAATAAGTTGTTGCATCACAATCAGTGACAATGGGAGATTATAAACAAAACATAACCTCTATAAAGTTACAAGTAGTGATTTTTTGTAATTAAAAACGGTCGTAGGTAAAGTAGTGTACGCAACTCGCGTAATTAGCATTTACGATTCTCATAGAAGGTTTAAAGGCGCTCTCAGAAGCTTTTACCTTAAATTTTTTACTCATGTCGTAAAGACTATCCTTAGGAGATCGTTGTGTAAACTGCTATAAGAACATAATTTCAATTACCTTAAAGTAGAAGTAAATAGGAACGAACACTATATAATGACAACGTTATCTACCACCAAAAAGCAATACCTTCTTACCTTAAGCTATACCTTTTTAGGGATGGACGGGATTGAATTTTTAGTTCGGGACGGGACAGGACGGGATTTTTATTTCGGGACGGGACGGGATTTTTATTTCCTTCTCGATTTTCGGGACGGGAAGGGACGGAATTTTTTTCTGTGCATAAAAAGAAAGTCTTGAGTATTGCAGTTACCAAAAAAGACATACGAAATCAATTTTTACCGTTTGTGGCACTGATCTATAAAAAAAACAAAAAATGGGTAACAATTTACAGGTACCTATAGAAACTTGTGACTCGCGGTCGAAATAACTGGCGGTCACGGTGCGATCGTCAAAATGACTGCGGTCACGGGGTGATCGTCGTTATGACTCGCGGTCACGGGGTGATCGTCGGTATGACTCGCGGTCACGGCATGATCGTCGGTATGACTCGCGGTCACGGCATGATCGTCGGCATGACTCCGCGGTCACGGCACGATCATCGGTATGACTCCGTGGTCACGGGGTGATCGTCGGTATGACTCGCGGTCATGGCATGATCGTCGGTATGACTCGCGATCACGGCACGATCGTCGGCATGACCCCGCGGTCACGGCGCAATCGTCGGTAGTACTCTGAGGTCACGTCGTGATCGTCGGTATGACTCCGCGGTCACAGGGTGATCGTCAGTGTGACTCGCGGACACGGCGTGATCGTCGGTATGACTCGCCATCACGGCATGATCGTCAGTATGACTCTGCGGTCACGGCGCGATCGTCGTTACGACTCCGCAGTCACGGCGCAATCGTCGAAATGACTTCGTCTCCTGCGTTCGCGGACCTATCGCTCGCAATAGCGGCGTCATTGGCACTGACTCGCGAAGCGGCAAAATCGCCAACGATCGGTCCAAATCCCGTCCCGAAAAATTCCCGAATCAAATGTAATCCCATCCCGATAATCGGGAATATTTTTTTCCCGAAAAATTCCCGAAATTTCGGGACCCGTCCATCCCTAGTGTGATTGCTTCAAACTATTCTATGAAAAGAATTGTTTAAAATACAAGGTTTCCAATTTATTTCAATCATATGTGATCGTAAAGAAATATCTATCTTATAAAGTTTAGGTTTTCAAGAAATTTGAATTGAAAAACTCTTACCCTGCAAGAAATGTGTGGTACAGTTTTGACAGGTTAGTTTTATGAGTATAAAAAATATCCCAAAATCATACAATGTGTGCTATTTTGTAAATCTAAAGTATTTTTAGTAACTGGATAAACAATTAAACCTAAAAATTACTATGGGTATGAATCACATGTAATTTGTAAAAACAGTAGAATGTTTGAAAAGTAATACTGTCCTTGGATATTGAGTAATGGAGTAGTATTTTAGAATATACTGGGTCAAATGGAAAAAACCTATTTTTGATGATTAATGAGATGTTAGATGTCTACAAGAGATATTGATCATTACCCATATAATATGGATGTCCTGTAGTTCATCAGCTTGGGATTAATGATTTATTATTTACCATTTGTTGAAGTTATTTTAAATAGTATTTTAAACAGTTAATGCAAATTTATGTATATATTTTATGTTATTTGTATTTTTTTTAATTTGTTAACTATGCTAGTTTGAAATTTATGTTTTTATAATTTTATTGTATTATACTATTATAGTATTCCAGTAAATGCTAAGCATTTAGTAAAGTTTCTGTCATGTCTGTGAATAAATTCATCTATTTGAATTGAAGAGGATACTATGCATGTTCATCTTCCCTTTTATCCTAAATCCACTAATACGCCGCCAGTAGAGCAGGCAAGTAATGAGGCAAGGTAATACGTGTTAACTATACAAGTTTGTTTTAAGGTTATTGGGAACGTTCCCAACTAACCGTCACACTCCTGTGTAACTGAGGGATGAGTATAGTTGGTAGCTTATGTATTAAATATTATGTTACATTCAAACAATTACAGTAGACCCTCTCTAATCCGGCACTTCACCACTCTGGCACTCCAGTAATCCAGGGTCTTTTGACAGGTGAGGTCTTCCGCGATTGCGGCAAAATTCCCGTGGCCGTGTAGACATCATGATCCACTCCCGTGGTCACGGAAACGTCATCATCGTCTTTTGCAATAGCAGCAAAATCATGAACATCTTCCATGGCCGTTTAGACATCATAATCTACTCCCGCTATCACGGAAATGTCATTGTCGTCTTGCACGATTGCGGCACAATCATGAACATCTCCCGCGGTCATGTAGACATTATCAAGGCAGATTAGATTATCTTACAAGAAATCGAGGCAGATTAGCATTAAGTCCTCATAAATTGCACCTTTTTGAAAAGAAACCCTAATACACCAGTATAAACTTCTATAATAAACTTCCAAAGTAGATACAAGCAGAAGTAGATGTAAAAAAAAAAATTAAAAACAAACTTAAGAAATTTTTCATTAGCAGGGCTTTGAGAAACTTAATTTCATGAACTGTAATTTACTTATCTTGCCCTACTAATCAAATTATGTTTTAACTTTATTTATATCATTTTCTGTTGGTTCTTTGTTCTTTTACAATTTTGCTCTTATTTACTATAAGCATGTATATTTTATTATAACTTTAACATTAAGAAATGTGACACTATTCTTACAAATATTCCTAATGTACTGGATGAATTAAGATAATTTGAATTGAATTGTATTGTTGTCTTCCGCGGTCATGGCAAAAATTGTATCATCTCCCGCGGCCGTTTAAACATCCTTATTCACTCCCGCAGTCACGGAAACGTCATCGTCACCATGCACAATCGCGGCAAAATCATGAACATCTCCCGCGGACGTTTAGACGTTATCATCGCCTCCTGCGGTCACGGAAACGTTATCGTCGTCATGCGCGATCGCGGCAAATGCGGTTTCCGACCACGCGATCTTCGTAGACATGTATTAAGTGCATTTTAAGTGTTTTTATTCATAACATTCCAGTAATCCGGCATTTTCACTAATCCGGCAGTATCACAGTCACAGGTTTTGAGTGTATATCTGTCAGATTACTGAGTGTATACTGTATTAGGAAAATTGCACATAATTCTGACATAATACAGTGTACTAAAACAATGCCATAGTTAGTATTTGGTATTTAATCATGTAATTAATCATGGTATTTAATCATGGTAAAAAAATATATATATTTTTTTTTACAAAATATTTGTACAGATATTTCATAACTAGTATGTATCCCACAAAACACTCAAGCTCATTTTTCACATTGGCCACTCTTCTGCCAAGGCCAAGTACAGAATGTGAGCCGAGGTGAGTTTTTGAAGAATATGTGAAGGGAAGTAACTCCGAACATCTCTACGTGATTCTCCAAACATTCAGGTCCATCAGCAACTATACTCTGGTAACAAGATACATACTAGTTTCAAATTGTGTTAAGAATCATTGTTTGTTTTAGCAAATTAAAGTTGCTCTTTAAAAACTGCTATTACATTAAATAATGAGATTGATATCTGTGTTCCTGTTTCATTGCCTTCTCAATATTAATATACAATTTTTATTTAAGTTCCCACAATGCTTTGTAAAAAAAATCATTTTTCGGGTCGAGTCAAGGAGGTCTTTGGAGAACGTTTAGATAAAAGGTATATGTACTTTGGTACTAAACTGTCTTTGGTCAATAGCTCAAGGCATGTTTTGTGTGCACAATCCCCAAAAGATATGACACTCCATTACATAGTGTACAGAATAAAAATATTAATATGGTAAATAATTATATTTCGGAATTGACAGTGAGGCTGAAAAACGTTAATTTAATTGACCTAAGAAGATTTAAAAAATTTCACTTCATGACTCTTGGCCTTCATTTGAATATATTATAAAAATTTATTGTAAGCAAGAGTTGGCACGTATTATAATCTATGCTTTCAGCCAGTGGCATGCAAGTAAAAACAAGAGCTCAATCAAAGGAATGTCAGAACACTGTAATAAATCAAAATTACAAAAAATAAATTAAATTTCAAATAAAAAACATAATTATGTTAGTAAAAAAGCAAACACCAACACCCCAGCCCCAATAAACATTTCAAGACCAGAAATCAACAGAGAGAAAGAAGAACCAATCTCAGTCATTGATGTGGACATGAAGGACATGATAAGGAAATACCAACAGATGAAAGATGTTGCTTTTGGGCATACAATATCGGCAGACCTAGAAAGTCCAAGAAATATTACTTTGCTAATATAATATTAGAAATATTAACTGCTGGTGTGGCAGCTACATTTTGAAAAATTGTTTGTGAGAATAACTGTATTAACAATTTCTTAGCATATCAGAAAAGTGCTGAGGTGTGTATAGCCTTATAACTAAGTTGGAGTACTTCAACAAGCCAACCCATTCGATTACGACACAGCTTTCAACGAACTTACTAAAGATTTTTATAAAAAGGGATTTAAAAAACTGTTATGGGTTGCGTAAGGGATTTCATTTCACCTAATCACTTTATAACAAATCTAAACTTCCAAAAAAATGACTGGTGCAATGGTGGAGGTAGTGAGTTATCATCAGAACTCTAAAAGGTTACTGTGGAGTTTTTGTCAAACGGCTACGCAATGTAATTGCTAGCCAAGACTTGCAAGAGACATCTGTTTTTGATCAATCTCTATCGTCAATGGAAGATTTTAACACAATATCTAGAAGAAATAGTGTCACCTCGCCTCTTGAGTGAGCAACCCCTGTCAAGCAAGTCCCCGACCATCAAGACCAGCAGGCTTAGCGAGCAGCAGACCAGTCCATCTAGTACCTGGCCATTGCAGTTACGCAGAATGTGTCTCCCTCAACACTAGTGCAGATGTCAGTGTCAGTGGAAAGCAGAGTAAAAGTGGCGTGTCTGTGATTGAAGTCAGTTTGGGAGTGATTTCAGGTAACATGGTTATTCCTTCTTCTTATTTTTTACCAATAATACAAAAATTCCCAAAGAATGTATAGCCTTATCGAAGAATGTGTACAGCTCTTCACAACACGGAACTTATCAAGCCACAAACCTAAACCAAACTTTGACTCCTCCAAAAACAAAATAGCAATATTTCACCAACATATAGAACATCTGGAATCTTGTAAAAATAGATTAGAAATTATTATTGACAAAATAAATCAACACTTATTAGTAACTAGCTGTACCCGCGGGCTTTGCCCCGTTTAACTTATTAATTTTCAAGATAACCTCGTTCGCATGGCTTAATCACGTCCTGGTTAAAGTTCGTTCGCTACGCTCACTCACCTTTAGGTTGGAGCTCGTTCGCTGCGCTCACTTGCCTTCAGGCTAGCTCGTTCGCTACGCTAACTCGCCTCCAGGTTGAAGTTCGTTCGCTACGCTCACTCACCTTTTTGTTGCAAATTAGCTGTTGTCATAAATAAAAAAAAATAATAGTGTTGCACCCTGTTGGTAATCCTTGTAACTTTAATGCTATTGAACATCATAGAACAGAACCAACTTGTTTAATTGAAACAGCTGTTAAGATTCATTAATTCCTTTTAAATATGAAGCAGCATAAGGTTAACATGAGAAACTCCAGGGCCACTGGGGCGGAGTCCGAAAGCCCGATCAGAATAAAAACTACTTAGTTGTCCTATTTAATGCCCAAAGAATCGGTGTACCGAATTTCAGCCTCCTAGGTAAATAGGAAGTGGGAGAATTAGTGATGAGTGAGTGAGTCAGTCAGTCAGTCAGTCAGTCAGTGAGGGCTTTGCCTTTTATATATATAGATAACAGAGTATAATATGAAAGCTTATGAAATTCAAAAATTTAATATTGATGGTTAGGGTACCTACACTCTTAAACATTATTTTTGTAGATCGAATTATACAATATCCCCGCCGCAGCAAACCTGCAGACTAAGCGAATTTCCATTTGACTGATTTGATTTACACTGAAATGTCTAGTTAAAAATATATAACAGTTATTCCCGATTTAAATAGAATTAGTTTAACAAGTACTTAGCTTTGCTGCATCAGGGAGGGTAAATTTTTTTTTGTAAAATGTTAATAGTTAGTAAGAAATAAAAACATTTTCCAAATTTGATCAAAATATGTTCATAAACAAGCAAACTACAACAGTTTACTTATTCTCCATAAGAATAACATGGGAATTTTAAATTTACAATTTTTTGGAATTTTCTCCGTAACCATTAGGCGCATAATAACGCTTCAATATACTAAATTTTTTTTTTTAAGCTCTACAAAATGGTTTGGAAAGAAATTGCTAAATTTTATGTTTTTTGGGTCAAAAATGGGAAAAACCTATTTTTACCCCATAAAACCCCCCGTAAACCCCCGTTCCCATGGTCCGATCATGCTGGATCGCGAATTCGTTTGAATAAACGTAGGTTTACACGTTTGTACCAAATTTCATCAAAATTGGATCATTTTTGCTCAAGTTATCGTGCTAACGGACACATATATATATATATATGAATTTGAACGGATGGTGTTTTTGGCCTCTAGGGACCTCAAACGAAAAAAAAAGTCGGTCCCGCGTCCAGGTCTTACTATGAGTACTACGGTAATAGCTTATGCCCTATATGGGAAATTCGCTAAAAGGAAGTTTTGCCTTACTGAAAATATTTTAAATAATCTGAAAATTAAGAAAATTTTAACCTCTATAATACAGGAAACATGTAGGAGAAGGTTTTTGAGTGTTGTGCGGTGAAGTGTTTTACCAAAAATTATCAGTTTGAACTATAAGGAGTCTATCGTTCCCCAAGCGCAAGCCGTAAACTATTTTTAGATAAACTTATTTTTGCGATTGATAGGCTCTTAGGCATTTGTAAAAATATAATTGTAGCTAAATGTGGACATTAATGTAAATGTATTGGGAAAAAATCACACAAACAGTTTTCAAACATGCTAAAAAGTCACAGCATGAGATATTTGGTGGACTTTCACACCAGAGTTGTTAAAAATTCCAAATCCTCTATTGATAATTACTTAACTAATATTATTGATTTACAGATGTATGTATATGGTTTATTAACTTGTTTGTCAGACCATGACGGTCAGGTACTTGAGATGAATATTACCCTTGATCATGACAAAAAAATCCATGGTAAAAACTTGTAGAAATCTGGGCCAAGAAAACGTCAATTTGTTTTAATCAAAACTGAAAGATGAGAATTGGATGGAAATTTACATGTCTCCTGTTGAATAAGTACAGTAGGGTACTCTAAGTTCCATCAGAATGTTTTATTATTTTAATGAGTGCTTTCCACAAATTGCTGTTAGAACAGGCTCCAAAAAGAATTGCTGGATGAATACTAGGTTAAGAGAAGAGAAGGAAACTATTGTAGGCTAAGTAAGTGTGCAAGAAATCAAGATAAATAATGCAAAAAGCTTAAAATGTGTCAAAGAAAATTTAAATTTGATCTTTTTAAAACAAAAAAAGAATATTATAACAAAAAAATTAAATGTTCATCAAACATGTCAAAAACAACATGGTCAATTAACAAGGAAGTCTTTAATGGCAAAAAACAAAAAGATATGGAAAATATTTCATTAAAAGTTAACAATAAGATAATTAGTTAACAATCCAAAAGAAATAAGAAATATTTTAAACTCATTTTTTACTAAATCTTCAACGTTACATACAAAATTTTGTAATACTACATATTGAACACCCCTAAAAAAATATATGGCATACAAAATTGTATTTTGAACCAGTAACTGATACTGAAATAATAACTACTAGTGTCCCTGTTGCTCGAACTCGAGCAATTGCTAAGTAAATATTTGTAGCAAACTGTTATAATACTATATTAGCAAACTTATTGACTGTTTAGGATTAACCTATGCTCTTCTTCTCACTTTTGATTTCTGACAACAGCTGGAGTGTTGTTTCATAACAATTTTTGTTTCCAATGTTAATCTTATGGAGAAATATGAAAATTTAAAGGGCTCCAGGGCCTCACTCTCTCATTATTTCCCTAAAAAGAAAGTTTCCTGCACAACTTCACGCTACGCTCTTTCCAATGACACCAAAAACATGACAATCGGTTCAGTAGTTTCGGAGGAGTAATTGTCACAAAAAATCTGCTTGCGTATTAAATAAGTATAGATTATACAATCTTTAAAAAATAAAACAACATCTGGATATGATGATCTATCAGTTAAAATTAGATGTCAAAGAGGAGATCTTTTTAATGCACCTAATTAACTCATCATTTGTAACAGGAATTTTTCCTAATGAGCTTGAGTGGTACCTGTTTATAAGAAAACTCTAGCAAAGACATTTCAAACTACAGGCCAGTGTCAATTCTCCCCGCAATTTCAAAGGTATATGAGAAGGCAGTTTACAACAGGTTGAACAGTTTCTTGAACCAGTATGATCTAATTGATAATGAACAACATGGTTTCCATGCTGCTGGTGGATCAACTGTTACATCAGCGTTAGTTTCATTGAGGCAGTAATAAATTCACTAGATAAGGGTTTAAATTCAGCTGGCATCTTCATGGACATGTCCCAGGCATTTGATAATGTAGACCACCGTCAATTAATAACTAAACTTGATAATTTTGGTATTAAAGAAGTCACTCTCAATTTGTTTAAATCATACTTAGAGGAACGTTACAAATTTGTGGAAATATCAACTTTGTTAAAGAATCATCCAAAAAACAAGATCTAATTTATCAAAGATATCATCTGGTGTGGTGTCCCACAGGGATCAATTCTTGGCCCTTTTTTAATATGTTACCTTAAAAATCTTCCAACATCTCTAAATGACCCAGGTAGTAAGTTAAGTATATATGCAGATGATATTAATCTTAACACTTTCAAAACAAAAAGAGACAAAAATGATAAAAGCATAAAGTTATATAAAGATAAAAATTCCAATGCTCAAGTTAAAACTTCAAAACTATTGGGTTTGTTAATAGATGAGGATTTAAGCTGTAATAAACATGTTGAGTATTTAATAAAAAACTAAATTCTGGTACATTCGTCCTATGAACGATGTCATATCTCTGTGAAGGATCAGCCCTTAAAATGATACATTGAATCACATATTAACTATGGAATTAGTATTTATAGTGGGACAACGAAAAAGAATTTAAAAAAGATTTTGAAAGTACAAAAAAAGCAATCAGATTGATACATAAATTAAAAGTACCTGGGGACCGAGCTTTGCTCGGAGAAAATCATTAGTTCACTCTGAAAGTAGACTTAGTATCGGAGATACATAAATCTGTTCCCAAACTCCACATGGCCTCGCCTTTACAACGTCCTACACCATTTCCTACGTCATGGACCTGTTTCCCTCCATTCCCATAGCACTTTAGGATTGTAGATACCTTAATCTAATCGTTATTAACAGTTCCCACACTCCGGACAGCTCGCCTTGACTACTTCCTTCACCACTTCCAACGTAGCGGACCTGTTTTTCTCCCTTCCCATAGCATTTCAGAATTGCAGATACGTTAATCTAATCGTCATAAACAGTTCCCACGCTCCATACTAATCGCCTTGACTACTTCCTTCACCACTTCCTACGTCGCAAACATGTTTCCCTCCCTTCCCATTGCATTTAAAGATTGCAGATACATTAATCTAATCGTCATAAAAAGTTCCCACACTCCGGACAGCTCGCCTTGACTACTTCCTTCACCACTTCCTACGTCGCGGACCTGTTTCCCTCCCTTCCCATTGCATTTAAAGATTGCAGATACCTTAATCTAATCGTCATAAACAGTTCCCACACTCCGGACTACTTCCTTCACCACTTCCTACGTCGCGGACCTGTTTCCCTCCCTTCCCATAGCATTTTAGGATTGCAGATACCCTAATCTAATCGTCATAAACAGTTCCCACACTCCGTACTACTCGCCTTGACTACTTCCTTCACCACTTCCTACATCGCGGACCTGTTTCCCTCCCTTCCCATAGCATTTTAGGATTGCAGATACCCTAATCTTATCGTCATAAACAGTCCCCACACTCCGGACTGCTGGCAAGGAATTAGTCCTTCATTACTTCCTATATCACGGACCTGTTTCCTTCCCTTCCCATAGCATTTAGGATTGCAGATACCTTAATGTATTCGTCATAAACAGCTAGACTTCGCACTGCTACCCTTGACTACAATGTATCGAGTAATCTTAAGTATAATCTTTGCTCAATGTTAACAAGTGATGTTTTTCCTTTTGTACTGTATTTGTAATTTGCTAGTATACTGTGGGTAGTTGGCTTATTATGAACACATGCTACAACTTCAAGTCTTTTGTTTACTTTTTCCTTGTTATTTAATTCGGCCAACATGGTTACCTAGCAACCCATAAGACTAATGTTAAAAAAATGTGATTTTCAGTATCATTTTTCTACGTAATTAGATTTTTGTTGGCAGTTCTAACTGCATGAAACTCGTTTTTAGGCCAAACATAAACTATTTACAAGATTTGAAGAAAATCGTCGGAGCCGTTTTCGAGATCTTTGTGCAAGCAAGCAAACATTGCTCGTATTAGAGTATAGGATATGATATTATTGTATGGTCAAATCCTATTTTAAAGGGATGGGCATTTTTACAGTTCACGCCTTATATATTTTTGAAACAATTAAATATTTTTTTCAATATTGCCGAGACTCAAGAACTACCTGTGCATAATTATAATACAAGGGGTAAAAATTATTTAGTTAAAGAACAACCAAGACTTTAACTTTTATTAAATAAACCTTATATTAAACTATTTTTTTTTTTTTTTAGAAAACTTCCTATGTTTTAAAAAAACAAAAAAAGACAAATCTAAATTTATGAAAAACTCAAGGCATTCTCACTTGACCTTGCACCTACAGTATAGAAGATTTTAGTAATTTCAATTTTAAAAAATGTATAGTATTTTGTAATACTTAACAGTTTATTATTGCTAATTTATGTAGCAATAGACACTATTCATGTATAAAAATCTGTAGGTACTGTGTGAATAAAGACGTTTTTAAATCTTGAATCTATGTAAAATGAAAGGACAATATTTAGTTTAATGTGGTGATTAGCTATGAAAAAGTATATTGTTCGGTCTATACATTGTTCCGACGGCTCCGAGATCGAAACCAATTTTCCTATTTGTCCATAAACGATTTCCTAGTTTGTACATGTACAATAAGCTGCTTTTGACCAGAGTATCAGGTCAGACTGTCAATGGCAAAAAGATTGATACAAGGATTGCGCATTATATTAATTGCTAAGGAAACATTCTATTGGAGTGTTATTATTATAAGGTTTTACATTGTATTTTATGTTTTTTTAACCTAAGTGGTTTTGTAAACCAACTGAATGTTGAATGTTGAAAAACATTATATATTAAGGGAAAAACATAAAATGGTATATTCTGTGTAAAATAAATCCACTAAAATAATATCTATTGGTTTTTTGTGTATTAGATTCTGTTTCTATAGCTCAAGTAACAATGTTTACCTTCACAACTTTTGCTGGTACATCTTCAAACCAGACTCTGTCTTTGGAAGTGAATGAACCAAAGGGGTTGATTCCAAGGCCGATCAGCTCTCCTTTCTCATACAGAAGGAAAGCTCCTTGGTAATCATTACAGTCTGACGTAGGAGTTACTTTATAAAAATAGTGCTTGCCTGGAAAAACGTTAATAGCATTAGTTAACAATGTTATGTATGGTTTATTTTAAGTATAAACTTTTATATGAGTGAAACAAGTTTTTCAGGACAATCGCTGTCATTGTTTGAGAAATGAATTGAATCTGGTTTCAAATATTTGTTTTTAATTGAAAACAAGGCAGAATACGCTGTCCATTGTAACTGGGTATCTTATTTTGAGTAAAACAATTTTTTATATATGTATAATAAATATAAATACTTGTAGCACCGGTCACACGTCCTACAGTAGGCCTACTCTTGATCTTCTCAAAAATAAAATATATTGTAGTACGACTATCCGCAGTACTATCCTGATAATTAGACCAATTCGTATATACCAAGGCAAAAATGTGGTTCGGATTCCACTATAAACTGTAGATCCCTTAGTTGCCATTAGCTGTATGGGCTATTAATTAACAGCTGTGTCTAAGGAATGTCGGCCTTAGTCACTAACAAGACTAAAAGATCACCACTCATCCTACACTCATCTCCATTCATACTTGGCTTAAAATACCTACTTTGTATGGTCGCCATTTCATTGAACATTATCAGTATCAATAGTAAATCACTGTGTTTGTCCTTATTTGATGTTAAACAATAAACTTTATTTGCTTATTATTTATCAAAACAATGTATCCTAACGTATAAACATGAGTGTTACATCATAGATTATCTGTAAACTTATATTTAACACTTTAAAACTTGGTCTCCACACTGAAAGTAGCGCAGGTCGCAAGGTTCGTAATTTAAGTTTCTAGCCGTTATATGGCAGGTCGAGCGGCAGTTCCTTGTCAGTTGTGAGTGGAGTCAGTGAGATCCATTGTGTGTGTGCTCAAAATTCAGCTATTTACCGGTAAGTAATAATTTATAAAACACTTTAATAAATAGGTGTTTTATGTTTTTATACTACAGCATCGGTAGTGAAAAGTAAAGCCACAATGATTAACTGTCTAATGTTGATATTGCTTCAATAAAATATGCTGGTAGACAGGTTTGCTAGCAACCAATATGGCGATCCTGTCATTTTGGGTTATCTCGTAAATAATAATTTTTCATCGTGACGTAGCGCCCGTCAAATAACAAGCGACCGGCGCTACTGTATTGTAACTGGTGCTACTGTAATTGTGAGTGGCTCTACTTTTGTAAATGATGTGACGGAATGATGTGTGTCACAGTTGATCTTGCACATATGTAAAGTGTTTCAACTTGCATTAGCAATTAAAAACAAAAGTTTAAATAAAATATTTTACTTGAAATATTTTTTTATTTCAGTTTGCAAATTTTCACAGTTGATCTTGCACATTATGTAAAGTTTTCCTACTTGCATAAGCAATTAAAAACAAATGTTTCAATAAGATATTTTACTTAAAATATTTTTTATTTCAGTTTGCAAATTCTATCAAAAAAAATTTCTCACCCATATGAATTTTCAGCAAATTAAGAAACATGGAATATATTCAATGAGAAGTATATTTTACTGTCAGCACAAGACATACAAATTGCTCTCGTTTACTGGTCTGGCAATACTGATGAAGTAATCACCATTACTTACTTTGAAATAAAATAACAATATAATATTTTAAACAAAAATGTGGCTATTTATGTCCAAAGTCTTAAAAGATATGAAAAGTTTGATTACCAAGATAGAATTAAAATTGGGAGCTTATGTAAAAAGAAAAGACCATTCAGCTTCAGCTACCGTATACATTTTTCCAGGTATTGTACTAAAAAATTATATTGAGTAGGTACCTGGTTGTAATCATATAGGGACTCATACTTTATAAAGATTATAAAACATAATATAAAATATACAGGTTTACCAACAATAAATCCTGTTTTTAAGCCCCACAGGAAATTATTCAGTTAAAATTTTTTGGTTCAAAAAGAAATTAAAGCTGTAACTTACCCATCCCAATAAAACATCCTTGTTTAGTAAATCCTAAACTTTCAGCTTTGCACTCATCTTTTGGTATGAGAGTCCAATTGCCATCTAATTTCAAGTAAATGTCTTCAGCAACCAGTCCTTTGGGGTCTGGTCGTCCTCCAGCCTTAAGTTTTTCTGCAAATTTACTTCTGCATAAAATATACAATTGATTATGTTGATGAACTATGTTTAATATGTTGTATGTTATTTCTAAATAAATACTAACTAGTAGAACTAGTAGAATCATTAATGGGACCTCCAGTTATTATAAAAAGTAAAAACCGTTTTGTTTCTAACTTCCTAATCCTAGTGTGTAATTGTGAGATATCTTAAAATCTTTGCATTTTGAGGACATGTGACGATTTAACACAGAAGCATCTGTTATACTCTGTCTGAATTTAATGTGCGGTTGAAGGACAAATTTGTTTTCCCCTGTTTTCTCCCTGGCCCCTGCCACCACAACATTAGCCTACAGCTGATTCATACTGTTTATAATTTTACAACAGTTGTCACTTTGTTTACATTTTAGTAGTAAACAACATTGTGATTATACTAATGGTATTTTTTTGCAGTTTAATATTATTCAGTCTATGTTTAATTGATTAGTGTTGATTAGAAATGGCCAAAAGGTGCCAAGATATTACAATTAAAACTAAAAACACAATTTTTAGAGTGTACAATTATTTAAAAAAAGCATTTATTATAAATCTGCAGGATGACACTGACTCTGATGGCTTAAGCGAAGATGATGGTGAATATCTACTTTCCAGTTACAGTAGACTCCCTCTTATCCGGACACCTTTTAACCGGACATCGGTTTAACCGGACTACACTTGGCGGAAATGGCATCTCTTTAACCGAAAAATTTTTATCAGCACATAGGTTCAACCGGACTAGATCGGCAGTACTGAAACGACTGTTCTCGTGGGATAGATTTGAGACCAGTGATAACGTGTCTAAATACAATATGCTATCCTGAATTCAAGTCGAATATCACTGTTTACAGTCCGTTTTAACGAGTTTTTGGGGACGTCGGTTTAACCGGAAATCCCGTTATCCGGACTCCTCGGGACCGGGGCCAGTCCGGATAAGAGGGAGTCTACTGTATGAGAGTGAATGATGTAATGGAACGTCTCCAGTACTTTTTTAACGTCCACATTACAACTAACATTTGTTAAATTTACATCATTGTGTTCATTTTGTGGTTTAATATATGTTTTAAAAATAAAATTAAATTTATATGTTTTTAGGAGATTTGTTTTCTATTTGAGGAGATTTGTTTTCTATTTGGTGTGTACTAAGGCATATTGCCCTTTTATTATTAAGGATTTGAAATATGTATACAATTAGTAAACGATGAAACATGCAAAAGCTTTTATATAGCTGTTACATACAAATGGTTTAATTTGTGTGTATCTCCAAACATAACTCGTTCATTCAAATAGTATGATCAATTTGTTATGTTAGTTTATTCCCAGTAAAAGAAAATTGAATGCTCCTACTTGTCATTTACCTAGCGAGTTTAATGTTGTACACTGATTATTCAGGCATAAAAAGGATAACCCAATGGTTTTCATCCTGATCTGACCTTAGGGCTTCGCTAGAGACATTGACAAAAGTCCTATTACCGACGGTATTAAAATAATAACTAAATAAAGAAGTGAAGAATTGCTTTAGAATTTTGAAACCAGTTCACCACGATATTAACTAATTTAATAATGTATAGTTACATTACCAGAACTGAAATTGTATTTAAAACAATCCATCAAAAGCAAAAATGTTAGTCCAGGATTATGTATATTACATTATAACAAAACTTCTAGTGAAATTAAAATTGATACGTAGATTATTTATTGTAAAAATAAATCTTATTGTTTTATTATGTGTGTAGTTCAATCATAATAAACAATGCTTCCTAAAAAACCTGTCTGCAATATAAAACAGATGATTGTTACGGGGGATTTCAGTGTAGAAAAGGGTAAATGAGTGGGAGATTTACCATGATAGGGAAATCATATGTTGAATTCCAACCGCACAATTATTTTAGACAGACTATAGTAAAGATAATAGTTTTACATGATAAGGAATACAACATGTTTGTATTCTGCTGCTATTGCTCACTAGTCACAAGGGGTTTGGTACAGTGTAAGTCAGTGACAACGATTTTTAGGCCGTATACTTGCAAATTGTGATAGTAATACACAAATCGGATATTTATAAATCACTCCTCCTTCCAGAAACAATTTTTTTTCTGAATATCTTGACATTGCATATTAAAATCTTTTTTTTTTTTAGATTTAGCCAACATGATGATATTTTTGATGGTCTTTTTAGAACCTGCAATTTTCTTTTAGAAAAAGTATAGTTTGTTTTAGTAGAATCCATATAAAACTTGTAAATTGGACTGAAATGAAAATTTTTGACAAACCAATAAAATGGGTGCTTCAACTTGGTTAATCATTTTTCCTTACGTCCTGGTAAAAAATAGGATAAAAGACTTCCCCACATTTTAAGCTTTAAAATGGTTAGTTATAACACATTTAGTGAAAGTAGTGTGCAAAAGGTAGATCTATAATTATAAGTATACTTCTAGAAAACGTGTAAAATGTAATCTTTTAGTAGGCCTACAACTTAAAGTAGTTGTTGTATCCAAATGTCCTATAATCCAACAAGGTCTTGGGTCAGATCTCTGAGATACTACTATTGATCATGTGTTACACTAAAAGAAAGAAATACTGACAGCAATGTCCTAATATTTACCGGGACTCATGAAGAGCACAGAAGTGTACCATAAAGGGGTGTTCCAATAGTTGCCACTTGTATACATTGGTTTGTCATCATATGAGTACAAGCTAAAGTAAGGTTTCATACCCTTAGACTCTGCACGCTTGTCCAGATCTTCTTTGATGTACTGTTACAAAGAAATTAATACATTTTTACCTAGTGTACTATGATAAAGATGTCTAGTACATGTAAAATCAAATAGCTATGTAGTATAACAACTAAAAATAACGCTTTTTTTGCTTTTAATCAGTAAAATCTTGAAGAAATAATTTATACCGGTACCGTAGTTTTGAAACATTATAAATACTTACAAAGTAAAATTCTACTTTGATTGTTTTCATCAATGGTACAAAAAAAAGCATCAATTTTACTTCGTTCTGAATTGTATGTTTTTATTCCTCAGGTATATTATTGAGGAATTGTTTTTTTATAAATATGTTTTATAGAGTGTTATAATTCTAAAAAATGTTTTCCATTAGTAATTAAATAATTGGAGATATCAAAGTTTATTTTGGTATCTTAAAACCAGATATTTCTAAAATCAGACAAATTGTTAAGTATCCAGCTCTATACTTGTCCACACACAATCACACCAAAATAGGAACACACATAACTCTCAAAACAAAATATTTTAAGCTCACAAAGAACTATTTTTACTTGTAGAACAAAATAATTTGTTGTACTAACTGCTGTTCGCAGACCAGCGATATTTCCGTGAGTGTCAAACAAGACTGAAACTCTAGGGTCATTTGGATAGGAATATAAGTCCACATTTAGGAACTCATCATGGGACATTTTTACATATTCAGGGGCTGCATCTCCTACTGTGAGGGGAATTTTGTAGAAGCCATCCCACAAAGCATATTTCACTGAAAAACAAAAGAATTTTATGAAAACCTTGTTGGTATTCAAAAACTATAGCCAATGCATTTTAACACTTTTTTTTATCAAAACATTACCTCAAATACAATGGAATATCTCTATTCACACTTACATTCATATTCACTTCCTACCAAATTAATATTCCTACCATTTTAAATTTTCATTATTACAGGAATTAAAATTTTTGTCTTAAAATTGATTTAGTTTTTCATGGTATGTACACTTTTAGCCAATTCCCTATAGGAAAGTAGCTATTACCGTAGGTGGCACGGTAAGACCTAGACCCGGGAATGATTTACTTTTCGATTTTGATGTCCCCAGAGGCCAAAAACGCTATTTGTTGAAATTTGTATATATATGTATACATATATTATATATATACATTATATCTATATATATAGCCTTACCGATATATTTGTGTCCGTGAAAGCGATAACTTGAGTAATTTTTGTCTGATTTTGATGAAATTTGGGTCAAAGGTGGGATAAACTTGAATTAGTTCACAAACCAGTATTATCAGACCATGGGAACGGGGTGTTTTATGGGGTAAAAATTGGTTTTCTCATTTTTGACCCTCAAAACACAAAATTTCCCAATTTTTGGCTAGACCTTTTTAAAGAGCTTAAAAACCAAACAATTTAGTATATCAAAGTGTTTTTGTACGGTTATTGGTTACGGAGAATTTTCAAAAAATTTTAAATTAAAAATTCCCATGTTATTCCACAGAAAACATACTACTGACAGGCAAAGCTCCCTCAAAGTACTTAACGCTTTTTACCATGCGGTTGGCATTCTGGGTTATAGTAGTATGTTTTCTGTGGTTATTCTTAGGGAGAATATTGTAAAATGTTGTAGTTTGCTTGTTTATGGATATATTTTGATCAATTTGGCAAATTTATTTATTTTATACTAAGTTATTAATATTTGACTAAAAATCACACTTTATTATAGTTTCCTTGGTGCAGCAAACCTAGGTAGGTACTCGTTAAACCTAATGTTATTTAAATAGATTTAATTGAAAATCAATTAGGACAAATGGAAATTCGCTTAGTCAGCAGGTTTGCTGCATCGGGGGTATATTTGTATTGAATGCATTGTAAGACTGTAAACCAAGAATGATTCTCTTATTTTACGGTATTTCTTTTCAATGGGGATTTAACTTGGTTTTTAGTTGATATATTTTAACTATAGGTATTCTAAATCCATTTTCTTAAAACATAAAGTACCGGTAACATTAAATTCATTTTATTTCAGTTAAACTTCTAAATTGTTGTTTGTGGAAAGATATGACAGGCATTAAATAAAAGGGCTCATGAGATAACAGCTGAAACCTATAGCTCTGTAAAATGAACTCACCACGTAAATTTTCCCATTTGGCGTATGCACCTGAAACAAAAGGTAAAACTAATTTTTAGTTCAATAACCTAGGTAAGGTGGGAGGACTACTAAAAATCACAGAATTGTTATTCCAATCCAATCCAATGCAATTTTTTTCTTTTTTGTATATTTTTCAAAGTCTCCGTAGCCAGTTTTCACAATAGGTAGTCTGGTAACTCCAGAATATGCTAGTGTTGACAACAAAACTCCCTGCCATTCAAAAACTGATTTTATGTTTTCAGATGTGTTTACTGTTTATAGTGTAGTTTATTTTTATTCTTTTAGAGTGGATCATTTTTTCTGATTTAAAAGAGTTAAAAGATGGAGGGACATGAAAAAGACTAAAAGTGTACTTTTAGGATAATAAGGGTAATAAAAGTCCTTTGGGGAGTTTTTATTTTTTTATTTTTATTATGAAGTTTTCATTTATGAAATCCTATTAATTTAAAATTTCAGATAATTTTCAAACTAACTGTGTTACCATCATACCAATTATTTGCAGATGTAAATGAAACAATAAGGTACGTACCTTTATTAGACGTTTAGAAGTAAAAGAGACACAGTTTACCCTCCATGGGCACCATATTCAACACTGGAGTAGGAGTTTGGCCCTCTAATAAAAAATGTTGTGTTTCGTATCTTATTTACTACTTTGGTCACAAAACTTAGGCGGTTTCAGGAAACACTTTGACGTTCTTGGACCTAAAAATATGTTCATCTTTCCATAGCACGAAACAGCTGTAGTTTAATAAAATTATTAAGGACTAAACTTTATCAGCGACACGGAAAAATTTTAAAAACGAAATAATTTAATCTATATATTAATAGGCAAGCATGTTTCTTTAAAACCTTTTTTCTCAGCTCGTGTGCATCGTAGGGAAAATCTACGCATACTGTTAGAAAGCTATTTTCCTGTAGGTGTGCAGAATCCCTTTATAAATTAAAATAGGCTAAAAAATAAGCACAAAAAATGAATTTAAAATTTTGAAAAATTTAACATGGATATTATGAGTTGCCATGCTGGTGACGAAATAACAACGAAATATAAACAGAAAATCAAAACAAATGAAGGAAACTCCAATCACATGTTCTATTCAAAGTGTGGAATGAAAATAAAGAAGTCTGTACATTAAATATTTTTGGTCGAGTTTCGACCACTGGACGACCTCTAGTTAATAATTAATAGGTAATTTAATTTGTGTATCAAAATACAAATTTTCCTGAGGTAATGACTGTCACCATAATCACGTTTTTAGGGTTATAAGTCCCTAATTCAAAAATTTAATCAAAATCATTCTGCTGGATTTCCAGATACCTATGTATTACAGACAGACAGACAAACAGACATAGCTCGTATTAGAATATAGGATAGGATAAAATAAGACACTTATTTGTATTTGTGTACTTACGTACCAGTGGAACAGATGAAGATAGTAAACAGAATTGATATTAAGTGGGCATTAATGTTTGACATTGTTATAAACTACTTTTAGGAGCAAGATGCAATACAAAGCAATAAGACGTAACTGATGGGTTGAGGGTCAGTCAAAGTCAGTCTAAAGATGACTCAAGTTCATTATCCAATTGACTTCTCTGTTATCTCTCCATGACCAGCAATAAACTGCTAGTCTTGTTTTTGTGTTTTTGTTTATTAGTAATGGACTAGTGAACTTCACACTAACTACGCTTGCTACAAAACATCCTAAAACTGTCAAAGTCAGATAACTATATAGAAAAATATAAATAATTGTGGCTGGAGTGGTTTATCTGATTGTTCACTTAAAGATAACTCTAATTGCAACTGTATAATTAACAAATAAGTTTAATTTGAGCTCAAACCAAGTAATGTGATGCCATAGCCTATATAGTTATTCCTTCACTTTCTGATTAAAATCATATGGAAAATAAACAAAAGCTTGTTGAGAAAAGTATGCTTTTCCAGAATGGAAGCTTATTCAATTAAACATTTTTCTTTAAGTCAGGGGCTATATAAAACCCCTTTCTGTGCTAGAGAATTTTTTCTGAGTCTCAGGCGAGGCCATGTGTTCTTTAACACGTTCACTGCGGGCCATCAAATGGCAGGCGTAGCCTCAGCGCGGCGCAGCCCGCAGCGTCGAACAAACCCGATTGCCGGGTGTTTGGCTCTCATATTTCGGTATGACGAATGGAAAATAACGTGCGGTGATGTCCTGTTTTATAACCAGAATCGACGTAGTTTGCCAAACACTCACATACAGCAGCACTGCTTGGAACGTAGCCGGTCCCATCGTATTGCCAATTGGAGGGAGAAAGACGGGACAACAAGTTGATTTTTAAGTTTGCCAGACGGGGATTTTATAGGGAAATTTTACTACCAACCTACAACACAACAAAAAGCAAGTCACCCACTACACGCTAACGTGGAATTGGTCTGCCTTCGACCGACGCTAGAGCAAAAACGATGATATACGAAAGGCATTGCCGAGCGTATCCGATCGGTTACGGCAGCGTCTGAACAGCGCTCGGCCTGTATCCGATCGGATACGCCCGCAGTGAACGTGTTAATCATAAAAATGCATCAACAATGTCTTTTTACAGTACTAATACTGTATACTTTCAAAGGCACACACGCCTGACTGAAATGTAAATACCCCCGCAGCAAACCTGCAGACTAAGCAAATTTCCATTTGCCTGATTGGATTTACACTAAAATATATCCTTAATACCCCCGCCGCAGCAAACCTGCAGACTAAGCGAATTTCAACTTGTCTGATTACATTTTACCTACTAAAATATTTCCATAAATAAGACATATTTATTCCCAATTTAATTATAGATTTAATGAGTGCTTAGGTTTGCTGCTACGGGGAAGGTAAAAAGTGTTTTGTGACCATACGTCAATAGTATAGGATGAAATAAATAAATTTGCCAAATTTTATCAATATATGTCCATAAACAAGTAAACTACAACAGTTTTCATTTTCTCCATAAGAATAACATGGGAATTTTTAGTTACACTATTTTTGAATTTTCTCCGTGACCGTTAGGCATACAACAGCGCTTCAATAGGTATACTAAATTATTTCATTTTTTAAGCTCTTCAAAACGGTGTAGAAAGAAATTGCAAAATTGTTTGTTTTAGGGTCAAAATGGGAAAACCCCATTTTTACCCCATAAAACCCATAGTACCAAATTTCATCAAAATCGGATCATTTTTGCTCGAGTTATCGCGCTAACAGACACATATATATATATATATATATATATATATATATATGAATTTGAACGGATGGTTTTTTTGGCCTCTAGGGACCTCAAAACGAAAAATTAAATCGGTCCCGGGTCCAGGTCTTACCATGAGTACTACGGTAATAGCTTATTCCCTATAAGGGAAATTCACTAAAAATATTAAATTTGTTCCCTATTTAAATAGCATTAGTTTAATGAGTAGGCTACTTTGTTTTGCTGTAACAGGGAGGATAACATTTTTTGTGAAATTTTAATATCTAGTTTATTATGAAATAAATGCATTTTTTCAAATTTGATCAAAATATGTTCATAAACAAGCAAACTACAACAGTTTACTTATTCTCCATAAAAATAACATATGGGGATTTTAAATTTACAACTTTTTGGAATTTTCTACATAACCAATAGGCGCATAATAAAGCTTCAATATATACTAAATATTTTTTTTAAGCTGTACAAAATTGTTCGGAAAGATATTGTAATCTTTTATGTTTTTAGGATCAAAAATGTGAAAAACCAATTTTTACCCCATACAACCCCCCATAAACCCCTGTTCCCATAGTCCAATCATGCTGGTTCGTAAACTCGTTCGAATAAATGTAGGTTTACACGTTTATACCAAATTTAATCAAAATTGGATAATTTTTGCTCGAGTTATCGTGCTAACGGAAATATATGTATATGATTTTGAACGGATGGTGTTTTTGGCCTATAGGGACCTCAAAACGTAAAAGTAAATTTGTCCTGGATCCAGGTGTTACCATGAGTACTACAGTAATAGCTTATTCCGTATATGGGAAATTCTCTAAAAAAAAGTAGGGTACATAAACACAATGTAAATGTATATTATTTCAACATAATGATTTTATGAAATTAAAATTCAGAGGATTATTTTTATACATGTGAAGTGAAAGCAAACTGTTGATTACTATGATTTCTTTTTTGCTTAAAGTATACCTTTGAGTTTTGTCATTTTCTCCTTACTGTCATTAATCCTTATCTTTAAAAATATAACAAGAAAAGTTAAAACCACATGTATAAAACCATTTATATATGTATCCATATGTTTTGTCAAAATAAACTATTTTCAAAACAGAAGATGATACAAATTTATTCAAAGTTTAGTGATTGAAATTTCTCAGGAGAATGGCCCTTCACTCATTCTGTGGGATCTTGACCCTCCAAGTGGGCGTTGCCATCATAGCTGTTGTTTTTTGGGTAAGCAAAATGAGCTATCCAAATGTAAAAGTAGCAAAAATATACTTGATAATGCGTTGTTTGCTCAGCTAATTTAGAAAAGTTGCATCACCTACCATTTCACAATACTACCTTTATTGAAGCTCTTTTAACCTATGCTAAGTAATGCCTTTTGTAATGTCTTGTTTGTTTACAAGAGAAACCTTATTAATTCATTATTCTGATTTTAGAAGAGTCTTTATCATTAGTATATGATTTTACTTTACTGGTATACTTTTTATTTTAAGAAAGTTAATTCATACAATTAAGAAGATTTTTCACAAAAAAATTTAGTACGGTGATATTTGAGTATTTTTTTTGTCTACAACCCAAACCCTTAGATAAGAGGCTACATACAATATCGTTGGAAATTAAATTAATGTTATGAGCACTGTTCTCAATTAAATTTATGTCATAATATGTTTCAGATGATAGCAACACTAACATTTGTTGTAAATTTTTTTGAATTCTTCAATAGTGATGCTTGTGAGTAAACTATTTAAAACTTTCCTAACTTGTAATGATAACTAATTTATTTATAATCTTAATTTATTTTCAAACGGATGGACACAGGGAAAATGACTATGAATACTTTACGAACTACAGGATATGAATTTGGGGTATTGTTAGTATAATGTTTAGGGGTCTCGATCCCACAGCCTTAATCCAATCGCAGTATTTCAGGATTTATCTAACCCAATCCCAGGATCCCTGGGTCAACTCTTAAGCCATTTCAGAGAAAAATTCAAAGCCATTTCTGAAACCCAATCTTTAACGCAAATATTGCCGCTCAGCTGTTTAAGAAAAATCATAACAAAGCAACCCACATTAGACAATTAATTAATTTAGACGATTGCAGTCTTATCAATCCAGAAACCCATGGTAAAAGCTCTTAAAATCTTTTGTAATTCTTCTTTTTAAGGAATACTGAATTTCTCCTGATGACATGTCATGATAATTTGTGAGCACCATTTGATTGAAATTAATATTGTCAGAGTGAATTATTGACAGAGAGTATTTGGAGGTATACACTTGTGGATAAACTTGCAATCAATCCTCTTAACTATTAGAGAAGGTATTATGATGATTTTATAAGCACAAAATATTACTTTTTCATAATAATGAACAAATGAATAACAATTTATCCTGTGATGGGAATGTTTAAATCAGATTTTTTTTCTTGTTTCAGTTCCTGTCTATGCTCTCACCATCTCAACTTTTGTAATTCTTCTCATGTTGGCTGGGTTGATTGCATTCTTCTCAGCTTATAATGTAAGTTACCCAATACTAGTTGAAGTAACTCCATGATAAATGATTTTAGTTACCGTAGGTACCCAACTACTAAAACATTTCATTTTTATTTTTGTGCATTCATTATTCGTATATGTTAATAATAAACAAATGATTGTTCATTGTTTCAACTGTTGATATCCTAACAACATTTTATGAATTTAGAATATTGTGTTCATATAGTTGTCAATTCAAAGTTCTGATAAAATATAAGTAAGCAAATTATGTTATAAAAGGACTTCAGTAGGGACTGTCAATTGGATTGATATATTTTACTTTCATTCTAAAGGTATACATTGTGCTAATAAAAAAAAAAACACTCCTAACACAATTTTAATCAAGTAGACATCATAGTTATGTAAGTTAGGAGTGCTGTATTAGACAAAAAATGAGGTCAAATACATCAGCTCGGTTGGCACAATATTGGAGTACTCAGCTGACTTAGACTGAATGACTACTGTCATATGATACAACAACTTGTTATTTTGTAAACAGCTCAGTAATGAGGCTTGTAAAATCCAATGAAAATCACTTACTTTTTATACCTTATGTGTTTAGTATTATTTACCATATACTATCACCTAATATGAGCCACTATATAGATAAACAAGTTTTTAGATCGTTTTAGCTAATTTCCCATATAGGGAATAAGCCATTACCATAGGTCTCAGTGGTAAGATCTAGACTCGGGACCGATTTACTTCTATTGTTTTGAGATCCCCAGATATACATATACATGTATGAATTTGAACGGAGGTTTTTTTTGCCTCTGAGGACCTCAAAACGAATATGTGTCCGTTAGCACGATAACTCAAGCAAAAGTGATCCAATTTTGATGAAATTTAGGACAAACGTGTAGGCTAAATCTACATTTATTCAAACAAGCTCGCGAACCACCATGATCGGACAATGGGAACTAGGGTTTATAGGGGGATTTTATGGGGTGAAAATGGGGTTTACCAATTTTTACTTTTAAAATATAAAATAATAAAATTTCTTTCCAAACCATTTTGTAGAGCTCCAAAAAGGAATAATTTAGTATATTGAAGCGTTGTTGTGTGCCTTACGGTTAAAGATAACATTTATTAAAAAAAATTTTAATTTAAAATTGCCATGTTATTCTTAGGGAGAATAAATAAACTGGTAGTTTGCTTGTTTATAGATATACAGGGTGGCTGAAAATTAACTTGCACCCCCACTTAACTTTTCAACCGTTTGAGATATTTGAAATCGGTTTGCGGCAACCTTCTTAGATATGAGGGGCTATAATAATTATGGTCAATTTTGAAAATTTTGCCCTTAGGGGTAGCAGGGGTAGGGGGTAGCTCAAAATTTTCAAATGACAACCATAGTCGAGTTTGGTATCATTTTACAGGTCTTGACAAAACATAACGAATAACATAAAGAAAATATAAATCGGACCATTAATAACAAAATGGCAGCTAAAAATAATTGAGACAATGGTTATTGAAAGTAATTTTGAACTGCCATTTTGTTATTAATGGTCCGATTTCTATTTTCTTTATTCTATTTTCTTTTCTGTATACCCAGTCAAAATGAAGTACTTACTAAACTACTTACCAAAATCTCCTTTCTAAACTAATAACTTTTTAAGCAACAGTTTACATTCCATTATTAACCGGTTTTATAGACAATAATTCCATATGACTTGGTTACTATAAATATTAAATAGCAAGCCAGCAGACGCACAGGCAGCACTTGTCTATGTCTGCTGAATTTCATATAATCGATTGAATTAATTTGTACAGAAATGTTCTTTTTTATTCTTAGTCTTAGTTTTATTTCGTAAGTATATTATGTATTAAAAAGTATGTTTTGTTTTCTGTATATATTATGTGGAAATAAACACATTTCATTCATTCATTCATTTATTCATTCATTCATTCATTCATTCATTTCATTCATTCATTCATACTACTATACAATGATCTGACGTGGTGCGGTGTTGATATCTTAAGAAATGTAGAAAAAAGTAGGGGGAGAACTCATTTAAAACTCACCCTATATGAATTCAAACGGATGGTGTTTTTGGGCTCTAGGGACCTCAAAACAAAAAAGTAAATTGTTTCCAGGTCCAGGTCTTACCATGAGTACTACAGTAATAGCTTTATTCCCTATATGGGAAATTTGCTAAAAACACACCTCATTACCTTCCCTGAAGCAGCAAACATAAGAACTCATTAAAATTTATGTTATTTAAATAGGAAATAAACCTTACTCTGACAGTTTTAAGGGGATTGTTTTAGTGGAATCTAGCCAGGTAAATGGAAATTTGCATAGTCTGCAGGTTTGCTGCGGCGGGGGTATTTAAATTTTATATTAGTAGGTAGCTTATTTTCCTTTTGATTCTGGAGATCCTTGAGGCAATTTATAATTGTTAAAAAATAATTAATATAGGTAAATTACGTGAACCATAGAAGTTTGATTAAAAAATAACTTACATTTATACATATCACAGCCAATATAATTCGTCACTTCCTGAAGACCTGTACATACATTTTTGGGTCTATATTTTGATAATATGTTAGAAATTTCAATTTGTACCTGGTAAACTTATAATTATTACAATGCGATATGATTCCCACCTCTAACAAAATATAATGATCAACATTAACTAAAAGTAGCCTATTTAAATAGGTAGTTATTTGTGTAACTAGTGGGCGAAGTGCACACAAGAGAAATGTTTACTTACGAGCCTTAGGAGCCTTAGGAGTGTGGAAAGTTTCTTGAGTGCAGCAAAGGCAGTTTGCACTCGTGTTACACATTATATTTTTCCTACAGTTACTATAAATCATATAGGTAAATAATTAGTCTTTCAAACACTGTAAAACACGTTTTTAGTCCAAACATTGAACAAAATGGGAAACGCTGCACCAGCTGATCCAAGTCGTAATATCTTTTAAGTGCTGCCAACTTATTTTCAAGCATACACGGATTACGTGCATAATAAAAGGACACTGTTTTGTGTTCTTTCGTTTGGTGGGAATACTGGTAAAGTAAAAACTGTGCACCAAAGTAAGGCTTTCTGTACTATAATCTGTGCAAGGAAGGATTTAAAACTGGTTAGGTAGTTCGGTTGAAAAAGGGATGTTACTTTATTGTAGTAAGTATAAATATACTGGTAATAATAATGTATGTATGTTTTCAGGAGAGCAACTCCCTGTGTATGACGGGGGTGGCGCTCACTTGTCTGATAACAGTTGTGTGGGTCATCATTTCTTCCCTTTCCTTTTACAATGATCATTCCATTCTCAAGTAAGTCTCCATACGAGATACCATTGAACATTAATATACCATTATATTTTATGGTTATGATATGCATGATATATGGCAGGATTGTGATAGTTACCACTATATAGCCACAGGAGGATTGGAATTATGTAGGCTACTATAAATAGAGGGTACTTACGTATTAAACGGAGGCCACATTTTGTCAGCGCGCTGCAGCGGTTATGTTAGGTTGGGTTATCGTAAATATTATGTGTGTAGGACTTTCCTCGCTTCGTTATGAATTGATACCAGACGAGTTATACTTTCTATTATGATAACCCAACCTAACATAACCGCCGCAGCGCGCTGACAAAATGTGGCCTCCGTTTAATACGTAAGTACCAAATAGAGAGTGAAAATTCTAAGTTCTCATATTTAACACTGTAAGGTGTTCTGGGCTGAGACATAGGTATTTTTATAATGTCCCTGAGTTTTTAAGTTTACAAAATTATTATAAGAGTTTTAAGAGTATAGCGTCACATTAATCTTTAACTATTCTACATACATCTCTATACACAGTACAGTAGTTCTTTATTGTATACTGTATTTATTGATATACGTACCGTAATTATTTTAATTGTAATGTACAGTACTGTTTATTCCCTATGTTTACTACTGTATTAAATAAACACTGTATTTTACTTTATAAAGCATTTTTCACTTTTCCCTAGCTATCATTATGTATAAACAACAATATGTTCTGTAATCCGAACTATTCAATAGTCCGAACTACCCCCGGTCCCAATATAGTTCGGATTAAAGAGGTTCTACTGTACTATTTAACTATTTAACATTCTAAACTACAAATACCGTATTGAAACAAAAATTACTTTTTCAGATTTGTTTGTATACAGAATCGCTGTCCAGAGACTTTTTGGTTAGCCCCTCTAAAATACAGACTGTCACACAAACAAGAAGAACATATTGATGAAGAACAAGATGATTCGTTTACTGATCCCAGTGAAGATTCCAAGCAACTTAAGAGAAAGAGAAGTGTTGACAGTCATATGATTGTACAGCTTTCACTTGAATATGATGACTGGCTCAGAAAAAGAAGAGATACAAATAATAATGCAATAGTTGGTGACAACAATGATCCTGGAGATACAAATGACACCGAAGTCTACAAAAGTCGCTACATATTCGGCATGCCTCTGATTGGTGCTGTCGTTCTCTTCATATGCAATTTTTGTGAGTGCTGATCAATATTATTGTTGTAAAATAGTGGCAATCCATAATCATGACAGTTCTCCAAATCAGACCCAGCTGTCCTTGATCAATTTACGCTATTAACAATAATCCTGGCTAAAAAAATCAGCTGGTCTTCGTAAGCAACAAAGCTACATTAGTCACCTCATTCCATTCAATTCACTCTCCGTTTTCATTCATATAGAGAATGGCTAGATTGCAGTTGTATATCTATCTTAGTTGGTAATAACCAAGATAATCCTAAATTAGCACACTATAACCATTAAGCTATATCTTAAACATTGTTCAACTTAGAGACAAAATCACAGGGTGGCTATTTTTTTGTTTTCACACATCTTGATTGAGCGATCCAGGTGAAATTCTAAATTAATTAAAGCATCAATTAATTAAAAGGTCAGCATTCCCTAATGCTTAAAAAATTAAGCACACAATTTAATCCAATATTTAAAAATACTAGTGTCCCTGTTGCTCGAAATCGAGCAATTTCTAAGTATTACAGGCGTTATTTTAAAACAAATAACAGTAATAATTTTTGATGACTTTAAAAGATTCGACTCAAAGATTATGGAATACTCAAGTTGTACATAACAGATCGATATAATCAAAATTTTTTGTAAAAATATCTTATCATTTTTCAAAAGCAGTTTTTTTTAGCGTTTTCTACATATAGCCTTACTCATAGCCGCATTAGGTTGTCCATAATAACGATAATATATATATAAAAAAAACACACATTATTTCTATTTCTTCTCCTTGGTGGTGTTTTATGACTTTTTTATGATTCCATAGTTTGCAAATCGGCTCTTTCAATGATTACTAAGAAATGCAGCACAGTGTTAATTCAGTTTTATTTTTAGTATAACCATTTATCCAGGCTCTCTCGTTTTTTCCATTGTAATATTTACGCCAACCTAAATTCAAATAGTAAATATGTCTTTCATTTCAACCAAGTCAGTAAATGTTTGTAGCAAACTGTTAAATTAGCAAACTTATTGACTGTTAAAAATTAACATAATTTCTTCTTCTCACTTTTAATTTCTGCCAACAGCTGGAGTTGCATAACAATTTTTGTTTCCCATGTTAATCTTATGGAGAAATACGAAACTTTAAAGGACCCCAGGGCCTCAGTCTCTGATTATTTCCCTAAAAAGAAAGTTTCCTGCACAACTTCACGTTAAGCTCTTTCCAATGACACCAAAAACATGTCAATCGGTTCAGTAGTTTTGGAGGAGTAATTGTCACAAAAAACATGCTTGCGTATTAAATAAGTATAGATAACATAAAGATAACGTAAAAGGTTATGTGGCATTTTTCAGTCCTTTTCCTGTTCTCAATCTTGGTCTTGTGGAGCTATGGGCAAGAGCTGGCCTGGACAAATTCATATCTACGAGATATACCTGACTACACAACTACTTGAGTAGCTCGGCATAGCAAAAGTATGAGGCTCTCAACTTCAACTTTCCCCCCAATTGTTAATTACTACTACTAAATTGTAAATATTTAAATATTTAAAATTGTATTTAGAAAATTGATAATTTAGGTTTTTTAAATGCTGTTGATTGATTTAAAGTAGAACACCGTTTGAAGAAGCTTTAAGTGGCCAACAAAAACAATGTATACATTGCTGACATCCATAATTAAAAATAATTTGCATACATTTATTGATCCTAACCAGTAGAAATCCAATGATCTGATTCATCTATTATCCGAATTGCTTTTGGAAATACTGTAATTTAAAAACTTAAAACCACAGCAATAAGAATCACCATTAAGAAGGCAGAAGCCGTGATTGCCGCGAAATCCAAAACCTCTCTTGCAATCCTGTTGACATAATATCGTCCCGCGCGGTCACGGAAACATTGTCATAGTATTTTGGGATCGCGGCAAAATGTAAAATCCCACAGTCATACAGACATCATCATTGTCTCCCACAGTTATGGAAAGAACGTTGTTGTCTTCCGTCATCGGGATAAAATGTTTAATATATCCCTCGGTCGTTCATTGTCTCAAGTGATCACGGAAACATCGACATCGTTTTCCATAATAGCAGCAAAATCTTTAACATCTTCCGCGGTCTTGTAGACATCATCATTATCTCTCAAAGTCATGAAAAATCTTAATCGTACTCCGCAATCGCGATAAGAGCGTAAACTTTCCAATCGCAATAGTAAAAGCTTGAGATGACTCGACCCGTATTTTCCTTCAAATACCCTGAATTTTGGTAAAAGTCAGATGGTATTCGAATTTTTGATTATCCAAATGGGGTCCGATCCCAATTGGTTCGTATAGACTTGAAAAGACCGTTAAATTACACTTGATAAGATTTATTTTACTCAAAGCTTTGTCAAAGATGCTCTACGACAGTCAAATTATGTTAAAGCTTGAGTTAAGTTTAATATTATAAAAGTATAGCAAGTATAGCTGACATGTTTTGAGATACATAAATGACTTTACTCTTATTAGCCCAGGCAAATTAGACATATGCTCCCCAAAAAATCGTCTAAAGCTGGAAAGTGTTTTAATACCTTTTGGGGGTCCCAAATAAGACCCCTGTGAGTTTGCGACGGATTCTGACGTCTGCTTAAGTTTTGGGAGTCGAAAAACTATGAAAATTTCGCACTTTTTTCAGTTTTTCGCTTATAACTCCTAAATAATGAATCCTAAGGAAAATTTTGTTCAAAGGTGTCTTTTAGTGCATTAAATTCCGCGTCGATTGATGTTAAATACGTCAAAATCAGCCGAACCGTTTAGGCGCTGTAGCTTTTCAAAGTTGGGATATTTTCATCAACATGGCCAAAAGGTTGATTATCTGACCAGTTTTCGGCTTACAACTCCTAAACGATGCATGCTATACAAAAATGCACCTGTAGTTAGTTTGGAAAACACAAAATTCTGCGTATAATGTTTTTTCCTACTTTGTATGGTCGCCATTTCATTAAAAAAAGTTTAAAGTTAAAGTTAGGAAATTTTACTAAAATTGGTAACAACATAGATCCTGTCCTTAAATGGATTATGAATTCTTAGATAGTGGTTCTATGAATTATTATCACTAGTGTGACGTCATGGATCCTGCAGCATGGCCTATGAACAAGTAAGTGTTCATGAGAGCAACATCTTACTGTGGAGAGCTTTACGTCACACTAGTGGATAGATTCACTGCCATATCCCCTATGTTTTAGCGAATTTTTCCTATAGGGAATAAGCTATTACCATAGTACTTATGGTAAGACCTGGACCCGGGACCGATTTACTTTTTCGTTTTGAGGTCCCTAGAGATCAAAAACACCATCCGTTCAATTTCATATATATATATATATATTTATATGAAAAATAGAAAAATAGGGCTACTATATATGAATAAAGATTAAACATTAATAAACTTAGTACCCAAGTAAAATTATTTATTAAAATATTTACTGACTATAGTTTCGTCTCTAAGACTTTGAAAATGGCCTTAGAGCCGAAACTATAGTCAGTAAATATTAAATATTAGTCAGTAAATATTTTAATAAATAATTTTACTTGGGTACTAAGTTTATTAATGTTTAATCTTTATTCATATATATATTTATATATATGGTGGATCTTGCCTCGGATGCCTCTCTCTTATCTATACTATTATAAAAAAGAGGTGGTTGCTGTATGTATGGGAAAAGTAAACGCAAAAAATACTGGTCGGATCGGGCTGAAATTCGGCATGATGATAGCTCATATTCCCGATTAACATATAGGCATATTTTTATCCCAAAAATCCTTCCGGGCTCCGCCCCAGTGGCTCTGGAGTTTCCCATGTTAACCTTATGAGAAATGGAATTAATGAATCTTAACAGCTGTTTCAATTAAACAAGTTGGTTCTGTTCTATGATGTTCAATAGCATTAAAGTTACAAGGATTACCAACAGGGTGCAGCACTAGCACTATTATTTCTTTTACATTTATGACAACAGCTAATTTGCAACCAAAAGGTGAGTGAGCGTAGCGAACGAACTTCAACCTGGAGGCGAGTGAGCGTAGCGAACGAGCTAACCCGAAGGCAAGTGAGCGTAGCGAACGAGCTAACCTGAAGGAAAGTGAGCGCAGCGAACGAGCTCCAACCTAAAGGTGAGTGAGCGTAGCGAACGAACTTCAACCAGGACGTGATTGAGCCATGCAAACTAGATCATCTTGAAAATTAAGAAGTTAAACGGGGCAAAGCCCGCGGGTTACAGCTAGTATATTTATATATGTGCCCGTTAGCGCGATAACTCGAGCAAAAATCATCCGATTTTGATTAAATTTGGTACAAACGTGTAAACATACGTTTATTCAAACGAGTACGCGAACCAGTATGATCGGACTATGGAAACAATGCTTCCAAATGCTTGCCAAATGCTTGCCTCCTTCAAGTCGCCGAGACTGCGTCACATTCAAAGGGTGACATTACAGTGCTTATGGGTGGGACCAATGATACTCTACGTAAAGATCTATCCCCTCTCTACTCTGGTGTGGAAAAAAAGCTGCAAGACATCAGTGCAAATTCGCCTGTGGTTATAACAACAATACCAAGAAGATATGATTTGCATCAAAATGACTCCCTTCACAATGAAATTGACCTTTTAAATAACTACCTTAAAGAACTAGTGGCCCGGCTTGACAATGTATATATTATTGACGTTGATAATTTAAAGAGGTTTCACTTCACGAAGCATGGTCTCCATATTAATAATAGAGGCAAAAATTTCTTAGTTCATCTGATATTTAATACAATTAAAAAAATTCAACCAAACTTATTTCATAGTAAAAAAGAATTGAACACAAACATAACTGTCACAGATATGCACATGTCGGAAGTCATTAAGAAGTATGGAGGCTGTAAAACTGTAGGCTTTGCACACTCTATCTCAGCTGACTTTAGCGATCCTCGCCATATGTCTGCTGGAGTGGCTGTAGTTTTCAAAAAACATTTTGGTAAACCTAGTCCTGAACAACGTCTAACTGAACATCTAGCCTTACAAGAAAATCAAGGTACTTTCATATACAGCCTCATCACTAAAGGCAAATACTACGGTAAACCCAAAATTTTTGATTATGATACAGCTTTTAAAAATTTGACCCAGGATTTCAAAAGAAAAGGTCTAAATCACTTAATTTGTTCACCAATTGGATGTGTGCGAGACAGGATTGAGCTCTACCACTTTATCACCAACCTAAAAAACTTTCAACAGGAAACTAAGGCTACGGTTACTATTGTGTCGTACTATCAAAAATCTCACCGACAACTAAGAAACGGTTTGGCACATGAAGAATTTCAGCATCGACTCGAACAATTAATTCGACTGACAAGACCCACCAACTTACGAGCTTCCGAGAGTCAAAGTGATGATCTTCCATCTGATCCCTCAAAACTGCAAGTTCCACAGCAGCTAGATAATTCTACAGTCAACTCCTGCTTACAGTATTGTGAGAGTCAACAATCCAGTCATCCTGCTTCTCCACAAACTGATTACATCTGCAGCAGTCCCGGAACTCATGACATCAGTAATGAATACAAGGAAATACAGAGGCATACTAAGTTGTCAGCTACTGAGCAGGATGCTTCTATGTCTGAAGCTGTTGCGGCTCCAGGTCCTTCACCCCACCATGACCATCCAACATCACAGAGGCCAGACGATGATGTGCCTATCCTGGCCAGCCTCAACACTTTCCCTCCACTCATCCCATCACACCATCAGTTACAGCATTGTGAAAGTAACAAGTGCAAAAGTGGTAGTGAAAAGCAGAGTACAAGTGGTAACAACAAGCAGAATACAAGTAGTACTAATAGTAAAGATATTTTTTTAGAGAAATAGATAATTTTACTGATGCACATGTCAAGTTAGGGTCTGATAGTAAATTTGGAAAAGATATGTTTTTATTACATTTTAACATTCAGGGTTTTCTAAACAACTATGTAGACCTTAATCTGTTTATTGGAAATATGGATTGCAAAATTAATGTTATATCTATAAATGAACATTGGCTTGATGTTAAAAGTATAAATGTTTTAAATAAACTAGATGGTTTTGTAATTGCTGACTACTATGCTAGAATAGATCAATGGCGGGGGGGTTCATGTTTAATGATTGACAAAAATGTTAGTTTTAAGATTAGAAATGACTTAAAATTTTTAAATGAACAATGTTCTTTTGAAGGATCTTTTATTGAAGTCAAGGACTGGAATTCAGTTTTTATTTCAGTATACAGAATTCCAGGTAGGGACATAGATAAAATATTTTTAGAAAAGTTTGAAATGTTATTAGACAAAATAGCTTTGGAAGCAATGTCAAAAAATGTTTTTATAATGTCAGACACAAATATAGATTTATTTACCGATAAAGTAAGTACTGATAATTTACTAGAAATTTGTGATTGTTTTGGATTCAAACCTAACGTTCTTGTTCCAACTAGGGTAACCAGTATTTCAAGTACTTGCATTGACAATATTATTTCTAACTTGCAGACAAAAAAAACTAGCAGTTTAGTTTTAGACATAGGTGCATCAGACCACAAAGTTTTACTTTTGTCATTTGAGAAAATGTCCTCTCCAAGACTTAAGGGTGTAAATAAAAAACTTACTCGGAAGTTTACAGAAACAAATTTTCAAACCTTTGAAAACACACTAAATAATGTTATTTGGAACCCTTTTGAAACCTTTAATGTAGATACAAATTACAATAAATTTTTTACAAACTTTCTAAATTCATTCAACGAGGCATTCCCCAAAACAGTAGATCGTCCAAAGAATAAACGTAACAAAAATAACTGGATAACAACAGGAATAAAAATTTCAGCAGAAAATAAAAATAAGTTGCACCAAGAATCAAAATGGAATCGTAACCCTCAGTTTTTAATCTATTACAAAAACTACAGAAAGGTCTTTAAAAAAGTAGTTGCATTAGCAAAACTGAAAGCTAATGACGATTTTATTAAAAAATCTAAGAATAAAAGTAAAGCATCTTGGGTAGTAGTGAAAAATGAAACAGGACTTAATAAACAAATATCTGATACTCCAGTTGAGATTAAATTCAAACATGAAAGGGATATACAAAATTGTGCAGTATTGGTAGCAAATAAATTCAATAACTTTTTTATTAATGTTTCTCAGTATGCCAACAAATCAACAGATAAATTAAAAGCCACTCAGTTACTAATCGAAAATCATCCACGTTCCAAATTAACATTTAAATTTAGAAATGTTTCAATTGACGAGTTAAGAAAAGTTGTTACATCTCTCAGTAACACTAAGTCCTCAGGTTGGGATGAAATTCCTCTTTTTGTCATTAAAAGAGTCTTTAAATTTATAGAACATCCATTATGCCAAATAGTGAATCAGTCCCTTGAGGGGGGGGTTTTTCCTGATAAGCTAAAGTTGGCTGAGATTAAACCTCTGTTCAAAGAGGGCGATGTCAACGATCCCTCTAACTACCGCCCCATCGCCCTTCTGCCTTGTTTTTCAAAGATTTTTGAAAAAATTGTAAAGATTCAACTAACAGAATATTTAGAAAGCAATAATTTAATAAATCCTTCACAGTTTGGTTTCCGCCCAGAACTCGGTACTGAAAAATCCATAACAAAAATGATTAACTACATTGCGGAAGCCTTGGATGGATCGCAGAAGACTGTGGGTGTGCTATGTGACCTATCCAAGGCTTTTGACTGTGTGAATCATGAGATACTCATAGAAAAATTAAGTATGCATGGAATAAAAAATACTGAATTAAAATGGTTCATATCTTATTTAAAGACCCGAAAACAAAGACTTATTTTACAAAAAATGCAGAGAAATTATAAATCAGAGTGGAACATTAACCCCAATGGAGTTCCTCAGGGCTCCATTCTCGGCCCTTGTTTATTTATTATTTATGTTAATGATCTATGCAATGCTACTAAGATGTCCACCTTTCAATACGCAGATGATACCGCTTTAATATGCACAGGACAAAACAATGAGTTCATTCAAGCCTCAATAACTAAGGAATTTCAACTCCTTGGGGATTGGTTTGCAGTAAATGGCCTGTCCATGAATGTGGCAAAAACTCAACTAATTCAGTTTTCTGCATCCAATATTAACCAAGAAATAATTGTAAATACAAACTTAACTACAATTCATTCACAACAGTCAATAAATTATTTGGGAATAGAAATTGATTCACAACTTAATTGGCAAAAACACATTAAAAACCTATCAAAAAGACTACGCTCAGCAACATTTGTTCTCACAATAATTCGGGATACTACTAATCTAGAAACACAAATAGTAGTATATCACGCATATTTTTCATCGATTATGAATTATGGAATTACTGTATGGGGCTCATCAAGCCAGGCCAAAAAAATATTTATTCTCCAAAAAAGAGCTGTAAGATTAATGGCCAGAGTCTCCCGTAGAACACATTGTAAAGATTTATTTATTAATTTTAAAATTTTAACTTTTTTTAGCTCTTATATTTACAAATTGGCATTAATGGTTAAAAGTGATTTCGACACATTCATGGACTGTCAACAATCTCATCCACATAACACAAGATTCAAAAATATTATAAAACCAGTTCAACATAGGCTTAAAATCTTTCATTTATCCCCTCAGTATATGGGACCAAAAATTTACAATAAATTACCCGCTGGGATTAAAAACATTGCCACATTCTCTAAATTTAAACTATCTTTAAAAAATTTCCTTTTGGAGAGGGCATTTTACTCGTTAGAGGAATATCTGGAAAATGAGTATATTTGAAAGATATTGCTTCTCCCATAGGTTTGTAGCTTATTATATGCTTTATTTCTTTTGTAAGCTATTTTATTTTAAAATGTAGTATAGTATTAGTATTAGACTTTGTGACAAATCACCTGTCAAGAGAATTGATGTAATGTGATGATGTTTAATAAATAAAAAATAAATAAATAAATAAACAGGGGTTTATGGGGGGTTTTATGGGGTAAAAATTGGGTTTTCCCATTTTTTACCCTAAAAACTTAAAATTTAGCAATTTATTTCCAAACCATTTTGTAGAGCTTAAAGAAACAAATAATTTAGTATATTGAAGCGTTAATATGCGCCTAATGGTTAAGGAAAAATTTCAAAAAATCAGCAAATTTAAAAATCCCATGTTATTCTTATGGTGAATAAGTAAAATGTTGTAGTTTGCTTGTTTATGAACATATTTTTATCAAATTTGGAAAATGCATTAATTTCATACTAAACTATTACATTTTACAAAAAACACCTTTTAGCCTCCCCGTTGCAGCAAACCTAAGTACTCGTTAAACTAATGTTATTTTAAATAGGGAATAAATGTGATATTTTTAAGGAGACATTTTAGTGTAAATCCAATCAGGCAAATGGAAATTCGCTTAGTCTGCAGGATTGTTGCGGCGGGGGTATTTGGTAATTAGGCTGGTTGTTTGCCAGATTTCAATGGTAAGATTTTAAACTTCGGAAACTTGACAAGCATCTGATCTAGTGTTAACAATCAATAGCGGTTAAATGGTGAAGCCGATCTTAATGAATTGGTAAACATTCTACGCAGACGTTTATGCTCTTCAAACTAACTACAGGAACATTTTTTCTATAGCACGCGTTAGAAGATGTAAGCCAAAAACTGAAAGATGAATACAGGGATAGATTGTATATAATGGGTGGTTTGGGAAGAATCCTAGAATTTTCGGAACCCCAGACAACAATATTAGACTTAAAACTACATAGGGTGTATTACTCTCATCACACCTTATTAGATAAACCTCTGGATGACCATCATGGAATAAACCACTATCTAATAATTCATAATCCATTTAAGGACAGGATCTATGTTGTTACCAATTTTAGTAAAATTTCCTAACTTTAACTTTAATACTTTTTTCAATGAAATGGCGACCATACAAAGTAGGTAACAATCAATTGCCGTTATTGATTAATAAAAAAAACATTATACGCAGAATTTTGTGTTTTCCAAACTAACTACAGGTGCATTTTTGTATAGCATGCGTCGTTTAGGAGTTGTAAGCCGAAAACTGGTCAAATAATCAACCTTTTGGCCATGTTGATGAAAATATCCCAACTTTGAAAAGCTACGGTGGCTAAACGGCTCGGCCGATTTTGACGTATTTAACATCAATCGACGCGGAATTTAATGCACTAAAAGACACCTTTGAACAAAATTTTCCTTAGGATTCGTTATTTAGGAGTTATAAGGGAAAAACTAAAATAAGTGCGAAATTTTCATAGTTTTTCGACTCCCAAAACTTGAGCAGACGTCAGAATCCGTCGCAAACTCACAGGAGTCTTATTTGGGACCCCCAAAAGGTATTAAAACACTTTCCAGCTTTAGACGATTTTTTGGGGAGCACTCCCTATATTTGATCTAATTTGCCTGGACTACATGTAGTTCTAGCTGGTTCAGTTTTGAGTTTGTGTTGCAATGTTGAAATTTAAATTTTGATTGGAACTCTTGCCATTATCCCTTTTGTGTTTATTTAATTGGACAATTTTAGTCCATAAAAAAGTCAAGACATTAGAATTACTATCCCTCCAAAACATATTTGAATTTCTATTTTATTTTTTGTATAGTAATCATTATATTCTTATTGACACATGTTCTTATTTATGTTAACTATGCTTATTAACACTATCTTGCTTTATATTTCAGGCCAAAAAGTGCAATGAAGATATCAAAAGAATGATTAGAAGAAACAACTAACCAAAAATTGATTATTTTGGTCACTTCTATTTTTTTAAAGATGCAGATCTAAAAAAAAACCTCTAAATCGTTGTCAGAAATATTTTGATTTTTGTCAGTAATAAATTGAAATTTCAGTAATCAATAGTTCTTTACTTGACGTACTTGTTAAACTAGATTTTTTAATCATAGAGTTTTATGGTGTCAAGTAAAATGGATAAAATTGTCAAAGCATCTGCTAGTATTACATGGTCAAAAAATGTATATTTTGTGACATAAAAACTTGTAGATTGGTATATTCTTGGAATGATAAAAAACTAAAAGGTAATTATAATGACTTGTGGGTTAAAATATTTGAGCCAAATTTCACAAAAACTGTTAATTTTACAAAAAAAATTTCAAGAGGCAAAAATGTTAGTAAATTTGATGTAGTTTTCAATTATACCTTATTTGTTAAAATGGATAAATAATAACAGAGAAATATGTTCTTACTCCTTATAATATATATATAATATATAATACTCCTTATTTTACATATTGTCTAAATATCTTTACAATCATCTGTTATACGTCAATCAGGAGTTTTAAAACATAACAGCTGATTGAATAATTTGTTTTTGTTATTTTATAAAAGTATTGTTGTCTGAACATTACTGCAAGTCTTACGATTTTTACAACCTAGTTAAAGTCATTATTTATTGTGTTTTTTGCTTTATTAAGTTGGCTGTTTAGTACTAAATGTAAGCAAAATGAATACTTGCACATCAGAGGAGTACTGTGATATGGTCTACTTTTTTGGAATGGCTCGTGGCAGTGCAAGAAGAGTAGCGGCGAGATTGTATGCAGAACACTATCTGAACAGGCAATGTCCTAGCTATAAGCCATTCCATGCCGTATACAACAGATTAAAGGAACCGGGAATGATTGATCGGTTTAGATTATGCAACCAGGTTAACGGTCGTCATTTTGAACAGTTGTTGTAAGTAAAGGAGGCCTCTTGTAAATAAAGAAGGACCATAAGGCATTGTCCAATTGTATTTAATAGTTACAAAAAATGTTTACATTATCAATATGTTTTACATTTATTTAAAGAAAGATTTTGTTACTTCTCATAATAAACAACAACTTATACTTATAAATAGCAAAAACAAATTATTCAATCAGCTGTTATATTTTAAAACTCCTGATTGAATGTAACAGATGATTGTAAAGATATTTAGACATAAAAGGAGTATTAGCGTTGTTTAAATGGAGAAAAGTGGAACACGGGAATTTTAAATTTACAATCTTTTTGAGATTTCTCCATAACCAATAACCGTAAAAAATCACTTCAATATACTAAAATATTTGTTTTTTTAAGCTTTTTAAAATGGTTTTAAGAGAAATTGGGAAATTATATGTTTTTAGGGTCAAACATGAGAAAAACCAATTTTTACCCCCGTCCCATAGCTTGCTCAATCATGCTGGTTCGCAAACTCATTCAAGTTTATTCCGCCCTTCACCTTCAAGCTAAATTTAATCAAAATCAGACAAAAATTACTCAAGCTATTACGTTTACGAACATATTATATATAAAAATTTTAATGAATAGTGTTTTACCCTCTAGGGACATCAAAAGGAAAAAGTATATCGGTCCCGGGTCTAGGTCTCACCGTGCCACCTACGGTAATAGCTACTTGCCTATAGGAAAATTCGCTAAAAAGTATAACAAAGAAACCAAAGAGAATAGTATTGTACAATGTTATAGTAGTTTATGCAACAACCGCGTGAAAATAATGTACAATCACAGCCTAAACCTAATTCAACCTACAACCTAATTATTATGGTAAATTAGGTTTTGGGTAGCGATTTGTCCAATTTGGTTTTTCCAAAATACACAAATCATTGTTTTGATTACTCTACTAAAAAATTTAATTAATGGTTTATTTAAGATGAAATTTACACCTATACAGTACATTAGTTTAAAATCAACAGCATTCTGGCAATCAATGTTTCTAGAGGGGAGGGTATGATTGTCAGATACTTATAAGATAAAAAAATATCTTGCACATTAAAAAGATGGCTGAAACGCAGTGTAGGTATATAGGTGTGTTTTGTTTTAATATGTTAACAAATTGGCTGCCTTCAGTTTTCTATGGTTTACCAACATAGAGACAATTATTGTAGATGACATACATGGAAGATTGTTTTGAACATGTCAGACTGGCCTACTTGGAATAGTTTCATCATTGTTTTGGAATGCTGACTGCTGAGCAGAGCAGAATAGGCAAGACTCAGCACAGAGAGTGACAGTACTCAGCATAGACAGGCAGACAACACTCCAGACTCCACACTCTCTCACAATCAGGTAAATAACAGTTGATCAAACAAGTGTTAGTCTTCTGTCAAGTTATAAGGCTTCAAATGTTTGTGGCTTACTGCTAGTAATACTTCCGTGGGAGACTAATTGATATGGACCTCTTTAAAATATTTGTATAACAAACCTGACTAAAGCATTCTGATCAATAATAGAGGATAGGTATCCCTTAATTTCTTGTGAGATGATGAGCCAGATCTTTATTTAAAATTTGTTACAAGTTTCTAGATTTTTTTATTTAACCCCTCTCAACAGAAACAATTCATTGACTATAGATATTTGGTGTGACATTGAAAAGCTATTAGGTACTTCCTATAAATAATGTGTCTTTTAATGGTTTCAACATCCAAATCTTGATGTTTGTTAACGGTTACTTTAATATTTTAAGCTAGTTTTGTTGTTCAATTCAAACTGTCAAAGTTTATGTACAGCCAATTCTAAAATAATAATTTATTGAATGAGAAATCTGTAATGGATTCCGCAGATGAGAGCACTTCTTGGTTTACAAATGTTCAATGAATCTGCTATGGAGTTAGTTAATTGTATTGGAACTGGCATAAAAGATAGTCCATTGATTCCTTGATGTAGTTTTGAGAACTTTTCCAAAACGTAATTCTAGTGTCAACTCAACACATTCATGTACAGTATGTGTTCTCACATTAGATGTTGCAATTTTTGACCATTTTAATTTTCGAAGTAAAATATCTTGGATATGTTTGTAAGTCCAAAAAGTTTCGAACTAAATTCTTTGGTCTTTTTCAATTAAACAATTTTTATGTGTTCTACTGAAAAATGTGTATGGTTATAAAATTCAAACTGGAACCAGTTCTTTTAACCCCAGAAGACAAAAGTTGTTACGCCTTTTGCTCTTGCATCACTTGATGTTGGTATTATACATATTGCTTTGAAGAAAATATGTTTAAGTGTAAGACAATACATTTTCTTATGAAAATTTGACATAAAAGATATTATGCAAACAGGTTTTTAGTTTGATGGAAGCTCTTACACCTTCCTTGTCCTGAAAAATTAGTTTTACGCACAAACTAAAAATAGCATAATGAGTCCATTTCCTAGGAACTGAGAAATTTATTTAACAATACTGTGCAGAACAAATTCTAGCTGTGACAGAAATAGTTAGGTTAACTAAACAGAGGCAGGCCAAGTAGATATCACATTTGTTTACATTTTGACTGAGAACAATGAAACAAAGTAGATTTGAACTAAAATGAATTAGTGAGCCATTTACATCTTATTGAGAGTTAATCATGAAAATTTTAATCAGTACAGTATGCAAATGGAAAGTTTTTTTTACCAAATTTTGGAATTAGCAATGACATTGTCTATCCCTCACCTGAATAATGTAGCTCAGCCACAAAACATCGTAACCTAATTTAGTAATTTTTGTCGGGTTCACAATAAATATTCAGCTATCACAAATAAAAACTGTAGATAAAATAATAATGTTCAATTTGTGTTAAGATTTTTATCTTGTTAAAAGTAGTTTGCACAGTTACAAAACACCTAAGATATTTTAATCTATACAAACGAGGATGTTTGTTTGTATGTTTGTATATTTGGCAGTTATAATATCAGACACCGACGGACAGATAGCCACTAAACTTAGTACATACGTGTAGAATTTCATGGAATAGGTTTATACACCATCAATTTCGTGATCCGTCCAAACGCCTCTGCCTCAGTGGCTCTGAGTTTCCCCGTGTTAACCTAATGAGTACTTATATTTAAACTAGCAACAATGCCCATTGTGGTTAAATACAACGGTCTCAAGTAAAATAATGGTTGTGAAATCCATACACCACATTATACTAACTACTTTAATGGTACAGATTAAGCACATTGCATTAGAATCACACACTTAACATAAGGGACACACTTTAAACACAAATGCAAATTGTTAACAACAAAATTTAATCAAAGAAAAATCAATTAGATAACAATATAACAATAAGCTGTTGAATTATTATAACACATGTTTCGTATGATTAGATTATGCATACTGGTAAACTGCCATAAAACCAATTATTGTCTATAAAAATAATTGGTTTTTCTTTTCCGAGTCGGGTTAGCTCTTCTACCCGACCGATTTTCATAATTTTGGTTTTAAAATAAAGCTATGCAAGCATATATTTATCATCAAGCATCATCATTAATTTATCTAATTTATTGCTCGACAAAAGAATTTAAATTTTATGTTTTTTTTTTATTTTACACTTCAATTAAAGATGTATTCCAGCAGTTCTAATTACATTACCCTATATTTTTTGGTCCAAAACCTTAAGTGAAATACCAGCTTTCATTTGAGCTATTTATTATTAAGATCAGACTACCTAAAGCACACTGCTGAATCACAAATCAACAATAATTACAATCGTTTTAGTACTTATCTGCAATCAATGATACGTAACTCTTTTTTTATTTAAGTTATTTTATAAGTCTTGGTCTTAAAATACTTCAAAGGCTTTCAATTGAGATATTGATAGTTTTAATCAGTTAAGTTCAAGATATTATATCGCTCAATCATAAAATATAAATTTGATTATATCTTGGATATGGAATTTAGTTTTAGATATAATATTTACTTAATTCTAATTACTTTATTCTATTTGTTTTGACCTAAGAACCTTCAGTGAAATACCAGCTTCCATTTGATTTATTGATTATTACGATTGGACGTTACCTAAAGCACACAGCTAAATCACAAACAACCCAAATTGTTAAAAAATTTAGTTATTTATCATCGATTTATAGTCAAACGATCTTGCTTGCAACCTCAACAGTAACTGTTGACTTTGACAGGTTTTACCTAGTAAATTAAAAAAAATCAAACTTTCATAATTATTTGAAAATCTACAGAAATTAGGCATTCCAATGACCTATTAATCAAATCGGTTCAGTAGAACTGTAGAATTAATTGTACAAAGTTTAACAAAACATCTTTAATTCAGTATTTTCTCACCAAGATAAATTGGGAGGATGCTTAACGTTTTTGCAAATAACTTTGAAACGGTAAGGAAATCGACCAAAGTGGAAGGTGATATTCTGAAAGAGAATAAAATTTCCTACAAATTACTATTATGTATTTCTTGAAAATACTCAATAAAGGCAGCCTTAAGTTGGCTACAAATATAAACTTGGAGATATAAACTTGGATAAAAATGAGTTTTAAATGCATTATTGTTTATTTTTATTTTTTCACCTTAAATATCTAATAAAATCAAACTTTCATAATTATTTGCAAATCTACACAAATTAGGCTTTCCATCGACCCATTAAGTAACAAAATCGGTCTGGTAGAAGTCTAGATTTAGTTGTACAAAGTTTAACAAAAATATATATAATTCGGTTTTTCTCACCACTATAAATTTGGAGATCACTTAGCTTATTGCCAATAACTTTTAAATGGAGGAAAAATTGATGAAAGTGGATGTGATATTCTGAAAGAGAATAAATTTACTACAAATAACTACTATGTATTTCTTGAAAATACTTAATAAAGGCAGCTAAAGCTGGCTACTAATAGAATCTTAAAAACAGAAACTTGAAAAAAACAGTTTTTAATGTATTTTCGTTATTTTTACTTTTTTACCACAAATATTTAATAAAATCACTCTTTCATAATTAAATGCAAATCTACATGAGTTAGGCTTCCCAATGACCGATTAATTAACAAAATCGGTCCAGTAGAAGTCTAGATTTAGCTGTACAAAGTTTAAGAAAATATCCCAAACTCAATATTTTCTCATTACTATAAATTCGGAGGTTGCTTAGCTTTTTTGCAAATAACTTTTAAATGGTGAGGAAATCGACCAAAGTGGAAGGTGGTATTCTGAAAGACAATAACATTTCCTACAAATTGATACCATGCACTTCTTGGAAATACTAAAAAAAGGCCCCCCAAAAGTCGCACCCAAATAAAAAGTGTGAAAAACACCGTTTTCAATGTATTTCTTATGGAAAACTTGTTTTTTTTTATTTGAACCATAAATCATAACAAAAACAAACTTTCATAATTATTTGCAAATCTACACGACTTAAGCTTTCCAACGACCCATTAATTAATAAAATCGGTCCAGTAGAACTCTAGATTTAGTTGTACAAAGATGTTTAAAACTGTTATATAAGATGGGATTAAAGAATCTTAACAGCTGTTTCAACTAAACAATTTGATTCTGTGATGTTCAATAGCATTAAAAAGTTAATAGGTTTACCAACAGGATGCAGCACTATCAATTGTTTAAATTATTTATGACAACAGCTAAATTGTACCATAGACTAATAGAATAAATATAGAATGTCAAAGGAATGTTCCGGCGTCCACCGATAGGAGTGCCGTGTAGTTACAGCACACACCGCTGCAGGCGAGGAGCGCAGGAGCCGCATGCAACCAGCAGACGCTGCAGCGGTGTGCGCCGTAACTACACGGCAAACCTAGCGGTGGACGCCAGAACTTATGCTAACCGCAGCACAGCTGACGGTCTATATTTACTCTATTTGTCTATGATTGTACCAAGCAGAAACAAAAATCTGTGATGCATGGAATGGATGGTTTTTTTTTACAGTTATGTTTATGTAGCCAGTAAACGTTATGTTTGGAAGTAATTTACTAATAGTAAATTAATAAAAGTCTATATACATACAGCAGATCTAGGGAACATAATAATTGTTCTCTTTAGCGTTCTCAAGCTGCTTGCTATTACTTTCAAGGAATCAAAATTGTATCTTCTTGACCCTGTTGCATGGCGCAGGTATAGCGGCTAAGTAAAATATAAAATGCCGTGTTTGTCCAGATGGAGACGTGGTGGTGGCTGCTAGCGGCGGCAGTGCTGGCGCAGCTCTCACAAGTATTATCAGCTGAGGAGATCACTCAGGCACCACAACAGGACATCATCGTGACACTCAACACACTACGAGCAATCTCTCACACTTCCGATAACTTCTTGGGCATTTCTATCTCTCCCAAACAGCTCTTAAATGATGGTCAATACAGGTAAATTGGCAACATGAACCTTAGGAATTTACTAATTTTAGGGGTCTAAAAACATTCAGATCAGAATAATATAAAACAATCTATAGCAACTCTAACATTCATGACCAGCAAACACACTAACCTTAGTACTTTCAATAAGTATCTGTACAACTTGCTTAACCTGTTCTTCACAACAGGTCTCTTGAGGATAAAAAAGAGAATAATGTGGTTTTTTGAATATATTGTTGAAAACAGTGGTGTGTTGATCATAGAAACAAAACTCAGAAGTACTATCATAGACAAAAATAATTAAACATAGACTGTCAGCCGTGCTGTAGTTACCATAGGTTCTTGCGCACACCGCTGGGAGCGCCGTGTAGTTACGTATCGCCTACGCTGTAACTACATGGCGCTCCCAGCGGTGTTCGCCAGAACCTATGGTAACCGCAGCACAGCTGACCGTCTATATTTAATTCTTTTTGTCTACGTATAGCATTATGAAATCCTTTTTTGGTTTAATTCAGCTGTGTGGCAGGATGAAATTATTAAGGGGGGGGTTCATGAAAAATTATAAATCTTAAAATGATTAACCAAAAATATTGACACTTTTTTGGATATTACCTATAACCATAGAAACAAAGTAATGGGATGGAATTTTTTCATCCCCTGTGGGGGAGGGACGGGTAATTTTTCATGTTTTACAAGGGTTAACTAGATCATGTGCCGATAAAAACCCATAAAAGATAATTGATAACTTTTTGATTCTATGGTGTTTCTTAAAGTATGCTCTAGCTATGATCTGTAGGATGGGTTTTGTCGATAAAACATACCCCCTTAGTAGATTTCCCATCCTTATGGAACAGCTGAAGCCAATTTTATTTTTAGTTATGTGCGGGCACATGTAGAGGTTGTGTTTTGTTTACAATTTGTTTCATGGTTACTTCAGTAATTTAAAACCTTGTTTAACCAAATAAAACGATCTAATCATAAACACAACTCATCCTCTAGCTACATAACCAAACAGTAAAGCACAAATCATCATGAAATTAACTCTAAAATATAATAGAAACAAAATCTCGTCGACACTAGCCACCAGTGTCATCGGACATGAACTAGACATGAAAAATGAGCTTCAAAATTAACAATGGGATTGGAAGTCTACTTGTGTTGGTTAGTTTATAGTTTTATGTAGAAAATTAACAGTAAACAATATTATTAAAATATGTTCTATTAGGATTTCCTTCAAATCCATCCTACAGATCACAGAACTGAACAAGATGAACAAAATAAACCAAAAAACATCCCTCTATCTCTTCTAGAAGCGGAGCTGTGTAATATCTAGTGTAAAAAATACAACGTTCGGGAATCCACAGAATCCGCTGTGACCATTGTTTGAGAGCAGTTGTAGCCCCCGCTCTTCCAAAATAACTAAACAGCTGTGACATAACAATATATGAACCAAAATATGTAAAAAAAAATATTTTCCAAAAAATTCAGTTTTTTTCATGAACTCGGGGATTAACATTATTTAGGGATTTTACATAAAGATTGTATACTTTTTTTTGGCTTACGGACCAACCAATATTTAACTCCAAAAGCTTGAAATTTTATAATATGATTGGGGCATGTAAATTTTATAGTTCATGAGATTAGCCAGGATTTATGACCAACCTAAGTGTAAAATTTCAACCCAGTTGGGTTGGGTAATCTTAGGGCTCACACACGCCAGATTTCTATTGTTGAAAATTTGTCAATGGCAATTACTTTTTGTTTTGCTGTGGTCTGTAGTTTAGCTTCTTGAGCACCAACATTGAGTTTAAAAAAGTGTCTAAGAGAAGTTTTTTATTTTTATGAAATAGGCTAAATAACAGAATTTGGACATACTCCTTAGAAAGAGAAGACAAAACCGTTGTAATACATTTTTATGCATATATGGATGTGTATATGCAATGTTTTAAATGCTATTCCTACTTTTATAGCTTATCTGTTGATATGTTGCAGTGTTTCTACCATCAACATGCTGCGGGCCTTGTCCCCAGGATATCTACGTGTTGGAGGTCCTGAATCTGACAATCTGTCCTTCAAAACATTGGATAATTCATTAAATGCTCATCTCTTAACTGGTAAGTCTACAATCTTTAATTTGAGGTGCAGCTTGATTTTTTCTGGTCAAAAGTGACAATATGTATATTATATATATATACTAGCTGTAACCCGCGGGCTTTGCCCCGTTTAACTTCTTAATTTTCAAGATTATCTCGTTCGCATGGCTCAATCACGTCCTGGTTGAAGTTTGTTCGCTACGCTCACTCACCTTTAGGTTGGAGCTCGTTCGCTGCGCTCACTTGCCTTCAGGTTAGCTCGTTCGCTACGCTAACTCGCCTCCAGGTTGAAGTTCGTTCGCTACGCTCACTCACCTTTTGGTTGCAAATTAGCTGTTGTCATAAATGTAAAAGAAATAATAGTGCTGCACCCTCTTGGTAATCCTTGTAACTTTAATGCTATTGAACATCATAGAACAGAACCAACTTGTTTAATTGAAACAGCTGTTAGGATTCAATAATTCCATTTCTCATAAGGTTAACATGGGAAACTCCAGAGCCACTGGGGCGGAGCCCGAAAGGATTTTTGAAATAAGAATATGCCTATATGTTAATCGGGAATGTGAGCTATCATCATGCCAAATTTCAGCCCAATCCGACCAGTATTTTTCGCGTTCACTTGTCACAAACATCCAAACTTTCTCATTTATAATATTAGTAGGATAATAAATTATATATATATAATTTTGTGTTATTTTTTACCCCCCCAAAAAATTTGTTTAAACTAAGTCTCCAAAATGGCAGTTTTATACCATTTCTTTGTCCAAAGTTAGTTTAACAAATTATTTTATGCAATTTTTATGCACTACTGTATTACATTTAGTAAAAAATATATGTATATGTACATGCCCGAGGGGGGGCGCCCCCTTCTGGATCCGCCACTGATTCTGAGTCTAGTTTGCCATACCGTATATATCTTTACACTAGTACAGTAATAAATGATGCTAACTAACAAAAGGTCAACTTTAGACAGTAAAGAGATAGGGTTTGGACCTTACAAACATACAAAAATTCCTATGTCGTAAATAACGCAAAATGAAATTTAAATAGCTACTTCCCTATAGGGAAATTCGCTAAAAGTTGGAGAATACATTATTTTAAGTAAGTAGTGTAATGATTTTACAGTCAAATAATAAAAGTTATAATTTTCAGAGAGCCAGTGGGAGAATATTAACCAGTTAGCAGCTGATACTGGCTTGCGACTTGCATTTAGTTTGAGCCCAAACTCTCGGACCCAGAGTGACCTATTGAGGTTCTCCGATATCAGAGGCTATGACATCACGTGGCAACTTGGATATAGTAAGTCTTTTAGTTTCTAGGAATACTGTATACACAAAACTTGAAATCATATCGATATGTATGTAGAAGGATAAATGTAAAATCACTAAAAAACCCAACGTGAAAACAAGAGCACATGTTATGAGAAGTACTACTTGTCAAGCACCCAGTAATCAGTAATTGATGTTTACCCTTGGTTGTGATTATAAAGAATTGTTACTCTCATTACAATAGTAAAGTTATCTCTTAAGTGATTTAAATTAGATCTACTTTAGATTTTGGAGTTGGTGATGTTTGCCAGGCACACTTGCAATTAATGCAAGGTTTCGGTCTGCCTTATAGAGAGCCATAAACTTTTACTTTGGTCTCTTGGTATCACAAAGAGGGCTTTCCACATTTTTAAAATTATGAAGCACAGTTAATGTTTAATACCTTGTAAAATAGTAGCATTTACTATAGTTTAAGGTAATCTTTCATAAATTAATTGATACTATTGTAAATGCTAACACTACTACGGATAAAAAGGTCAGTTTAGTTGTTGTTCATAGTTCATGTTTACGTATTTGATTTTTATCCCATAAAAAGAAGGGGTTCTGAAAAAATCAAGCTACTTCCAAATATGATAAAGAAACCTACAAAATGAAGAAATGTTATTTACTTTGATACTTTTTAAATAATTTATAATACTATTAACTGAAATGGTGACAATACGAAGGTAGGTATTTTAAGCCAAGTATGAATGGAGATAAGTGTAGGGATCTTGTAGTCTTGTTTCTGACTAAGGCCGACATGTTCCTTAGACAGGACTGTTAATTAACAGCCCACACAGCCAATGGTAACCATACTTGGGAATAACGAATAGAAATTCTATCGAATAGCACTATTCATTAGTTTTTTTGGCTAACTTCTATTTTATTAGTTTGTTTTTAAATTAACTAACTAATAACTTCTATCAGTTACTTTTTACGGGACTAACTAATAACTTCTAACTAGTTAGAATTTTCAACTAACTTTCCCAATTATGCAGAAGCATCTAAAATACTGGTTATTTATTTCACGTGATCAGTGAGGGTTGCGTGCGGCCGTGAGAGGTCAGTGCCCTTGTAGATAAACAACGCGGGGGGGTGGGGAAAGAGAAAGTCAAAGTCCAGTTGCTTTGGAATGCAGTGGGCCTGTGGAAGGGTAGTGACGGCCATTATCAACACCCCAAGCACTGATGGGTGGGAAGGGGAAATGTTTGTTTGGTGATTGATATATCATCTCAAGTGTCAAAACATTGTCTTTAGTCGATGTTCATTATCTGACAAGTTTTATGTCATTTGTTTATGTTGTAGTAATGTAAAATGTGACAATGTTTGATTAAAACACAAGTACCAGGGGACCGATCTTGCTCGAGGTGTTTGATTTGTTCAAGAGGTAAAAAATAGAGCTTATAAGCCTACAAATATTTTCAGTCTTACTACGATTAATTAAGTAGTAAAGTCAATTCGTTTTTGTTAGATATCCACTTATCACCAATTTAGTCTACAAAACCTTTTAATTTGGACGATCAATCTATAAAATGTCCACAATAAGCTTCAATCGATATTAAACTCATGATACATAACATCTGTTATCTAACGACCGTTATTGCATTAAGTCACTGGGATCGTGGAACGTTGCAACTACGGGATGGTGTAATAACGCATCAATTCGTGCGGTGCATCGTCGAAAAATACAAATCTCCTTGGCCTTTCCTCTAGATTATTAGTTCAATGTCAGTGTATATTGTTTTGCAGTAAAACACTTAATGTTTTTGAACAGTCGTAATTACCCCTTTGGTTAGTAAGACATCATACAATGCAAATGTATTATACAAGCAATTTTCAATAGCATTAAAATTGGAGGAAATCGTAGGAGCCATTTTTTAAATCTTGCGCAATCTTTACTCATATTACAGTATATATTAGTAATCAAGATGTCACATTAAAAAATACTTTAAAACAACTGCCCAACAAACAACTAATTTCTACTAAAACTAACTTTATTTTCTATCAGTTAGTTTTTCAACTAACTAATAACTTCTATCAGTTACTTTTTAAACTAACTAACTTATAACTTCTATCAGTTACTTTTTACGGGACTAACTTATAACTTCTAACTAGTTAGAATTTTTGACTAACTTTCCCAACTATGATGGTAACTATGGGACCTACGGTTTATAGTGGAATCAGAATCACATTTTTGCCTTGTCATTTATACAACAAACATTTAGGGATGTAATTTTGTTGTAAGTTCAATAAGTATCATTAGACACAAACATACGGTATTTAAATATAGGCCCTACATCAATATATAGCGTAACATTATTTTTATTTATAATTTTAATTTTGATTCCTATTTAATCTTATTCTTGATATATTGTGATGTGTATTGATGTCTAGTGATTCCTATTTAGTGCACAGAAGAGTTCAACTCATTTTTTTTCCAGGCACACCAAAAAGCAATGATTCTGTCGTTTTCTCTGAGGAATCAGTTGAACAAATTACAAGTCTACGCCGTCTTGTTGATTCCTTCCCAAGATACCAGAACACAGTAGTTTTGAGCCCTGACTTGGAGTTCTGTGAAGATAACAAGGATCTTGAAGCTCTCAAGAATTTCCTCCAAAAAACAAGAGATGATTTTGATTTTGTCATTTTACAGATGTATGACAACCTTGTATTTTGATAGACCTAGTTGAAAGTAAAACTAAATGCCTGTTATCAAAAGCCATAATAAGTTATTTATTTACTCACTAATGGGAACCAACAGTACATATTACAGTTGGAATGCTTATTTCAGTAGTTAATCAAACATTCAATCAAATAATGCTTGACAGTTAAAGTTCATTACTCATTTCCAAATATCAATCAATTATTTAAGAGGTGACACAAACTTTCGTGTATAGCTGAATGTGAATGCAAGGGGAGTGTGGAATATATTTCACAATTATCTCAGCTTGAAACTCTTTGAGATCATAGGAACTACGGTTACATCTAATAACTTAAGTGTACATATGGTATGTTTTCCATTACCCCATCAGAGTCAGACATATTGTCCATGCTCTCACTATATTTTATACTCAAATGTTTATGTTCAATTCACCAACTATAGAGTTAAATTTTGTATACAAAAGCACATAATTTGTCTGATACATTTTGTTGAAATTATTTTCAGGAAACCTAAGGAAAGCTTGAAATCCATAAGAAATAGTTTTGAGAAATTAGATAAATACTCAAGCGAGATTGAAAAGATGGCCTTCAACAAAAACGACATGATTACAGCGAAGATTTCATCAAAACAAAAATTTTGGCTCGGTGAGTGTATCATCTTTGGTTAGATATAATACAATAACCCAAATATCCATATTATAGAAAAACCATTCCATATAGAAAGTATCAATCTAAGTTACTAACACACAGTAAGTTCTTTTTGTTTTTCAATGTTTAAAAAACAGAATTAAAGTAGAAAATAATATTCAGTTTGAGCAAAATAAAACTCACTTTTATTTTATTTTAGAAGTCCTTACATAATTGTGAGGAACCCAGACCTACTGAGAGTTTAACAGATGCCATGAGCTGTGCCATGTACCTGGGTCAGTCTAGTGAACTGGGATATCACACACTATTGCTGCCTCTCACACAACTCTCTTATGGTCCCTATAATGTACCAATATCATACTTTCCATTCCAGTATTATAAATAAAGTATCAGTTAAGGCGAGAGTTACCAAAGTAAAGTGTAATACTTTTTTGTTTACACTATTTATAAAGTACCGTATGTTTTTTTATTTACAATTAAGAAGATAGCTTTAATTGGTTTTATGGTTAAAAAATCCATAATAATAACAAAAGTGAATATTATTTCATTTGTAGTGATATTTTTTGAAGAACAAAAATAAGTAGCCCAGTAGAAACAACAGTTTAGTACAGTAGTGACACTGTGATTAAACTCTTGGTTTATTTACTGTTGTGGTTTAAACTATGGGCCATACATTCACTTACCTAATCACACACATACCTTACACAAACCTTAATACACTTTGACCTTACGGAAATATTAATTTAAATGCTTTTTACAGTAATTTTTGACTATTTTTCAGTCTAAAGCAAAAAATGGGTCTTATAAATCACTTTAATTGTTAAAGGAAGAAGCAAGAAAGAGAATTGGCCTTTTACAGTTACCTGGAGAATTTGTTACATTTTCCCTCAGTGTGCTCCATTACTTGTTACAGTGGAGGCTGAGGAACACAGACCTACTGAGAGTTTAACAGATGCCATGAGCTGTGCCATGTACCTGGGTCAGTCTAGTGAACTGGGATATCACACACTATTGCTGCCTCTCACACAACTCTCTCAACCTTCACCAGTCAGTATCAATACCGAGTCAACTAAATTACCGTATTAGTTCCAAATTTTAATATCATTTATGAACGTAGGCCTACATAAATAATAGGTATAGTTTCTGTATGTCTGTCTGTCCCTGTGTCAGTTTGTTTTGGAAGAACACAAAAATACTGAAGTGACAAGGCTGAAATGCAACACAAGGGCACAAGATGATCCAGGCCGATATATGAGCCTGGTTCAGATAAAAGCTATCTTGTTTCCGTCTAACGCCATTGGATGCAAGCCAATCGCACAATTTCAAGTATAGATGTGTTTGCCTCTTCAACAACAGTCTAGCCGTCATGATGGAAGTGTAATTGTGCCGCCCGTTGTCACAATATAAAAATTTAAAAGTTTACTGCAATTGATACTTCTGCTACAGTTGTGAGGTATGGTCTGTATGACTATAAACTTATACAAAACGTATTGAACTTTATTATCAAGTGAGTGAAGTTTACATAAACAACATAATAAATTATAGCTTTGTCCAGTTATGGGACATTCAATTTAAAATGGCCAAACAAAATTTTGTTTTTTTGAATGACAATGCCCGACCTCGCACGGATATCTTTCAATCATTTAAATTTTAGATTTTCCCTGAAAACATGCAGACCTTGCTTCGAGTGATTTTCATTTGTTTCAAAAAGGATACTTGGTTATCATCTCAGTGCTTTTTATGATGACGGGGTTCAATCTCATTTCACCGATGGATGGGCTCGCAGGGGTCAAAATTCTACGACTAATAAATTTCAAATCTTGTTCACAGCTATGATAAGTGCCTCTCTTTGTTTGGTCACAATGAAGAAAATTAGTATTTTAGTTGCTCTTTTTTTAATGTATACAATAAATTTTATTTCTTTGATCAATTTTTTTATTTTATTCCAAAACGTCCTCGGATGTCTATTCAGGCCCTTAAAATCTTAATTCCTACGCTCACTGAACGGCCAATATTCCTGAAGATATTAATTTTATTTGGCCACACAGTGGATTAAATTAAACCAATGCAAATTTTATAAAGCCTAAATGGTACAGTCTAGTTTTGTTTCTATCAATGGTGGAAATGCAACTGTTTGTACTACAACCATACACATTTCTGTGCTCTTTACTCCATTGTAAAACGCAGGAAATAGCTAGTAAACAATAAGTGTGTATCAATTTAGTCAACATATCCAAATGGATTAAACTTGTTTTACTATTGGAGCTTGATGTTTCAGAGCTACTGGACAATGTTGCTATACAGAGCCCTGGTGGGGAGGTCAGTGCTGGGGTCTAGGAGGTGGCCTCAAACAGCTGATGTTGCTGTGTTTGCCTCGTGTACTGAGACTAAGCCTCATGCCGCTCTGGACACAGAGTGGGAGTACGGCACTGGAGCTGTGACTATGTGGGGAGTCAATTCCGCTAACCACAGCTCTCGCATCTTCCTACGAGCTGGCTGGAGAGTGGACTACGTGCATCTCTACATGATGACAAGTGATGACAGAGGGTGAGTAGTGAGTAGTGAAATTAAACTAAACTTTAATCATGTCAAAGACACAAAAAATGTGAACAATTCAATAAGCAGGCTTTTATTTACTGTAAATTAAGAGTGAAAAGTCCATTTGCTATGGGGAATTTGCATGGGTAATGAATGTGTGTGACATATCACATTCTAACCAGACCCAGTTGTTCACATTAAAGTAGTGGTGAGTTCTTAAAACAATTTTTATGTTTGTAAAAAAGAAATTTAAGAGTTGCGTACCTAATATATTTTATTAATCATATTCCAAGAGGAGGGGATGTTTGATGCTCTTGTTAGCATATTTCTCATATAGGAAATGAGCTATTACCATAGGTCTCATCCTTCTCATCGTAAGACCTAGACCCGGGACCACTTTACCTTTTCCTTATTAATGTCCCAAGAGACAAAAAACACCAACCGTTGAAATTGGCATTTACGATTGATTGAATTCATTCCACTATGTAGCCTACTTGTCTAAGATTTTATTTTACTGGCCTTTCAAAAGTCTTTATATGTAGTATAGCCCTGACGTGAATGTGAATTTGAAAGAAGTTGCTGGGCTAATCTTTACATTTATCTTGTTTAACAAGTTCTCTACCAGATGCAATCGGCCGAATATGTGTAGTGTTGTGAAACTTGGTAGTGAATGTGTTAAGTGTTAGAAATCAGAAATAACACTAAATTAATTTTATTTCATGTTTTATTCAGAAAAGCTTACAAGATCAAAACTAAATAGCTTGACTCTCCATTGTCGATTTCCTGCTTGTTGTTTACTCACGTTCAGTCCATTCAACAATTACTTTTTATTATTTTCAGTCCAGGAGTAGGGTTACTATCAAAGCCGAATAAATTAAGCATAAATATATATACAGGGTGTTTGGTACTCAGTGTGAAAAAAATTTGTTGGTGTAAGTACAAAGTAAATGCAGTATGATGATGGATATAAAATGTCCCAAGTCTAAAAATTAGCTTCCCAAAGAATTATTTTATGTTTTTCAAAAATAACTATGTTTTAATACTTAATACAGCTATTTCTCAATTACCTGTAAATGGATTTGAGTAGACAATGTCATTTTCGTGTTCTACATTAAATTTTGAATAAGAATAATACAAAATGACAGAGGATCAGTTGTAAAAACTCCATCGTAAATAGATTCAAAGATAAAAATTAAGATGTCTGATAAAAATGCAAAAAACATTGGTCAATTGCATTTGTTCACACCCTGTATACAGGAAAGTGTCGGAATATGTTAAAAACTGCGCCATTTTATAAGCTTTCCAACCATATGCTACACTATTGAGGTTTAGATATTTTTTTGTTGATTTTAGTGGTTTGAATGCCAGAAAACAGGGAACTTTTTTACCGTTTTTACTGTTCAAGCTGAAACAAAAATACAACTTTTGCTTAATACATGCTGACTTTCTATGTTTTAAATGATAAAGACGCCATGCTTTGTAGTCTTCAAACCACGAAAGCGTACATAAGCAGACAGAAAGCTCAATGGTGTAGCATATGGTTGGAAAGCTTATAAAATGGCGCAGTTTTTAACATATTCCGACACTTTCTTGTATCCAGGGTGTGAACAAATGCAATTGACCAATGTTTTTTGCATTTTTACCAAACATCTTAATTTTTATCTTTGAATCTATTTACGATGGAGTTTTTACAACTGATCCTCTGTCATTTTGTATTATTCTTATTCAAAATTTAATGTAGAACACGAAAATGACATTGTCTACTCAAATCCATTTACAGGTAATTGAGAAATAGCTGTATTAAGTTTAAAAACATAGTCATTTTTTAAAAACATAAAATAATTCTTTGGGAAGCTAATTTTTAGACTTGGGACATTTTATATGCATCATCATACTGCATTTACTTTGTACTTACACCAAAATTTTTTTTTCACACTGAGTACCAAACACCCTGTATGTATATAAAATATTAATGTCCATTTATTTTAAATTCATAACATTAAGAGCAGTTGCATTAGTGAAGTCATAAGTCTTTATTTACCATTAAATACACAATAAGTACCTACAATAGGTTCGTCATTCAAAATAAAAACATGCAAAATCAAATCTATCAACAAATGCAAAATAGATAAGCTCTAGGCACAAAAAAAGAATACATGCACAAACCATGCAGGTGTACCTGAAAACGACTAACTCACAAACTTACCACTAGTTTGCATTGAACATTTATCAGCACTTTAGCGGAACTTTATTCTTACAATAATAATTTAATTATTATTAGGCGTAGACAATAATTATTATAACCCTGTGTTATAAATAGTACTTTAAATCCTAATATCAATCTTGATATGTTGCAGTAGTATCCTGTTGAATGGACAAGCTTTGCGTACAGTTCACGGTGTACTACCCAGGTTCTCTCCCCACATCCGTGCACTGTCCCGCACTCGCAGCATGACAGTTACTGTGCCTCCCCGGAGTGTGTTCTTCGTGGTACTTCCAGACGCTCTAGCTCCCGCTTGCCTCATCAACACGGGTGAAAAACTTAAAAATCCTCTCAATAATGAAGAGATTTCTCCTATGGCACTCAACATTCCTATAATACCGCCAAAGAGCTCCTATGACTCACAGAAAGAAGAGATGAAGCCAAATAATATTTTTATTGAAAAAGGTGGTGTTTTTACTGATATTGTTGAGAAAGACAAAGGAAGAACTGAAGACAAAAGTGCCACAAAGGAAACAACTCAAAATTCTGCTTTGAAGACAGAGAAAAGTGAAGTAAAACTTAGTAGAAATAAAGATTTAAATAAATTGACTACATCTTTGGCTAGTAACAGTCTTCAAAATATTCCATCCCTAATTCATACTAAAGAAAACAATACAGGAAAAATTAGTACTGAAAAAGCTAAAGAAGATTTTACAGTTCTTGGCAATTTCTATCCAGGAAGAGAAACAAACAAACTTGAAGAAATTCAAAATAAGCACAGCAAAGATGTTAATTTTTCATCCAAAATTTTGTTTCAAGAAAATAAATCTGACACGTCTAAAAATGATAGTAGTGTTAAAAATGACGGTGTAAGAATAAGTAATGACAAGACTGTAGCAACGCAAGTTCCAAGAAGAAAGAGATCACAAGATTATGAACATCATGAAAAAAATCCAGTAAAAAACACTGAAACATCACCGTTGTACAGAAGAGTAAATCTACTGCGAAGAATTTTACACAGAATGCAACAACCAACAGAATATGAAGAGGAGGTTAAACAACAAAGATTATTAAACTTGGCAAGTACTGCAGAGTTAATGCTTGATAACAATTGGAGATCTAGTAAAACGAATAGTGATTACCCTGTCAAAATCCCTTCTAATGAAATAAAACGCCAAGAACAAACTGGCAAGGTTGAGCAAAACAAAGAAGTAGGAAATATTAATTATCTCCCTGGAGAGTTTTATGAAATATTAGGAGGGTTAAAAATAGACTCTAATGTTTCATTAAAGGACAAAGAGGATATCATCGACACAAAAGATTCATTACAAAAACAGACCAAACCGCACAGGTGTAGAGATGACGAAAGTAAACTGATTGTTACTGTAAAGCCTGAAAATGATCCTCAAGAAGATAGAATATTAGTTGAAAGTGCAACAGAAAATTCAAAAAAATACTATGCATTGAAAAGTAGTACATCTGAACAGCAGATCAAACCAGTAGAAGATTATAAAATAAAGTTATTAAACAGTAAACAAATTAAATTTTCTAAAGATGTGTCAGATGAAAATATTAGTGAATATAATGAACGATCCAAGCAAGAAGGTTTTTTTAAAGATCTTAAAAAGGAAGAAAATAACTCCATTAGAATTGAGCCTCTTATTAATCGAGCCAAACGGAAAACCAAACGAGAGGATGAGGACGATGACACATTTTTGATGCCTATACGGGAAAAATATGAGAGCATTGTCGATTCTGACTATTCAGATGAGGTTCAGTTACAAAGGTTTCTTGAAGACTTGACTGATGAAAGTGAACAGCTTGTGCAAATTATTGATGAAGAGTATGAAAGCAATAATGGAATTTCCACTCTTCAGGCAGATACCGTCCAACTCTCAACAGAACCAAGTGTAATACATGATAAGGTCAAAGTGGCTGTTGCTAAGGTCACTGACAAACCCCATTTACTGAATAAAACAGAAGAAACTGACTATTACTTAATGAATAATATTGTCATTGATAAAGAAGTGAAGCCAAAACGGACTTATCCTCCTGTCAATGTAGAATCAAAGATGTTTTCTTCCTTCCATAAACCTACAACCACAGTAAGAAACATTATCGTTGATAATACAAACAAGTCTAGTTCAACGAGACAACCAAGTGGTGAGTTGTTTGAATCCCAGACAGATTATTCCCTTGGAAATCATCAAACTACATCAATGGAACTATCTACTCCAACAATCCCTGATAATTCATACAAAAACACAAATGTATCTGGTGAAAGTATTACAGAGGGAATAAGTAACTCTAATATGTTTATAGACAGTGTACCACTTGGTACTGACAAAACAACCAAATCAGGAATCAATATAATGTCAAATAAAAACTTAGAAAACTATGATGCTAATTCCATGTACCGGTACAATCTAACAGATAATACTACTAATGAATTTAAACCTATGAACAAAATGAATTCATATGAACTTTATGATATGGTTGAAGACACTTCTGAAGACAACAAAAGAGCACCTCAAAATGTTAACAGTTCCAACTTAAATGAAGTCAAAACAGAAAAAAGTAAATCAAAGCCTGAAAATATTGTTCCTGTTCGTTCAGTTTTACTTACGAAAATTTCTGATATAATCACGACTACAGAAAGAGACTCCTTTAAAGACAAATCAATAGACTTTGTCAACTTAAAAGATTTGTATGATGTCCCAGGATCTATAAAACATGATGAGACTTACTCAAATAACCGTAAGTTGATCAATGAATTAGGCAGTAATAATCAAACAAAAAATCTAGGTAAAAATCTATCTAACTTAGTAGAAAATACAGCACCTATCGAGATTTCAGACATAAATTCTGCTCAAGATAATTATGACAAAAAGCAGAAAATGAATAGTGAGAGTAAACTTGAAAATAAAATACTGCCTCCTCCATTAAAACAAACATTAATTATTAAACCACTTCAAACCCCTCCAGTTATAACTTTAAACCGTAACTTAACATTGTCAAAGAAAATAAATGACATCACCAATAGAATATTAGCACTCAACAGCAAACCCAAACAACCATTGCCAACTCTAGGAAAAGGTTCTTCCTTGAACACACTTTTAGAAAAACGCCAGGAAAGACTAGAAGCTATTAAACTAAAACTACAAAAAGCCAGAGAACGATTGTTAAATCTAACCAACCCCAAAATCACACAGGATTCTTCGTCAAACAAACAGAAGCAGAAAAGAGAAATAATCGTAAGTAAAGATACGTTGAACTCGTTACTAAACGGAGCAAAGGAAAACAAATCAGAAGCTCAACTACAAAAGAATAACATGATTTCAACAAAGAAACTAAAGCCATCACTAGACAACTTGTATTTGATTCATCGATTAAGAAGACAAATTTTCGATGGTGAAGAAATAGGTAGTAGTTCAGTAATGGAGGAAGATTGTGACCGATCAAGAAATGGAGAAGAAGCAGAGGGTTATCTCAAGATACAATCACCCAAAAATATTATTACACCTTATTATTTTCCAGAAATAAAAAAATGGCTCATTCCACTAAGCAACAAAACTGAAAACATTCTATTCAAAAGTAAATTGGTACCTGTAAACTTATATGGTATAGTGTCCGATGAATGGGCACAAGAAAATTTAGGAAAAAGTCCTAACACCGAAACAAAAAGACTACGAAGAGCCTTGCGGTACCCATGTGTTAAGGATAATTTTAATGATTTTGAAGCAGAAGATGAAAGTGCTAAACATGCTCGTAGTTTTAAAACAACTCCTAAAAAAATCACACTGGAGAAAAACACAAATGCTCAATCTTTGCCTGATACTGGGAAAGGTTCTAGTTCAATTTTGTCAGGTATTCTTTCTACAAGGTCAAGGAGATCGACCAGTCGAGACATTGAGATGAATGAGAAGGAAATGAAAGCCTTACTAACAAATGAAATTGTTAAAGAAAAACCCTCACATGATGAGCCAGATCATGAAAATGTGTTTAGTTCTATGCTGCACAAAACACTAACTAAAACTGCCTCAAATAAAACAGGAATTGAAAGGATGTTCGAATTAGCCAAGCAGTATCATGAAACTAACCCAACAAGCTTAGAAATACTTCCTACAAAGAATAAACAAACAAAGAAGAAGAAAAATTTGGAAAAATATGTTGATAAAACCAGTGAGGAAAACTCAGCAGTGGAATTAATCGATTATACCTCATCTAGCACATCAAGGTATTACCAAACAAATATTACAGAAACTATTCCTATAAACCACTCTGAGAAGGATTTTTCAGTTAAAAACTCAAGTTTTGTGAATAGTAATTCTACAAAGATCTTTGATGAAGATAAGAAAGCACCAGGGGATGAGTGGTCTGATTTTATAAACCAAATTCAAGAATTCTATGAGTCTGTAACTGATGCATTTAAAAGAGGGATTCCGCTGGTATAATATTTTTGCAACATCTTTCATGAGAAAGACGCAAAACTGTAACTAAGTTACTGCAGTGTATTTATGTTTCATGGGCATCTTAGAAAAAAATGGTGGCCAATTGTAAGTAATTTTTCTGTACATAGGATTATGAAATAAGCTTTTTATACTTTTATACTTTTGTACTTCAATGATATATATATATATATCAATAATATGGAATAAATATGCATATGTTTAGACTTATGTTAGCTTAATTTAATTATAACCTTATACTGCATTTAAAAAAAAGCAAAACAAAAAGGAAATATAAATCAATCATATTTTTATAATACACACTATAAATTGATCACATAATTACAGAAAACAAATTAACTTGCATGAGGATAGATTACAATTTTTGACCATTTAAGACAAAAAATAATTTAGTTTGTTATTCTGAAATTATATTTTGAAATTAAATTTTATACTGACTACTCTCCAATGTTTAAAAATGTCATACTACAGTAATAAAATGTTAGAAGAGGCACTGCTTTCACCGTAATTTTGGTATTTAATTTCTAGTAAAGAAGTGAAAATCATGGTTCTGATAACAAACCTACTGATCCTCTGATGATAAACTAAACTATATTAGAAAATGTACACACATTTTTTTATGTTCTTACAAATTTAAATAATAATTTATCAAGGGGATTATTCATTTTAATTTAATTACTTTCCAACAAGACAACCCTACGAAAAAATCAGTACGATACCTAGTTAGAATGTCACACTATATCAAACAACTAAAGATTGTTATGTTTTCATTTGGTTTTTTGTATTCAATATAGTAAGAGAAATAGGATATGACCTTAAAGAAATTGCAAGAAAACGTTGGTTTTATTTTGTAGTATAGAGTATACAGAGTGACATACTAAAAGTTTGCCAAAATCAGTCCACGGGATAAACCCCTAAAATCATTATTAAAAATGGCGGCTTTGCCAAACATGGACAAATTTTGAAAAAAAGTTCCCAATGCATTTTTTATGAAAATTTTTTGAGACATTTACTTTGGACCACCGCCAATTCCAATTCTGACTGGGTGGTTAGTATTTTGATAGGGAACATGTTTTTGGTCACCATATTGGATATAAATAAAATTTTAAAAATGTAATGATAGTCTTGTGACACATCATTATAAACTAGACTTTCACGCTGATTTAATTGCCAACATTTGTTTTTAAATACCGATTTTCGTTTCAAAGAAATACTCAAACGAAAACTCTCCGACATACATTTCTTATGGATGACGTTGAACCGTTTTCTTTCTCCCCACACTATGGAGAAAGTATTGTTTTCGTCACCCAAAAAAGTGGTTTTCGAAGACATGTCTATCCGTGTGTTAAATTCTGAACAAAATGGTAGAAAACTCCCATTCCTGTGAAAAATTATGTTTCAAAAGTTATTAAAGCTATTAAAGTAACTTATGTTATTTTCCCATAAAAACCCATGAAAAAACTGAAAAATTGATTTTTGGTAAAAAAACCGGATCCGATTGAGATTTGTCTGTTATGGTTCTTATAATTCTAAACAAAATAGTGCAACTCCCCATTCCTGTAAACATTACGTCCAAGAGTTAACGGAACTTTGGGGATTTCACCTTTTCAATATCATACTCTCATCGCTTACCCATGATACAGGTCATTGACAATCTAATGGGAAAAAGTATGTGTCAAATTGCTGATAACATTTATTTTTCTAATACCTCCAGTTTGTATTAACCCTTGCAGTTTGTTCTAGCCTTAAAATATTCAGTGATATAAGGGCTTTCATTTGAGCTTATAATTATCATTAAAATCTGACGAGATAGAGATCAGCTAGAAACCCCAACACAACATTAAATTTAACTTTTTAGAAATCAGTTTTTATTAGTCTACAAAATTTATATCTCGGGTTAAATTACTCAGTAAATGTTTGTCTCTAACTTTATGAATCACTAAATAAAATCTGACAAATGTTAAATGAGTCATGGACCTTAATTTAACCTTAAAGTATTTTTATTTCGAAATTTGTCTTAAGTTAAAGACACATATCCCCAATTCTAAACAACTTCCAAAACTCTTTATAGTCTTAAATAATTCGTCAATGCATTGACTTTAGATTTAGCTATGCACTACTTATTTTACTTATATTTTATTTAGTGGTTTTACCAAAAAATGATCCAAACTGTAATATGCTGGAAAATTGTTCCATTTTTTAAGGTCCTATGTTTCTCTGACTGTTTGTTGCTGGTTTCAACTCGTTTGATTTTAATGATCAATAGATCAAATGAAATCCCTTACATCACTGAATATTTTAAGGCTAGAATGAACTGTAAGCATTAATAAGAACCGGAGATATAAGAAAAATAATCATAAAATATGTTCTAAGTATGAACCGTCCATAAGAAATGTATGGGGGAGAGTTTTCATTTGAATATATCTTTAAAATGAAAAAGATATTTGAAAGCGGATTTTTGCATTGAAATCAGTGTGAAAATCCAGTTTATAATGATGTGTCACAACACTATCATTACATAAAAAAAAAATTTATTTCTAATATGGTGGATCCAAGAGGGCAGCCGAACACACGTTCCCTATCAAAATGAAGTATACTAACCACCCAATAACCACCCTTTTTTTATGGCTATTTCAACCCCAGGTAGCATGGAGGGCTTGCTTGGCAAGCAGTCAGAGGAGAATGCGTTTAAGAGGGGAGGGTGTGTTTCAAGGTCACCCTCTCTGACGGTAGAAAATATATCGTTGGCACCTTCGCTGGTAAAGGGAGCGACTGTCTCCCCTCCACCGGTGCCAGCTTTCAAGTCTGGTGAAGGGCTGTTGGAGGAACACCTTACAACAACATTGCAGTCGGAGAGCTCAGGGATGGTGCTTCTGCGTCAGAAATACCTTGACGCAGAGAGTAGCATCAAAACCCGGCTTCGAGACATGGAGGAGACCATTAAAGCTATGCTGGACACCTTTCGGACCCAGAAAGCTGTTAACCAAGTGGTCAAAAATGGCATGGCCAAGCTAGAAGATGACCTTGGATTCGTTTTTGCCTGCCGGTTGGTAAGCAAGGCGGCCATGGAGAAGATTGCGGAGAAGGTAGTGTCTATGCCCGACGACAGGGCGCTGCCTTCCAAGAAACGCAGAAGGCCATCCACTACGGAAAGCCCCCCAAAAAAGGAAGAGGCTGTTCAGACCACAAGGGCTAAGGTTAAGGCTAAGGCGACCCAGACAGACCTTTTGTCTGCCGGGCCCAGGTCTTCCCCAGATGTAGCTGCTTTCCCAACAAAGCGTCTGCAACCTCAGCAACCCGTGACCCCTCTTAGGGGAAGCTCCCGTAAGGGATCAGTCGTTGAGACACCATCTGGGGCTGCATGGGAAAAGCGTCTTACCCGAAAGGAGAAGAGACAGCAGAGGCGGGCGGAGGTCACCTCCAAGAAAAATGTGGCGGTAAAGGCACAAACGACAAACGTTGCCCAAATTGGGCCCGGTTTGGCCCCCGCTCTTAAAAGGTCGCGGCCACAAAAGCCCAGGACGGAGGCAATCTTGGTTAAGCCCTCAGGGGGGAGATCATTCGCTGAAGTCTTGGGTATAATAAAGGCTAAAGCTAAGCCGGAGCAGACCGATACGGTTGTGCGGTCGATTAGGCAAACCCGGGGCGGGGACGTCCTCCTTGAACTGGGTAAGTCAAAGGACAAATCCGCTTTTGCTGCTGAACTAAAGGCAGCCGTGGAAGGCCAGGGCACCGTCCCTGCACTCGAGCCTAAAACGTCAGTTGAGGTTCGGGACATAGATGGTGTGTCGACAGAGAGTGAGGTGGTTGAGGCCCTAAAGGAAGCAGTCCCCGAGCTTGCCAGAACATCGGCTGTTCTTAGGGTGTGGCTCACAAAACCAAATAGAAACCAGCAGCGGATGGCGGTCGCCGAAATGGCAGACGCACACGCTAGTAAGGTGTTGGCACTCCAGCATTTAAGGGTCGGTTAGGTCAACTGCAGGCTCAGACGGAGGGTGGAAGTAACCAGGTGTTTCAGGTGCCTCGGTTTCGGTCATTCCTCCCGAAATTGCAAGGGGCCCGACCGAGGCAAGCACTGCCTCCGGTGCGGAGGGGTGGCTCACGCTCGTAGGGACTGCCAAGTCGAATCTTGCTTTCTTTGTAAGGAAAATGGGCTCGCGGACAAAAACACCAAACATATAGCTGGGTCTGGGCAGTGTGTGGCATAATGGTGCCACATTTTGGTGACCTGGTCATGTGATTCAAGATCCAGACCAAATCATTCTTGCTGGAAACGTTAACTGAACACATTTATTAATGCAGAGGAGACAATTTACCGCAAATCACAGGCCCTAATAGCCAGCTTTGATGATTGTTTGATTAATTAATGCATTTATATCACAGAAATATGTACATTGTTCAACTTATGAAATAATTACTATATTACTTGACTGGACACAACGTGAACTGATATTTGATTTTAAGACGATTAATACATAATGGAATGAATGATATAGTGAACTGATACCTTGACCTGAAATTACATATTATAAAGTACTAACACTACGACACAATACCTCAAGGGGGCGTCCCCCCGTTTCCCACTAATTTACAGATCCATCCTTGGCGGCACCAGACACACGACAGACGTTTGGTCATTCCTCTTGGCCCGCCTGCGGCCTGCGCATGCGCGAGCAGCTCTGGGGTCAAGACTAGGCGGGACATTTGAATACTGGTTGTGTTGTGGAGATTGACACCACAAGATCTCCCCCCCTCCCCCAAGCAGCAAAAAAGGAAGAAAGGGTGACCTCCATGGTTGGGGTGTCACGTTGGTCCATTTAAAAAAAAATATATATATATATGCTGTTGAACACAAGTAAATTAATATAACATATAACAATAGTAAATATACAATAAATAGTAACAAATAAATATATTACACAAAAATCTGAAACATGAAATATAATGAACTCCGGTAACTGGTGTAATGTTGTGTGAGTGTATGTGTGAAAGTGTAAGAGCTCTTGCTTTCCTCCTTCCACAAGTCACAGTTTGCAGGTTCGAGCTGTTGAAATTAAAAAAATTAAAATAAAGGTTATGGCTCGACCGCAAATTTCAAAAAATATAAAAAATTAGCTAACCTGTGACTGTGTCTCGAGGTTGGCGTGTGGGTGTAAGTGTAAGTGTGATGCTGTCGGGGCGAGCGACACACTGGCGACCGCTACTGTAGATGACACCTCAGAGAAGTGACACCCTAGACTCAGTGCGCTTCGCCAGTGTGGATGCCGGCGACAGGTGTTAAGTGTCGTGTGAGGGTGGTGGTCTTACAAACTAACTAACCTAATATCACTGGTGCCTGTGTGCGGTTTCATTTTGATACGTGTCCAATGCGGTTTTTGTTTTGGTCGTGTGTCATTTTTTGGGGTGAAAAAAGGCTTTCAATTGAGAGACATGAGCTCTCCTAACTGTTTTCCCTGACTTTGGGTCTACTAAAATTACAGTTACTGGTGATGTGAAGGCTTGAATTATTAGGGGTTCGGACCAAACTGGTAAAAGTTTAGCATTCACTTTGTTCACTGCGCTACTTTGATGATTTAATCGATACATCACCCAATCACCTACTTTATAATCAACTGGTTGGCGTCCTTTGTTGTATTGATTTGTTCTGGTTTCTCTGGCTTTTCTGAGGTTGCTGTGTGCCTGTGCCCATGTGTGTTTGATATCCATTGGTTGATCCGGAATGAGACGGTCTAAATTCCAATTTAGTTCAAGGGGGTGGTTGATTTGATAGCCTAGGAATAATTCTGCTGGTGAGAAACCGGTGCTGTTGTGTTTGGCTGAGTTTAGAGCAATTTGGAAAAAGTGAAGGTTTGTGTCCCATTGTGCTTGATTTTGAGAGTGAGAGATTCTGATGGCTATTTTTATGTTTTTGTTTACACGTTCGGCATGACTAGGATTTGGATAGTAAGGTGTTGTTGTGATGTGTTTAATTCCGAATTCTAGGCACATGTCAGAAAAATCTTTTGACTGAAAGGGGGATGCGTTGTCTGATACTAAAAATTTGGGGAAGGCAAAATAGGCAAAAACTCCTGTTTTTAATAGTGATATGGTGGTTTTGGCTGTTGAATTGCGGGCTGGTAAAAATATTGCAAATTTAGAGAATGCGTCAACAACTGTGAGAATGTATTTGTTACCTTTTACTGATCTGGGTAACGGGCCAATGTAATCGATGAAAATTTTCTCAAATGGTCTGGTAGGGACTTCTGACGACAACAAACCTACTTTGGTGTTTGGTGCCTGTTTGGCGCGTTGGCAATCTGTGCATGACCGTACCATGTCTGATATGGTTTGTTTTAATGTGGGAGACCAAAAGTGTGGTTCAATCCTGGACCATGTTTTATTTATTCCTAAGTGTGCTGTACTAGGTGCTAAGTGGTAGTATTTAAATAGTAATGGGATTAAGCGGTTTGGAATGACAATGCGGTGTTTGGTTTGATTCGGGGACTTGTGTGTGAGAATGTTGTCTTTAATGAAGTAATTTGGGGGTGGTTTGTTTGATCTGAGAGATTTTATAATTTTTTGAATTGCGGGATCTTCTTTTTGGTAAGTGGGGATGTCTGTGAACGCGTCAGGGAGTTTGAAAAGTAGGTTGACTTGTTGTGTTTGTGAGGGTGATGTATTTGAGTTGTCAGGCTGTACTTCTTCAAACATTCGCGATAAGCAATCGGCGACGACGTTATCGCGGCCTTTTACGTGTCGTACGGTGAACTGGAAAGAGTTAATTAGTGTTATCCATCTAGCTATTTTTCCAACTTGCCTAGGGTGATTGAGAAGCCATGTTAATGCGTTGCTGTCTGTGTATAGGTCAAAATGCCTATGTTCCAAATATGTACGAAATTTGTCGAAAAAGTGTGTGATTGCCAAGGCTTCTAATTCGAAAGCACTGTAGTTTTTCTCGTGTTCATTGGTCGCTCTGGAACCGTATGCTACAGGTAGCAATGCGTCGTCATATTGTTGGGAGATGATTGCAGATATGCTGTTGCGACTGGCGTCTGTATGTAAAACGAAGGGCAATTCGAAGTTTGGCATCTTAAGGATTGGATCTCGAGTGAGTGCGGCTTTAAGTTGGTCAAATGCTTTTTGCTGATTCGGTCCCCAAATGAATTTTTGGCCTTTTTTCTTTAAAAGATTTAACGGTGCTGATATGCTGGCGTAATTGGGAATAAACTTGGAGTAAAATGCTGTCATACCTAAGAATCTAGACACTTGTTTGAGATTTTTTGGAACTGGGAAGGTGTCGATTGGTTTTGTTCTTTCTCTACTAACTGATAACGTGTTATCCTTTATCACATGTCCAAGAAACTCAATTTGATTGGACGCTAAAGTCATTTTGGAAGGATTGACAATTAAACCTGCTTTCTTTAATCGTTGTAGTACTTCCTGTATGTGAATTAAGTGTTCTTCGAAGGTGTTTGAATATATTACTAGATCGTCGAAAAAATTATAAATGAATTTAAATTTGATGTCTCCGAAAACCTTATTCATCAGATCTGTAAGAACCATGGAACCATTTGCCAGTCCGAAGGGTACGTAGTTAAATTCGTATTGTGCCCATGGCACAACAAAACTTGTGTATTTTTTGGAATCTGGATGCAAAGGTATTTGATTGTATGCTTGGTTCCAATCTAGCAATGTGTAATATTTAGCTGTGCCAAGGTGTTGGAATGCTGACTCTAGGGTTGGTACTGGTGTGGCTTCAAGTGTCAAGCCTTGATTGAGCGCCTTATAATTAATTACCATGCGGGTCTTACCACCTTTTTTGGGTACTGTGAACGCTGGACTACTAAATTCTGAGGTTGACTCGCGTATGACGCCATCTTTGAGTAGTTCCTGTATGTGCTGTCGCAAAATTTCTGTTTTGGGGGGTGAAAATTGGTATGGTCTGCAACGTACTACGTGGTCTGGTTTAATGCTGATACGATATTGAACTAGATTAGTTCTGCCTAGTGTGGTAACTGTATCTGGGAACTTGGACAACAACTTTTCCAACTTGCGCTTTTGATCTGTGATCAAGTTAGTACCAAACTTAGGGGCTGGTGGCTCCTGTTTGCCGTCACTTTGTTGTGGTTGACCTAATGACAGAACTAACGGCGTGGTGTATGGAAATGTTATGGAATTTTTTGCTATGTTTATTACTGCTTTTGTTGAATTTAAAAAATCTAGGCCTAATATGATGTCTACGGGAAGATGACTAGTGATATAAAATTTTTTGGTCCATGCGAGATAATTAACTTTAAAGTGTAGGTGTACGTAATGTGTTAATTTTAGTGGAATGGAGGAAGCTGTTGTAACGGTGGCATTGACTTCGTGTATCTGTCCAACTATAACACCCTTGATTGATCTGACCCTATTTAATAATGTATTCGATATAATCGAGCATGAGGCTCCTGTGTCGATGAGTGCTGGTATTGAGTGATTGGCTACTTTAATGTTTAAACGTGCGGAATCATTTAGTGGTGCTGTTATAGATTTAATTTTTGGTGATGATAATTTTTCCTGAGGTTTGCATGTGAAGGTTGGTCTATTGTGATAATTGTTTGTTTTAGCGGTTGTGTGGTTGTGGTAGGGAGAGGGGTAACCGCCTATTGTCCTCCCTCCCCCATTGGGGTTTAAATGTGGTTTTGGGTAGGTGTTGAACGGGGGAATGTATGGTGCTCTAGTGTGTGAAGCGTGAGACTGCCTATTGCTTGGTGTGGTATTTATGAGGTAGGTAGTGTGGTTTACAACCATGTAGGCAAATTTAATTTAAAACATTTTTTTTAATGACTTCGGACCTGCTGAAATTGCGGTTTGTCTATAAAATTGGATCGAACGCTTTTGCTCTGCTACCACTTGTGGCATAATGGTGCCACATTTTGGTGACCTGGTCATGTGATTCAAGATCCAGACCAAATCATTCTTGCTGGAAACGTTAACTGAACACATTTATTAATGCAGAGGAGACAATTTACCGCAAATCACAGGCCCTAATAGCCAGCTTTGATGATTGTTTGATTAATTAATGCATTTATATCACAGAAATATGTACATTGTTCAACTTATGAAATAATTACTATATTACTTGACTGGACACAACGTGAACTGATATTTGATTTTAAGACGATTAATACATAATGGAATGAATGATATAGTGAACTGATACCTTGACCTGAAATTACATATTATAAAGTACTAACACTACGACACAATACCTCAAGGGGGCGTCCCCCCGTTTCCCACTAATTTACAGATCCATCCTTGGCGGCACCAGACACACGACAGACGTTTGGTCATTCCTCTTGGCCCGCCTGCGGCCTGCGCATGCGCGAGCAGCTCTGGGGTCAAGACTAGGCGGGACATTTGAATACTGGTTGTGTTGTGGAGATTGACACCACAAGTGCAGCGCTTTTAAAACTGCGCTCCAGCAAGCAAAAGCCCACCCACGAAAATAAGAATACTCCAATGTAATCTTGGGCGATCCAGGACAGCTGACGCGCTTCTCAGTCAGCTTGCCCTCGAACACGGTGTCGACGCACTCTTGGTCAGCGAGCAGTACCAGTACCGGAATAGGGTCCCACCCTTTTGGTTCCCCGATAGTCTTGGTACTGCTGCTTTCTGGGTGCGTAATACAGCTCAAGTGCAAGTGCGGGGTCATGGAAAGGGCCATGGATTTGTTTGGGTTCGGTGCAAGGACGTCACCTATTACAGTGTCTACCTCACCCCTAACGAGGCTATCCATGACTTCCGCGAGAAGATAGACCGCTTGGAAGAGAGCGTGCAGGACACCACAGGGCATGTGGTCGTGGCTGGTGATTTCAATGCTAGGGCCGTCGAGTGGGGACTGACCCTCACTAATTCCCGGGGGAAGTACATCCTGGACTTTGCTGCCAGGGCCGGACTCGTTGTAATCAACGAGGGCAACACGCCAACGTTCCGGCGACCCGGGATGAGGGGAACGATCCCAGACATAACCCTCGCATCTTCTGCCAGGTCTCTTCTGCCAAGGATCACAGCCTGGGGAGTCTTGGAGGATTATACGGCCAGCAACCATCAATACATTATTTTCAATGTCTTAGATCGCCTCCCGAGACAAGTTGCTGCATCTCGGGAAGTGCCCGTTCGGTGGAACACCAAAAAACTGGACGTGGCTAAATTCACCGAGGCCATCCTGCGGGGAGTGCCAGCGGTGCCTGCCGCACCTGGCATGGCTCATGCAGAGGCTATAGTTACATCGATGATGGGGCTGATTGCCTTGGCTTGTGATGAGTCAATGCCCCGCAAGAGACTCCGTTGCGATAGGAGACCCGTATACTGGTGGACTGCAGAGATCGCGGATTTGCGCCGAGCTGCTTTGAGAGCTAGACGACTCGCTACCAGGGCCAGGGCACCCTTGGATAGACGCCGTAAGCTGGAGAGCTACAAGGTGGCGAGGAAGTCTCTCCGCCGGGCCATCAACCGGAGCAAACACAATTGCTGGAAAACACTAAGGGATGATGTCGATTCCGACCCGTGGGGTTACAAACTAGTAACCCAAAAACTCACCACTCGCTCTCCACCTTCGGTCATGGAGGGGGCCGCTATGGAGAGGGTCGTCAAATCCCTTTTTCCGGAACATATTCTGCGCCCACTGCGTGAGTTTGAGATGATGGACGATGTCCCACTCTTCACTCATGAGGAGCTGGAGACTGCCGTTTTATCCCTAAAAAACAACAAGGCTCCTGGACCTGATGGGGTACCTGGCGAGGCTCTTAAGAAGGTTTTTTCAATCAATCCCCTGATTCTTCTGAGCATGTACAACGCCTGCCTGGCAGAGGGGGTATTTCCGTTGTGCTGGAAAAAAGCTAGGCTCGTGCTCGTAGGGAAGGGGAAAGGAGACCCAGAATTGCCGTCCTCTTACAGACCCCTTTGCATGTTGGATACGGCTGGGAAAGTCCTAGAGAAGTTGATCCGTTCCCGACTGAATTTAGCCGTGGTTGCTGTGGGGGACCTGAGCCCTCGCCAATACGGCTTCAGGAAGGGGCGATCAACGGTTGACGCTATTGAGGAGGTGAAGCAAGCCGTGATGATAGCTGAGGATTTTAATCACTACTCTCGTAGGGTTGTGCTGCTCGTTACACTCGATGTGCGAAACGCATTTAATTCTGCAAGATGGTGCGATATGCTGGACGCTCTGGAGAACAACTTCCACGTCCCAGCATACCTCATGCGCATTATAGAGGATTACCTCCGGTTCCGCCTCCTCATGTATGATACTACAGAAGGCCCGCGGACGATGAGTGTCACTTCTGGTGCTGCCCAAGGTTCCATACTCGGCCCGGACCTCTGGAACGTTGCCTACGACAGCCTCCTTAGGTCTGAAATGCCTGAAGAAACCGTTTTAGTTGGGTACGCAGATGACATTGCAGCTTTAATAGCTGCTCGTAGTGTTGAGCTGGCCCAGCTAAAATTAAACCGAGTCATGCGAACTATAAACCCATGGATGGCAGATCACGGTCTCTCACTCGCGCTGAACAAAACCGAGATCGTGATTCTGACCAAAAAGCGGATTGACACCATTGTGCCGTTGAGGGTGGGGGACGTCGAAGTCCAGTCCGTTCGTGCCGCCAAGTATCTTGGTGTCATGGTGGACTCTAAGCTTAGCTGGCGGGACCAGATATTCCGAACGGTGGACAAGGCCGCTAAGGTGATCTCTTCTCTTAGCCGGTTAATGGCCAATGTCGGAGGTCCTCGTTCCAGTCGCAGAAGGCTGTTGATGTCTACAGTTCAGTCTGTGCTCCTGTATGGTGCGGAGGTGTGGGCAGACGCGCTCAATAAGGAGGTGTATAGGATGCGGCTTGCCAGAGTGGAGCGTCAGGCAGCACTCAGGGTAGCATCCACCTACCGAACAGTGTCTGAACCTGCCATCTTGGTGGTTGCTGGAGTAATCCCCGTCAAACTTTTGGCGGCGGAGAGGAAAGCGATTTATCAGCGGCGTGGAGAGGACCACGCAAAAATGGAGGAGCGCAACCGCACCTACCAGCTCTGGCAGGAGAGCTGGGAACAGGAGTCGCGGGGACGCTGGACCAGGAGACTGATTCAGCAAGTCCAACCATGGGTTGACCGACGGTATGGTGAGGTGGACTATTACCTGACCCAGTTTCTGACAGGTCACGTGTTTTTTCGGTCGTACCTGTTCAGGATGGGCAAAGCCGTGTCACCCGATTGCATCTACTGCCCAGGCACTCCCGACGACGCAGAGCACACCTTCTTCCGCTGCCAGCGTTGGGAAGGTTCCCGCCTGGAGGCTGAACAACATGTAGGGCAGTTGTTGGTGGACACGGTCATTCCGATGATGACGGAGGAGGGTGAGGACAATTGGACCTGTATGTCACATTTCGTCCAGGATATTCTCCGCACAAAGAAGCTAGAGCTTGACCGAGATGCAGTCTAGGTCATAAAGATATTGAATGCCAGAAACGGCGCGAGCCCTGAGGGCTTAGGTCACACGTTGACCTGACCTGAAGTAATGTGACAAACAATCCCAGATCTGTGTCCAACAGAGTAGAGGGGGTTTTTTAGTGAGTAGTCTGACAAGCTCAGGAGTCTCACACTACAGGCTGGCTACCTGTGTGCGTAAAAGCATTTTTACCTCCTCTCCCTTAAAAAAAAAAAAAAAAAAAAAAAACCACCCAATAAATATCGGCGGTGGGCCCAAGTCACTTTCTCAAAAATTTGCATAAAAAATATGTGTGGTAACTTTTTTTTTAATCTGTCCAATGTTGAGAAAAGCTGCCATTTTGATACCGTGGACCGATTTTGGCAACTTTTAGTGTGTCACTCTGCACACACAACACTACAAAATCAAAAACCATAAAACGTTTCCTTGCAATTTTTTTCCCTGTGTTTGTTTTTAGTTTGCTTGGACTAATAATTGTTTTTTTCAATTTTGAATGAACATCTTTTACATTAAAAAGCCAGCATAGCTGGGTAAACAAAGCGAAAAAAAAACATCTTCAAAACAAATGCAATACATATACTATACTCTAAAACAAGTGTGTGTACGGACAAACTTTTATTTTCGTCCAAGGATTTTTTAATGTTTTTGTTTAATAGGGGGTATTTGGCCACGAGACATCAACTGGTGTTGGTCACAAGGCTGGGATGAATCCAGTTTCCGTCCTATATAGCCCTTGAAAGTTCCCTTGTTATCTTCAATACCTTTTTGTAGCTGCAGTTAACAAAAACAGCCGGTACAGGTTATTTTTATTGTGCATATTTGATTTGACGTGCAAATAAAAATAACTGTATTGGTTAGTTTGTACTAAACGCTTTTAAGAATAGTTAGGGTATATTTAGTTTGGTTTATTAGGTACATATCAGTGTTTAAATGTTTTCAAGGTTAATTTTCAAGGAATGAAACGCGGAAGACCTCCAAAGCGAAAATTTATACGGAATTTTCAAGGGAGAGAAGCTACAATCGATCGTCGGGAAACAAATTTTACCACTTCGACTACAACCGACCCATTTCCAACCAGCTCATACATTTTACCAACAAATGTCTCAGAACATCGGCCAAGTTGTGCATCGAAGAATGAAAGTAGAGAAATAATTTCAAACAGGCCGATCATCTTGAGCAGGAGCGTCGACGAATCGCTGGCTCGACATTTGACATTGACCAAAGAGTATACTTATGGTTTTTTTCTCGAGCAAAGCTCGGTCCCCAGGTACTATTAGGTATACAAAACACAGACAAAGCCAAAACACATCCCAAAAAATCTTCTATAAACTTTTACTCTTTATTTATTACAAAATTAAAATCTTTCTTAATATAGCCTAAATCTTTCTTAATTTGTCTTATTTCAGTTGATTGGATTGTGACAATAATTATGGGTCTTTAAAAAAATTATGTACCTACATATTGCAGCTGAAGTAAGTCTGTGAAAGGGGAGTTGAAAATTGAGATGATACATGTTTCAATAGCTTTGCTTTGAGATCATATAAAATCTAAATTAATATTTTTCACAAAGTGTGTAGTTTGTTAAATGTAGGCTATTGTACCTACTTAGATTTGTAATATTATTGTCTAATCATAAATCCCATATCTTTTGAACCGGTTCTTTTACAGGTGTTTAGAGATAATTTATGTAATTTTTAAAGGATACATTATTTAAAAAATAATAAGCCGTTTATAGTGTGTAAACTAAAGTAAATATTAATACAGAAACTTGTTTTGGTACCAAATGGATCCTAAAAGTCTTTTGTAGTACTTTTCATATTTAAATTTTGTTGAAAAAAAATCACAAGCTCTAATGTAAAGGTACAGAATACAGCTTAGAAGTTTTGAAATACAACAGTTACCTCAGATAAATCTTAAATTTGTTTATTAAATTTTAATTATTGTAGTGAATTAAATAGCTTCAAATTTAAATATCTTGAAACATTCATACCATTAATGTCATACATTTCCACGCTCTGTAAGCCTTCTACTCTACACACTAATTAAATATTTAATAATGACTTTAGAGTTAAAAACTCTCAGTCAAAACACTGTAATGTCTTTTCCTGTAGCACATTTAAAATTAATTAGCAACTGATGAGTCAGGGTGAAGAACCTTGTTTTGCTATCAGCCTCATTTGTGTGATGAACCTATTAACGGTTTTCTTCCAAAAAGAAATCTTATGAATTATTCAGCTTAAAAGAAAGTTGTTACTAGGTCCAGTTCTCCTATGGAGTGTTTATTATAGTTTTATGGAACTTTCCTTGGTGGTTAAGAAGAGTATCTAAAGTATCTGATGTGCAAGTTGTTGTGTTGTCTATTACATCTCAAGTCTTGATAGCATTTTTGCAAGTAAGACAATGAAGATCTGGTTAGTGGCCGTCTCACTTTATGGGTGCTTCAGCAGCATCCATGGTGAATCATGGGAAAAGAATAGGATTCGTAAGTAAATAGCTGAAATGCACTATGGGAGATTCTTTTGTAGAATATGTTTACCTCTGCAGAAAAATATTATCATTGTAAAAAATGTACCTCAGAAACTTAAGTTGTTTTAATTTTATTTTATAATAAACAGTGTCAGGAGCCGATTCTTAGTTTCTCTCCCTCAGACAGATTTCATTCTCTTTGACCAGCAAAACTGTTTTCTTTACTAATAAACTTTTAAAAAAGAAAAAAAGAATGAATACTGTCAATATTACAAAGTACTTACTTTTACTTTCTATAAGAGAGAAAGTATTGTTTATATCAACATTTTTGAGTGTTGTGTGGAAATATCCATTCTGGGCCTCCCTGGACCTCCCTACACCTGTGGTCTGATTTTGATTAAATTTGGTATGTAGTATTCCATGGTAACTCCACAAGTTTTTAATTTTTATCTTAATGGTGGATTTTAATGTTATAGTTCATTTGATTCTCAGCAAAACGGTACAAACCTCATCGTTGTTACAATTACAGCTCAAAAGTTATTTCAGCTTATGTAATTTTATCATAAATACCCATAAAATAACAAAAAAACTGATTAAAAAAAGGGATTGATTTTTGATTAAAATTTTGTATGTTATCATCCTTTTAATTCTACACAATGGTACAACTTCAACACTATAAAAACTACGGTAAAAAAGTTAGTCTATTGCAACTTTTGTGATTTCATAAAATATCATACCAATTACCCCTAAAATACCGTTTATGTTGTTTTTTAGTACCAATGCATTCGTACTCATTTGTTCCTTTTAAAGCCTAATAACTTTTGAACCATTGTTTTGACAGTGTTATTCTGTTTGGATTAAAAAGACACTAAACCAAAATGTGTACGAAAGTAAAAAGATGTCATAGGGTCAACCAACCACATAAATTGAATAACATATTTAACAACCTAAAAAGGTCAAAGTCAAATATAAAAAAAATAGAAAATCATAACAGTCTTGTTTGTGTACTAAATAGAACAGCAAAAAGCGCTAAAATGTAAATTATAAATTTTTAATGGAGCAAGTCAAAAGTAAAATTAATTAGAATGAAATCAATAAAATGTTAATGAAATTAATATGGTCTTAATTAGAATGAAAAATGTGCTTCTTCATTTTCATCATATCTGTTAAAAAATAAAATTTAAACTTTTGTTAGAATTATTATAGTCTTTTGTTTTTTTTTTCATTTTAAAGCTTTTTTCACATTTAAAAATAAAAATAAAACTAGCTTAATATAAAATTCTCAACCTTTTTGCCAGTCAAAGTGTGCTGAGATCAGTTATTTATAATACATGATCGACTTTCGGCTAACTCTACCAATTTTAATAATACTATATTTTTCAGTGTGAACATTAATTTTAATCACTCCATTTATACATCTAAAACAACAAAACATAATCAGTTGCAATAACAACTCTGCTAAAAACAGTCAACCAACCAAGCAAATGCCAATAATGCATATCTTTAGTTGTACAATAATACTTCTAGATAATGGTATTACAGTATCTAACATAACACTAGTGGTACAAATTATAAGGCTAGTTCAGCATAAATTTATTTTAAAGTTAATAAATAGTACAGGTAAAATAATACAAAAACACTCCATATAAACAACAAAATTTGTACATTCATGAAATTTCACCGGTGAGTTGCTAATAATATGAGAAATGAAGATCCGATGAGTCCCCAAAATTTTGGGCGTCCTAAGGCCCTTTTTGGGGCCCTTTTTGTTCCGAAGGGCCCTTGTTCCTGAATAATTTTGTTTTTACGTTTAAGGTCGAGTGAAGTATGGTTTTCGATGGTTTTAGTTATTTTAAATCGATTGGGACTAGTTGTAAGTGTATTAAACAACTCGATACAGGGTGTTTCGAAATATTATTACTTTTTACGATATTTAAACATTTATTCATAAAGTGATAAAATTAGTTACCTCCATGCTCTATTTAAAGGGGATTATTGAAAATAATTGTAATTCTTTACTATATAAGAGGGAAGGATCACAAGGAGTAAGAGAAAATATTAAATACCCCCGTCACAGCAATCCTGCAGACCTAGCGAATTTCCGTTTTACTTACTTGATTTTCAATTAAATCTAAAATAGCATTAAGTTTAATGAATACTTTAGGTTTGCTGCTACAAGGAGGCTAATAAAGTGCGTTTATAGTAAAATATTAATAACCTAGTATAAAACAAATAAATTTGACAAGTTTTATTAAGACATATCTATAAACAAACAAACAAAATCATTTTACACTATTCTCCTTAAGAATAACATGGAATTTTAAATTTACAATTTTTGAATTTTGTTGGTAACTAATACACTTACAAAACACGTTAATACATTAAATTATTTGTTTTTAAGCTCTTTGAAATGCTGTAGAGAATAATTGGGAAACTTTGTCTTTTAAGGGTCAAAGATTACAAATTTTTACCACATAAAACCCTGTTCCATGGACCGATTATGCCGGTTTCGTTAAAATTGAACCAAAATTACTCGAGTTATCATGTTTACGGACACGTATATAACATGGATATATTATATTATATATATGTATACAAACACATATATAATATTTTGAGTGGATGGTGCTTTAGGCTTCTGGGGGCATCAAAATGAAAACGTAAATCGTTTTCGGGTCTATGTTTTACCATAAGACCTTCGGTAATAGCTTATCTCCTATATGGGATGTTCGCTAAAAGGGGATGGATTAAGTTTTACACTATAACATAATAACATAGGTTATTAAGAAAAAATTTCAACTTTTAAGGTGGTGTGAATAATCGTTCAACGTGTTTTTATGCAAATCTATTAAGACCAATTTCAAATTGATATGTATTTTTCTTAGGTAGTTATTTAAGTTATTTTTTTACATTTATTAAAAATTAAAACAATTGTATTTGTATAAAACCTTACATTACATATTAAAATGAAGTACTTAAACTAAAGCTATTTTTCTACAATTTCCGTAGTATCTCTCTTTACAATTTCATCATCACACTCAGACGACTCATTAACAATTTTATTATTCTTAGCAAATCATCCATCTTTACTGATTTTGTCCAAGTTGGTGTTCAAGCAGAATTCCCCTTTACAAACCTAAAACTTTGCATATTGCAGAACAGGCAACGCCAATCTAAAAGCACGAACAATGTGGTGCAAAAACACCTTCATACATACTGACGTTTGCAACTTGAATCTTAAGTTCCTCAAACTTATTTTCAATCAATACAAGTACGGTTATCTTTCGTGGTTATGACGACCAGAACAGCTCTAAGACATCAGAGCAGCATTGTCGGTACAAGCATTTTTGTCCTGAACAATGGGAACGAGGTTTATGGGGTAAAAATTGGGTTTTCTTATTTACTTTACCCTCAAAACACAAAGTTTCCCAATTTTTCTCTAGAACATTTTAAATAGCTTAAAAACAAATAATTTAGTATATTAACGTGTTTTTGTATGGTTATTAGTTACGGATAAAAATACTAAAATTGTAAATTTAAAATTCCCATGTTATTCTTATGTAGAATAATGTAAAATGATTTTGTTTGTTTGTTAATAGATACATTTTGATCAAACTTGTCAAATTTATTTTTTTTATACTAGGCTATTAACATTTTACTATAAACACACTTTATTAGCCTCCTTGTAGCAACAAACCTAGGTAAACGTTAAACGCAATGCTATTTTAGATTTAATTGAAAATCAAGTAAGTAAAACGGAAATTCGCTAGGTCTGCAGGTTTGCTGTGACGGGGGTATTTAATATTTTCTCTTACTCCTGTTGATCCTTTCCCCTTACGTAGTAAACAATTACAATTATTTTCAATAATCCCCTTTTATATAGAGCATGGAGGTAACTAATTTTATTACTTTATGAATAAATGTTTAAATATCGTAAAAAGTAATAATATTTCGAAACACCCTGTATGGTGTGGTTGAATATACTTAAAACTACTCCCAATCGATTTAAAATAACTAAAACCATCGAAAACCACACCTCACTCGACCTTAAACGTAAAAACAAAATTATTCAGGAACAAGGGCCTTTCGGAACAAAAAGGGCCCCAAAAAGGGCCTTAGGACGCCCAAAATTTTGGGGACTCATCGGATCTTCATTTCTCATATTGTTAGTAGCTCACAGGTGAAATTTCATGAATGTACAAATTTTGTTGTTTATAAAACCCTATTTTACCTGTACTAAAATGGCAATTGACTTAAATGCATTCAATCTGTTTTATTTCTCAAATTTCCATATTTATTTAGTTAACCACCATATGAAATCAATATTCTTGTCCAAAAAATAGTCCTTAATTACAACAATATTTCGTTATATTTATTTCATTTTAGGTTTCTCCAAGTAGTTCATCTTGGTCTTATGCTTGCTGTATTATGGCTATTGTAAAATATCGTTTTGTGCAAGTGGTTAATACTGGTAACTGGTTTGAGAGCTTTTTTCTTCTCAATTTCTGTCCAACTTTTAGTTTACAAAAATACAATTTATTGTTTGGAGGGACAGAGCTACTAACATAAAAAGGACGCATGTTGGTGCCTCTCACTTTTTCTAAGACAATAAATAAACATAATCTCCAAATGTGGTTATACAGATGAAATAAATGCAAACATACTACAACAGGACAGCCAACATTCCTCTTTCATGGTTTAACTTAAACTTCAGGCCAAACTGTATAGAGAAATCGATTGATGGTTTGAACTTCCTTATAACTTTAAATCAGTTTAAGTTAAACGCTACTTGGAGAAACCGGGCCTTAATATTTATTAAAATGTAAATATTTATATTTTGAGGCTTATAATGGTTAGATATTTTTTCAAGTATATTACATTTCTTTTTCAGCTTCTGATTTACAAATATGCTATAGAGACGATCCCAAAGTAGCTGAGTGTTTAAAAAAGGAAATTGGAACATTATTACCAATATTTAAAAATGGTAAGTATCTAATCATTACTCATCTATTAATTTATTTACATCACAAAGTGGCTTAGATGAAGGAAGGGAAACAAACTTTGAGACTATCATTATAACACAAGGAGTTACCTATATTATTTTCATTATATTTTGGTTATTAGATAGGTACTTATTATGGAAGACCTAGTCAATTTGAAACCCACTCTCTGCCATCTCTTAATTATATCGCTTACTTAGAACTGTGTGCCAGCTTACATAAACAATTAATTTTATACATTGCCCAGGTTTGTATAGGAATCCTTTATATTATTTTTGGGGTTTTATGGTTGGTGTTTTTAGAAAAATGGTTAGGCTATATTATTTTTAAAATAAAAAAGTAATTAATTGCTTAAACTCATTCTTCCAGATTATAATTGAGTTCAAATGCCAAATTAATTGAAGTTCTTATTATAAATGTGTACAAGTGTAGGACCCGTTGCTTGAAATCTAGTTTAATTAACGTAGAAATTGTGTCAGTATTATCTGCTAACAAATCATCAATAGAAAAAAATAGATAAAGAATTACAAACCATGTTTACAGGGATTAGCTGTTTCACTGTGCAAAATAAACTTTAAGGGAGGGTTGGGAACGTTTTGTGCAACCGTCCAACCACAATTTAGGAAAACCTAAATATTGTAAGTTGGGGAGTAAACTGGTTTGAAGGCCGATGTATTACACATTTCAACCTTCACTCTAATATTATCAGCAAAAGCTCTTTACATAGGTTATGGAAATCCTTTTACACATTTCTATGCTCTTTTATTGCACTAGTGAGAAGAGGAAGGAGGAATAGAAGAGTTTTAGAATGGGAACATAGGGATTTCCCTAACAACTCAAGCACTACTAGCTTGAGACACATTTTTTTGGTCTTTTGGTCAACACGCAAATACAGTAAGCCCTGATTAACAGAAAACCAGGATAGGTGAACTACTTTTTTAATAACTGAAAATTAGTTATCGCAATCAGGTTGGAATTTAACCAATATTTGAGTTCAAATAGGTCAACAGCAGTAGTTTTTACATATTTTAATTTTTGTTATCTTGAAGTCTACAACTAGGTACACCAAATATATATATATTAAAATAATTGACAACAAGCTGTTGGCACGTCCTATGTACAAGAATTGAGTAGGTAATTAAAAGTTTAAAACTGAATATAATTCAGAACAGTTAGTTTACACGCATAAATGGGCAGTTTTAATGGGAAAAATCATCTTGAAAACAAACGTTACGTGACCACATATTTCTTTCACCCAATTTTAGGCCTATACGATATGCATTTTAAATCCAATAATTTTACAATAAAACAATTCAATTCAATTCATTTAAACAGCAATTATTGTGTCAATTTGAAAAGCTTTGAAAGGAAATTGGCGACTGATTCATACACACTGGTTTTTAGTACAGTAGGTTACCAACTTCCATTGCATACTACCACTTACAGTACCTTATATTACCTCCATGGCCACTGAAACCCTATGAGGATTATGGCCTCCCATTCTCTTCTAATGCAGATCTAAGTCTGGAGTCTTATTTTACTTGTCTTTCCTCTCATTCTTGGTCCTCCAAAATGACCGTATATCTTGTGGTACTTCTTAATTGGTATACACTTTTAAAAGTTTATGTATCTTCTCTCCACCACACATAGCGTGCCCATCAGAACTTTTTACTTTTGGAAAGCACCCCTATATCTGGGTGTTTAGAAATTTCTCTTAGCTCTCTGTTCTTTTGCATCTCATCTCGCCAACCTCAGTTATCTTGAACTTGTCCGTATATTTTCTCTGCACTCTTTTCTCAAACCCAGCAATAACGTGCTTCCAGTTCTTTGGATTGTGCCCAGGTTTCTGAACCATACAGTACTATACTGTGATGGTTATGGTATGGTATGAATCAATTTTGGTTTCTACTGACACCCTGCAGCTTATTGGACAGTTTTATATATACCTACTACACCGGTTGACATTTTCATTACCAACCAAAACTTTGGTATCCCGACATACATACATTCGAACATCAAGAAAAAGGAGTATAAAAATGTAAACCTCTATCTTAAAACAATTCGAGGATGGTTTGCTGAAAAAAATATTTATGAAACATGAGTTAAAATTTTCATAGCATAAACTTATGCTTACACATTGAATTTATGCAAAACATGATTATATGCAAGTATATGAGATGTATAGTTCAAAATTACACATTTCCTGATAACCCCGATCCTTTACAATAGGAAATACCTACATTTTAAAGTAAATAGTATCCAGGCAAACACTGACGGTCAATATTTTTGTAAACAAATAACCTGTATCATACAGCAATTTGAAACCAGCTGTTAGTTAAACCAGCACTGAAACTATTTTAAATTGTTAGCATCAGCTGCTAGACTTTTAATAATTGAAACTTAATTTTAAAAAAACTGAAAACCTAAACTAAAATTACGGCTTCAACATTCCCTTCCTTACAAAATTTTCTTTTTTTCATAAAAAAAAATCATAAAACCATCCGTTTAGTTGTTGATTCAGAATCGTGAAATACAAAAACAACTTGTCACGTTTTAATATTCAGGATTGTTTACAAACTTTATGCTTACTACAGTATGATATCCGCTGTCTCCATTACATTCCATTGGCCAAGCTGGGTCAACTACTTGGACTACAGGCAACCCATGTAGGCTATCTAACTTTCTAATTGATTTCAAGTTTTCATAATAATTTTGAATAACCCAGGTTTAACTAAGGGTGGTTAGAGAAGTTAACTGTTTGTATATTTGTTTAATTTATTAGTTTGGAGGTTGATATACCTCATTACAGAGTTTTGACACATTGTTCCAGGTTCTGTTGAGTACAACTTGGAGTCATTTGATCCTTTGTACTTTGATGTACTTCCATTTGATTACAAGAGTGGGATAATTGGAGGTAAACTAAACATGACAGATGTATATGTTCATGGACTGAGTGCATGCAAGGTAATAGAGGTTAGGTAAGTATTTAAAAATAACCACCTGTGTTGCAGCAAACCTGGAGACTCAGAGTAATCCCTAGTGTCTAGATTATCTGAAGAAATTTAACTCAAACACCAGGCTGAATCTCTGGGTTTCCTGCAACAGTGACTACAAAACGAAAAACAATTTAGATTGTTACTTTTGATATGTAGACATCATCAGCGTAGGTAGGGCCACTAAATAAAATAAAATAATGGTTCTGATATTTATAAACCTAAAAAAAAGTACCTATTAATTATAATTGAATTATGTAAGCATCATATTTTCCATTCAAAGGACGAGGTGTTATCCATTTTCAGGAATACTCTCCCCAGTGTTGCCAGTTGTACGATAATAATCGTATTTGTACAATACTTACTCCTTCCCCATAAAAAATAATTTTGCAAAATTGTACGATAATTTTGACATTGTGTTGTGGCATAATGGTGCCACATTTTGGTGACCTGGTTTGGGGGTTTATTCCCCGGAATATGTTTTGGAATATCTCTTGTGGTTGAGTGGATGGGGATAAAATCAAATACGATATTTGGATGTCGCGGACATAGTCAGCCAGGTGCTCATCTGAGGATTGCTGTCTGTAGAGCAGTTGGCTTTGAAGCTGCCTCAGGACCTCGGGAGTGAAAAAAATTTTGATTGATGTTCTGTAAAATTGATGACCAATCTGTAATGTGTGAGATGGAGGTCATCCAAAATTGTCTGAACCTATCCGTTATTACAATTATTTTTTGGCGGCAAGAAAATAAACAATTTCATATTGATTAATATACATTTTAACACGTTTCCCACTTGTCATATATGGAAAAACGGTAACATCACTTTGTTGCTTTTCGATCTGGCAACCTTGCAAAGGCATCAGCTGTGTTAGAGAGGGCCCATTGGCTACCAACTTAAGTGCTTATAAGAAAATTTTGAGAGAAGTTGGCCGCAATTTGTACCAGGGGTAGAGTACGTTGTACCTTCAATTAATTATTTTACTCAGTGCATTGGCAGTGGGGAATGAAATAAAACAATTAGCTGGTTGATTTTTCTAATTGAGAACCAAAATAACAAATTTTACAGCGTTTCAACTTTTTTCTAGCAGAGATGCAGATTTTGTGTGTGTGATAGTACTGCCTCCGGTAGAATTTATATTTTCTAGCTCAGTGGTAGACTGCTGGTAGAGCAAAAAGCGGTGGGCGGCAGAGACAAATAGAGTTAAATTTCAGTTATTTCATCATCGACTTGCTTGTTTTACATCATAATATAAAAAAATTGTGTGTACGATAATTTTGCCCCAAATACAACGATTTTGGACTGCTTGTACAATAATTTACGCCGGTCAATCTGGCAACACTGAATCTCCCCCCAATTGTGCCTTACACCAAATGGAAGAAATAACGATATCTGAATATAAAGAAGCATTGCAAATTATAGGTGATGTGGCAACAGTAAGGTCAATACGGGGCAGTTCCAAGGATGGCAACCAGTGCAGGCGTTACTCCACCACTGAGAATTACACTTTTGAGTCTTTGCCACATATCCGTGGGTTCTGCCCATTTGGAGAACTATCGAGAAATAATAAGCATTACCTTATCAGAAAGATTTTAGCCGTCTCATTTCGTGAACTAAAGTTCACTGTTTATGAAGAAGTGCCATGCATGATACCGGGACCTCTTGGACCAAAGTACCACGCTCTAACCACTAGACCAGCTCGCTCCCCACAACATTCATGTGGGCTTTTAAATATATACAGGGCGTTCCGGAACTCTCTACCAAAATTCTAGGACATTGTTCCTGAGTAAGAAACATATCTAAATATAATATTTAAACTGTCCAGAAGTCCTTAGTTACTCACACAGCCGCCATTTCGTTTTTTTCACTTATTAATTTTTTTATAAAGAATGGAAAGATACAAAATTGAAACTTTACACAAACATTTATGACAACTAGACAAAGCTTATGACAATTTATCAAATTCATAAAACAAAATGGTGGCCATTTACAATAATTTTGTTCCTTAAAATAAACTCAAAAACTGTTTATTTTACAAAGCTTTTACAAGGATAACTTTTTTAAGGCAATTTTTCATTACAAATTGATTAACACCTTATTTTTTAAGATTAGATGAATATTAACTGAGATATGGCAGCTTTAGTAAACGTGACCGCTTCCAGCATGGGCTGCAACTAACCTCTAGCGGTCAAGTATCACTAAAGCTACCATATATCAGTTAATATTCGTCCAATCTTAAAAAATAAGGTGTCAATTGAGTAATAAAATTGCCTTTAAAAGTTATTCTTGTAAAACTTTTGTAAAACCAATGCTTTTTGAGTTATTTAAGAAACAACTTTTTAAATGGCCACCATTTTGTTTTATGAATTTGTAAATTTATCTTAATTTTTTGGGAGCTTTGTGGTAATTTTGGTAAAGAGTTCCGTGCAGGGTTGCCACCTTAGGTTAGGGAAAAATCGGGACATGGTCCCCCTCCCCCGGATTAACATAGGCTTTAATACGGGCTTTGACTATCAATACGGGCATAAGGAACCGAAATCGGGACTGTCCCGGCAGAATCGGGGCGGGTGGCAACCCTGGTTCCAGGACATCCTGTAGATAGATAGATATAGATGTATGTGAAATGAATGTGTTGTATACGGTCATGTAAAACAAAACTTTTCCGAAATCAGTTTTCTGGGCCACATTCATACTTATAACAGCAACTTTTTTTAAAACAGATCACATACATTGGTGCCTAACTCTTTAGTATATTGCCAGAAAGTTTTAAAAATGAGACATTAGGAAATTCAATAAAAATGTTAAGGCATTTATGATTGAGAACACTTGTTATTCAATTAGCGATTTTTTTTTTTATAAAGTAACAGTAACTTGCAGGAACATATGCTGAACTTGAAGCCAAGGCCCTAATTTTATGTGTTTCCAAGCAGGAAAAACTAAACTGCAAAATCTGCCAAAAATTGTAGTTAATAACAACACAATTCAAAATAAAGACCACATCAAATTCTTGGGATTATATTGATGAAAATTTGAAGTGGAATCATTATATTGATCAGTTACTTTCTAAAATTTCATCTGGCCTTTATGCGCTAACAAGATTAAAACCCCTATGTGAAAAGGAAACTTTAAAAATTATATATTTTTCATACATACATTCAATCATATCATTTGGAGTTTCACTTTATGGTGCAGCAAAAAAGAAAAAATTAAAATCATTTCTAAAAAAGCAAAAGAAATCTATTAGAATTTTGTGCAATTTAAAACGCAGAACTTCAGTCAAAGAATATTTTAAAACTGAGAATATTATGACTGTTTATGGAATGTATGTCTATGAAACAGTATTATCAGTAAAAGACAGATTTAATGAATTACAACTTATTGGAGAAAATCACAATTATTTTACTAGAAATCGAGAAAACCTGGCCACAAGCTCACATACTCTGCAACTTTTTACGAAGACACCTAAATATGCCAAATATGTTCCAAATTTTATAATAAACTTCCTAATGAAATCAAATTAGAAACTTCCAAAAATAAATTTAAATCAAAATTGAAAAAGTTTCTTATCAACAAGGCTATGTACTTTTTTAAGAGTTTTAAAGTTATTAATAATTGCTCTATTTCATTTAAATTGAAACTTTTGGTTTTAAAATAATTTTATCTGTATTTTTAATTTTGATATTTTCATGTATAAACTTTCATATTGCACTGCTTGTTTTAATTTATTTGATCTGGAAAGCTATTAATAATGATGGTTTGTTGTTATGCCATGCATGATAATGATGAGTATTATATTTAAGTTAGTTTTATTAAATTACTCTTGACGCCATTCCTGTATTTATGTATTGTACTATGAATAAAGTTATATGAAATGAAATGAAATGAAATAGTGTTGTAGATAATTATTTAGATGTACTGTAATTGTATCTAAGCTAATTTTAATAGATTTTATTTCTATCTGACCCCATTCATTGTATGCCTACATAGGCCTACAATAGGTAGGTACATATTATGAATAAAGAAATATTTGATTTGATTTGATTTCATAGTTTGGGATGTAGCAATAAGGCAGTGCAATGACACATAGACTGTTTGTTGGTTGTATATGGGTATGGTGGCCCCACATAATATTATGTTGACTATCAAATAGAGTAACTTTATTGTTTGTAAATTAGAGAGGAGTCATTGGACTTCCATTAACAAAGGTATTAAAAAACATCCTGTCTCAATTTATGCAACAAGCATATTTGTATGACATATATAAAGTCAACAAGATAAAATATGTTTATGTTCGAGAGTAAGGAGGTTTATGGAACAACCATAAAAACATTTTGTACTATTCAATATTTTATTCTTATTGGTTAACAAAATATAAATAGAACAAACAAATAAGTGGTATATATTTTTAGAAATTTTTGTTTTGGTGATATTATTGTAAGCATTCAAATTAAAGCTTAGCTCATAAGGAATACAAAATTTTAATCAGAGTAGAGATCTGTTTTTTTTTTGTTTTTTTTTTTATATATATAGGGTGACTTTTCAAAATAATGTAGTACCAAATCTTTCACACATAAAGAGCCGACATTTTTAAACTAATGAAAATAAAAAGTCAAATTCTGATTTCAAAAAAATGTTTATATTAATAAGAGTTTCAAAATTATGTATAATGACATGTTTGTATTTGACAAATTGTGAGATTCGAACTAGGTAGCGAACCTCTGGTTTTTTGTACATCCACTTGTAGATATGCTGTTTTTAAAAACAAACAAAGCCTTATTTTGATGTAATAATGTATTTTAATTTATAGGCCGAAGTTGGATGACCCAAAAAAGTTCTACTTGGACTATGACTGTTATCTACCCTACTTGAACTTGAAGTCATTCTACCTTCTGAAAGGGAATGTTGTATCGGTCCCGGTTGACATTAAAGGACGAATAGACATGCTGTTTGGTTGGTAAAACTTCTAATATACCACATTGTATAAACAAATTACATAGGCCTAAAGGGAACCCATTTAATTTTTTTTTTTTTTAAGAACAAACAAATAAATTAACACTGTCTGGCAATGCCATGGTAGTCTAAAGCTATTGTTCCCAAAATAGATATATATTTTCCTTGAATTATGAAAACTTGATAAGCTCTTCAAATAAGATAATAAAACTTGGTGCACATAAGAAATTTGCTGATAATATTAAAATGCATCTTTTAAATTTCCTTTCAATCTACTATAATACTAAAAGCATAGATTAAAGAGAGTATAGACACTCAGACAGTCTTAAAGTAGGCCTATAGATTCAAGTCTACTCTCTTTGCTATAAGAAATAGCAGTTTGTTTGTGAATGGTGTTGTAGGGTGACTAATGAATGAGATTTGATAATGATATAAATTTGAGTATGAATGATGTTGCATTTCATCCTTTTTAATAGTCTATCTTTTGGGTATTTTATGATTGTTTTTCAGCAATTGAAATTAGTTTAAAGTTGTTGATAAAAACTTTCAGAAATAACAAAAATATGCACATAGTTATACTATTTAAAATGTTATTCATCAGCGTGTTTTCAAATATGTTTTTAGAAAAGTTGAATGTCACTTACAAAATAACTGGTGACATAAAGACTGTCAAGGACCATGAATATCTAGATCTTGAGAGGTTTACCTGGGATTTCTTTTCAAACGGCATTCACAAAGCTCAACTTGTAAACCATGATATTGTAGATGGGAGACCAGCCCTCAGTAAGTATGCTAAGTGCTAAAAATGCATAAGCTTCTCATTCATACCATCAATTATTTCTCATCTTTCTTTAACATACTTTTGATTAGAACACCTTTTCAATGTAGAGTCCAAAAGTTGTACCTCCATAACCTGCACCTATCAAAACATCCAATGTGCTGCATGATTATAAAATTCAAACATTCAAATAAATTATTATGAAAGAAAATAATTTATAAATAAAAACATTTTAAAAACAAAACGTTTTTAAACGCACTAAAAAGTAGAAAATAATTTATAAATATGTGGAGAGCATAAATACTTGTAAGATTTAAAACGAAAAAACGTGGGGTGCATGCAATAGATAATTTACAATTACCTTCACCTATTGAACTAATGTATTATTATCAATTGCATGCACCCTACGTTTTTCGTTTTAAATCTTACAAGTATTTATGCTCTCCACATATTTATAAATTATTTTCTACTTTTTAGTGCGTTTAAAAACGTTTTGTTTTTATTTATAAATTATTTTCTACTTTTTAGTTTTTAATGTGTATGGATCTATTTCAAGCATCTATATCAGATTAAGACAGAGGCATGTGAGAAATCTAAGGTTTATTTGAATTTCTTTTCATATAATTATGTATTAGATTGAAAGAATGGCCTACCTACCAACTATAAATATATCAATCTATTTAATTTATTGTTTACTTTATAGAATACAAAATAAATAACGATTGACATTATTAACAAACACCTTTATATATATACAATCAGATTGTTTATCTTTATTTTGAAATGTTTGTTTGTATCTCTTGGGAGCATAACCTGTACCTCAAACCTCTGCTCTTTGAACTGTCAAATCTAAGTACCTATTTACAGCCGACTTAAATTAATTGATATAATTTAATTCTTTCAAAATGAAAATATGAAAAATTTGGAAGCCCATGGGGCGTAGCCCAAGGGTAATACAAAAATTAAATTATATAACATTGCATTGTCATCCATTTGTGAGCTATGTTTCAAATTTCAAGTCTCTAGCTCATCGGGAACTTCGTTTAAATAAAAATTTGTAGGAAAGCGAGCTAATAAAAACAAGCTAAAAACAAGGGAAATATGAAAATTAAATTATATAATATTGCATTGTCTTCCATTTGTGAGCTATGTTTCAAGTTTCAAGTCTCTAGCTCATCGGGAAGTATCAAAATTTGCAAGAAAGCGAGTTAATAAAAACAAGCCCATGGGGCGTAGCCCAAGGGAAATATGAAAATTAAATTATATAATATTGCATTGTCTTCCATTTGTGAGCTATGTTTCAAGTTTCAAGTCTCTAGCTCATCGGGAAGTTAGTATAAAATTGATTGCAAAATTTGTACCGGACAAGAAAGCGAGCTAATAAAAACATTTTAAAATACCTCCTTTAGTACCGGTAGCAAAGTTGCAGACTAAGGGAATTTCCGTTTGCCATATTTGATTTTTACTTAAATATTTCTAAATATTTCCTTAAACATGTCATGCAGTAGAACAACAATAATCCGGATTAATTTGAACTAGACCTCATGTGGATCATCAAACTATCCAGATTATCAATACCTCAAAAAGGGCCAGCACACACTATTTTGAGTAAACATCTTTTTTAAATTGTATGTATTTGATAGCAACAAATATAATGTTGTACAGTATACAGTAAAAAAAAACATAAGACACTAGCCTATATATTTGAGCTTGTGATAGGATTTGAACTCCGGTAGTGGTTAGTTTTTTACAGCTAAGTCCTTCATTCGTTTTGAAATCAACCTTGTAAAAAATTTGATTTTTTACTAATAGAGACAAATCCGGATTATTGACGGTCCGGATTTTTTACCTACAAATAATCAACATTCTACTGTATTTATTCTTTATTTATATAACAGTTGGTTTAGCAAGTAAAAGTACCTAAGTTTGCTGCTACAATACATTTGCTAAATTTGATAAAAATGTATTCATAAAAAAGCAAAGTATGACAGTTTACTTACTGTCCACAAGATAAAAGGGAAATTTTAAATTTAATTTTTTTTTAGTTTTTATTATTTTAGATGTACATTTCAACATTTAATTTTTTCAAGCTCTAAAAATAGTATATATTACAAATCGTTGTTTTTGGAATGGGAAATAACTATTTACACCTCATCAACCATCCCATAAACCCCGTTTCCATAGTGTAACCATGCTGGTTAGCAAACTCGTCAGAATAAACCTACAGTGGACCCCCTCTCAACCGACCTCGCATTAACCGATAATCGGATTATCCGCCCTCAGTTTGTTTTAACCGACCTTGTTTTGAGAGCAGTATAACCACCGCTTTCTAGGAATCTCGGCATTTCCGCTCCCACGCTCAGCAGTGGAAACAATAAGCTAAATTCTCCAGGATGTTACAGGCTATAAAAAGACATCCTGTCTTGTAACAAAAATGGTTACTTGTATCTTTATTTAATTTCGACAATAAGTTCTGTACTGTATTACGATGGATTTAAACAGTTTAGAAATGTATAGTAAACTTCCGATTTGCTATTTCAGTATTGTATATTATGAACAGACTAGAGATAGTAGCAATTCCCTCAAACTAAGTTAGATGTTTTATTACATTTTCTGAATAATCCTATTATAAAATTATGTATACCAAACATTTTAAACCCACTTTCACTTAGGAACTATTATGTTGTTTGTGTTAAATTTATTTTTTAAATCTTTGTTATATACACCATTCAATATTTTTGGTGTTATCACATCTCATGTCTCAATGAACCACTCCGTTGTTTTATCAACTCTAATTTTGATAATCAAGTAATTTGTTATTTAATGTATGTGAGATATTAATATTGTATTTTTATTTGTTTTCTCCAGATCAGCTGGTGCGAACTGTCCTTAATGCTAACTGGAAGGCTCTTGTATGGCAAATGTTACCAGTAATCATACCAGAATCCGACAAAAAGCTCAAACGTATCTTTACCAAGTTCTTTGATAGCAACCCCATGGACGTTATCTTTCCTAAAATGCCACCCAAAGACAACAAAACCGAAGATAAAGATGAACATAAAAAAGAAGAAACGGAAACAGATAGTGATAAAGGAGACAAAAACAAAGATACTGATAAAAAAGAAGATATGGATATAGATAAGGACAGGAAAGAAGAAATGGAAAAAGACAAGGACAACAAAGAGACAATGGAAAAAGATAAGGATCACAACAAAGAAGTAATGGAGAAAGATAAGGACCACAACAAAGAAGAAATGGAAAAAGATAAGGACCACAACAAAAAAGTAATGGATAAAGATAAGGACCACAACAAAGAAGTAATGGATAAAGATAAGGACCACAACAAAGAAGAAATGGAAAAAGATAAGGACCACAACAAAGAAGGAATGGAAAAAGATAAGGACCACAACAAAGAAGGAATGGAAAAAGATAAGGACCCCAAAGAAGTAATGGATAAAGATATTAAGGATCACAACAAAGAATTAATGGAAAAAAAGGACCACAACAAAGAAGTAATGGACAAAGATAAGGACAACAAAGAAGTAATGAACAAAGATAAGAACGAAAAAGAAGATATGAAAAAAGATAATGAGAAGAATCAAGATTTAGCTAAAGAGAAGGATAAGTAGGAAACCTTAGACAAAGAAAAGAATAAAATAGTTAAAATTGAATAGGGGTTTCCTCCCTTCTATTTAGTTTTATATTACCTTGCAAATTAAAAACAAAAATATAATTTTTTTTCTTTATTCACTGTACTTATCTACCCGTACGTTTCCAACCCATTTTGATTCATAGAGGTCGGGGACTTTTCTCAACAATATAAAATTTATTACCGATAATTATATTCCTATAGAGTACCTATACACAAATGATATATGTTTTTCACTTTAGTACAAAAATTATTTTGTTATAATAATATACTTTTAAAGAAATAGAGACATAGACCAGAGAATTCAGACACCACAGCACAGTAGTACAAAATACTGTTTATTTTATATGTTACAATAAATAGTTATTTTCCTACAGTCACCTGACAAAGTGACCTTCCTTGCACTGATTATAGCACAGAAAATTGCTGCATCTACTCAATTTTGCTACACACTTTTTACTTTTGCCGCACAGTTTTTTATTTGGCCACACACCAGTATTCCAACTAAACAACACAAAACAGCGTGCTTTTATTAAGCACGTAATACTTGTACACTTGAAAATAAGTTGGCAACAGTTAAATATATTACGACTACGATCAGCTGGTGCAGTGTTTCCCATTTACAGTAGTTCAATGTTTGGAATTAACCTAATCTAAAAACGTGTTGTAAGTTACAGTGTTTGAAAGACTAATTAGTTATATGCTTTATAGTAACTGTAGGAAAAATATAATGTGTAACACAAGTGCAAACTGCCTTTGCTGCACTCGAGAAACTTTCCACACTTGTTTACGGCTCAAGCGTAAACATTTCTCTTGTGTGCACCAAAGTGCCGCTTCACACACTAACACAATAGTTATTTTCCTACAGTCACCCGACAAAGTTCGCTTCCTTGTACTGTTTATAGTACAGAAAGCTGCTAATTGCTGCATATTTATACTTTGCCGTACGGTTTATACTTTGTCGTACGGTTTATACTTTGCCGCACATCAGGATTCCAACGAAACAACACAAAACAGCGTGGTTTTTTTATGCACGTAATCCGTGTACGCTTGGAAATAGGTTGGCAACACTTAAAGATAATAATACTATGAGCAGCTGATTGACTATTTTAACTACGATTTAACCTGTCATTTCGTGTTTATAGTTTCGGTATTTCTGAACTTTCTAGACTTTTCTTTTAAACGTTTTTAAAACATTCCTACGATCTTAATAAACAAGAAAATACCTTTAAAGCATTTTTTTAGGCGTGGAAACCACTTCAAATTACAAAAACATACGGAACTATATTCTCAAAACCCGGAGCACATTTCTTGCCGAGGAAAAATAGCGGAGTGATACGGACCGCGGGTACAACTTTCTCTAGGGCACCATTTGTGTTGCCAGCTGAACCTAAAAACGTGTTGTATAGTGTTTGAAAGACTAATTATTTATATGCTTTATTATAGTGACTGTAGGAAAAATATAATGTGCAGCAAAGTGCCACTTTCACCACTAGTTATACAAGTAACTATTGTGTAACTAAGTGGGTGAAGTGGCACTATAAATATAGTAGTGTCACAATATATTTAAAAATAAAAATCTTTCAACAAATCTTTCACGTCATAATTTTTTTTTAATCAGTCAATGTTAAAAAATATTTTTAAACACACTAACATTTCAGTATTTAGATATGAGTCAATAGTTTATTGTAAATATATTTTCAATATAGGTAGATGGTATATTTTAAAATTACAACTGCCTTAGAAAAATAGTTTTTTATAGTGTATAGTAATGGATTTTTTTATAGCAATGAAGAATGATTTGTTTATGGTCAGCAAGTTTCCATTGTTGAAGAATTTCTTAATGTACTACAATTCAATACTAAGTAACATAAACCTCTTTTGGAAATTGTTACTCCATAATCCAGTTGTAACCACATTTAATAGAAATTTAAAGAAACGACAACTATAAAACAAACAGTTTGTAAATTATGCCTAGCTCAAAAGAAGACTTTTACTTTTACGTATCTACCTGATTAATAATTCAACAGACTAGAAACATCTGACCAAAACTAGATTTGACTAAGGAGCCAGGATCATCCAATGAATTGATTTCCTCGCTTTCCTTTGGCATTTATAAATTAGGCTATGAGGTTTGATGGAGCGGAGACCACACTTTCCTAGCATCCTAGCACGCATCCTGTCAGTAAGATGAGGGCTTTGCTCGTGTGTATAGTGATGGCAGTATGTACCTGCCAGGTTACATCTGGCGACAAACAGGAAATCAAACTACGTAAGTAGATTTAGTCAATTGTAAACAACGTTTTAGTGATTTTAGTGATATTTTTCAATTTTTTTTATGTATGATTTATGAAAATAGTAGTTTACATTTTTGAAAAGTATAAATATAAGTACCTATGAAAACAAAAGCTCATTTGGAATTTCTCTAAGAAAATTATCAATCAACGAATGGTAACACTTTATATTTTGAAACTTTTTTCACTACGACAAAGAATATCTTGATCAAGATTTTGCTTCATTGGACATTCATTATATTTGGTTGGTATTTATTGTTTTTATGTAGGTTCCACTGATTACCGGTATACATGGTCAAACAAGTATTTATAAAAAACTTTGACTAAGCTATCTTTTTATATTTGGTTGTTGCATTATTGTCCTTGATGATGTTGTTCTAGTCACTGATGTGCATAAACAACATTAGAAAAACAAGAAAAATAAATGTAACTACTATAAATATAAATACCCCTGCTGCAGCAAACCTGCACACTAAGGAAATTTCCAATTGCCTGATAGGATTTTCACTAAAATATCTCCTTAAAAATATCATATTTATTCCCTATTTAAATAACATTAGTTTAAATGAGTACTTAGGTTTGGACAGGGAAGGTAATAAGTTGTTTTTTATAGTTAAATGTTGATAGAGTAATAAAAAATAAATACATTTTTTTCTAAATTTAATAAAAATGTGTTTATAAACAAGCAAACTACATACCATAAGAATATGGGAATTTTAAATTAACAGTTTTTTGGAATTTTCTCTGTAGCCGTCAGGGATACAACTAGTCTAGTAAATTATGATTTGACCTGGGCAAAATTGCTTCATAAGCCATTGAAGTGGTATTTGACTCAACAAATGTTACTTTACAACATATCCAAAATCCGACACAATCCGACCATGGGAAAGTGTCTAAATATAAATTTTAAAATTGTGGCTATTTTCTTATGAGCCATTTATTTTAAAACACCGATAGTCAGATAAATATGGGATATGGGATATGGCCTTAAAACAATGCAAGAAAACATTGTATGGTTTTATTTGGTGTAGTGTTGGGTGTGAAGGGTGACATACTAAAAGTTGCCAAAAATCGGTCTACAGAAAACCACCTCATATGAGGATTAAAAATGGCGGTTATCCCCAACATTGGACACATTAAAAAATATATCACATGAATTTTTATGCATATTTTTTAGATATTCACTTGAGATTATACCACCGATATTTATTGTGTGGTTAGTCCTTTATTTTGATAGGGAACGCATTTTGGCCGCCATCTTGGATCTGCCATTTTGAATAGGCCTATAAATATATTTTTTTAAACAAAATGATAGTGTTGTGATACATCATTATAAATTAGATTTTCACGCTGATTTCAATGCTAAAATCTGTTTTTGAACATATTTGTTCGTTTTGAAAATATATTCAATGAAAATTCACCCTCATACATTTCTTATGGACGTTACGTAGTTTGAAAATTTTTTAAGATAATTTTTCTTATATCTCCAGTTTTTACTAACGCTTGCAGTTTGTTCTAGCCTTAAAATATTCAGTGATAAAAGGGGGGGGGGGACATTTGAACTATTAATCATTAAAATTGGGTGATTTAGAAACGAGCTACGAACCCTATCACAATATTAAATTTTACTTTTTAGATATAAGTTTTTATCAAAAGATGTATATCTCGGGTTGTTAATATGTCACCAAGTTCATTCTGGTCTCAAATTACTCAGTATACTTCTGTATCCAATAGTCAATGCTGATATTTAATTTATGTATATGTGCTTTCCGTTATCCCATACCGCCAAAAGCCGTAAAACAAATATCACAAAAATTTGAAATTTTGCCGCCATTTTGAATTTGATTTTTTTGTAATTTCCCATGGTCGGATTTTTTTGGATTTTGGATATGTTATAAAGCATTATTTTCTGTGTTGAATACCACTTCAATTGCTTGTGAAGCAATTTTGCTGAGGTTTAAGGGTAATTTGTCGTATTTTGCCTGGACTATCTATATACTGAATTATTTGTTTTTTTTGTGCTCTACAAAAATTCTGTAACGGACACACACACACACACATAATATGAAATTTAACGGATGGTGTTTTTGGCCTCTATTCCACCTATTCCACCTCAAAATGAAAAAGTAAATCGGTCCCGGGTCCAGGTCTTACCATGAGACCTATCGGTACGGTAATAGCTTATTACCTATATGGGAAATTCGCTAAAAGGAAACTTAATAATTATAGTAAGTTCTTGAAACTAAATAGCAGGCCTAACACTATATAGCTTAAATTCGAAATTTCGACCTCAAAATATGAATTTATTCTCTTTACGGTGTCTACTGTATTTTGTGCATGTGATGATTGATACGGTACCTATTTTGTCTTCTTTACCTGTCTGATGCTATTATAAATTAGCTATCGTAACACACTTATTAGTTACTCATGGGATTAAAACGTAATATTTAGTTTAACAAACTCTTAAACTGTTGGGTTTGTAATTAGTTTATGTGGTTTTTAATGCTTATTTGAGATGTGTTGTCAATTTAAATCAACTAAGTTAATTGGTTTTTTTCAAAAAAGTTGCTAATTTTTTCTAAAGTAAAGCTCTTGACTTAAGATACACTTCCATTTACTGTTAAACATCCAAATCCACTGGTAAAGCAAATTAAATAGCAAACTATATAAGATTTAATTCATTTGAACATACAACATTTTTATATGAGGTTTGGACTTATTTAAGATTTTTATCTTTTTGCCACCCAACAATATGCTAAAATGTATACCAGTATCAGCTAAAGAAAGGTAATGAAATACCTAGAGGAAGAGGGGCTGCCATAAATTGAGCTTCTTTTGTCTGTGAAATGTGACGCTTTATACTATTGGGTAATTTAACTGGGAACCAATCATAAGAATATACTATACGGTATTTTATTTTCAAAACTTGTTTTCAGCACCTTATGTTGATATCTGCTACAGAGATGATCCTAAAGTTGCAGAGTGTATCAAGAAAAACGTGCAAAAACTTATGCCACGGTTTAAAAAAGGTATTGTTCTGTTTTTGTAACTTTTTTTTAGGTTAGTAGTAAAAAGTTGTTAATTTACTTACTACATAATTAAGTAGGCTGCATAAAATATTAATTTGACACTTCTTATAGTACACAGTTCACTGTACACTGTGATAGACAAAAGATATATATAGGAAGTGGGCATCTGCCACCTGCCTAATGTAGGCACTTAGTGCAAGAATTTTCTGGAGAGTCCTCTGAGAGGACCTAGAGAGGACTCCTCTCTAACTCTGAGAACCTTCTAGACTAACCTTTTTTACACATTTTACAATTCGAATTGTCTGCATAAGGAGTAAATATAAACATTGTTTTATTGGTATATCCTTGGAATATTCAGGTCTTACCAGTATGGTCTCAAGCCATTTTGGCTTGGGGTGAGATATCTACCTTGGGTTTGCGTCATTGTGTTTCTTTTGACAAATCCTTCAAAATGAGGGATTCAATTCACTCAATAGGGGTTGCTATTTGAACAAAATAAGTCACCCCCTACCCCCTACCCTGTGAGGGGGGTTAAAAAATATTTTTGATGTAAAAAATTACGGAATCTTTACAATCAACGCCACAAACAGAATATTTCTATCTATTTTGGTTTAAAAAATACAGATTTGTATCAAGACTTAATTTACACACTGTATGAATGAGCTGTAACACTCGTGTTGTTCCTCACAGCTTGAAAAGCCCTCTTATAGAACATATACATCTTAAAATTTGATTTTCATGTGTATAATAGTTGATGTGTATAATCATGGCACTGTTGAAGTTACAAAGTTGGTGTATAGAACAGAAATTAGCAAGCGACACCATCACTTTCTGTTGGTGGCTCTATTTATTCTCATTCAAAAATTGGCAACAAGGGAATGGGAGAACTACTTCATCTTGGATTTAATGCTAAATTAGTATTAAAAATTGCTATGAGTAAATGTAAACGATATAATAGCTGATAGGAAAATTCTCACTAAATGAAGGATTTAATACAGGAATTAAATTTAGTGTTACAGAAAAAAATCATGAAAAAATTACATCTCTAACAAGGAATATAAGGAAGCACTATAAATATGTATCTTTAAAAATGTGTGAGGATGAAGTACTTTTAAAAGACAGAAATATTAATATGTACAATTTTTAACTCTAGGTTCGGCAGACTTTGACCTGGAGCCGCTAGACCCGATGTTTTTCGATATTCTCCGTTACAACTACAAGAGTCCCATCCTAGGAGGCGACCTGGTTACCACCAACTCTTATCTGTACGGGGTCATGGACTCCAAGGTCATCAGTGTCAGGTCAGTTCACCATCCCTTCAACAGACTCTGGAGGGCAAAAATGTGTTTTCCAAAAACTTAGCAATTATATTTTTAAGTGAAAAACAAGTGGTTAAGGCCAAAAATAAACTGAATACTATATTTTGAAATAGTTCGTAAGATCTCACACAATTCATCACATTTAGTTTGCTTTATTTATATTTGCTTTACTGTGCACTATAGTTTTCAGCTTAAAGATATTTTAGTAACTATAGTGTGCCAGAGATTTGAAAAAGTCTAGGAATAGTTTTGAAAGGGGATAGAGTTCAGCTAGCTTACCTATAAAATAGAGTCCATTGGACCAAATAAAGATTGCAAAATATAGCTCAATCTGCTCAATACATGAACCCCCTCTGCAATCTACTATAAGAAGTCCTATATTAATTAGAACAAAATATGAGTGTTAAGTGTTATATTTGTGTATCTTACAAACCTCTGGATTATATTTTTCTCAGGCAAACCAATTGCAATGTTTCCATTTTCAAAATAATTCTGAACCAACCATTCCTTTAACCTACCTACCTAATTTGGCTTTCCTTTAAAATGTAAAAACTAGGAAATTTTAGCTTTAATAAAAAAAAAAAAAAAAAAAAAAACAGCTGTTATGGCACTTAATTCTACCAGGTCACTGAAATCAAAATGGAGTATTTTAATTGGGAAGTAGCGCCAAAATTTTCAAACTAACCCAAACTGTGAGTTATTAATAGATTATAGTAAATTAAAGTATATTTGACTAAGGTCAAAATAAATTACTTACAGATAAACGGTTGTTTTTTTTTTGTTTTTTTTTTCTAGGACGCTAGGCACAAGCCCGGAATTGCTTTTCACATTACTTCAGGCTAGACCTAGGGGATGCGGCAATACCACTTAGATTAAATACATTGGTGATTTGGCGTGATTTGAACCTGGCACCTCAGGGACCAAAGTCCCACTCTAACCATTTTTTTCTTTTTTTTGTCCTAGGACGCTAGGCACGAGCCCGAAATTGTTTTTCACATTACTTCAGGCTAGACCTAGGGGTTGCGGCATTATCACTTAGACAAAATCCATTAGTGATTTCGCTGGATTTGTCGGGACCTCAGGAACCAAAGTCCCGCGCTCTAACCACTAGACCAGCTCATTCCCCCCACTCTAACCTCTAGACTTTAAATATCCTTCAAAAATATTTAAATATTTAAATATTTTTTATTTTTATATTAAATATCCTTGTTATGGTGTTATTGGAATATCCAAATTATGCTTCTCTTTAATTAACATGGAAAAAATTGTGGAAGAGGTTTATTTAAGAGTACCTTTGTTTAATAAAGTAATCACAGGAGCTTTTTTGAGTATCATAAAGTATTTATTTAGTGAGGGAAAAAATTATAAAATTAATAATGTTTTAACATTGACTAACATTGTTTCCAGGCCCAAATTGAACATCCCATATCAGTTTATACTGGATTTTGACTTGCAAGTGCCTCACATGATTGTCAAAGCTGAATACAAACTGAATGGGAATGTGTTAAACATTCCTGTCAATATAAAAGGACGTGTTGATATGCATTTTGGTAAGACACTAAACAACTCTCTTTAAATAAATGATTTCTTGCTATAATGTTACTTAGGAAAATAGTCTTTGGAACACAAGAACTAAGAGAGGTATGTGCATGTTTACAGAAATATGTTTATTAAGATTAAAAAAAAACTGAACGGTGACCACTTTTCCTAGGGCTATAACAGGGATATAGATATTCGGCTAGATTTTTAAAAATAACATGTTACAATTCATAATACGAGGGTCATCCTCGAAGTAACTGCCGCCTAGGCGTGGTGCACTAAGTAGTGGGGGTAGCGCCGTCATTCTCACATTGGCGTGCGCAGCCGTTCAGTACCTAGGCTTCTATAGCTGTGATAGAGAGAGGATCGTACAATCGCGCGTTCTGTTGTTATAACGTAAAAAATTAGCACCGCCATGGATTATTCTGCCAAGTATGAAAGGCGTGGTTTAATCAGGTTTCTGTAGTCAAAGAATCACGCAGCAAAAAAATTCATTGTGAATTGTGTGCGGTGCATGGCCCAAACGTTATGAGTGAAGGTGTAGTCTAACCCTACCACTAGACCAGCTCGCTCCCCTTCAAATATATAAGTACTAGCTGTACCCGCGGGCTTTGCCCTGTTTAACTTCTTAATTTTCAAGATGAGCTCGTTCGCATGGCTCAATCACGTCCTGGTTGAAGTTCGTTCGCTATGCTCACTCACTTTTAGGTTGCAAATTAGCTGTTGTCATAAGTTAAAAAAAATAATAGTGCTGCACCCTGTTGGTAATCCTTGTAACTTTAATGTTATTGCACTTCATAGAACAGAACCAACTTGTTTAATTGAAACAGCTGTTAAGATTCATTAATTCCATTTAAATATGAGTACTCATAAGGTTAACATGGAAAACTCCAGAGCCACTGGGGCGGAGCCCGAGAGTCCGATCAGAATAAAAACAACTTAGTTTTCCTATTTAATGCCTAAAGAATCAGTGTACCAAATTTCAGCCTCCTAGGTAAATGGGAAGTGGGAGAATTAGTGATGAGTGAGTGAGTCAGTCAGTCAGTCAGTGAGGGCTTTGCCTTTTATATATACAGGGTGGTCGCGAATAAGCGTTAAACTTTTTATTGGGTATAATAGGAGCATAAATGGAACTCGTAAACGTGGTTTAAAAAAATATATCTCATACACACCCCCAGAGATGACATGTTTTAAGTTTTTTGAAAAAAATTGACATAAATGCAAAAATGTTGCATTTTTTGGGTTAATTTAAAACTTTCAGCAACAATTAACTGTACCATCGTGTTCTCCACAAAATTTTGAATAAAAATACATGTATTTCAACTTGCCAAAATCTGCATAGCTACTTTTTAAATTGAATAGAAATAAAAATTTGTGTTTTTCAAAAATTTTTAAAAAAATACGTAAACATAAAACTTTTTTCAAAAAAGGTTTTAACGAGCAGCAAACACTTTTAAAAACTGCTCCATGATCTAAGGTTTCAAACAATACCATAAAACGTAATATTTGATCCCGATAAATGTCCGCTATTCAAGTTTGAATGGCGTAAAACACAGGTTACCCAAAACATTTTTACTACTGTCGCGTCGTAATAATGGTTTTTAGATTAATTAAAATAACACCATTTAAACGGATTTTGAAATAAATTTTTTGGCAATCTTTTTTCAAACTGGATGAATTAACTCAGCTATAAGGCTAATCTTATACCAATTCAAGTAAGATATGTACCTATGATATGAAATTAAAAATTAATAATAATTCATTTTGTATTAGAGAAATTAGTTTTATTATTTACAGTACAGCCATGATATGAAACAAAAAAAGACCTAGTCGTTTTCTCTTATTTACACTACTGCATACTTCACTAAAACGACAAGGCTGTGCCCTACAACCTAAAAAAAACACGATACAGATATTTGATAAACTTAAACTTAATAAATAAAAGCAGCCTTAAAATATGTTAAAATGAAAATATTACAGTAGTTGGGGATTAAATTGAACACATGAGACAAATAATTTAGTTTCAGGTAATACAAATGTTCAACATTTTGGATAGATTGTACAGACATTTCATCAAATTTTAATAAAAAACACAGTTAGCCCTAAAATATGGTAAAATTAAAAGATTAAATAATGGATTAAAATAAACAAAAAGCTATGAAAGACACAATTGATTTTGGGGTAAATATTCATGTTCAAATCTCTCGGAGAAGTGGAAAGTTGTGTGGACATTTGAAACAAGAGAGGTCGGCATTCACTTAAGAACATTTTCGAAATTATGGCCATTCTGTCTAATACAGGCTCTGGCTCTCTTTCTCATAAATTGAACAGTTACGCTATGGCTCATCTTTCCCCTGACCACTTCTGCTGCTCCAATGATCATGTTCAAAAGTTCTTCTTCAGTGTTTACAGGGGTTGTGTAGACGACCGATTTCATAAACCCCCAAACAAAAAATCCATTGGGTTAAGATCCGGAGATCTGGCAGGCCAAGAAACAGTGCCTCCTCGTCCGATCCAAGTAGGGAAGTTGAAATGAAGCAATTCTCTTTTTGTTTATTTTAATCCATTACTTAATCTTTTAATTTTACCATATTTTAGAGCTAGCAGTATTTTTTATTAAAATTTGATGAAATGTCTGTACAATCTATCCAAAATGTTTAACATTTGTATTACCTGAAACTAAATTATTTGTCTCATATGTTCAATTTAATCCCCAACTACTGTAATATTTTCATTTTAACATATTTTAAGGCTGCTTTTATTTATTAAGTTTAAGTTTATCAAATATCTGTATCGTGTTTTTTTTTAGGTTGTAGGGCACAGCCTTGTCGTTTTAGTGAAGTATGCAGTAGTGTAAATAAGAGAAAACGACTAGGTCTTTTTTTGTTTCATATCATGGCTGTACTGTAAATAATAAAACTAATTTCTCTACTACGAAATGAATTATTATTAATTTTTAATTTCATATCATAGGTACATATCTTACTTGAATTGGTATAAGATTAGCCTTATAGCTGAGTTAATTCATCCAGTTTGAAAAAAGATTGCCAAAAAATTTATTTCAAAATCCGTTTAAATGGTGTTATTTTAATTAATCTAAAAAACATTATTACGACGCGACAGTAGTAAAAATGTTTTGGGTAACCTGTGTTTTACGCCATTCAAACTTGAATAGCGGACATTTATCGGGATCAAATATTACGTTTTATGGTATTGTTTGAAACCTTAGATCATGGAGCAGTTTTTAAAAGTGTTTGCTGCTCGTTAAAACCTTTTTTGAAAAAAGTTTTATGTTTACGTATTTTTTTAAAAATTTTTGAAAAACACAAATTTTTATTTCTATTCAATTTAAAAAGTAGCTATGCAGATTTTGGCAAGTTGAAATACATGTATTTTTATTCAAAATTTTGTGGAGAACACGATGGTACAGTTAATTGTTGCTGAAAGTTTTAAATTAACCCAAAAAATGCAACATTTTTGCATTTATGTCAATTTTTTTCAAAAAACTTAAAACATGTCATCTCTGGGGGTGTGTATGAGATATATTTTTTTAAACCACGTTTACGAGTTCCATTTATGCTCCTATTATACCCAATAAAAAGTTTAACGCTTATTCGCGACCACAGATTAGTTAAAATAAATAGATAGGCCTACTGTTTGTTTATATAAGCTATAAATACTTATATGTTTAAGAGAGGATTTTTTTATGAAGGTGTCAATCAAATGAATTAAATATCCTATTCCTATATTGTATGTTTCTATTTTGGAAGGACGTAGGTAACTAATAAATCTTTGATGATGGTCTCAGTAAACCTATTTTTTTTTCAATATTCAAGGCAACCATGTAGACAAACTGGCAATCAAAGCTTTGCTGAAAACCCCAGAGAAATCTGTTGAAATATAAATGAACTAGGGGTTGCTTTCAAGGCTTACGCTAATTCATCTAACTGCGAAAAATAGAGTGAAATTATAAACAATTTGAGCATTTGGCATAGTTTAATGAGTTTAATAAGTGTAAAAAACAATAAGTTTACTATTGTGTTGGTTACAAAATATGGTTGATCAATGATCATTCAATTAATAAAATATTTCCCATTCATATGGCATAAAAAATATTCATCGGAGTTATCATTACTATGTTAACTGGTTTCTCTTCTTTTGGAAGAACCTTTAAATAGTATTGAAATCGTATTGGTGGATATTTTGAGTAAACACTTCCGTGATTTCATCAGTGTAATGCAGATTACGCTATTTTAATTTGAGAAAAAAATATCTGTTTGTTGAGAAGGCACGTTCTTCCTTCAAAGGGAGGTCCACCCTTAAGCTGTGTAAGTTTTATTTTTTCCTTTGTCACATTATTGGTCATCATACCATACTTCTGTGCCAGTGAATAACCCTCTAGCATAATTTTTATAGATCGGTCATGAGCTTACTGTTAAAGTTGGAATGGCTTTTATTCTTGAACTGTTAAATTAAATTGGTTTTGTTGCCGAGTAGCGCCATGGATAAAACATACTCGGTTAGTCTATGGTAGCGCTAGTAAACATGCACAACCCTTTTTGTTAGCTCAATAACATTCAAAGGCTCTATATTAATGTTTTCACTGAAGCTGAATGAATACATCGAAGTAACCTCTCTGAAAAGACTGCAGTAAATTGCAATTTTCAAGCTTCACTACGTAATTTACTTTCTAAATCAAGATATTTCTACATAAACATTTTAATCCAGTTGCTGTAAACTACCATTAGTTTAAAAAAACATTGACATGGCTCATACCGGTAACGTGCCCCTCTACGCTTGTATTATTTTGTATTGTATTAAACAATCGAAGAATTTTTCAATGACTGAAAACATCTAAGACAATAATCTCATGAACCTATGATTATCTGTCTTGAATAATATATTAAACAATATGGGCAAAAGTGCTCAAAAAGACAGGCACCAACCCGTACAATAGATATAAGATAATTCAATAATAAATCATTTTAAGAGTTACCGTACTGTGAAATTAAGATTTTCTACTGATTTCGTAATGGAACGTTATATTGCAAAACATGACATGATGCAGAAGAAAATAAATGTTAAAATCAGAAAATACTTTCTGCACATTGCAATTACTACTTTTTTTTGACAAATTCAACTCAAGGCCCCACTAGAAAAACAGGCCATGCTGCAGGATCCATGACGTCACACTAGTGGATAGATTTCATTGATAAATTCATTGCCATCACCATTCCCATATGTTTAGGTAAATAAACAAGCTGGCTGTTTGTAAGATTTTAATGGTAAGAGTTTAGTACAACTAACCACCACTGTGACGTAGTGTTGCACTGCCCGTGCTGCAGCATGGATATGTGTTGTTTAAAATACAATTTAAATATTAACAGCTGTTTCATTAAAAAGTAGTGAAAATTATCCATATGTCCATAATGTAAACAAATCTGGGAAGAGAACTTTAAGGTCACTGGGGCAGAGCCCCAAGGGAATTGACTTTGTTTTCCTTTTGATGGCTTTTCTACAGACCGAGACCTTTCTTTGGACACCTCTACCAAGTTTCTACGCCCAGCCGTTCTCTCAAATTAGTGGAGACAAAGTGTCCAATTAAATATATAGATTCCCCCATTTTAACCTTATTGGAGAAAACCCAACTTTGATGGAAGATCCTGGCCAAACTAATAATAAAGATTTCAAAAAAACCACATTGCAAAACTACAGATCAGGGCCATTTTTTTGACACTTTAATACTCAAAATCGGTCTAACAATGAGGAAGGGGTTCTGTTCACAAAATTCGGCTTAGCGTTATTCAATTATATAGATAGATAGATGTGTCCTTATTTGATATTTTGTTCAAAAGTTTGGCTAATTCATCATTTTACTTCACAATAACTAAAAAAAACTAATTTCAAAGGATTTCTGCATTTTCTCTAAAAATCCTCTAACATATTTTTGTCCCTAGAAATCCCCAAAATATTTTTTGTCCCTAGAACGTCTCTTTCAGTTTGAAATCACCCTCAAATGAGCATGTGGTGCAGACGATCTCAGTGTGCATGTGCGAGGCCACAGAAGTAACCTTACGTCTGTACCCATCTCTTGGCCAGTGATCCAGCAGACATACTGAGTCAGCAGAGTCTGTCTATGTCGGTGTGACTTGCTCCATTTAAAACAAAGATAAGCGATCGGCTCAAAAAATCTAAAGCGTAACATAAGGTGTGAAATGGCCCTAACGTGGTTTTATAGTCTTTGTTATTTTGCAGTAAAAATGAAAAACCATGCTGTGCCACCAGTAGTTTGAGGGCCTCGCTAGTAGATGGGTTCAGATCCAGGGGTGCAAAATGGTTTTAGGTTGAGGTGCAAGGAAAAAGTTTTGCTCAAAAAGTTGTATTTGGAGCATATGGCTTTGGCTGGTACGTCCTAGGACTGTTTTGGCACTTGCTTAATTTCTGACTGAGTGAATCAATTATTAATTATCCATTATCAATCATTGAGATGAGGACGCCACCTAGGTGCGTATTTTAACCCAAAGGAATGAAGGATGAGTGTAGAATGGTGTGTGATGACCTGTGTAGCTTTATTGTTACTGACTAAGATCAGCGGTTTCATTAGTCAGGATCATTAATTTAAAGCCCAATGATCAGGAACAGCTGGGTCCAGTTTCAAACCATCAAAAAGCTACTGACTTTTCTCAGGATTGAACCGGCGACCTTTTGATTACTAGGTGAGCACTATAACCACTCAGCTACTCAGCCAGTTGAATGAACGTGTGAGTCTTTTGTTAGATGGTTTTTGTTATTTATAAGTATTCTTTTATTTGTAAATAATGTTTTCTATTTTATATTTGCATGTGTGCAGGTTAAGTGTAAGGAAGGGCCATGCGGCCCTAACTTTGCCTGTTGAAATAAACGATTTTCATTAATTAATTCATTTATTCATGAAGGAGAGAAAATTTCCTCTCAAGAAAAGGGATGAGGGCGAAAAAAGCTCTCGAGCAAATAGGGTGTCACATGCAAACCACGAGCCAGCACGGTTTAATACAATTTTGCCAAAACCATTTAATGTTTTATACTAAACTTTAAAAATATTATGTATACTTTTACAGAAAACACAAATGTATCATACCATATACTTGGAAACACAAAAACCATAGAGGATTACGACTATTTGGAAATTGAAGAATTTGAATGGACTTTTACTGGAAGTGGAATAAAGAAAATGACTGTACGGAACAATGATGTTGTTGATGGAAGACCAGCTCTCAGTAAGTAGACAAACAGATTTAAATAAAAATAAAAATTAGTTTTTAAATGATATGGCTTACTATCAGTTGGTTTTTATTTCTCTGAAGTGTGTTTTTAAAGAAAAAACTTTTTACATACAGTATATCTCTTTTTTAAACTAAAATACTAATATTCCATGTCTAAGAGGTTATAGAGCTCGCATTACAATCAAATAAAAGTGGTCATGTTGGATCCTGAGAAAAGTCATTAGTTTTTTTATACGGTAGTTCAAAATTAAATCTAACTGTTCATTGAGCATAAAAATTACCCTATGACTAAATAGAAATTGCAGTCAATTTTAGGACAGAAACCAAGCAACAAAAGGCATTTCACCATAGCCTCCTCTAATACAAGGCTGCGCACAAAAATTTTGCAACACTCGCCGGCCAATAGCCATGTTAAATAACAAACAAGTAAACATAAACACGGTGTTGCCACTTTTTTCTTACTGCTGTCTTTTTCATGTTTGAGTAATATAATTTATATGCCTTAGTTACCTCAAAGATGTACCATTTAGTATAGTGGTAAGTGATATTTTTTATGAGCCCAGTCACTTACTCACTTTACCGTACTAACGTTTTAGATCGGATGGTCAAATCAGTGTTGAACTCTTCATGGAGGTTAATCATAGACCAGATGCTGCCAGCCGTGTTACCAGAATCCAACAAGAAAATGAAGGCAATGTTTGCCAAAGCCTTTAAGAAATATCCTTATGATGTCATCTTGCCTCGACGTACACGGATACAAAATTTGGAAGCTCCTCGATGGGAAATTCAACAAAACTCTACCCAGCAGTGATGAAAAAAGATAGGATACTACTTCCTGAAAAATCCCTTTTTGTGGATTTTATTGTATTGTTATGATGTGTGTTTTTGTTAAATGTGATACTTTAAGTGTAAATTGTATTTATTTTTATTTAATGTTATTATTCTTTTGTTAATGAATAAATTATGTTGGCCTATTGTCTTTTAGCAAATTTTCCATATGGGGAATGCTATTTCCGTTTTTTATTTTTTTTGTTTTGAGGTCCCCAGTGGCCAAAAATACCATTTGTTCAAATTCATATATATACTTTTTTTACGAAGTCGGTTCAAAAAGTATCCGCGACCTTACTTTTACTTTCTCCCCCTATACCATAGTATATGGAGAAAGTATTGTTTTCGTCAAAATTTTCGAGTTTGAGTTTTGAGTGGATATTTTCGTTTTGGGTCCCCCTGGACCCAAAAAATTGGTTTTCAAAGTGATGTCTGTGTGTGTGTTGGTGTGGCTGGATGTGTACAGAGCTAGGGACTACACCTGTGGTACGATTTCGATGAAATTTGGTATGTAGGTTCTAATCCATGGTAGCTCCAGGTGTTTTTTTATTTTTTTGAAATTTTGATTTTTAATGGGGATTTTCCCGTAAAAACCGGAAAAATCTGATTTTCTCAAAAATGGCCTGAACGATTTTGATAAAAATTTAGTATGTTGTAGCCCTTTAAGTTCTGAACAAAATGGTACAAATCCCATTTCTCTAAAAATTACGGCTCAAAAGTTATTGTAAATTATGTTATTTTCCCATAAAAACCCTATAAAACAACAAAAAATAGGATTTTAGAAAAAAATCCGATTTTGATTTAACATAGTATGTTATGGTCCTTACAATATTGATAGCTTTTTTCATTATTTATAAATTTTGATTTTTAATGGGTATTTTCCCATAAAACTCCATTAAATAACGGAAAAATCGGATTTTCCCAAAAATGACCCAAACGATTTTGATAAAAATTTATTATGTTATAGGCCCTAGTCCTTTATATTCTGAACAAAATGGTACAAATCCCATTTCTGTAAAAATTACGGTTCAAAGGTTATTGTAAATTATGTTGTTTTCCCATAAAAACCCCATAAAATAACGGAAAAATTGGATTTTCCCAAAAATGGCCCGAACGGTTTTGATAAAAATTTAGTATGTTATAGTCCTTTAAATTCTGAACAAAGTTTTACAAATCCCATTTCCGTATATGTAGGCCTACTCTCACCGCTTACACATGATAAAGGTTGTTGACAAACTTATGGGAGAAAGTATGTGTCAGAATACTGACACCGTTTATTTATCTAGTAATCCAACAACTGCATTGAGCTGCACCCTGGCACCAATCACGTAACCTTGACATGGCATCAGTTCATTGTTGGCCACTAAACGTGAAACTGTGTATGTAGTATTCGTTGTGTTTTTGTGCTAAGCAAAATGACTTAACGGTAGGAGTAGCGATACTGCATTAAATTTTGCCAAAATCTGGGCCATACCCAAGCTCGAAAACGATTCTTAAGATTCAGGAAGCCTTTGGAGAAGACACTATAGGTGTAACACAGATAAAAGAGTTGTACAACAGATTAAAAAATAGCCGCACTTCGGTGGACAGTGAACAACGTTCTGGGAAACCATCAACAAGTCAAAATTATGAAGTTATCGATCAAGTTCGAGTTTTAGTGATGGAGGATCGATGTATTACTGTTCCTTAACTAGCTAAGGAAGTTGGAATCAGTATTGGTTCAGTTCATTCTATTGTAATGGAAGCTATGGCTATGCACAGGAGTTGCTGCAAAATTTGTCCTTAAGAGGTTGACTGATGAACCAAAGGAAGTTGCTCTAGTCATGCTGGAATGCATTCAGAATGCTATACTAGGCCCCCTACTCGGATATGGCACCTAGTTACTTCTAAATGTTCCCTACCTTGATGTCGCCGCTTGCTTAAAGGGACCCGATTTCAGAGCAGGAATGAGATAACGCAATATGCGACAGCTCGTATGAAGTCCATTAAGAAGGAAGAAATATTTGCAAATAAAACTATTTAATAAACTTCCAATATATTTTAGAAATCAGGAAAGTATTCATTTGTATAGGTGAAAATTATCGGATTGGCTTTCAAGTCGTGCTTTTTATTCAGTCGAGGAGTTTTTGCAGAATGTAGATTTTTCAACTCTTAAATGTGATGCCAAGCAGTCTTGATGATTCTTTGTTCTTGTTATGGTCTTTTCCCTGTTAATTTCAAACTTTTTTATTATTACTGATGCTTTATCCTTTTAAGATTCTTTTAACTTTATTTTAACATTTTCTGTACTGGTAGCCTATTTAATAATTTATTCAACATATGTAACAAAACATGTTGACTTTGTCTATTGTAATGTTTATATTACCAAATGACAATAAAGATTTATTATTACTATTATTATTAAATTGATCAATTAATTATGCTTTTCCATAAAGGTCGGATACTTTTTGAACAGACCTCGTATAATTGGGTTTTCCCATTTTTGACTCCAAAAAACATGATTTTTTTCATTTTCTTTCTAAATTATTTTGTAGAGCTTAAGAAAATAAAAATTAGTATATTGAAGCATTTTTGAAGCATTTACAGTACAGTATTTACATATTTACAGCATTTACAGTACTGTACATTCTCGACAGTTCTGGAGAAATTCCAAAAAAGTGTAAATAAAATTTCCATGTTATCCATTCTTATGGAGAAAAAGAAAACTGGTGTAGTTTGTTTATGGATATAATTTAATTGAATTTGTTATATCATACCAAGCCATCAACATTTCAATAAAACACACCTTTTATTTACCAGAAGTAGCAGCAAACCTAAGTACTCATTAAAGTTAATGTTATTTAAATAAGAAATAAATAACATCCATTTTAAGGGAATAGTCCAGGCAAATTAGATTAAAAAAAGGTAAGTACCGAGTAAAACGGGGTAGGTAACTTGAGACATTTTTCAACTTAAAAGAAACCCCTACCAAATAATTGTATAGGGAAATCTGCAAAAACTAGAATAAAACATTAGTTACCCTGGTTACTATGGTTTCTACCTACATTTAATAATTGGTGTAAATATAGAAATTTTATTTATTTATTTATTTTTATTAGTGTCTCAAGTTACCCATATAAATGGGGTAACTTGAGACACAGATGTTAAAACAACAGTTGTCTCAAATTAGATAATGCAATGGTAACTTGAGACATAATAAAATATTTAGGAAAACAAAGGAATACACATATGAACTTACAAACTTAAAAAAATAAATTTATTTAAAAAAGAGGAAACAATTTTTTTTCACAATGTCAGACATAACTTAGTAAATTTCGTTCAATTCTGGCACAGAAAAAAACCCCTCTTATTGAGCATTTTAGGGGGGTTAATACCACCAACAATGTCTTCCCAACGATAGTCAAGTTCATCATTTTTTCCCCGCAATTTCCAGTTACCCTTGAGAGTCTGCTTCATAGCACTGACTGTAGCACCTTCTTTGTCAAATCAGTTGTCTCAAGTTACCCCACCAAGGACAGAACAGGGTATTTTATTTTTTTATAAATTTTAGGTTGGCAATAGCTTAGTGAGAAGATTATTATTGACAACTCAGCTTTTGAGGTTAGGTAAGTAATAACAATCATTGAATTCCTAATAATAGACTTTTTTTTTATCACAATTTTATTTACAATCTGTTCATTTTTAGAACATTTAGCAAATACAATAACAAATTTTAATAAAACGTTAGTTAATCTCTGTCCATTGACAGAGCTAACTTAAAAATATTTCAATGAAAACATAAATATGTAAATAAACAAGGGAAAATTAAATTGTTCAAACAAAACGTGTGCTTAGATCCAAAACATGAATCCTTTTTAGCCTGTATATACTGGTGCTGTTGTCCAAGAGGTTTAGAGCCAGGTGATTAGGGTGATTTTCAAGTTTCTTTAGATATTTTGCACTAAATTTTGTTATTTCCTCTTCAACCGTAGGAATTCCACTGTCCTTGTGAAGGATATTGTTATTAACATACCACGGGGCTTGCAGAATGAACCTTAAAACTTTTGACTGAAATCGTTGGATAATGTTTATGTTCGACATACTGGACGTTCCCCACAGTTGGATTCCATAAGTCCAAATTGGCTTCAGTATTACTTTGTATAGTAATAATTTATTTGCAATGGTCAATTTTGATTTACTATTTAGGAGCCAGGAAAGATTTTTAAATTTTAAATTTAGGTACATTCTTTTATTCCAGATATGGGTTTTCCAGGTTAATCTTTTGTCAATCGTCATGCCGAGATATTTCACATCGTGGGATTGCGGAATCTGGACATTATTTAAGGTTACAGGAGGACAAGTACCTAATCTGGTAGTGAAGGTCACATGAGTAGATTTGCTCTCATTCACTTTTATTTTCCATGTTTGCAACCATTCTTCTAAGTCATCTAGGGAATTTTGAAGATTAAGTGAAGCTACCACTGGATCAGGATGGGACGCTAAAATAGCTGTATCGTCAGCAAAAGTGGCCACAGAAGTATTCACATTTTCAGGTAGATCAGCTGTAAACAGAGTATATAGTACAGGTCCGAGAACACTTCCTTGGGGAACGCCAGCTTGAATTGGGTACAATTTTGTAATGCTGTCTCCAAATTTAACTCTGAAATATCTGTCGGTTAGGTATGATTTAATTGTCATATAAAATGTATGAGGAAGATTCAGTTTGAGTTTATAAAGTAGGCCTGTGTGCCAAACTTTGTCAAAGGCTTGACTTACATCGATAAAGACAGCTGTACAATAGTTCTTTTTCTCAAGGTCTTCTTTAATTGTATTAACCAATCTATGTACTTGTTCAACTGTGGAATGCTCCCGTCGAAACCCAAACTGATGATTTAGAATCAAGTTTCTGTCCTCTACTTCTTCAAGTAGACGATTCAAGAAGAGCCTCTCAAACAATTTGGATGTTATTGGAAGTAGACTGATAGGTCGATATGAACTTGCTTGTTGGGGTGGTTTTCCTGGCTTTGCTATCATGATTATTTCTGAAACTTTCCATTGTGACGGGAAATACTCAGTCCGTATAATTGAATTAAAAATGAGTGTCAGGTATATGAATGCTTTTCTAGGAAGCTCTTTCATTACTTTTGATGCTACAAGGTAAGTTATACAGCCTATAATTTTTGAACATCTGTAAATCAAAATAAATAAATAAATAAAGTATCTTACCTTGAATATCACAATATGTCTTAATATGCAGTAGTCAAGGGATCAACTTCCATGACGTGTTCACACTAAGGAAACTCCCAATAACTCATCAGGTATGCCAACAAAAAAATGTAAAAAAAACATCTGCAAATTGTCTCAAGTTACCACACTGTCTCAAGTTACCCCGTTTTACGGTAGTGCTCCCCGAAAAATCGTCTAAAGCTGGGAAGTGTTTTAATACCTTTTGGGGGTGCCAAATAAGAGTCCTGTGAGTTTGCGACGGATTCTGACATCTGCTTAAGTTTTGGGAGTCGAAAAACTATGAAAATTTAGCACTTTTTTCAGTTTTTCGCTTATAACTCCTAAATGACGAATCCTACGGAAAATGTTGTCCGAAGGTGTCTTTTAGTGCATAAAATCTTGCGTCGATTGGTGTAAAATAGGTTTAAATCGGATGAGCCGTTTATCCGCTGTAGCTTTTCAAAGTTGGAACATTTTCATCAACATGGAAAAAAGTTGGTTATTTGATCGGTTTTCGGCTTACAACTCCTAAACGACGCATGCTATACAAAAATGCACCTCTAGTTAGTTTGAAGAACACAACATTCTGCGTAGAATGTTTATTTGTTCTTCAATACTGGCAACTGACTGTTAAAATTGGGAAATTTCACTAAATTTGGTTACAACGTAGATTCTGTCTTATGATTCTGGATTATGAATTATTTGATAGTGGTTTATTCCATGGCAATCACCCAGAGATTTATCCAAGAAGGTGTGAAAGGAACAAGACCCCCTATGTAATTTGAAATCTAATATTCCTATCTGAGGTTACACAAAAATTCTAGGATTCGTCCCAACCTCCCATTCCTGGACACTCCAAAATTATGTTAAGCGATTCTAACATATAATAAGACATTGCTAAGAGAAAGATTTTATTAAATAAACGAAAGATGAAAATGGGAAGGATGTACATTGTCTTAATGTGTATTTCGCCTATTTTGAGAAACTGATTGAGAGTCTTCGTAGATTCGCCATATAACTTCTCGACTTCTCATCATTGGAATGTTAAGAATAAGGATTCATTTCTTGCTCTTAAAAGGGGATTATTGAAAATAACTGTAATTCTTTACTATATAAGAGGGAAGGATCACAAGGAGTAAGAGAAAATATTAAATACCCCCGTCACAGCAAACCTGCAGACTAAGCGAATTTTCATTTGCCCGATTTTCAATTAAATCTAAAATAGCATCGAGTTTAATGAATACTTAGGTTTGCTGCTACAAGGAGGCTAATAAAGTGTGTTAATAGTAAAATATTAATAGCCTAGTATAAAACAAATAAATTTGACAAGTTTTATTAAGACATATCCATAAACAAACAAACAAAATCATTTTACACTATTCTCCTTAAGAATAAGATGGAATTTTAAATTTACAATTTTTGAGCTTTATTCGTAACTAATACACTTACAAAACACGTTAATATACTAAATTATTTGTTATCTTTAAGCTCTTTAAAATGCCATAGAGAAAAATTGGGAAACTTTGTGTTTTGAGGGTCAAAGATTACAAATTTTTACCACATAAAACCCTGTTCCATGGACCGATTATGCGGGTTTCGTTAAAATTGAACCAAAATTACTCGAGTTATCATGTTTACGGACACGTATATAACATGGATATATTATATATATATATATATATATAAACACATATACTGTATAATATTTTGAGTGGATGGTGCTTTAGGCTTCTGGGGGCATTGAAATGAAAACGTAAATATCGCTTTCGGGTCCATGTTTTACCATAAGACCTTCTGTAATAGCTTATCTCCTATATGGGATGTTCGCTAAAAGGGGACGGATTAAGTTTTAAACTATAACATAGGTTACCAAGCAAAAATTTCAACTTTTAAGGTGGTGTGAATAATCTTTCAACGTGTTTTTTATGCAAATCTATTAAGACCAATTTCAAATTGATATGTATTTTTCTTAGGTAGCTATTTAAGTTATTTTTTTTACATTTATTACAAATTAAAACAGTTGTATTTGTATAAAACCTTACATTACTTATTAAAATGAAGTACTTAAACTAAAGCTATTTTTCTACAATTTCCGTAGTATCTCTCTTTACAAATTCATCATCACAATAATTATTCTCAGACGACTCATTAACAATTTTATTCAAGCAGGATTCCCCTTTACAAACCTAAAACCTTGCATATTGCAGAACAGGCAACACCAATCTTAAAGCACAAACAATGTGGTGCAAAAACACCTTTCATACATTTGCAACGTTTGCAAACGTTTCAACGTTTGCAACTTGTATCTTAAGTTCCTAAAACTTATTTTCAATCAATACAAGTACGGTTATCTTTCGTGGCTATGACGACCAGGACAACACTAAGACATCAGAGCAGCATTGTCGGTACAAGCATTTTTGTCCTGAACAATGGGAACGAGGTTTATGGGGTAAAAATTGGGTTTTCTTATTTACTTTACCCTCAAAACACAAAGTTTCCCAATTTTTCTCTAGAACATTTTAAATAGCTTAAAAACAAATAATTTAGTATATAACGTGTTTTTCTATGGTTATTAGTTACGGATAAAAATACTAAAATAGTAAATTTAAAATTCCCATGTTATTCTTATGTAGAATAGTGTAAAATGATTTTGTTTGTTTGTAATAGATATATTTTGATGAAACTTGTCAAATTTATTTGTTTTATACTAGGCTATAATATTTTACTATAAACACACTTTATTAGCCTCCTTGTACCAGCAAACCTAGGTAATCGTTAAAAGCAATGCTAATTTAGATTTAATTGAAAATCAAGTAAGTAAAAGGGAAATTCGCTAGGTCTGCAGGTTTGCTGTGACAGGGGTATTTAATATTTTCTCTTACTCCTTGTGATCCTTTCCTTACGTAGTAAAGAATTACAATTATTTTCAATAATCCCCTTTTATATAGAGCATGGAGGTAACTAATTTTATTACTTTATGAATAAATATTTAAATATATCGTAAAAAGTAATAATCTTTCAAAACACCCTGTATGGTGTGGTTGAATATACTTAAAACTACTCCCAATCGATTTAAAATAACTAAAACCATCGAAAACCACACCTCACTCGACCTTAAACGTAAAAACAAAATTATTCAGGAACAAGGGCCTTTCGGAACAAAAAGGGCCCCAAAAAGGGCCTTAGGACGCCCAAAATTTTGGGGACTCATCGGATCTTCATTTCTCATATTGTTAGTAGCTCACAGGTGAAATTTCATGAATGTACAAATTTTGTTGTTTATAAAACCCTATTTTACCTGTACTAAAATGGCAATTGACTTAAATGCATTTAATCTGTTTTATTTCTCAAATTTCCATATTTATTTAGTTAACCACCATATGAAATCAATATTCTTGTCCAAAAAATAGTCCTTAATTACAACAATATTTCGTTATATTTATTTCATTTTAGGTTTCTCCAAGTAGTTCATCTTGGTCTTATGCTTGCTGTATTATGGCTATTGTAAAATATCGTTTTGTGCAAGTGGTTAATACTGGTAACTGGTTTGAGAGCTTTTTTCTTCTCAATTTCTGTCCAACTTTTCTGGGACTCATCGGATCTTCATTTCTCATATTATTAGTAACTCACAGGTGAAATTTCATGAATGTACAAATTTTGTTGTTTATAAAACCATATTTTACCTGTACTATTAATGTACTTTAAAATTAGAAACTGTGAAAAAAAAAACAAGATGGAGAATTTATCTTGTGGAGAGCTAAAATCAGTCAATACCCACAAGGTTCTAAGAATACACTTTGATTATAAACTAAAATGGGAAAATCATATTCAATATCTGTCAAAAAAGTTAAATTCGTTTAGGTTTGCACTAAGTGTAATTAGTAATACAACATCAATGGATGTATGTAAAATGGTATACCACGCCTACATTGAATCAATAATTAGGTATGGAATAGTAGTTTGGGGCTAAAATTCTTTTTAACGCTCAAAAATCAATAGTGAGGACTATGGCTCGAGTTAAAAGAAGAAAAAGCTGTAGATCTTTATTTAAAGATATTGGTATCTTAACACTTACAAATCTTTACATAATTGAAATTGTTAAACTAATGTTTAATGATATTACAATTTTCGATGACTGTAAATTCAACCATACCTATCCAACACGAAATCAGAACAAATTGAAATTTCCTCGGCATAGGCTTTCATTCTATGAAAACTCTCCAAAATACATGGTCGTAGGGATGGACGAGATTGAATTTTTAGTTCGAGACGAGACGAGACGAGATTTTTTATTTCTCATAAAATTTCGAGACGAGATCGAGACGGGATTTCCCTTCTCATACACAACGGGAAATGCACGTTCAAAATTTTTACCTGATTTTGTAACATTGTTAGATGACTGTTTAAATACAAAAATAATGATAATAGGCAAGAATATTTACAATCTTTTATTAAAAAAACATCAGCATAACATTTTTTTATTAATCACGCCTAACTTATTAAAAATGCCTACGATTAGGAAACATAGTGATATCAGTTAGGATAGAGTTCAACTTATCCTAAAATAAAATAAATCATAAAATAAAAGCAATATTTATTTTTATAAAATAGTTACTTGTTTTGACTTTTTATAGTAATAAAACATTCCTCACACTGCTTACACTTAACAAAACTTCTCAAATGTTATTAAAGTAATATTATTAAAATAATTAAAGTAATATTTACATTTATAGAATTAATTAAATAAGAACGCCTTCGCAAAGGAAACGCAACTAAAAAACGCTCCTGTATTGCGGGTATTGCATTGACTTTCTGCAGGCGTTTTATTTTTTTTTTATTTTTTTTTAATTCTCGTCTCGATAAAAATCTCGGCCAAAAAGAAATCTCGTCTCGTGTAACGAGATTTAAAATTTCCCGAAAATTTCCCGAAATTTCGAGACTTGACCATCCCGTTGGTAGTAAAAGTTTATAATAAATTGTAGCCTACAGCATAATTCCAACAATAATTCCAACAACAATAATTCCAACAACATTAATTCTAATTCCAAGAACTTAGCCCTTACATCTTTACACAAATTTCTCCTACAAAAACCATACTACACTGTAGAAGAGTTTTTTAATGATACTTTGTAAAATGATACGCTGAATGATAAGGTCTTTTCTAGTTATTTATGAGATATTTCAAGAATATATATATTATTTTATACAATACAAGAATTTATACAATATTTTTTTAACCGTTCTCTGAGCAGGGGTGCCCACAGGGGGGGTTTGATGTCACAAAATGCGACATCAGAAATTTATTTGGGGGGGATTTTATGATTTTGGGGGGGATTCAAGCCAGTGGTTGGTTAAAAGCACATCAAAGATTAACCAGATAATTTTGACGACCTCCTTAATTTATTACTGGGGTAATTATGCAATCAAAATCCCGTTTGACATTTTATCTTGATTAATAAATCATTTTATAATTGCTATAAAATATATAGATACTTTTATGTGGATTTCCACTTTCTGACTCGTATCATGTTTGACAGTGAGAACAACTCCATGCCAACTGCTGTCAAAGGATTATGGTTGGCTTATTAAATTGTATCTGCAATTTGAGTTTGATTTTACCTTTAATTATGAACTCATTCTCAAATAGTCTCATTGCCTTGATGACCTATTGATGGTTTTTTAGGTTTGTTTATTATAATATATACTTGATTCATGAAAAAACAGTATTATGATAATGTTAATCATTTTGCTATTTTTACAACATGAACAACAACATGAAAGCTTGTGATAATATTTTGGCTATCCCAAATAATTATGCCTGGGTCATTTATTCATTGGAAGAAATTGACATACAGTACTGTGACAATTTAATTAAGGTTTTTGATAGACTATGTATTTACGTTAACTTCAAGAATTGAAACACATGATTCTGATTTAATTAAATTGTATTTGTTATTGTCTTTTCTTGAATCTAGAAAGAGCTTCAAACAAATTTTACTAGTCTTAGAATAGATATATAATTATTTTTTACGCCACGCTACACTATTTTGACGAAGTTCACATGCAAGGATTTAGTCCAGAAAACAGCTGTTCGTCACCAGCTTAATCAAATGGGGTTTCATACAGTACTACTGTACTGTAATAATTTTGCCGGACACCAATCAGCTGACTATACTGTATTTGGGTGGCAATGAGTGGTTATAACAAAAACATAACCTCTCTTAGAGGTTATGACTAGTGATTTTAGTCCTTCAGTTGGTGGTAATATATAGGGATTTGAACGGATTTAGTAGTATTGCGTAAACTATCGTACGTCACTCGTCCAACATGTGTTGGCCGGACTCGTATAAAAAAACCACTACTCGACTTCGTCTCGCACGGGATTCAGGACTAGTAACGTAATATACTCTTTTACCACACTATGATGTTTTAAACTGTTTTACATATAGGTACATTAATTGGTGGCTGAAAGTTGCGTTTTGCAGGCCATGCCAGCTGTCATCGTTATTCGGGGATCGAGCAGGTTTTTACATCCCTAGGGCCGCAAAATCAGCTGCCCGCTTACTTTCTTAAAACATGAATGCATATTAAATACACAATCAGTATCCATAGCATTGCAATAGAGTTGTTTTATTGTCACCGCTGCCTAGCAACTATTTATTATTATATTTGCTGATTCCTCAAATTATTTATCCCCATGACGTTAAAGTTGTAGTTGTGTTGACTATATCAGTGTGCAGTGCATTATCATTGAGGTGAATTAGTGGTAATAGGGTATAGTGTGGTGAATAATAGCGTTCGTACCACGGACTGAAATGGTTTTGCAGTTCTCGATAGTTTTAAGTCCTCGACTTCGTATCGAACCGTATCGAACTTAAAAAACTATCTTGAACCAGCAAAACCTCATTTTTGGCCCTAGGCACGAAATATACTATTAAGTTTAGGCCTAGTAATATTTTTGAGACTGAAAATTTTACACTTATTTAAAAAGGACCAAACTCAGAAGTGGATTAAAGGACAATTTAGAAAATATCCCAAACTTTTTGACGTAACTTTAAGTACTTTCTCCCTACAATTTAATATGGTAAAATAACTGTTTATGTAAAAACCCTGATCCCAAAAAAGTGGTTTTAGAAGTGATGTGTTTGTCTGTCTGTGTGTGTGTATGTGTGTATGTATGGTACAGAGCTACAGACCACGCCTGTGGTCCGAGTCCGATTTTGATGAAATTTGGTATTTTAGGTACCAATCCATGGCCTCTCCAGATGTTTGTTTTTTTCATTTTGGATTTTTAATAGTGATATTCCATAAAACCCTATAAAATAATGGATGAATAAAATTTTCTCAGAATTGGCCCGAACGATTTTGATTAAAAATTAACATGTTATACTCTTTGACAATGACAAAAAATGTATAAACCCTCTATGCCGTAAAAATTATGGTTCAAAAGTATTGCATCTTTTGTGATTTTAAACAACGAATTTGGGGGGGATTCTGCGACGTGAGCTTTGGGGGGGATGGGCACCCCTGTCTCTGAGAGTTTTGTTTTCGCTACTTTATTTATTGATATGTCTATTTATTGTTTTTATGAAATGTTATTATTATTATTTATTGGTTGTTATCTTGTCTTAGTAGTTAAATATTATGTAAATTGTGATGTTGTGTGTACCTACCAAGAAGACTGCATGGACTTTCTAAAATGGACTTAAAGATTAATGCTGCATTGTAATTGGGCTCTATGCCTGTAATGTAGTATTGTTATCTAAATAAATAAATAAATATTTTACTTCTGTCAACTTTATTAGTTTTAGTTTAGTTTTAGTTTATATTGTGACGACACTCCAATCTTTTGTACCTTGTGCATTATAAGATGTGATGAGTTAATAAAGAATTTGAATTTGATTTTCATAATTTGTTTAAAAAATTATTGATAAATACCTTAGACTTTTTGACTGTGTCGAACCATAGACAAAAAGCATTAAATATAGACCGTCAGCTATGCTGCGGTTACCATTGGTTCTGGCGCACACCACTGGGAGCGCCATGTACGGCATATACGCTATGTAAATACACAGGCGCCTCCAGCGGTCTGCGCCAAAACCTATGGTAACCATGGTAACCACCACACGGCTGACAGTCTATAATTAATTCTTTTTATCTATGGTCGAACCCATTCCTCTCGCACCAAGTCCGAGACACTAACTGGGCTATCATCTAGTACCAGGCAAGTATCTGAGCTAGCAAGATAGATTTGTTTTTTGCATTTCCGATACACTTTCAAAATGTACAGCCAATGGCTGTTACAAGAGAAGAAACAGGAGTGTTTGCAAATGTTTATTTAAACAACTCTTAATCAAATAAGCAATTAGAACAATAGTGGCATTTTGTCATTGTTCATTTTTATATAGAATGCATTTGATCTGCATGACTTGTAATATTAAGTTCTGTTAAGTTTCTATTTTTTAATTCATAGCCAACTTTATAACTATACAGAACTTTAAAAAGCTCTGAATTAATCTAAAGATTGTTATTGTGGAGCTACAGCTGGGTTGAGGTAGTTCATCAATTCTTTTTTCTCCTGGAGTTCCAAAACAACATCCAATCCCCCGACCAACTCCCCTTTCACATACAGCTGTGGAAACGTCGGCCAATTGGAAAATAGTTTTAGTCCTTCACGGACAAAATCATCGTCTAGAATATTGAAAGTTTTGTAATCCACACTAAAACAGAAGAATGGCATATCAATATCCCTTATATTAGGTGGGGAGAAGGAAATATTCTCAAACTAGAGAAAAACCTAAATGAACTTAAAAGACTCACGGTCACGGTATAATTGAGAAGAGTACCTACACACTTGTTGAGCATAATACAATTATTGCATATATCATGAGCCCACTAGGAACAGACCAACTCCATAACTACCGACATATTAAATATTAAATAAATCGTTCAAAATTAAAATATGAACTCTCTTGAAAAAATTCATAGGATTGTTCCTTGGGTTAATTCAAGAATATTTTACATTATAAACATGGGTCGCCAGAGCCTCGTTTTCTGGCTGTCCGTCTGTATGTGATTTTCACAAATGAATCCATAACTTTTGAATTCCTTAAGCGATTAACTTAAAACTTGGTACGTAGTGACAAGTAAGACTAATCTTTGCACAAAGTATCAGGTTTATAAGTTGTACCAATCCAAAATGGTAGCCATTTCAAATTTTCTTTATTAAATAACTCAAAAACCATTGATTTTACAAAAAATTTACAAGAATAACTACAATTTAACTACAAATCGATTGACACCCTATTTTTTTAAATTGGACGAATATCAACTGAGATATGGCAGCTTTAGTGGTACGTAACCACTAGAGGTTAGTTGCAGTGCATACCAAAGCATGCGGCTTAAGTCTGCCACAGCAATGCAACAGTCTCCGTCCACTTTGCAAATTTTTTTAAACGATTTTAGATTATTTCAAACAATAATAAAATATTACATAAACCTCAAAGTTTTTATTCAAAGAAAGACTTTATTTAATAATGTCAGTTACTCTACCTTTTTACACTGAGTGTACACTTTAAAAGTGACGAATAAATAATAACATTTTCAGGTCACAATAAAATCAGCTGATTAGTTTGTAAACATGTACGTTGACTTCACCACAGCTGATACAAAAAGTTTAAGTGTTTTGTGTTTATTTAAATACAGTAAAAGGTGTGCAACTTCTAAGCCATACTAATGATAGATAATTTATAAAAAAGATAGTTTTAGGGTTATGTAATATTTTATTATTGTTTGAAATAATCTAAAATCGCTTAAAAATAACTTGCAAAGCGGACGGAGACTGTTGCATTGTTGTGGCAGACTTAAGCCGCATGCTTTGGTATGCACTGCAACTAACCTCTAGTGGTCACGTACCACTAAAGCTGCCATATCTCAGTTGATATTCGTCCAATCTTAAAAAATAGGGTGTCAATCAATTTGTAGTTAAATTGCCTTAAAAAAGTTATTCTTGTAAATTTTTTGTAAAATCAATGGTTTTTGAGCTATTTAAGAAAGAAAATTTGAAATGGCCGCCATTTTGGATTGGTACAACTTATAAACCTGATACTTTGTGCAAAGATTAGTCTTACTTGTCACTACTTACGTACCAAGTTTCAAGTTAATCGCTTAAGGAATTCAAAAGTAATGGATTCATTTGTGAAAATCACATACAGACGGACAGCCGGAAAACGAGGCTCTGGCGACCCATGTTTATAATGTAAAATATTCTTGTATTATCTCAAGGAACAATCCTGTGAATTTTTTCGAGAGAGTTCACAAACACCCTGTATATTTTTTAGGTAATAGTATTTTTTAAATATTTTAATTTTTATAATTTTAAAATATTATTATTAATTGTATCAATTATTGAGATTTGGACACCACCTTGGTTCGTATTTCAACCTGAATATGAGTGAAAGATGAGTGTATAATGGTGTGAGATGATCTGTATGGATTTGTTACTGACTATGATCAGTTGTTTCATTAGCCAGGATCAATTCATTTAAAGCTAATGATCAGGAACAGCTGGGTCCAGTTTTGAATCATCAAAAAGCTACTGACTTTTCTCAGGATTGAACTGGCACTATAACCACTCAGCTACCCAGCCAGTCATTATAAAAAGTAGTAACTTACCAACAATGAACTAGCAATAAGTAGCCTAAATGTTTAAAGAATTGGGGAATGTAAGCTAACTATTAGAGATGAGATTAAAATTATTTCTTAACAGTTCTATTTTCAGTTTTACACTACCCTAAGAGATCAGAGTTTAGGGTAAGTTTACAGCTAATCAAGGTCTAAGTTCATACTCTGGAGGGGAAAATCGTGACTACAAAATCAAAACAGTTACTAATAGAATTATTTTCTCTGATATGTGTCAATGGTAATGATGTTACACAATATCATAGATAAAACATACTCCCTTAGTAGATTTCTCATCCTTATGGAACAGCTGAAGACAAGTTTATTGTTAGTTCTGTACGGTTTTCTGCAGATGTCGTGTTTTGTTTACAATTTGTTTCCCGTTATTACAGCCATTTAAAACCTCGTTTAACCAAATAATACGATCTAATCATAAACAATAACTTGTCCCCTAGTTATATATCCAAACAGTAAAGCACAAATCAAAAAATTAACCCTAAAATAATAGAAACAAAGTTTCGTCGACACTAGCGCCCATGTGTCACGTACATGAACTAGACACGAAAAACGTGCTTCAAAATTTACAATGGGATGAGAAGTCTACTTGTGTTGGTTAGTCTATGACAATATTCATTACCAGACTACAGCATATGAAACATGAGAAGTTTGATCAGTATAACTAGCAGATGTTTCGAGAACCTCTTATGCACTTTAGATTTCGTTGATATTTCGTCACCGGCATAGCAACCTATAAGCCCATGTAGTTTTTATTATTTTAAATGAATTTTTGTGCTTTTTAGCCTATTTCAACTTTATAAAGGAGTTCTGCACATCAACAGGAAAATATCTATCAAACATTATGTGTAGATTTTCCCTGTGATATACAGGAGCTGAGAAAAAAGGTTTTCAACAAACATGCTTGCCTATTAATATATAGATAATAATTGTTTTAATCAAACCGAGCAAAGATTGGTCACCCTGTACTAAGATATAATCAATAGTAAATAAAAATGGAAGTTACTTGCAAGATTTCAGAATATCAATCATCTGAGCACTGAATCCACACAGAGGATACTTTGGCGTTCCTTTCATAAAAAGCATTCGTTCATGTTTGTTGATGAGTTTCTTGAGTCTGCAATGTAAAAAGAATAGGTATCAATTTAAATATTGTTTCTTTAGTATAGGAAATTTACAGAAGACACAAATATTTACAAAATAAAGAATAATTTTTAAAGGATTTAAATAAATCCAAACTAACACCAATTGGTGAATGCAACTGTCAGGACAAAAGGAATCCATTATTGTTATAGGATTTATCATTTCTGGGAATATTTTTTGTTGTTTGAAAAAAATTAATAATTATATGTGTTTACTACTAGAGTAAAGTTGGTTTTGATGTATTGTTTAATCTTTGGTAACACTTGTTTGCTCTGATGTTGCTCTAAAGATTTCTCCCTTATTTTAGAGAAGCCTAAATTGTACCAAAGTTCTGAGATGATTGGTCAATCAAACAATATATTATGATGTTAAACAATCAAGTTACTGTTTTGTCCAACTGATGACCTATGTAAATCTTTTTATTATCAAAAACCTATTTATGAAAAAACATAAAAAATAAAAATTTAGGGTGTACTCACCACCTAGCTCAAAATAATCAGTGAGATAATATTAATAAAGGATTATTGATTCTGTTCCTCCTGTAAATAACCTAAATAATTAACCTAAATGATGATAGGTAAAAGAGGCTAGGGAAATATTAAAATCATAATTTTTTCAAGCAAAGTTGAATAAAATAGAAACTAATCTGTTTTAGTATTAAGTATTAACAAATGAAATAATTTACCTTTCTTTATCCTTTTCACTCAATTCTTTGAGCTTTGCCATTCTAGGTATGTCACATGTGTGTGGTAAACTGTACTGAGCTTTTTACCTAATAAACAAGAAACTCCATATTGAGTGAATAGTTTAATCTAAAAATGTTCAAGTAATAATATGAGTTTGATCAAGTTTTAACGTTATCATGAAGTAATATTTACAATTACACAATATCTTATCTTCTACAATATATACCTCTTTCATACTTTGTTATATATAACAAACTAAAAGAATATAGCACAGTTAACTGTTCAATAACAAGAGAAAATACCCCCGCCGCAGCTAACCTGCAGACTAAGCGATGTTGATAGCTTAGTATGAAATTAAATTGGATTAAAATATATCCATAAACAAGCAAACTACAACAGTTTATTTATTGTCCATAAGAATAAACATTTATTATACGTTAATTTTAATTTTCTCCGTAGCTGTTAGACATACAACAACGCTCCAATATACTAATAGTTATTTACTTTTTTAATCTTAACGAAATAGTTTAGAAAGAAATTGCAAAATTTAATCTTTTTAGGGTCAAAAATGTGAAATCCATATTTTCCCCATAAAACTCCCATAAATCCCCGTTCCCATAGTCTGACGGTTCGTGAATTCGTTCAAATAAATGTAGGTTTACATGTTTGTACCAAATTTCATCAAAATATGATCGTTTTTGCTTGAGTTATCGCTCCAATGGACACTTATATATATATGTACAGTAGAGTCCCGCAAACTCGGCACTCGATAACCCGGCAGTCTGGATAACTCATCCATTACATGGCTCAGAAAATTAGTGATTTGTTGAGTCCGAGTTAAACATGAACTCAAGCCAGCTCAAGTCAAATCATTCGCAACTCGTACGAAGGATTTGTTGTAAATATCTGATGACTTAATACTAACTTGTAATATAAATATAAATAACAAAAGTGGTTAAAAAGCCTAAAAATTGTAGGTACTGTTCTTATTTTTGCCCCTAGTTCCCGATAACCCGGCATTTCACAAAGTCGGCACCATTCCAGTCCACATTATGTCGAGTTTGCGGGACTCTACTATGATCGGAGAGTGTTTTTGGCCGACTCTGGGGACCTCAAAACAAAAAATTAATCAGTCCTGGGTCCAGGTCTTACAATGAGACCTATGCTAATAGCTTATTCCTTATATGGGAAATTCGCTAAAACTCGCTTTCCTTAGAAAGGTTAGGGGGGTTATATCTTAACGGGGTTAAAATTGTCACGTGTGATTTACACAGTTCACAGTCCTATGGAGGAAAACTGGTAAAGACTTATTATGTACCTATTCCTTGCTGTTTTCTTTTTGTGGCATACTAACCCATTTCTTTAGAGGCTTCAAACTTAGTACCGTATCTACATCCTTACACCATTTTAGCTAATTTCCTATACAAGGAAAAACAGCTATTACCGTAGGTCTCATGGTAAGGCCTGGACCGGGACCAAAATTTATTTTTTTAATTTTGATGTCCCCATAGGCTAAAAATACCATCCTTTCAAATTCAATATGAATTTAAACGTATGGTGTTTTAGGGATGTGTTCGTTAGCACAATAACTCGAGTAAATAAAAACAGTTCAATTTTTATTAAATTTGGTACCTACAATCGTATAAACCTACAACTGTTCAAAGGAGTTCATGAACCAGCATGACCAGATTATAGAAACAGGGTTTTATAGAGTACCTAAAAATTATTTTCCCCATTTTTAGAATTTTTTTAAAATTTTGATTTTGATTTTAGATTTTTCTATAAAAACACATCAAGAAAAAAAAACCAAATTTTTTAAAAAAAAGGGCTTGAGCATTTGGATTAAAATCAAGAATTAAAAATTATAGTCCTTTTAACTCGGAACAAAATGGTATAATTCCAAATACAGTAAAAATATGGCTAAGCAATTATTGCAGTTTTTGTGATTTTACTTATAAAATAAAAATAGCATAGTTACTCCCACCGCTTACTCATTATGGGTTGTAGACAAGCTAATGTGAGAAAGTGTGAGTTAGTTTGCCGATACCATTTATTTACTCTTTTAACTAACTGCTCGGGTGCCAAATGAAAGATCTTACTCCAAAAGTGCATTTTTTAAGTTAGAACAAAATTTAACTGCAAGGTATTGTCCCTTTTTTTCAAGTCTCCATCTTAGTTTTACAGAGGTCTCTGTATATAAAATTAGCTAATTTAAACTTAATTGAAATGTAAAATATGAAATATTTAGCCTTAAAATTTGTAGTTGAACCTTGTTAAACAAATGTAGGCCTAATATAAATCAGTTGATGTATGTAACTCAAATTCAAACAACAGGACAGTAAGCTGCAGGAGTTACACAGTTTACTTGTCCAACAATTTTCAGGTAGAAAACCATGAGTTTTATTTCTTGCTTTCATTTTTCCCATTTGTTTACCTACATTTTACCATTGACTAGTGCATAGTCAAAGCTTTTACCTAAGCACTTGATTTCATTCTTGTATCGCTATTTCAAGAAAAGACATTCTATCTGACCCGACTTCTCTTCGTGAAAAACCTCCACTAATGAAAATCTATTAAAAATAAAATGTTGTCCAACAGCAAACTAAGGAACCAAGAAAAAATAGATATCTTTCAACATAATACTATAATTCCAAAATATAAAATAATTTATTTACCGTCTAAAACTAGCTATTTAAGACGGGTTTCCAGTTCTTGCTTCACTTGTAGTTCAAGTACTGTGTCAAGTCCTCCAACAAACTCCCCCCTAACATACAGTTGTGGGAAGGTCGGCCAGCCAGAGTATACCTTCAGTCCTTCTCGGACAAAGTTGTCATCCAAAATGTCAAAGGTTTCAAAATCTTTACTGAAAATAAAAGTATAGATAATATGTAATAAAATAATAAGATATAGTATGAAAATAAATACTATATCACTTTACTAAAAATTCAATCTCTGATTTAATGTATTTGAAGGAAATTATCTATTGGGTTAGGGGACACAATTTTTATTGACGATCATTTTTAGAGGGAGTTCGCAAAGGCACAAAATTGAGTTATCAGGAGCAATGTAGTAGATATTGATGCTTACCATTAATCATCATGATTATTTTCATCATTTAAAATTTAAAGGAAATTAATATGATTTGCTCCTTAGAAGACTGTTCTCACTTGAATAAAATAATTGCCCCATTGGTTGAAATAATTTTTGTTATATTTAACACTAAATTAAATAAGTAACTGCAGAAGGCTCAAAAAATTGTCCATTGACCTTAAAAGTAAAAATATTTTTTTTTTATGTAAAGTTGTTGTTAGACTGGTTATTAGTTTCGTGGCAAAATATCAAAAGTACAACTAAAATCCTACTATAAAACTAGAGGTAAAGTCCCACTTACTTTTCATAGTCTTCGACATGGCCAATGAATTAAGCTTTAGGACTAAAAGTAACACTACCACTCTATGAAAACTACTCTATGAAGTTTACAACTCTGAAGTATTATTAACTATCATTGTGTTTTAACATTTTGTTTAATAACTTTAACCAACATACCTGAAAACACTGACAACTTGAATCATTTTGCGACCATAATCACACATTGGCAGCTTAGGAGTTCCTTTCATAAAAATCATTCGTTCATGTTTGTTTAAAAGGGTTTTCAATCTAAAATAGCCCAAAATGCTGATTAGTTTAAATCTATATTCATTCAGTTGATGGTGTTGGTGTAAAAATAAACTATCAAGTCCATTAAACCAACATAATCAATAGAATAATTTTTTTTTTTCAGTGGATACATGAAAAATATAAAATATTTCAAACCAATTATTTAAGCTGCCTAAAATATTCAGTGAAAAAAATATAACTAAGGTACATTTTCACCTTTCCTTCTCCTCATCTGTAAGTTCTTTTTTTGCATCTTCATTTAACGTTTCTTTACTTTCAGACATACTTGTATCAATACGATATCCTATATTTGCATTCTATTTGAATAAGTCATAACACAACAACTTATAAAAAGGATATGAACTAATGCACAATAAACTGTTATATTGGCCTATCTCACAGTATATTTCACCTCCATATTTTCACTTACATTTTTAATGTTTCATTCAACATTACTCAACATTCAACAGTGAATATAATGAATACATCCATTCTTTATCATAACAAACTATGAGATAAGGTTAAAATTGTGAGATATTTGCCATAAATAATTTTTGTTCAATGTTTAGTTGTGTCAAAAGTAACATGGTACAGTAGTACTAATGATAACAACTGGTTGACTTTAGTTAATACATAATCTTAAAAAGTGTCATTATTATATCATTTCGTTTTTATGGTTATTTGGGGATTACAACATGTTTAAATACTTGATTATTGTCTAATTTGCAATGAACTATGTAGTGTACTACTGTAAAACTGTACTACTGTAGAAAAAAAACAATTAAAAATGTAGTTTTAAACAAACTAGCTGTTGGCCCGTCCTACGTACGGGAATAAAGTAGTCGATTATATCTTAATGTAATCCAGAACAGATATTTCACACGCATAAAGAAAAACTGTGGCTGTTTTAATAGGGGAAATTATCTTGTAAACTAATACCACGTGGCCATCTATTTCTAAAACCTGATTACAGGTCTATACGATATGCATTTTAAATCCGATAGTTTTACAATAAAACAGCGATTGTGTTAATTAGAAAAGCCTTAAAGTGGGATTGGCGGTCGATTCACACACACTGGTTTAAAGTAGGTACAGTAGCTACATATTACCTTCCATTGCCTACTATTACTTAAAGAGTACCTTATTTTACCTCAGTGGCCACTGAACCCTAAACCCCCTATTTTGGCCTCTGATTCCCTTCTATCCCTTGCCTCTTCTAATGTTGACCCCAGTCTGGAGAAGTCTTTCATTGCTTGGTCCTCCAAGTTGTCGTCTTACTTCTGGTGCTCCTCGGAATACATTTAAGTTGATGTATCTTCTCTCCACCACACATAGCCTGTCCATCCGAGCCTTTAACTTCAGGAAATCACTTATATATCTGGGTGTTTACACATTCCTCTTAGCTCTCTGTCCTTATGTATCTCAACCTCCATTATCTTGAAAAGGCCCGTATATTTTCTCTGAAATTTATTCTCAAATCCAATAAAGGTGAAATGAAAGAATGCAATGAAATGGGTTTTCGGTTCTTTGGTCGATTTTCAGGCCTAATTCAAACAAAGTTTAAGCAGTCGAACATTTATTGTCACAAAAAGCTTTCCTCAAAAAGTAGAGGAGTAAAACAATTTGCATAGTCTTTTCTTTAAAGGCGCTTGAGTAGAACCTCGATTTGTATACAACAATGGTCTTACTGATCTCTGTGGTCTACTCATCTCTACTAATCTTACTTATTTTCTATAATCAATGGCAAAATCATTGACTAAATAAATAACCTCATAGTCCTATAGAATATTTTCATATCCATCCAGCTGTCAGTTCATACAAATTATATTGCACTAAAACTAACCTAAGATTTTAAAGACTGCCATAAAACATAAATTACAACATCTAGTATTATTATGTATATTTAAATAATCACTCATGCTCTTGCTGAATAAATTAACCTATTATAGCATTACACATAGTATGCATACGTCACCCCTACGTATTTAATTTAGTTTTTATCCAAATGCTAAATTTGTGTCACAAACGCTGAATGTTTACAGCTGTTACGTTAAGCAAATGGTATTATACCAAAAGCTTGTCTAGAATGTTAGCGTCGGCTGCTAGACTTTTTGAAAATTAAAATTTAATTTCTACAAAACTGAAACCGTTAACTAAAATTATGGCTTCGACATTCCCTAGTTCTCAAAATTATCTTTCTTTCAACACAAAAATCATGAAAATCCGTCAAGTGGTTGATTCAGAATCGTGAAATAAAAAAACCCTGTTACGTTTTAATATATAAGATGGTTGTTAAATGTTTTCCTCCTGCCTGATGCTTCTCCACTTCAAAAAACTGTCTTGGTCAAAATATTGTCATAATACTCACTCATAATATTCATAATACGCACTCAGCACAAAAGTGCTGCTACTATTGAGTAAAGATAAAAAAATTCAACCGTTGCCAGTGCAACTAACCAGATATAAATTATAAATTACCACTGCAAAGAACATAAAATTGTTTTTTTGTTAACAGTGATGGCTCAGGACTAAGTTGTGCCGTTGCCCATTGCATTTAACAGATTTGTTGTGGCCTGCTGGTACAAATCAAATATTACTAGAGAGGGTCGTTTGTTAAGAAACTACTGGTTAAAATAAATTGAATGTGTTTATCCAATCTGCAAAAAATACCTTCATGTTAATTATATAAGGTGATTTTGTAACTAAATAAAATAAGTACAGTTTTTAAAACTACTTTGGTCTTAACTTTACTGGAATCGAACCTCTTAACAAAAAGAAATGTTGGTTATTTCCAAGGAGATTTAGGTTAAATTGGCATTATCTTTGATTTCAATTATCCAAGATCACTCAGCCACTTATTATCACTGATAATCAGAAGTCTAATGTACTTCAATATCAGCTGGAGACACAGGGTGTCCCGGAACTTTCTACCAATATTTTAGGGCATTGTTCCTGAGTAAGAAACATATCATATTTAAATTTTCCGGAAGTTAGTTAACCACACAAGTCGCCATTTTGTTGTTATTACTTTTTTTTTTTCTAAAAAGTAGTTAAAGATATGAAATTGAACTTTGCAAAATTATTTATGACAACTAGACAAAGCTAAAAAAATGACAATTTTTCAAATTCATAAAACAAAATGGCGGCCATTTAAAACTTTTGTAAAATCAAAGATTTTTGAGTTATTTAAGAAACAAAATTTTAAATAGCCGTCATTTTGTAAAGTCATGTTTGTGCAAAGTTTTAATTTTGTATCTTTAACCACATTTTAGAAAAAAATTAATAAGTGAAAAAAACTAAATGGCGGCTGTGTGAGTATTTAAGGACTTCCAGGCAATTTAAATATGATATTTAGATATGTTTCTTACTCAGGACTAATGCCCTAAAATTTTAGTAGAGAGTTACAGGACACCCTGTATGATAATTAAGTTATTGTTCTTAGTTGACCATTTGATTTATTACATAAAAGTCAAACTTTCATGGACTTTTTTTCATATCAGTCAGGACTTTTAACATAAGGCTTCCAGAGAGCATACATTTGGTGTACAGTAGACTCCCTCTTATCCGGACTCCTGGGGACCGAGGCCAATCCGGATAAAGGCTTTTCCGGTTAAACCGACGTTCCCAAAAACTTGTTAAAACAGACCGTTTAAATGCATACTGTATAAGCCAATAATGATTATTACGTATTTAGACATGTGATCACTGGTCTGAAATCTTTCCCACGAGAAAAGTACCGCCCACTTCTGCCGATCTAGTCCGGTTAAACCGATGTGCTGATAAAAACTGCCCAGTTAAAGAGATGTCATTTCCGCCAAGTGTAGTCCGGTTAAAAGGTGTCTGGACAAGAGGGAGTCTACTGTATTTAAATAGGAAAAAATAAAAATAATTACATGGATTTAAAAAATTGTATTAACTAATGGAAATTATACATGAAAAACTACAAATTACGAAGACGGCTGAAGGACTGACATGAGTTCACCAGTCTCGTGTAGTTCCTTGACAATGTCCACGCCACCAACTAGCTCACCCTTTACATAGAGTTGAGGATACGTCGGCCAGTTGGAGAACTCCTTCAGTCCCTGTCTCACCTCGTCATCCTCTAGTATGTCAAATGTGCCGTACTTGACTCTACAACACACAGTCAGTTATTGCCACCAACTAGCTCACCCTTCACATAGAGCTGAGGATAAGTCGGCCAGTTGGAGAACTCCTTCAGTCCCTGTCTCACCTCGTCATCCTCTAGTATGTCAAATGTGCCGTACTTGACTCTACAACACAGTCAGTTATTGCCACCAACTAGCTCACCCTTCACATAGAGCTGAGGATAAGTCGGCCAGTTGGAGAACTCCTTCAGTCCCTGTCTCACCTCGTCATCCTCTAGTATGTCAAATGTGCCGTACTTGACTCTACAACACACAGTCAGTTATTGCCACCAACTAGCTCACCCTTCACATAGAGCTGAGGATACGTCGGCCAGTTGGAGAACTCCTTCAGTCCCTGTCTCACCTCGTCATCCTCTAGTATGTCAAATGTGCCGTACTTGACTCTACAACACACAGTCAGTTATTGCCACCAACTAGCTCACCCTTCACATAGAGCTGAGGATAAGTCGGCCAGTTGGAGAACTCCTTCAGTCCCTGTCTCACCTCGTCATCCTCTAGTATGTCAAATGTGCCGTACTTGACTCTACAACACAGTCAGTTATTGCCACCAACTAGCTCACCCTTCACATAGAGCTGAGGATAAGTCGGCCAGTTGGAGAACTCCTTCAGTCCCTGTCTCACCTCGTCATCCTCTAGTATGTCAAATGTGCCGTACTTGACTCTACAACACAGTCAGTTATTGCCACCAACTAGCTCACCCTTCACATAGAGCTGAGGATAAGTCGGCCAGTTGGAGAACTCCTTCAGTCCCTGTCTCACCTCGTCATCCTCTAGTATGTCAAATGTGCCGTACTTGACTCTACAACACACAGTCAGTTATTGCCACCAACTAGCTCACCCTTCACATAGAGCTGAGGATAAGTCGGCCAGTTGGAGAACTCCTTCAGTCCCTGTCTCACCTCGTCATCCTCTAGTATGTCAAATGTGCCGTACTTGACTCTACAACACACAGTCAGTTATTTCCACCGACCAGCTCACCCTTCACATAGAGCTTTAAGGAATGTTGTAGAATAAAATAATAAGTTTGTTCTATAACAAAATTTTAGTATATAAATACATTTGTAAGAGCTACTAAAATTCTTCTTTTCCCCATAGCCGCCAAACAAATTGACTAATCCATTTCTGTAGACAAGCTTTGAAACTATGTTGTCATAGAATTCCGCCGTCTGTGATCTCAGCCACTCCTTGACAAAAGGAGCTCCTCGTTGTCATTAATGTGCTGTGCTAACCAAGTCTTCATTTCAGGAAGTACAGTAACAAGGTCTATACTGTAGAGTTTATGGGGGTAAATGTGTGATTTGCTGTGTGACATTGAGCATTGTTTTGCAAAAACATATTTTTGGAAGTCAACTTTCCTCTTGTTTTCTTTTTATAATGATTGTCGTTCTATTTTTATATGGGTGTGGCAAGTGGAGACTTCCTGTGAGACAATAAAGCTAAATAATTTATAAATGAAAAAAGCTTTTTAAAATACTACATTTTTTAGCGAACTAAAAAGCAGAAAATAATTTATAAATATGTGGAGAGAATAAATACTTGAAAGATCTAAAACTTAAAACGTGGGGCGCATACAATAGCTAGTTACAATTATCATCTTCAACTATTGCATGCGCCCCACTTTTTTCGTTTTAGATCTTAGAAGTATTTATTCTCTCCACATATTTATAAGTTATTTTCTTGCTTTTTAGTTTGTTTAAAAACGTAGTATATTAAAAAGCTTTTTTTATTTATAAATTATTTTCTACTTTTATTCTTTAATGTGTAAATATATGAAAAAATAGCAGGTATATTTTATATAGCCTGCTAACATATAACCAACCCCTTTTTAACTGTAATCAGATGTTGTTGCTAATATCCTCATAATCCTAAAACTTTTAAATCTCTTGGGAGCAGAATCTGTACCTCTAAACCTCTGCTCTTTGAACAAACTGTCAAATTAAAGTATTTACAGCTGACTTCAATTGATATACAGTAGAACCTCTTTAATCCCAACTAATTGGGACCAGGGGTAGTTCGGACTATTGAATAGTTCGGATTACAGATCATATTGTTGTTTTTACATAACAATAGCTAAAACATGGCTAAAATTGATCAAAATTATTTTAGGAAAAGTGAAAAAATGTCTTATGAACTAAAATACAGTGTTTATTTATTACAGTTGTAAACATGGTGAATAAACAGTACATTAAACTACAGTATACAATAAAGAACTGCTGTACTGTGTATGGAGTACAGCAATGAGGGGTTCGGATTACAGGGGTTCGGATTAAAGAGGTTCTACTGTATTTACATTCTTCCAAAACGTAAACATTGAAAACTTGGAAGCCTATGGGGCGTTGCCCAAGGGCAATATGAAAATATAATGATATAATATTGCATTGTCATTCATTTGTGAGCTATGTTTTAAGTTTCAAGTCTCTAGCTCATCGGAAAGTTAGTTTAAAATCGATTGCAAAATTTCAGACAAGAAAGCGAGCTAGTAAAAACGTTTTAATTTGGATGTCCTTTTTTTCTTCTTTAGAACAGTTTTTGCAATTTTGACAGCTGCTTTGGCTGAGCCATTGCTCTTGAGCTTCCATTGACCTTGAACAAATCCATTGCTGCCTTTTCCCTTTTTTGGAAACTCGGTGGGAATGAGCTGCTCATTTCGATTTTCCCTGTGTTTGATGCATGTTGGGCATGAAACTACCATCAAATTTCTGATGCCATTCCTGGACACCATAAACTGAATCCAGCCTACAACTCCTGTGTGCTGTGTGCTGGTGTACAACACCAGTTGTGGACATTTGGTGGCTCCTAGATGACCAACGTGCATTCTATGAAGAAACATTTCTTGGCGAGAACATGATGGTACTATTATTATTAAATTGCATGAAAGTAAGTTTTCTGTCGGTGATATCTCCTCTTTAACCGAGAAGTAAAAGACTAGTTGAGATGGAAGCTGGGATTTTTTTTGGCCATTCAGTATGACAGTATACTGCAATCTTTTTTGGGAAATGGGATCCGCTTGCTGAGTTTCCTGTTTATGTTTTCATCCGTCGTATAAGTAAACAATAGCAATAAACACATGATAATATAAAACTAGAATGACAATTTTGCCAGTAGAGACAACCATTACAAAAACAAATCAAGAGGAAAGTTGACTTCCAAAATTATGTTTTTGCTATACAATGCTCAAAGTAACACAGTAAATCACACATAATATCTCAATATCTCCTTAATTCATTCAAGTAGGAGATTTCCCCCAATAAACTATACAGTTTAGACCTTGTTAGAGCACTTTAATAACAACAAGGAGCTCCTGTTTTCAAGGAGTGGCTAAGAACAAAGACGGCGGAATTCTATGACAAATAAATTTCAAAGCTTGTCTACAGCAATGGTTAGTCAATTTATTACACACACATGACAGTAGTATTTTATTATTTTTGTACAAGATATCTTATTATTAATTGTGTCCTCCTCCCGTGTTCAATATTTCTTCTTTGAACTTGAGGCATTTTCTGTTATTCCAACAAAACTGATTAACTGTTTAACTTGGTCTTAACCTTACAAACATAAATATTTACTCCCAAAAAGCAAATGAGTTTCTTTTTATAAACAGCTGTTTTTGTTTTTAAATTTGTTCTATGTATTTCTTATGGGGAAAACCCGACCTTTGAAAGGGCCTCAAGCCCTTAAGAGCAGGAATTTTAAAATTCGAAAACCTTATTGCAAAACTACATATTGAGACGAATCTTTTGTCACCTCAAACGTTAAAATTGGTCTACAAATAAGGGAGGAGTTGCTTTAACAAAAAATGGCTTCACGTATTATATATATAGATAGATAGATAGATTTTAGTTGCTCTTTCAAATGTATATGATACAATTTTGTTACTGTACCAATTTTTTATTTTATTCTAATTCTAAAACATTCCTTACTTCTATTTCTAAAAAGCCCTTGTACATTTTTCTGTCACAACTGTAAGAGAGACTTATTTTTACCACATCATCTCTTTTTTTCACTGTCTACGCCTATGAAACTGTTTAAGGAAGTAGTGAGGATATACACAATCAATGTTTGGGAAAGTAGACAAAACCCATATAATTTGTTAGTGTGCTGGGATTCGAACCATCTCTTTTGCACCAAGTCTTGAGACGCTAACCACTAGACTGGCAACACACAAAATAAACTTACATCAACATCTTGTTGGCCTTTAAGATTTAAATAACTGCTTAATTAGTATTGTACATGATAGTGCTATTATACAGATACAATCCAAGACGACTTCTTAAACTACTCAGTGAATTCACACTTATGCTGTACACCTTTACAAAAGCCAAAAGCATATTAAATAATGTTGCAATGGCAATGAATTTCAACCAATCACAACAACCATCATCATGTCCAATTAATTGGAGACTCAGAGAACCATAATGGCATCTTTCTTTAGATACTACAGAACATTGCCACAGCATGTTGAATGTTGTGAAGGACCAGGAAAAAGGCTACAAGGAGATATGGAAGAAAACGTTCAGACTCTATATGTATGTAAAAAAGGAAAGTAATAAATGCTTGCAAAGAATTATCTTTAGAAACATATAAAATAAGACATATTAAATAAACAAAAAGTCAACTTCACAATACTTCCTGTGACCAACAGTAGCCTATTTAAGAAAGCGTAATATTATTATCTTCTGTTATATTTATATTTATAATTTTCAAAAAGCAAGGTTCTCCTTTTCATATTCTATATAAAAAAAAACAAAAAAAAACAGTGAATATGGACAAGTGAAAACAAAATTGTTGCAAACCATGCAATGTTAAATAAAGGATAAACAAATACAGCTAGTAGAGAGGGTGGTTAGGTCAAAAAGCTATGAGCTATGTTTTTAACTATGCACATAGGTAGGCCTACTTACTTTGTGCTATTGAGGATTTCTATTATTTGCCTACTAAAACCACACCTTGGTTGTTCAGGACTTCCTTTCATGAAAAGCATGACATCTTCCTTTTCTATAAGTCCTTTTAACCTGTAATCATTGATATAAAACTAGTAGGCCTATATAAAACTTCAGTATATAAAACTATTTCAAACATTTTTTGGTATTTAAACTAAACACATACCAAAAAAGATGACTTCAGAGGTTACTTCACAGAATATGATTTCAATAGATTTTGTTACATAAAAATCATACCATTGTAACACGTTTACCTTTCTTTATTATAATCTAAGATTAAATTAAATGTAATCATTAAATGGCTAACATTTATGAGATTGTTATACATATCAGGATATATTATGATATTAAGGGCCTTGTCTTTTGAAACTGAATTTTCTTACCGTTGCGAAGCACCAACAAAGAAAAATCAAAACTTAAATGAATTTCAACTAAAAAGTTTGTGTGAAAATTTATGACCTGAGCTTGATTTTCAAAAGTTTTACAACTGAATCCTACCAACATTCAAGTTACCATATCCCTCCCAAAGAAAATGAATTGTAAAATGGTGTAAATATTGGCTTCAATGTAATCTAAAGAATTTACACTAATTCATATAATCAACATACTCCAGAAGCTAACATCAAAAATGTAATTAATTGTGGTATAGCACAACAAAAAGTGATAGAACAATTTAGGCAACATCACCTTTTCTTTATATTTGATGTTCATTCCTTTTTTTGGCCTCTCCTCTTTTCCTTTATACCTTTTGTGACCTGTAGGCCTACTGTTTGAGTATTACTCTTTGTTTTTAGTACTACATGTTTCTGTATATGTCTGTGTATGTGTGCGTGTTTATTATTTTTTATCAACTGACAAACTTAAAATGAAGCAAGAAGACATCTTAACTGGCCTGAAGATGACTCGTATCTGACTATCTGAGTAGAAACCGGTTGCCATATCGCAACACACTGGATCACATATATGCAGGTATTGTACACCAATTTATAGTATTTAAATGCCATCAAGAGGCTAAAATTCAATATAATCAAGAAGATTGTTAATTTTATACTATTTTATACTCCCCATTGCGGCAAATGCATAACTTTCAGTAGGAGTATTTGCGTCTGATCGCAAAATTGTTGCATGCATTCTGCAATCGCAATAGTAAAAGCTCGACATGACTTGGCCTATTTTCTTTCAAATACTCTGAATTTCGGTAAAAATCCAACTATCTCAATTTTTGATTATCCAAATGGGGACCGGTTCCAAATGGTTCAGATAATTGGGGTTCTACTGTATGTACTTTTATTACAAAATAAAATTAAAACTCCCTTAACTATCACAATCACCTACTGTAGTTCTGTGGACATTATGCTGATAAAAGATTATCAAACAACTCCCTAATTTACATGATTCTGGATGTGTGGACTATAATTAATGAATACAATAATTTATTCAGAGGAAATGAAGGCATTCTTGTTATTGAAATCTGCTGTTGAGGTAATGTATGTCAAAAACATACTTTTTAATTTGATATTATTTTTGTTACGGTATATCTAAATTACACGTATATTAAATTATGGTATATTAGCCTAAATCTATAAAAATTTTCAAATCAATCTGAGTTGAATAAAAAATCAAAGAAGTTGTCATTAAGTACAAATAAAAGAGTTAAATGAGAAAGGTATGAAACTTAACTGATTACTTTACTGTTTACTAACTTACCTATCTTCCAGGGATTTTGGCAGCATTGTCTTGAGTTCACCACTAGTAACAAGTTCTTTCACTATGTCAAGTCCTCCCACCAATTCACCGTTAATGTACAACTACACATGGACAGAACGACAGAATAGATGAGACACAGAGATTAACAATTACATAACATATTGAAATGCTTTACTGTAAAACATCAACTCTTGGTCATTGTTTAGTTGTGCACCAATTCTTTAAATTTATAAGTAAAAGGTTCCTTTGATGTAGACTTGAAACTTGAAACTTAATTACCAGATTTAAAAGCCACAAACGTTTCTATAAAAGCCATAGAGAATTTTGTTTCTAAAAGCGATGGCGGATGTTTAACTTTTTTATACAACAGATGATAATGACAAACAACAAATGATATATAAAAGGTCAAAATGTTTCTATTTCATATCCTCTTCCCGTTGCAAGGCACGGGTAAAACAGTTAATGTGAGATAGCATAGATTAAACATACTACCTTAGGGAGTTACTCTAAGGGAGTATGTTTAATCTGTGGAGATAGTTTATCATTGCTTGGTTGGACGTATATTCTAAATTATAAATAATGATTTATTTTTCAGAATAATAAATTGAAGAATATATTCACATAGTTTTAATGAGATACATATTTTGTGAAATAATTAATAAAATAACACTGACTGTTATTCTTCATCTCAATACTCATTATTGCTTTAGAAACATATTGATATTGAGAAAAAGTCTTTCATGGCCACATCATAATCATGATTTGAGATTTTGTCTGATTATTGTTTTATAAGACAATTAACTAATCGATGAAGTGCACAAACATTCAACTTTGAAAAAAGAACAGAGTTTTCAAAATCAATGTTTATAGAACAATTTCTCAGTGACATAACAAAGAGGAGGATAGTGTTTTTACAGTGCTGATACAGTTTTTGTGGGACTTCAGACAGCATAAACTTAAACCTCTGCCAGAGTATTCAGCAAACTGTAATATAGTAGCAATAGGACCATATTAGATTATTAGTAACCGGAAACAGATTAAGTTACTGGGTGGCTGCACTGCCTACATCGGCGTGGAGCTCCCTGATTGGCTGCCGATCGGTCAAGGAGTTTTCCGTCTTGATGACCTTCACTTCAAGTCTAGCAAGGTGTGTAACTAGATGTCGCCATGTTGTCTTTGTAGTTTTAGTAGTTATCACAAATGGCGCAGTCGTAGTCAATTTATGTTCAACTTCTTTTTCGCGAGTGCGGAGTGTTGAAAAATTAATTTGAGGAACCATGTCGTCCCGTTCAATAGGGAGTATGGGGGAATTTAACCCTCATGAAGAGGATATTTCGTCATATTTAATGAGGCTGAAACACTACTTGAAGGCCAACAGCGTAAAGGAAGGATCGGAGTTATCCATTTTGATTACTGTAATTGGACCAAAAGCTCTGGCTGTTCTCACGGACTTAGTATCACCAGATTCGGTAGATTCCAAGGATTATAAGGATCTGTTAAAGGTGTTGGAAGCACATTATTCTCCAAAAAGGTTAGTGGTAGCCGAACGCTACACGTTCTACTCACGTGTTCAGCGTCCCAATGAAAGTATTGCTGATTTTATGGTAGCAATTAGGCATTTATCAAGCACATGTAACTTCAAAGCCTTTCTTAAGGATGCACTCAGGGATAAATTAATATCTGGAATCCACAATGAGGCAATTAGGCAAAAACTTCTCAGTGATGAACAAGATTTGGATTCAACTTTTTCATTAGCACTAACCTTAGAGCAAGCTGAAAAACAAACTAGTCTTTTTGTAGGTTCAGGGAACCATGTTCATGATTTAAATAAAATGAGTCTAGGTCCACGTAAAGTAGGCCTAAGTGCCAAGCATGGAGTTAAATCAGCTAAGTTTTCAAGGTCACCTGAGGTAGGCCTAGTTGGCCAATTTCATAAGCTAAAATGCTATCGTTGTGCGAAAGAGCACAAGGCTCATGAATGTCCTTATATCAATTTTAAATGTAATATATGTAAAAAAATTGGACACCTTGGTAAGGTGTGTAGGTCAAAGGATGTGTCTGATAGTAGGCCTAGGACTAACAAAAAAGTGTTTAAGGTTCACAATGTTGAAGAGACCTCAGAAGTTTTACAGGACTTATGTCTGTATAGTGTAGGCCTTGGAGATGGAAAGGCGGGTTATGAAGTAGGGTTGATGATTGAAAACCATAATGTGACCATGGAGCTCGATACAGGCAGCGCCCTTACGGTCTGCCCCTTTGTGTGGTATCGTAAATATTTTTCACATCTGGCTTTAAAGCCTTGTTATGTAAAACTACTTACCTATTCAGGAAATGAAGTAAGTGTGTTGGGACAGATTTTGGTTAGAGTAAAAGCGGCCAACCAAATTTATCAGGACTTGCCGTTAGTTATTGTAGAGTTAGGCCAAACGGGTCAACCAATGTTGCTAGGTAGAAACTGGCTTGAACATGTAACCTTAGACTGGAAGTCTATATTTTCTCAAGATAAAACTGTAAACCGCTCCGACGAGCACGTTTTTAATAGGCCTAGCCTAAACTCTATTGACAAGTTACCTAACCTAACTTCACTTCAATCAGCTGACTCGGTTCAGCCTAGGGCCAAGGAAGATGTTAAGCATTTAAGGCAAAAGTTTTCTTCTGTGTTTGAAGGAAAATTAGGTTCAATCAAGGGTGTGAAGACACATATAATTTTGAAAGATGGAGCTGTACCGAAGTTCTGCAAATTTCGTCCAGTGCCGTTCGCTCTTCGCAAACAAGTGGAAGAGGAAATAGACAAGATGGTGGATGATGGAATTGCTTATCCTGTTTTGAGTTCCGACTGGGCAACCCCACTGGTTGTTGTGCCCAAGCCTACAGGAGTTAGGCTATGCGGGGACTTTAAGGTAACGTTAAACCAAGTTATCCAAACTGAACACTATCCTTTACCTCAACCCGAGGATATTTTTGCTTCATTATCTGGTTGTTCTGTGTTCTCTGTTATTGATTTACAGACAGCCTATCTTCAACTGGAGGTCGCTGAGGATTCACAGGAGTTGTTAACCTTGGCAACACATAAAGGATTATTTCGTCTTACTCGTTTGCCATATGGCCTATCCAGTGCACCTGCTTTGTTTCAGGCAGCTATTGATGAGATAATTAAAAATCTTCCCGGTACGGTAGCGTACCTTGATGATGTCTTGATTGGCGGACATTCATACCCTGAAGCAGTGTCTAGGTTGGAACAAGTTCTTCAACGCTTCCAAGAATATGGAGTGAAGGTTAACGATAGTAAATGCAAATTTTTACAACCTGTTGTAGACTATTTAGGTTATAGGTTGTCGGCTGAAGGTATAAGTCCACGAGAAGGGCTAGTGGAAGCCATCAAGGATGCCCCGGAACCAGCAAGTAAGGAGGAGTTGAGATCATATATAGGACTCATTAATTACTATGGTAGATTTATTTCCAATCTCTCTGATAAGCTGAACTGTTTCTATGAGTTGTTGAAAAAGGATGTTCCTTTTGTTTGGTCTAGGAAATGTGCTGAAACTTTTAAACAGAGTAAACACTGGGTGTTATCTTCTGATATTCTTGTACATTATGATGTCAATAAGCCACTAGTGCTTACATGTGATGCAAGCCCTCGAGGCGTGGGGGCGGTGTTGTCCCATTTGATTGATGGCGAAGAGAGGCCTATTGCTTTCGCCTCTAAAACTCTAAGTCAAAGTGAGAACAATTATTCTCAGCTTCATAGGGAAGCTCTAGCATTAGTATTTGGTGCTAAGAAATTTCATAAGTATATTTACGGGAGAAAACATGTCATATTACAGAGTGACCACCAGCCGTTGGCTACTATCTTTGGCTCAAAGCGAGGAACCCCAAGCCTAGCCGCAGCGCGCCTACAGAGATGGGCCCTGATTTTGGCTTCGTATGACTTCGAAGTGAGATATCGCAAGGCGTCTGATGTTCCACATGCCGATGCCTTATCCCGGTTGCCGTTACCGGCAAGTGATTCACTGGAACTGGAAAACAACTTTATCTCGCACACTCAGGAATGCGTGGAGGTACTAAACTGCTTCAGCACGGTGAGTACTGAATCACCTATCACTTCTAAGGAAATTGCTAAATTCACTGGTACTGATCCTATATTATCTAAAGTAAGAGATTATGTTTGGCACGGCTGGCATGGTGCTGTGGATAAAGAGTTATTGCCTTTTGTAAAAAGGAAAGATGAACTTTCTGTGGATAGTAATTGTCTTCTGTGGGGGGCCCGTGTGGTCATTCCGACAAAATTGAGGAATCAAGTTTTAGAATTGCTTCATGATCAACATCCAGGCATTACACGGATGAAGCTGTTATCACGTAGCTATGTGTGGTGGCCCGGTATAGAACAAGGTATTGAAGAAACAGTGTCTTCTTGTTATATTTGTCAGTGTACGAGGAATGCAGCTCCAAAAGTCCCTCTCCAACAGTGGCCCCGTGTGTATGGCAGATGGCAACGGGTGCACATAGATTTCGCTGAAGATACTAATTCTAGGCAACAAATGTTAGTACTAGTAGACAGTTTTTCCAAGTGGATCGAGGTGTTTGTTATGAAATCTACTAGTTCTCTCAAGACCATTGAGCGTCTCCGTTCACTTTTTGCATCGTATGGGCTTCCGGACACTCTAGTATCTGATAATGGCCCTTCTTTTACAAGTTTTGAGTTCAAAGAATTCTTAAAGAAGAATGGAGTAAGGTTTGTCTTATCACCTCCTTATCATCCTGCGTCAAATGGTGCGGCCGAGCGGTGCGTTCAAGAAGTGAAGAAGAACCTGTTGAGACAGGTGTTGAGTGAAGGTGGTACTGGTTCTCTGACTTTGCAACATAAACTTGATAACTTCCTAATGACATACAGAAATACACCTAACACTGTAACCGGACTTACCCCGGCAGAATTGTTTCTCAACTGGAAACCTAAAACTAGGCTCGCACTTCTCAAACCTAACCTCAACGCTCGTATTGACACGAACCTGGACAGACAGAAGGAGAGTTCGGATAGGCATAGGGGAAGGGCAAGGTCCTTTGAAGTTGGAGAGAAAGTGTTCGTCAAAACTGTCAGGCAGGAGAAAATTGATTGGGTACCTGGAAAAGTTCTGGAAGTAAAAAGTTCTGTAATATATCTTGTTAGTGTATTGGGAAAAGTTAGGCGTTGCCATGCTGACCACCTCAGGTCTAGAGTGAACATGGAAGAGGAGGGGATAGCAGTGCCAAGTTGTGAGCCAAGGTCTCCCATGAAACCAGTACTTCCTGAGCGAGGTGAAACTTCAGAGGACAAGGAGAGGCCGCAAGTTTCGCCCAGGCGGCAATCTCCATTGAAGGACTCTGAGACTGCAGCGGTCCAGCCAAGACATGAAGACTCACCTGCGGTAGTGCAGTGCAGCCCGCCCAATCTTAGAAGGTCAAAAAGGACAATACAAAAGCCTGAAAAGCTAGACCTTTAAGCTATTCAGGCAGAAGTGAGAAGAGTTTATTTTAGTTTTATGAGAAGAATTTTTAAGTTGGAATCAAGGTTTGATTAATAAAAATGAAAAAAAGAAATTATTATGAAGAGAAAGTTTTATGTTAGAAGAGTATGTTAATTGTGGTCTTACAGCAGTAGTGTGGGCCTAATCTAAATGGTGGCGAGTGTAATATAGTAGCAATAGGACCATATTAGATTATTAGTAACCGGAAACAGATTAAGTTACTGGGTGGCTGCACTGCCTACATCGGCGTGGAGCTCCCTGATTGGCTGCCGATCGGTCAAGGAGTTTTCCGTCTTGATGACCTTCACTTCAAGTCTAGCAAGGTGTGTAACTAGATGTCGCCATGTTGTCTTTGTAGTTTTAGTAGTTATCACAAAAAAATAAAATCATAAAAATAAAATTCAAAGTCAAGTATTGGTTGTCTAGGTTCAATATTTAAAATTTCCTGGTCAAAATGTATTGCAAAAAAACTTACTAACCTCTTGGTGTCTACTTTACATTTAAACTCACATTTAACAAATTGATAAACATTAAAAAAAATTGATAGAGCATTTTTCTCATTTCAACAGTTATACGACATGTAATTACATTAATTAAATTTTCCTGTTTCATTTAGTTTATTTTATTTAACCAAATATTTTTAATTAGTAATAAGCTGTCTTGACGCCATTCTGTATTTATGCATAAATATATTTCATGTAAATATTGAATAAATCTTGAATAAAGCTTTTCTGATTCTGAAATGTGTAAAAATATCTTTAATTAACTCCATACAGTACTAGAATATTTTTGCAACAAGAGTGTAACGAGTGCAAAGTGATAAAATTATTATGTGTACCTATTTTAATATGGTTTTCACTAGGCTATATTAAAGAAAGAAAGAGTTTTATTTCTCCATAAATATACAAATATGTACAAAGAGAATAGTCATAAATAAATGATGAGTAATTACAATGCCATCTCAAAGCTTAAACTAACTTAGCACTACTGTTAAAAAAAGTCATTCAAAGTATAAAATGCATTGTCGTACAAGTATTGCCTGACCTTCTTCAAAAAACAATTGTTAAAGTCTGTGTCTTTTTCTAATAATAAGAATTTATTAATTACCCTACGAGTCATATAATCAGGAGATTTCTCAAATTTTGCTGTTGAGTGCGAGGGATATATTATGAAATTACGTCTTGTGTTATACGCATTCGTGTGATTTTCAAAAAGGATTCTATTTTTCATGAAGTATTTACATAATTCATACATATAAAGACAAGGTAAAGTTAATAATTTTGATTCTTGAAATATTTGTTGACAGTGCTCATCAACCGGAAAATTATGCAAAATTCTAATGGCCCTTTTCTGAATTCGGAATATTCTATTAAAATTTTCACACGAAGTACTACCCTAAATTACCAACCCATAAGTTAATCTAGATGGAATAGTTGCAAAGTAAACAGTTTTTAAAATGTTTTTGTTAACTGAGTTTGATAGTACTTTAAGAGCAAAACAAGAAGAATTTAATTTTTTACTTAAAGTATCAATATGTATAGAAAATTCCAATTTCGCATCTACGGTTATTCCTAAAAATTTATAAAATTTTTTCGGTTTTACTTGAAATTTCTGAAGGTTCACGAGTTTTGAATTTGATTATTTCAGTTTTGTTTTCATTTAATTTTAATCCATTTTCTTTAAACCAGGTGCTTAAGTTAAAAATGCAATCCTCAATATTAAGATCATGACCACCTTGACTCCCTTCTTGGACTACTACAGTAGTGTCATCAGCGTACTGAATTGTATTCGAAAAAGTGGAATCAGCATTTTTCGGCAAGTCTGTGACATTAATTAAAAAAAGAATCAACCCTAATATCGATCCTTGTGGACATCCTGTATGGCAAATTTCCCAATCGGAGTCATATGAGCCACTTTGGTCATTTATTCGCACCATCTGAAAACGTTTTTCAAAATAGGATTTAATTAAGTTAATCGCTTGTCCTCTGATTCCATAATTTCTCATTTTTTCTAGCAATATATTTCTGTCAATAGTGTCAAACGCTTTTGACAAGTCACAAAAGATTGCTGCAGAAGAGGTTTCACTATCCATATTCTTAATGATGAAGTCGATAAATTTAGAAACTGCATCTATGGTTGGAAGATTTTGCCTGAATCCAAACTGTTCTTTGTTAATTATTTGATGTTTTTCAAGATAAGGTAGAAGTCTGTTTAAAATTATTCTTTCTAGCAAATTTGAGAAAACTGATAACAATGAAATAGGTCGAAAATCATCCAAACTTTTATCTTTGTTTTTCTTAATTGGCTTTATGATGGAGTACTTCAGCAGATCCGGGAATATCCCCAACGTTAAGCACTGATTGAATATGGAGGCCAAATGGGGGGCCAAAACTTCACCTACTCGTTTAATTAAGAACATAGGACAGGGTGTCTACTACATTCTGGATAAAAAATTCATGGACAATTCCCGTACATTTAAGGACACTTTGCCGTAACCTTTGTCGGTGTCATTAGGCCTACCGAATAATTTTCCTGATTTGTCAAACTGTATTAATCTTGTTATTCACTGTAGTTGTACCAGAGAGAAAACTAAATAATAATAGATAAGAGTTAAAAATTACAAAATATAAATTTATTGAAAGTAAACAAACATAGGCCTACCTATACTTTAGGTAAAGCTTTTATAGTGTAACAGAGAAACGCAATCATTGTCTCCTGCGATAGCGACAAATATCTCCATCAGTCACGTAAACTTCATAACATAGCTTATCCGATCCAGGCCGATTAATTTGGCATGATTCGCCCTGGCACAACGTTAGGTTCTCGACTACTTTTGAAAAAAAATCTCTAATGCATATTGTTACTCAATTCTTAGTACAAAATCAAGGTATGGTAAGCGGCTATTAATAAGCAATAAGCACAGAGTAAGATTATTGTATTTTCATTTGCAAAGTTAATATCGACACATAGCAATCATTAGTTGTTTATCTTAGGCTCAATTACATTTTCTTAATATATTTTACAGCTCTTTCAAGAATCAAAATACCCAGGCCTAGACCTAATTATTTAGTAGGGCCTATATAAACTGAGTAACAAACAATGAGGTTATAATAGCAGCAAAGTCACTATCATCATTGTAGTTCATAAGATTTTGATTGCTTAAAGCATACAACTCAATAAATAAATATATGGGAAACAAAAAACATTGAAACCTGAATAGCCAACAATATAAGACAAAGATACAGAAAATGCAATGACTTAATTTGAAACCAAGCAGGCCTACATAGTGATAAAACATTAATGCAAACAACAATGCTTACGTGGTTTTGTCAATTGAAAGATAAAATGTCCATTAAAAAGGGGTTAACTTACAAAATAAGACTGTAGATTATTTACATGTTTAATATGAAACCATAAACAGTTTTATGGCACTAGGCACTGGCCGCGGCAAATTGAATCTTCAAGCCGAAAGTACAAGTAAGAAGTGAAATTTAACAGCCATTATAAAGCTATTATTTTCACGATAAAATAGGTTTGAGATCTAATAATAATTACCCTAGTAATAAAAAAAGAAGTTGTAAAGGAATAAAAGTGATACAACTTTTATGAGCTAGCTGCTGAGTCAACAGTTCTTGGAAGTACGTCTGACTTGACACTATGATTGTCGTGATAAAATATTAATGGGTTTGATATTGTTAATGGGATTTTTATTGCATAATTACTCTAGTAATAAATTATGAAAATGTAAACAATCATCTGATAAACCTTTTATGTGCTCCTAACCAACTAGCGATCAATAAAATTATGGCCCATTAATAATTTAAGGACATAGTCTGGCATTTAAGGACAATTCCCGTACATTTCATGGCCAGTAAAAACTTAAGTACAATTCCCGGTTTCCCCGGATTTCCCGGTTGGTAGACACCCTGATAGGAACATCATCCCAACCAGATGATCTCTTATTTTTCAGTTTTCTTATAGCGGATAAAATCTCATTTGGCATCATAGGATCCAAGAAAAGTGAACCGTTTAAATTACTACAATAGTTTTTTGAAGAAGAACTTAAGAACTTAAAGAAGGACTTAATAATTTAATTTCAAAACGGTATTTAAAAATGTGTTGTTTTAGTTGCAAGTTTTGCTAACCAAGTAGAATCAGTGTATGTCTTGTCGTTTGATCACTACTTCTTTGTTAACTTTTTTAAATCCTCTTCAAGGACAAGTTTTTTTTTTTATTTTGTCAAAATTCTGTGATATTTTTTTAATTCTGTGGGGTTATAATAATGCTTTACAAAATTGTTTTGCCGTAATTATTTTTTTTTTATAAAAACTTTATGTCCACAAATGTGTAAATAACTCATTAGTAGCATGTAAAATGCAGTAGATTTATAGAACCCATAACGGCCAACAAACATATTTGTGGACTTTAATGACCATAAAAGTAATGCAGATGATAAAACAAGCAAGCTATTAAAGCTTAATAAAACTTTTATGCTCGTGTCATTGAATTTATTTAAATATCATACTAAATATTTTTTATTTTATTTTGGGAATTTAATATAATTTTTTTTTTTTAGTTCACACATAATTTGCAATAACCAAAGTCAATGGTACGTCTGGTTCAAGTTAATGGAATGTCTACTTACAGTATCCAAAGTCAATGGTATATTTAGTTCACATAAACGGAATGCTTATTTGCAGTATCCAAAATTAATGGTAGGTCCGGTTCAAGTAAATGAAATGCATATTTGCATTATTTAAAATCAATTTTGCTAAGCCTATTCATTTTTAAATACGGTATAAATCAGATTGGCTTTCCTTTTGTTCTGTATTTTTAATGGGCTAGTTTAGATGATTCGTTGACTAACATATCTTATGACTCCTCTGTTTACCTTTTAATTGTTACAGTAGAACCTCGCTAATCCGACCTCCGATGGTCCGACTACTCGCTTGGTCCGACCGTGTCGACAAATGGGCTTCTGCTAATATAACCTCATTGTCCAAGAAAACTATCTAGAACATTTTTTAAATTGTGTTTTTTAGTCTAATGTGTTGAAATTCGTTGTATACCTATTTAACTATTTCTGCCCATTATTTATATGCAGTAGGCTCCCACATTATTGTTTTTGAAAAATCACAGTTCATTTGACAAAAATAAAATGGAAGGAAAACAAAGAAATGTCGAACAAAGCTTCAAGGTCAAGCTATCCATTTGCACTGACAATTTTCTGCTCCTTAGGCCTACACATGACGCATCCCTCTGCTCTGCGCTTGCTGTCACAACATTTTTTGATTGGGCATTTGGTAACCATGACAGCTTTAGTAGCCTGTGGTTGGGTAATTAGTATTAGTAACCAAGGCAACTTGTTGAATGGGTGCAGGGGTGCCCATCCCCCCCAAAGCTCACGTCGCAGAATCCCCCCCAAATTCGTTGTTTAACCCATATTGGAAGGTCTGGGGGCTAACCCATAGTTATGTTTATAATGCGGGGAGGGAAGGGGTGCCCTCGACACTTCTTTAAATTTATGGGAATTTAAGCGTTTGAATCAAACTTTTAACCCAATTTAAATGGACAATTTTGCTTTAAAACTCTAGTAGCAAACTATTTATTAGTTTAGTTTTAATTTAAATGAGTTGGATTTTTAACATGCACACAATTTGAATCAAAATTGGCCATGTAGTTTTTTTTTATCCGATTTTCCATGAATTAATAGGTTTTAAAAGGGAAAATCACAAAAGATGCAATACTTTTGAACCATAATTTTTACGGCATAGAGGGTTTATACATTTTTTGTCATTGTCAAAGAGTATAACATGTTAATTTTTAATCAAAATCGTTCGGGCCAATTCTGAGAAAATTTTATTCATCCATTATTTTATAGGGTTTTATGGAATATCACTATTAAAAATCCAAAATGAAAAAAACAAACATCTGGAGAGACCATGGATTGGTACCTAAAATACCAAATTTCATCAAAATCGGACTCGGACCACAGGCGTGGTCTGTAGCTCTGTACCATACATACACACATACACACACACAGACAGACAAACACATCACTTCTAAAACCACTTTTTTGGGATCAGGGTTTTTACATAAACAGTTATTTTACCATATTAAATTGTAGGGAGAAAGTACTTAAAGTTACGTCAAAAAGTTTGGGATATTTTCTAAATTGTCCTTTAATCCACTTCTGAGTTTGGTCCTTTTTAAATAAGTGTAAAATTTTCAGTCTTAAAAATATTACTAGGCCTAAACTTAATAGTATATTTCGTGCCTAGGGCCAAAAATGAGGTTTTGCTGGTTCAAGATAGTTTTTTAAGTTCGATACGGTTCGATACGAAGTCGAGGACTTAAAACTATCGAGAACTGCAAAACCATTTCAGTCCGTGGTACGAACGCTATTATTCACTACACTATACCCTATTACCACTAATTCACCTCAATGATAATGCACTGCACACTGATATAGTCAACACAACTACAACTTTAAGGTCATGGGGATAAATAATTTGAGGAATCAGCAAATATAATAATAAATAGTTGCTAGGCAGCGGTGACAATAAAACAACTCTATTGCAATGCTATGGATACTGATTGTGTATTTAATATGCATTCATGTTTTAAGAAAGTAAGCGGGCAGCTGATTTTGCGGCCCTAGGGATGTAAAAACCTGCTCGATCCCCGAATAACGATGACAGCTGGCATGGCCTGCAAAACGCAACTTTCAGCCACCAATTAATGTACCTATATGTAAAACAGTTTAAAACATCATAGTGTGGTAAAAGAGTATATTACGTTACTAGTCCTGAATCCCGTGCGAGACGAAGTCGAGTAGTGGTTTTTTTATACGAGTCCGGCCAACACATGTTGGACGAGTGACGTACGATAGTTTACGCCATACTACTAAATCCGTTCAAATCCCTATATATTACCACCAACTGAAGGACTAAAATCACTAGTCATAACCTCTAAGAGAGGTTATGTTTTTGTTATAACCACTCATTGCCACCCAAATACAGTATAATCAGCTGATTGGTGTCCGGCAAAATTATTACAGTACAGTAGTACTGTATGAAACCCCATTTGATTAAGCTGGTGACAAACAGCTGTTTTCTGGACTAAATCCTCGCATGTGAACTTCGTCAAAATAGTGTAGCGTGGCGTAAAAAATAATTATATATCTATTCTAAGACTAGTAAAATTTGTTTGAAGCTCTTTCTAGATTCAAGAAAAGACAATAACAAATACAATTTAATTAAATCAGAATCATGTGTTTCAATTCTTGAAGTTAACGTAAATACATAGTCTATCAAAAACCTTAATTAAATTGTCACAGTACTGTATGTCAATTTCTTCCGATGAATAAATGACCCAGGCATAATTATTTGGGATAGCCAAAATATTATCACAAGCTTTCATGTTGTTGTTCATGTTGTAAAAATAGCAAAATGATTAACATTATCATAATACTGTTTTTTCATGAATCAAGTATATATTATAATAAACAAACCTAAAAAACCATCAATAGGTCATCAAGGCAATGAGACTATTTGAGAATGAGTTCATAATTAAAGGTAAAATCAAACTCAAATTGCAGATACAATTTAATAAGCCAACCATAATCCTTTGACAGCAGTTGGCATGGAGTTGTTCTCACATCATGTCAAACATGATACGTGTCAGAAAGTGGAAATCCACATAAAAGTATCTATATATTTTATAGCAATTATAAAATGATTTATTAATCAAGATAAAATGTCAAACGGGATTTTGATTGCATAATTACCCCAGTAATAAATTAAGGAGGTCGTCAAAATTATCTGGTTAATCTTTGATGTGCTTTTAACCAACCACTGGCTTGAATCCCCCCCAAAATCATAAAATCCCCCCCAAATAAATTTCTGATGTCGCATTTTGTGACATCAAACCCCCCTGTGGGCACCCCTGAATGGGTGGATAAAGAGAAACTCGAGAAAGAATAGAAGAATAAAGAGAAATCATAAACAATGTTTTTATGTCATGTCATTTATTTGTCATTTTTATCTTTATTGGTGTATTTTATGACTGTTGTTATCATCTATAAGCAGGCTACTATTATTTTATATTTTTTATACGTTATCTAATTTTTTTAACGACATTCTTCTGTCTTAGATGAAACAGCGTAGCAGTGGCCTATGACCAGCAGTTTGGCCTTTCTCTTGTTCTGTTTATTTTGTTATACAATGTTTGGCAATTTGTTTGTTTGAGCAAAAGTATGAGAAAGCTGTGATATTAAGGTTATAGTTTTTATAACTAAACCAAGGTTAATGACTTAGCATAATTATCATGATTGCACAATAGCCTACTAATTGTGATGATGTTATATGCAAATTATCACAATAAAGTCCATTTATACAGTTAGTATTAGGCGTTGTTTATGAGTTAGAAATGACTGTTTTATGCCAAGTTGGATTAACGTGGTTTTCAGTTATCTGTGGTCTGTTCAAAATACAGTTTTAGTATGTTCTTGTGCCAATAAACATGATCCTCTGATAATCCGACATTTTTGCTGTTCCGACCATGCTTCCGGTCCCGTAGGTGATGGATTAGTGAGGTTCTACTGTATTTGCAAATACTATCATGACGACCAATCAACTAATAAGGCTCTTGTTAAATTTCAAAAAGTTTAAATTCACGTAGGGAAAACCCTTTAATTTGATTTGTACCATTTCAGATTTATACCTTCCCATAGGTTACTATGACTGTGCTAAATTTCATGTGTATCGCTTTTCGCTTCAGCCGTTCAGTAGGAGTATTTGTAAAACAAAAGCAGGAGTGTAGTATAAGATAATAAAAAATAAACAATAATAATAATAGTAATAATAATGTACGCAAATGTGTTGATGTCCTTCAAGAGGTTTACATGAATTGAGCATCTTCAGTATTTGAAACCATTGAGTTATTATTCAAAGTTTATTAGATACCTGGGGGTAAGTTGGCCAGTCTGAGAATTTCTTGAGTCCTTCCCTAACCTCATTATCTTGCAGAATGTCGAATGTTTTGAAGGAAACATTTTGCTCGTTGAGCAGTTGAATGATCTGACGACTGAAGCCACACTTGGGCTCTGCTGGGTTTCCCTTCATGAAGAGCATCACTGGGGCCATATTGGTTAATGACTTCAGTCTGGACTCTAGGCTCTGCTCTGGCTTTCTGGCTATTGGTGGAATCATCACCTTGCTAGCCTACACAGAACAACCCATTGAGGCCATTGAGGAGTTATGAAAACTTCTTGCGCTTGGATCAATACACTTTTGTTTTTGTTGTTTCTTTTTGTTATTTTCACAAAACATTTGCTATAGTTCGGCCGCTTAGAAAGCGACCTCCTCCAACATTGGTTTAGCATTAGCGCGCAGGTCGTTTTCTAAGCGGCCGAACTATATCAAAGTGCTTTTTATTGATTGAAAAATATACTTTAACTCTATTTCATTCAGGGATTTGATTTGTTCTTTACACTTGTTTGAGCCTTGATTAGAATTAAAATAGTAAATTTGTAATGTCACCGTTCTAGCTCAATAAATATGTGGTTACCACTATTAAACGGCAAATTTGGAGCAGTTGGTCTGTATTAGCTATTATTTATTTGATGTATTACTCATAAGAGGTTTCAAACTTAATGTTGAACTGAATTTTCTCATATTTGGAGGAAGGTAGACATTTTAAGATAGATGTTTAGATTTAAGGTATTACCTTTCAAAAATAAATAAACAACCAGGGCCGGAACAAGGGGGGGGCAGAGGGGGCGGTTGCCCCGGGCGGCAGGGTTGAGGGGCGGCAAATTTCTGGTTGCAGAAAATTTGTTTAATACAGTTTGTAAAAGTTTTTAATGAGCCGAACGTCATAAGGAACGTCAATTAAGTAATTTCAAAACTGCATAACGTAATAAACAAACAATAATTTTACAATAGAAATCAATATAAATTGCAACGGAGTAGAATACACTGAGAGCCCTAATAGCATAGTTAGTAGCACAGCAAAGTTTGTTTACAATTTCAGCTGATCGCCATCCTAGTCAAGGCGCCATGCCGTCCTGCCTCACTGCCGTGCCGCCGCCCCCCCTCCCACTCTACGTAGGAACGCACCAACGCACCGCTCCCCTGCCCTTCCACACCACTCGCTATCAGCGCACAGGTTCACGCTTGAAAAGTTCACATTGTGACTTGTACTGTTTATATCAAAACTACTGCGTCTTTTGTTGCGTTGCGTAGTGCAACTACAGTCCAACCTGAGCATAACGAATCTGAAGGGACCGAACTGAATATTCGTTATATCAAGGATTTCGTTAAAACAATGATAAAGCTTCATAAATTATATTTATTTATTGGTACTGAACACTGGTTTTTAATAGAACTCACCATAAAAACCCAAAACTAACATAAACACAACAAACAATAATAATAATAAATATTACATCATCTGATTTAAGACAGAATAAATGTCACATGTCACATGTCCTTTTTTTTCAATTTCAATCTTTTTTCTTTTCCATTTTAAATTGTCTCAGTTGGCACCGGTTTCTTCTGAAAACTGCTCCGCTGTCCATTTGTACAAAATAGGAATTCGGGCTTTTGTGTTTCTTGACAACTTTTCCTTTTGCCCATTCTCGAGTTCCCTTTTGGACATAAACTTCTTCGTCCTCCTTTAATTCTGGAAGTAGATGAGCCGATCTGTCATAATATGTTTTTTGTTTTTCTTGGGCTTGCTTCAAATTTAGAACTGTTTCATTGGTAGGGAAGAGTGGTTTCATGGAATCTTTAGTAGCAGGAAGAACAGTCTTTAGTAGTCTTCCCATTAGCATTTGAGCAGGTGCTCTGAGATTAGCTTTAGGAGTATTATTGTAATCGATTATGGCCAGGTTTGGATCTCCCTTGGTCTTTAGCGTTTTAGACAGCATTGACTTTAAAGTTTGTATAGCCCTCTCCACCATCCCGTTAGATTTTGGGTAGTACGGAGACGAAGTTATATGCTCAATTTTATACCTTTCTGTGAACGTGGAAAACTTGTGGCTATCGAACGGAGGGCCATTATCGGAGTGTAATTTCTTAGGCAGGCCATGAGATCTAAATATCTGTGTCAATCCTGCAGTTACTGAATCAGCTGTTGTTGTACTCATCTTCTTTACTTCCACAAATTTGGAATGATAGTCAATCACTAGCATGTGATTGGTATTGTTAATTTTGAAGAAATCAACTCCAATTTCTTCCCATGGGATTTCTGGCACTGGATATGGTTTAAGAGGTTCTTTTGGGTTTGATCTTTGGTATTCCTGGCATGTTGTACATTGGTCTACTGTGTTTTTTATGTCTCTCATCATTCCTGGCCAGTACCAAGCCATCTGTGCTCTGTTTTGGCACGAATTAATTCCTTGGTGTGAAGCGTGTAGTTGCCTCAGCATGTCGGGTCGCAGCTCACTCGGAATAACAAGTCGGTCTTCCATATATATCAGATCATCGTATAAATGTAATTGATACCTTTTTTCCCAAAAAGGGTGAGCTTTGTCATCACAATTTTGTTTGTGTTCAGGCCATCCATGTTCTATGTAAAAACGTACTTGCTTTAGTGCGGCATCCCTTTCTGTAGCATATTTATGTCTATTTACTACATCGTCATTAGCAAAAACTGCCAGGGAGTAAACTACCTCAGCTCCGTTGTCCAGATAACTTGTGTTTAAATGTTCATGAAGAAGTTTATGTCCAAAAGGGAACTCGAGAATGGGCAAAAGGAAAAGTTGTCAAGAAACACAAAAGCCCGAATTCCTATTTTGTACAAATGGACAGCGGAGCAGTTTTCAGAAGAAACCGGTGCCAACTGAGACAATTTAAAATGGAAAAGAAAAAAGATTGAAATTGAAAAAAAAGGACATGTGACATGTGACATTTATTCTGTCTTAAATCAGATGATGTAATATTTATTATTATTATTGTTTGTTGTGTTTATGTTAGTTTTGGGTTTTTATGGTGAGTTCTATTAAAAACCAGTGTTCAGTACCAATAAATAAATATAATTTATTTTTTTCCCGGTACGTGAACTAATTTAAAATTGTATCTCATCAGTTCCATCATCATTCTCTGAAGCCGTGGTGATAGACTTGCTATAGGTTTGTTTAAAAGACCAAGTAGAGGTTTGTGATCTGTCTCTATTGTGAAGTCTGTTCCATATAGGTAATAGTGGAACTTTTTACAACCATTTACTACTGCCAGAAGCTCTTTTTCAATCTGGCTGTACCTTTGCTGAGTTGCTGTTAAAGCTGAAGAGCTGTAGCCGATAGGATGGTCATTTTGAAAAACAACGGCCCCGAGGCCAAATTTGCTTGCATCTACAGACAAAGTAGACTTCTTTCTTCCATCAAAATAGGCCAAAACAGGAACCTTTGTTATCTCCTCCTTTAATGCTTCAAAACATTTTTGTTCTATACTTGTCCATATAAAAGACTTGTTTTTGCTCATCAGTAATCGTAGTGGTCCTGTTTTATCAGATAGATTATCAATGAACCTTCCTACATATGTAATCATTCCCAAAAATCTTTGGAGGTCATTTTTATCCCTAGGGCTCGGGTAGTCCTGAATAGCCTTCAGTTTGCATTCGGTTATTGAAATACCTTGTGGAGTAAGTTTGTGACCTAGATATTGGACACTTTCACGGCCAATCTGGCTTTTTTCTTTAGACAGCTTAAGTCCAAAATATCTTGCCTTTTCTAAGAAAGCAGCCAGTCTTTCATCATGTTCTTCTTTTGAGTTACCAAACACTAGGACGTCATCTATGTATGCACTCACTCCCTCCAATCCACAGGTTACATGGTCCATTGCTTTTTGGAAAATCTCTGGGGAACTATTCAATCCGAAAGGTAGTCTACAATAACTAAATCGGCCAAAAGGAGTAGCAATGGTGCATAACCGAGAACTATTCTCTGATAACGGTATTATCTCCTCCTGGAACAAGGTGTGCTAGCTCATTTGGATAAGTATTGGTCTGATAATCGGAAGGACCCAGGTTCAAATCTTATTACGGCAGTAAACTTTTTGATCTCCAAATCACAAAGAAAAAAGGAAGAAAATTACTACACAGCATGTTTGTTTGATTATTAATGATATTTTTCAGGTAATTTATTTTATTTGATTTTATCTGGTTTTTTAACTGATTTAATACATGATAGAAGAAGACAATAATATAAATGGAAGTATTACAGGAAATAATATTTGAGTCAAACGAATGTCACAGTCTAATGCAGGAACATATAGCCAGAATATGTTTGGAAATAAATAATATAAAATGCAATAACCCTGAAGTGAAAATTGAAGATCTTGTTTCCAGCCTAGAATCAATAATCAAACATTGTGACGGTGTTCTTTTGGACAATGAAGAAAATAGAAATAAACTTGACTCGACTCTGAGGGATACTGCTATCTTGGAGTCTAAACTAGAATTAGAAAAAAGACAAAGAGAGCAAGATCTAAATCAATCATTTCATTTACAAGAACAAGAAAAGGACGAAAATATTCTTCTAAAGAAACAAATAAAAATTATTGAAGAAAAACTCAGATCCAATGTGAATAGCTACAATGTCTTACTGCATGAAAACAAAGACTTGTTACAGAATATTACCAAATTAAAATTGTCAAACTTATCCTTAGAGGAGAAACTGAAGGAAAAAACATCAAGCAATGCGAAGTTGCATATTCAACTGCAGGCAGTATCAACAGAGTTTCTGGAGCTTAAGCAAAACAAATGTGAATGGGGGAAAGAGAAGTGGACAGATGACTCTGTATTAAATGAATACTTCGCTGCATTGGCAAGTTGCATTGACTCTGAGGAAGTGTTGTTTTTGGGCCCATCTGCAACTGCAATTATAAAGTTTGGAACTGCAGAAACTATATCCGAAAGCCTTGCTATGACTTCTTTTGACAAATGTAAATACATTCTTCTATGTCTGAGTAACAGTAATGACTGTAAAAAAGAAGACACTGGCTCACATTGGAGCTTACTATTTGTTGACAAGTTACAAAAGAAGGCATACCACTTGGATTCGTTGGGTCCAACAAACAGTGCGTCAGCAAAAATTGTATCCAGCAAACTTAGTATTGAAAGTAAAAACACCATAGATATATCATGTATACAACAAAAACAGTCCTTTGAATGTGGAATTCATGTGTTAGCTAATGCTAAATATATAGCCTTCCACTACTGTACCAAGAAGTCTTCTAATGCCTCATTTGTTGAATGGTTTAATGGAGAATTGTGCAATTTGAGCCAGTGTGATATCACCGTCAGCAAACCACCTACATCTAGTTGCAATGGGAAGCAAACCACCACGCTTAGAGACACTAATAAAACTATCAATAAACAAGATAAATGGAAAACTGTCAAAAAAGGAGCAAGATCCTTTAAACATAAACTCAGTTCAAGCACAACATTTAAAACAAAAAATAGATTCGAGGTGTTGGATAGTGTCACTCAGAATGGTAAATGTGTTGAAGTTTCGGATGAAAGCACAAACAGCTTAACTGATGCTGCTATGACTACTCACAGAGCTACTTCATCAAGAGAAATAAAACATACAGGCAATAACAGAAACACATATCCAGCAATACCTATACACCTGGAAAAACAAAAAATAATCATATTAAGTGATAGCCATGGAAAGGACCTCACAAATCATCTTGATCAAGCAAGCAATAGACACTTTAGTATTACTAATAACTGTCAACCTGGAGCTCCCTTAGGCTACATTGTAAACACTACTAGTAAATCCAAAGAAGTCAAAGAGTTGTCTCCAAATGATTTTGTCGTCTTGGTAGGAGGTACCAATGACATCACAATGGATTCCCTTACTAATCCTGGCCAATTCCTTCAATCATTCAAGAGTGAGCTGGACAAAGCTGTTCTGCTCTTCAAACACACAAAGCTCATCTTATCTACACTACCATACAGGTATGATTTGAGAGCTTCAAGTCAAGAAAACCATCTGATCAAGGAAGCCAACCTGATTATTAGGCAACTTGCGTATAGCCAGTCTCACATAGAACTCTTGGACCTGTGGACTCTCGAGAGACGCCATCACACCAGGCATGGATTACACGTAAATAAAAATGGTAAAAAGTTCATATCCAAGGAGATATTGAAAATAATAACTAATTACAACAGCAACCCCTTCAGCTCAGGAATCTGTGTTACAAAGTCATTAGTCAAGGAAGTCTCTGAAACCCCTCCACCACTTTGCCCGACCATCCACCATAACCTACAGCATGATAGTTCAGTTGCACTTTCTACATCATCTTCTTTTCTGGGGTTTTCCTCTCCAGACACCAAAAATGTACAACAACTGCATAATGTAATATCCGGAATGGAAGAGAAAACGAAGAAAGAAGCTATAGTTACCAGTAACAGTAAAAACACAACTAAAAGCAATTATTTTTTAAGGAAAAGAAAACTACCAACAAATCTAACCTAAAAAATGTAAAATCTCAAGACAACAGGAAGAGCAGAGCATTATTTTATATTCTTTCAGCAAACACCCAGTCTCTAGGTGATAAATTAAATGAAGTAGAGTTATTATTAAACCAAAATAATATTTCTGTATTCTGTGTATGTGAGCATTGGTATTTAGAGGAAAATAAGGACCTAGCTGTTATTGATGGGTTCACTTGTGCTGCTATGTTCTGTAGATCCGTGAAAAAAAGAGGAGGTGTTGCTATTTATACTAAAATTGGCCTAGACTATCGTGAAATTGATGTAAAAGAGTTCCGTATTGAAAATGACTTTGAATGTGTTTGTATTCGGGTAACTCTTGTGAACATAGCCCTTGAGGTAATCATAGTCTCTGTTTATAGAGTACCTAATGGGAACCAACGTCTATTTCTGGAGGGGATCGACAGGCTCATTATAAAGCTGTCCCGCCTTAATCTGCCTATAATTGTATGTGGAGATTTCAATATAGATGTGAACGTGAAGGCTGATCTTCCTCTACAGTTTCTGGACGTACTTAGGTCTTTAAACTGCCATTGCCTTAATCAGAAGCCGACCAGGGAACTATCCTGCTTGGACAATGTCTTCACTGACATACCTATGAGTGACATAACTAGCACTGTCCTCTCACCCCCACTGTCAGATCATAATGCCCTATTAACAACCCTGAATTTGGATAATTTCAACCCAAATAATAATGCCCATGATAAACAGCAAAATTCCAAGGTTATCAGAAGTTTCAGTTTACATAATACAAGCTTATTCAAATCAACTTTAAGCAGCATAAACTGGGATGTGAAGTTAGAGGGCAATTTTAATGATTTTAACAAGTTTTTCTCCACCTTCAAGAATGCTATGGATGTCTGCTTTCCTGAGAAAACTATTACACCAACAGTTGTTAGTAAAAAATCCAAAGCTAAATGGTTCAGTCGTGAATTATCTGAGAAACGTAAGGAGGTAACAAAGTTATATGACTTCTGGCAGTGGGCCCAGAGGTATAATGTGCTGGTTGAAGAGACAAAGCTAAGGTACAAACAAGCTAAAACCAGCTACAAAAAAGCTCTTGCTCATGCTAAACTAGAATCAAATGCTGATTCGATTGCTTCTGCATCCAATCAATGCAAAAGGGCCTGGGAGCTCATTAACAAGTGTAAAAGCAGAGTGATCTCGCCAACTATTGACTCGCTTACACCACAGATTTTCTCTGACTTCTTCGTTGCCTCTATAGATGACATCCGTCACCAAGTTCCACCTTCAGTAGCTGTAGCATCCCAGCTCGCCTTGAAACCTTCTGTCCTTGAGCCAGCTTTGTTTAGGATGAGGCCTGTGTCAAGTGAGGAAGTGGTGAAAATAGTTCATGGTATGAAAAGTAGCAAGTGTCGTGATATCTATCAAATTAGCTGTGATCTAATTAAAAGTGTGCTTCCCGAAATCTTGCAGCCCCTAACATCTTGTATAAATCTTTGTTTACTTTCTGGAAATTTTCCTGAGTGTCTCAAATTTTCAAAAGTAGTTCCAGTTTTTAAGAAAGGAGATTTGTCAAATCCAGAGAGCTATAGACCGATCTCCGTCGTACCAATCTTTTCCAAAATTTTAGAAAAAGCTATGATACACCAAGTGAATTGTTTTTTTGAATCTAATAACTTTTTTTCTAAATTCCAATTCGGCTTCAGAGGTGGTTTGTCAACTGTGGATGCAGTCGGAAGCCTGGTCTCTGCTGCTTTAACAGGTTTTGAAAAGCATGCGGACACACTTGCAACCATGTGTGATCTTTCAAAGGCATTTGACTGTGTTCCGCATGACATTCTTCTTGCTAAATTGGAATATTATGGTATCAGAGGTGTTGAGCTAAACCTTTTTCGCCAGTATTTGACCAACCGCTCGCAGAGAGTTTGTTACAAAAATAGTCTCTCTGATGCAGAGGTGATGAAAAGTGGTGTACCCCAGGGGTCGGTCCTTGGCCCTTTCCTGTTCTTGGTTTTGATTAATGACTTACCATCCTATGTTCCTACACCCTGTAAGTCAATAATTTTTGCTGACGACTCAACTTTTTTTTGTAATGATGTCAATATTGAAACTATTAAGGGTCAGATGGAAAATTGCATTTCTGAATGTAATATATGGTTTAAAAGTAATGGTTTGTTGTTAAATAGTAGCAAAACCCAGTCTATTTTGTTTAGCTTAAGAAACAGGAATCTTAGCTTATCTTATGTGAATGAGAATGTAAAACTGTTAGGAATACATTTAGACTCAAAACTCAATTGGAATTCCCACATAAATAATGTTACAAGTAGACTATCAAGAGTAGTTCATCTTCTTCGAAAACTAAAAACTTGTATACCAAAATCCTACTTGAGAATGGCTTACTTTGCTTTTTTCAATAGCATTATAAGCTATGGTATACTACTTTGGGGCTGTGGCCATGGCATGAAAAGAGTCTTGTCAAAGCAAAAGGAAGCTATTAGAATAATTACAAGTTCTAGTTACCATGCACATTGTAAACCACTTTTTGTCCGTGAAAAAATTTTAACTGTTTATAGCTTGTTTATTTTTAAGTGTTTGTTACATGTAAAAGCAAATCTAGGTTCCATAGCTTTAAGAGGTGAAACTCATGTCCATTTAACCAGGAGGAGACATTACTTAGATTTACCTCAGGCAAGGCTTGCAAAAACACAAGAATCCTTTTCTTATCTTGGTATTAAATTGTTTAACAGGCTACCTCTTGAGTCACACCATGTTAGCATGAAGTCCTTTAAATCTAGTCTAATGGCCTGGCTGCTTAAAACCCGTTTTATAGCTTGGAAGAATATTTTAAATGTTCCAGAATTAATTTAAGTTTTAGTAATTAATTATTGACATTGACTAGTCTTGCTCTGTTATGTTTACACCTTGTTACCTTGTTTATAGTTATATAGATGGCATTGTTGATCTTTAGATATATATATATATATTCACTCTTGTTAATTTATTAGTCTTAGTATCTTGACGTCAACTGTACAAGTGTACAATCTTGTTTCTTGTTGAAATAAATCTTTGAATCTTTGAATCTTTGAATCTTTGAATCTGTAGAAATGCTGAAGAAGCATCCAGTACACTGAAGTATCTTGCACCATCCAACTGTGAGAAAATTTCTTGGAGCGTCGCCATTTTGTAGTGTTCCCTTTTTATATATTTATTAAGAGTTCTTGGATCAATACAAATTCTAACTTTACCATTTGGCTTCTTCGCTATTACAATCGGATGTACCCAATCAGTAGGTTCGCTTACCTCTCTTAAAATACCGTCTTTGACCATTTTATTTATCTCTTCCCTAACTGTATCATTTAAAGCTTTAGGGATAGCTCTGGCAGGAATAACTTTAGGAACTGCGGTATCTTCAAGTTTTATATCATAAACGAATGGTAATTTTCCTAGCTCATCACCAAATACATCATAAAACCTATCGTACACACTTTCACTTGGTTTAGTTATTTCATTTACTCTAGAAATGAGATTCAGTTCTTGGCATGTTTTAAGCCCTAATATGGGACAGGCATCTTCATTCACAATGTAGAATTCTGCTAAAAAATTTCTTTTAGAACCCCCCAGTGTACAATTTAGAAGGCAAGTACCTACAACTTTGATGTCATGCCCACTATAAGACTTGAGGCGTTTACCTGGAGTCGTCATGTTAGCGTCAGGAGCTATTTGTTGATAAAGCTTGTAAGGAATAACATTGACGTCGGCGCCAGTATCGAGCTTAAAAGATATGCCAACCCCATTTACGGTAATATTCTGACACCAACTATGTTTTGAGTCTACAGTGTTGACAACAATAGTTTCAATACTTAAGTCCTGACTCTCGCCACTAATTCCCACTTCATTAGGTTCAATGTCCTCATTAGATTCAATGTTATGAATGTTTTGGGCCTTACAGGCGTTTGCAAAGTGATTAAATTTCTTGCATTTTATACATTTCTTTCCCCAAGCAGGACAATTTCTGTAATTGTGAGTTTTTAAACATTTAGAGCAGACTTTAACTTGTCTTTTATTTGTAATGTTACTCGAATTTGGTAAAGTAATGTTATGAATTTTAGATCCTACATTAGTTGTTTCGTCAAGTTGTGAATCAAGTTTCATTAGTTGCACTTGTTTTTTACTCTCCTCCCTAGCCGTGCAGTAGTGAATTGCTTTATCAAGTTTCAAATCACTCGTCATCAACAACCTTTCTTTACACGCTTCATCTTTAGTCCCTATTATCAATAGATCTCTTACAAGGCTTTCTTCCTGATCCCCGAACTGACATTTTTTTGCCTGATTTTTTAGACTAGTTACAAATGACTGAACTGATTCGTCGGACTTTTGCCTGAGGTTAAAGAAAGTATACCTATTAATAACAGTGTTTACTTTAGGCTCAAAGTATTCGTCAAAACATTTAATTACAGTGTCTAAATTGTCTTTTTCCCCATCATCCAATTCAAAGGTGTTGAAAATGTCTAGGCAACCATATCCCATTAAACATAGCAGTAAAGCAACTTTGATTTTCCCCGACTTTTTAGATTTTTCATTTGCTTCCAGGTACAACAGAAATTTTTGCTTGAACTTAGTCCATTCATTTAATGTGTTGCTATTTAAATCAATAGCTGACGGAGGTTTTAAAAGGTCCATTATTCTATTTAAGTTTGTATATTACCTTTACCGCTGCCACCAATGATAAAGCTTCATAAATTATATTTATTTATTGGTACTGAACACTGGTTTTTAATAGAACTCACCATAAAAACCCAAAACTAACATAAACACAACAAACAATAATAATAATAAATATTACATCATCTGATTTAAGACAGAATAAATGTCACATGTCACAAAAACGAGGTTCGTTATATAGAGGTTAGGTTTGCAGGAATTTCGCTAAGTCGAGGTTCAGAACCAGCGTCGATCAATATAGGTCGAGGGACTTGACCTCATTAAAATACAGTACAATTAAAGTAGCATGGGCTACAATACTTTACAGTACAGTGTTTACATTGTACAGTAGAACCTAAATTATCCGGCATAATAAAGGGGAGGGATCTTGAATATTGCGCAATCATGAAAATGGCATTGACCTTGGTACAGGTTAAAAACTGTAAGTTTAAAATCACAGCTTGTTCTAACCCTCCTAAAACCTAGCCAAACACTGTATTGCGTAGTCATAAATTATGTAAAGAACAAAACAAAACAGTAGAAAGTTTTGTAAGCTACTGCTCGCGATAGGCCGGTGTAGGCTACTTACAGTACAGTACTGATTTATCACAACAGAGGAATGTCAATAATAATCATTAACTTATAGCATTGGTGTTGATAATGCTAGTTGAAACAAATCGTATTGAAAACAATAAAGTATTAGATAAGTCATTATAAAAGTGTTTAATCATAGCCAACTTAAGGATAGTAAAAATACTCGTAATTAAAAGGAATGTTAAAATAGCGATGTTGTTATTCTTTCTCTTTGGTTTTGTTTTTATATTCTTTCTTAGGTTTTTCTTTATCAAAAAATTGTACAATTCACCATAGTTATCCCATATCGCCCAATCACAGCTTACTAAACATTACGTCGTCATCAGTCCTCGGTGAATAAAATCAGTTCTCAGTTGCAGCCAACGATCACATAAGACCAATAGATGGAGCATGTTGGCCGCGACGTGAAGCCAGTATTTTTCACTAATCTTAACTAAGATGGCGGCTGCCGGCTGTGATGAGCCCCAGTACCGCGCGCAACTAATTAAATGTTAGTTGATAGCAATGGTATCCATGACAATACGCCTTTGTATTACAAATATTTCTGTTACTAACACAATGACCTTCAAAATACGCTTTTGATTTTTTTTTCTAGCGTTTACCGTTTCTTAGAAAAAGTTAGTTTACATAATTAACAACAAAAACTTTTTGGGCAAAAGGAAAATTCTGAAAAGCTACAAATCTGTTTATAATATATGTATATACATCGTATTAAAGTTTGATTAAGTTCTGATGTTTGGTTTACAATCTACGAATTTTCAAAGTGACAAGATAGTTTCTGAAACTGTTTATACAACCCTCCTTTATATTCTGACTGTCATATTAATTTTTATGAAAGAGCTAAAAAATATGATTTTTTTGATGAATACAAAGAATAAAACTAAGAACATTTATATGTAATCCGTGTTTTTCTAATTAGTTTAGTAACTTTTCTGTATAGCTCCAAATTTGAGTATCTAAACTGTATTACAAGTGACGTTGTAGGCAGAATCTGCCCGCATGACGCCACGCGGCGCGGCGGGTAGCCCCTATATTACAATTTAAATTACAACCAAACTACACCAGCTAAAAATTTAAAAAAATATGATCCAAAAGGTTCAACTCTTTAGCTACAAAATCCACCGTTTTTTAACTTACCTGACCAAAAAATAAAAAAAGTAGCAGCCGACGAACTTTTTCATGTCATATTTTAAAACTCATTTAAAAGTACCGACTTTATTTGAAGATTTAAAATAGAAAATACTAACTTTTAAGCTTTTAATTAAAACCAATAGTGTCATAGACTTATTGACTTCACTCATACGAAGTTTCAACCATATAACTTAAGTCTAAGTAGGCTAAATGTCGAGTTATTTGAAAGCGGAACATTGAGTTTTTGTGCCGTTTTCATCGACATCTTGTGCTTCTAACCTAAACTAAGATGGCGGACCTGGCTTAGATAGGCGTGCTCCATCTATTGGTCTTATGTGATCGTTGGTTGCAGCATAGCGCACGCAGAGACAGCAGACAAAGATGTAAAACGGAGCAGACGAATGTTAGCGCAAGCGATGACGTGACCTTTCCATTTCATTTGATAAAGAAACAGATTTTCCCAAAACAATAATTGGGTGGGGGGACTTGTTATATCGAGGGAAAGACGTAGACAATTCGTTATGCAGAGGTTAAATTCGCAATGTAGAGGTTCTGACAATGATAAATTCGTTATATTGAGGTGTCTTATTTTAGCCTAAATCACGAAAAATTCGTTAAATCAAGGTCGTTGTTGTGGTTTGTTCGTTATGTAGAGGTAAAATATTTATTGTGTCTTATGGAGAGTTCTAGGGGATTTAAAAAAAATCGTTATATCAAAGAATTCGTTATATCTATCTATTCCACTTTACCTATTCCATTTTTGTTTAATTTGTGAGGGATATTTGTTGTGGGTGAAGGGGGGGGAGGGGCGGCAAATTTTAGTTTGCCCCCACTCAAAAATTGTCTAGATCCGGCCCTGTAAACAACAGTAGAATTTTAAAAAATTTGGCTATCATGCATTAGGCACTATTTGCCTATACACAGTCTGATTTAAATGACAAAACCTTAACAGACAATTTTGAAATCCGATCGTTAAAAAATGTTTAGTAAGTGCAAACCTTACATATTAGTAATTTTAATTTTTCTGTTAATATGTGAGCTGTTTATCCCTGTAAAACTGTTAAAAATGGGGAATGGTCATAGTTGACATTGGGTGGTGGTGGTACCTGTTTGCAAGAAATTAATTACAAAGATTAAAAACCATAGTAAAAAAAACATCCATAGTAGCCTAGAAACAATATTAATTGCATTATCAACATTCCTAAGTGCTTAGGCTATGAATAAATATGGCAGTACCATTGTCAAACAATAGTTTTATCCTAAATTAATTGGAACCTTGTGAGTAACAAAGCATTAGTCACTAACCTGTCTTGTAACTTTCTGAGTAAGTACAGCAGCATTGGCTCCATCAACTCTATCAACAAGTTTACCTTTCCGTAGTAACAGAAAAGTCGGAACTGCTGTGATTTTATGCTCCATGGAAATTTCTGGGATATCTTCAGCAAGTAGTTTACCAAATTTTACATCCTGAAAAGTATTACAGAACTATGCTAAACAAATACACTTAGTTACAGTTTTTTTACAAAACAATAAGGTACGGATTTTTCTATTTTAAAAGCATTTAATTAAATTTTTTGTTTGATCTAAGCTATAAAAACTTGATACAATAATTTCTACATCAAAACATCGTAATTATTATTAAATCTTTGAGACAGTGACGCACACTTGGGTGCGTATTTCAAGCTGAATATGTATACAAGGTGAGTAATAAGGAGTTGACATCAACATATGACTTAACACACATGATTTATGTTATTGTTTTTAATGTTTATGTTTGTGTTTATATATTTTTCATTCAGTTAAAATGGTTGAATAAAATAGGTTGTACATTCTCTTGTATCTTGTTTATTATATAATTTAAGGATTTGATAACTGGCGACGAGGAAAACCAAAATGGAGTCAACTGACATTACATTACATTTAAACAGTTACAAAAGGATTAGAACATCAATCAAGGCACAATTGACTAAATTAACAAACAAACAATCATGAAATTGATCCTAGGCAAGTTGACGAACGTCTAGAACTTCTGGACTCAACATGGACTAGATTTCTTGAAGTACAAGAGAAAATAGAACAAATAATAAACGACACAGAACTGGATGAAGAAGTAAATTACAAGATGGACATTGAAGAAGTATTCATTAAGTTGAAGATTATGTTGAAGCAGTTGAAACCTATTTCACTTTCGAATACAACTCAAGAAATCAATGGTAATGCAAGCAACTCTACTGGCAATACAGCTTCAACATCCCATATTTCATTTGTACCTTTCAGTGAAGATGAATCTTTTGACAATTTTACAAAAAGACTTGAAGTATTTATGCACCTGAAACACATATCAGACGAAACTACAAAGACATTCACCCTACTTAATGCCCTACCTCCTACGTTACATCAAAAGCTCTACAACATTTGTGCACCTGACACGCCACTTCAGAAAGATTATGATGACCTTATAGCTTTATTAAAGCAATACTTGGATCCTCAACCAAGTGTTTGGGCACGGCAACATAATTTCATAGTACGAGAGCAAATTATATGTGAATCCGTTACAGATTTTACAGTTGAACTAAAGAAACTTGTTACTCCTTGTGAATTCAAATGTTCTTGTGGAAAATCTACAGCTGAAACTATGCTACGTTTACAGTTCATCAGGGGATTGCGAGACGCTGAGATAAGAACGAAACTACTACAAGTAGAATCAGACAAGACCTTCCAGGAAGTCATAAATACTGCTAAGATAATGGAACTATCTAAAACTGAAAATACAATGATTACATCTTCACAACATAAAGCCGAAATTAATCAAGTGATCTCAAAGCCTACTAATAAACGATTCAATACAAACAGTGAAATGAGAATTAAATCTACAGGACACAACAACAGTTCATTCACATTCCAATCACTTAAGGGAAAGTGTTACAGATGCGGTGACGAAAAGCATAAAGCAAACAAATGTAAATTTACTGAACACTGGTGTAGAAAATGTGGCAAGATGGGTCACATCGCTCGAGTGTGTCTGAGCGAGAATACCATGACAAAATTTAAGAACTTGAGAAACACATGTCAAGCTGATGTCTTAGTTGAAGATGATGAATCTTATGAAATGAACTTAATAACTTCAAAAAACTCAGATAAGTTTAATTTGAAGGTGAACATTGAGGGGAATGAAATTACAATGGAACTAGATACTGGGGCCGCATTGAGCACCATATCTTACAAGGATTACATGAATCTAGGATTGAACAAATCCATTCACAAAACGAAAGTGGAACTTCGTACTTATACTGGGGAGGTTTTCGAGCCTGTTGGATATGTATTTGTGAAATGCACATACAAAAATCACGATTTCATTGGTAAACTATACGTGATCAACCGGAATGTCGATCCTATCTTTGGACGTGATTGGATAAGGGAAGTTAAACTAGATTGGGCTGACCTTAGGAGTATTACAAGTTCTCACATGCATGCAGATATCGATAGACTGATTGAGAATTACAAGGATGTATTTGATCAAAATATTGGTGTTATTCCCGAGGTAGAAGGTCATATACAACTACTTGAAGATGCCAAAACGGTTTACATGAAACCTCGTTTAGTGCCATATGCTTTAAGACCTAAAGTTGAAGAAGAACTGGACAGATTGGAAAAAAATAGGAATCATCTCGAAGGTTGAACAAAGTGATTGGGGAACTCCAATCGTTCCAGTCGTAAAACCCAGTGGCAAGGTCAGAATCTGTGCAGATTTCAAAGTGACTTTAAATAAACAAATTAAGGACATCAAATACCCTATTCCACGTATTGAGGACATTTTTGCAAAAATGAGTGGTGGTAAGTACTTTTGTACACTAGACATTAGTAACGCTTATTTACACATGGCAATGGACCAAGAAAGTGCGCTACTACAAACAATCAGTACACATAAAGGACAATATAAGGTAAATCGACTCATGTTCGGAATCAAGACTGCTCCGGCTCTATGGCAAGGGTTTATGGACAAAATACTTTCTGGAATTGATGGCGTTCAGTGTTTTTTTGACGATATTATTATTCAAGGTTCGACTGAGTCTGAGGCCCTAACAAGGCTAGAAAGTGTTTTGAAAGTCATAAGGAGACACAACCTCAAACTAAATAAAGACAAATGTAAGTTTTTTCAAACACAAATCGATTACCTTGGACATACTATAGATCAAAATGGTCTACACAAGAACAAGAACAAAGTGGAAGCAATCTTAAAATCACCAAAACCGTCAAATGTGTCAGAGCTACGAACATTCCTGGGCTTGACTCACATCCTAATGTCACTAAGGAATGCCACAAATGCTACAGGGTCCTCGGCATATGAACTTATGTTTGGGAGACGAATAAGGACAAGGCTGGATCTTATGAAGAGACCACAAGATCACACAGAAATGCCCGACGGATGTACTAAAATCAAAAGAGAGTTTCGGGTGGGGGACAGGGTTCAGGTGCGCAATTTTGGAAAAGACGGAAAGTGGAAATTTGGAAACGTAAGAAGGAGAGAAGGATTGGTGCATTATCAAATCGAGATGGACAATGGACAGGTTTGGAGAAGGCACATTAACCACATTCGGCCTAGTAAATTTGAGGGGGAGGATTAATAAGGAGTTGTCATCAACATATGACTTAACACACATGATTTATGTTATTGTTTTTAATGTTTATGTTTGTGTTTATATATTTTTCATTCAGTTAAAATGGTTGAATAAAATAGGTTGTACATTCTCTTGTATCTTGTTTATTATATAATTTAAGGATTTGATAGTGAGTATAGAATGGAGTGAAATGATTTGTGTCACTGACTAAGATCAGCTGTTTCTTTAATAACACAGACTGAAACTGCTATTGTTTACATTCTGCAGACAACATCCAGCTTGCCAACAGTTAGCGAACAGATAGCGCTACAGATGGTTGTTCAATGCGTTACTAGGTAGCAGCACTAGTTAGTCTCGGACTATTTAGATGGTATTTTTCAGTTGAAACACAACAGTGATCATAAATGTGTTCCTGAGACTTTGCTGCAAAACATCATTTTCCCTAAAATGACTATATTACGATAACCTCGTCCAACTAAATCGAAGTTAAATTCAATATTACATTGTAAACTACATGTCTTTTGATTTTATGAGATTTTGGTTTCAAACAATGCTATCAGAACATGAAAATTTATAGGAAAACCAGAAAAATTACAACAAAAACTAAGTTTTATTTAATGTTTACTACAAATACCGGGATTTATCTTTGTTATATATTTTCTTATTATTCAAAATTAACCTAATTAATAAAATAGTGACAACATTACAGTTAAAATTCAACAACAGATAATGGAATTGAAAGGCAAACAAAAAAGTCTTACGAAATACAAATTATTAGCCTAGCACTGAAAGGGTTAAATTAATAATAAAAAATAACATTAATTTAACATAAGTTTAACATTAATTAAACATTAATAATAAATAACAAATAAATTCACTCTTACTTTATTTATAAAAAAAATATCAAGTTTATATAAATTATTATTTTTTTTTTTTAGAAAACATTGAGGGACAAAAAAATTCCCCTTAATTTCAGAATGGCCTGTAAGTGCCTCATAAAAATGTTAGGATAAATGAAACATTACCTTCAGTTCTGGATTATTTGAAAGTTCAACCATCACATCATTCATATCTTTGCATTGCTCTGCCCAGTCAGCATAAAAATGAACAACAGCTAGATTTTCTCCACTAAAAACATGAAACAAGTTATTAAGCTCAAAATTTCATGAACAATGCATCGGCACAGACTATAGATTAGACTAACGTTACTCTATAGTTTGTGGTATTGGTGAACACAGGATTGATGCAGATGCTTACTACATATACAGTGAGCAGCAAAAAGATCGGACGGTTTTAAAATGTAAACAACTCAATTGTTTAAAGTGATACAAAGTGTTTCACTGTAGGTATATTACAGATTGATATTTATGAAGATTTATAAAAATAACTAAAAAAAAGGGTGAATTTGATCTGTTTTAAGATTTCAAAATCCTACCTTTCAAATGATGACAATGTGAATAAATGAATTTATTTCAATTGAGTACTGGTACAAACTTATTACATACATTGACAGTGTTTGGAAATTGACTGGCCGCTTTTCAAGCAGTGCGGCCAGTTAGAACAAATAAATACAATAAATTATAGCAGATTTAGATTCTAGCATTTAGCGTTAAAAACTCTCATGCCGCCTTGGAAATCTTGGACCATGCAATCTTTCAATCTTGCACTGAAATTGTCAAACAATTTCCCTAACATTGCAGAAGAGAGGTGACTATTTCTTGGCCTACGGCTTCCTTCAGTTCATTCAATTTGTGGGATCGTTTATGTTAGCTCTTTGATTTCAGCAGTCCTCACAAGAAAGAAATCACAAATGCTGAGATCCGGGGAGCGGGCTGACCTTGCAATGTCCCCCAAATGCAATGTGACTCAGCCAACCTGAAAATTCTTTGCACTTTGCATAACCGCCAGGCTTCAAATGTTGCACGATAACCATTTTGTATGGATGAAAGTGCAGAGCTGCAGCTTGTTTATCTGCAGGACGCCGTGGACTGGCTTCCACAGCTTCTCTCACTCTCTCAACGTTCTCTGGCGTCCGAGCTGACCTTGTTGATTTTGTTTCAATGCTGACCTGGTACCCGTAACTCTGAAGATACCCTTCCACGGCAAAATGGTGTTTCAAGTTGGGACTTGTCCTCTTGGACCCACATTGAAACACCTACGGAACTTCCGCTGAACAGCTACACATGAATTACTCACTTACTTGAAAAAAGAAACACTTCCTCAACAAACGCATGGTGTTCAGCCGTCCACAGCTCCATAGCTGATAAAAATGTCCGCAGGTAGGCTCTGGAACGCCCCTATTCCCAACACCCTACACCAATCATTTAATTCGAAAACCCTCATATAATTTTGCCGCTTCATGAATATGAGCACGCACTCTACTCCCTAAGCATAATGTTCAACCAATTAACACTAGTTAGGCTCTGACCGTGACAAAAATAAGCAGAATGATTAATCATGTAATTAGAATAGAATAGAATAGAAACGTCTTTTATTTGAAGCGGTTTTCAGTACAAAAATACACTGCTTTTCAAAACAGCTCAAGTCAGGTACAAAGTCTGCAATACAATAATAAAAGAGAACAAATCATTTAACTAAAACTAATACAACTAGCCTATATTTACAAATACAGTTTTTTTGTTTCTTGTCTGAAAGCCTTATAACTTAAGTTTTTAATTCTTTCAGGTAAGGAATTGTATTCCTGAGGGCCGAAAAAAGAAAACCCCTTCTTACTACATTCAAAGTTTACACGAGGCAAATGCAGTAGGCTATCCTGTCTTGTGCACCTATCTCGTACTTCTTTTCAAGTGGTTAGTTTATCTTTGAGGTAGGAGGGTCTGTTGGTTTTGACCACTTTATGTACTACTAGCTGTACCCGCAGGCTTTGCCCCGTTTAACTTCATAAGTATTCGCATGGCTCATTCACGTCCTGGTTGAAGTTCGTTCGCTACGCTCTCTCACCTTTAAGTTGGAGCTCGTTCGCTGCGCTCACTTGCCTTCAGGTTAGCTCGTTCGCTACGCTAACTCGCCTCCAGGTTGAAGTTCGTTCGCTACGCTCACTCACCTTTTGGTTGGAAATTGGCTGTTGTCATAAATAAATAAAAAAAATTATAGTGCTGCACTCTGTTGGTAATCTTTGTAACTTTTATGTTATTGAACATCATAGAACAGAACCAACTTGTTTGATTGAAACAGCTGTTAAAATGAATTAATTCCTTTTAAATATGAAAAATCATAAGATTAACATGGGGAACTACAACGCCACTGGGGCAGAGCCCGAAAGGATTTTTGAGATAAGAATATGCTTTAATGTTAATCGGGAATGTGAGCTATCATCATGCCAAATTTCAGCCCAATCCGTCCAGTAGTTTATGCGGGATTGAGCAACACACACACACACAAACACACACACAAACTTTCAGATTTATAATATTATAGTAAGATGGCAACAGTTTCAAGGACGCAAAAAACCTGCACTGGTAACATTTCACTTTCCTTTCTCGTATGTGATAGGCCTATGTGATCAAATTTTATTAGATCATATACAAAGCATTATATTTTGCAAGCGGTCCAAGATATTCAAATTTTCAGCTGACAAAGAAAACCCAAAGGCAGGCAAAGCATAATTTATTATTGGCAAACCAGAGATCTAACCATTTGTAATTTTACATTCTCAGCTAATATATGCCTAAATCTATTTAACATTCTCAGTTAAGAAATGACCCTTTGTATGATTGTTTTTACTTGCTTTGAAAATTTTAATTCTGTATCAATCGTAAGCCCAAGGACTTTAACAGCCTCAGTAACCTTCAATAAATCATTTTCCAAAAGTATATTTACATTATTTCGGTGGCTTAAAAGAGTGTTTCTCAAGCAATTTCTGAAATGTATTACTGAACACTTCTCAGTATTTAACCTAAGACAATGATTTTTTGACCACTGATTAATATTTGTCAAATTGGTAACAGCCTACTTAAGAGTCAAGTGATAAGGTTAAATCGGCTCTCATATACTCTCTTCCATTATGTTATAACTTAATGGAGCGATAGCCTATCAAGATAAACAAAAAGGTTAAACTGACACCGGATTTCATTTTCTAAAGAAAACGTATATGTCGTAAGGGTAAACTTACCATAATTCTTAATACAGTGCCATAAAGGGCTGCACTTTACTTTAGGTCCTACACTCAGGCCCACTTTTATAAACGGGCAGACTGGGCATATGCCCAGGGGCGCCGGTGGTTGGGGGGCGCCTGAGGGGCGCTCTGAACCACCGCCCGCACTAGGAAAAATAGGGTTTTATCAGCCGGGATTTCAAAAATAAAATGGGTGATTTCAATTTTTAATTAAGTGATTTTCTCTTATTGAAAAAGTAAATAAATACAACAAAATTGAAAATACTCGACCTACAGGTTATATACCTCGTGTAGTCAGGGAAAGGCAGGCAGCAGTGTGAACCGGGCACACTCACTATACTATCAGAGGCAGGGAGAGGGAGGCCTGCATGGTGGAAGGAAATACATATAGGTGTGCTATTCCCGTCATATGCTGACGTCACTCAGATTGCAAACACCATTTTACCATTGAGAAAAATTATAAAAACAATAACAATCAAATCAAAACAAATATATACTTATATGGAAATACATCAGCTGATTTTTTTGCAATTTGGGTGACGTCAGCAAATTACAGAATAGCACGTAGGCCAACTGTAGTCTACAGGCCTATGGTTGATGTGCCCCTCCTCTCTCTCCCAGTCCCACCCCTATCCCCACAAGTCACAACTACCAACTGGCGCGGTAGTTGGTAGTTGTGACTTGTGGGGATAGGGGTGGGACTAGGAGCCCGCGCGGCGCCAGTCCAGTACAGTAGTACAGTACTCCTCCCTCAGTAGTCAGTAGGTTGTGTTGTGTCTGCTGCACAGTCGTCAAATCAGTCACAACACAACCTAAACTATGACAGTCACTAGTCAGTGTTGACACTCACACTGCAGTTAGAAAACCAGTAATAAATAAATAGAAGTGTTGATACAAGTAAGTAGGCCTATAAACAGTGAAAAATGCATAAAAAACCTAGTGGAGCCGAGAGCCGCAAGTATGGTTGGCTGGAATAAAACAAACTCAAGAAGCAGTTTTAAAGATAAAGTGAAATGTATTAACCAGTATTTCCACTGATACGGAATTGAAAACTCCCTCCCGAAACAAAACTGGTAAAAAACACGCTAATGTATAAATATATATATATGCATAGGCCTATAGAAGAACCACAGAAAAACAAACTCCCTTAGTCTCATTCAATACGTGTGTAATGCAATGAACTGCACACTGAACTGCATACCGAAAAATAATAAAATCACTGCGTAGTGCATTAAGCTATTGGTGCAGGGAAAGATGCATTCGCATAGCAACTACTGTCAAGTTCATTGCACTCACCCCAACCCCCAACTCACCTGCTGTGAATTTCGGCGAACTGATGAGTCAACCCCCTTCCCTCTTCCCCTCCCTACACTGCTGTGGTCAAAACCTTTATAGTTAGGGGGCGCTGCTTTTGGGGGTTTGCCCAGGGCGCCACTGACCCTTAACGCGGCCCTGCCTACACTCATTCGAATGAAAATATCGATCGATATATCGATTGTTTCATTCGATGTATAGTTTGGTTAGTTAAAGGTAAGGTTAACCTAACCTAACTAACCAAACTAAAAATCGAACGAAACAATCGAATATGCGATATTTACATTCGAATGAGTGTAGGACCTAAAGTAAAGTGCAGCCCCATAAGTACCGTACATATTCATAACCTACTGTAAACAAACACTGCTGGAAGACTTACTTACCCTGTTAAATCTTTAAATTCCTCGGTTTTTACGATTGAAATTACAACCATTTTGCTTATTAATCGGACAATAGAACGGTAAGTTAGAACACTTGGAAGAATTAATTCAAATTGGTATCAAAATGGGCGAGAGTTGTAGAATTCATTGAATTCAATAAAAAATACTCAGATCAGAACCAACAGAATCAGATTTCAGAAAGGTAAATAGCAAGAGCAATTTTATATTTATTATTACAGTAGCAAGATAGCAGAAAGAAAGCAGAAGCAGACCAAACAGAAAAGCAGAATAGGAACAAAAAACCAGCAAGGAGCATCTGGATATAGAACGGCCGCGCACGCGCACTAGCAGGAACGTCAGTTTTTAGAAGCCGGTTTGTAGTTTGTAGAAATGTCGAGTAAACGAATACCAAGTAAAGGCTCCAGCTGCTTTGACTTTAACGGTTGAGAAACGTCACACACACAAGTTGTAGCGGGTAGCTGTTTCTGATACATTGGAACGAACCCGTAGTGCGCACGGTTGCCATCTTAGGTTAGAAAAAAATCGGGACATGCCCCCCCCCCTCATCCGGGATGAACATACAGTAGGCTTAAATACGGCCACCTTTAACTACAGGCCGCGGCCTGGTAGAATTGACAACGTCGCAAGTGGTGTTGTCAAGTGCCAGACGTCCCATAAGATAACATAGCAGACAGGTGGCCCCAGCTCATTATTTCGCATATTATTCGTTAAAAATTAAAATTTATGAACATAAATTTATCGAAAGATTGAAAATAAAACATATAGAATTGAAAACAAAAACAATAGGTTAAATTGAAAATCAATTTTTGTACTTTTAAAGTGGAATTAATATTTTCATAGCCCAGCAATCAAGCTTTCGTGATCTTAAAAAATACACAATCTACCATTAGCTGCGTCCAAACAAATCAGCTGTTACAACCCTACTTGCGATGTTGCTACTTCAAATGCCGCGGACTGGAGTTGAAGGTGGCTGTACTTAAATACGGGCATAAGCACGCATAAAGAACCAAAATCAGGACTGTCCCATGTCCCGATCGGGACAGTATCAGTACGCCGAGACCGCAGAATATGGACACGGATGTTGCTACAACAATGCAGGAGACGATCAAACTAGTAAAAAATACTTGTAAACAAGAAAAAATGCAATGTTATCTTGCATACAAATGTATGAAACAAAGACCCGTCTATTTTTATCAGTTTATTACGGGCAGTGCATCTGTGAAAGCAGTTTGACAATATTTTTACAGCAAATTATATTGTTTTCAAGTATTGTAATTTGTAATAATTAATTGTAAATCAAAATCGAATAAACTTATGTGGACGGGGGACCAGAATGTCAAGCTGATCTCGATACTAGAATTGTTGTAGAGTTTGGAAGACTGAAAAAACTAGTTATTTGTCAGCAGACTACGTAAAGTTTGATTAGAACCGAGAAATTTACTATATTAAAAAATATATAATTTATATTCTGGAAGAAACGCCTCCAATAGCCTATGGCCAAGTGTCTTGTCCATTTTTACCATAAAGCACATGAATATTTTATCAGCTTTTTTCATTACCGAATTTGCTCAAGATATTTTATTTAGGGAGAGGAGGGAAAATGCTTTTACGCACACATGTAGCCAGCCTGTAGTGTGAGACTCCTGAATTTATCACAGACTACTCACTAAAAAACCCCCTCTACTCTGTTGGACAGACCAATTGTTTGTCACATTACTTCAAGTCAGGCCAACACGTGACCTCCTCTAAGCCCTTTAGGGCTCTCACCGTTTCTGGCATTTAGATTCTTTATGGCCTACACCGCATCCAAGTCAAGCTTCTTGCCACGAAGAATACCCTGGATGTAATGTGACACACAGGTCCAATTTTGTGTTTACCATCAGCCTAAATTGAAAAAAAAAGATTTAGTTAAATAGCTTTAAGTACCATCTTTTTAGTTTATTTGGTGTTAAATAGTCCATGGTTACATAATATTTGCCTAACACAACGTTGCTAACATTAACTTTTAATAAAAAAAACTCTGCAACCGAACCCTTAAGTTTTATCATTGACTATACATACCTACAGTACTGTAAGTATATATAGTCAATGGTTTTACTTATAGTTATGTAAAGTTCTATAAATGAATAGTGAATCGTAATTTAATAATTTGAGGCATTGTTGCTCCAGCCTTGGAAAATAACCGCTCAGAAGGCACGAGCCTGGCCATTTTACTCAGATTTGTCAGAAATTACGTTCCGATACTTACGATACGATACTGGCCTCTACTTGGTATCGATACCAAGTAAATATCGGAACAACCGATACCGATACGATACCAGCAGTATCGCAATAAAAGTACTGATATCGATAGAATCGCAACACCCCTATATATGCTGACTGCTGAGACTGAGACCACAGACAATGGAAACCGTATACCAAGTTTAATAAAGATATCTTAAATAGTTTTCGAGAAATGTCTCATTCAAAGCGCGTTCGTTCAAATTCAAATAGAATCCCACGGTAGGAAACGCTTTCTGTCTTCCGCTACTACAGTGGCGCGGCAATACAGCCGCATCATGAAACATTAGCGCAGTCGCAGACCGCAGCGGCAGATCCAGCTGTTCCAGGTTCCAACTAGGGTTCCAACGTTCCAGTCCAGTTGCCAGTCACAGTCGGTACAGTCACAGTCTCAGTCACAGTCAAAAGAAACCGTCACCGTTAATCACTGATACTAGACGCCTTGACGTATCAGTTACCACGGTGATTTTCAAATATCAGTGAAATATATCAGTGACGTGATTTCACTTCACTCACTCCACTGCACTCCCATCACTACCATCGCTGACCGACTGTATAAAAGTATTGTCTGTTGTATTATTAGGAATTCACATTCTCCTCGAAATTGAATAGGCAATTAATTAGGCATAGATATAGGCTTAGTTGACTAGTTGAGGTTATCTTTCAATTTAAATTTACCCTCTTGCTTCCTTTCTAATTAACTGTTTTTTTCTGTTGAACAGGTAGGGTAAGCCTAAGTTACTGTAACATAATTCTAATACGTAATCTCCCTAATCTAGGCTAAGTACTTTTTCCCTTTCATAATATATTAGGCTTTATCCTTTCAGTATAGGTCTAATCTCTATGTTGGGTACAGTTTCTTAGCTGGGCTATGCTAATATTGATTGAAACTATAACTATCAATTCAATTAGTAGGCCTAAACCGTAATTTGATTTTTTTCATTGGGCCTATCAGCAAGTTTGGTTGGCTAGGTTAGGTTATGACAGTCTAATTGGGTACAGTTTCTTAACTGGGCTATGCTAATATCGATTGAAACTTATCGAATTTAAAATATTGATTAATAAACAATAACTATGATAGTGGTTTAAATACCTTATTCATGCAATCCAATTGTTGTCTCCACAACTAGTTTCAACCTGCTAGGAGGTCATCATCAGGTGAGTACAAGGATGAATTACTTCATATGAAGGTCGTCAGTAACAGTTTTTTTACATTTACACAAACACACAACGAATAATAAACACATAGTGCGCACACATACACGGCCGATAAAAACATTGAACTCGACAAGCGGACCCGTGTTGAGAATGCGGAAGTTGCGTCTAGACTGTAGGGTAAACAGCTGGTCAAGCATCACGCGCATTTTCTGCGCACTTCAAGGAAGTAAGTAATTCATCCTTGTACTCACCTGATGATGACCTCCTAGCAGGTTGAAACTAGTTGTGGAGACAACAATTGGATTGCATGAATAAGGTATTTAAACCACTATCATAGTTATTATTCGCAATCCGGAGGCTACCCACACCATAATGAAAAATAAACAATATTTTTAAATATTTCTATTATAAAATTAAACTATCATAACCCAACCTAACCGGGGAGCGAGCTGGCGTGGTTAGAGCGTGGGACTTCGGTCCCTGAGGTCCCGGGTTCGATCCCCGCCAAGTCACCAATGGATTTTATCTAAGTGATAATGCCGCAACCCCTAGGTCTAGCCTGAAGTAGGCTGCACTTTACTTGACGTCCTACACTCATTCGAATGAAAATATCGATCGATATATCGATTAATCGATTGCTTCATTCGATATATCGTTTGGTTAGTTAGGTAAGGTTAACCTAATATAACTAACCAAACGATATATCGAATGAAACAATCGAATGAAAATATTGAATCGAAAAAAACAATCGAATGAGTGTAGGACGTCAAGTAAAGTGCAGCCCTGAAGTAATGTGAAAAACAATCCCAGGCTCGTGCCTAGCGTCCTCAGGACAAAAAAAAAAAAAAAAACCCAACCTAACCAACCAAACTTGCTGATGGTGAAAAAATCGCATGAAGGTTTACTAATTGAATCGATAGTTTCAATCGATATTAGCATAGCCCAGTTAAGAAACTGTACCCGTTTAATTTTATAATTTATATAATTTAGTTCAAAATATCGTTTTGCCCTACCGGTACTGTTTATCACTCCAGGGCCGGTTTAACCCATACGCGAACTAAGCGGTCGCATATGGCGCCACGAAAAGGTGGCGCCAACGGGACACAACTTTGTTTCAGAAGACAAAATTGGAAACAACTTTACTGACAAGTGAACAACTTAATTTTATATTTTTTCGCTCAGAGTTCAAGTGTCCAAAGCACCACACCAAAGGCATTTATCCTGTTTGTAGGCCTATACAGCACTTTAATACTTGTACAGCACTTACATTCAAGGAATCAAGACATTGATTTGCAGTTTCGATTTGTAGTGAACTGACGCTCTGCAGCGTAGGCCTACAGCGCGGCGGTGCCTGCGGGTATCATTTCATGACTTATGCTCGAGATAAGAGCGCAGCGCCACTTGTCACAACAAGAAACTCCCCCCTCCCTTATTCCCTTGATCACTCTCCCCCCTCCTAGAGCAGATCAAAACTAGGAGAGTTAATTTTTAACTGGTTAATTCCTCTCTTGTCATCGACCTATCTGTTTTTCATTGTAATAGGCTTTATAAAAACTTATATCGTATCCAAGTTATCCTGTAAAAATTGATTTCACATTTAGAAATAAATTGTTAACTTTGGGTTTTGCTAATTTGTAGGCCTAGATGAGTAAAAGAGTAAAAATGTTAAATTTCTATGAATAAAAAACAGTAGTTGAAAACAGTCTTTGATTGCAAGTATTCTTCTAACCTAAAAGTTATTCCCAAAAAATTTCACAAATAGGGTTGTTATTTTCAGGTGGGGGGAATTCTATGTGGCGCTGATTCGGGTGTTCGCTTAACTCTGAAAAATTCCTAGAACCGGCCCTGTTTCACTCATAACCAACTCTCACTCTCTGCCACACACAACATATCTCGGTTATAGTTGTGATAAAAAATAGAGGAAAACAAAACGCCAAAGAAAATTCAAATTGAAAAAGCAAAAGAATAGGGGAAGAAATAAAACCAGGAAGAAAATTACTCAATTGCACTGAACGTATATCCTACAAAACAAACAACAATAAGTTATAATGAATTTGATAATTGGTGTCAGTTGTGTGATTTAAAAGCAGCACCGTCCAGGTCGGCGGGTGATGTCACTTCTGCTGAGGCAACCTCTTTTTCATTAGGCCAGACTTCTTTGATCTGGCCAGACTTGATTTTCTCGCATGATATTGTATTCGATACAATACACATACTGTAGAAGTGTCAATAAGTGTTATAACAGAGTTCAAATTAAAGTGCAATATTATTCACAAATTGTGTCAACATTATTTGTGTGGTAATAATAATCACACAAAGAATTTAGGGATTTGAAAAATAATACTAACAAGACAAAGACTGTATTAATCAGTAGGCCTACTTAACAACAAGCAAATATATTGAACTATAAATACACATAAAGCTGGGTTTTCCTAGCCGCGGAGACCGCTCTCCGCGTTCCCCTCTCCGCTCTCTACTTCCGCGCCTAGGAAAACCCGGCTTAACATGAGTCAGAAGACATGGAATATTCACAAAAATTATACACTTATTCACAATTAATAAACACTGTTTGCAAGCTAAACATTTACTCAAAAATGCATACACACATAGGCCAAAAATCGTGTACCGCAAGAATATTAGGTTGTATCATCCATAAACCATTGATGTATAACTAGATAGGCTAAACATGCTCCCTAGATTTCTCATCCTTATGGATCAGCTGAGGACAATAATTTTGCTGTTAGTTCTGTCCGGTGTACTGTAGAGGTCGTGTTTTGTAACAATTTGTTTCTTGTTACTTCAGCTATTTAAAAACTCAATTAACCAAATAAAAGGATGTAATTATAAACAATAACTCGTCCCCTAGTTATATAACTGAACAGTAAAGCAAAAATCACAAAATTAACCCTAAAATAATGGGAACAAAATTTTGTTGACACTAGTGATCAGTGTCACCAAAATTAACTAGATACGGAAAAAGACCTTCAAAATTTACAAGAAAGTCAAGAAGCCCACTTTTGTTGGTTACTTTGGTTGTATTTACTAGTAATAACCAAGTTATATATTGTTGTTCAAATTCCAACTTCTTATATTTTTCCATGTAGTAGGCCTTCTTAAAGAACATGATTAAATTACTCTGCTGAGTCTGACAAAATAGGCTACATCATTAGTTAAAAAGGCTTAGTAACCGAGACTTATTTTTACTAACTAAAATAATAAACTTAAAAAAATCTGGCTACAAAATTCAATATGGGGATGGAATGTCTAGTTTATTAATGTCCTTAATATTACAATATTTTTATGTAGGCAAGGTGATGCAGTTGCTGGTTGACTGACATTGAATTGTCCATTGTGCAATACTAGCTGTACTCTCTGAATTTTCTTGTGTTAGAAATTTTAACAGTTGGATTTATGTGCTAACCGTGTTTCGTGCGTTACGCAAGCATATACTCTTAAAGGTCAGCTACGTATCACAAGTTAAAGGTCCGGAACCGGCGTACATCCCGGTGACAGTTCTTACAATTGCAGGCGGGGCCCCAGCCCGGATGAGAGCTCTTCTGATGGCCCAATGGGGGACGGAATCGAAAGCCTTTGACACGTCAAGAACGGCAGCCGCCAAGCTGGAACGCTTCCCCCTCCAAATGAGTTCATCCAAGAACCTTGTGTTCGCAAAGCATCCGTTCCCTTTGACAAAGCCTCTCTGTCTAACATCCAACTCCACTTTTTCTCTTAATTTGTCCTCGATAACCCCACTGAAAAGCCTGGCCAAGATGTTGCCAATGGTGATTGGCCTCCAGCTCCCAGCCAACATCAGGTCCTTGCCCTCCTTAGGTATTACCGAAGTGGTATTTGCCAACCAACTCTTTGGGTAGTATCCTGATATTAGGATACCGGTAATGTTGAAAATTCCCGCCAGTACCTGGTGAATCCCCGGGAATACAGCCAGATTCTCCTTCCTTAGCCCGTCAGGACCCGGAGCCCCCTTCGGCTTCATTTTTTTAGACGTCTCTTTATCTCAGAGGCCGACACGGGCTTCAACAAAAATATGTCTCCCTCCAGTGCCACATCTTCAGGTAGAGCCCTATGTTCTCTGCCCCAGAGTTCCGTATATACCTTTTCAAGTGCATATTTTGGTGGGTCAACTTCACGTTGTTGGTGACCAAAATTAATATTCCCGGCTCTGACCATCCCCGCCAATCTGGCTGGGTCGCTTTTGAATAGCTCTTGCGCCTCAGCATACTCCCTCCTCTTTCTAGACACAGGACCTTTCTTCCTAGTCCTACCACCGCCTGTAGGTCTGTTAGCACGCTCCAAGGCATGAGCCCTCATGTCCCAGATGTTACCGCACTCTGCCACATCCTCCGTTGGGCCACCTGGAACATCTGTAACTGTCTCAAGAACTTTTTCCATAATTTCCTCGACCCTCTGTGGCTGAACATTCGCCTCCTCAATGTCAGCTTCTTCTCCATAAGCGGAAACTCCTCCTTCATGCTTAACCAGGATTCCACTGGACAAGAGCAGCCACAATTTGGCATAATTTGGCTTTTATTTAATTTGGGCTGGAGTCTTCAAGGGAAGTAGGTCAGAGAAATTGGCGGTGTATCTGACACCCCTTATCAGATGTTTGTTCTGGATTAGAATGTTCACTTCATCCTTGCCCCAAACAGCCCCCACGTTGACCTCTTCCAGGTCCCCTGACATCCAATGCCCCATCCTCGTGATGCTGGAAGCGGACGTCAGGATGTCTGTGACGGATGTGCTGGCCTCGGCTCCGAATCAAACTGGGCCTCGCACAAATGGCAGGGAAATGGTTTCCGTGTTGGGGCCTCTCCAGAGCATTGAGGAAGGAGTATGATATGCAGCCGCATGTGGCCCATTAAAATATCCTCTGGCATCCTGAACATTTAAACGAGATCGGTCTATCTCTGTGCATTGCTCGATGATGTTTTATGAGCGGGCCCGGCCTTTGATGACAGCTCGAGCAAAATTTGCACCTACAGGGGGCCCAAGAGATGGAATACGCCTCTTCAACAACTTCAGGACTGAGGGTCAATCTGATGAGTGGTTGACCGGGCTCAGGGGATGCAGGATTAGTTTCCATACTCGGTCCTTCTTCTGCTCTCCTCCAGAGCTCTCACGTAAGCGGGAAAAGCATTGCTGTAATACTATGGTCGTGTGGACGCTTTGCCCTCTTGCAGGGCGCACATGTCGGGCTCAGACCCTTGTTAGGGCACTCTCTATACTCATGTCCCTCAGCACAGTGACTGCAAGTTGGGGCTGACACGGTACAGTATTTTGCTACATGTCCATAACTCTGGCACTTGTAGCACCGGGTTGCCTCCGTGTATTCCTTTACTCGGCAAGACTCAAACCCCACAAATAGCCTGTCTTTCCCTGCCAGTGCCCTGAAGCAGGGGACGCTGAGCTCTACGACCCAATTCTCCTTACCTTCCCTGCTGGACTTGAGCTTTTTGACAATTTCAAAAACTTCTCTGAACTGCTCCCATTCGATGCCAACCACATTCTGGTGAAAAACGTTGAGGACTCCTTCCACATTCAGGGTGTCTACCAACCGGGAAAACCGGGAATTGTACTTAATTTTTTACTGGCCATGAAATGTACGGGAATTGTCCTTAAATGCCAGACTATGTCCTTAAATTTTTAATGGGCCATAATTTTATCGATTTAGTTGGTTAGGAGCACATAAAAGGTTTATTAGATGTTTGTTTACATTTTCATAATTTATTACTAGAGTAATTATGCAATAAAAAACCCATTAGCAGTCTTAAACCCATTAATATTTTATCACGACAATCAAGTGTCAAGTCAAGTACTTCCAAGAACTGTTGACTCAGTAGCTAGCTCATACAAGTTGTATCACTTTTATTTCTAAATTTGGCTCGAAGATTCAATTTGCTGCCGGCTATTGCCTAGTGCCATAAAACTGTTAATGGTTTCATATTAAACATCTAACTAATCTACAGTCTTATTTTGTAATTGAAACCCTTTTTTATGGATATTTTATCTTTCAATTGACAAAACCACAAACATTGTTGTTTGCATACATTTTTTATCGTTACGTAGGCCTACTTGGTTTCAAATTATGTCATTGCATTTTCTGTATCTTTGTCTTATATTGTTGGCTGTTCAGGTTTCAATGTTTTTTGTTTCCCATATTTATTCATTGTGCTGGATGCTTTAAGCAATCTAAATCTTATGAACTAGAATGATGATAGTGACTTTGCTGCTATTATAACCTCATTGTTTGTTACTCAGTTTATAGGCCCTCCTAAATAATTAGGTCTAGGCCTGGGTATTTTGATTCTTTGAAAGAGCTGTAAAATATACTAAGACAATGTAATTGACCCTAAGATAAACTAATGATTGCTATGTGTCGATATTAACTTTGCAAATGAAAAGACAATAATGTTACTCTGTGCTTACTGGTAGCCGCTTACCATACCGATTTCGTACCAAGAACTGAGTTACAATATATGCATTAAAGATTCTTATTTTTTCAAAAGTAGTCGAGAACCTAAGTTGTGCCAGGGCGAATCATACCAAATTAATCTGCCTGGATCAGATAAGCTATGTTTCCGTGACCGATGGAGATATTCAGTATTTTGTCGCTATCGCAGGAGACAAAATTATTGCGTTTCTCTGTTACACTATAAAAGCTTTACCTAAAGTATATGTTTATTTACTTTCAAAAAATTTATATTTTGAAATTTGGCTCTTGTCTATTATTATTTACTTTTCTCTCTGGTACAATTACCGTGAAGAACAAGATTAATACATTTTGAAAAATTAGGAAAATTATTTGGTAATCACACCGACAAAGGTTACGACAAAGTGTCCTTAAATGTACGGGAATTGTCCATGAATTTTTTTTCCAGAATGTAGTAGACACCCTACATTGCACATTGCCATCCTCGTTTGGGATGTCATAGATAAGTAACTTCGGCTTCCTGCCCACAGGTTTTCTTGACGTGAGGCCCGCTGACGAAATGGCTTTACTGTTCAGAATTTTGTTGGCGCTACTCTTGTCACCCGCTTCAACAATTATAGAACCCTCTCTACCGGATCTAACTCTCAAAATTTAGATCTTGTCTTCCCTTGGGTTCAAGGCGGCAACCACCTCCTGGTGTCCTCAGACGACATCTCAGGCCTGCCCTGCTCATCGGCCCTAGGCCTGATAACAATGGCACTAGCACTTGCAGCTGGGTTATTCCTGGTTTCTTCGGCAAAGGATCTTGCCTTGCTGGTCAGCCTACAAATAGCGACCCCATCAACTTCTTCAGTTCTGCCTCCACCGATGCTCTTCCATCCACTAAACCGCGCAGGTACGCAATCTCATTAGCCTGGCGAGACATGATGACAGACATGATGTTCAATTTTTCAAGTACGGCCACTTTCTTTGGTGCAGATAGTTTGTCACAGTGACCCACTATTTCTCTTGCCGCTCCCTCGAAGGATGTCTGATCATCTGACCCTCCACTGTATCTAAGGTCCTCTAAGGATTCATCCTCATTGGTCCTCTTCCTCTTGGAGTTGGAGCTCTCGCTCAAACAAGACTGGCTGGACACAGTGGCCAGACCCTTCTGACACGTCCTAGATCTTACCTCCTCTCGTTGAAGGTGCCTGAGCTCATCTTCAGCCACCCTGGCTTCCCGATTGGCCCTTTCAAGGTCTTCGGCACACTGAGCCACCTCCGCCGCCTTCCTTGCTGCCAGGTCCGCACCATCATTTATCGGTGACCTTTCCAAGCCTGCCTCCTCCGCATCGCCTTGTTGCTGCCTTCCTGGAGTTTTGATAGGAAAGTGACCAGCGGTAGTGTTAAAAAAAATCTAAATTCTATGGTCGAATTTCGTCAATTGATTTTCTCATTCTAATTATTCAAGAATCAAGAAGTTTATTCACCATTAAGTAAGGCTTCATCAGTTATTCATCGAAAGACAGTACCAAGATAATAATAATAACAATAAAATAAAATCAATATAGATTAAAAATAGTAACAACAAAATAAGTAAACAAGACAATAAAACGTTTACAACAACAACAACAACAAGACATTCGAATACTCATAGTAAATAAAGGACCCAACACTTAGTTTACACTGTACTTATATCACATTCTAAAAATTCCTTAAGAGAAAAAAATTTGTGACTAATAAGCCAATCATAAATCTTATTTTAAATCTAACAACTTATATGATTCTGGAATTTTGTTAAAAAATTTTATTTGTTGATATTTGTTTCTCTTTGCATACTTTTCTAGTCTTGGGATTGGTAAAACTAATTTGTTTGAATTTCTTGTTTGATAATTTTGAATGTCACTAAAACAATAAAAGTCTGTAATATTTTCCTTGACATAAATTAAATTCTGAAAAATAAAAATGAATGGTACAGTCATAACATTATGTGCAGAGAAATGACTCCTACCGCTATCCCTAAACTCTAAACCAAACATGATTCTTATTGCTCTCTTTTGCCACAAAAATACTCTATCTGCTCCAGCACTACCTCCCCACAACATATTAGCAAATAACAAATGTGAATGGAAGAAACTGAAATACGAAGTTTTCATTAGCTCCTGACTTACACAAGTCTTAAGTTTTCTCAATAAAAAACAAACCCTAGATAATCGATTAGCTAAGTTGTTGGTATGTTCCTCCCATATTAGTTTCTGGTCAAGAGTAGGCTAATACCAAGAAGCTTTACAGACTTAGCCATGTTATATTGTTCAATTTGTCTCAAAGTAAATATTATTGTTTCAGTTTTACTTTCATTTATCTTTAAATAGTTAGAATCAAACCACAGATTGGCAGCAACAGTTGCTCTATTAATATGGTTTTTAACATCATTCAGACAATTCCCGTTGACTAGCACAGATGTGTCGTCCGCATATAGTATGGTATTACAATCTAAATTAACAGGGAGGTCATTAATATACAATATGAATAACAAAGGGCCCAGTACTAAACCCTGTGGGACCCCAGCAAGAACCTCTTTAAAAGAAGATGAGCAGTTCCCTACAGACACCATATGTAACCTAGGTACCACAAAGGTATGTTTTGAAAAAATGTAACTGTTCATTATTTATTCCATAATATTGAAGCTTATTTAAAATAACGCTATGAGAAATTCGGTCAAAAACCTTGCTGAGATCCAACAGGGTCACTCCTACAAATTCATGGGCTTCAAAGCTGTTTAAAATTTTGGTCACAGCACTATCTAGAACCTTCACTGTAGAATAACCTGGACGAAAACCAAATTGGCTACCTGAAAGTATTTCATACTTATCAAAAAAATCCAACAATGGTTTCTTAACACAAGTTTCTACAATTTTTGAAAACACTGATACTATTGTAATTGTTCTGTAATTGTCAATACAATTTCGATCACCCTTCTTGTATAAAAGTATACTTTTAGATTCTTTTAAACACTGTGGAAAGAGTGAAGATGGTGTAGCGTCAGCTGATGACGTTGTCATAGCAACCAATTATGATTTGATTTAGTCTGATTTTTGTTTTCTACATGAATGTACACAAAATTTAACTCTTTTATTAAACTACTTTTCTTTTACTTATTTGGTCGTATTTCATTTTATATACACAAACAACCACGACCAAAATGGTGACCCCGACTAAAACCGTTATCTAAAGACTTATTTTCTTTGAAGAGTTTAAATCTTTTGTGTTTCCTCCAACGAACGATGTCTTTAGAAGACCTGCAGACTTAACTCGCCGAACTTAGAACTGCGAATGAAGAACTGCGTCATCGGATTGGACAACCCAGCACTGCTCAAAACATGTTGGTCAACAGAGTAGCCGTCAAACTTCTGCCCTTTTGGCCTGAAAGACCAAGTCTGTGGTTCTGTCAAGTTGACTCGCAATTTCTTATATCTGGAATTACCAACGACGACACCAAGTTTCACTACGTGGTCTCGCAATTGGACACAGGGATTGCTGCTGAAGTCGAAGACATCATAATAAACCCTCCTCAAGGCGACAAATACGAACATCTAAAAAAGAAACTGATTGAACGCCTCTCTGCATCCGAAGAGCAACGTGTTCGGCGGCTGCTGAGTGAAGAGGACCTTGGAGAGCCTTCTCAGTTTTTGAGGCATCTTAGGTCTCTTGTGGGCTCGACTCCCCTTCAAGACAACATGCTTCGTCAACTGTGGCTCAGACGACTCCCTCCTCATCCACAAGCCATATTGACTACGCAACTTGAGCTCTCCTTGGACAAACTGGCAGAACTGGCTGATAAGATCATGGAGGTGGCTGACATTCCTTCAAAACCTGGTATTTGTAAAGTCTTTTCAGGTTACGCTTCTTTATTAAATGCAATAGAATCCCTCTCTAAACAAGTTCAAGCATTATCAGAAACCAGAGTACGAGATACACAGGTGAGACCTAGGGGTCGTTCCCAGTCTCGTGGTAGATCAGGAAACGAGCCTAATCCCTCTAAGAACTGGTGCTGGTACCATAGAAAATTCAAAAACAATGGTACCAAATGTCTTTCTCCATGCTCTTTTCAGGGAAACCTCAGCAACAATCCGTAGAGGCCGCAACGGATTGTTCAAATGCTGGCGGCCGTCTCTTTGTGATGGACAGAAATTCACGAACTAGGTTCTTTATCGACACCGGGTCTGATGTGTCGTGTTATCCTAAACGCCTTATCAAATATAAACGTTTTCCTACTAGCTATTCACTAAGTGCTGCCAATAACAGTGAAATAAAGACTTATGGTACAATGCCTCTCACCCTTAATTTAGGCCTTAGACGTAATTTCCCTTGGAGTCTAGTGGTAGCGGATGTTTCAATACCTATATTAGGTTCAGACTTCCTTTCACACTATCACTTATTACCCGATTGCAAGATGAAATGTTTGGTTGACAAGAAAACGGGATTGAATGCCGAGGGAATAGTTTCTAACAACAATCAAACTAGTATTAAAGTTATATCTTTCTCCTCGCCATTGGCAGAAGTTTTTTCTGAATTCCCTGATATTATTCGTCCTCCAGGCTTACCTCGTGCTGTGAAACATAAAACAGTTCATCATATAAATGTTACACCTGGTCCTCCTGTTCACTGTCGACCACGTCGCTTACATCCTCAAAAACTGAAAGCTGCCCGGAAAGAATTTGAGGAGATGGTTAAGCTATTGGTATTGCTCGACCCTCTGAAAGCCCCTGGTCCTCTCCTTTGCACATGGTGCCTAAAGGGGAAAATGGATGGCGTCCTTGCGGTGATTACCGCGCTTTAAATGCTCGTACTGTTCCTGACAGATACCCTGTACCACATATTCAGGATTTCTCGTTCAATTTAGCAGGCTGTACACATTTCTCTGCCATTGATTTGACCAAGGCTTACCACCAAATTCCCGTCCACGAGGATGACATCCAAAAAACAGCAATCACCACTCCATTTGGGTTGTTTGAATTTCCATTCATGACTTTTGGCTTGCGCCACGCGGGTCAAACATTTCAAAGATTCATAGATGAAGTTATTCACGGCCTTGACTTTTGTTATGCATATATTGACGACATTTTAGTATTTTCCCAGTCTGAAGAAATACATAAAGAACACCTAAGAATGTTGTTTGAACGACTTTCTGACTATGGAGTAGTTGTAAATCCGTCTAAATGTGTAATTGGTGTACCAGAAGTTAAATTTCTAGGTTATTTAGTCTCATCTGCTGGGACACGTCCACCTCAGGAGAGAGTCACTACTCTACAAGACTACCAGTTACCTCAGACAATGCGTGGTCTTCGCAGATTCTTGGGAATTATGAACTTTTATCGTAGGTTTCTGCCTAAGGCCGCTGAATTTCAAGCACCTCTGCACTCCCTACTTAGTGACGCTGATTCAATAGGTTCCCTTCCTGTGCCCTGGACTCCAGAGACAGAAGAAGCTTTCCAAGCATGCAAGGCTAGCTTATCATCAGCAACACTATTGTTTCATCCTAAACCTGATGCTCCTCTTGGTCTCTTTACTGACGCCTCTGGAGTAAGTGTAGGTGCTTGCCTCCAACAGTTTGTCGATGACTCTTGGCAACCTCTAGGTTTTTTCTCCAAGAAACTATCATCCAAACAGTGCGTCTGGCCTGCATACTACAGAGAACTCCTCGCTATTTATGAAGCTGTGCAGCATTTCCGTCATCTCTTGGAAACAACTTCTTTCACTATATTCACAGATCATAAACCACTTATTTATGCCTTTCAACAGCGCCGTGACAAGTTGTCTCCAGCCCAGTTACGCCAACTTTAATTTATCTCTGAGTTTTCGACAGACATAAAGCACATCAGTAGCTCACAAAATATAGTTGCTGATGCTTTGACACGTGTTGAAGCCATTTCAAATGTTTTAGATCATGAATCCATAGCCAAGTCGCAAGAGTCAGACGAAGAACTTCAAAATCTCATTTCAGAAAGTACTACATCTCTTAGATTGGAGAAAGTTCCAATTCCTGGAACCCATTTGAGCCTTATCTGTGACACCTCAACAGGAACTCCTAGACCCTTTGTGCCATCAGAACTGCGACGTAGAGTTTTCGACCAGTTCCACAAGCTGAGTCATCTTGGAATACGTGCCACAACAAAACTTATCTGCGATCGTTTTGTCTGGCCTTCCATTCGTAAGGATTGCCACAAATGGAATCAATTTTGCCTCTCATGCCAAAGATCTAAGATAACTAGACATGTTTCTACTCCCCTTGGTGATTTTCATACACCTACAGAACGTTTTTCCCATGTCCACATTGACCTAATTGGCCCACTTCCCTTATCAAAATCTTCTAGGTACTGTCTAACTGTCATAGATAGATTTACTCGTTGGCCTGAAATTTGTCCTATTGATCAAATAACTGCCGAATCTGTTACTCGAGCGTTTGTCTCTACTTGGATAGCTCGATTTGGATGCCCACAAAAGTTGACATGTGATCGCGGATCCCAGTTCACATCGACTTTGTTTAAAGACCTAGCGGGACAGTTGGGCATAAAGCTCCAGTTCACTACCAGCTGGCATCCACAAGCCAACGGTATGATTGAAAGACTCCACCGCCAGTTGAAAGCTGCTATAATGGCTCACAGCAAATCAGACTGGACTGAAGTACTGCCCTTTGTCCTTCTCGGAATAAGATCTGCTTTTAAGGAGGACATCTCTGCTTCATCGGCTGAACTGGTGTATGGAGAACCATTGCGTCTTCCGGGAGAGTTTTTCGTAATACCTTCCCACGAGAGCAATGAGCCACAAGGATTGGTATCAGGGCTGCGTAAGCATATGAATCGACTAAGACCTACACCCGCATCACGCCACATTAAACCAGGGTCGTTTGTGTTCAAGAACCTAAGCACTTGACTCCGACAAGACAGCTTAAGAAAATCTTTACAGGCTCCATATTCTGGTCCTTGAAGGTCATATGCCGTGACGAAAAGACAATTACCGTCATTGTAAGAGGCCAAGAAACTAAGGTATCTTTGGACAGGGTCAAACCAGCCTATATTGTTGCCGATGAAAATCCTATTCCTGAGCCCACGAAACGTTTGGTGCCGACTGGACAAGCAGAGGAAACCTCAAAACTCCGCAAGTACTCTTGCAAGTATACCATCTTGTCAAACTCCATCTACGAAGTCTTATACAACTCGTTCTGGAAGACAAATCCGACCACGGGTTACTTTTCAGAATGATGTATAGATTCCTTTTCTCCGTGGGGGGCTGGTGTAGCGTCAGCTGATGACGTTGTCATAGCAACCAATTATGATTTGATTTAGTCTGATTTTTGTTTTCTACATGAATGTACACAAAATTTAACTCTTTTATCAAACTACTTTTCTTTTACTTATTTGGTCGTATTTCATTTGATATACACAAACAACCACGACCAAAATGTCAAGCAAAGATTAATTATGTAAGTTAATGGCTTTATTATAAATGGAGATACCTGTTTCACTAATTTGTTTGAGAATCCAAAAATATCTTCACATTTTGATGCCCTTAAAGTACCTATTTACAATGTTTTGTTTTTTTCTTTCGTCTACAGTTCTCCAGCTTAGATTTAGTTAAAAACACTTCATGACTTAACCCATTAATATTTATTGTCTGACTTAATTCAACCGTTTCCTTACCTATACCTATATAATTATAATTGAACTGTTCAGGTGTTATAGGGGGTATTGGTGCTTCTGATTTAAAATGATTTCCTGCCTCTTTTTTTATAATGTTCCAAGCCGCTACACACTTATTACTAGATTTATTTATACACTCATCATTGTATCTAATTTTAGCTTCCTTAATTTTTGCCCTATACATTCTTCTGTGAGTAGTATAGCAATTCCTTAACTCCACATTATCTTTGTAAGCTGAAGCCTTCAGCACATCTCTAAGTGTATTTACAAAGGTTCTTAACTTCCTAAGTGAATCATCAAACCATTTTGAACCTCCATTTTTATTTTTACCTTGCATTTTAATTTGTTTTTGGAGTCTAGGGCAGTAAAAATTGTACAAAGATGAGAGGGTATGGACAAAATATTCAAAAGCGGCATTTGTATCGGTCATTTTAAACAGTTGTTGCCAGTCAAATTGACGCAGATGATTGGCAAACATATCTAATTTGTTTTCATTCACCTTCCTATAGGACACCTCTTTCATATAGGGAGGGTCTGTGGAAACTGAGAACTTAATAACCTCATGGTCAGAAATGGCATATTGCCCGAGATAGCATTCAAAACATTTGATAAAATGGAAGAATTACCTTATCCAACCACAGTTGCTAGTATGACAACTAGTTTCGTTCCTTAGAACATCGTCAGGTCATTGTATGCAACCACATCTTCAATGTATGTATGTACATTGTGGTATGTCAAAAGATTCTTTAAAAACACTGTCAGAATCACAATAGTAAAAACTAGTCATGTTGATCAAACTATTAAAATTGAATAAAAAGTGATAAAACTGGTTAAAACTGTAAAGGCTGGCCAGCACTCTCTTATCACTGTCACTGACTAAATAAAACTGACTGAATCATGAGGTGTCTTCATCTTCATCTCTCCAGTGCCACCTGTATTTCAGTTTGTTTTGTTCTTCTTATTTGATACTTCTTTGATTTGTAGCTTGTCAATATATGTATCAAATATAATATTTGACTGGAAGGAAGTCTGATCATTTAAAATGTTGAATGGGTCGAGTTTTTTAGCTTTGTAGATGGTGAATTCTTCTTTGACATCAAGTTTAAAACTTTTTGGTAATACTTCAACTATTTCCATGTTCTTATCAATAGATGTGTAGTTGTGTGATTCTGATATTAAATGTTCGGCATAACTGGATAGCTGATGTTGTGATCTTTTAGGTATATGTTCTTTAAATCTTTGTTTGAAAGATCTTCCAGTTTGGCCGATGTAGTACTTTGGACAGTCGTCACAGTTAATTCTATAAATGCCTGATTTTTCATAGTTGTTTGTGGCAACAGGCTTGGCGTGGAAAAACTTTTGGAGTGTATTGTTTACGGAATGTGCGACAGTCGTATTGTTTCTATTAAATATTTTGGTGATGGCGTTGTTGATTTTTCCATAGTACTGTATTTTAATGTATTTCTTCTCTGACTTTTCTTTGTTGATGTTCATGTTCCGCTTTTTCTTTTGTATTATGGAATCAATCATTTGAGGTTTGTAACCGTTTCACAAGTTTCCCGGAAAAATCATCTCCTGTGCGACTGTGACTGCCGGCGATTTGTAGCTCGAAGAGGACTCTGTAGCAGGGGTGGCTAGGGCGGAGCTGGGTCTCTCGTGCAGTTGTTGGGAACCATCTCTCGATGTGGATTGCGGTGTTGATGTTGACTCTGGTGAACAGCCTCTGCTTGACCTCCGGACCGGAGACGAGACTGGCACAGTATTCTCCTTCAAAACTTCACAGATTCTTCTTGCAAGCCAAAGTTTTCCCAATCGGTTCAGATGCATGCCGTGACGAGTGTATAAGTTTCTGCCTGCCATACTTGGCTTGACCAGCAAGACATTGGGGTATGAGTTACATAGTGCATCAATTTCTAAGTTTGACCTTATTATTTCCTTGTTCAAACAAGACCAAGAACTTAAATCATACCTAATTGGAAAGTCTACTAAAATTATTTTACGACCATAGTATTTTTTTCAAAGTCCCCTCAATACTCTTGAGTGCCCTCTCAGCTTCATTACATGCCACATCATTTGAACCACACATAACAACGAGGATATCTTCAGGTCCCAAGTTTTCACCATCAATATTATTAAAATTTAGAATGTCTTCCGCTAAACCACCTGGTCTAACAAAACCCACAGCATCTAATGATTTTGAGTAATTATTGACTTGAGCCGCTAGGTCATGACCATGACTGTCAGCACATATGAGCATCTTTTGTCCTAATTTAATATCTTGAAATTTATTTGATACAGGTTTTTTAACAGTATTGGATATCTGCAGTTTGTAATAAGTTGGTGGTACTGTTTGCACAAAGTCAGGTGTAGTGAGATTTTGTTGTTTGTTGTTGCTTATGTCAAGTGGAGGAAAGCATTTCAGACAGCTAGATGCTATTAAATTTTTTCTACACTTTTTTTACCCTTCCGTGTTGTCTTTTTGTAAAATTGAGATAACGCTCTCCAATGTCCTTATTGTATCTAGCATTTTTTTTTCATTTCTTCCTCAAATATTACACATCTTCTGCATGTTTTATGTTGGTCCGGGTTTTGCTCGGTACATTTATCATTATCCTCCTCAACTTGTAATACAAAGGATTCCCTGGCTTCTTTTTCCTTTTTTAGTCTTTCTTCCAAAAATTTAATCTTAATTCCTATCGCCTTCTAGGTATCGATAGAGTCATTGACTTGACGATCACACTCAAATTGACTTGATTATTCTCTATTCACATACTAATGTTCCAGAATCTGTGGCATTGAGAATCGGCACATCCCTACCGGAAAGATTCCAGTACAGTATCTTTTTCTTCTTTTCCTTTCTTTTTGCGCTGTCTTTATGCTGAGTAATCAGCTGATATGATAGAGCATCACTTTGAACATATGATAACTTACAACAAAGGACAATATTTTTTGTAATTTTTAAGCGAGAAGTGGCCCCTTCGGAACCCCTTGAGCCGGGGGCCCTCCGCGATTGCGGACCTAGCCAGTCCGGGCCTGTAATCACATGTAATGAAGAATCATATGACCTTAATTTAAATCTAACACCATTTCCAACAGAGATAAAAAATTAACCAAGTTGTCCTTGTTGTAAAACCTCACACTTTCTCAAAAATGTCTATGGGTTGTGGAAATTCATAAAATATGCGCTCTCCCGTGGTTTTTAAATGTGGGGTGTCAAAAAGTTTCAATATCTGTTCAAATCCAATATAAGGCTTGTCATTTTCATCTGGAATAAATTTCTTCCTTGTACTGCTCATACCCTTTAGACACATCACTCTCACTTCTCAATCTTCTTCAACTTTATACTTTCAGCTACATATAAGTATCTGTAACTCCTATTTTTCTGCGTGCCTTTAAATTCTGCTATTTAAAAAGTACCATTCTTTACATTGTCAACTTGAACATTAGTTTTCACTTGATTTCCTTGAGTTTCTAGCAACTCAGAATTTACGTTTTCATCAGAAAAATTATCATCTGATTGTAACCATTCACCACTTTGTTCACCCTCAGAATCACTAAAAACTAAATGAAAAATTGATTTCCTCATTTTGGAACTTGAGTACCTAGGCCTATTACCTTTAGCATGTGATTGCTCTGTTTTCTGTTCATAGCTATTATTGTAAAGGTTCACAGTTCTTCCGTTGCAGTGGACAATGTGTGCTTTAGATCTCATCCACTTCCTTCGCTTTAATCCAGACTGAATCATCTCTGGTAATCTCAGAATCTAATATCAAATGGATTTTAGTGTTTTTCATTAGCTTCTTTGCTGCATCAGCAAACTCTTTAGCATTTTGGACTATTGTAGCATCTTTCTTTTAACTCATGACAGAAGTACAAATCCACATGTAACTCAAGTAAATTCCACCCTTGCAAGCAAAATCCCTCACATCAATAGTATAATAAAAATTTACAATAAATTGCCTCAGTACATCATGCCTTCTATCAACAATTTCAAGAACCTGCTTAAAACATTTTTAGGTCACGCTGCCTACTACAGTGTTGATGAAATATATGTCTAGGCCATGTGCATCCCTGAAGAGGGAATGAATCCATACATAAATTAATAGCAAGAAAAGTATAAAAACCTGACGACCAGCGGGAGTTCTCCAAGTATCACAGTGGGCATCTTCTTTAAGATCACACCTCTCTCATTAATAGATCCACTCTGGAATATGTGTACTCTTCTGCTCCCAACTATGTTGGCTATGTATATAACAACAGGGTAGTAATAAAATGGGGATAACAATGAAGCAGGTGTTTCCCACATTCCTTGATGCCAGCTTTGACACCGTAATGGGAGTGCTTATGTTATCAAAAACTCCTTCTATAATATCAAGAAATGCCTTATACTCATTACATGGCACCTTACTGTTTTCAAATGTGCTAATAAGCATGTATAGCACAGGTTTTTGTACTGTTTCTGCATTTTTGCCAGTATTTTGTAGTATGCTTTGTACACACCTTCTTCCTGAGGACCTCCAGACTACTGAGTCATTATGTAGGCCTTCCTATTCATGACTTCTATGAAACGTGGAATCCCAAATCACACCAAAGCAAAGTGACGAACGTTAAAAGTATAATTTTTTGTATGATGGGTTGTCTATTATAGAGAAAATGCTCATATACAGTATGGGTTTAGTTCAATTCAATTGTACTCAATTAAGTTCTGTAGGAGTTGTGAAGTACTGTCTTTATTAAATGTACATTTTTTCAGATGTCAAATACAGAAGATAACAAGTCATTCTCCTCTAAAAGCAAGATTGTATTGGAAATTGATGCTTTTCCTTTCAAAGGATTAAAGATATCCGATGATTGGGAAAAACTGGATTCGATTGAAAACAGATCCACTTGTTCTGTGTGCAAGAAGTCCCGAAAATATTTCTGTTACACATGCTATGTAGCGGTTCCAGAGATTCGGCACATTGTCCCAGTCCTGAAGGTAAGGATACATTCATCTTATAAGCGTATTATTTCTTAGTCTGCTCGACTAAATGTGATTAATGCAGCTTCATAAATGAGTATTATTTTTGTTGATGGTTAAAATATCAATAATTTTTCTACTTTGATCTTTAAGGTGGATGTAGGCTGGTCTTCATGCCTGGGCCTGTTAAACTGGAGGATTTTTGGAGTATTACCATCATACCTACATTCTTAACTTCTGACAAAAGTATTCAGAATACATCACAGTGATGATTAAATGTAGTAAAATGAGATCTTAAAACTCCATATTAAGTGTACTTTATGTTTGACAGTTGCCAGTAAAGGTAGACATAATCAAGCATGCCCGAGAGATGGATGGCAAGAGCACTGCTGTTCATGCTGCTGTTTTGGCTCCGGATGATGTGAAGATATTTACTTATCCCTGTATCCCTGATTACGAAGCAGAAGAAAATGTAAGTCAGAGTTCCAGACTTCATAAAAGTTAATTAATGTAGTCTAATTGAGTTTGTGTATTGTAAAGATCCAAAATAGTAAAACCCAACACATTAACTGATTGCAACAGATTAAATAAAAAATTTGACATCATGAACAAAAACATACAAAATTGCTCTGAAATACAGATCCTATATTGACATAACTCAATTGCATAGAAGTTGCTTCACAAGTCATGGACTTCATCTAAACTATGGTGGTAAAAAAAACTTGTTGAATCTATTATGAATAGTGTTCAGGCTAATATCAAGAGGCAATGTACAGCTGTTAATGTTGAGAAGTGTGTGTCAGCGAGACCTGCAAGGCCAACACCTGCTGCAATGTCGCTGAAGGAATTCCCACCACTTCCCTCACAATCCAGTAACGGACTCAAGCCAACCTCTCTGGCTGAAGAGCTAGAGCATGCTAACAACATTGCTCTGGTTGAGACAGATATGAGTGAGTACCTTGAGAAATGTTGAAATGACCCAGAAACTGTGATCGCTCACACAATATCAAGAGATCTACATCATGACAGCAGGTGTGGCTGTTGCTTTTGGTAAGGAATTTGACAGACATTAGCCCTCGAACTGCCTTAGTGACTTTTTGGCTTGTCAGGTAAATAAGAATGAGGCAACAGTTTTTAGTCTCATAACCACGCCAACCTATGATAGTAAGCCCAGCTGTGATTGATTATGACCAAGCTTTTGAAGAACTAGAAAAAGGTTTCAAAGAGAAAAAACTTTGCAGAATTATTTGCTCCCCAATGGGCTGCGTGTGAGATCTCATTGATCCTTTACATTTTGCGAATAATAATTGATTTTCAAAAGAACACAAATGCAACAATTGTAATTACGAGGGCTATCCAGAAAGTAGATTACGTTTTTGTCTGTATCCGCTAGGGGTGGGGCTAGCGCGACCATCTTGGTGTTAGTTCGTTATGCAGCTCAGTCGGCATCTAGCCGTGCTAGTAAGAGGTTTCTGCTGTACTCCGTTGTGTTACTGTGACAGTTTAAAATGTCTGTGTGAATTGAAGATGCCGCAAACTGTGAAGTGCGTGCATTTATAAGGTTTTTGACTGCAAAAAACAGTAAACCGATAGAAATCTATCAGCAACTTTTTTAAGTTTATGGGGAAAACATTATTACTGAAGGTGGAGTTCGTCAGTGGGTCATCAAATTTAAAAATTGCCGAACTAACGTTCACGACAAAGAGCGAAGTGGAAGACCCAGCATTGTGACTGCCAAGCTTGTCGAAAAAGTCGATGCCGATGTCCATAAAACTCGAAAGTTCACAATAACAGAACTCTCTATGGGTTTTCCACAAATTTCGCGAAGTTTGTTGCATGAGATCATAACCGAAAAGCTTGGTTACCAAACTGTAACCATAGAGTCCATTCATTTTTTTTTTTGTGCACGCACTTTACAGTTTGCGGCATTTTTAATTAACACAAGACATTTTAAACTGTCACAGTAACTCAACATAGTACAGCAGAAACCTCTTACTAGTACGGCTAGATGCCGACTGAGCTGCATAACGAACTAACACCAAGAATGTCGCGCTAGCCCCGCCCCTAGCGGATACAGACAAAAACGTAATCTACTTTCTGGATAGCCCTCGTATAACAAATGATCAAAGGGCAAGCAGAATACCTCTATGGAAAATACTGACTTGAGTTTGTTGATAAATTACAACTAGCAATCAACATATGTCGATCTTCAGAGAATATACTGCAGATCTCTGTAGGGGGTATCAAGATGGGTTCTCCTTGGGGTGCGCCACATTCACCTCCAGTAATCCCTGTCTGCAGTTCACCTGTTGAGCAGAACCATCAGCAATTTGGTGGATACACAGCCCGTGTTTGACTCGGAACATTAAATTTCTAGGACGTGACTTAATCTTAATGGTTTGTCTTCCACATTCATAATATATTTTGATAAACTTTAATGGTCCCATAATTGATGTAATTGTAACTTATAATTTATTATTGAAAGGTGGACAGTTTATTACAAATATTTAGAAAATTGCCAATAAACTCAATTTGTGACTTTATTTGGTGGGTATTGTCCACCTTGCAATAAATTATAAGTTAAATAAATTATAATAAATTATAAGTTACGATTACATCAATTATGGGACCAATAAAGATCATCAAAATATATTATGAATGTGGAAGACAAACTTTATTTAGGTAAGAAGGTTATTAAGGTTAGAAATTTATTGTTGGTAGTGTGAGTAGAGTAGGCTAAAAGATTAGCCATTCTTAGTTAGGAATAAATATGAACACTTCCTCTGCTATCCTCATCAAAAATCGTAAAAACCTAGGCCCTTGTGATCTACGTTACATCTTTAATCTCTAACTATATTTAGAACATGAAAAAAATGTTGTCTTATAAAAATAGTGTGGGATAGAATATTGAAGCTTTTATAATTTAAACAAACATGTCTTGGTAGCAATGGTTGCAGTTACCTTTTAATAATGAAAAATTCAGTTCAATCCTCAGGAATTTCAGTAGAGTTTGATGCTTTGAAACTCACTATGACACAAGAATCGCTATGACTTAAGAACCACCTCGTATTAGTATGTAACAAAGCTATTATCACATTTATTCAATAATGATCCTTTACTTGCATTTTCATTAAACTACTTACTTTCATTAGTAGGTGTCTTTGTAACGAAATAAATAACATTTTATTTACCCTTAAACTCACTATACACTGTTAAATTTCAGGTCGTTCTTGTTTTTCCCAATAAGGATGCTGTATCTGTTCAAGAAATGTGTAGCAAACTTTTCAGGTAATCTTATTTTATATTCAAAGTCTTGAATTAGTTAAGCAAAATATAATTGACATTAAGGTTCACTCACATTTAGAAACCATTTAAAATTAGTACATACTAATTATTCAATGTTACTCACTTACTTACTTACTCCCATGGCCATGGATACCGTAGGTGGTATTTGGCCTCGTCAACAAGTTGCCTCCATCTCTCCCTGTTCTCTGAATCTTCTTTCCTTGCTCTCAATCTTTCTCCACCTGGTCCTTCTATTGATTCTAGGGTCTTCCTGCTGGGTTTTGTCTCCAAGTCTGCCATCTTCCCTCCTCCATACATAGCCAGCCCACCTTAGTCTTCTGCTCTTTGCTTTTCCTACTATGTCTGGGGAATGGTACATGTCCCTTATTTCTTGGTTGTGCCTAATTCTCTATCCTTCTCCCTCTCTAACAGGTCCAAATTATTCAAGGTACTGAAACTAATTACTTGTGAGATAGAAATAGTGTATTTTTTAAAAATTAAACAATTTTGTCAAAATAAAATATAGCACTATTTTTAAAACTACTCTCATCTACATGAAAGTAACTTGCATTCAATAATGGTAATGATACTATCTTTTTCTTTGTATGATACATTTATTTGGGAAAGTAAGTATGCTATAAAGTAGAAGGAATGAGTGTGCAGTTTGTTTCCTGTTGCAGGAAGGTCCGTCCTCTGGTCAACAAACGTCCCTGTCCTGACTCCAGAGGCTGCATTGTTCATCGAGTTGTGTTGACTCTACATGGAATGATTGTGCAGTTTGTTTCCTGTTGCAGGAAGGTCCGTCCTCTGGTCAACAAACGTCCCTGTCCTGACTCCAGAGGCTGCATTGTTCATCGAGTTGTGTTTATTGACTCTACCTGGAATCAAAGTCGAGGAATCTTCAAAGATCCTAGAATCAAAGGTAAAATTGCATACATTTAAAGGAAACTATATTCAATATTTTAATTGAATTTTTAAATATTCAGTGGACGAATATACAGCACAATTTTTACAGCAGGTAAAGGATTTTTACTCCACATTGTATGCTTTCTAAGATAGTAGCATAGACTAACCAACACAAGGAGTATGTTTTATCTATGATAGTAGGTAGATTCCTTGCTTCTTACTTCATCTGATAAACACCTTATTGTTATTTGTTACCATTAGAAATCCTAAAAAAGGTATTGTTGAGCGGAGCGAGCGAAGCTCTTATACGTCGACTTTTATGCATTTCGTAATACGCAAACTCCTCCTAGACGACTGAATCAATCGTTTTAAAATTTTGGATGGTGATAAAGACCATATCGGTGAGTGCCAACATCTATATGGCGTTAAAAATAACTCTCAGGAATCCGCCCCACTGGGTCTCAAAGTTTCAATGTTATCCTTATGGAAGCGGTATTTGACACATAAACAAAGACATATGATCAGCTGTTGACTTTTGAATGCAGTAGATAAAGAAATAGCTGATAGCATTATTTCACAGATATTAGAACAGAAACGGTATGAATCATAAATATAATCAAATGACGACACTAGCTTGAGGTCCGTGACGTAGGAAGTGCTAAAGGAAGTACTAAAGGTGAGCAGTCTGGAGTGTGGAAAATGTTTATGACGATTAGATTTAGTTATCTGCATTCCAAAAACTGTAAGGGAAGGGAGGAAAACGGGTCCGCGACGTAGGAAGTGATGAAGGAAGTAGTCAAGGCGAGCTGTCCGGAGTGTGGGATCTGCTTATGACCATTATATTAAGGTATTTGCAATCCTATGATGCTATGGGAAGGGAAGAAAACAGGTCCGTGACGTAGGAAGTGGTGAAGGAAGTAGTAAAGACGAGCAGTCCGGAGTGTGGGAACTGTTTATGACAATTAGACTAAGGTATCTGCAATCATAAAATGCTGTGGGAAGGGAGGAAAACAGGTCCCCGACGTAGGAAGTGGTGAAGGAAGTAGTCAAGGCAAGCTGTCTGGAGTGTGGGAACTGTTTATGATGATTAGATCAAGGTATCTGCAATCCTAAAATGCTATGGGAAGGGAGGTAAACAGGTCCGTGACGTAGGAAGTGGTGAAGGAAGTAGTAAAGGCGAGCAGTCTGGAATGTGGGAACTGTTCATGACGATTAGATTAAGGTATCAACAAACATAAAATGCTATGGGAAGGGAGGAAAACGGGTCCGCGACGTAGGAAGTGATGAAGGAAGTAGTCAAGGCGAGCTGTCCGGAGTGTGGGAACTGTTTTTGACGATTAGATTAAGGTATCTGCAATCATAAAATGCTATGGAAAGGGAGGGAAACAGGTCCGTGGTGTAGGAAGTGGTGAAGGAAGTAGTAAATGCGAGCAGTCCGGAGTGTAGGAACTGTTTATGACGATTAAATTAAGGTATCTGCAATCATAAAATGCTATGGGAAGAGAGGGAAACATGTCCGCGACGTAAGAAGAGGTGAAGGGAGTAGTAAGGTGAGCAGTGTGGAGTGTGGGAACTGTCTTTGGCAATTACATTAATGTACCTGCAATCCTAAAATGCTATGGGAAGGGAGGTAAACAGGTCCGTGACGTAGGAAGTGGTAAAGGAAGTAGTCAAGGAAAGCTGTCCGGAGTGTGGGAACTGTTTATGACGATTAGATCAAGGTATCTGCAATCCTAATATGCTATGGGAAGGGAGGTAAACATGTCCGTGACGTAGGAAGTGGTAAAGGAAGTAGTAAATGCGAGCAGTCTGGAGTGTGGGAACTGTTTATGACGATTAGATTATGGGATCTGCAATCCTAAAATGCTATGGGAAGGGAGGGAAAAGGTCCGAGACGTATGAAGTGGTGAAGGAAGTAGTCAAGGTGAGCTGTCCGGAGAGTGGGATCTGTTTATGACGATTAGATTAAGGTATCTACAATCTTAAAATTCTATGGGAAGAGAGGGAAACATGTCCGCGACGTAAGAAGAGGTGAAGGAAGTAGTAAGGTGAGCAGTGTGGAGTGTGGGAACTGGAAACCGTTTGTAGCGGTTAGATTAATGTATCTGCAATGCTGAAATGCTAAGAGAAGGGATGGAAGCATCCCAACGACATAGAAAATGGTGAAAGAAGTAGTAAAGGCTAGCAGTGCGGAGTGTGGGGAATGTTTGTGGCAATTATATTAATGTATCTAAAATACTAAATTGCTATGGAAAGTGATGAAAACAGGTCCACGATGTAGGAAATGGCTTAAAAAGTAGTAAAGTATGAGCATAGTGGGAAAACCGTCTATGGCAGTTAGATTGATGTATCTTTAATCCAAAAATGCCATGAGAAGGGAAGGAAACAAGTCTATGACGTAGGAAATGGTGAGGTAAGTAGTAAGGCTTGCAGTGCAGAGTGTGGGAACTAGGGGTGTGCGAGTACTCGAACCTTCGAGCTTTTTGGTCGAGCTTTTCATTATTCATCTCGGCTCGAGGCATTTTGAAAAAGCTCGAAGTTCGAGCCGAGCTTTTAATACTAAGTCAAAACTTAAAAAAACACTTAATTTGGGTCGTAATTGGAAACAATGTTATCACAATTCTACGTTGTTCAATCATTCGAGGTTTGATAAGCACGAACCTCAGCTCAGTCAAGACGCAATGATTATCGATCGTAATTTTGAGGAGATAGTAAAGAGACAAACTACCACCTATCGCGTTTTCTTTCTAACACAGCTATTCGTATCGTAATATACAACGCAGTGCGAGTGCGTGATTGGCTCGTCGCTATGACGACACACGGTTGCCGTGACAACCTACAGTGCGCACTGAGCACTGCGCCTTGTGTGGGAGGGGAGATTATACCAACAAACAATTTCAGGAATTCTATTTTGGAACGGATGAAAGATAAGGAAGAAACAAAAAGTGGTCACGTGTGCAAATGTAGTGGGCGACACAATAAGGCTGTAAACAAGTATCAATCGTCGTGTCTCGTGTCGTTGTTCCTTGTTTGTTTACTTTTTCAGATTCCTTATCAAACGCCCCTATCTGCTATCTCTCTTTCTCTCTCTGCTCTCTCTAACAATGTACTGATTAAACAGATTGTGGTTGACGACTTTTCTACTTATAAGTTTCCCTGCGGTTATTTTAGTTCAATCAATCCCATAACCTTTCTAATGTTTATCAAAATAATTAATTATCTGTTTTGTATTTTATTTCCTTTAAACCAACCCCTATTTACCATCTGTATTTTATAGAATAAAATGTTTGTTTATAAAGTTTGACTGGCCACACAATGTTGTACCTATTTTATTTTGTATAAAGTAACAGTTACTTTGATGATTATTTAAATATCAATAAGTGGTGCGTGCTGTAATGAATGCTTTTTATTATCAAAATAAGTAATGGATTATTAATTTTTGATAATACATGGGTCATTGAATACCATAATGTGATGTAGTTTCCTATTTGTAACTTGCAAATAATAATAATTGAGAGTTAATCCTGGAAAATGAAAAATAGTGAATGCATTCATAACCCTGTTGTCAAAACAGCAATGCAGGTGTAAGGGTTTATTGTTTCAGAGGCTAGGGTGTTTCAAGGACAAAGTGCTGGGCCTCCCGGCTCAGGGGGGGGGGAGGAAGGTGGTGAGACTGAGAGAGAAATGGGGGAGGAAACTGGTTTTGGCTATTTATTGATTAGTTCACCGACCCTTCTAGATAACAGAATTTAGTGACAGTGTTAAATCATCGTGTTCATTATTTCATTTCTTGTTTACTTTGTGTGTTATTCTATTAATTTTAGTGTTTTGGTCTATTTCCTCTATATGTCAATTATATATTTTTTAATATATAATTTTTACTTTTTACTTTGTCTCTTCACTTTTTTGGATCCAAACCAATCATGTTCTTTTTGATTAATACGATTCATAAAACAAAAATATTTTGTGCATGGAAAACAACAAGAATAATCACGTGTTTTTATATTTATTTATTTATACAAAATGAAATAAAATATTCATAGTAGTTACAATATACATATTTAATCGACTTGCTAGTTGTTTTGTTGTCATTCAAGATAGCGCTGTTCTGTTATGAAAGACAATCTGATTGGCTCAGTCTGCACTGCATATCTCGTCAGGCATTCAATCATATCCATTTATTTCTTGCATCTTAATTTAGTTCAGTTCAGTTTTTATCGTGATTATCTACTATTTGATGTCTTGACAATTCTCAATGTTTTTAGACATATTAAAATAATATTGTGTTTATTTAAAAATTGACTGAACATTATTATTATTATGCACTTTTTGAAGAAAAATGTTTAATAATTTATTTTTTTGATAATGTTCAGAATTCAGAATTATATTTGAAATTCCAGATAGGTTTAGTTGCAAAACATTTTTTGCTGAAAATAAAATCATAACACTCTCTAATATTTTCATTTTTTACAATATAGTTTCCGTTTAATCTGTTTTATTTAGAATCTGAATAAATTTGTTCCTTGCAACTCAATCCATGGGTATATCACCAGACAATCAAAAGATTTATATATTCCTCAAGCCAGGCTATCAAAATTTATCAAAAGTTATAAATACTTGCAAATAAAACTATTTAATAAACTTCCAATATATTTTAGAAATCAGGAAAGTATTCATTTGTATAGGTCAAAATTATCAGATTGGCTTACAAGTCGTGCTTTTTATTCAGTTGATGAGTTTTTGCAGAATGAAGATTTTTTAACGCTTAAATGTGAGGCCAAGCAGTCTTGATGATTCTTTGTTCTTGTTATGGTCTTTTCCCTGTTAATTTTAAAGTTTTTATTATTACTGATGCTTTATCCTTTTAACTTTATTTTAACATTTTCTGTAGAATATTTAATATTTTATTTAACATATGTAACAAAACATGTTGACCTTGTCTATTGTAATGTTTATATTACCAAACGACAATAAAGATTTATTATTATTATTATTATAAGGTGACGCTAGGAAAAGCTCGGCTCGAAAAAGCTCGAGCTCGAAAATATTTTAAAAAGCTCGGCTCGGCTCGGCTCGAGGTTGAAAATCACTATTCGCACACCCCTAGTGGGAACTGTCTTTGGCAATTACATTAATGTATCTGCAATCCTAAAATGCTATGGGAAGAGAGGGAAATAGGTCCACGACGTAGGGGTTGGTGAATTAAGTACTAAAGTTGAGCGTGTTAAATGTGTGGGAATGGATTAATGTATCTGCAATGCTAAAACACTATAAGAAGAGACTGTAGACTGTAGGTTAAAATAATTACGAAGCACGAATCGATACATATTTCGATACATGAAATCGTTTATAATAGTAATTTACAACTGAGTTCACAACAGCTGATTTTTACTCCATAGAAGATAAAAACTATTTTTACTTCCTAAAGAGTAAAAATGCTACTTAGACCCGCAACGCATGTATTAAAAACGACTGGTATTACTTCAGTATGACCAAAACAATATAATATAAACCCTTGATGACTCCGCTCAATTTTGTGGATGCCTCTGCGAACGCCACCTAGTAAATTTATTGTCAATTCAATACCACAGTTTTAGGACTATTACAATGTAGGCTATTTTAAAAGTAAGTTATATAGGCAATAGTTGAGTTAAATATAAATCTTCTCATGTCAATAACACAAAGAAGGAACTAATTATGGTTTGTTAGGTTGGTAGCAGTGAACCCAGTTAAGATGTTTGTTTGTCAATCGCTGTTTGTGAACAAATGATCCAACTTGTGCACTGGTTTTGTCTACAGGTCTGATTGAATTACACTCGTTCTTAGCTCTCGGTTTATTTCTATTACTCAATTTATTAAATAATTTTATTTATAAGTAATTTTTTTTAAGTGTAAAATTTTAATGTAGTCTAAATTATAAACTGTTGAATGATTATTTATTTTCCAATGTTTAACAAGATGGCGTGATTATTATGTTCAATTCCAAAAAAAAAGAATAAGAATATTTAGGCTATTTCTATTGGTCTTTATAAAAGAAACAGGACACGTAGTTTGTTATACATAGTTACAAGGTGATTCATTGATGATGAAAAGTAATTTTGTGATTGGTTTCGATAATTAAATGGGAAATGGAACCCTAACCAGTCGCAAAATAGGTAGGAATCAGCCGATGATTAGGCCCTTTTGGGTAGAATATGTAAAGTCATTAATCGCACCCTTGGGATGAATACCACCACATAATCTTACACTAGGCTAACAGTAGTTTTTTATGTTGATCAGATAAAAATCTAGCGTTAAGTTTGGTCAATGGGATGCTTTTAAAACGTAAAAATAACCTAAAAATATATAATTCTGACCAATGTACAGACAAAACTCTAATTTTATTTATATAGATGTCCGTACAAGCCACTAATAGTATAGTATTTTTGTAATATTTTACTTTTTTATCAAACAGATTAACTCTTTTTCATTTCCGTTGGTATTCAAAAGGTCAACTTTTACATTTTACATTATTCATATATTGTTTAAGTTATATGTTGGTTCATATTGGTGTTGTGATTGTAACAGTCTTCCTCTCATTTGTTTTCAGCGTTGCCGAGTGTGGTTTTAAGAAGCAGATTGTCCCAGTTTTGGAGACATCAAGCAGACAGTCCTCGTTGGTATCTAGCAACAATTGAAGCCATTCATCAGTTTATGGTAGAGCTGGACGAAGCACAGTGGCAACTAGATCACAGAATAGTCCAACATAGCGTGGACCTAGAAACAAACCCGATCAACAACACCGATCAACAGCTTGCTAGGTGTGAGGATAGTAAAGGAGAAGGAACAATACCTGGCCCTGCAAGTAGTTCTGAAGTTATATCAAGTAGGACGAACTGTGATCAAGCCAATAACTTAACAGACAGTCACAGTGAGGGAAAGGAAGAATCCCAAAATCCAAACAAAAGAAAAAGTGAATGTAATTATTTTTACAATGGCAAGTATGATAACCTGTTGTTTTTCTTCAGATTCATGTACAGTAAAATACATACATTGTACGACCATGACCAGTTGCGTTCATACAAAAGGCGATTAGAGTAATTTGTGTTATTATTTATCAATCCAATCTAATATATTCCATACAATGCTTAAATTTGCATACCCTTAAGGATTATAAGACGGTGTTAAATATTTGCTAGTTAGCAGGTAATACAGTAATACTAGGATTGCATTTGATGCCTACTGTGCTATAATTACAATATTGTGATGAGGCACATAGCAGAGATGCTATAGTTCGGCCGCTTAGAAAGCGACCTCCTCCTAGCTTTGGTTAGCATTAGCACGCAGGTCGCTTTCTAAGCGGCCGAGCTATAGTAAGATTAATGATAATAAATATTTACTGTTATACTTGATTTACACTATTTAACCGTGCTCTCATTTCAGTTGATTAGTTTTTAAAACATTTAGACTTAAATAACAAAAATAATAGTCCTGCTGCAGCAAACCTGCAGACTAAAGCGGCCACATGTGCCTTGCATGGCTCGTGGTACTTTAATAATTTATTCTGAAATGGCGTACGAATGTACCGTACGAATGTAGGTATTTTAAATACTTGCCTTTATCCACAATCCCTGACCTCCAAGAAACTGGATTACAGGACGATTCCGTCCCAGTCACTGGTGAGGTGACTGTGAGAGGCTCGAGGCACATGTGTGACTTAGTGGTGACCACACACTACAGACACATGCGTGCGCACCACTGTCATGACGATGCAAATAATGGGGCTATAACAGCAAATACAACTGTTATATTAAAAACGTTATAACAATAAACTCAATTGTATCGTGACCTTGTTATTTTTTTAACTATTTGTTTTTCAGTTAGTATTTTTTTATTAAGGACTATTTTTAAAGTAGCATGCATAGTAACTTAAGAATAAAATTTTCCAAATGTAATTGTGTATGATGAAATAATCCTTAAGCAAACAAACTACAATAGTGTTTTTTTCTCCATAAGAATAACATGGGAATCTTAAATGTACAGTTTTTGGAATTTTCTATAGCCAACACTTCAATATACAAAATAATTTGTTTTTTTTTAGTACTAGACAATGGTTGTATTGAAAATCTGGCATTTTTATATTTTAAGGTTTTTATTTCAAAACCCTATAATACCCAGTTCCCATGACCCGAACTCATTCAAGTTTATATTACACTTTAAACCAACAGCCTACACTTTCAAGCCATTTTCAAATGTGATCAAAATCGGGCCCAAATTACTAGAGTTATCACGTTCACACACACATGTATTTTTTACGAGTGGTATTTTTAGCCTCTGGACACATCAATGGTCTTACCGTGCCACCTACGGTAATAGCTACTTCCCTATATAGCTCTTATAGGCTCGCTTTTCTATGAAGATACGTTTGAATCATAATAATTGCACTGGGCATGTGCAATCATAGGACTATATCTATAGCATCATAATACAAATCATAAATGTCTATTGGGGAAGCTTTGCCACTCCTCAAATTTGAAAATGTTTTACTTCGTAAAGAATTTGTATTGATTTTTATTTGGATTTATGTGTTATCATGGTATGTGATTGTTACTTAATTTCCTATACGACACTACCTTTCTCTGCAAACCTGGATGGGACAGCTAATATTTTAGTCCTGAAAGAGTCACATAATTTTAGTTTACAAATAAAAGCTATCTTAACTCAACTAACACTTTATATTAGCAGATATGAATCCAAAACAAAAATTTAAATTGTTAACATCTTACTTCAAAGCATGAATTCCAAACTTAAGACGCTGCATAAAGATAAGGTGAAGCTACTCAAAGTCATAAGAACTCTGATCTAAAATTTTTGTTGATATTTCTTCACATCTAGTTTGAGATCCAAGCAACCAACTTACATTTCCTTATCAGCTTATTGATTGCTGTGATCACAAAAAACGTAGCAGCCCAACACAACATATTAACAGTTATTTATTTATTTGTCTTTAAAAGGACATTTTTTCTTTAGATATTTCACTCTTTTTATCGACCAGGTATTCTATGTAAAATGAAGTAGTTGTAAAAGTGAGTAAGTGTAAGTGTTAAGTAGGTGAGTCGTTGGCTCAATCGGTGGCACTTTAGGCCCAAGGCAGCAATGTCGTGGGTTCGGATCCTGGTACCTGCCACTAATTTTTATCAATACTGTACACTTCACCCTTATACTATACCGGCTCTCCCCTTGCTTTGCTGGATACTTTCCAAACACAGATCCATAGTCTATGTGAATGGGCAAATGGGCTCTAGAGGACGATCACGTTTTTTTCGTGACTGCAGGAGACGATAATGCTGTTTGGACAGCTGGGGGAGATGAACAGAATTTTCCCCTGATAGTGTAACACGATTATAATGTCCACACCGCTGAAAAATGTTGGTGATATTTCCGCAATCACGCAAGACGAATATGACTTTTCCGTGACCGCGGAAGTTTAGGATGATGTTTAGACAGCCGCAGGAGATGTTCATGATTTTGCAGCAATCGCAGAAGACAACTATAATGTCAAAACAACCGCTGGAGATGAACAGGATTTTTCCGCGATAGCAGGAAACGATGATAGTGTCTACACAGCTGAAAATGTTAAATTAATTTGCCACGATCGCGCAATTATACGATGACGTTTACTTGGCCCAAGAACGGGGTATTATGGGGTTTTAAAATGTTCAAAAATTTGTTTTAAAAATATTTACCCTTAAAACAAGGAAATGCCCAATTTTAAATACAATTATCGTGTAGACTAGATCTTAAAAAAAAAATAATTTTGTATATTGAAGCATTGTTGTACAATTGAACGCTATGGAGAAAATTAAAAAAATGTAAGATTCCCATGTTATTCTTATGGAGAAAAAGAAAACTGTTATATTTTGCTTGCTTATGGATTTATGTTGATAAAATGTGTCAAATTTATTTATTCAATCCTATGCTATTAACATGTGGTCATGAAATAGTTATTTTCCTACAGTCACCCGACAAAGTTGTTTATAGTACAGAAAGCGGCTAATTGCTGCATATTTATACTTTGTTGTACGGTTTATACTTTGTCGCACATCAGGATTCCAACGAAACAGCACAAAACAGCGTGGTTCTATTATGCACGTAATTCGTGTACGCTTGGAAATAGGTTGGCAACACCTAAAGATAATAATACTATGAGCAGCTGATTGACTATTATAACTATTATAACTGTTTTTGTAATTTGAAGTGGTTTCCGCGCCTAAAAAAAATGCTTTAAAGGTATTTTCTTGTTTATTAAGATCGTAGGAATGTTTTAAAAATGTTTAAAAGAAAAGTTCATGTTGTATTAAGTCTGTTCTTTTAGTCATATGATTTATTTGTGTTTAAATATCTTTTGTTGACAGATGATTTTTGTAAACATGTTTTTGTAAACATTGGTTGAGTTTTGAAATAGAGTTTGTTGAAACAAGGATGTGTGTTTAATATTCTTGGATTAGAAATAGAACATGGTGGCAGCTTAGTGGATTTTTATCGAACTGAATATCTAAAACCACACATAATGTCAAGTAAGGGCAGAAATAAACGAAATACTGGGAGGCAAAGGTATGAGGACAACGGTGAGGACGACGCCCAAAGTGAACTCAATTACGTTTCAGAAAGGGACTCTAGAAAGACTAAAGATGAGTCACGAGGTTTTGCATTGGGACATACGAACCGAGAAAATAATGCAGTTATGTGTACTCCTACTCCGATGGTCAATATCACGTTACCAACTCCGGAAACGTTCTCTTTTACTCCGAATGAGTGGCATGCCTGGAGGAATCGCTTTCAAAGGTACAGACGGGGTTGCGGTCTGGATAGCACTTCCGACGCTCGGCAAATCGATGTACTTTTGTTTACAATGGGTAGTACAAGTGAAGATATTTTCGATTCGTTTTCACCAAAACCTAATACTTATGACACGGCTCTTCGGGCCTTTGATGAATACTTTGATGATCGTCCACGCGCTGGCACAGTTACCCGTTACGGAAGTTCCATCAAGATACCGAGGCGGTACTGAGCTTCATGAAGATGTAGACATCTTGAGGCGGGATGTTGTATTAAGTCTGTTCTTTTAGTCATATGATTTATTTGTGTTTAAATATCTTTTGTTGACAGATAATTTTTGTAAACATGTTTTTGTAAACATTGGTTGAGTTTTGAAATAGAGTTTGTTGAAACAAGATGTGTGTTTAATATTCTTGGATTAGAAATAGAATAGTTCAGAAATCCTGAAACTATAAACACGAAATGACAGGTTAAATCGTAGTTATAATAGTCCATCAGCTGCTCATAGTATTATTATGTTTAAGTGTAGCCAACCTATTTCCAAGCGTACACGGGTTACGTGCATAATAGAACCCCGCTGTTTTGTGTTGTTTCGTTGGAATCCCGATGTGCGCCAAAGTATAAACCGTACGACAAAGTATAAACAGTACGACGAAGTATAAATAGGCAGCAATTATCAGCTTTCTGTACTATAAACAGTACAATAAAGCCAACTTTGTCGGGTGACTGTAGGAAAACACCTTTTACCTTTCCTGTAACTGCAAACCTAAATAAAATATTAAATTTCGTACCTAGGGCCGAAAATGAGGTTTTGCCAGCTCGAGATAATTTTTAAGTTCAAGACGAAGTCGAGAACTTAAAACATCGAGAGCTGCAAAACCATTTTGGTCCGTGGTACGAACGCTATTTTTCACCACACTATACCCTCCACTATTCACCACAATAATAATGCACACTGATAGTCAAAACAACTACAACTTTAAGGTTATGTGAAAAAATAATTTGAGGAATCAGCAAAAATAATAATAAATAGTTGCTAGGCAGCGGTGACAAAAAAATTCTATTGCAATGCTATGGATACTGATTGTGTATTTAATATGCATTAATGTTTTAAGAAAGTAAGCGGGCAGCTGGTTTTGCGGCCCTAGGGATGTAAAAACCTGCTTGGTCCCCAAATGACGATGACAGCTGGCATGGCCAGCAAAACGTAACTTTCAGCCACCAATCAACGTATGTAAACCAGCTAAAAACATCATAGTGTGGTGAAAAATATTTATTTAAATGAGGAATAAATATTTTTTTATGGAAATATTTTAGTAAAAATCAAATCTGACGAATTGAAATTTGCTTGGTCTGCAGGTTTGCTGTGGCGGGTGTATTTTTTCCATCTAAACTATGCTCCCAATCATAAAAGTGAAGGATTACAGTTGTTATAGTCTAGCAACATCATTATCATGGTACAACTTCTAGACAATTGCGACTGGTTGAGAATTGTTTAAATGTTATTCAAAACTAAAATATTAATAGAGATTCAAAACTTGACATTAATTTCAATTGCCACAATTTATTTACAATTATTTTACAAAATGATCATTGGCACCTGACTGTAGCCTAATCACTATCTTAGGGCAAAACTTTTGAACAATTAATTTCCAATTACTATTTCTTGATTTCCATTCTTGCACTCTTAAATATTGACACTCTTGATATAGGTCCACACAGATTTGTTCCTCTTTAAGTCTGGAATCAGGATTAATTACTTGTAATTAGTTCATGAATAGGTTCAAGTCAACGTGGTTAAGAACTTTTGTATGGACAAAACTTTTGTAATGGACTAACATTTATGACAACTGTTTAATATTACAACAATAAGCAAGAATTATTAATGTTACGTACATACTTGAATTGTGCGTATAATTGTTTAAACATTAGTAAAGTAATTTTTCAATACTTGCCTGAAAAATAACTCTTATTTTAGTTTGGCAATTATTTTACAATCAATATTTAAATGTTTTTTTCAACCCTTTTTTCTTTGTTTAGTTAAAAAGTAGAACTTTTTTTCTACTTTGTGCCTTTACAAAACATAATTAATAAAGAAGTAGGTATCCAATAAGAAACAAGATTCAAATGGACACATTATTGGAAAAATTTAATGTTGATCGAACAAGGAAAACTAATTAATACATCTTTTTAATAAATACATCAAACCAAAACAAAAGTAAACCAGTCAATTAACATTAAATTTTCCATATATTTCTGGGCTATATTACATTCACTATTATTTTGCACCACTGTTCTATGTGTCCATTTGAATCTTGTTTCTTATTGCATACCGGTACTTCTTTATTAATTATGTTTTGTAAATAAGGCACAAAGTAGAAAAAAGTTCTACTTTGATACTTTTGTTTGTTTGTTTGTTTGTTTTGTTTGTTTCTAGATACTTTGAGTATGGAACAGTTGTGTGATGTTGTACTCCAGAAGCTTTGAGAAAATTGTCTAGCTCTTTATTCACAAATTCACCTCCATTGTCAGTACGGAGTTTCTTCAATCTTTTCCCAGTCTAATTTTTTAGCTGTTCCCTGTTAGATTCTTGGACGATTAAATCAAATGAAGAAACATTGTACACCTTCTAAGCCATTAATGTTTTGTCCATGAATCTCTGCCATAACAAGGGTGCCACTTTTACTCCGAACATTAATCTGTTCACATTTAACAGCCCTTTATGGGTACTGATTGTTTACATGATAGCACTGTCTTCATCCATCTCCATATGTAAAAAAGCGTTACTGGTACTGATATCAAGAGTACAAAATATCTTTCCACGATGTATCTTCGACGTGATATCATCAATTCAAGGTAATCAATTCATAGGGTAATGTTCGTCTTTGATGACTTTGTTCAAAGTCACCTTGTAATCAGCGCATATTCTGACTGAACCATTTGGTTTGATGACCGGGACAATCGGTGTGTCTCAATCTGGCGATTCAACTTGTGTGATTATACCCAAAGTCTCCAGTCGTTCGAGTTCCTTCTCTACTTTTTCTTGTAATGCATATAGCATGAGTCACGGTTTGATGTAGATTGGCTGGGTTTTGTCTTTGAAATTAAAACTACCCTTTTCATTTGGTACTTTTCCAATGCTTTCTTTGAAAATTTCTTCATATTGAATCATCAATTTATCCAGTTCTTGAATATTTCCCTTTTCTTCACTTGAGTTGTATGTATGTCAGCTGCTTCAAGTTGAATACCTCTTATCCATTCTCTACCAAATGTAGAATCTACACATTTGTTTACAATGTACAGTTTCCCAACAAAACTTTGATCTTTTTTACTGAACATCCACAAAAACTACTCCTCTTGGATTGATTATTTCCCCAGTGTAAGTCCTGAGTTAAACATTTGTTTTGAAAATCCTTTTTGGCGAATTCAAAAGTTAAATGTAAAATAAGACACAATACTGAGAGCCGCTCCTCTATCTAATTCCATTGTAATAAGTCGTCCTTCCACTTTTACTTTGAGCATAAACTTGTCATTTGATTTTGTATGCAGCTGGTAAATTTCATAAGTGTCATCGCTTGTATTTTCTACTGTTTCGTCTGATTGGTTTACTTCTTTGTTTGGTTTTCTTAAGCATACTTGTGCTATGTGACCAAAACGTTTACAAAAGTTGCATTCTACATTTTTGAGCTTGCATTGATGTGCTCTATGTGAATCATCACCACATCTATAGCATTTGTTCCTCAGTTTCTCAAAACGAGATTGCAGTTTGTGTATTATACTTTTTCTTCTCTGCTTCAAGGAATGTTTATCCCTTCTAACTGCAATCTAATTTCTAATTCATTTTCCACTGAATTTGCGTAAAGTTCAATACTTGACTGTGTAGCTTCAATTTCAGTCCATAATGAAATATGAAATATGGATGTGATACTCCCTGGTGTGGATTAACGTCCACACGAGTGAGTACTACGACTATCCGCAGTACTATCCTGATAATTAGACCAATTCGTATATACCAAGGAAAAAATCTGGTTCGGATTCCACTATAAACTGTAGGTCCCTTAGTTGCCATTAGCTGTATCGGCTATTAATTAACAGCTGTGTCTAAGGAATGTCGGCCTTAGTCACTAACAAGACTACAAGATCGCACCATTCATCCTACACTCATCTCCATTCATACTTGGCTTAAAATACCTACTATGTATGGTCGCCATGTTAATTCCACTAATTTTACTAATAAAAGTTCACATTTTGTCAGAGAAAATAGAAATAGGTTTGATTAAATCACAAGCTGTATGTAACAACAAACTATTCAACGAGTAAACATCATAACAATTTGAACACATGATAGAATTAAATGTAAATAAAACATATGTTAACATTTATATTTCAAGAAATGGTTCCTGACAACCTAAATTGAATCAATGGAAAAACCATCGTAAGATATTATTAGCTTATTATACAAAATAACAAGCACTTGGTTTGCAAAAATCAGCATTACTGTTAAGTAAGAGGGCTCCTTTTCCAATCCCACATAAGGAAATCTTAAAAGCTTGGAGTGACTTAATGTGTAGCCTCCCCAAATATCTTTCTTCATGTGGGTTGCATGAACACAATGGACAAGTAGTAGGGCATTAATTTGTGATCTACCGGTACCTACGTGGGACTGACTGATCAAACATGTATTCTTTGTTCTGATTACTAAGGTGCTAGAGCTCAACATTCTGTCAGTATTTTTTTAAGAAACAGAGGTTTCCAGACAATGTATCTAAAAAAAATATAATTATTTATGAGCTGCGCAGTAAAATCCCCAAAAAACCTTTACCAATCTAAAGTGTTATTAATCAAATTCAAAACTTTTACTGACAAGAACTGAATTTTTTCATGGAGCTGAAGGAATTCTAAAGAGATTAACCATCAGGCATATGGACATCATTTTCTAAAACTATTCCTCAAATAGTGAGTGATGCAAAGTATTTTTTTTTTCAAATTTTGTTTTAATTACCGTATATAGCAGGATTGAATTGAAAATGTGAATGTCTTGGAAAATCAGCCACACAGTTGAACTCAGAAGAGACTCAAAAAATCGATGCCATAATTTTTTGTTTGTTATAGTAATAGCAAGCTAAATATTAAAATAAGATCAACACGTTTCTCTGAAATGTCCGAGTTTGGAATAACACCAATTCAGAATTATTGCTTAAGTTTAGCAGAAGTCAGTGGGCATGTAGGCCATTATGTATTGTCTTTGAAAACCACTGGTGGCTTGCCTATGTGCTTGAAATAAGATAAAGTAAAGATTTCATATTATTAAACCCAGCTGGTCTAGGACCAAGCTTTTCCAGGGCCGCGTTAAGGGTTAGTGGAGCCCTGGGCAAACCCAAAAGCAGTGCCCCAATTTTTCCTAGTGTGGGCACAGGCGGTGCTTGAGGGGCACCCGGTGGGCGCCCCCAAACCTTTGGCACCCCTGGGCATGTGGCCAGTCAGCCCGTTTATAAAAGTGGGCCTGAGCTTTTCCTCCCTACAAGACAAGATTGATGGTTTATAATTGACCAACTTACTATAAATATAGTAAATTGACAACCAAGTTTGACTTGGACCGTCTCATTAGAAAACATTTTTAAATGCTGCTTGCTATTAACAAGCAAAATAAAAATACAATTAATTGTTATGAATAACCTGTTGACTCCAATGCAACCAACATTGACAGCTCCTTCGTCTCCACAATAGTCAGCAACAGATCTGTCCACTATCTTCTGTACCGTATCCTTGATTGGACCTTGAGTTTGATTGTAGTTTTCATCACTCATCATGTCTAGTATTGTTTTCACAACCTGTAGAAAATACATAAAGTTGATAAACTATATTTGGGTAGAATAAAGAAAAAAAGACAATTACAAATTTTATTAATTAAATTTAAACTGCTAGCTACTTTTGTCAGAGGATCTACTGTGAATTTAGTATTTTGGATTATTAGGGATATGATGCCAACTTAGGCCTACTATATGGATTTCATAAAACTTGGCCCTGAGATATATATATTAATTTAAGGTTTAAAAATATTAATGGGATTTGTACCATTTTGTTCAGAGTTTAAAGTACTATAACATACTAAATTTTTATCAAAATCGTTCGGGACATTATCGAGAAAATAAGATTTTTCCATCATTTTATGGGTAAATCACCATTTAAAAACCCTGTGGAGATACAATGGAATGGATTAGTACCAACCAACAGTTTTTGAAGCAAAACCACTTTTTTGGCTTCAGGGGGGCCCAAAACGGATATATCCACTCAAACTCGAACATTTTGACGAAAACAAAACTTTCTCCATATACTATGGTAAAGAAAGTAAAAATCTAAAAAAAATGAAAAAAGTGGATTTGGAATACAGTAGCAGGAAGACAGACAGTAACAGTATTCTTAGAATAAAGCTTTTAACACAAAAAAATATGGTACATAATTAAAATAATAAAGTACCAACTTGGTCTTCCCAATAGTCATGCGACTTCGAGTAGGTTTAATATATGAATACAAAAATTATAAAATATTTTTACACTCACCTGATATACAAATGCACTACATTGATTTGGGCAAAACAGTAAATCTCTATCAACCTCACAAAACCCTTCATTTTGGTCATAAATTCTCCTAGAAAGTACTAGAAAATTTGGATCTATGACGGTCCCTCCGAACTGCCACACAAGAAGCACTTTTGCACAAAATACAGCAAATTCGTCAATGTTTTTGAAGTAATTTTGAAATGGTGACCCGCTAAAGAATCTATCAGCTGTGGATTTGATCTGGTTCAGATTGGTGTAGTGCTGCCGCAAGTAATGAAGATAGTCAGTATGAGCGTTACTTTGATTAGTAATATTGCCGATTTCTATGACGAAGACAGACTTATCCTGGAAGAGTCGCAAGGCAGCTTCTACAGCGCAGGCCTCCTGATCAGTGAGGTGTCGGTCTGTGAGGTAGTACATCTGGTTGAAAGCCTCCAATGTACTCTTCTCTCCACCTCGGAGCCCAGTCAGATAGCCCAGGGTCAACAAGGTCATGTTGTCAGCAGTCACAGACTTGCACAGCACTGAGCCCGGTATGGTGTTGTTCTGTATCAGGTCCTTAGTGCCCTTCTGTTTTAACTTCATTTCATGTTCTATGTCAATCACTGCAAACGCAATGAAAATCAACACTGCGAAGAAGAGGAAGAAGAATGTAAATTGGAGCAGACAGCAAAACACACAATTCCCTCGAAGCTTAGTTAGTCTAATCTGATTAGAGTTTGGGTCTTTGGAGTGGAGAAGAAGTTTGATGTTTTCAGTTTTCATTGGGGGAACGGAGTTATACCTGGAACAGCAGAATGCTGTAGTTATGTATGCCAAAACATTTTAAGTTTTAAAATACACACTCTAAGTTGTAATCAATCAGAGCATTTGTTTCAATCCATACAAACACATTTATGAACAAGTAATTGAAACAATAACTTTTGTGCTTTAAACCAATGAAGTTTGATTTCCTAATATCTTTTTATTTTATATTAAATGTATGCATATGTGTTATAACTGGGAGGTATCTACTTAAAACTATTAAAATTATTGTTAATCTTTTTAGCAAATTATTCTATTCCTGTAGTCAGCATAACAAAAACCTAGGTAGTTAAAACTCATTTTTAGCGTAATATATGAAACGAAAAATATGTTTATTATAATTACTCCAACTGTAATAAAGGATGCAATCCTACATTTAAATTACAAACCAACTCAAATAAAATTTGGGCAGGAGGATTTTGTACTCTATAAATGAGTTTTATTCTGTTCTTAATTGATACAAAAACAATATATTTACATTACAATTTCAAAAGTGCTAAATGCAGTGCATATTTCTGCCTTGTTCTTGTTATAAAAAATAAATTTACTGGTTTTGACTTCTTCCAAAATTTTGCAAATTTACTTACTCTTTGTAGAATTTAAAATTAAATCTAAGAGTATAACTTACGAAATAAGGCAGCTAATCGTAATTTCCTTGCAGTATTTTAGTTTTAAGTCTATGAATTAATAATCTTAATGATTTTATAAAGATTTGCAATTTGAAACCAAACATTTAAAATATCCAGTTAACCTCATGTTTTTACAAATTTAATAATTTACAATCATAACCATTATTATTATTAGTTTTATATCACATGGTATAATGGATTTGACAGAAATGTTTCTCTTTTATGTAAAGTTAGCAGGGAAATTAATTTATTTAGTCATTGACACTATTTATATTGATCACTTTATAAAATATGTTTTAAACCAAATATGATAACATATAGAATCAGACATACAGTACCGGTATTGTACATTTTGGAGGCCACTAAGAGAAACGTACAACTTTTATGTTTAACCAAGATTGTATAGGCTACTGGTGATTCCCATATAACATTTTTCTATAAAAACCATATAATTTTGGTAATAAATAATGGAATCACAGACTATGCTATTGAATTACTGCTGTACTGGTACAAGGTTTGGTGTAAGGTACAATTGAAATTGGCAAGCTAAATGTAGACAGAGAGTAAATTTGTTTCCGGCACATCAATCAACGTTGCCGCTTTCAGGGATCTGAGCTGAACTGGACTTGCCATTTGTGAAAATATGATAAGAAATGTAATTTTTTACCAAAGTTTACAAAATATATTTCTGGAAGACTTATATTGCAAGGATTTAGTTGGCTTTTACTTAAGTTAACTGTAAAAACTGTAGCTATACCTCGCAGATAGTATCCAGATATCATCTCAACAACAATTTTTCATCGTTGAAAATTTATCAATAATTATTGAGTATATAATGTAGGATCCTATGTAGTAAAAATAAACGATATCAGCAATCTGACACTTACTTTCTCCCATAAGCTGGTCAACCTCCTTTTATCCATGGGTACAGTTCAGCCGTCTATCTGTGCGCGCGGGCCGGTGGTCAGGTTGCATGGCGGGAGGGTGGGAGGGGGCTCTTTTCTAAAAACATTGGTTACCCCAAAACGGCAACGGGAAGTTGAGGCAGCCCAAACTGGCCTGAAGGTGTAATTTTGTTAGTGACGCTTCCGTGTACGACCTAGTACAATTTTGAATTATGTAAATTTTACTTAGGAAATACGAGGTCATGGTCCTATATTATTAACAGTGACATAGCAATCATTTCTGTTTTTGTTACATTCCAATTGGACATATTATGCGGTTTTTACAGCAACAATAAACGGTAAACTATTCACATTACATATTTTCTCAATTGTTAGTTTTAACGATGTCAATAAGGATATTACCTTATTAAAATGTTGAAAAAAGGAATAACCCAGCACAAGTTTGTGTTTATTAACAACACACCAATCGCTATGATGTTTGAAAATATATTCTAGAGCAGTGTTAAAATTGGTCATGTTATGGTGAATCCGTAATATTTACCATATTAAATAATTTATAAAAACTCTTTTGTTATTCTTATTAACTTGACCTTTAGCTATACAAACATGGAATAACAAGGCAGCACAGTTTTAGTAAAATTAAAATATTTTTATGAGGTACCAAAGCCCTTCTAAAGTGCATATTAAAGGTGAATATGAATGAAGTTCGAGTGCAAAATTAGTTGTGAATTACTATTGGGTTGGTGGAAATGAGCGAACAATGCCCTCAGTCGCCCCTACCGTAGGTTTTCTGCAAGGATAGTAGCGAAGGGCTCGCGCGCACAGATAGACGGCTGAACTGTACACGGTGGGAGCAACTATGATATTTTATAGAGAAAAATCACAAAAGTTACAATCACTTTTGAACCGTAATTTGTACGGAAATGGGATTTGTGTCGAGAATTTAAAGGATCACAACATACTAATTTTAATAAAAAAACCTGCTTTTTTCTATAATCCCATTTTTTGTTGTATAATTTTTGCGGACAAATAACAAAAGTTACAATAACTTTTGAACCGTAATTTTTACAGAAATGAAATTTGTGCCATTTTGTTCAGAATTTAAAGGACTATAACATACTCAAGTTTTATCAAAATCGTTTTCCATTATTTTATGGGTTTTTATAAGCAAATCCCCATTAAAAATCAAAATTTAAAAAAAATGCTTGTAATATCTTAATTAAATATATTTGAATTTGAACTTTTGAAATGGCATCTCAACTTTTTAAGGTCTTCCAAAGGTTTCAAGAGTGCTTTCCCTTACTTCATTCAAAGTTCTATCGTCATAGGGTAGATAATCTGCAGTGTCCTCGGTCTGCCCACATTTCCTATATGCAGTGTCTCCACTGAAAATCCCCAAGCAATGTAGGTGGGATCTTAGGAAGCCATAGCCGTGACCACTCCTGTGATCCGTCTTAGTTGGCTCCTATCAAATCGTAGAACATTGTAGGTGACTATCTGGGAAGGGGAGAAGAGAGAGGGTTTTGTTTACCGGGTGATTTTGAAGCATAACCCACCTTATTCTGTGCCCCTCCCAAGCTAATGACATGATTGACTCACGTGCATACCTCCGAGAGATTCCACAGAAATGTTGTGGTCCCACAAAGTCTGAGGCTGAGTGTCACCGTTTCACATCTTTCCAGGGCAGATACTGTTGTGAGGAGTTCCAGACCACCTTGGACTCGTAGGAGTGCCTTCTTAAGCACAACCTGGCTATCCCTTAAAATGGAAATGTTCATGCCCCTGAAGCCCTGCTTTAGGTTCTCCCTAGCACACTCCAACATCACAGTTTTCTCGACTTGGAACACTGTTGGATGCACTCGTGGGAAGACACAAGTCCACCCCACTCTGCCCTCTGTAAATTGCAGCCCCTGTCCCACCACTTTACCTTGGAACCACCATTATACCATTTCAGGTCACCTTGTGGAAGAGGATTCCCTCCCTACATCCATTCCACTTGGGATGGAATAAGCAGTGACATCTAGAACAGTCACATGTCTGGGGGGGGGGGGGGTTTCAGTTAAATTATAAAACTTTTTGTAATTTAAGTGTCCAAAATGTCGGTTTAGACCATTTCTTTGTCCAAAGTTGAGTATTTTAAGAGGTAAACATCACCACAACCCATTACCGCAGTCAGGTGAATTGAATAGCTCAAAATTGTCTGTGTACGACAGGACTGTTGAGTTTGCCGCCAGGAGCGCTCGGAGTGTTCATTGTGGGGTTGATTATATCTTGATTGTCTATACTATACATTACACAACAAGCCTGTATAGCTGACGCTGACAACAACATTCATCTCTATCATGTCTTCACTTGATGTTATTAATCAAAATGTTAATTGAATTTCTTCTAAACTATTCAAACATACTGATTATTCGAAAAAGCAATATTTGAAATAGTAAAATCTCATATTTGTTTATAAATTCTGAATTGTTGTAACATCCAGTTAATCATGAGTGGCAAATTCTATATACATTATTTTATGTCTTAATGCGAGTATGCTGAATGAAACACTTCTTGCTGCTATAAAGTCCATCTTATTAAGAAAGAGCATATAGATAACAAGTGGGGCTTACATTACTTATACACTGATCTACAAAATCTAAATCAGAACGAATTTACATATTAATAATTATAATATGCCATTTTACTAAATCCAGTTACCAAAAACTAAATTCCAATTATATATTAAAGGCCATTTGCCAATTGTATGCTTTGTAATGTTGTTCTCACTGAAACTGCCTACCAACCATTACTGGTCTTTAAAATAGCTACTTAATTCACAGTTTGTTTAGAAATAAAGATTGTGACCCTTGAACGATGAAAAGTAAAAACCGTCATATTGTTTCTAGAGAAGAAACAAAGAAAAGGAAAAGGAAACAAATATTAAGTTTACGTCGGAAGATATTTTCCAGCTGTAGCAGGGAGATGAATGGCAGACATTACGTCCCCCCCCCCCCCCCCACTTAGCAATAACCGCAGTGTCCTACTGTCGTAGGTACTGGGTGAATGTTACATTGTACTAAACTGTACCGCTACTGCACTGCACAAGTAGTCTAATCAAGTTTCTGAGGGCGAGTATTTATTATTTTTAATTGTCTTTGTGAATTTGACTCAATGTATATGTTCTTAAGTTCCTGAAAATGTTAACTGGGACTAACGAACGATGTTATTGGAAGTAACAAACTGTTTCCATTCTAGTTTTTAAAATCAATCAATAAGGGGAAAAAATTGTATCCAAACCCGTACAAATTGTTGGGAAAATTACGTAATCCATATGAAATATGAAATAAATTTGAAAATAATATTTACCCACTTATCTAGCAAAAGGTCCCTCACCAGCTTATACAGAATTTTCCTCGACGACGATATCATATGTTGTGAAATTCTGTACTTAACAACTACTATTTAACTACTGTATTTTGATGATAAAACTAAAAAGTGTTGAAAAAATAGAAAAAACTAATTAATAAAACTAGCAGCAAGCGTCACTTCGCAACTTTAAAATCCGTGATTTATTTGAATTAATTTACAATTTTCTATTTAAAATCCTATCAAAACACAAAATCTAACGCAAGTAATTTTTTTCTTTACATTTTATATAAATAACATTACAATATTTAACATACATTAATTCAGCACAAACTCTGATAATTTAAAAGTATATAGGATCACGTATACATAATCGTGTATGGGACGAAGGGCTTTCACGAGATATCATCCAAACCCGCAAAAGGTACATCTATAGGATAAGAGCTTTAAACTGATACTCAACATGACTTTAAAAATAAATATTTATGAGTCGATTTACTGAATGCAAAAATCCAACAAATTCTTATAATAATATAGATGTTAATATTATAGATAGATGTTATACAGGGTCAGTGTACTGTACTAAATCTTAAAAATATTACATATTTTAATATGGACAACAATCCGCATCAAAATGTTCAATCCTAAAATATAGTTTTCTGTAGCAATAAACAAAACAGACAACTGTGATGGAATGGATTGATCTCTTTGCTAGGAAAGCGTGACGCTCAGGTGATGAAAACCTTTTGTTGAAAACAACCGAACCGACAAACCAATCTGAGACAGGGTTAGTAACATTCTTTGTGTGTGGGTGTTTTTGTTTGTTTTTCTCCACATGCCACTTCAGCCGTGCATTCGTTTTCTCGATTTTTAGTATTTTCCAAACAGTAACTACTAGATTTGCAAACTGGGGTGACGTTGCAGAAGATAATTCAAAGCCAGCGTTGATATATAATATATACGGCATTTTGCATAAAACGCAGTTTAAATATTAATTTGATTATGTTTTTAAATGTATTTTTATCTCCTGATTGATTCGCTTTGCGTAGTCGTGCAAATCCAACGACCTGTTCAGCATTTCAACATAGTTTTAAAGATGACTGTTAAAATTATTCAGAACCATGCATTTAGAACTTGTTTCTTTAAATAATTGTAATACGCTTGAACATTTTTACTTTCTCCCCCTATACCATAGTATATGGAGAAAGTATTGTTTTCGTCAAAATTTTCGAGTTTGAGTTTTGAGTGGATATATTCGTTTTGGGTCCCCCTGGACCCAAAAAAGTGGTTTTCGAAGTGATGTCTGTGTGTGTGTGTGTGTGTGTGTGTGTGTGTGTGTGTGTTTGTATTCACCGAATAGTGGCATCCTTCACAGGCACACGGCCGTACTGTGGCACCTTCAAAAATTGTGGCACCCTTTTCAGGGTGCCACAGCTAATTCGATCATTTTTTAGGTTTTCCAGCATTATTACGTCGTTTAAACATCACATGCCACAATTGAGTATTTTTGAACTCGTTGATGTGAGTTTAAGTAGCGCAGGTAAACACCGAATTGTGGAACACGAAACCATACAGGTAGCTAGCGCGCCTCGCGCCGTCCGCCGGAACTATAACTTTCCTAATGCTACGTTGCCAATTCTCGCGCCAGCCTACACTCGAAATAGTGGCACCATGCCACAATTCAGTATATATCAACAGTGTGTGGACAGGATGCCACTTAATGAGTTGTAGAGCTTGAGCAGTGTGTAGAACAGTGCAACAAGCAACTAATAAACTAATAATACTATACTGCCACGTACTATAAAACAATTTAAGTACCATAAATAATATACTTTTGCTCCGAGTGGTGAACAATGTTTTACATTACAAATAATTTGTGTAGTAAATAATAATTTAAATTGATTTTAACTAACCCGCCATGTTAAACTTCCCTATCCCAAGCGTGATGTATACAACTTTCTTACTTCTCGAGTGATGTAAAGTATCAAAAACTCACTCGGTGATATAAAGAAACCCATTTAAATAACATTGAGTGCTTAACTTAAAAAATATAACTCTATGGAGCCAACGATGTTCAACGCTAGAAATCAGCTGTGCGCTTGAATGTTATTATTATGCTTTAAAGTATTTTCCTACCTAACCTAGCTTTTGTTAGTAAAAGAACGTTACTGATAGAAGATGAGTGAAATGGATAATGAAAAATATTTTACGTAAACCCATGTTTATTGTCGGGTCAGGTAAAATCTTGTACGTTACACGTTACGCAAGAGCGTGCTGTTTACATCACTTAGGTGAATTATGCAACTCGCTTCCGCTCGTTGCACAACATTCACCTGCGTGAAGTAAAAACGCTCTTACTACACTTGTAATGTAAATAGCTATTACGCAACCATTAAAAAATGGATTTTTGTTTACAAACATAAATTGGTAACGTAGTTATTTTGTATCAATTGAATTTGTACATTGAAACAATAACAATGTTTGAGGTTAGAACGCTATATAAGTTGTCCTAGACTGCTTTTTTTATCTTACAAACTATTTCGTGCTGATACATCTATTTTTTAACATTTTAGTCATGTTGACAAAATATTTTGCAATTACATTTCTGAATCAGTCAGTAAAGGTAGATTTCGATGCATCATTGCTGAAAGTTATGTTTTGCTTCTCACTCTCAGAGTATTCCAAAGACATCTAATGTTTCAATCCATGTTCAAATGTTATATGAGGTAAACATATAACCGAATCAATTAAAGCACTTAAATTAAAATACATATTATTATCAACACGCATAATCTAGTTCAGATTATAATATCATCTCACAATCATATTTGTAAAACCTACTGTGGTGTTTTAACCAGTCCCCACTAACAAAAGCATAAAATGAAAGGTCCTAAAGAGGTTAACATTGAGTCATAACAAAAGTAGTTTAAAAGTTGTAACCGTGATACTGTAAATAATTTGATATTGTTAGATATTATACGATCGTTTTACAATTTTGTCAATCTATCTGTTACTTTCATACAAATGTATTTTTATTATTCAATGTTTTGTTTTGTAGAACCTTTAGTATTCTCAACTTTATTAATAACTAGTAGAATACCCGTCCTTCGTACGGGGTTGGCATATAAGTAGAACATGATCATTGCAGTGATGGGAGAGGAAACGGTTTAAGAAAATATGGTCTTTTAATTTATACGGTATCCTATAGTGTAGCACACATATACCTATAATAAAAGAATGTGTTTAATGGTTTGCACTGTAAACGAAAACCTATCACAATAGTTCCAAACATGTTAATAGGGCAATTTTCTAACATATTTTAGTGAAATTATAATCAGGCAAACGGGAATTCGCTCAGTCTATAGGTTTGCTGGGGCAGGGGGATTATATTACTGTTTACAAACAAATAAATCAAAAGAATATACCTCATAACTCAGGATAAGGGCCTAGGTTGATAAGGCAGTATAGAATGTTGATTATTTCCTATATCCATCGAATGATTTCTTTTACAATGAATTATTATAAAAATAAATAAATATTATTACAACATTTCACAAAATTAAGTATATTTAAGTATAATTAACAATCAGACTCAGTATAGTTAGATCATAAACAAATGAAGTACTGTTACCGAAACAATCCTATAATAATGAAATTACATTTACATATGGTTTGGCAGCTCCTTTAGGTAATATCAAATAATGTTTACATTCAGGCTAGTGACATCATTATTTTAAATTTTTAATCCTTACCCTCTCTGTTCTAATATTCGTGCAGTATTTAATAAGGTTTGAACCAGCTGTGTTGAATTGAGAAATCAAAATCAATTTGACAGTTAGTTAGTTCTGCTTTTTTACATTTTTAAACTTACTAGGTTTGTTCTTTGTTACCATGGATACCATCAATCAATATTTACTTTTAAATCTCTCATCTCAGATTTTTGAAAGCCCACGGGGCAAAGCCCTAGGTGAATATCGAAGCGGCAATAGTTCTATATGTATCCTCGGAGCTGTAGCTTAATTTGTGTGCAATTAGAGCATAGTCGGATCAGTATTTTTTGAGATTAGCTCATACAAACACACACACAGACACCCCCTCTTCTTTATAATAGTATAGAATAGAATAGAATAGAATATAGAATAGAATAGATAGATAGATAAACCTATTTCAACGTACAATATCAGTTTTAGGAAATTCCTAGTAAGGTTGTTAGAAGTATATTGGCATCCGTGAAGTTTGTGTAATGTTTTTTAAAATCACTGTGGGATATATTTAACTTCACTTATTATTTATTTAATATGTTTCTACTTCTTGAAATTCTCAGTTAACTGGGAGGTGGAGCAAACAGTTTGTTCTAAAATGAACTTGAAAATTTTAAACAATCTTTTTCTGTTGGTTTACTTAAAGTATATAATGTTCTACTATGAATGCAAATCTTTAATATAGTCTAAATTTCCAGTCCCACCCTCAAAAACTATGATATTTAACAGTTGAATCTTTATAACGTATAAACACATTATTTTTAATCGGTCATCAAACTGATTCTTGAATTAGTAGTTGCAAGAGTACGCAAAACTGCAGAGAGTCCTTGAAAATGCTTGTGCAATGATATAGTTTTAAATTATAAAAGAAACCCTTCAAAAAATTGTATTAACAGGACCAGAGGACCAATATGCACATGGTATTTCATTTGTATAAGGCAAAAAGTTCAAATCATATTAACTTATGATTGCCAATAGATTTTGGGTTTCCTTAAAACAATTATATAAAACTGTCTGCAAATGTCAATAAAACTAATTTTATAAGAAATTGTAGTTTCTTCTGTTGCTCTGTAGGCGACCATTTTGGTCACACAAGGAAGTCCAAACTTATATCTTAGTTTGAACAACGTCATCTTGATTTTACATTGCTCAAGATACATAATCGACACATATGCTTTCAAAAAAAAATAAGTAAAGAAAGTAACTAGTGATGGACCGCGCAGACATAGGAACAGTCTAGACTTGCCTCTTACTGACGTTTTCCAAACGAATATAGAAGTTAGATCTACATTCTTCATTTTAGGCTTGAAATAAATTTGTTTGTGGGTAAGAGCGAATGAGTAAGCATGAACAATAATTTTACCCTTCTCCCCGACACGCCACTATACCACAGCATCTTACTAGCAGAGCTCAAGGTCATTGACGTAATTGTCATGAACTAAATTTAGACTTCCACCCCCCAATGTCACCAATGGGCCCTAAAGGTTGGTATGTAACAATTCATGACGGTTGAACAATGGCCTTTAAAATACGCTTTTAATTTGTTTTCTAGCGTTTACCGTATCTTAGAAAAAGTTAGTTTACAATAATTACAAAAACTTGTTGGGCGAAAGAAACATTCTAAAAAGCTACAAATTAATTTATAATATATGTATCTATATCGTATTAAAGTGTGTTAAAGGTTTAGCGTTTGGTTTACAATGTAAAAATTTTCAAAGTCACAAGATGGTTTCTGAAACTTTTTATACAACTCTCCTTTATAAAAATTTAAAAAAATATTATCCAAGAAATTGAGCTCTTTAGCCACAAAATCCACCGTTTTTTTACTTACCTGACGAAGAAATAAAAACAGTAGCAGCCGACGAACTTTGTTATGTCATATTTAAAAACTCATTTAAAAGTACCGACTTTATTTCAAGATTTAAAATAGAAAATATAAACTTTTGAGCTTTTAATTAGAACCAATAGTGTCCTAGACTAATTGATATCTTTCACACGAAGTGTCAACGATTTACCTTTAGTCTAAATGTCAAGTTATTTTGAAGCTGGACATTGAGTTTTGGTGCCGTTTTCATTGGCATCTACCACTTCTAACCTGCACTAAGATGGCGGACCTGGCTTCAACTGCTTGTATGTTAGTTATATAGATGTGCTCCATCTATTGGTCTTATGTGATCGTTGATTTAAACTAACGGAATTCTGATGAAAATTTGATCATGAATTATTAGCAGTTTTGCAGGGATGATTAACAATAGTTTTTTTTATTTATTTAAATTGCTTGTTAGTTGGCAACAAATCTTAGAGATGTGTATACATTTTTTAGGACAAAATTGAATTGGCAGATGCCATGGTAAAGAAGCGTACTAGAAAAAGTTACTGTCGCCTCATCCAATTTTTACAGCAGTCAGCTGTTGACATGCTAGGCGAGCAACCGCGACAGTGAGGACGGGGAACAGCTGATTTCATGTTCCTAGTTGGCAAATTGTCTGCTAGCTACTAACGTACACATGCATAAGCCATCAGCGGTAGCACCAGTAGCCTCAATGAATATATAAACACTTGTGTTAAGGTTTAAATACAGTAGTCAATGTTATTACTGAATTTGATACTATACATATTGTTACTAATATATGAAATGGAGAAAAACGTTACCTTAAAAATACAAAATTTCCCAATTTATATCCAGACCTTTTTAAATAGCTTAGAAAACAAATAATTTAGTATATCAAAGTGTTTTTGTACGGTTATTGGTAACAGGACAAATTCAAAAATTGTAAATTTAAAATTCCCTTGTTATTCATATAAAGAATATTGTAAAATGTTGTAGTTTGCTTGTTTATGGATATATTTTGATCAAACTTGGCAAATTTATTCAAACAATTACAAAACTATTTGGATCATGAACGGTACTCTAGTTTTCCCAAAGTAGGACAATCAAACAAACGTATAGATATTGACACAAGACTCGTTTCGGCTATCTTATTATATACAACGTAGAAATAACCAAACACTTCATATGAGTCTACGCAATGTACAGACAAAACAGTAAAGACTTTATAATCTTATAACTAACTATCTGCCCATGCTTTGCAACGGGGTGAGAATCTTTGGGTCTCTAAATCCACCGTAAAAAAATAGTATATTTCGTACCTAGGGCCTACAGTGAGGTTTTGCCGACTCGATATCGGGTTTTAAGTTCGGGACGAAGTCGAGAACGTGAAACGATCGAGAGCTGCAAACCCATTTTGGCTCGTGGTACGAGCGCTATTTTTCACCCAAGTATGTTTTGCAATATAACGTCCCTCTTATTTATGTGAAATATTTTGAGGAATCAGCAAAATCAAAAATAACAATAAATAGTTGTCTAGGCAGCTGTGACAAAAAACAAGTCTATTGCAATGCCATGGATACAGCTTGTGCATTTAATATACATTAATGTTTTAAGTAAATAGGCGAACAAGTGATTTTGCGGCCCTAGGGATGTAAACCCCTGCTCGGTCCCCATATGACGATGACAGCTGGCATGGCCAGCAAATCGTAACTTTCAGCCACCAATATAAACCAGCTAAATGTATGTTAAACAGCTAAAAACATCATAGTGAGGTGAAAAATTCGTTACGCATACTTTTACATTACCATGAATTAATTATATGCATACAGAAAAAACGGAGTCATACTTATTGCGTATTTTAATGTAAACTAGTGGCTTGTAGGGACATAGTCCCTAAAAAGCTACGGAAAAGGAATTATTGTTGGAATATTTAAACAAACTCAGAATCAAATTATCTATATGTCAGGATAGGCCTAGATATCCAACTACAACATATCTTTTGTGCAAAAAAACAAAACAGTTTGTTGTTTGTCTTTGTTTGCTTTTGTTGATAACGTTATGTTCAATAAAGAATTTGAATGATTCCAGAGGTTTAACTGCTAAAGGCAGCAAACATGTTTATGAATAAATATTGGTTTATTAAGGTAGCTTTGGTTTTTTGGTTAATGCTGATAACAAGGCTTCCCCGATTGAAATACAGTATTGGAAATTGTCTTCGTCAAATAAGAAAAGGCAAAAAATGGTGTGTTGAGATACCCTACCCAGTTATTATTTCTAAGTCTATGCTCATTTTGTAAAGGTTTAACAAAATTATTCTTAAGTAAAGGCATCCCATTGACAGAACTTGAACCTAAATTTGTTTGTGATCAACATTAAAAAACCACTATTAGCCTAGTGTAAGTATGTGGTGTTAATCCTCCTAAAGGTGCAATTGATTTACATATTCTACCAAAAAAGGGCCTAGTCAACGTCTAATTACTAACTATTTTGCGGCTAGTTAGGGTTCCGTTACCCAGTTATCGAAACTAATCACGACATAAATATTTTTGGTTCGTTTAAATACCTGTACGAACCTACTTCATCTCTATTCCCAAATAGTTTTCTAAGAGTAACCGTTGAGGTTATTCCACTTCATACAAAATATTGATTAAACACTACAATAAATCTCATATATATATGTTAGTAAATTAAACAAAAAAAAAATGGAATAAATCGTTTACATATGTTTTGAAATAAAAACAAAGAAGATCTTCTTTTAATCTTGAATCGTTTCTTAAATCTTGAAAACAATTTATTTCAACTTTGACATAACTAAAAAGTCTTGATTATTAAAGGTAACGTTATCCCTTTATATAGTTGGTTTTATATAGTATACATTACATTGCAGAATTGACTGGCAAATGAGTAATCCAAATGTAAGCTTACTTGCTAATGATAAAATCACGATCAGCTGGATTGAAGTAAACAAAAATCAGCAGTAAATGCCTTCTAATGCTATTCTTATGGAGAACATTGTACGTTATATCTAATTTTGTGTCAAGATTTTGGGAATTTCACTATTTTTCCCGCCGTCACGGGATAAAGACCTTTAATTTGAGCCCTCTCACGTCGTTCTACGACTTCCCAGTCGCCCACAATTTTGACGCAAAGAATCGGCTTACGTAATTAATATATAGATAGAACAGATTTCTTGTATATTTCTATGAAACTGATAATTTACCCAGCACATTAAGGCCTTTATTCCAAGTATCTCAGTTCGTAAACCATACATACAATGTGACCATAAAATATCAACAAAATAGCATGTAGTTTTATGTAATCCTCACGACATTTCATTTGGTCCATTGACTTTAAATCCAATAATTGTAAAAATTATTGGAGCTTTGAAAAAAACTTCATATAAAATCCTTACACTAATAAAAGACGACGTCATGAGCGCGGGAAATGAGCTACAGCGGCTAGGGCATAGCCACATGAATACAGAACGGAATGAAGGAACTAGAACGGAGAACTGGCAACAGCGCACGCGAGAAGTAGGGGGCGCGCACACACCGCTCAAGCACTACAACGCATTAGTGGCATCCTGTCCACACACTGTTGATATATACCGATTTGTGGCATGGTGCCACAATTTAAAAACTGGAATGTTAGATGTTAAAATGGAGTGTTCATTAAAAATATCGATGCAGACATGTTTCTACCACCTTCCTTCATCCACTGGTGACCGCAGGTTGAAAGATGCCACAATTAGGTGTTTGCGAGTATTCGGTAAAACCCCGTATGTGTGTGGGTGTGTGTGTGTGTGTGTGTGTGTGTCTGGATGTGTACAGAGCTAGAGACTACACCTGTGGTCCGATTTCAATGAAATTTGGTATGTAGGTTCTAATCCATGGTATCTCCAGGCGTTTTTTTTCATTTTTTTAAAAATTTAAATTTTTAATGGGGATTTTCCCATAAAAAATTGGAAAAATCGGATTTTCTCAAAAATGGCCCAAACGATTTTGATAAAAATTTAGTATGTTGTAGCCCTTTAAATTCTGAATAAAATGGTACAAACCCCATATCTTTAAAAATTACGGTTCAAAAGTTATGGTCTAATATGTTATTTTCCCATAAAAACCCCATAAAATAACAAAATACCCCCGCCGCAGCAAACCTGCAGACTAAGCGAATTTCCATTAACCTGATTGGATTTACACTAAAATGCCTTCATAAAAACAGCACATTTATTTCCTATTTAAATAGAATTAGTTTAACGAGTACTTAGGTTTGCTGCAACAGGGAGGGTAAAAAAGATTTTTTAAAAAATATAGTTTAGTAAGAAATAAAAGTATTTTCCAAAATCAATCAAAATATGTTCATAAACAAGCAAACTACAACAGCTGACTTATTCTCCATAAGAATAACATGGGAATTTTAAAATTACAATTTTTTTGAATTTTCTCCGTAACAATTAGGCGCATAATAACGCTTCAATATACTAAATTATTTGTTTTTTTAAGCTCTACAAAATGGTTTAAAAAGAAATTGTGAAATTTTGTGTTTTTAGGGTCAAAAATGGGAAAAACCTATTTTTACCCCATAAAACCCCCCATAAACCCCCGTTCCCATAGTCCGATCATGCTGGTTCGCGAACTCGTTCAAGTTTATCCTGCCTTACACCTTCAAACCAAATTTTATCAAAATCGGACAAAAATTACTCAAGTTATCGTGCGGATGGACACACACATATATATATATATATATATATATATATATATATATATATATATATATCTATATATAGATATATAAAAATTTGAACGAATGGTGTTTTTGGCGTCTGGGGACATCAAAATGAAAAAGTAAATCGGTCCCGGGCTTAGGTCTTACCATGAGACCTACGGTAATAGCTACTTCCCTATAGGGAAATTCGCTAAAATAAGATTTTAGTAAAGAATCCGGTTTTGATTTAACATAGTATGTTATACTCCTTACAGTTTTGATAGTTTAGAAATTTTTATTTTAAATGGGGATTTTCCCATAAAACCCCATAAAATAACGGAAAAATGGGATTTCCCCACAAATGGCCGGAACGATTTTGATAGAAATTTAGCATGTGATAGTCCTTTGTATTCTGAACAAAATGGTACAAATCCCATTTTTGTAAAAATTACGGCTCAAAAGTTATTGTAAATTATGTCATTTTCCCATAAAACCCCCATAAAATAACAGAAAAATTGGATTTTCCCAAAAATGGCCTGAACGATTTTGATAAATATTTAGCATGTTATAGTCCTTTAAATTCTGAACGAAATTGTACAAATCCCATTTCCCTATACTTACTCTCACCGCTTACACATGATAAAGGTTATTGACAAACTTATGGGAGAAAGTATGTGTCAGAATGCTGATACCGTTTATTTAAACCTGGAGCTGAGCTCTAGGCCGACATAGAATTGCGAATATGACAGAAACTGTCCAGGGTTTGGTAATACATAAATGACAAGCATACAGACAGGGGCGTGAGATTCATTTGAAATTAAGGTTGCTGTTTCTAGATATTTTTAATGGTTTTTAATGTTTTTAGTTTGCATTACATACCAACAAAACATTGACACGTCAAAGATGTCCAAAGGAGGTAGACTTCATGCAAAATTTTGTAAGGTAGACCAACCACAGGTAGCCAGATAGTGTAGCTAAATATATACAACTTAATAACTGAAACAAACAAATTAACGAGTGACTCCTAGGCTATTTAGTATTCCGGTTTTAATAATATGAAATGGCAACAATATTAAATTAAAATAACCCAACCTTAGAAAAAGCCTTGAGTAAATCACTATTTTTAAATCTTAATTTACTCTGTTAAAGACTGTAGAACAGCTTTTTCACCCTTATTTTAAGGCCAGAAATAAAGGCGTTGTATAGTTTTGGCCGAATTACAGAAAGGCACACTGATATGAAAAATGTTGACATATTTGTATTAAGAGTATCACATTCACGTGATTTCAATGTAAAATGTATGATAATTAATTGTTGTGAGCGTTAACCACAGTTTATTGAAAGCGTGGAGTACCGCAGGTGATGTCTAGGCTGCTGTGGGGTGACCAATTCTGAGACAAATTGTTTCTTACCTCAAACTGACGACTTGATTCCATCCCAAGGGCTTTCCCTTCTATTCTAATTATTTCTTGTTTATCTGCTACAATGTGACCGGAGGTAATGTGGTTCAAACAAATATGTCTAGTTAAATCTTCAACTTAAAGCAGAAACATCAACTGGTATCCAAGTTTCAATGATAGATGGATGGCCATGTATTGGACGACAAGTGAAAACCCAAAGATCCCACCAACTCAATAAATATACATAACAGTCTAGTTGTAAATATTAAATTATCATATCCTCTTATATAATTCAGTGTTGAATAATTTAAAACTTTGTAATATCAATAGATTAAACAGAAAATGCAATGTATATATCGTTAACAAATAAATACTGCATCCCTAAATTATTGTATCATACGTTTTCGTGTTTTTATAGCCTATGAAATTTTTCTCTAAAAACACACTGATAAATCTAAGTAAGTTAGGCTTAGTAAAATATACCCAAGTTTCATGGAGGATACATTTTTTTACTAGCGTCAATGAAAGACTTGAATTCCGTGAAATTTTATGATAATAAAAAAACACATTGATTTATTTTTTGTATGCTATACAGTTTTTAAAGTGCCTATATCAGTCGGTTTAGACGTTAATTTTATTGTCAGCTTGGATTGTTTATTTCGATATTGAATTTAAGGATTCTTGTCGCTTGAAAATTAAAGGAAAACTGAACATGTTATAGTTTTATTTTTGACGCACACAGATTTAAAGTTTCAGCGGCTTTGTGCTGTCCATACGACAAACAAATAAAACCATCAAACATATCCTGAATATTTCTGAAATTCCACTCTCAACAACTGATGAAGCCTGCAAAATTGTTAAATATGCAATGCCAGGAGGTGTAGTTGCAAGTATTCTTTTTAATAATCAAGGCTGATCGAGTACTGAATGATTTACAGGCAAGCATAAGGTTTATGAATTTCACATAAATTTAAATCTGTAATCACACCCAAAGCCTATCATATCCGACCACCGGCCATTGTAAGTGTAAGGTGTTCCCTCTCAGGGTGGGGGGGGAGGGGGGTTAACGTGTTGGGAAGGGAGATCAATTGACATAGCTTTTATTTAGTTATAAAAAGTAACCAACAACTCATTTAATCGTAAATTTAAATGAATGTCAACTGAACCACAAATTGAACATAATAGTAAAATACCCCCGCCGCAGTAAACCTGCAGACTAAGCGGCTTTCAACTTGTCTGATTACATTTTTACTAAAATATTTCCATAAATAAGACATATTTATTCCCTATTTAATTAACATTAGATTTAACGAGTGTTTAGGTTTGCTACTACGGGGAAGTTAAAAAGTGTTTTTGACCATATGTCAATAGTATAGGATGAAATAAATAAATTTGCCAAATTTTATCAATATATAGCCTATCCATAAACAAGTAAACTACAACAATTTTCATTTTCTCCATAAGAATAAAATAGGAATTTTAAACTAGGGTGGTCTGCCGTTACACTTTAGACGCATAAATGAGCGAAGCATTATTTAAAGATTGTCAATGGCTAAAACAGCTAACAACCTACAATATGTTCCCTTTCAACAGATTCACCGTTTGTTTACCCGATATTATTAAGTTCTAAAGAATGACAAATTTATCTGACAAACGTGCAGAACATTTGGTATGTCTCTGTACACGATTTAAAAGCTGAGCTGTTTGGACATTATCGTTCAAATTAATGTCAGTACATTTAAGTCTAGATGGATGAGTACGTGAAGGAGGCTCTGATGGAGACGGGTTAATAGCTGACACTATTCCATCATAATATAATCGACAAGCAGCAAGTGGTTCATCAGTGTAACTATCAAACAAAGTCACGTCAGGTGCATTAGCAAGCCATAAGAGTATATGAACATGAGGACTTCCACGATGCTGATACTCGAACCTGTACCAAAACTCTACAACTTGCAGCTTTCTCTTAAGTGTATCCATAAAAATTACAACTCTTTTTGCGAAATATATATCGACTATCAAAGGATTAGAGTTAATTTCCCTTTGCACGATTCGACTAATTTGTGGTTCAGTTTTCCCAATTAATTCTTCAGTGACATTCAGAAGACGCTGTGTGCAAGGCCACCATAAATCAGCAGCACTGAGTGTAAGAAACACTGTCGGAACACCTAGTTGTGTCACCATTGCTTCAAGTTCCATACTGCGCTGATACCAGTACGGTGACGTTCCTCTAATTTTTGAACACCAGTGTAAAAGCTTATGCAAAATAGAAGGATTTCTCTCGACTTCTGTCGTTAGTTGTTGGATATTTCCGGCGAATTCATTTTTTCTTGCAAATATTGTACTTCTAGAAATGGCTTCATGACGCTGAATTGTGTTAAGACAAAAAAAATCTAAATCGTGAATCTTTTGCAAATCGTGTATCAGTATGCATCATAAGACTTTTACACCACTCATATACTGATATCTTTTGCGGCCGAGTAAAATCCAATAAGTCTGGTTTTCCATAAGGAAACAGATGAGGAAATGCCATTGGAATATAGCCAACCCTAGTGAATTCGTTTACGGGTGCTGATGTTGCGGTCGGCCACATTAGTCTCTGAACGTGATCCCTTTGACGAGACTGCGCAATCATAGGCACCGATGTTTCTTCAACTTGGTCTTCTTCGATTTCATCAGGACTTTCTTGGTTTTTACGTACACACGGTACTCTCATGTGAACAAAATCATTGACTGGTAGTTGGTGTAGCGCTTCATCACTAATGGTTATGTCAAAATAGAATGGGTTATTTGCCTTCAGCCAAATAAGTGCTTGCTGTCGTTTTTCACGTCGAACTTTGAAATCGACATGGCCAAAGACGCCTTGACGTTGGACAATGATGACTTTTAAGTTTTCGGGCAGTGTAGGTAAGACAGATCCTATTTCATTAATATCTTGCTCAACATTAATGATGTTACCTTTGTAGTGAAACTGGCCATCCTGACCATTTGCTTGTACTTTGTAAATGTGCATAGCGGGATGTACTCGTGCAATCAACATTTGTTCTACAAAGGTCGGGTCAGTTAATTTGTTCGGGACACTTGACACATCCATATTATTTAACGCCGTGAATTTAGTTGCATTTGAACGACAGCGCGAACAAATCGGTGATTGGTTTGAAGCTGTTAGTTGTTGGCGATGACAGTTAGTGCAAGTGTAAAATTTTAGTGCATCTAATTCATGCTGGAATTGATTAGCTAACTGCCTATCATTATCAGCTTCTTCCGCCACTACTTCATCTGGTTCTTCTTGTTCACGACGCCACTCTCTTACAATATTTGCATTATTGGTGCGACGACCAATATTACGACGTGGCCTTTGAGGCATGCTCAAATAGTATATTTCGTACCTAGGGCCGAAAATGAGGTTTTGCCGGCTCGAGATAGTTTTTAAGTTCGAGACGAAGTCGAGAACTTAAATCGATCGAGAGCTGCAGAACCATTTCGGTCCGTGGTACGAACGCTATTTTTCACCACACTATACCCTATTACCACTATAATAATGCACACTGATAGTCAACACCACTACAACTTTAAGGTTACGTGAAGAAAAAAATTTAGGAATCAGCAAAAATAAAAATAAATAGTTGCTAGGCAACGGTGACAATAACACTATTCGATTGCAATGCTAAGCTAATGGATTTTGATTGTGTGTTTTAAATGCATTCATGTTTTAAGTAAGTAAGCGGACAGCTGATTTTGCGGCCCCGGGCTGTAAAAACCTGCTCGGTCCCCAAATTACGATGACAGCTGGCATGGCCAGCAAAACGTAACTTTCAGCCACCAATTAACGTATGTAATACAGCCAAAAACATCATAGTGTGGTGAAAACAAATATATCAAAACTGTTACTTCCATTGATAAACTGTTACATTCCAACTTTAACGTAGGGTGAAAGTAAACATTGAAATGTAAACAAAACAGTTACAAACAATTAACATATGTTTATCTTATTTAAATGAAACGAGATAAACCCATATGTCATAAACCCAATAAAATTTTTCTTTCAACTTACATTAAAATAACAAGCGAAATTGCGTGACCCGTAAAATAAAATCCAGAAGGAAATTTGCAAATATTTTTTACCAAAACATTGTGCTCAGTATTCTTTAGCTGTTGGCCAAATTTCATATCAATTAGTCAAGCCATTACATTCTGATGCTCTCACAAAGAAGTTACAAAGTGAGGAAAAGTGAGCTTCGCTCAATTACACTATTTTTTAATTTTCTCTGTGACCGTTAGGCACACAACAGCGCTTCATTATACTAAATTATTTCTTTTTTAAGTTCTACAAAATGGTTTAAAAAGAAATTCCAATTTTTTTGTTTTTAAGGTCAAAAATGGGAAAACCCCATTTTCACCCCATAAAACCCCCCATAAACCCCCGTTCCCAAGGTCCGATTATGCTGGATCGCGAACTCGTTTGAATAAACGTAGGTTTACACGTTTATACCAAATTTCATCAAAATCGGATCATTTTTGCTCAAGTTATTGCGCTAACGGACACTCACGTATACCGGGTGTCCCAAAAAGAATGGATCAAAAGTAAACTGACATAAACATTTTATTCTTAAAGATAAAAAGTTAACTTTATATACATTATATTTCTTAACGTTCTTAGGTTTTCTAACATGATTTCACCACCTGACCTCTACATGTTCTCCGTTGTTCGTTCGGAGAAAGTCAAGGCGGTGTTCAAGCTCAGACCACACATTGTGTCGCATTTCATTGGATATTTTTCCAAATGCTTCCCTTATCTTTGCTTTAAGTTCATCTAAGTTTGAGATCGGCAAGTTATACACTTGATCTTTCACGAATCCCCATACAAAAATATCACAAGGCGTAATGTCTGGAGATCTAGGAGGCCACCGTATGGGACCGCCACGACCAATCCAACTGTCTGGGAAGGTTTTTTCATCCAGTGACTCCCTCACAAATAATGTCCAGTGCGGAGGAGCACCATCTTACTGGAAAAACAAGTTTGGTTGGAAAGCCTCTAATTGAGGATAGGCATAGTAATCCAACATGTCGAGGTACACGTTTCCAGTAACTGTTTGCTCATGAAAGAAAAAAGTTCCTATTAACGTGTCATAAGCAATGCAACACCAGACGTTTACTTTGGGACTGTCTCTTACATGTTCATGAACAAAATGCGGCCTTTGTGAACCCCAAATCCTCACATTATGTTTGTTTACGTTTCCGGAAGTGTAGAAGGTTGCGTCATCAGAAAAAAAAATCTTTTCAAAAACTGGTCGTATTCAGCAACTTTATCCAGCACATTAATCGCAAAATCTTTACGAAGCTGTTTGTCATTTGGTTTCAACTCTTGCAAAACTTGAAGTTTGGATGCTCTAAAGTGTACTATCTTGTGAAGAACTCTGTGAATACTAGATCTAGATACATTTAACTCACGTTCAGCAGTTCGAAGTGACTTTCTTGGGCTTTGAAGATATGCATCTCGAATGCTGTCAACAGCTTCATTCGACAGTAGAGGCCTACCGTAACCTTTTTTATGGCCGATGTTTCCAGAATCCTTAAACTGCCTATACCATAGCTGGATACTGTTTCTGGATGAAGGATTTACATTGTATACAGTCCGAAATCATCTTTGTACTTAAACTACTGATTTAGTCTCAATGAACCACTCGAGGCACTGTGCACATTCATAATACAACTGTGAGGTTTGTTTATGTTTTGAAAATTCGAGCGTGCTCACAACAATGAATAGCTGATTTTTGTTGAATCATACTAAAAAAAACTTAAAGATGTCAGCATTGAAATAAGCAATACTTGACTTTCCTACGGCCCTCAATAACACGTATATTAACCTGTAGATTTGATCCATTCTTTTTGGGACACGGTGTATACTGTATACAGGATGATCAACTCAAGGAGTCCACCATTGGGATATCGGAAACGGTAAGAATTAGAGAAAACTTTAAATGGGGGACATTCCTTTATTTTTTGTGGCAGTTAAAAATAAGGATTTATTTTTTTTGAAATTCAGCCGCCATTTTCCAGTATTGCGGCCAACTTTGAAATTTCTTATGGAACACCCTATATTGTATCATGTTTTCGGATAGAACATGGAATTTAAAAACTTTTTATTCTAGACCTTTTTTGATAAACCCACTCGTTTAGGAGTTACAGCCTATGGAAAAATGACTTCCGGTGTACATTTTACATTATGTAGCTCATAAACAAGTAGGTTTATAGCGAAAATACGAAGAGTAAATAAGTCTTAAAATTGCCCCCACATTCCAAAAAGACCACAAAGTTCGTTAAAGATATTAATTCTATTATTTCCAAAATGGCGGCCATTTTCCAAAATGACGGCAAACTTGAAAAATGGAAAACTGTGTATTTTATGGTCTTTATGGAATGAGGATGACTTCCGGTGTCCATTTTACATCATGTAGTTCCCAAACAAGTAGGTTTATAGCGAAAATGTGAAGAGTAAATAAGTCAAATAAGCCTTAATATTGCAAAGATATTCTTATTCTTATCCACAAGCGTTATTTGATATCCTTGATTACTAAGAGAGTCTAACTGAGTATTCGTTCATCTACCCTTAACAATGAAGACAAAGTAACTTAAAAACATACATCACCAGAACTAATGTGAATAGCATTGATGGCTTTGGCTATGGCAATTGGCAACACATTTCTATTCCCATTAGTGTATCGAAATACATTACTGACGCGGGAAGCTTGTCGTGGTTTGTTAGTGGGAAATGACGTGATTTCATCTGTCACATCGTTCTAGTCAAACATGTGGTTTACTCGTCCAAAGTGAAATGAGAGTATTCCGCCACATTTATTCATCTATTTGTTTTTAGCGAATTTCCCTATAGGGAAGTAGCTATTACCGTAGGTCTCATGGTAAAACTTAGGCCCGGGACCGATTTACTTTTTCATTTTGATGTCCCCAGAGGCCAAAAACACCATTCGTTCAAATTTTTATATATGTATATATATATATATATATATATATATATAGGTATATATATAGATTTATATATATAAACTTGAATGAGTTCGCGATCCAGCATGATCGGACAATGGGAACAGGGTTTTATGGGGGATTTTATGGGGTAAAAATTGGTTTTTCTCACTTTTGACCCTCAAAACACAAAATTTCCCAATTTTCCTCCAAACCTTCTTAAAGAGCTTAAAAAAACAAACAATTCAGTATATCAAAGTGTTTTTGTACGGTTATTGGTTACGGAGAAAACTAAAAAAATGGTAAATTTAAAATTTCATGGAGAATAGGTATTGTAAAATGTTGTAGTTTGCTTGTTTATGGATATATTTTGATCAAACTTGGCAAACTTATTTATTTTATAGTAAGCTATCAATATTTTACTAAAAACACACTTTATTAGTTTCCTTGTAGCAGCAAACCTAGGTACTCGTTAAACCTAATGTTATTTAAAAAGATCAATTGAAAATCAATTCAGCCAAATGGAAATTCGCTTAGACGGCAGGTTTGCTGCGGCGGGGGTATTATCAGTATATATTCTGGCCTTAATACTTCGAGGTGACACTAGTCGGCTACTTTGATGTAAGTTTGGATATGCAAGGTAATCTTAGCTAAGCCTAATTCAATCAAAGATGTATTCAACAATATAAGGTGGCTTAAGGATAACTCTTTTTATAGGCCTATAACAGTTGCAATACCTGTGCTTGCAACCTGAAGAGAACTCCTCGGTTCTTCAAAATACATAATTAGAAACTGATTGACAAAACAACCAACTAACACATTGATATTTGTTATAGTAACAAAACTCTAAGGATATCAACCCTATTAACGCAACCCTGTAGATTTTAGTAGAAGTCTTGTTAGTTTAACTTGATGAGCTGGTACGCAAAATAAAATCAATAAATTTATGATAATGCAAAAAAGTAATACGGGGTAACAAAATGATGATTTATATATTTTTTACATTGGATATCGAGAATTATTTACTTCAAGGGTTTCACTGACATAATTAACGAGCGACTGCATGTCCAGGGTTGCACTGTTCGTAGTACAGCTATGCAACCAGAAGCAGTTATCACCTGTCAACATGCTGACATATAACACGAGCGAGTGCATATCCTGGGTTTCGCTGTAGTTGACAACTGTACAGCAATACAACCACAAGCAGTTATCACCTGTCAACAAGCTGACATATGACACGAGCGAGTGCATATCCAGAGTTGCACTGTAGTTGACGACTGTACAGCAATACAACCACATGCAGTTATCACCTGTCAACATGCTGACATATAACACGAGCGAGTGCATATCCAGCGTTGCACTGTAGTTGACAACTGTACAGCAATACAACCACAAGCAGTTATCACCTGTCAACATGCTGACATATAACACGAGCGAGTGCATATCCTGGGTTGCACTGTAGTTGACAACTGTACAGCAATACAACCACAAGCAGTTATCACCTGTCAACATGCTGACATATAACACGAGCGAGTGCATATCAAGCGTTGCATTGTAGTTGACAACTGTACAGCAATACAACCACAAGCAGTTATCACCTGTCAACATGCTGACATATAACACGAGCGAGTGAATATCCAGCGTTGCACTGTAGTTGACAACTGTACAGCAATACAACCACAAACAGTTATCACCTGTCAACATGCTGACATGTAACACGAGCGAGTGCATATCCTGGGTTGCACTGTAGTTGACAACTGTACAGCAATACAACCACAAGCAGTTATCACCTGTCAACATGCTGACATATAACACGAGCGAGTGAATATCCAGCGTTGCACTGTAGTTGACAACTGTACAGCAATACAACCACAAGCAGTTATCACCTGTCAACATGCTGACATGTAACACGAGCGAGTGCATATCCTGGGTTGCACTGTAGTTGACAACTGTACAGCAATACAACGACAAGCAGTTATCACCTGTCAACATGCTGACATGTAACACGAGCGAGTGCATATCCTGGGCTGCACTGTAGTTGACAACTGTACAGCAATACAACGACAAGCAGTTATCACCTGTCAACATGCTGACATATAACACGAGCGAGTGCATATCCTGGGTTGCACTGTAGTTGACAACTGTACAGCAATACAACCACAAGCAGTTATCACCTGTCAACATGCTGACATATAACACGAGCGAGTGCATATCCTGGGTTGCACTGTAGTTGACAACTGTACAGCAATACAACCACAAGCAGTAATCACCTGTCAACATGCAGACATATAACACGAGCGAGTGCATATCCTGGGTTGCACTGTAGTTGACAACTGTACAGCAATACAACGACAAGCAGTTATCACCTGTCAACATGCTGACATGTAACACGAGCGAGTGCATATCCTGGGCTGCACTGTAGTTGACAACTGTACAGCAATACAACGACAAGCAGTTATCACCTGTCAACATGCTGACATATAACACGAGCGAGTGCATATCCTGGGTTGCACTGTAGTTGACAACTGTACAGCAATACAACCACAAGCAGTTATCACCTGTCAACATGCTGACATATAACACGAGCGAGTGCATATCCTGGGTTGCACTGTAGTTGACAATTGTACAGCAATACAACGACAAGCAGTTATCACCTGTCAACATGCTGACATATAACACGAGCGAGTGAATATCCAGCGTTGTACTGTAGTTGACAACTGTACAGCAATACAACCACAAGCAGTTATCACCTGTCAACATGCTGACATGTAACAAGAGCGAGTGCATATCCTGGGTTGCACTGTAGTTGACAACTGTACAGCAATACAACCACAAGCAGTTATCACCTGTCAACATGCTGACATATAACACGAGCGAGTGAATATCCAGCGTTGCACTGTAGTTGACGACTGTACAGCAATACAACCACATGCAGTTATCACCTGTCAACATGCTGACATATAACACGAGCGAGTGCATATCCAGCGTTGCACTGTAGTTGACAACTGTACAGCAATACAACCACAAGCAGTTATCACCTGTCAACATGCTGACATGTAACACGTGCGAGTGCATATCCTGGGTTGCACTGTAGTTGACAACTGTACAGCAATACAACGACAAGCAGTTATCACCTGTCAACATGCTGACATATTTTTACGAGCGAGTGCATATCCTGGGTTGCACTGTAGTTGACAACTGTACAGCAATACAACCACAAGCAGTTATCACCTGTCAACATGCTGACATATAACACGAGCGAGTGCATATCCAGCGTTGCATTGTAGTTGACAACTGTACAGCAATACAACGACAAGCAGTTATTACCTGTCAACATGCTGACATATAACACGAGCGAGTGAATATCCAGCGTTGCACTGTAGTTGACAACTGTACAGCAATACAACCACAAGCAGTTATCACCTGTCAACATGCTGACATGTAACACGAGCGAGTGCATATCCTGGGTTGCACTGTAGTTGACAACTGTACAGCAATACAACGACAAGCAGTTATCACCTGTCAACATGCTGACATATAACACGAGCGAGTGAATATCCAGCGTTGCACTGAAGTTGACAACTGTACAGCAATACAACCACAAGCAGTTATCACCTGTCAACATGCTGACATATAACACGAGCGAGTGCATATCCTGGGTTGCACTGTAGTTGACAACTGTACAGCAATACAACGACAAGCAGTTATCACCTGTCAATATGCTGACATGTAACACGAGCGAGTGCATATCCTGGGCTGCACTGTAGTTGACAACTGTACAGCAATACAACGACAAGCAGTTATCACCTGTCAACATGCTGACATATAACACGAGCGAGTGCATATCCTGGGTTGCACTGTAGTTGCCAACTGTACAGCAATACAACCACAAGCAGTTATCACCTGTCAACATGCTGACATATAACACGAGCGAGTGCATATCCTGGGTTGCACTGTAGTTGACAACTGTACAGCAATACAACCACAAGCAGTTATCACCTGTCAACATGCTGACATATAACACGAGCGAGTGCATATCCAGCGTTGCACTGTAGTTGACAACTGTACAGCAATACAACCACATGCAGTTATCACCTGTCAACATGCTGACATATAACACGAGCGACTGCATGTCCAGGGTTGCACTGTTCGTAGTACAGCTATGCAACCAGAAACAGTTACACCTGTCAACATGCTGACATGTAACACGAGTGAGTGCATATCCAGCGTTGCAGTGTAGTTGACGACTGTACAGCAATATAACCACAAGCAGTTATCACCTGTCAACAAGCTGTCATAGAACACGAGCGAGTGCATATCCAGCGTTGCACTGTAGTTGACGACTGTACAGCAATACAACCACATGCAGTTATCACCTGTCAACATGCTGACATATAACACGAGCGAGTGCATATCCTGGGTTGCACTGTAGTTGACAACTGTACAGCAATACAACCACAAGCAGTTATCACCTGTCAACATGCTGACATATAACACGAGCGAGTGAATATCCAGCGTTGCACTGTAGTTGACGATTGTACAGCAATACAACCACATGCAGTTATCACCTGTCAACATGCTGACATATAACACGAGCGAGTGCATATCCAGCGTTGCACTGTAGTTGACAACTGTACAGCAATACAACCACAAGCAGTTATCACCTGTCAACATGCTGACATATAACACGAGCGAGTGCATATCCAGCGTTGCATTGTAGTTGACAACTGTACAGCAATACAACGACAAGCAGTTATTACCTGTCAACATGCTGACATATAACACGAGCGAGTGAATATCCAGCGTTGCACTGTAGTTGACAACTGTACAGCAATACAACCACAAGCAGTTATCACCTGTCAACATACTGACATGTAACACGAGCGAGTGCATATCCTGGGTTGCACTGTAGTTGACAACTGTACAGCAATACAACGACAAGCAGTTATCACCTGTCAACATGCTGACATATAACACGAGCGAGTGAATATCCAGCGTTGCACTGAAGTTGACAACTGTACAGCAATACAACCACAAGCAGTTATCACCTGTCAACATGCTGACATATAACACGAGCGAGTGCATATCCTGGGTTGCACTGTAGTTGACAACTGTACAGCAATACAACCACAAGCAGTTATCACCTGTCAACATGCTGACATATAACACGAGCGAGTGCATATCCAGCGTTGCACTGTAGTTGACAACTGTACAGCAATACAACCACATGCAGTTATCACCTGTCAACATGCTGACATATAACACGAGCGACTGCATGTCCAGGGTTGCACTGTTCGTAGTACAGCTATGCAACCAGAAACAGTTACACCTGTCAACATGCTGACATGTAACACGAGTGAGTGCATATCCAGCGTTGCAGTGTAGTTGACGACTGTACAGCAATATAACCACAAGCAGTTATCACCTGTCAACAAGCTGTCATAGAACACGAGCGAGTGCATATCCAGCGTTGCACTGTAGTTGACGACTGTACAGCAATACAACCACATGCAGTTATCACCTGTCAACATGCTGACATATAACACGAGCGAGTGCATATCCTGGGTTGCACTGTAGTTGACGACTGTACAGCAATACAACCACATGCAGTTATCACCTGTCAACATGCTGACATATAACACGAGCGAGTGCATATCCAGCGTTGCACTGTAGTTGACAACTGTACAGCAATACAACCACAAGCAGTTATCACCTGTCAACATGCTGACATATAACACGAGCGAGTGCATATCCAGCGTTGCATTGTAGTTGACAACTGTACAGCAATACAACGACAAGCAGTTATTACCTGTCAACATGCTGACATATAACACGAGCGAGTGAATATCCAGCGTTGCACTGTAGTTGACAACTGTACAGCAATACAACCACAAGCAGTTATCACCTGTCAACATACTGACATGTAACACGAGCGAGTGCATATCCTGGGTTGCACTGTAGTTGACAACTGTACAGCAATACAACGACAAGCAGTTATCACCTGTCAACATGCTGACATATAACACGAGCGAGTGAATATCCAGCGTTGCACTGAAGTTGACAACTGTACAGCAATACAACCACAAGCAGTTATCACCTGTCAACATGCTGACATATAACACGAGCGAGTGCATATCCTGGGTTGCACTGTAGTTGACAACTGTACAGCAATACAACGACAAGCAGTTATCACCTGTCAACATGCTGACATGTAACACGAGCGAGTGCATATCCTGGGCTGCACTGTAGTTGACAACTGTACAGCAATACAACGACAAGCAGTTATCACCTGTCAACATGCTGACATATAACGCGAGCGAGTGCATATCCTGGGTTGCACTGTAGTTGCCAACTGTACAGCAATACAACGACAAGCAGTTATCACCTGTCAACATGCTGACATATAACACGAGCGAGTGCATATCCAGCGTTGCACTGTAGTTGACAACTGTACAGCAATACAACCACATGCAGTTATCACCTGTCAACATGCTGACATATAACACGAGCGACTGCATGTCCAGGGTTGCACTGTTCGTAGTACAGCTATGCAACCAGAAACAGTTACACCTGTCAACATGCTGACATGTAATACGAGTGAGTGCATATCCAGCGTTGCACTGTAGTTGACGACTGTACAGCAATACAACCACAAGCAGTTATCACCTGTCAACAAGCTGTCATAGAACACGAGCGAGTGCATATCCAGCGTTGCACTGTAGTTGACGACTGTACAGCAATACAACCACATGCAGTTATCACCTGTCAACATGCTGACATATAACACGAGCGAGTGCATATCCTGGGTTGCACTGTAGTTGACAACTGTACAGCAATACAACCACAAGCAGTTATCACCTGTCAACATGCTGACATATAACACGAGCGAGTGCATATCCTGGGTTGTACTGTAGTTGACAACTGTACAGCAATACAACCACAAGCAGTTATCACCTGTCAACATGCAGACATATAACACGAGCGAGTGCATTTCCTGGGTTGCACTGTAGTTGACAACTGTACAGCAATACAACGACAAGCAGTTATCACATGTCAACATGCTGACATTACACGAGCGAGTGCATATCCTGGGTTGCACTGTAGTTGACAACTGTACAGCAATACAACGACAAGCAGTTATCACCCGTCAACATGCTGACATTACACGAGCGAGTGCATATCCTGGGTTGCACTGTAGTTGACAACTGTACAGCAATACAACGACAAGCAGTTATCACCTGTCAACATGCTGACATTACACAAGCGAGTGCATATCCAGCGTTGCACCGTAGTTGACAACTGTACAGCAATACAATGACAAGCAGTTATCACCTGTTAACATGCTGACATTACACTAGCGAGTGCATATCCAGCGTTGCACCGTAGTTGACAACTGTACAGCAATACAACGACAAGGAGTTATCACCAGTCAACATGCTGACATATAACACGAGCGAGTGCATATCCTGGGTTGCACTGTAGTTGACAACTGTACAGCAATACAACCACAAGCAGTTATCACCTGTCAACATGCTGACATATAACACGAGCGAGTGCATATCCTGGGTTGCACTGTAGTTGACAACTGTACAGCAATACAACCACAAGCATTTATCACCTGTCAACATGCTGACATATAACACGAGCGATTGCATATCCAGCGTTGCACTGTAGTTGACAACTGTACAGCAATACAACCACATGCAGTTATCACCTGTCAACATGCTGACATATAACACGAGCGACTGCATGTCCAGGGTTGCACTGTTCGTAGTACAGCTATGCAACCAGAAACAGTTACACCTGTCAACATGCTGACATGTAACACGAGTGAGTGCATATCCAGCGTTGCACTGTAGTTGACAACTGTACAGCAATACAACCACAAGCAGTTATCACCTGTCAACAAGCTGTCATAGAACACGAGCGAGTGCATATCCAGCGTTGCACAGTAGTTGACGACTGTACAGCAATACAACCACATGCAGTTATCACCTGTCAACATGCTGACTTATAACACGAGCGAGTGCATATCCTGGGTTGCACTGTAGTTGACAACTGTACAGCAATACAACCACAAGCAGTTATCACCTGTCAACATGCTGACATATAACACGAGCGAGTGCATATCCTGGGTTGCACTGTAGTTGACAACTGTACAGCAATACAACGACAAGCAGTTATCACCTGTCAACATGCAGACATATAACACGAGCGAGTGCATATCCTGGGTTGCACTGTAGTTGACAACTGTACAGCAATACAACGACAAGCAGTTATCACCTGTCAACATGCTGACATTACACAAGCGAGTGCATATCCAGCGTTGCACCGTAGTTGACAACTGTACAGCAATACCATGACAAGCAGTTATCACCTGTTAACATGCTGACATTACACTAGCGAGTGCATATCCAGCGTTGCACCGTAGTTGACAACTGTACAGCAATACAACGACAAGGAGTTATCACCAGTCAACATGCTGACATATAACACGAGCGAGTGCATATCCTGGGTTGCACTGTAGTTGACAACTGTACAGCAATACAACGACAAGCAGTTATCACCTGTCATCATGCTGACATTACACAAGCGAGTGCATATCCAGCATTGCACCGTAGTTGACAACTGTACAGCAATACAACGACAAGCAGTTATCACCTGTCAACATGCTGACATATAACACGAGCGAGTGCATATCCAGCGTTGCACCGTAGTTGACAACTGTAAAGCAATACAACCACAATCAGTTATCACTGGGTAATCTTATTTGTCCATTGTATATTTGATAAACGTCTGTGAAAATTTGACCATTGAATCAGAAATTAACTTTGGGAACAAATTAAAGGCTGTTATTTAACTCTGCAACACAGCTTATGCGTTGTCCGGCGTTGATATTGTAAACCTACGGGGTGCAATTCAGTTTTGTTTCTGTTATCAGGAGTAGTCGTATAACTATTTCCTGAAGTACGTTTAAAAATCGTAATTATTCGCGCTGGAGTCTGTTGAGTAGCACGAGTAAAGTAAACCTTAAAGTGTCTAAAATAAATGTTAATCATTCTGAACATTAGATAATCTAGGCCATTAATATTATTATTTCGGTTCGTAAATAATTTGTTTAAATAATGCAACCTTTTGATTTACAATCAAAGAATGATGTTAAACTATCTATATTAAATAATGATAATAATAAAATTAATAATTATTGATATGATTATTTAGTTATTAAAATGTATAGTTATTTAGAACGCTTTACACAGTAAAATCAATTTACAGTTTTAACTTACCGGTGCCGTACAATGCCTATCCTAAATCCAAGAATGAAACAGAACATTTGCATAATAGCCTTATACATTCCTGGAAGGTTTAAAATTAATTCAAAATCAAAGCCAGAGCTACACCCTTAAATTATCGAAACTGACCTTACTCATATATTTGAACTATAGTTATAAGGTTTATTCTTTGATGTCAAACTGACCTTTGGAGAAACCCTTTATAAAATCATTTAGCAAGATTTTGAAATAGACTAAAGGGTTTAGTCAGTATAAGTTGAGTACTGTTATTGTATTCAAAGAAGAGAGCTCAAGGATGGGTTCGAAACATTTTCAAAAAGTTATTATGCAAATTTACTTTCTTGTTAGCTGGCAACATTGTTTGTAAAGAGGAAATTTTCAATATCCTTTCTCGGGTTGAAAGATCTTTTGTTCTTTGTAAAATTATTATTTTAGTTACCTATACGTTTATATTGCAACAACTTCTCTCCGAAACAGATAAACCCGATTATGAATTGAAGCTACTCTAGTAAAATGTTTACTTTAGATTCTATTTAAGTAATTAACAAGCTAATTACTCAAAGCTCCTTAAATATGTATATTTTTTATCGGAAACACAACTCGTTTTTAACACAAAGTGCATTTTGAAAAAATTAGATAATTAATCTAATCTCATACTATCTTTATTGATTTTCCCCCTAAAAGAGTACATCAAATAAATTACATTTTTCATATGCAATTCATGAATACACAAAGGTCGGTAAATTAGTTTCACTAATAACAAGTAAATTTACTTAGTGTGATATTTAATACTAATGTTATGAGTATAATATATTAATGAAAACTGTGTTTATTGTGAACATAAATCATGCTTTTGAAAGGAAAGGTACAATTATTAGTAGAAACCGTGACTATAAATCTTGCCCCTTTTAACTTGTGACTACACTACTAACCAGTAGATACGACCCCTGTATCAACAAACTCGTTAAACCTAAAGCTATATAAATAGGGAATAAATCTGACACTGACATGTTTATGGAAATATTTAATTGTAAATTCAATCAGACGAATTGAAATTCACTTAGGCTACATATTTGCTGCGGGGTGGGGGGTATTTTCACAAAATTTTCTGTAAGATCAGTAAGAAATATTTGTAAAATAAAGTACTCAAGCTTAAACCATTTGTCAAATGGTTGGGAACGGGCGAACGGCAACAGCCGACCACAATACAGCTTAACGTTTAATCCTCCAAACAGAGTGGAAACCAAATTTGCAGTCCTGGTCATTTGATATCAGACTTGTTACTATACCCATACATTATTGTTTCCATACTAACTTAAGCAAATTGATGAATTATTAATTGGTTTTGATCTTAAACCAGATTGAACTTAGTCTATAAAGTATTTACAATCCAGTAGATATTTTTATGATTTTAAATCGAGTTTATGACCATAGTGGCTACATGTATTTATCTAAACGTCCATAGAGTCAGCCTCAATACCTCAATAAGAATGTTAAATCATAACAGTAGGAAAAATTTAACTAACTTGTCAAATAAACAACCAAGAAACAAACAAATAACCTTTCATATAGAAATACCAACAAAGTAAGGATCAATGAGGCACTTTGAGCGAATTTCCCATAGAGGGAATAAGCTCTTAGGCCTACCGTAGGATAGCTTTTACCAGGGACCGATTTACTTTTCCGATTTGAGGTCCCTATTCGCGAACCAGCATGATCGGACTATGGGAACGGAGGTTTATGGCGATTTTTATGGGGTAAAAACAGGTTTTCCCCTTTTTTGACTTTCTTTTGTACTTTAAAACAAAAATATCTTGCTGAACGAGGAAGGATGTAGTGAAATATTCTACTTTTTCGATTACCATCCCCCAAAGAAACCTCACTCTCTTCTTTATGGGTTGGGAATTTTACCAAAGAAAATTGCTTTAACGAATCAATGTTTAGATCCAGCAGTACACTCCCTTCTCGGTGCTTGACTACAGCACATCAAGAACGTCTCAATAGCGGCCACAGATGTTTGTCTCCGGTATCTGTCCACATAAGAGATATTTCTATAGCGTATAATGATTTTAAATTAACGAACTTGAACTTATTGGCTAACAATAAGTTGATTTCCTAGTAATTTTAAGCTGTCACCGTTTCGGCTATGATAAACATTTTTGGGTTGGGTTTACGGATTTGCATTCTCCTAATAGAGAGTGTTTATTTGGTGTAATAATCGGTTCTTTGGTTTTAGAATAATAATCTAGTGCCTTATGGACCCGTTCCCAGTGCAATGGAATAATTGTATTTGCCTGAAAAAGTAAATTGTTAGCAACAGTACGTGTGGAGCTTTGTTCGATTATCTGCTGTCGTAAAAAATAAATTCCGTTTCCAGACTATTTGGAGACATTAGCTTGACATAACTAAGCTCTATTTAACAAGCTCAGCTCAACTTTGTAAATTAGAATAGCCGCCGTTATTTTAAGGATAAATGCGGAACTATGTTATCCTAATATAAAGTGTGTAAATTAAGTCTTGAAACAAATATGTATTTTTTATACCGAAATAGATAGAAATATTCTGTTTGCGGCGTTGATTGTTAAAAAAGGTTCCGTAATTTTACATCAAAAATATTTTTTAACCCCCCCTAACAGGGTAGGGGATGGGGTGACTTATTTTTTTCAAATAGCAACCCCTATTGAGTGACTCCTCATTTTGAAGGGTATGTCAAAAGAAATGCAATGACGAAAATCTGAGGTAGATAATTCATCCCTAGCCTAAATGGCGGGTATTCCAAAATTTGATTTGTGAAAAAGCACCCATTTTGGAATACCCGCCATTTTGGCTAGGGGTGAGATATTCACATCGGGTTTGCGTCATTGTGTTTCTTTTGACAAATCCTTCAAAATGAGGGGTCACCCAATAGGGGTTGCTATTTGAAAAATAAGTTACCCCTACCACCTTCCCTGCTAGGGGGGTAAATTTTTTTTGCTGTAAAAAATTGCGAAACATTTGTTAAGAATCAATGCTACAAACAGAATATTTCTATCTATTTCGGTTTTAAAAATACAGATTTGTTTCAAGAATTAATTTACACACTGTATACACTTCTTATTTAATTTACTACTCGGCCTATGATTTTATTTATGATTTTCTTCTGACTCAGTATGATTGATGTGTTGTTGACTTTGTGGAGCGTCTTCATTATGACGAAAAAATTATATTTCCTTCAAAAAGAGGAATTTTAGGTATTGGACATACAGTATGTGCAAGGTTACGTTGCATTTCCTGCAATTGTTCAAACAATAAAATACCGTTCCCGGAGAACTATGCGTTTCTAGCCTGACAATGTTCATTAGGTAGGTTCCAACATGAATTTGAAATGTCTTTTATCCTAATAGCTTTTATATGATTATTGAAGTGGGAAAGATACTCAATTAAAAAAACCCCCGCCGCAGCAAACCTGCCGACTAAGCGAATTTCCATTTGTCTGAATTTATTTTCAATTAAATCTATTTAAATAACATTAGGTTTAATGAGTACCTAGGTTTGCTGCTACAAGGAAACTAATAAAGTGTATTTTTTTGTAAAAGATTAATAGCTTAGTATAAAATAAATAACTTTGCCAAGTTTGATCAAAATATATCCATAAAAAAGCAAACTACAACATTTTACAATATTCTCCATAAGAATAACATGGGAATTTTAAATTTACAATTTTTTGAATTTTCTCCATGACCAATAACCGTACAAAAACACTTTGATATACTAAATTATTTGTTTTTTAAGCTCTTTAAAAAGGTCTAGAGAGAAATTGGGAAATTTTGTGTTTTGAGGGTCAAAAATTAGAAAAACCATTTTTTACCCCATAAAAGCCCCGTAAAACCCCGTTTCCATGGTCCGATCATGCCGGTTTGCGAACTCATTCAAGTTTATCTCGCCTTACACCTTTAAACCAAATTTCATAAAAATCGGACAAAAATTACTCAAGTTATCGCGTTCACGGACGTATATATATATATATATATATATAAATCTAATAATATATAAATCTATATATATATATATATATATACATATAAAAAAATTTGAACGAATGGTGTTTTTGGCCTCTGAGGACATCAAAATGAAAAAGTAAATCGGTCCCGGGCCTAGGTCTTACCGTGCCACCTACGGTAATAGCTTATTCCCTATAGCGAAATTCGCTAAAATGAAACAATTTTACCGCAGGCAAGCCCGAATCTGTCATCTGTCATTTATATTGCGTTTGCTATTGGCACATAGATTGAACTGTATTTTCAACAAATCTTCCATGTTTAAATGGTTTTATCTCACCTATTTCCTTAAGTTTTCATTTGACGATAATTGAACTGATATAATGTGGTAATAAGTGTTTTTTCACTTTGTAAAAAAACTAAACTTAATCGCGTACACAATCGGTATCACTTATAAACTCAAAACCTAGGTGAACTTTCTCCCCAGCACTAACAAAAAATATTTGCATGTAGTAAACGTGTCAATCTATACCGAACCAGTACAAATATACATATCCAGATATTTGAAACAGTATTCACTGTAAAATATTTAAAGTAAGATTCATATTCCCAATAGGGAAGCTAGCTTTAGAGCTCAGCGTAGACATCATTATCATAAATTTACATTAAAGAGCTTACAGATTCAGTATATTTTTCAAATCTTACCAAATATTTCATCTCTGTTAATCTAAGCTTATATTTATTTACTTGTTGAAGAAGAAAATATTCAATTAAATTCCGTAACCAATTGATATTAATGTGAAAATTCGAAATCGATTGATCAACGATGTTGGAACGTAAAATATCCCATTTACAGGCTAGATTAGGGTTCTGAAATTACAACTCTATATTTGTTATCCTTATAATAATTCTACATACAAACTAATGATGTAGTATTATGTCCTTTAAAACATTATTTTTGGTTGCCCAATGTACAATATTATATGTCCGTCACATCTTCTTGTGTTCTGCAGGGGCAGTGTCTGTTAAGTTGATTTAAAATTATTGTTGGTAGCATTGATAAAACATAAGACACATCATTTAGTTACGAGACAATGCTGTAGTGCATGTTTATACAAGAATTTAGGTCATAACCTGCTCATAAATATGATCACACTGACCTTCTTTAGGCCATAAATTCTATATTACTTGTAAACAAACTCCATCAGGACATTCAAGCTATAACTTTCTCATCGTGAGTTTAATATTTATTCTATTTGTCTATGGTTTAATACAAATGCTGCATGTGATTTATAACGCTATGATGGTCATTAATTATAAGCCAGATTATGTGCTAAAAGTATACCAAGCCGGGCACCTTGATTCGCCATTATTCTTTACCAAATATTTTACGTTTATCTGTTATAATTCATGCAATGGAATAATGCGTTACCTTTTTGGTTTTTCTTGCCTTGAAGTTCTTGTTGGTTTTTTCAAGGCAAGAAAAACCAAAAAGGTAATTGATTAAAACTGTTCTTGAAACTGGGTTATATCAAAAAAAAAAAAGGAATAATGCGATTTTACAGAAAAGATTAGTTAGGGCTATGTGTATGCAGTTTCAAGAACCAGTCCAATTTAGTTGTAGAGGAAAGCGTTTACAGTGTTAATGAAGTTACTATTCGATTTTTAAAAGTAAAAACAGAATATTAATGCAACACAATAGTTTGACTAAAAATGTTTTTACAGCTTAATTTAGTTAGATTTGGTACAGTACGCCTAGTTTCTAAGATATGTATAACAATTCAAACGATTGGTGGTGGTTCGTCACAATGTTGAAAAATAGATACAGCTAGATTGTTACATCATTAATAAATACATGCATTAACTGCGAGTGAAATAAAGTGAGAATAAACATTTTTGTTAACACCATGGACAACTTTAAACATTTCTAATAGGCGAAAATTTGAACACCAAAACACCTCTTAAAGTAGGGTCTAATTACTGTAATTGTCTTTCATCATATGTCTACTTTACTAATCATGAGAAAATAACATTTATAAATGTTCATGTTGCGTTTTAATAAATGTGGGAGCTTTGGTTATTTCAAAGAAAAGCTTTGTTCAATAACAAATCAGTTTAGCAAGTTCTAAAAATATTATAACTACATAGTTAGCATTGCAAGAAAAATGTAATACCATTTAACGAGCGATTAGGGGGAAAATCCCCCTAACTGTTACCGAAAATAATTTGTGACAAAGAACATGTGTTGATAAACGTGTGGACCAACCAAGAAACATCAGTATGGTTGGTCTACATATAGCTTATCACAAATCTAACGAAACAGAATCTCAGGAATTTCTGGAGAAAAAACAGATATAATAAGACCTCTTTCCTAGTGTGCTTTGTAAGGCTGTTTACACGAAGGAATCTGTCATGCTTAAGATTCTCAGTCTACACTGTCACTTTTTAAATACATATCTTACTAGGTTTAATCCACAAAAGTTTGATAAATGTAAGGTTAAGTACATACACTTTTAGCGAACTCTAGAAGCAAACCTAGTTTCTGGTTAAATCTCATGATATTTAAATGAGGAATAAACATATATTGTTTAACGAAATATTTTAGCTAAAATACAATTAGACAAATTGAAAATCGCTTAGTCTGCAGGTTTGATGCAGCGGGTTTATTTTTTTCCAATTCACTTAAACAACTTTCTTTTTACAATAAAAAAAGATGAACTATGGTACGAAGCTTAATTGCGGTGAAGAACTTAATTGTATTTTTGTATAGTTAAAATTAGATTTCCTGTTGTAGTGGTGTTTCTGCAGAGTGTCGTCACAATTCAAGTTGATAAACGCACCACAACTGGAAACTATCGTTTTATACGGGGCATTAACTCTGTGTGGGGATATGTTTAATGTGCATCCAGCTTTCCCAGGGGTCTAGGTAATGCTTATGTTGGTTTTTATATTTTTCCCAGAGTTATATTATAAGCCAACGGATAATTTATTATTTTATAATGTTGGATGATTAAAAGTAAAATTATTTTGTCGAAATCTCGGTCTTTACAAATAATAATACAGTAACAATAATAATACAATAATACAATGACACAGTACAAATAATAATGTAAAATAGTACAGTACAATTATACCTAAACTTCAATATCCAAAATGAAAGGTAACTTTTGACTCCAAACTGATCAATATGGTAAAAAGTTACACAATTTTTAGCATTGAATTTGGGAGGAGGGGGTTAAACTTTAAAAAAATTTTTTGTTGTTTTCATGAATGATTTTTTAAACTATTAGGTTTATCGCAAAATACGTCGTTTACAAAAATTATCTATGGAAAATTTCAAATAAGAATGTCCCTCTTAATAATCTTGCTAAAAATATGGTTACAGGGTTCCAAAGTTTAGAAACTGACATTTTCCCAACATTTTTCAACGCTTTAAAAGTCCTGGGTAGCTGAATAAAAAATAAATAAACATAGAGCTGCAAAACTCATAAAAAAGTCACTAGACATAAAAATAATCTTAAGACATTATTCAGTGATATGCTACCTCCTCAGGAAGGCGGCATCTAGGAAATAGAAGAAAATCTTTAAGGTAAGCATGGATTGATATGGACATCAAATTAATAATGTCTTTGTTAGTCGATTAAAATGCCGCAAACCCGGACTCAAACATACCCTTGAGTAAAAAAATGCAACCGTAGAAAGATTTCTTGAATTTGCAATTTCAAATCAATGAACGGATCCCTTTTTTTACTCAGTTGTCCGATTGCCTAAATGCATGCCTAAATCAATGCTATGCATATATCTATGATTTTCTTCTGACTTTCTTCTGACCAATCAATTTAGTTTTCTTACTTCTAGCGGGGGCCCCAACACTTCTAAGTCACGAAATCGTTCAACGGCTCCATGCCACTTCAACGAGATGCTGCTGCCAAACACAGCCAGAACAATCCTGACGTGTATAGAGCTGCTGTTTCTTAATAAATTGTATTTTGCTCATTTCCTTTTTTCAGCAGATTTTCCTTACAATACTTTTGCTTTTGTTTTACACTTACTCCTCCTAAACGGATATTGAGTTTGAATACTGCAAGTCGTCATCCCATTGACGTGAACCAGATCTACTATTGACTTTGGATACTCAAAGTAGACATTCCATCTACTCGTCAATCATTTCGTGGTTACATATCTCAAATTGTTTGGATAAATAGACTTGTTTTGCTCAATATTGCAAGCAGACAACTGCGTTGTACTCCTAGTTTACTAATTATTATAACGCCAAAGTGCACTAATTACTGCCGAATTAATCAAGTTGAATATTTCGAATCCTAAAGAAGGTTTTGTAAAAAAAAAACTGACTCAAATCTGTTAGAAACTCGAAAAGCCTAGTTGGACGAGCCTCCGCTGTAAGGATTATGCTAAACATTGAAGGGCCTCAGAGATGTTGCAGCGGGATTTATGTCACACAAATACACTAAAATTACCTCAATAGCTTGGAAAGTGAATGTATTATTAACTATAGAGTCATACTTAACTATTCACACGCTCTACTCTACTTATCTATCGACTGTATTAGGCTACATGTTGAAGTTATTATATTAAAATATTGTTATGATTCTAAAATTACTTCTAGGATTGAAATATAATATAAATTACTAAAACATAGATACAGAAAATTCTTTGAACGTTATAAAAAAATCGTTACGGTTCTGTTGCGTTTAGTATTGTCAACCGTGGTTGGGTCAGATTGGTTCAGGTGTTTAAAAGCTACAGCTCTACAATTACCTGATGGAGTGAACATGTACTGTAAATTGGTTTTATCTCCTTATAATGGGATTTATTTGTCCTAGCATTTACTAGAATTTTCACTGGAACAACAAACGATGACGTGTTTACACAGTCAATATTCTCCTGATTATTTTACACGCTTATAACGTAGGCACAGGTACGTGGTTGGTTTCTTTTAATTTTCTAGGCATCATTTAACATTTACTTAAAGAGTATCAATATTATTTCACAGTATATGCTATTCTTGCTTTGATATAACGAATCAGTTTAAAATAAAGTATTTATTTTACAATATTTTATTACTGTAGAATAATTTCACAAATTTCGCAAAGAACAAACGAATACTTCTCTATAATGCTTGGAAAAATTTGGTTTAGTTTCAGTTAGTAAGCTCTCACTTCTAAACTATGAATTGAAAGTATTAAATGTTTTGCTGCGATGTTATTTTAACAGTGTGAGAAGCCGTATTCTCAGAATGGACATTATATTTCTCTTACTTGTTTGTTTATCATATCATTAATTAGGTATGCGGTCTCAGGTCCGCCAATAGAGAAAACTAAATAAATAACCAATAATCTTTTTTCTAAATAAAATTTCAATTTAAAATTAGGCTTTAACATAACAACTTAAGAAAGCTTTTAATGGTCAATACAATACCTACTTCATCATACGAGTACTTAACGTCCATTTACTGTTATTGTTTATCCTTGTAACTCGCCCTTAACTACTAACTAATATTGTGGCTGCATTTTGCTATGTGTATGTTATTAATGGAAACTATTTAAATAAAATAAAATATTCTATATTACAACAATAAATACATGCATTTCCCGTTTCAAATAACTAAAAAAATAGTTTCCCTAATCGTTATTTAGCTTTAACTACTAAAAGTGTGGGTAAGGTAGTATTATTAACTATCGGAGGGATATTAATATTCCTTAGATAACTAATTATGTGACCCAAGCTGCCACTGTTACTATCTTTTTCTGAAAGAGACCGACGAAATTCTACATTTTGGGGTGAATTGAATCACATCTGTCTTCCCTGCCATGTCGGCGCACCTTCTGGAAAATATCCAGACTTGTTTGTGTGCGTTTTCTTATATCATCTACATTTGTTTACCTTATAGTGTGTCGCTTGCTAAGCAAATAAAAATACGTTTTTGTGTAGGATATGGAAAAGAGTTTGTCTTTATTTGAAGTGAGGAGTTACGAAATTAAACACATTATGGAAATTACGTATGACAAATCAAAACAACAATGGGTCATAGTAAAAGGTTCATTTTGTGGATTTTAGGAATTGAGTTGATGAGGAGAGTATCGCATTGCCCAGAGAATCATCATGCAGTTATGGTTGTTGACATATGAGCGAGCAGTTTTAAGTTCAGTTAGGGATTGAACGCATTCGTTAGCCATAGCTATACTTAATTAAAAACAGTTATTTTCTTGTAAAACCTTTTTAGACAAAAGATTTAGTAGGGAAATGTGTAACTTTGTAAAAGTATCAAACAACGGATCCTTGAACAGAAATGGTATGTCCATAAACATAAAAAATTACGTTACTGGCTCAAAAATAAACAAATTCGTTTTTAAATAGAAGGGTCAACATCGTACAAACCAGCTTTTACCGTTGTTAGTCTACGGTTCGGGACATTGACGACAGTTGTTTATGTTTATGAACTATAAACCGTTTCTCTTATAACATCCTAAGTATCAAGTAAAGACAATCACTATGTTACTGATAAACCTAGTGTTCAGCTATTGAGCATTCATTACGACAAAAACAGGAACTAGGTAGGCTAATACAATTTACCTGGGTCGTGGTCTAGTGTAGAGTATCCGAGTTGAAACTATAGCCTATAGTCGTGGTCCACTTCTCTACCTCACTCTCTCGTCTTATTGTAATTGGTTGCAATGCAACTATCCTAGTTACTTTACATAACGTGGTTGAGTGGGCTTGAGGCGATATCGTTGTGGTCTGTCTACCTTCCTACCTCATGTTCTCCTTTACATTACGTCCATCCTCGTCGTGGTACATCCAATTTAACCCTCAGTATGTCTAACTTGAGTCAAATCGTTCCCTACAGAAAAAGTGGTCAGGCTAAGATTTGTTTTAAGCGTTTCCTCGAATGTATTTAATCTTACCAATTACAGTGTGATTTAATTTTATTACCATTGGTAGAGAACATAATCTTTTCTAAATTAATTCTTTAACTAAAATAAAAGCTTGATGTTTAACTAAGCAACCTAATTTTAACATGACAAATTGCTCCTAGTAGTTTATCGAAAATAGGATAATGTTTTACAGAAGCATGCAGTGGTTTTATGTTCAGTTGATATTCATCCTAATCGGTGTACAATTACATGCTCAGTAACTAGGTTCTAAATATTAGTCCTTGTCCAAGCAATCTAAATGCCAATCAGTGTCCGATGGTTGTCAAATCAACCACCTTTTAATGCAGTTGATGTTGCATTATGTTCACGTATCACCGATGTTTTATCCAAGTCAGCTGAAAGTTTACCAAAATTACAACTAGTGTTATTCAGTAACATTTTCGATATCTAGTCGATATGTAGTCTTCAAATTATTTTCTATTTAAAGTATGTATATTAATTTACGAATATACATTTTCCTCAATTGTTTTGTACTTTTTAACGCCTAATAAATCTGTAAACATCCACCCAAAAATAGATGCGGGATAGATGTTGTATAGCATCAAAAACTCTTCAAATATATATATTTATTAACTGCCTTATATATTTCCCTTAAAATAAAAAATAGACTAACATTTATTGCTACAGTAAAATTATTAAAATACCCCCGCCGCAGCAAACCTGCAGACTAAGCGAATTTCCATTTGACTGATTGGATTTACACTGAAATGTCTACTTAAAAATATAACATTTATTCTTGATTTAAATAGAATTAGTTTAACAAGTACTTAGGTTTGCTGCATCAGGGAGGGTACAACTTTTTTTTTGTAAAATGTGAATAGGTAGTGAGAAATAAAAACATTTTCCAAATTTGATCAAAATATGTTCACAAACAAGCAAACTACAACAGTTTACTTATTCTCCATAAGAATAACACGGGAATTTTAAATTTACAATTTTTTTGAATTTTCTCCGTAACTATTAGGCGCATAATAACGCTTCAATATACAAAATTATTTGTTTTTTAAGCTCTACAAAATGGTTTGGAAAGAAATTGCTAAATTATATGTTTTTTGGGTCAAAAATAGGAAAAACCTATTTTTACCCCATAAAACCCCCCGTAAACCCCCGTTCCCATGGTCCGATCATGCTGGATCGCGAACTCGTTCGAATAAACGTACGTTTACACGTTTGTACCAAATTTCATCCAAATCGGATCATTTTTGCTCGAGTTATCGTGCTGACGGACACACATATAAATATATAAATATATATATATATATATGAATTTGAACGGATGGTGTTTTTGGCCTCTAGGGACCTCAAAACGAAAAAAAAAATTGGTCCCGCGTCCAGGTCTTACCATGAGTACTACGGTAATAGCTTATTCCCTATATGGGAAATTCGCTAAAAACTCAGAGCCGATCATAAATTTTAAAACAAATGTTTCTAGTAAATTTAATAGGACTATCCAGTGTGGCCTACTTCGTTGTGGCCCATTCAATAGTACTACAAAAGGGGTACAACATGCATCTGTGGTTAACTCATTTAACATAAAATCATTATATGTATATCGTTATTAAAACCTAACATGGACACACTTAAATCATAAATGTAACATCTAACTGTTATCAAACTGATTAAAACATATTTATATAGATGGCTATTTTGTTTTACTCAAAATGATCAAATAACGTCATTCATATACAGTAATCAAACAGATAAAAAGCTCTAGACCTTTGATGGAGGACTCATTATCATAAATTTACATTTGAGAGGTTAGAAATCCTCTCTTTGTCTCCTCTTAAATAAACCAAGTATTTCATTCTTCTGACTCTCAAGTTCAGCATAATTTACATGTGAAAGTACAACCCTTTATATCATTTCAGTTTATAAACAACGTGTATTTAAATGTTTTAGCGTTATATTGTAATCATATACTCTAATCCGGTTATGTGTAGCAATAATGTAAATAAATACTTGGTAAAATTGTAAGCAAATAAAATATAAAGTAATAAAAGAATTTTCATTACTACGGTATATGCAACAACTAACTGTACAAAAAAATCATTAAGGTGTATTGCTTTATTGTTATGGTGTTAAAGTATGATGTTATGTGTACAACAAAGTTAAAAATAATATTTCGTATCACATAATTTTTGTTCTTTATTATACTTTTAATAATAATATATAAAATAAAAAATTAAATTAACATAAAATAATAATTAATAATATAATAATATAATTTGATTTTACATCAAACCATCTCACCGATTAGAGTTATTCGGCAGTAACACTAATCAGTGAGATGGTTTGATTCTATTAAATATCCGGAGACGTCTGATTCTGACAGTCAAGGCTTGACCGTTTAACAGTTCTTCGTTCTTTTGAAAACCACTCAAACTAACGATTGTTGGATCCGTCTCGTTAAGTCGTTAATAAGAAAGTTTTATCGTTAAGTTAACAATTTAGAGCTTAAAAATAACTTTGTACAGTGGAGATTGATAATAATTTGATAATTTATTTATTCATCCTGCCCCGGATTAGACCGAAGGTCCACTCATCCTTCAGGACAGACTCCACAATTTTACAATGTTTTTCAAATTACAAACTGTTTTGTTTTAACCATTATATATAGTACACACAAATATAACCTATTGTACTACATATATCCTTATTAAAAAAAGTTTACAGTCATCTAAAGTAACAAGTTTAAGTACACATTACTTTCTAAATAATAAAACCCTTAACAGTACATACTTTACAGATTGTTTTGTTCTTAACTAGTACCGATTCAACAGTAACATTTTGACTTTTTTTGTAAAACTATTTTCTGGTTCTAAACTTTTGATCCTATGGTCTAGTCCATTTAATAGCCTTATTGACGTCACAACAAAGGAATTTGTATATGTTTGAGTCCTATGAATGGGAAATTGTAAGATTTCATGTCCAAATCCAGTCTTCCTTTGATGAAAGTGATGCAATGTTCAATGGTATTCGTTTAAATATTCAGGCTTAGAGAATTTAATTATTTTAAGTGCTTGTTGCTCCATGGTTGATGGACGTTATTTAATTATTCTTTTCGTCTACTCAAAATTTATTACGACAGACACTATCATTGCATTATTATGTACACGATGTTAGGTCGTCTCAGCAGCAATATTCGTCATTATTATGTACACGATGTTCGGTCGTCTCAGCAGCAATATTCGTCATTATTATGTACACGATGTTAGATCGTCTCAGCAGCAATATTCGTCATGGAAATTCATTCTATTACGCTGTACAATAACTTAACTCTAACAGTAATTGTTTACCTTTCAATCCATTGACAGATCTGATCTTCAGCGTGCATTTATTTTACTCTAAATTCATAAAAAAAGTCAGACAATCTTATACGTTTCAACTCAAACCAAGAAAATCAAATAAATTCATTGTGCGCAAATCCAATTAAGGTTATAACTCATGTACTATCACCGTCATCACTTGATAACGTTGGCCTAATATCCTGCACACACGAGTATTTGCGATCAAACAATGAAGATCCAATTACAGAACACAATATACAATCTAGTTTGATACACAAGACGAGAGCCTGCAAGCACTCGATCAGAGGGTATTGAATTCCATCATAGATTAAACATACAAAGACATCTTATCTTGTATGAGGATCATGGGAAATAAGAATACCCTCCAAGATTTCTTTTCGTAGATAAGAATAGAAGGAAACATGAGTTGTTTTTTGCAGTTTTATATGTTTTCATATGAAACTTGAAAAGTCACAGTTATTTATTATATTTAGTAACTTGAAATTTCGCCCATCAACGTTTACTTTTATCTAACAAAACAGTTGGGAATGAAGCTTCTGAACACTACATAAACTACTGGATGTTATATACTAGATAACCTAGATGCTTTTACTAGTTTGTTTCGCAAAATTAAGTTTAACGCTACGATCCTTAGTTTCGTAATAATACATTTTTTGGTAGTAAGTTTTTAGCTTTACGGATTCAGATAGAATATTAGAAATGGTATTTCTTTATAGTAAAATGAATGTTACATGCAATTCTTTGATGTTGGAATGTTTTATTCTTTGTAACTTACTGTTACAGATTTCGTTTTGTAAAGTTACATATACTGCTGTTCTAGCCTGTGTGATACCGCTGCCTGATCTGGCTCAGCCAAATTGGTCTTCAGAAATGTCTGAAAACACGTTGTGAATATATACAGTAACCCGGCCTCCTATCAGAATACAGTATAATGTCAACATAAGGGGTTCCAAGGGCTAAAATCATAGATAAATCGTACATCTTATATCTATTGTACGGGTCGGTGTCTGCCTTTTTAACCACTTTTGCCTATATTTTGTCATATTGTTCAAGACAGATCATCATAGGTTCATGAGCTTGTGTTGCTTAGTCTATAGCTACAGTTAGTTATTGAAGTATATGTTTTTATGATTGGTTTAGTCCTTCCATCGTGCGAGGTATGGACTAGCCGAGAATAAAGGGAATTTTCAAAACACATACAGTATATATTCCGAAGATAAATGATGCTTGATATAGTGTAATGATGCTCACTATATGTAAGAATAGTATTAGGCAACACAGAATTCCCTGAATTCCCAGAATTGGTGATGCTTTTACTTGTTTTTCTATATATATAAATCCCAACATATTTTGACTTAAACCATCAAACTATAAAGTTTATATTGTTCATATTACAGGCATGTAACGTGTTAAAACAATCTTGCTTTATCACTTAAAATTATGAAAATGGCTGACTGGCGAGCAATTTAGCTACTAGCTCAAATAAAAGCGAGAAAAGATTTTAATCAATTATGACAAGTTTAGATGGTGTCTATCAAAATAAACTAGGAATGTTAAATTAAATGCTGCGAGTATAATTTATAATTGAGTTGTTGCTAGTTGCTCTTCCCACATAAACCAGGATTTAATAGCACAGAGGTGTTAATATTTTCATCAAAGGATAATAACAATCTGAACATTTGGAAAACTCTGCTGTTATTTTAAATCAAACAAGTGAGTTTGTCTGCGGATTATTGGTGGATTTGTGGGATATTCGGCAACAACATTCGAATATGTGATTGATATTGTGTCGTGTTTTGACAATAGGAGACTTAATGCATCGGACGGTAGTTTATCTTATATTGCAATCCATACAAAAATATTTGTAGTTGATGGAACTATAACGTGTAATTGCTTAACATAATACAAGAGTGAGAAGTTTATTAAGACGTCCAATGTATATTGGATTGATAGCTGTACATAAGATTGATAGCTTTGTAAACTAATCCTCTACTATTTCCACGATCAATAGTCATAAAAAGTATTACAAATATTTGCAAAATCCCAATCCATTTAACCGTATAGATTGTTTGTATACAAGACTATAGAATATATCTGAATTCACGAAACACAAAACAACATTATTGAATATGATGATTGTACACTTAATTAACATGGTGGTGAGTGATTCAGTGGCTCAGTCGGTCCCTCGACTGACTACTAATCCACGCCAATGGTGTCGTGATTTAGAGTCCCAGTTTTGCCTCTAATGCAGGGTGTTTTCACGCAAACCAAATTACAAATACCAAGAGACACTGTTTTAGGACCAAGGAAATTCATAAGTTGGTAATCCTGTATTCTTTACTGCATAGCCAATCATCTCTCATTGTTTCCTACATGGTCTAGTTTTAATGGGAATTACTTGAGAATAAGACTCAATATGATGTTTTCGCAAGCTCCAAGAGTATAGCTCCATTGTAGGTCTACGACGTTTGCCTTTTGCAGATCTGGGCTTCTAACCTTTCTTGGAATGAAACCAATTATTTACTTTTAATGTATTATCCTACAATACATACTCTCCAAATGTTCAGAATGGTTTTAGAGAACGATAATTTACCCAAATCTGTTTGAATGCCGGGAAAGCCCAGTCGGACGAGGCTCCACTATGAGGATTATGCTAAACAGTACAGGTCCTCAGAGCTGCTTCTTCGGGTCTGAGCTAGAAAATATGACATAAATGCTTATACATTACCTCAACAACTCGAATATATAATAAATCAAAGACAACTAATAGAGTCGCACTAAATTATCACATACCACATTAACATTATCCTCATCATTACACGCTCTTACCAATTATAAAAAGAGAAACATACTTTTTAAAAGAATCTCAGCTAAATGGTTCAGCTTTTTAAATAATTTAGGTAACTTCATGGATAAAATATACTACAAATTACTTGAACACATTGAAACAGATTAGTTTATGTACCATAAAATAGTTCGATACAATTCTGTGAACGGTACAGTGTGTTTACCTACAGCGCTACAATTACCTGATGGAGTGAACATGTACTGTTAATTGGTTTCTCTACCCTTGAAATAGAATTTATTAGATGCAGCATTTACAGATTTAGATGTGGTGGTTTTACAGGCTAAACAAACGGTTTATTATACCATATTATCATATACTCGTGAATTCAAAAATTCAAAATGAAGGATCGACAATAGATTTACAAATATTGAACTAAAAAATGTAAACACCTTTGTAGTTATCACAGCTATCTCAGGCCACCGTGGTCAAATAGCTATAATAAAAGATTCTAATTACAACTCTGTTCCACCACCCATTTATAAACACATACCAAAGAATATTATCAGACAAAATTGTATTACAATTCAAAAACAATTTAAAAAAGAAAATTGGCTACCAGTCTTTACATTTGGAAATACATTGGATGAAAAATACGAATCATTCAACTCAATTTTATCAAATCATTTTACAAAATCATTTCCTCTAAAGAAAATCTATCTATGTCATTCGATGGATAAAATTAAATTACCTCCTGAGATAAAAGAACTTAGAAATGATGTTAAAAAACTATATTCAAGGACAAAAAATTTAGATTCTACCCATGCCTTGAGAAGAACATACCGAGGGAAAAAGAAAGAATGCAGAAATTCATTAGAGAGATAAAATCGGCAGACATCAAGAATAAAATAGTTAATTCCAAGAACCCTATGAGAGAATTATGGAAAACTGTCAACGAAAATAGAAAAAATACCAAATCAAAATTACAAACCAATTATGAAATCAGGAATTCAAATGGAAACGAGCTTACTGATGCCGATCATCAAACACCTCGAATCATCGGATTGGAGGAATCTTTTAGCTAAGTGGTTGTTAGTGTATCCTATGAACATGCAGGTCATCAATGGCCGTTTTGCTACTTTTTGTTAAAATAACCTCCCTCTCTCTGTAGACCAGTTATACCTCTTCTACTGTAGACATGGCCTAGTCAAAATTGGCATTGACTATTAATTTTGCAAACTTTGGAGGCAAGGATTTTCTAATCTTAGTAGATATTCGCTCTATAATGGGTTGCACTGTTTTATATGTCGTCCAACACTACATCCTTGAAGACTATTGAACGATTGAGAACGTTTTTGCATATATTTGAGTACAATTAGACAGTAAAATAAAAGCCACACATACCATTCATATGCTTTCCAAAATAATTTTAATGTTTTGACTGACGTAGGTGTTCTTGAGACAGTACATCGGGTTTTATGCTACAGAGCCTTTTGTCTAATTCATCTGATCTGCCTATGTAAAAAGGTTCTTCATGTTTTTTTATTCAAACCAATGGTGGAAAAATTGTCTGACAACACCTAAAAGTACGCAATGCATATAGTCAGGTACCATGCCATCGACAACATCAAAATGTGGTTAAACACTTATGCTAGATTTCCCTTTTATTCTATTGACCTTCCTTTTAGTTGCTTCAACTCTTAAAGCAACTGTTTCCACTCTTCTTTGGAGCGTTTGAAAGTATCAGGTTAAAATGGGTAGACTCTGCTATATCCATGTCCTTTCACAATAATGTCTTCAGGGTGTAAACAATAGCATCAACCATTGAATTGTGTAATATTCTGGAAAAGAGGTCGTGCTACAGAATCACAAATACACATTAGGAGGTGGAAAAAAGAATGTTGATGTGATACTTTCTGAGCTTTATTGTTATACAATATACCTTCTCTTTCAAAATATTCCATCTCCGAAATAAATGGATTCAAAATAAATCTGCCATTTCAGGTTTTCCTTTCCCAAACCATAAGCTACAAACCATGATATTTTTGTTCCTCAAGTTATGTGGCAGCTCATTCAAAGTAATTAATACAGGCCACTTGCTATACTTTGATGATTTAAAGACGGGTACACCATCACAGTTGAAGGTTAAAGATAAATGCAAACCTTGTTGACTTGCATTGGGGGTGTTCATTACCTTTTTATAATTTACACCATCATAATTATCCTCTATATTAGTATCTGACTCTTTAGTACTGATTTTCATGATTTCCTCAATTTTTGAATATAGGTATTCATCCTCAATGATTGCCCTTAGCTGTCCTTTCAGTGGTATGTAAATAAAGTAATTCCCATTAGAGGTATTCGCTTTTACATGCGTAATTTGTCCGCATGAGCAGCAGAATTCAAGACTTAATGTCATCCCTACATAGATTTTACATTTTGAGCACAGGTGGTGGATTTGATAATCATGTTCATACTGCTTCAAAATTTTGTTTTGTAAATAGATAGATTTATTTTTTATGACTCCTTTTAAATAAACATTAATCAATTAATCAAACATTAATCAATTCTGCAACATCTCTTAAAGCTAAATCAGTTAAATTGTGCTTTACTTGTAATGCCAGCAACATTAGCGCATTCCAGATCTTCACTTGGAGATGGATAGTTGTTTAAAGTGTCGTCTGTTTGGATATGTTGCTCGATATGAGGATTTCCAGAACTATCGGAAATGAATGTTGTTGGAGGATCTTCATATAAAAAATAGGCCTACACTATTATCTTCTTCATTTTCAAAATAAATTTCATTTACTGCTGGGCCAAAGAAATTGTCCGAATCCAGAGCCTCAGAGCCTTGAGGAGATAGAGCATCTGTTGGCGTCCCTTCCGACAAATATGGTGTGCTCCAGATAATTATCGTAGATATAATTAGTACGTAGATTTATATTTGCAGATGGAATGTGGTACAGTGCATATGGAGGTTACGCTTTAATATAAAAAGTTATGACAATATTGTAAAACGTAGTTGGTTATACTTTGTACATTCAAATATTAAATAGGTACTTTATTATATTTTACATCATATGTGTTATGGCAATTGGCAATGAAACACAAGTCCTGAACAGAGTTTGAGTTAATAACAACATACCTGGTTGAGATTGAGTATATCTTACTGAGACTGACGGCTGCAGCTAGAAGAACTTCCATCATTTCCGTTCAATGAAGTCTTTGAAGATTCCTTGTGTTTTGATCTAAAATAAAGAAATTTATCGTTATAAGCAACAAAAGTAACTATGTGTGATATTATTTAGTAGGTGAGCAAAGATAAATTATATTGACCGCAGTACAAATTTGTCTTCAAAAGTTTGATTTCCGACTCCATTGTATATCTATTGAGCATGACAGGAGTTATTAAATACAATTTTTAATGGTAAATAAGTGGTTACAAAAATTCTCAAGGGATGGGGATTCGTGCTGGCTGAATCAAAAGATTTCTTTCAACTTATGGAAGGCAATAAGTTAAGATGTAGATTGAATAATAATTTGGAAACAATATTTTAGTAAGATGATTAATTTTTCTTTTCTTTTGTTAATATTTGAAATATGGAGGTGGTTTTAGTCCCAAAATAGATCCTGGAGATTAGTTTGAGCTAATAATAAATGGAATTTTCTCACCGATCTTCTATAATAATAATTTTCTTCTGAATATGAAGGCCTAAATTATTCTTTCTTCAGTTAATTTGGATATTTTGACAACACTTTATTTTATAATTTAAATAGTTAAACAATTTATTTATCACAATTAATAGTGTCTATATGTTTTTCTTGGATGCCTTAACTGCACTCTCTCTGTTCATTGTTGTAAAACATTTTTAAATTGTGGGGTCCACATATTTAAAAACATGGTTGAATTTTGATTGTAATCTTGAACTCAGATGCATGGTATTTAAATTGTAGGGATTGTTTTTGAATAAAATAATTTGGTAAGCCAATGAATAAATTTTGATTATGAATTATAATGTATGTTGAGACAATATGGTTTTACTAATATTAACAATGAACATGAATAATTATTGAAAATATAACAAGATTTAGTTTGGAATTTAATTAGGCCTAATGACTATATTTATAAACATTAGTTTTTGAGTCATTACAGATACTTATATTTTTCACTTGGACCCTTTTGTTGAAGATACAAAAAATGACTCTCTTAGCATTCTTGCTCATATTTAACAACGAAAATCAACCTAATCGATCCATCCAACACAAAATAGACAATTTTCTCTTTACCTATAAAAACACTCCTCATTGTATTACTGGATGCACACCTTCAGAAATGTTTTTGAAAATTAAACCAAGGACCCAATTGAGTCTTCTGAAGCTGAACTTGTCAGCAGATATGAATCGGAATCAAGAAGTAATCAAGAACAGTGCAGATACCCGTAGAGACTCAACACGAACATTTGAAGTAGGTGAAAACATCATTGTTCGCTCGGTGAGGAAGGAAAAAGTGAACTGGTTACCGGGAAAGTGATCAAATGTATAAGTCTCGTAACCTATTTGATTAAGGAAGGAAACCGCACAAGATTTGTTCACGCTGATCACCTAAGGAAGAATCTAACAAAAGAAGAGGAACACGAAGAGTTGTTTTTGCCTGAAATAACGTAACCAGAAATCAGATGCTATCAGGCGGTCCCTAAGGACTCGAAGAGCGTCCGATAAATTAAATCTACAAAAAATGAAGTTCCCTTCCAGGATGATGAGTGATTTGTGTTTTATTTTATATTGGAAGGGAAATGTTTTAAAAGGTGAAGTAACCTAACAAGTGTTTATTTTTTTTAGAAGAATAAGTTTTATTTTTATAAGTCGAAGGAATAACTTTTTTACTTTTTTTTGTAAAGTAAACATAGCAACAATATTAAAATCAATAGGACAGAAGTCAAAGGTCCAATGGTACAAAGGTCAAACCCTGGAGACGAGACGATGAGGACGATGACGCAGTCTCCGTTATACTTCAGGTACGTGCACATCGTGTTTTGCTTACCGAATAATTTCCGTAGGCCAATGTACAATCATTTTAGTTAAAGTATAATAGTTGTAATCATTTTCAACAAATAAATTCAATACTTGATTGGGATTGACATTATTCAATTTTCTACGTTTTCTGCACAGCAAAAGCATTAGTGAACTTAACGATAGTGTTTAACCACAATAGATCTTAACCGCTTTTACCAGCCCCATGTTATTCTTAAATGAAGAATAACCCGATTTGGTTCTCGCTCTTATTTTGGTTACTTGATTTGACTATACATGATAACATTTTTAGTTAAAATTTCTTGAATATTCCATTCTTTATCGACTGTGTCAAGTTTTCTCAACTATATACATTCGAGATTTGATTTGACATGGCTTTTTTTAGCGAATTTCCCTATAGGGAAGTAGCTATTACCGTAGGTCTCATGGTAAGACTTAGGCCCGGGACCGAGGACCGATTTACTTTTTCATTTTAATGTCCCCAGAGGCCAAAAACACCATTCGTTCAAATTTTTATATATGTATATATATATATATATAGATATATATATATATAGATTTATATATATATATATATGTGTCCGTGAACACGATAACTTGAGTAATTTTTATCCGATTTTGATGAAATTTGGTTTGAAGGTGTAAGGCGGGATAAACTTGAATGAGTTCGCGATCCAGCATGATCGGACCATGGGAACAGGGTTTTATAGGGGGTTTTATGGGGTAAATATGGGTTTTTCTCACTTTTTACCCTCAAAACACAAAATTTCCCAATTTTTCTCTAAACCTTCTTAAAGAGCTTAAAAAAACAAACAATTCAGTATATCAAAGTGTTTTTGTACGGTTATTGGTTACGGAGAAAACTAAAAAAATGGTAAATTTAAAATTCCCATGTTATTCTTATGGAGAATATTGTAAAATGTTGAAGTTTGCTTGTTTATGGATATATTTTGATCAAAGTTGGCAAATTTATTTATTTTATAGTAAGCTATCAATATTTTACTAAAAACACACTACTTTATTAGTTTCCTTTTAGCAGCAAACCTAGGTACTCGTTAAACCTAATAATGTTATTTAAATAGATCAATTGAAAATCAATTCGGACAAATGGAAATTCGCTTAGACGGCAGGTTTGCTGCGGCGGGGGTATTTCATGTATCGCTGAAGGGTCATTCCATCAGGGTGATCGTAGATTCAGCGAGAGCACTAAAAAGCTAGGATTATACTAGGACGCTGGCGTCCGAGAGGCCAGCGTCCGGGACGCTAGCGGGGCATTAAATCAAATGGGGGGCGATTATACTATGGATGCTAGGCGTCGGATGCTAAAAAAAAAGCCACCGGACGCTCGAAGCTATTACCGTAGGTGGCATGGTAAGACCGAGGCCTGGGACCGATTTACATTTTCATTTTGATGTCCCCAGAGGCCAAAAACACCATCAGTTCGTATGGATTTAAATATTATATATATATATATGTCAAACGCGATAACTGGAGTAACTTGTCCTATTTTGAAGAAATTTGGTTTTAAGGTGAAGGGGATAAACTTTTAGGGATAAACTTGAATGAGTTCGCGAACCAGCATGAACATACCTTGGGAACGGGGTTTTATGTGCTAAAAAAGGGGGTTTGTCATTTTTGACCCATAAAACTGAAATATTCCCAATTTCTCTCTAGACAATTTTAATGAGCTTAAAAACAAATAATTTAGTATATTTAAGTGTTTTTGTACTGTTATTAGTTATGGAGAAAATTAAAAAAAAGAATATTAAAAATTGCCATGCTATTCTTATAGAAAATGTTGTTAAGTGTTGGAATTTGCTTGTGTATGGATATATTTTGATTACAAGCTATTATACCCGTGCTTTGCAACGGGAAAAAAATGTGACATAGAGAGCTATTAAAGTGGTGCTGATGTGTGTTAAAAAACAGCAACTCTATGATTTAGTTTGAAAATATAAACTGATTTAAAAGTGTAAACCTACTTACTTTCACACCCCTACTTTTAATGCTTCGTGAATGACATGTTTTACCTCAATTCTTAAATTTTTGGTCAAGCCTCCTTACATGTAGCTTACTATATAAATTACAAAATTACAAAATGAAACTTTGAGCAATACTTTACAAAACGTATACAACCTTTCATTAAAACCAAACATAACCCTCCTCAATCTACATAAAGCGTCACCACAAACATATTTTTCGAGAAAATAAACAAACACCAGTTCATTATACTGACCAGCTGTTTCATTAACTAAATTAAATTAAATCATTTAAACTTTGATTGGAAGCATGCCAGGTGTAGCCCTTTGGAAATCAGCCTGTGGGGCAGAGCCCTTAGGATATTCGTCCATATAAATATTTTTCGGCAAATCTACCACTCTAAGCTTCATTTTGATGTGCCATATGCCTATATTTTTATCTGGTAAATGGCCTTAACCGTTTGCATAAAATTTGATTGTATCACTTTAATAATATAATAGATACTTGGCCAATTTGTTTTATACTAAGCTAATAATACAGTATTTTACTAAAAACACACTTTATTAGCCCCCTTAAAACATCAAACCTTGGTACTCGTTAAGCATAATGTTGTTAAAATAGATCTAAACAAAAAGTGACTAAACATTGAAATAAAATGGCAGTCCGAGAGGCTAGCATCCCAACACAAATCGCGTCATTTTTCGGCTCGAGGTGGGACGCTAGCCTCTCGGACGCCAGCGTCCTAGTATAATCCTAGCCTAGTGCGTTGCGAATGCAGCCTGTGCGCTGGCTTGGCAGGTCTTCTGTAATGGTTTCAGTACTGATGCCATCAATGAGATACTCATAACTGGAGATCGTTTGTATGCGAGATCCCGTTATGAGTTTTCCATTGTCAATAGGTACTTGTTTCCTTAGGACCTAGCCAGAAATTTCGATATTTCAGACAAACGTATTACTATCGAGGAAATATCGTATGTCAGTAGCGGGTTGTACTCGAGATGCGAAGCTGGCAACGATGAGGCTGTTAGTTCCTTATCGTCTGTGTTGCGACGAATTCTGTCCGGCGATTCTCTCGACGGTGGATTTCTGTTTACAGGGCAATTGGTGACAGTTTCATTTTTGCGTCGCCAAGAGAAGTTCTACATGTTTGACTCTCATGCCGTAAACGAAAACCGTCATCGAGATAGTGATGCGACAAAAAATAGGGCCAGGCTCTTCGCGTGTGATAGTGTTTCATCGCTAGCCTCCCTTTTACTGTCCAATTCGTCTCACGTGGGTATGAGAGTACAGTATTGAACTTGTTAGGTTTTCTATACCTGCCAATGATCTTGTAGCAGAAATAGCCGACAGTTCATTCAACTCCCAGCCCCCCTGTTCGCAGACTAAAAGAGGACCAGGGAGACCTAATAAATTAAAACGTGGCCGCCCTAAAGTCCTACCAACCACTCGAGATGAGCAATTGAATGACGCTAAAAAACGCTACAGGGAGACTCATCCAGAGAAGAATCGCACTGATGTGCGCACATATTATCAAACGCACCCTGAAATTCACAGGGAGAGGTCAGTTCGTGAGTACGACCGTCGTCACCCTGGAGCCTCAACTGAGAGAAGTCAGATTTTTCGACTGAAACATCCGGTTCTCTCTCAACTCAGGTATTTGCCTCGACCAATTGCTCGGCTCATTGTGAGCGACGGTCCGATGTCTGCTTGGAGTGGGACTTTACTTAACAACATTGATCCTTACAAACTTGAAAAGGCCAGTCTCTGGGTTGACGACATTTAAAGATGTCGTCATTGTCAATTACGGCTCTTCGAGGAAGAGAAGAATAGAAAGCAATGTTGCTGCGGGGAGAGAGCCTTCAATGTTCTCGAACTTCCTCCTTTGCAAGAGCCCTTTTATTCTGATCGCCACTTCCTGGAAAGAGCCCGTGCGTTTAACGATCTGTTTGCTTTCTGCGCGCTCGAAGTGTCAGGCGGGTATCGTCATCCCAGTGGTCTTTCTTTTTTCAAGATCGAGGGAAGAATGTACCACCAGGTCTACAATCTGGACGCCCCAGGACAAAAGTTCACAACTCGTTCCGGGAACGTTCAGTTTGTGAATCGGTCCCGCCTGTATATTGACAATGGCGAAGAGCGCCGTAACACTGCGATGGGTAGATCGCTTGATGCCGAAATCATCGACGGTATTGCTGGTTTTTTTGTCTAGGGAAAATCCTTACATTGAGCATTACCGTCGATTGAGTAACGAGCCTTCCGTTACAGCTCACTTGGCATTTGAAATAACAAGCAGGTCTACTCATGGCCCTGTTCTCGGTGATCGGCAGACAGGCGTTGAAGTGCACGCCGTGCTCAGCAATGATGAAAACGACACTGAGCCCCGGAGACTGACAAATATGGAAATCCGGTTATGACAGACCTACATTTATTGATCTTTTACACCCACTGATGGAACCTTTCCAATATCCCCTACTCTACCCGCAAGGCACTGTGGGATGGCACGTTGGTCGCCTTGATAACAAGGGTGCCAAACTGACTCAATTTAAGTACTCGCGGTGCCTCCTACTTTCTGAACCTCGCTTCTCTCACCTAGGCCGTCTCTCACAAGCTTGGCAGGTTGAGATGTTCGCGAGGTACGAGGAGGAGAAACTGCGTTATATTAAGTTTACGCAGCTGAAGAACACCGATAGTGCCTTTCGGGTGGGGCCGGTTGACGAGATTCGGAATGCACAGCAGGTCTTGAACGACATCGCTCGTGATGAAACCGTCAGAGGCGAGGGTGGGGTGCAGGCAGGAAAAGTCTACCTCCCAAGTTCGTTCACCGGGGGACCCAGGTACATGAAAGTAAAATACGAAGACGCTATGGCATTCGTATCACGCCTGGGTTCCCCCACTTTCTTTTTGACGTTTACGTACAACGCGACTTGGGAGGAAAACAAGAAAGCTTGCCCTTGTGGAGGTACTCGCAGTGACCCTAGCACTGCTTGTAGAGTTTTTAGGATCAAATTTCTGGAACTTCTCCGAGACCTGCGCAGCGGAGCAATGTTTGGACGCTCTGTCTATATCGTCTACGTCATCGAGATGCAAATGAGGGGCCTTCCTCACGCCCATATTGTATTCAAGATTGACGGCGACGGACCAGATCAGGCGTCCGAAATTGACTCCATCATCCGCGCGGATATTCCCTCGGAAGAAGAGGCCGGAGGCCGACTGAGGAAGTTGGTCCTCAAACACATGATCCACGGTCCATGTGGTAATGATCATAGGACTGACTTCCTCTGTTGGGACTCTGCAAAGGGTTACTGCACCAAATACTTCCCCAAGCCCTGCTGTGAAACCACCCACGTCGACGAGAGGGGATTCGTCCAGTACAAGCGAGATTATACCAATCAGGGGACAATTGTTTCAAGAAAGAGAAGCATCAGCGTTCATGATGGCTGGGTTGTGCCGTATAACTCCGCACTTTTATTGAAATACGAGGCCCACATCAATTTGGAGCTGGCGTCTACTCGCCGCGTGATTAAGTACCTCTTCAAATATCTTATGAAGGGAGGATCTCTCCAGAACGTCACAGTTACTCCCTTCAGTAAGCAAGATGATGAGGTACAGCATTACGTGACGAAGAGAATGGTGGGTGCCAGTGACGCGTGCTGGCGCTTATTAAACTTTCCAGTATCAGAATCTGAGCCGGCCGTTGAATGTCTTCCCGTCCATCTGGAGGGCAAGCAGTCCGTCCTGTTTAGACCTGGCCAACTGGCAGAGGCAGCCGCTAGGAACAGCTCCAAACTCACCATCTACTTTGACCGGCATCGTATTTCAACGTTTGACGACGTGACCTATCAGGGTTTCTATGAAACGTTTGTGGTTCATGTCAAGCGCCCAAAAACTGCGGAGATATACGAGCACCCAGACGGCGTCCATATTATCACTGCCCGACAGCGTGGGGAGAAGGTGTGCAGAATGTTTTGGGTCTCTCCGAGCAGGACAGAACAGTACTACCTGCGTATCCTGCTTATGACTGTATCTTGCCGTGGTTATGCCGACCTCCTGTCCCGCGGTGGACCCAACTGCCGCACATTTCAAGGGGTCGCGCGGCATCTCGGCTTGGTGCAAGACGAACAGGAGTACCACTACGCACTGCGCGAGGCCGCCACTTTCATGACTGGCCCAAGACTTCGTTCTTTCTTTGTGATCCTCTGCAACATGGGGGCTCCTGCAGCTCTCCTGTGAGATGCTTTCCGTGATTCCATCTGCGAGGACCACATAGAGCGTAATCCTCTCGATGTTGAACTGCCCTACAAGCTAGGTCTCTTCGAGATTGATCGTAGTCTCCGTCGGCAGGGCTCTTGCGTCGCAGATCACGGCCTCCCCGATGTACACGATGACACGACGGAGTTGGGCAGAGAACTGCTCTTACACGGCGAAAATCAACAGAGAGCGTTTGTGGAGGAGTGGGTGCCAAAGCTCTCTGAAGACCAACACCGTGTATTTGAGTACGTTACCTCCGTTCTCAACGCCCCAGCCAGTGGAACGTCGTCGAAAATCATTTTCCTCGACGGTCCGGGTGGCTACGGAAAGACCACTCTGATTCGTGTCATCCTCGCATACGTGAGAGGTTGTCGTCAGGTTGCACTGGCAGTCGCCAGCTCTGGGATCGCCGCGGGTAACATGCCTGGTGGTACTACAGCACACAGCATGTTCCGGTTGCCGCTCGACTTCGGTGACGGCACCGGCTTTTGGAACATTACCAACGGCTCCCAGCGAGCAGAGCTCATCAGAGCCGCAAGGCTTATTGTCTTTGATGAGGCACCGATGGCACATCGGTTCGTTTTCGAGGTTCTCGACAGATCCCTGCGAGACCTCATGCGTTCCAGTGAGCTATTCGGTGGTAAAATCTTCCTCTGCTGTGGTGACTTCCGCCAGATCGCACCCGTCGTCGTGAATGCTCGAACGCCATCTGACATTGTTTGCGTTTCACTTCGGGCCTCCCATCTCTGGCAGCACTTCAAAATCTTTGCCCTGACCACAGCTCACCGAACTAGTAGTTCCACGGTCTATTCAGATTTCCTTCTCGGGGTAGGCAACGGTACTGTTAGTTCGACAACTTTCTTGGAGGGACGGAACGAACAAAGTCTAATTCCGCTGCTCGGGATTAGACAAGTGACGTCTTTGACTGATTTGGTCGATTCCGTCTTTCCCGCGAACGTCCTACTCGACTCTGATCTGTGTTCGCGACGCACAATCCTCTCGACTCTGATAGTGAACGTCAAGGAGATCAACGACCACATCCTGAACTCCCTTGACGGTCATCTGTACGAGCTGAGGAGCGCCGACACAGTGGACAGAGAGAACGACGATGGCCTGGATGTCGACGTACAACTCCTGAACACGGCTACTGGCAAGGGCGTACCAGACCATGTTCTGCGGCTGAAGATCGGCTCTGTTTGCCTCATTATGAGGAATCTCAACATCGCTGAAGGACTCGTCAACGGCACTAAAGTCATTGTAATCGGCATCTCCAACCGTCTGATTACAGTGAGACTTCCCGGACAGACGCAACCTATCGGAATTCCCCGAATTACGTTTACGTTCGCGTTTGTCGAGGGTTCGCCGTTACGTATTCGTCGACGTCAGTTCCCACTGATGTTGGCCTATTGCATGACCGGACACAAAAGCCAAGGTCAGACAATAGATTCAGTCGGTGTTGATTTATGGACCGATTGCTTCACGCACGGGCAACTGTACGTCTTGCTCAGTAGGGTCAGACATCCCGACCATATTGTCGTTCTCGTCCATCCCGAACGTGTCCGAGATGGAATCGCATACGCAAAGAACATCGTGTATGACGATCTCCTTCTCTAAACCGGACTTGACACCAGCAGTAGGCTAGGGGATCTGCTTCATCAAAACTCCCCGTCGTGACTTGACAACACCGGCAGTTGTACATAGGGGGCCTGCCTTACCAAAAGTCCCCGTTGTTGTACATATTTCCTTTTAGTTATTTTTTTTTTAAATAAGTAGTTTTTTGTGTGTTTAGTATTCTAGTTTGACAATACAATAGGGGGCCTACCTTATAAAAAGTCCCCGTTGTTGTATATATTTTTTTTCTTTTTTTAGTAGTTAGTTTAGTTTAGTTAGTTAGTAGTTTTTGTATATATTTCCTTTAAGTAGTTAGACAGGGAAACAAACACTACTTCATCTATTTTAATAAATATATACATAAATATGTACTATAATCTATTTACTTCATATAATACTTTACTATTATCAACTTGTTAACTTATCAGTCTACATCAATCTACTTATCTTATACAAAAGTTTACTAACTTGTATATTTTTTAAATAATTGCAAATATGGTTCCGACGTTTCCTGGCCTCCTCGTGGTGGAACTGGATATGCCATAAAGTATATGGCTGACCGACAGCGAAACAAACATTACTTAATCTATTTTCATAAATATATACATGAATATCTACTATAGTCTATTTACTTCCTATAATACTTTACTATTATCAACTTATTAACTTATCAATCTAAATCAATCAACTTATCTTATAAAAAATTTTACTAACTTGTACATTTTTAAATAATTGTAAATAGGGTTCCGACGTTTCCTGGCCTCCGATCTACTACAATCTATTTACTTCATATAATACTTTACTATTATCAACTTATGAACTTATCAATCTCCTCTTATATATTCATGAAATCGTTATTACTTTAATGTCGATTTTCACTATAACGAACCCTACTCTCCTTATATTTGCGCTTCGCTTGACGAACAACTCAGTTGTAAAAATTACTTAACTAACATACTCTCTTACCGCAACTTTAAAAATGATTTTTTTTATGAGGTGTTCCTTAAGGTCGAGCTCGAAAACATTGATGGTTTCACTTCTTGCTTTGTTACAACTTAACTGTAATCTACTAATGACGACTAACAGCCCAGCGAACCAAAGTTCAATTTTCTACGTTTTCTGCACAGCAAAAGCATCAGTGAACTTAACGATAGTGTTTAACCACAATAGATCTTATGACGTGTAAAAAAATCACTTCTTTACAATATAACTTTATTTTAACAATTGCAGAGATTAATGTATTTTTTTTATAAAATGACTATATGTTAACATTTCATTTGTTTTTATCCATTATTCACTCCGTCAGACGAAAGAAGTAGTACAAGACACTAATTCTTTCAATAATCAAAGATTTGTCCCCAAAACAATCCGTAGAGTGCTGTGCAATTTGTATAAACCAGTCTTTTATCTGGATGTTAAAGTTTTTCTTATGACGTCTTTCAAATATCACCAAGCAAATTATAGTGTTTTAAACGGTAACACTAATAAGAGACCAATTTACATATCATAAAGGGGTTGTTTGCAGTTGTTTTGAGGATGGTTTTAAGTAAATAGACTTCTCATCCCATTGTAAATTTTGAAGCACGTTTTTCGTGTCTAGTTCATGTACGTGACACATGGGCGCTGTGTCGACGAAACTTTGTTTCTATTATTTTAGGGTTAATTTCTTGATTTGTGCTTTACTGTTTGGTTATATAACTAGAGGACGAGTTATTGTTTATAATTAGATCGTATTATTTGGTTAAACGAGGTTTTAAATGGCTGTAATAACGGGAAACAAATTGTAAACAAAACACGACCTCTACATAAATCGTACAGAACTAACAATAAAACTGTCTTCAGCTGTTGCATAAGGATGAGAAATCTACTAAGGGAGTATGTAAGGGAGTATGTTTTATCTATGGTAAAACCTTTGAAAACATTAGTAATTTTGTTAACGTAACAAATTGACGTTTATTCAACAAACATGTCTTGTGTAACCAGTGAACCGTAAGCGACTTCCGTCAAGTTTAGGTCCAGAGTTGGCAGACCAGCTTTAACTAGTTTAAGACTTAAACTTCGAAACGACCAGAAGTCTGCCTCAGAGTACTTAGTTAGATTGCTTAATATTACTGTTTGAATAATTATAACTACAAATAATAAAGCCTTTAATATCCTTTGCCTTGCAAAATGAAATGTTTATTGTAGAGCGTATTTTACAGTAGCTGGTTTGGAGGACCTTTGCTTTGGCATTTATTTGTAATCGTTATTTCGGGAAATAAATAAAGACATCATTTAGTATCCAACCAATACAAGGCAATCCAATCGGTAACCAAAGGTATTTTTGATGTGAATATTTATTTATGCAATTCTAATACAGTACTTATAAAAAGCAAAAAGTACCGTGAAACTATTTTAGTGAACAAAAGAACTGTGCAATTGATTAGTTAAGCCATGGGTGTAATTACCGGAACTATAGAACCAAATCATGTTTCTTTTATGGACTTTTGCAATATAACTGACACCTAACTCCAACAAGCATCAGTAAAAAAAGTATAAAATGAGTCTTATCTGCTCCGCAGCAACGCACGGCACTCACAATCTTACCGAGGAAGAAAGCCGTTGAAAGTGACGAAAACTTTCGTTGTCCATGATCTTTCAGCATAAGAAAACGGATTTTTTTCCCCACAAGTATATTGGTATCCCTCTTAGGAGTCTTTTCTTGGTAGAATCAGTGTCCTCACTTCTTGGTTGTTATCATGGGCAGGTTAAACGAAGCTAATATGCAAGGACTGGTCACTGCTCCAGATACAGACTTTGAAATGGAGGATTTCAGACGATCTGTCATGTATATATGTTGAGGAAAATCAAATCATCAACCACGTTGACAATGATTGTCACTTTATGTATCTTCCGGTTTAAAAAATGAAACATCTACATCGACCCGGGGTGTAGTTCAGTCTTTAGTTTAAAAAAAATTTCGTACGTTTATTAAAATTCTGGTATGTAAATAAAAAAAAAACTATGGGAGAATATATAAATACCCCCGCCGCAGCAATCCTGCAGACTAAGCTAATTTCCATTTGCCTGATTGGATTTTCACTTTAAATATATAACATTAGGATTAACGAGCACCTAGGTTTGAGATTACAGAAATAATAATGAGAAATAATAAAGAATAATAAGGAAAGAAGAAGGGGGGAATAATAACGTTTTTTTTTTGTAAAAAAATCTAAGTATAAAACAAATAAATTTGCAAGTTTTATCAAAATATCTCCACAAATAAGTAAACTACAACAGTTTACCATAAAATAACATAGGAATTTTACATTTTAATTTTTTTGAATGTTCTCCTTAACCAATAACTGTAACAAAAAACACTTCAATACACAAAATTATTTGTTTTTTAAACTCTTTAAAATGGTCTAGAGAGAAGTTTGGAAAATTAACGATTTGAGGGTCAAAATAAAAAAAAAACTAATTTTTACTCTCCATAAAACCCGTCCCCATGGTCTGATCATGATGATTCGTGAGCTTGTTACACTCTTGTACTAAATTACATAAAAATCGGATGGTTTTTGCAATAGCTAAAGCACTAACGGACTCACGTAAATATATGAATTTGAACGGGTGGTCTATTTGGCCTCTGGGAATCTCAAAACAAAAATAGTAAATCAGTCCTGGGCCCAGGTATTATCATGAGACCTAAGTAATAGTTTATTCCCTATATGGGAATTTTGCTAAAAACTAGGCGTTTAGCTCCCCCTAAAAATGTTTTCTGATTTAAGGCTTACCTATTTAATAGTTGCATTAAATTCAAATATCATGGAAAGCAAGGCGGCCTATTTCACAATCACGTCACAACAATCGAAAAAGGTTTACTTAAACTGAACCAAACTTATATTATTTCACTACAGTTGTAGTACTGTATTGAGTGCAGTGGTCTACTTTCGGGGTGAACACAAGATCAAAAAAATGTTCATACATATTTCATTAACAAAATATACTTCGTATGCTAATAATGAAAATCCTATGGTTCTTTGTTTATATCAAACGTCTGTTTAGTAAACAGCAAACAAAGTGGGATTGAAACACTTTGGACCTACCAAAAATTGACAGAATCATCTCCAAACAACATTTTTCTCGGAAATCTTGGAAACTCGTTCCCTAAGAGATATGAACTTTATTGTTACGTCAGTTGAGCTGTCAAACGTTCTTTACAACGTGACTCATGTAATGATGATTTTGAAATGTAAAAACTGAGAAAAGTATTTATAGTATACAGTGTTGAAATTCATATCCATAAAATATTTTAACTCTAGATATGGGAGGACTAATGCTGTGAAAATGCACGAGGCAAGAAATTGATAAAACCCACTGACATTCCACCCAAACGCATATCTACTGCATCGTTACGACAAGTTAGAAGTAAAATAATAATGGGATGTGTCTTTTGTTTTGACAATTGCTTGCATAATATTGCCTACATATTCTGTCAAATATTTATACTGTTTTGTTCTAAGTATTCTTATATTAATTTTTAATTTTAATGCACTCTAATAATATGTACATAATATGTAACTGATTTCACCACAATCTCCATTTAAATACCATTTCCAATAGTTAAATGTTTTCCTCATAGAGCGCATCAGTATCTTCAAATCCTAATGGTTTCAAGACTAGCTCTCCGATTGGTCACTGATATGTATCACATGACCAACTCCTTCCTTCTGTAGAGGGACTCTTGGGCAAGTCCTGTTGCTATGAGGACTTAACATGCCTTTTCTCCCACATTTTTAAATATCATAAACCCCTATACCAACATAAATATTTACTGCTGGCTTATAACTTATTATAAAGACAATTTAAGTGCCTTTTAACATCGTATAGTGAGAAAAAGTTAACTTATCAACATTATAGCATTTCAGGATTCATCAAAGGGGGCCCCCAGTCTACGCATCAGTTTAAGAAGAAAAAGGTTAGTGTATCCAATTTCAAAATTACTATAATACAGTCCACATTGCTTTCTAATTAATACGAATTCCCCACATTTTTGTCTCATTCTCGTGGTGAACAAATTGAGCAGGAAAATGTGGGATTTTTGCTTTCGAGTTTTCCACAGCTTACATGGACTCCTTGGGAACCACAAAACTGACATAGGATGAGCTCCCACTTAGTATTTCTATTATTAGTTTGTCTACCGGTGGGGCACGCACAATTTTTGCTGTCACATGTTCTGTGCCTTACCAGCAGTTCACCAAACGCGTTGGTCTCCTGCTCCCATGCAGCGTCCTGGGAAGGAACATAGATACCCCCAAATTTCTTCATTGTTTGAACAAATTCCTCTTCATTATTTGAGCGGAGCGAGCGAAGTGAGCGAAGCTCTTTGAGATCGGAACTTATGCAAACTATGTAATCAATTAACTCAATAACGGCTGAACATATTGAATCCAAACTTACCAGGGGTATTTCGACAAATATTTTTGATGTTTCGAAACAAACAAATTTCAATTTGATGATGCCTGTACAATTTAAGACAGAAATAAAATTTGCAATGTTTAACATGAGTCTTATGAGTTGCCATGTTGGTTACGAGATAACAACGTAGATGTAAAGAAAGAATCGTAGCGTATGCGACTCGACATTCTGTACCCACGGGCACCTCAGCTTGCACATGCACATATGGCCTATTTACAAAAGACAGTACAAAAGAAAAGGTGTCCGATGAATACCATTAAGCGTTGATTAACAATACACCGATTCGCATAATTTCTGGCGGCCTTACTGAATTATTCTAAGCAGATTATTTCTTTTAATTGTTGTTATTAGTTTTGTGGTAATATATTAGTCCGGAGTGTGGTAACTGTTTATAACTATTATATTAAGGTATCTGTTATCCTAAAATGCTATGGGAAGGGAGGGAAACAGGTAAGCGACGTAGGAAGTCGTGAAGGAAGCAGTAAAGGTGAGCGGTCCGGAGTGTGGGAACTGTTTATGACGATTAGATTAAGGTATAACTACAATCCTAAAATGCTATGAGAAGGGAGGGAAACATGGTCCGCGACGAAGGAAGTGGTGAAGGAAGTGGTAAAGGTGAGTAGTCCGGAGTGTGGGAACTGTTTATGACGATTAGATTAAGGTATCTACAATTCTAAAATGCTATGGGAAGGGAGGGAAACAGGTCCGCGGCGTAGGAAGTGGTGAAGGAAGTACTAAAGGCGAGTAGTCCGGAGTGTGGGAACTGTTAATGACGATTAGATTAAGGTATCTCAGGTATCTGTTATCCTAAAATGCTTTGGGAAGGGAAGGAAACAGGTCCGTGACGTAGGAAGTCGTGATGGAAGCAGTTAAGGTGAGCGGTCCGGAGTGTGGGAACTGTTTATGACGATTAGATTTAGGTATCCACAATTTTAAAATGCTATGGGAAGGAAGGGAAATAGGTCCGCGGCGTAGGAAGTTGCGAAGGAAGTAGTAAAGGCGAGTAGTCCGGACTGTGGGAACTGTTAACGACGATTAGATTAAGGTATCTACAATCTTAAAATGCTATGGGAAGGGAGGAAAACACGTCCGAAACGTAGGAAGTGGTAAAGGAAGTAGTCAAGGCGAGCAGTCCGGAGTGTGGGAACTGTTTATAAGGATTAGTTTAAGGTATCTGCAATCTTAAAATGCAATGGGAAGGGAGAGAAACAGGTCCGCGACGTAGGAAGAGGTGAAGGAAGTATTAAAGGCGAGCATTGTGGAGTCTGGGAACTGGAAAGCAATTGTAACAGTTCGATTTCTGTATCTGAAATTGAAATACTTAAATGCTATGAGATGGGATGGAAAGATGTCCAAGACATAGGAAGTGGTTAAAGAATTAGTAAATGTAGCATCGCAGAGTGTGGGAACCGTTTGTGGCAGTTAGATTAATGTATCTGTAATACTTAAATACTATGAGAAGGGAAGGAAACAATGACGCAGGAAATGGTGAAGGAAGTAGTAAAGGCTGGCATCGCAGAGTGGGGGAATGATTTTCCCCAAGCAAAGCTCGGTCTCCAGGTACTTAGTTTATAAACAGTAAAAGAGAGTATTCAAATTGAAAACTGTAGAAGCTGTATTTCCGAAGCAGGAATTTAGTATTTTCAAATATTATTAACGGTAGCCTATCCTATATAAATACAGTGATTTGCTGGGCTTGCACACTAAAGTCCAGTTGCGACTACAATAAATAAATAATTACCTAGGATTGTATAGAAGTCCAGTTTAACTAAGTCGTGTAAATAATTGGTTAGGCTTGTACAGTTACGATTTCAATGCGTGTAGGCCTAATGCATAGACTACTAGGCCTTTACAGAAGTTCAGTTAGCTTATTTATTGTAATTAAATATTTAACTAAACTTGTTAACAAGGAAGCCTAGGCCTATTACATAAATGGGAGCTAAACAAACATTAGGATATTGACAAAATAATACTTATCTTTATGCTATTACAAACACACAGTTTTACTATTACTCATATACAAGTAAAAATCTATGACCTAATAGAAACAGCTGTCTGGATTCATATTTCCTTCAACTCTTCCAACCAACCACGAGAATTCAATTGGATTGTTGCTATGGTGACGTCATCATGTATTCAATTTGAATCATGAAAACAAATTAAAGTTATTTGTTTATATCAAAGCTTGCTTACTCCGCTCAATTGGCGGACCTGAGGCCGCATGCCTAGTACAAAGTGGACAGCGGAATTGATACCCAGCATTAAGAGCCGTTTGCTGGATACAGTTCCGATGGAAGCAAGCCTCCTTCCTACAACAAGGAGCATATAGCTTGTCGTCAGATGGTTTCACTTCCTCAAAGCATATAGCACAATTACTGCTTGGGTCGCCAGGGTTCTGTGGGTTCTCTGGCTGATCCTGCTTCAAAATATAATAGCCCTCCATCTGACGACAAGCTATATGCTCCTTGTTGTAGGAAGGAGGCTGGCTTCCATCGGAACTGTATCCAGCAAACGGCTCTTAATGCTGGGTATCAATTCCGCTGTCCACTTTGTAATAATGAAGAGGAATTTGTTCAAACAATGAAGAAATTTGGGGGTATCTATGTTCCTTCCCAGGACGCTGCATGGGAGCAGGAGACCAACGCGTTTGGTGAATTGCTGGTAAGGCACAGAACATGTGACAGCAAAAATTGTGCGTGCCCCACCGGTAGACAAACTAATAATAGAAATACTAAGTGGGAGTTCATTCTATGTCAGTTCTGTGGTTCCCAAGGAGTCCATGTAAGCTGTGGAAAACTCGAAAGCAAAAATCCCACATTTTCCTGCTCAATTTGTTCACCACGAGAATGAGACAAAAATGTGGGGAATTTGTATTAATTAGAAAGCAATGTGGACTGTATTATAGTTATTTTGAAATTGGATACACTAACCTTTTCTTCTTAAACTGATGCGTAGACTGGGGGCCCCCTTTGATGAATCCTGAAATGCTATAATGTTGATAAGTTAACTTTTTCTCACTATATGATGTTAAAAGGCACTTAAATTGTCTTAATAATAAATTATAAGCCAGCAGTAAATATTTATGTTGGTATAGGGGTTTATGATATTTAAAAATGTGGGAGAAAAGGCATGTTAAGTCCTCATAGCAACAGGACTTGCCCAAGAGTCCCACTACTCTACAGAAGGAAGGAGTTGGTCATGTGATACATATCAGTGACCAATCAGAGAGCTAGTCTTGAAACCATTGGGATTTGAAGATACTGATGCACTCTATGAGGAAAACATTTAACTATTGGAAATGGTATTTAAATGGAGATTGTGGTGAAATCAGTTACATATTATGTACATATTATTAGAGTGCATTAAAATTAAAAATTAATATAAGAATACTTAGAACAAAACAGTATATATATTTGACATACCGGCCCCCTTGAACCGATCCGGTTCAACAGAAAAACAAGAACCATGCATGATTGAAATATGAGGAATAAAAATAAGGAAGGGGGTTGGTAGCCAGAGTTACGTTAGGTTAGTTTATAGGAAGGCGGGAAAACTTAACTGCAGGTTGTGTTAAGGTTTTTGTAGACGTCTTGATTTGAACGACTCTTACAGTGCCATCTTGACCAGGAGAGGCTGAGATTATGTCCGGAAGCCTGATCAATACTTAGCTTATCTTACGTAGCTAAAAGACTGAGGTCGCACAAAGTTTGATGGTGAGGTGACAAATTCGCCTTATAAGGAAAACGAACATTTCCTTTTGGTGTTGTTAATAACAGATACTCGTTGTATTACACCTAATTTGTAAGTTGACAATGTAAGCTGATTATATGGAAAACGAAATATACCTTAGGGTGACTGACTAGAGAATTATTGGTATTTCTGTAGTTTGTTAATATCAGATACTCGTTCTTGTATTAAGCCTAATTTGTGAGTAGTTGACAATGTAAACTTATTGTTTATGAGTTACATCTATCAATTGACACGAGTACTGTTCGTTATGTAGCTTAACACAAATATGCAGAATTTACAATCAATGTTGATGGGCCAGCATAAATATCTTCTAGATGGATTTAGATCAGTACTCTTAGCTGCATAAAGTAGACAAAATCATACAGATACTCTTTTACAATGTTACAGAGTGGTTTTTGGTTGTCATTTGTTGAAACGTATTCCATTAGGATCTAATCACACAGTAGGCCATACTGATCCATCTCACAGCTAGAATGGTACTAGATAGACATTTGCATGATCAATAATGTACTAGGAGAAAATCAATCAGTAGTACACGACAGTTCCATCTCACAGCTAGAATATTCAGTAACGCTTGCCAAACTATATGAGACCTGGATAGTGGATAGGTAGTTGTATGAACAATACATTTTTTAATAAGCAAATCAATTAGGATAAAACGACGGTTCTTATCATAACTAGATTAGGCAGTAACGCTTACCAAATTATTGTATGAACAATACATTTATAATGATCAAATCAATCATAGCACGACAGTACATCTCATATCTAAGTAAGTACTGGCAAATATATATGTTGGAGAAATATATGATAAGGGAAAAAGTTGAGAAATTTGTGTTTTAAACGATTTGGTAATGTTAATTTTTATTTTTTTCTGGATATTCAATTTATTCATATTATCCTAAAAACGATTTCTCTGCGAGGTTTTCAATATGCATATTATTCAACTGATACGAACCAATGAGTAGATTTAAAATTGTGTATCACAAACAAAATATTTCTCAGCAAGAAAATCACACAATGGTTCTCTAAAAATCAACTTTAAGACAGTCAGTTACGACCGGAACAAGACATAAAACAAAGGCGCCGGACTAAATCTAATTTGAAAGGACAGTGACAACCCAGAGTGTTTCACAAGCCACATATTTCCCACACGCCCACTACATACAAATTTTATTCACAATAACTAAAGATAAGGTTAACCATTATGTTTCTTAGTACTTTAAGTTTGCTTGGTCAATTGTCATTGTATGAATTAGGGAAATATTAGCAGTACCTGTACTTCACCAGCACAACTATCTTCCTTGGCAATACATTTCTATACTTGTTAAAACTCCAATGGAACAAACTAAGCTTTTTACAATATCTATAAATGTGTATAAGGTTTGGTTTAAGAGCAATAAATCATCAAACCTCCGATTATACAGAGTGACGTGTTGGTATCACCTGGCCATTACTCTTAGTTCTTGAGTCCTTGAAGTACTTCAACGTCAATTACACTTCTTACAACCTTTTCCAGCGAAATGATAATACTTGAATTTTTTATAACAGACTTATTTATTGATGAACGTTAAATATAAGTAAATACAATTTACCACTTGCCATTGAGCTTGCAATTCATGACAATGACTAGAAATGGGTTAACGTTAGATAACAAAAAAATTTTTGAACCGTTCCTTTAAATATCTAAAATACCCCCGCCGCAGCAAACCTGCAGACTAAGCGAATTACAATTTGCCTCGAGTTATCGCGCTAACGGACACATATATAAATATATAAATAAATAAATATATATATATGAATTTGAACGGATGGTGATTTGGCCTCTAGGGACCTCAAAACGAAAAAGGAAATCGGTCCCGGGTCCAGGACTTACCATGAGTACTACGGTAATAGTTTATTCCCTATAGGGGAAATTCGCTGAAAGATGCTTTTATGGATAAAATAACCAAAAACGTGTTAAAACCGACAGTGTAAATGACGTTTACCAATATTTAAATAGTAGGTACGTTTGAATTGTGATTTAATTTTTTTTCTTATTACTAATATTTTATTACAACGTATACAAGATAAAAAACATTTGGGTTACAATTCTTTGTCTTTGAGTGCTGGATTTATTAAATACAGTAGTATGCATAACGTGAACAATTTGTAAATTTTCATTAATAAAAAAATGCATTATTAAATAACTTTATTTAAAACCAAGCCCTCCCCACAAACACACTCACGTAATAAATAATTTAACCCACACTTACAATTAAAATATTAAAAGAGTTGTTGTGTATTCATGATGTAATTGGTACACTATACAGTATAAGGTTTGATCCCATTAATATTTCTATAGTTAAAAGGTTATGTGGTCTATATTTATATATTCCAATTTCAAGGCCAATGGCCCTCTTTGCTAAGGAGAGGTGACCAAAAACGTTACTGGTAAATGTTGACATACATGAAATCAGTGTCAGAAAACTATGACACTTTAGTAGGTATTATAATTACCTTTTTGTATACATACACCGGATGTCCGAAATTCCAGCCTAGATAAGCTAAAATATGAGTAAGCGTATACAAATAAAGTGGTATTTAGTGTTTTAACTGGGGATTTTTAAGAATCGAACAATTTATTTAATCTTTGATTGATCTCCCCTAGAACAGCGCTAAGTTAGACAGTGTTAAAGCCGGCTCGGGTTAATAGTTAGCTCCCGGCTTGTAAACGATTACTGGAGATCACGACAGCTTTGCTGGCTGTGGCTGGATTTGTTAGTTCAGAAACAATACTTGTAATGGAATTACCAACCCACTATGTACTTGGGCTATAAATCGGTAATTATATGATAATAAGAGTCACTAATGTTATTAAATTATAGCTTGTATGGAGAAAAACATGTGTAATTCTTCTTGAATACAACTGAAGTGGATTAAATATTTACTTAATTTATTAGCTTTTAAACGTGTTTGGCATATTTTACCTAAAACAACAACGATTGCCCACTTGAAATGTGGGTATCGATTCAACTCAAAGTTTTTCACAGTCAGTTTTTCTTTTTTTGCTACTGCAACCATTAAATCGTTTAGGGAATCTATAAGAAAATGTTGGGTGTGTCTTTTTGAAAATTTAAGTTATTGATTTTTAAATAGGATTAAGTAATGTCAAAATCCAAGTTAGCAAACCGAGGAGGACTTGTGTAGTTTTTATCACCTGAAAAACTCACAATCTTTGTATTGAAGAAATAAGTTTATACTGTATAGTATATTTCATAACAAGCAAAGTGAGTCATTACATACGAGAGCATATGTTTGAAATGCGAGATTGACCGACCACTTTAAATTTAGTCGAGAATATGTATAGACCACTTGAAATACTAAAGTACGGAAACAATTATTGCGGCAAAAGTGAATGCATTTGTTTACTACTTGGCTATAATCAATTAATCAGTGCAAGGAAGTCCACTTTGCCAGGTAACTGTAGGAAAAGGCTTTTTACTCTCTATGGAGTAAAAAAGATACGCATGTATATTAAAATCGGCTATTTTTGCTGCAGTATGACGAAACAAATAATTAAAACAACGTTAGGGTTGTTCTACATTCAAAATAAAATGAATTCCAAACAAAGAAAGGTATTTACACTCTTCTAAATCATAAACATGATATTTTTTTTATCTGCAATTACTTTTGTTTGCGTTTGAGAAAATGGGTTAAATTGTCATGACTCTGCGCTTTGAATAACAAACAAACTGCTATAAACAATTTACCATCACATTGTAAAATTGGGAAAAAAGTGTTGGTTGGAAACTTTTGAAAAATTAATCTTGTGTCTTGTATAAATAATATGAAATTCCCTGGAACTGTAATTCCACAAGATTCCCCATGAATGTAGAGTGTCATTTATATTCCTAAACCGTCACTCTACACTCTACAGAGGCAACACAGAGGTTAACCATGGTGACGATAAACTTCGTTGTTACATCATTTGTGAAGTAATGAAAGCACGCGTCAGAGGTAACTTTATGAGTTCGTGGAATTTAAACTGAAGGCTTATCTGAAATCGGCGTTATTAAGAACACGCTACTGAAATTAGTTATATCAATTAATTATATACGTATGATTTCATGAGATGAATTTATATTGTAAGTCGATTCACCATTCTGTTAGTATTTCATAATTTTTAGCGATTTGTCAAAATAATTTAAGCAATTGGCCGTGTAACGTATTTTTTTACCGAAATAACTGGATTCAACCAATATCTCTGGCATAGTTATCCCTTATCTGGAAGTTATAACGTATGCCTTTAAGTTAAATCAATAATTTTTTTCACCTTTTTTCGGAATTTTAATGTTAGAAAACTGCAGTCGCTGCAGAATGTTAGAAACGGTATTGGTTCTTATCCCAAAGCACTTTTTTGATGCCACAGGTAAAATAAAAACGTATTTTTTACAATACTATATTTATTTTTAGCAATATCCATTGTCGCGGATTACAATGGTCCATGGTCAGGATTCAATGGGTGTAGGGTGTTTCAATGAAGGGTTATTTCACGTTTCGGTGGTATCCTGTGGTGTTAACAGTGCATCTAGTTTTAAGCCATTGTGATTGTTCCTTATATGTTTTTACAAATTTCACGTATACAGTCAAAACTCTTAACCCTTGTTAATAATAAGGACGCAATTAACCAGCAATTGGTTACAATTAATGGTGATCGTGAAGTGCTGGGACGTGCTATGAAAGAATTTAAGAAAATCATTGAAATCTGAATTATTGAAAGTGGATATCATCTGGAGATTTCCTCCCATAAGTAATTGTAATTAAAAAAAGCCAACTGTGTTTAGTAAGTAGAGTGTTTCTTAATTGGCAAGATTCGAACATTAATGTAATAAATGTTATAATTGACACCACAACAAATGAGTAATGCTTATTTTAAAAGAGACCAGTTTTTCGGTCACCCTGTATACGAAATACTGTGATGCTATAGTTGTTTTTATACAACGCTGTTTTTGCTTATAAACAAGTACGCTACCCTAGCCAGTTTTTTTGCTGCATCTGATTTAATTATTTAGTCTAGTAAAGCCAAACCAGTTTAGAGGAAGGCGAACACTTGTTTAAGTCGTTCAAATAGGAACATCGATGTGCAAATCAAGAATGGTCGTCATTTAAACATACTGTCATACGCTGACTTTATACTATTTTTAAACGTATATGTGTATACGTATGCTTATCTCATATTTACATTTATAGTTTAGCTATTAACATTAGGTCAACACAAGGAAAATATCTGAGGCCGGATGAAGCTGATCCTGGTTGTAAAAAGTCCAAATTTATGACACCCGCAACCAAATTTAGAACCTCCACAGTCTTAAAACTGTCGTCTGCACACAAGAATTGTAGACAGCGGAGCTGAGAAACTGCAAGTTACTGTCGTTTTTGTTTCTTTCAAATGGGTTTTATACAATTTTATGGCACACTATTTGCTATTTGTTTTTACTATCATAAACAGGAACATAACAATTGCAAAAGCACTTCAACTAAACGTTTATTTGAAGCATAGTAAATTAATCCCTCAGCGTATGTTTTATGAGAAAAATTATTATTGCTTCGTTTGGATTGATACATTTTTTACTTACTCAAGCATAAAACTTACGATATTATAATGCTATTATGGAAAGTAAAGTAACTTCTCAAACTAGTATATTTGATTAAATTAAATGCAGTATACGAAGAAGAATTGTAGCAAAAAGGTTCAGTAAAAACTGACATCGGCAACCTGAACAAACTATATAACATAATTGAATTGAATTGATGAATAAACAACAACTTGATTTGATGTAAAAAAAAGGCAGCCTAAGTTTACTTTTATGGATTGTTGGACAACTAAAATACAATGCGTTGCTGTGTTACAAAATATCGGATAAACCATTTACATGTTGGGCAAGTCCGTGAAACTGGCGGTCTGCCAGTATTGTACTTCCTACTAATGTTTGCTTTGGCCCCTGTGTTGTGGATTGTTGGATAACTTTATACAAAGTATCGCTGTGACACAAATTAATAAATGGTTTCTGAATGGTTATAGTGCTCGCCAAAAAGGTTGCCGGATTAATCCTGAGAAAAGTCAGTAGCTTTTTGGAGCTTCAAGACTGGACCCAGCTTTTCCTGTTCATTGGCTTTAAGAAGGTTTTACCCGTCAGCCTGAATATCAATTCAAGATGGCGGATTATATAGATTGTAATAAAGTTCGGGATTGAACATGCCTCTATTGTACAAGCTCTCAACATTCTAAAACAATTTTTTTCCAATCATTGTGTGCCTTTTGTGCTCTTAACTTATCAGAGCTTGCAATTGATGAAACACAGTTTTTAACCATTATTTAGAAGTAAAAATACATGAGAAAAAGACTAATTTACGGGGTTTCAAAATTATTATGTAAATACTTAAAAGAAACAATTACGAAGTTTCAGTTCATCCAGTGCATAATCTGGATCATTGTGAATATTTTACAGTTTATTGCTACTCGATAAACACTTTGATAATGTCAAGAAGTTCTTTTTTGTAGGACCATGTTTAAGCCCCTGTCACACGGAGCTGGTTTTCTCGCCGCTAGTCACTAGCAGCTAGAACCAGCAGAAAACCAGCATCGTGTGACTGATTCTCCAGCTGCTGGAGAGTTTAAACAGTTTAATATTACAAATGCTTGAAGAGTCACCAGCAGGTCATGTGACCACCCAGCTGTATTCTCTAGCGCCATTCCAGCTCCGCCTGACAGTATCAAGCTAGTTCTCGCAATAAGAAAAATGAGTAAATTAATTTAATACATTTAAACTAATCTATAAAAAATTAAATTTCATGTTTAGAAATTTTTTACACATGACAGGAATTCTAGCGCGCTAGAGAAATAGCAACTAAAGCTGCTGGTTATCGCAGCGAGAACTAGCTGCTGGAACCAGCTCCGTGTGACAGGGGCTCATGGTAAACAGCCAGTAAAAAGCTACGCTGATCATCACACTTTATTCTACACTAATCCTTGACTCATATGTGGATACGAGTACATATTCATATACTCGTAAGAATACATATTCATATACATATTCTCATATGTACGTCCCCATATCAATTAGTAATATGGCAATGAAATATAAAAGTTTGGTACGCCAGTGAAACTAGTGTTCTAACAGATTTATCCATCTCACTTATGCTAGCTTTATTCCCAGCGTTATTGATCGTTGGTTAACTCTATACAACGTGTAGCTGGGAAACTACAGAATGGACAAGAAACACATTAGGCAGGTCGGTGAAACTGGCGGCCTGCCAGAGTTTTGTCTTCAAGGACAATTCACCATGACCTCTTCGTTTTTATATGATTCGCATTTACGCTTTTTAATAGTAAATGAAAGTATATTTGAACTTAACGGTAGACTGAACTCTCAATTTCTACTACGGTACTAATTCACAGAAAAATATCGTAAGAAAAAAACAGGAGAATATTTTATTTCTACAGTGGTGTTATATGCATTTAACAAATAAATGAAACATTCTAGTTGTTTTATTAGAATCCACAGGGTATACACCGAACACCCCGTGAGTTTTTACTTTTTATTTACCTCACCGTTCTTTGTGAATGTATTTAGTTGATTAACTCATAACTTTTGCAAGGTATGGCAGTGTGGCTCAGTAATAGAAATACAGCTATGATATTTTTATGATTTTCATTACTCCGCTCAGTTTAAACGAACAAAATCAATTTTTAGTACATACTATAGTGAATATAGCTTGGTCACAGTTTGTAATCATAAGGTGCTACTTTACTTCCTATACACGGTGTTTGAACTATGGATGGTATAAATGTTTTAAATAATAGGAATGAATGACTATTCCTTTTGGGCCACAAATCCTTTACAAATATATTACTATTTCAAATGTTAAACATATTCTATTATTTTTTCTATTAACTGATGTGTTATTAACAAACATCCTTGTTAGTAATAAGACTTTGATATTTCTTAATATAGCCTCCCACTATATTAATTTTTTGCAATTTTTTTGTTCACACGTGCCATCTAATAAATAATATATTCTTGGATTTTACGCATAATAAAAAGTACCTACGGGTTGTAATTATGCATCTAAGTTCTAGAATAACGATATGCACGTCATCAAGTGCTCATAAAACAGTTAAATGTTTCTGCCCGCTTACTTGGTGTAAACGTGATTTTAAAGCTGCTAAGTTTGTAGATGCAGGAACAATACAGGCTAGGCAATGTTAATTACATTGCAGGCATTTATATTTACAGGCCAGGATACTGGAGGATACAGACTTACTGGAGGAAACTATAACTTAGAGGTTTACTATTTCACAACACTGTAAAGGAATTGTGGTGTTGCTAAATAGGAGTAAAATAACAGTATTACTTCCCTTCTCTGTTGCAATAATCAGGAGTTTCGTATTATTGACTGAGAGTTAATTTACAGGTAACAATTATAAAAATTTTAAAGAGTAGCTTTCAATAAAAAGGTAACCAGGAGGCTGTTGAATATGTGGGATTTTTGCTTTCGAGTTGTGCACAGCTTACATGGACTCCTTGGGAACCACAGAACTGACATAGGATGAGCTCCCACTTAGTATTTCTATTATTAGTTTGTCTACCGGTGGGGCACGCACAATTTTTGCTGTCACATGTTCTGTGCCTTACCAGCAGTTCACCAAACGCGTTGGTCTCCTGCTCCCATGCAGCGTCCTGGGAAGGAACATAGATACCCCCAAATTTCTTCATTGTTTGAACAAATTCCTCTTCATTATTACAAAGTGGACAGCGGAATTGATACCCAGCATTAAGAGCCGTTTGCTGGATACAGTTCCGATGGAAGCAAGCCTCCTTCCTACAACAAGGAGCATATAGCTTGTCGTCAGATGGTTTCACTTCCTCAAAGCATATAGCACAATTACTGCTTGGGTCGCCAGGGTTCTGTGGGTTCTCTGGCTGATCCTGCTTCAAAATATAATAGCCCTCACATGAAGTAAGATACAGTACTAATTTAAAAAATGGAACCATATCCACAGTTGGTTCCCATTGGTTCCCAATGAGTCCATGTAAGCTGTGGAAAACTCGAAAGCAAAAATCCCACATTTTCCTGCTCAATTTGTTCACCACGAGAATGAGACAAAAATGTGGGGAATTTGTATTAATTAGAAAGCAATGTGGACTGTATTATAGTAATTTTGAAATTGGATACACTAACCTTTTCTACTTAAACTGATGCGTAGACTGGGGGCCCCCTTTGATGAATCCTGAAATGCTATAATGTTGATAAGTTCACATTTCAAAGGTAGTAAAAATTTTTTAAATTAGTACTGTATCTTACTTCATGTGAGGGCTATTATATTTTGAAGCAGGTTCAGCCAGAGAACCCACAGAACCCTGGCGACCCAAGCAGTAATTGTGCTATATGCTTTGAGGAAGTGAAACCATCTGACGACAAGCTATATGCTCCTTGTTGTAGGAAGGAGGCTGGCTTCCATCGGAACTGTATCCAGCAAACGGCTCTTAATGCTGGGTATCAATTCCGCTGTCCACTTTGTAATAATGAAGAGGAATTTATTCAAACAATGAAGAAATTTGGGGGTATCTATGTTCCTTCCCAGGACGCTGCATGGGAGCAGGAGACCAACGCGTTTGGTGAATTGCTGGTAAGGCACAGAACATGTGACAGCAAAAATTGTGCGTGCCCCACCGGTAGACAAACTAATAATAGAAATACTAAGTGGGAGTTCATTCTATGTCAGTTCTGTGGTTCCCAAGGAGTCCATGTAAGCTGTGGAAAACTCGAAAGCAAAAATCCCACATTTTCCTGCTCAATTTGTTCACCACGAGAATGAGACAAAAATGTGGGGAATGTGTATTAATTAGAAAGCAATGTGGACTGTATTATAGTTATTTTGAAATTGGATACACTAACCTTTTCTTCTTAAACTGATGCGTAGACTGGGGGCCCCCTTTGATGAATCCTGAAATGCTATAATGTTGATAAGTTAACTTTTTCTCACTATATGATGTTAAAAGGCACTTAAATTGTCTTAATAATAAATTATAAGCCAGCAGTAAATATTTATGTTGGTATAGGGGTTCATGATATTTAAAAATGTGGGAGAAAAGGCATGTTAAGTCCTCATAGCAACAGGACTTGCCCAAGAGTCCCACTACTCTACAGAAGGAAGGAGTTGGTCATGTGATACATATCAGTGACCAATCAGAGAGCTAGTCTTGAAACCATTGGGATTTGAAGATACTGATGCACTCTATGAGGAAAACATTTAACTATTGGAAATGGTATTTAAATGGAGATTGTGGTGAAATCAGTTACATATTATGTACATATTATTAGAGTGCATTAAAATTAAAAATTAATATAAGAATACTTAGAACAAAACAGTATATATATTTGACATACCGGCCCCCTTGAACCGATCCGGTTCAACAGAAAAACAAGAACCATGCATGATTGAAATATGAGGAATAAAAATAAGGAAGGGGGTTGGTAGCCAGAGTTACGTTAGGTTAGTTTATAGGAAGGCGGGAAAACTTAACTGCAGGTTGTGTTAAGGTTTTTGTAGACGTCTTGATTTGAACGACTCTTACAGTGCCATCTTGACCAGGAGAGGCTGAGATTATGTCCGGAAGCCTGATCAATACTTAGCTTATCTTACGTAGCTAAAAGACTGAGGTCGCACAAAGTTTGATGGTGAGGTGACAAATTCGCCTTATAAGGAAAACGAACATTTCCTTTTGGTGTTGTTAATAACAGATACTCGTTGTATTACACCTAATTTGTAAGTTGACAATGTAAGCTGATTATATGGAAAACGAAATATACCTTAGGGTGACTGACTAGAGAATTATTGGTATTTCTGTAGTTTGTTAATATCAGATACTCGTTCTTGTATTAAGCCTAATTTGTGAGTAGTTGACAATGTAAACTTATTGTTTATGAGTTACATCTATCAATTGACACGAGTACTGTTCGTTATGTAACTTACCACAAATATGCAGAATTTACAACCAATGTTCAATGGTCAGCATAAATATCTTCTAGATGGATTTAGATCAGTACTCTTAGCTGAATAAAGTAGACAAAATCATACAGATACTCTTTTACAATGTTACAGAGTGGTTTTTGGTTGTCATTTGTTGAAACGTATTCCATTAGGATCTAATCACACAGTAGGCCATACTGATCCATCTCACAGCTAGAATGGTACTAGATAGACATTTGCATGATCAATAATGTACTAGGAGAAAATCAATCAGTAGTACACGACAGTTCCATCTCACAGCTAGAATATTCAGTAACGCTTGCCAAACTATATGAGACCTGGATAGTGGATAGGTAGTTGTATGAACAATACATTTTTTAATAAGCAAATCAATTAGGATAAAACGACGGTTCTTATCATAACTAGATTAGGCAGTAACGCTTACCAAATTATTGTATGAACAATACATTTATAATGATCAAATCAATCATAGCACGACAGTACATCTCATATCTAAGTAAGTACTGGCAAATATATATGTTGGAGAAATATATGATAAGGGAAAAAGTTGAGAAATTTGTGTTTTAAACGATTTGGTAATGTTAATTTTTATTTTTTTCTGGATATTCAATTTATTCATATTATCCTAAAAACGATTTCTCTGCGAGGTTTTCAATATGCATATTATTCAACTGATACGAACCAATGAGTAGATTTAAAATTGTGTATCACAAACAAAATATTTCTCAGCAAGAAAATCACACAATGGTTCTCTAAAAATCAACTTTAAGACAGTCAGTTACGACCGGAACAAGACATAAAACAAAGGCGCCGGACTAAATCTAATTTGAAAGGACAGTGACAACCCAGAGTGTTTCACAAGCCACATATTTCCCACACGCCCACTACATACAAATTTTATTCACAATAACTAAAGATAAGGTTAACCATTATGTTTCTTAGTACTTTAAGTTTGCTTGGTCAATTGTCATTGTATGAATTAGGGAAATATTAGCAGTACCTGTACTTCACCAGCACAACTATCTTCCTTGGCAATACATTTCTATACTTGTTAAAACTCCAATGGAACAAACTAAGCTTTTTACAATATCTATAAATGTGTATAAGGTTTGGTTTAAGAGCAATAAATCATCAAACCTCCGATTATACAGAGTGACGTGTTGGTATCACCTGGCCATTACTCTTAGTTCTTGAGTCCTTGAAGTACTTCAACGTCAATTACACTTCTTACAACCTTTTCCAGCGAAATGATAATACTTGAATTTTTTATAACAGACTTATTTATTGATGAACGTTAAATATAAGTAAATACAATTTACCACTTGCCATTGAGCTTACAATTTATGACAATGTCTAGCAATGGGTTAACGTTAGATGAAAAACTGGTTTGAACTGTTTCTTTAAATATCTAAAATACCCCCGCCGCAGCAAACCAGCAGACAAAGCGAATTTCAATTTCCCTGATTGGATTTACACTAAAATGTCACCTTAAAGATTTCACATTTATTCCCTATTTAAATAACATTAGTTTAACAAGTACTTAGGTTTGCTGCAACTTGGAAGGTAAAAAGTTTTTTTTTTAAATATTCATAGTTTAGTATTAAATGAATGGATTTTCCAAATGTAATCAAAATATGTTCATAAACAAGCAAATTACAACGGTTTACTTATTCTCCATACTGTTAGCATAAGAATTTTAAATTTACAGATTTTGGAATTTTTTCCGTAACCATTAGGCACATAATAACGCTTCAATATACTAAATTATTTGTTTTTTAAGGTCTACAAATTGGTTTGGAAAGAAATTACAAAATTTTAAGTTTTTAGGGTCAAAAATGAGAAACCCCGATTTTTACCCCATATAACCCCCCATAAACCCCTGTTCCCATAGTCCAATCATGCTGGTTCGCGAACTCGTTCGAATAAACGTAGGTTTACACGTTTGTGCCAAATTTAATCAAAATCAGATGATTTTCGCTCAAGTTATCACGCTAACGGACACATATATAAATAAATATATATATATATATATTTATGAATTTGAACTGATAGTGTTTTTGGCCTCTAGGGACCTCAAAACGAAAAAGTTAATCGGCCCCGGGTCTAGGACTTACCATGAGTACTACGGTAATAGCTTATTCCCTATAGGGGAAATTCGCTAAAAGATGTTTTATGGATAAAATGACCAAAAACGTGTTAAAACCCACAGTGTAAATGACGTTTACCATGATTTACATAGTAGGTACGTTTGAAGTGTCATATAAAATTATTTTCTTATTAATTATGTGTTCTTACAACATATACAAGATATAAAACATTTGGGTTACAATTCTTTGTCTTTGGGTGCTGGATATAATTAATATAATATAGTAAGTATGCATAACGTAAAAATTTGTAAATTTTCATTAATAAAAAAATTATTATTAAATAACTTTATTTAAAACCAAGCCCCAAAAACAATTAATGAATACATTTTTTACCCACACTTACATTAAAATATTAAAAGAGTTGTAGTTTGAATGCATGATGTACTTGGTACAGTATATAAGGTTTGATTCCATTGCTATTTCTATACTAAAAGGTTATGTGGTCTATCTATATATATTCCAATTTCAAGGCAAATGACCCTCTTTGCTAAGTTATAAATACTTTTTTCGCATACATACACCGGATGTCCGAAATTCCAGCCTAGATAAGTTAAAATATAAGTAAGCACATATAAATAATTTTTTTTTTTTTACTGGAGATTTTTAAGAATCGAACAATTTATTTAATCTTTGATTGATCTCCCCTAGAGCAGCGCTAAGTTAGACAGTGTTAAAGCCGGCTCGGGTTAATAGTTGGCTACCGACTTGTAAACGATTACTGGAGATCACGACAGCTTTGCTGGCTGTGGCTGGATTTGTTAGTTCAGAAACAATACTTGTAATGAAATTACCAACCCATTATGTACTTGGGCTATACATCGGTAATTAGATGGTAATAAGAGTCACTAATATTCTCAAAATATAGCTTGTATAGAGAAAAAAAATTGTAATTCTTGTTGAATACTACTGAAGTGGATTAAATATTTACTTAATTTATTAGCTTTTAAACGTGTTTGGCATATTTTACCTAAAACAACAACGATTGCCCACTTGAAATGTGGGTATCGATTCAACTCAAAGTTTTTCACAGTCAGTTTTTCTTTTTTTGCTACTGCAACCATTAAATCGTTTAGGGAATCTATAAGAAAATGTTGGGTGTGTCTTTTTGAAAATTTAAGTTATTGATTTTTAAATAGGATTAAGTAATGTCAAAATCCAAGTTAGCAAACCGAGGAGGACTTGTGTAGTTTTTATCACCTGAAAAACTCACAATCTTTGTATTGAAGAAATAAGTTTATACTGTATAGTATATTTCATAACAAGCAAAGTGAGTCATTACATACGAGAGCATATGTTTGAAATGCGAGATTGACCGACCACTTTAAATTTAGTCGAGAATATGTATAGACCACTTGAAATACTAAAGTACGGAAACAATTATTGCGGCAAAAGTGAATGCATTTGTTTACTACTTGGCTATAATCAATTAATCAGTGCAAGGAAGTCCACTTTGCCAGGTAACTGTAGGAAAAGGCTTTTTACTCTCTATAGAGTAAAAAAGATACGCATGTATATTAAAATCGGCTATTTTTGCTGCAGTATGACGAAAAAAATAATTAAAACAACTTTCGGGTTGTTCTACATTCAAAATAAAATGAATTCCAAACAAAGAAAGGTATTTACACTCTTCTAAATCATAAACATGATATTTTTTTTATCTGCAATTACTTTTGTTTGCGTTTGAGAAAATGGGTTACATTGTTATGACTCTGCGCTTTGAATAACAAACAAACTGCTATAAACAATTTACCATCACATTGTAAAATTGGGAAAAAAGTGTTGGTTGGAAACTTTTGAAAAATTAATCTTGTGTCTAATCAAAGGTGTATAAATAATATGAAACTGTAATTCCACAAGATTCCCCATGAATGTAGTGTGTCATTTATATTCCTAAAACGTCACTCTACACTCTACAGAGGCAACACAGAGGTTAACCATGGTGACGATAAACTTTGTTGTTACATCATTTGTGAAGTAACGAAAGCACGCGTCAGAGGTAACTTTATGAGTTCGTGGAATTTAAACTGAAGGCTTATCTGAAATCGGCGTTATTAAGAACACGCTACTGAAATTAGTTATATCAATTAATTATATACGTATGATTTCATGAGATGAATTTATATTGTAAGTCGATTCACCATTCTGTTAGTATTTCATAATTTTTAGCGATTTGTCAAAATAATTTAAGCAATTGGCCGTGTAACGTATTTTTTTACCGAAATAACTGGATTCAACCAATATCTCTGGCATAGTTATCCCTTATCTGGAAGTTATAACGTATGCCTTCGTACTATGCTTAAGTAGCTAAAATTCCATAAAAGTTAAATTAATATATTTTTTTCACTTTTTTTCTGAATTTTAATGTTAGAAAACTGCAGTAGTTGCAGATTGTTAGAAAAGGTTTTGGTTCTTATGACAAAGCACTTTTTTGATGTCACAGGTTGGACAATATCACAAAAACATAATTCAACAAGTTTTAAATGAACCTGAACACAGTGCAAACTTTTTCCTGACTTATTCTTATCCCTGCCCTCTCATTGGTCAATTTTAATGTTAGTGGAGAGGGAAAGACGCTACTTGGTCAGTTCCGCTTGTATCGTCGTACCGGCAACTCCCGTGCTTCACGGTCACAAACTATCAAACCACAATTACCGCAAAAATATATAATTTTACCATTTAAATACAGTAATACTTCGTAAAAGTTGTTTTTTGGTTCTTTTATAAACTTTTTAGACAGTGATTTTATTTTATTTTACCTTTCACTCGAACACGTGCTCGAGATCGTGCACAGACTTGTGACTTTTGTCGAAAAAGCGTGGTTTCTTTTAGTTTTTACGTACAATCTGGTTTGGTTTACAAGTGCAAGTTTAATTTGATATTTTGGAGAAAAGTGTATATGTGTCATCTTGTGCCATTTTTGACTGTACCATCGTCATCGCCCCCCCCCCCACAGAACGTCACTTCAGTTCCCAAAGAAGGCGCCTTCTCCCCCCTGCTGAGTCGACTCTCCTCGCTGATCCCTGGACCACGTTGCTGAGAGGCCCTGTACCAGCAGCCACAACCTCCCAAAGGACCAAAAGTGCAGTAATATTATCAGGTATTGTGCTCCAATCAGAATATTACTTGCACTAATTCATTTATTAAGCAAAAGTTATTATGAACTTTCACGGTGTTGTTTCTTGACGAACTCATTGACATTTGTAAATTCTGAGAAAACCGGCGCATTGCTGTAACCGAGTATTTCGTTGCAGTTAACATTTGCTTTCTAGTTGTCCGAGAATTTACTCAATAACTATAATTAACGAGCGACTAAACTCACGTTCAGGAGTATATTACGGGCACATTATTCACAGGTAAAATAAAAACGTATTTTTACAATACTATATTTTTAGCAATACCCATCGTCACGGATTACAACTGGTCAGGATTCAATGGGTGTAGGGTGTTTCTACGAAGGGTTATTTCACGTTTCGGCGGTATGGTATCCTTAGGTGTTAACAGTGCATCTAGTTTTAAGCGAGTGTGATGTTTCCTTCTATGTTTTTACAAATTTCACGTATACACTCAAAACTCTTAACCCTTGTTAATCATAAGGACTCAATTAACCAGCAATTGGTTTAAATTAATGGTGATCGTGAAGTGCTGGGGTGTGCTACAAAAGAATTTTTGAAAATTATTGAAATCTGAATTATTGAAAGTGGATATCATCTGGAGATTTCCTCCTATAAGTAATGGTAATTAAAAAAGCCAACTGTGTTTAGTAAGTAGAGTGTTTCTTAAATGGCAATATTCGAACATTAATGTAATAAATGTTATAATTGACACCACAACAAATGAGTAATGCTTATTTTAAAAGATACCAGTTTTTCGGTCACCCTGTATACAAAATACTGTGATGTTATAGTTGTTTTTATACAACGCTGTTTTTGCTTATAAACAAGTACGCTACCATATCCAGTTTTTTTGCTGCACCTGATGTAATTATTTAGTCTAGTAAAGCCAAACCAGTTTAGAAGAAGGCGAACACTTGTTTAAGTCGTTCAAATAGGAACATCGATGTGCAAATCAAGAATGGTCGTCATTTAAACACACTTTCATACGCTGACTTTATACTATTTTTAAACGTATATGTGTATACATATGCTTATCTCATATTTACATTTAGTTTAGCTATTAACATTTAAGTTAGGTCAACACAAGGAAAATATCTGAGGCCGGATGAAGCTGATCCTGGTTGTAAAAAGTCCAAATTTATGACACCCGCAACCAAATTTAGAACCTCCACAGTCTTAAAACTGTCGTCTGCACACAAGAATTGTAGACAGCGGAGCTGAGAAACTGCAAGTTACTGTCGTTTTTGTTTCTTTCAAATGGGTTTTATACAATTTTATGGCACACTATTTGCTATTTGTTTTTACTATCATAAACAGGAACATAACAATTGCAAAAGCACTTCAACTAAACGTTTATTTGAATCATAGTGAATTAATCCCTCAGCGTATGTTTTATGAGAAAAATTATTATTGCTTCGTTTGGATTGATAAATTTTTTACTTACTCAAGCATAAAACTTACGATATTATAATGCTATTATGGAAAGTAAAGTAACTTCTCAAACTAGTATATTTGATTAAATTAAATGCAGTATACGAAGAAGAATTGTAGCAAAAAGGTTCAGTAAAAACTGATATCGGCAACCTTGAACAAATTATACAGGGTGAATAAAAAGTCAAGATCCCCCCATCTAATATTTTTCCAAGTAAATATACAGAGATATCCTTTTGGGGGTCGTGCAATCTTAGCAGGAAGTTTCATTTTATGATTTTGAAATTTTTGAGTCTCCCCCAAAAGGGGGGATTTGGGGGGTAACTCAAATATTTTAAATGTAAACCCCCTTCAAATGACACCTCATTTTAAAGTGTTTACAAAAACTTAAAGAATGGTGAAAACTAGAGGTCGCCATCTCTTCTCTGACCAAAATGGTAGCCCGTCAAATGTTGTGGAAAATCAATGGTAAAATTGGTTCGTAATTGTAATATTGGCTACCATTTTGGATAGAGAAGTTGTAGCGAACTCTGGTTTTCACCATTCTTTAAGTTTTTGTAAACACTTCAAAATGAGGTGTCACTTGATGGGGTTTTACATTAAAAAGGTTTTAGTTGCCCACCCAATCCCCCCTTTTGGTGGGACACTCAAAAATATTTTAAACGTAAACCCCCATTTAGTGACACCTCATTTTGAAGTGTTTACAAAAACTTAAAGAATGGTGAAAACCAGAGTTCGCTATCTCTTCTCTATCCAAAATGGTAGCCAATATTACAATTACGAACCAATTTTACCATTGATTTTCCACAACATTTGACGGGCTACCATTTTGGTCAGAGAAGAGATAGCGACCTCTAGTTTTCACCATTCTTTAAGTTTTTGTAAACACTTTAAAATGAGGTGTCACTTGAAGGGGGTTCACATTTAAAATATTTGAGTTACCCCCCAAATCCCCCCTTTTGGGGGAACACTCAAAAATTTCAAAATCATGAAAAGAAACTTCCTGCTAAGATTGCACGACCCCCAAAAGGATATCTCTGTATATTTACTTGGAAAAATATTAGATGGGGGGGGGTCTTGACTTTTTATTCACCCTGTATAACATAATTGAATTGAATTGATGAATAAACAACAACTTGATTTGATGTAAAAAAAAGGCAGCCTAAGTTTACTTTTATGGATTGTTGGACAACTAAAATACAATGCGTTTCTGTGTTACAAAATATCGGATAAACCATTTACATGTTGGGCAAGTCCGTGAAACTGGCGGTCTGCCAGTATTGTACTTCCTACCAATGTTTGCTTTGGCCCCTGTGTTGTGGATTGTTGGATAACTTTATACAAAGTATCGCTGTGACACAAATTAATAAATGGTTTCTGAATGGTTATAGTGCTCGCCAAAAAGGTTGCCGGATTAATCCTGAGAAAAGTCAGTAGCTTTTTGGAGCTTCAAGACTGGACCCAGCTTTTCCTGTTCATTGGCTTTAAGAAGGTTTTACCCGTCAGCCTGAATATCAATTCAAGATGGCGGATTATATAGATTGTAATAAAGTTCGGGATTGAACATGCCTCTATTGTACAAGCTCTCAACATTCTAAAACAATTTTTTTACAATCATTGTGTGCCTTTTGTGCTCTTAACTTATCAGAGCTTGCAATTGATGAAACACAGTTTTTAACCATTATTTAGAAGTAAAAATACATGAGAAAAAGACTAATTTACGGGGTTTCAAAATTATTATGTAAATACTTAAAAGAAACAATTACGAAGTTTCAGTTCATCCAGTGCATAATCTGGATCATTGTGAATATTTTACAGTTTATTGCTACTCGATAAACACTTTGATAATGTCAAGAAGTTCTTTTTTGTAGGACCATGTTTAAGCCCCTGTCACACGGAGCTGGTTTTCTCGCCGCTAGTAACTAGCAGCTAGAACCAGCAGAAAACCAGCATCGTGTGACTGATTCTCCAGCTGCTGGAGAGTTTAAACAGTTTAATATTACAAACGCTTGAAGAGTCACCAGCAGGTCATGTGACCACCCAGCTGTATTCTCTAGCGCCATTCCAGCTCCGTCTGACAGTATCAAGCTAGTTTTCGCAATAAGAAAAATGAATTTAAATTAATTTAATACATTTAAACTAATCTATAAAAATTAAAATTTCATGTTTAGAAATTGTTTACACATGACAGGAATTCTAGCGCGCTGGAGAACTAGCAACTAAAGCTGCTGGTTATCGCAGCGAGAACTAGCTGCTGGAACCAGCTCCGTGTGACAGGGGCTCATGGTAAACAGCCAGTAAAAAGCTACGCTGATCATCACACTTCATTCTACACTAATCCTTGACTCATATGTGGATACGAGTACATATTCATATACTCGTAAGAATACATATTCATATACATATTCTCATATGTACGTCCCCATATCAATTAGTAATATGGCAATGAAATATAAAAGTTTGGTACGCCAGTGAAACTAGTGTTCTAACAGATTTATCCATCTCACTTATGCTAGCTTTATTCCCAGCGTTATTGATCGTTGGTTAACTCTATACAACGTGTAGCTGGGAAACTACAGAATGGACAAGAAACACATTAGGCAGGTCGGTGAAACTGGCGGCCTGCCAGAGTTTTGTCTTCAAGGACAATTCACCATGACCTCTTCGTTTTTATATGATTCGCATTTACGCTTTTTAATAGTAAATGAAAGTATATTTGAACTTAACGGTAGACTGAACTCTCAATTTCTACTACGGTACTAATTCACAGAAAAATATCGTAAGAAAAAAACAGGAGAATATTTTATTTCTACAGTGGTGTTATATGCATTTAACAAATAAATGAAACATTCTAGTTGTTTTATTAGAATCCACAGGGTATACACCGAACACCCCGTGAGTTTTTACTTTTTATTTACCTCACCGTTCTTTGTGAATGTATTTAGTTGATTAACTCATAACTTTTGCAAGGTATGGCAGTGTGGCTCAGTAATAGAAATACAGCTATGATATTTTTATGATTTTCATTACTCCGCTCAGTTTAAACGAACAAAATCAATTTTTAGTATATACTATAGTGAATATAGCTTGGTCACAGTTTGTAATCATAAGGTGCTACTTTACTTCCTATACACGGTGTTTGAACTATGGATGGTATAAATGTTTTAAATAATAGGAATGAATGACTATTCCTTTTGGGCCACAAATCCTTTACAAATATATTACTATTTCAAATGTTAAACATATTCTATTATTTTTTCTATTAACTGATGTGTTATTAACAAACATCCTTGTTAGTAATAAGACTTTGATATTTCTTAATATAGCCTCCCACTATATTAATTTTTTGCAATTTTTTTGTTCACACGTGCCATCTAATAAATAATATATTCTTGGATTTTACGCATAATAAAAAGTACCTACGGGTTGTAATTATGCATCTAAGTTCTAGAATAACGATATGCACGTCATCAAGTGCTCATAAAACAGTTAAATGTTTCTGCCCGCTTACTTGGTGTAAACGTGATTTTAAAGCTGCTAAGTTTGTAGATGCAGGAACAATACAGGCTAGGCAATGTTAATTACATTGCAGGCATTTACATTTACAGGCCAGGATACTGGAGGATACAGACTTACTGGAGGAAACTATAACTTAGAGGTTTACTATTTCACAACACTGTAAAGGAATTGTGGTGTTGCTAAATAGGAGTAAAATAACAGTATGACTTCCCTTCTCTGTTGCAATAATCAGGAGTTTCGTATTATTGACTGAGAGTTAATTTACAGGTAACAATTATAAAAATTTTAAAGAGTAGCTTTCAATAAAAAGGTAACCAGGAGGCTGTTGAATATGTGGGATTTTTGCTTTCGAGTTGTGCACAGCTTACATGGACTTCTTGAGAACCACAGAACTGACAAAGGATGAGCTCCCACTTAGTATTTCTATTATTAGTTTGTCTACCGGTGGGGCACGCACAATTTTTGCTGTCACATGTTCTGTACCTTACCAGCAGTTCACCAAACGCGTTGGTCTCCTGCTCCCATGCAGCGTCCTGGGAAGGAACATAGATACCCCCAAATTTCTTCATTGTTTGAACAAATTCCTCTTCATTATTACAAAGTGGACAGCGGAATTGATACCCAGCATTAAGAGCCGTTTGCTGGATACAGTTCCGATGGAAGCCAGCCTCCTTCCTACAACAAGGAGCATATAGCTTGTCGTCAGATGGTTTCACTTCCTCAAAGCATATAGCACAATTACTGCTTGGGTCGCCAGGGTTCTGTGGGTTCTCTGGCTGAACCTGCTTCAAAATATAATAGCCCTCACATGAAGTAAGATACAGTACTAATTTAAAAAATTTGTACTACCTTTGAAATGTGAACTTATCAACATTATAGCATTTCAGGATTCATCAAAGGGGGCCCCCAGTCTACGCATCAGTTTAAGTAGAAAAGGTTAGTGTATCCAATTTTAAAATTACTATAATACAGTCCACATTGCTTTCTAATTAATACAAATTCCCCACATTTTTGTCTCATTCTCGTGGTGAACAAATTGAGCAGGAAAATGTGGGATTTTTGCTTTCGAGTTTTCCACAGCTTACATGGACTCATTGGGAACCAATGGGAACCAACTGTGGATATGGTTCCATTTTTTAAATTAGTACTGTATCTTACTTCATGTGAGGGCTATTATATTTTGAAGCAGGGTCAGCCAGAGAACCCACAGAACCCTGGCGACCCAAGCAGTAATTGTGCTATATGCTTTGAGGAAGTGAAACCATCTGACGACAAGCTATATGCTCCTTGTTGTAGGAAGGAGGCTTGCTTCCATCGGAACTGTATCCAGCAAACGGCTCTTAATGCTGGGTATCAATTCCGCTGTCCACTTTGTAATAATGAAGAGGAATTTGTTCAAACAATGAAGAAATTTGGGGGTATCTATGTTCCTTCCCAGGACGCTGCATGGGAGCAGGAGACCAACGCGTTTGGTGAACTGCTGGTAAGGCACAGAACATGTGACAGCAAAAATTGTGCGTGCCCCACCGGTAGACAAACTAATAATAGAAATACTAAGTGGGAGCTCATCCTATGTCAGTTCTGTGGTTCCCAAGGAGTCCATGTAAGCTGTGCACAACTCGAAAGCAAAAATCCCACATATTCAACAGCCTCCTGGTTACCTTTTTATTGAAAGCTACTCTTTAAAATTTTTATAATTGTTACCTGTAAATTAACTCTCAGTCAATAATACGAAACTCCTGATTATTGCAACAGAGAAGGGAAGTCATACTGTTATTTTACTCCTATTTAGCAACACCACAATTCCTTTACAGTGTTGTGAAATAGTAAACCTCTAAGTTATAGTTTCCTCCAGTAAGTCTGTATCCTCCAGTATCCTGGCCTGTAAATGTAAATGCCTGCAATGTAATTAACATTGCCTAGCCTGTATTGTTCCTGCATCTACAAACTTAGCAGCTTTAAAATCACGTTTACACCAAGTAAGCGGGCAGAAACATTTAACTGTTTTATGAGCACTTGATGACGTGCATATCGTTATTCTAGAACTTAGATGCATAATTACAACCCGTAGGTACTTTTTATTATGCGTAAAATCCAAGAATATATTATTTATTAGATGGCACGTGTGAACAAAAAAATTGCAAAAAATTAATATAGTGGGAGGCTATATTAAGAAATATCAAAGTCTTATTACTAACAAGGATGTTTGTTAATAACACATCAGTTAATAGAAAAAATAATAGAATATGTTTAACATTTGAAATAGTAATATATTTGTAAAGGATTTGTGGCCCAAAAGGAATAGTCATTCATTCCTATTATTTAAAACATTTATACCATCCATAGTTCAAACACCGTGTATAGGAAGTAAAGTAGCACCTTATGATTACAAACTGTGACCAAGCTATATTCACTATAGTATATACTAAAAATTGATTTTGTTCGTTTAAACTGAGCGGAGTAATGAAAATCATAAAAATATCATAGCTGTATTTCTATTACTGAGCCACACTGCCATACCTTGCAAAAGTTATGAGTTAATCAACTAAATACATTCACAAAGAACGGTGAGGTAAATAAAAAGTAAAAACTCACGGGGTGTTCGGTGTATACCCTGTGGATTCTAATAAAACAACTAGAATGTTTCATTTATTTGTTAAATGCATATAACACCACTGTAGAAATAAAATATTCTCCTGTTTTTTTCTTACGATATTTTTCTGTGAATTAGTACCGTAGTAGAAATTGAGAGTTCAGTCTACCGTTAAGTTCAAATATACTTTCATTTACTATTAAAAAGCGTAAATGCGAATCATATAAAAACGAAGAGGTCATGGTGAATTGTCCTTGAAGACAAAACTCTGGCAGGCCGCCAGTTTCACCGACCTGCCTAATGTGTTTCTTGTCCATTCTGTAGTTTCCCAGCTACACGTTGTATAGAGTTAACCAACGATCAATAACGCTGGGAATAAAGCTAGCATAAGTGAGATGGATAAATCTGTTAGAACACTAGTTTCACTGGCGTACCAAACTTTTATATTTCATTGCCATATTACTAATTGATATGGGGACGTACATATGAGAATATGTATATGAATATGTATTCTTACGAGTATATGAATATGTACTCGTATCCACATATGAGTCAAGGATTAGTGTAGAATAAAGTGTGATGATCAGCGTAGCTTTTTACTGGCTGTTTACCATGAGCCCCTGTCACACGGAGCTGGTTCCAGCAGCTAGTTCTCGCTGCGATAACCAGCAGCTTTAGTTGCTATTTCTCTAGCGCGCTAGAATTCCTGTCATGTGTAAAAAATTTCTAAACATGAAATTTAATTTTTTATAGATTAGTTTAAATGTATTAAATTAATTTACTCATTTTTCTTATTGCGAGAACTAGCTTGATACTGTCAGGCGGAGCTGGAATGGCGCTAGAGAATACAGCTGGGTGGTCACATGACCTGCTGGTGACTCTTCAAGCATTTGTAATATTAAACTGTTTAAACTCTCCAGCAGCTGGAGAATCAGTCACACGATGCTGGTTTTCTGCTGGTTCTAGCTGCTAGTGACTAGCGGCGAGAAAACCAGCTCCGTGTGACAGGGGCTTAAACATGGTCCTACAAAAAAGAACTTCTTGACATTATCAAAGTGTTTATCGAGTAGCAATAAACTGTAAAATATTCACAATGATCCAGATTATGCACTGGATGAACTGAAACTTCGTAATTGTTTCTTTTAAGTATTTACATAATAATTTTGAAACCCCGTAAATTAGTCTTTTTCTCATGTATTTTTACTTCTAAATAATGGTTAAAAACTGTGTTTCATCAATTGCAAGCTCTGATAAGTTAAGAGCACAAAAGGCACACAATGATTGGAAAAAAATTGTTTTAGAATGTTGAGAGCTTGTACAATAGAGGCATGTTCAATCCCGAACTTTATTACAATCTATATAATCCGCCATCTTGAATTGATATTCAGGCTGACGGGTAAAACCTTCTTAAAGCCAATGAACAGGAAAAGCTGGGTCCAGTCTTGAAGCTCCAAAAAGCTACTGACTTTTCTCAGGATTAATCCGGCAACCTTTTTGGCGAGCACTATAACCATTCAGAAACCATTTATTAATTTGTGTCACAGCGATACTTTGTATAAAGTTATCCAACAATCCACAACACAGGGGCCAAAGCAAACATTGGTAGGAAGTACAATACTGGCAGACCGCCAGTTTCACGGACTTGCCCAACATGTAAATGGTTTATCCGATATTTTGTAACACAGAAACGCATTGTATTTAGTTGTCCAACAATCCATAAAAAGGAGCAATAGTAAACTTAGGCTGCCTTTTTTACATCAAATCAAGTTGATGTTTATTCATCAATTCAATTCAATTATGTTATATAGTTTGTTCAGGTTGCCGATGTCAGTTTTTACTGAACCTTTTTGCTACAATTCTTCTTCGTATACTGCATTTAATTTAATCAAATATACTAGTTTGAGAAGTTACTTTACTTTCCATAATAGCATTATAATATCGTAAGTTTTATGCTTGAGTAAGTAAAAAATGTATCAATCCAAACGAAGCAATAATAATTTTTCTCATAAAACATACGCTGAGGGATTAATTTACTATGCTTCAAATAAACGTTTAGTTGAAGTGCTTTTGCAATTGTTATGTTCCTGTTTATGATAGTAAAAACAAATAGCAAATAGTGTGCCATAAAATTGTATAAAACCCATTTGAAAGAAACAAAAACGACAGTAACTTGCAGTTTCTCAGCTCCGCTGTCTACAATTCTTGTGTGCAGACGACAGTTTTAAGACTGTGGAGGTTCTAAATTTGGTTGCGGGTGTCATAAATTTGGACTTTTTACAACCAGGATCAGCTTCATCCGGCCTCAGATATTTTCCTTGTGTTGACCTAACTTAAATGTTAATAGCTAAACTATAAATGTAAATATGAGATAAGCATACGTATACACATATACGTTTAAAAATAGTATAAAGTCAGCGTATGACAGTATGTTTATATGCCGACTATTCTTGATTTGCACATCGATGTTCCTATTTGAACGACTTAAACAAGTGTTCGCCTTCCTCTAAACTGGTTTGGCTTTACTAGACTAAATAATTACATCAGATGCAGCAAAAAAACTGGCTAGGGTAGCGTACTTGTTTATAAGCAAAAACAGCGTTGTATAAAAACAACTATAGCATCACAGTATTTCGTATACAGGGTGACCGAAAAACTGGTCTCTTTTAAAATAAGCATTACTCATTTGTTGTGGTGTCAATTATAACATTTATTACATTAATGTTCGAATCTTGCCAATTAAGAAACACTCTACTTACTAAACACAGTTGGCTTTTTTTAATTACAATTACTTATGGGAGGAAATCTCCAGATGATATCCACTTTCAATAATTCAGATTTCAATGATTTTCTTAAATTCTTTCATAGCACGTCCCAGCACTTCACGATCACCATTAATTGTAACCAATTGCTGGTTAATTGCGTCCTTATTATTAACAAGGGTTAAGAGTTTTGACTGTATACGTGAAATTTGTAAAAACATATAAGGAACAATCACAATGGCTTAAAACTAGATGCACTGTTAACACCACAGGATACCACCGAAACGTGAAATAACCCTTCATTGAAACACCCTACACCCATTGAATCCTGACCATGGACCATTGTAATCCGCGACAATGGATATTGCTAAAAATAAATATAGTATTGTAAAAAATACGTTTTTATTTTACCTGTGGCATCAAAAAAGTGCTTTGGGATAAGAACCAATACCGTTTCTAACATTCTGCAGCGACTGCAGTTTTCTAACATTAAAATTCCGAAAAAAGGTGAAAAAAATTATTGATTTAACTTAAAGGCATACGTTATAACTTCCAGATAAGGGATAACTATGCCAGAGATATTGGTTGAATCCAGTTATTTCGGTAAAAAAATACGTTACACGGCCAATTGCTTAAATTATTTTGACAAATCGCTAAAAATTATGAAATACTAACAGAATGGTGAATCGACTTACAATATAAATTCATCTCATGAAATCATACGTATATAATTAATTGATATAACTAATTTCAGTAGCGTGTTCTTAATAACGCCGATTTCAGATAAGCCTTCAGTTTAAATTCCACGAACTCATAAAGTTACCTCTGACGCGTGCTTTCATTACTTCACAAATGATGTAACAACGAAGTTTATCGTCACCATGGTTAACCTCTGTGTTGCCTCTGTAGAGTGTAGAGTGACGGTTTAGGAATATAAATGACACTCTACATTCATGGGGAATCTTGTGGAATTACAGTTCCAGGGAATTTCATATTATTTATACAAGACACAAGATTAATTTTTCAAAAGTTTCCAACCAACACTTTTTTCCCAATTTTACAATGTGATGGTAAATTGTTTATAGCAGTTTGTTTGTTATTCAAAGCGCAGAGTCATGACAATTTAACCCATTTTCTCAAACGCAAACAAAAGTAATTGCAGATAAAAAAAATATCATGTTTATGATTTAGAAGAGTGTAAATACCTTTCTTTGTTTGGAATTCATTTTATTTTGAATGTAGAACAACCCTAACGTTGTTTTAATTATTTGTTTCGTCATACTGCAGCAAAAATAGCCGATTTTAATATACATGCGTATCTTTTTTACTCCATAGAGAGTAAAAAGCCTTTTCCTACAGTTACCTGGCAAAGTGGACTTCCTTGCACTGATTAATTGATTATAGCCAAGTAGTAAACAAATGCATTCACTTTTGCCGCAATAATTGTTTCCGTACTTTAGTATTTCAAGTGGTCTATACATATTCTCGACTAAATTTAAAGTGGTCGGTCAATCTCGCATTTCAAACATATGCTCTCGTATGTAATGACTCACTTTGCTTGTTATGAAATATACTATACAGTATAAACTTATTTCTTCAATACAAAGATTGTGAGTTTTTCAGGTGATAAAAACTACACAAGTCCTCCTCGGTTTGCTAACTTGGATTTTGACATTACTTAATCCTATTTAAAAATCAATAACTTAAATTTTCAAAAAGACACACCCAACATTTTCTTATAGATTCCCTAAACGATTTAATGGTTGCAGTAGCAAAAAAAGAAAAACTGACTGTGAAAAACTTTGAGTTGAATCGATACCCACATTTCAAGTGGGCAATCGTTGTTGTTTTAGGTAAAATATGCCAAACACGTTTAAAAGCTAATAAATTAAGTAAATATTTAATCCACTTCAGTTGTATTCAAGAAGAATTACACATGTTTTTCTCCATACAAGCTATAATTTAATAACATTAGTGACTCTTATTATCATATAATTACCGATTTATAGCCCAAGTACATAGTGGGTTGGTAATTTCATTACAAGTATTGTTTCTGAACTAACAAATCCAGCCACAGCCAGCAAAGCTGTCGTGATCTCCAGTAATCGTTTACACGTCGGGAGCCAACTATTAACCCAAGCCGGCTTTAACACTGTCTAACTTAGCGCTGTTCTAGGGGAGACCAATCAAAGATTAAATAAATTGTTCGATTCTTAAAAATCCCCAGTTAAAACACTAAATACCACTTTATTTATATACGCTTACTCATATTTTAGCTTATCTAGGCTGGAATTTGTGTATGTATACAAAAAGGTAATTATAATACCTACTCCATACAAGATTAGTACAAATGTACCTATTTGTAATAATCTTCTATTGTATTCTTGATTGGAATTTTATAAACTATCTAACTAGGCCGATTGAAAATATTAAAATTTCATTAAAAGTATTTTTTCTCCTTTGAATAATTTTTATCCTGTAATCATACAAACCATTTTGCAGTATTAATTAATTATTATTATGATAAATGTTCTAAGATAAATTTAGTCCATAGTACAATTTTTGAAATCTTTGAAATTGTGGAAGTTGTTATACTAAAGTAATTTTGCTCCTTTTAATCAATTTTTCTCCTATATTTTCAATTTTGAAGTTATCTATCATTGTACTTGTAAAATTTTATTACAGTGAAGGTATTGTTTTGTTTTTGAAGGCTTCTTTATTTTGAAACAGCAACTTAATATTTTATTCTCATGCTAGTTTTTAGTGGTATAGTGTTATAGTTGTATCAACGGTTGACTGGGCAGGTGACTGGGGCTTGGCCGATGCAATTTTTTAATAACTGTGATGATGACGGCGACGGCGACTTCCATTGTCTTGAGCTACATTCCACAGATCAATACATTAATTTTTTTAATTCTCATTTAAAGAGCCTGAAAATATTTCACAATAACATTAGAAGCTTTTCCAAAAATTTTGATGAGTTTTTAGTTTACTTAGATTCCTTTAATACCAGTCTAGACGTTATAATTTTTTCTGAATGCTGGCTTGGCACAGGAGAGGTGGGGGCGAACATCGACGGGTTTGACACTCACATGACTACGACTCAACGTAACCGCAATGATGGTATCATTGTGTTTACTAACAAATCACTATCAGCGACTGCACGACAAATCACTCTGGGGGACGTTCATGGGTTATCACTGGACTTTGTGTACTGCAACAAGAACTTCAATTTACTAGCAATTTACAGAACATTTGACAGCAATCCAGTACAATTCACTAGTGAACTTGAGACTTACTATCAGAACTTAGATAGAAACAAAATGTGCATTTTTATGGGTGACATGAATTTAAACCTTTTGAGCAAGGATATACTAATTGACCTCTACTTAAACAGTCTACTTGGCTCCGGCCTTGTACAGTGTGTGGACAGACCGACTAGAGTTACACAGGACACTGCATCCTGCATTGATCACATATTTGTACGGTACTGTGACATGACTGCTGTGCGCGCTGCTGTACTGCACACTAGCCTCACCGACCACTATGCCACCGCCCTCACTATACATGACACTGTATACACTCACGCACACACACTCAATATTCACACTGCAACCGGACCTCCTCAAACTTACCTTGATCACACCCTACTCACTCAAAATCTTTCTCAGACCGACTGGGGACCTATCCTAATCTGTCCAGATGTTAATCTGTGCTCCGAACTCTTTTACAAAAACCTTGAATTTTCTATAAAGAATGCAAAAAAAAACAATAACTACAAGATCATCTAGACGTAAGAGAATTAAACCATGGATTACAGACAGTTTGGTCAAATCAATACGTACTAGAGATAAATTAAGTAAATCTGCACGCCGTCAACCATTTAATGATAATCTACAAACTTATTACCGGAATTATAGACAAAACCTGGGCAGTCTATTAAAGAGAGCCAAAAGAGACTTTTACAGGGAAAGACTCAACCAGCACAGTCAAAATCCCAAATTATTTTGGGGATTGATCAATGATCTTGCTGGCAGATCAAGTAAGAAAAACTCATTTCCAATTGAAAAGTTCATTCCTAACACGTCTGATCATACGCAAGCTACAAAACATGTGATTGCAAATGATTTTAACAACTTCTTTGCTTCTGTTGGAGAAAATTTAGCAAATCAGATAGATGCGGGCGGGACCCCGGTGGTTGTTGACTCTGACTACAGACTGGACTCTACTTTTACATTGAAAACTGTTTCTTCACAAGACGTACTACGACATATCTATGGGCTGCGTGGTGGCTCAGCTCCCGGTCTGGACGAGGTCTCGGCTGATTTACTCAAACAAAACGCACTCTTCATTTACATTCCTCTGCTACACATAATCAATCTATCTCTACTGACTGGTATATTCCCGGCTCAATTTAAGACAGCAAAAGTTATTCCTTTATTCAAATCAGGTGACCCAAAAGATAAAAACAACTTCAGGCCAATCTCATTGTTAAGCGTATTTTCCAAGGTTTTGGAGCGTATTGTTAAGGAACAGCTAGTGGAGTACCTTCAAAGTAACAATATACTATCTAATTCACAATTTGGGTTCAGAAAAGATAAAAACATCTCTGATGCACTATTTGAAGTTTGTAAATCTATAAATAATTCAATGATTAATAACAATCGATCTATGTTAATGTTTTTGGATCTAAAAAAAGCATTCGACTCAATTGACAGAAATTTATTGCTAACAAAATTGGAACAGATCGGTGTCAGAGGCACTGCTCTCACATGGTTCAAAAACTATTTATCTGACAGACATCAAGTGGTTTCCATCTGTGGTGTGAATAGTGATGCAAATTCAATTGAGTATGGGGTTATTCAGGGAAGTACTCTGGGGCCTATACTTTTTCTAATTTATTTAAACAACATTTCTAAACTCAACCTAAATGGTGAACTGTTTTTATTTGCTGACGACACTTTAGTTTTAATAAAAGGTTGTTCATGGGAGGATGTTAGGTCCAAAGCTCTTGGTGATCTCACAATTCTAAAGAAATGGTTAGATCAAAATGTGCTCTCACTTAATGTAACCAAGACAAAATTCCTTCCCATATCACTCAGTATCAGCACTGATTATAATCTAGACAATTTGAAGATTCATTGTTGCGGCAACCATAACAGCTTATCTTGTAATTGTGAGTACATTGAAAGAGTAGATTATTATAAATATTTGGGTGTTTATTTTGACTACCGAATGAAATGGACAGAGCATGTGGATTTCTTGAAGAAAAAGATTCGTAAATATATCTATGCTTTTAACCAATTGAGTGAAATTTTAGATGAGGATGACGTAAAGCGAGCTTATTTCGCTTATGTGTAATCTTTGATTTCTTTTGGAATTATTTGCTGGGGAGCATGCTATCACACCACCTTGGAACCCTTGAATGTAATTCAAAGATCAATTTTGAAAGCTGCTTTTAGAAAAAATAAAAGGTACTCCACTGATGCTCTATTCCGTGAGACGGGAATACTACCGGTCAGACATCTTTTCATCCAGTTCCTTCTTAATCACACATTCAAAAACTCAAACACGATTCTTACAGCAGTCACACATCAGCACTTCACAAGATACTCCCACAATGTTAGAATATCTGTTCCTCAGCTACATAAATCAGTTCTAACTACCAACTGCTTTTATGTTTCTCAGATCCTCTGTCGAAATTTAATTCAAAAATATGATATTCAACACGTTTTTAGTTTACCCTCATTACAGAAATTCAAGAGTCATATTCTTGTTTTACTGCACTCCATTACCAAAGAAGAGGCCGAGACTTTGATTAGACCAAACCATACTTGACTCTGACTAAAAATCCTTGACCCTTTGACCCCCCCCCCACCCTCCAAATGTCTTTTTTTATTGAACTGGCTTTGGTTGTCGTCGCCGACATTCTCAACCACATTTCAGTTTTTATTTTAAACAATTAAGAAAAAAATCTCTCATATTCAGTTTTTGCCCTTAATTTCGCAGACTGATAACAACCAGGCCTACGCACAGGCACCTGCCCATGTAGGCCTATCCCATAAGTATGACAGATTCATTAACAATTAATTATAATTGTACTACTATAGTTATCTTGCTCTCTGTTTTTATTTATCTGTATCTTTCTGTATATATTGGGATAAATAAACGTATTTCATTCATTCATACTAAAGTGTCATAGTTTTCTGACACTGATTTCATGTATGTCAACATTTACCAGTAACGTTTTTGGTCGCCTCTCCTTAGCAAAGAGGGCCATTGGCCTTGAAATTGGAATATATAAATATAGACCACATAACCTTTTAACTATAGAAATATTAATGGGATCAAACCTTATACTGTATAGTGTACCAATTACATCATGAATACACAACAACTCTTTTAATATTTTAATTGTAAGTGTGGGTTAAATTATTTATTACGTGAGTGTGTTTGTGGGGAGGGCTTGGTTTTAAATAAAGTTATTTAATAATGCATTTTTTTATTAATGAAAATTTACAAATTGTTCACGTTATGCATACTACTGTATTTAATAAATCCAGCACTCAAAGACAAAGAATTGTAACCCAAATGTTTTTTATCTTGTATACGTTGTAAAAAAATATTAGTAATAAGAAAAAAAATTAAATCACAATTCAAACGTACCTACTATTTAAATATTGGTAAACGTCATTTACACTGTCGGTTTTAACACGTTTTTGGTTATTTTATCCATAAAAGCATCTTTCAGCGAATTTCCCCTATAGGGAATAAACTATTACCGTAGTACTCATGGTAAGTCCTGGACCCGGGACCGATTTCCTTTTTCGTTTTGAGGTCCCTAGAGGCCAAATCACCATCCGTTCAAATTCATATATATATATATTTATTTATTTATTTATATATTTATTTATTTATTTATATATTTATATATGTGTCCGTTAGCGCGATAACTCGAGGCAAATTGTAATTCGCTTAGTCTGCAGGTTTGCTGCGGCGGGGGTATTTTAGATATTTAAAGGAACGGTTCAAAAATTTTTTTGTTATCTAACGTTAACCCATTTCTAGACATTGTCATGAATTGCAAGCTCAATGGCAAGTGGTAAATTGTATTTACTTATATTTAACGTTCATGAATAAATAAGTCTGTTATAAAAAATCAAGAATTCAAGTATTATCATTTCGCTGGAAAAGGTTGTAAGAAGTGTAATTGACGTTGAAGTACTTCAAGGACTCAAGAACTAAGAGTAATGGCCAGGTGATATCAACACGTCACTCCGTATAATCGGAGGTTTGATGATTTATTGCTCTTAAACAAAACCTTATACACATTTATAGATATTGTAAAAAGCTTAGTTTGTTCCATTGGAGTTTTAACAAGTATAGAAATTTATTGCCAATGACAATAGTTTTGCTGGTGAAGTACAGGTACTTCTAATATTTCCCTTATTCATACAATAACAATCGACCAAGAAAACTTCTATTACGAAGAAACATAATGGTTAACCTTATCTTTATTTATTGTGAATAACATTTGTATGTAGTGGGCGTGTGGGAAATATGTGGCTTGTGAAACACTCTGAGTCGTCACTGTCCTTTCAAATTAGATTAAGTCTTCCGGCGCTTTTATGTCTTGTTCCGGTCGTAACTGACTGTCTTAAAGTTGATTTTTAGAGAACCATTGTGTGATTTTCTTGCAGAAAAATATTATATTTTTGGTTCGTATCAGTTGAATAATATGCATATCTAAAACCTCGCAGATAAATCGTTTTTATGATAATATGAATAAATTGAATATCTAGAAAAAATAAAAACAAAAATTACCAAATCGTTTAAAAAACAAATTTGTCAACTTTTTCCCCCCTTATTCTATATTTTCCAACTTATATATTTGCCAAGACTAACTTAGCTACAATATGGACTGCCGTGCAATGATTGATTTGATCATTATAAATGTATTGTTCATACAACTGACTATATAGGTCCCATATAGTTTGGTAAGCGTTAATGAATATTCTAGCTGTGAGATGGAACTGTCGTGTACTACTGATTGATTTTCTCCTAGTACATTATTGATCATGCAAATGTCTATCTAGTACCATTCTAGCTGTGAGATGGATCAGTATGGATCTGTTTGATTAGATCCTAATGGAATACGTTTCAACAAATGACAACCCAAAACCACTCTGCAACATTGTAAAAGAGTATCTGTATGAAAGTCTACTTTATGCAGCTAAGAGTACTGATCTAAATCCATCTAGAAGATATTTATGCTGACCATTAAACATTGATTGTAAATTCTGCATATGGTAAGCTACATAACGAACAGTAGTACTTGTGTTAATTGATAGATGTACCTAACTAATAAACAATAAGTTTACATTGTTAACTACACACAAATTAGGTTTAATACAAGAACGAGTATCTGATATTAACAAACTACAGAAATACCAATAATTCTCTAGTCAGTCACCCTAAGGTATAGTTCGTTCTCCGTATCAGCTTACATTGTCCACTTACAAATTAGGTATATTACAAGAACGAGTATCTGTCATTAACAAACTACAGTAAATACTACATCTATTCAGTAACCCTAAGGTATAGTTTGTTTTCCCTATAGGGGGAATTTGTTACCTCACCATCAAACTTTGTGCGACCTCAGTCTCTTAGCTAGGTAAGATAAGCTAAGTATTGATCAGGCTTCTGTACATAGCTACTGTTTTACAAGCAACATACTTCGGCAAAATAATTATAGCATTCTGCTTTCCATTTACCTTAAGAATTTATTCGGTTTGGAATATTTAAAGAACTGATATTCTGACTCAGGTAGATGGCTCAAAATTCCTTGACGGTCTGATTCTTACAGATAAAAATAAAAGCATGCAATCTCCTAAAATTATCTCTTAAACTTTGATCCTTCTGGTATACAAGACGATGTTCTGACTTTCCCAGTCCTACAGGACCCATTACAACCATTTTTACATACTGGGTAACGTAAACCATTCTACTTCTGTATACGTCACATATGTCTATAAAACAAATAAGGTTTTCTTTTAGAAGCTTTTATATTTAGATTCAAACAAGTTAATCTGTTAGGTGACAACTGTTCAAAGAATATACAACTAAATCTATGGTACGCGGATCAATTTACTTTCGGTGAAATTAATTTCATCGCTAAGGAACAGTGCTTGCCTTGTTGCCATCTTATACAGGGTGGTAAAAAAGTCCCTGGACAGTTGAATATTTTTAAAAATAATGCAGATAGAGCTATAATACTTGGTACAAAGTTTCAGGGCATAAAACTCTATTTTAACACATATTCAGTGATCCAATAACCCTTCAGGGGGACGGCCCACAAGGAGTCAGAAGAAAATCTTAAACGGAAGCATAGGTCAATATGCACATCAAATTAAAGGTCTTTTTTTTTGTAGAATACAATGCCGCAAACCGCACTTCAAAAGGTTGATCCTGCGCAAAATGACAGTTGTTCAAAGATTCATTTAATTTACATTGCTATTATACGCTCTCTCCTCAGGGGGCACAGCCCTAAGAATCGGAAGAAAATTGTTAACGTAAGCATAGGTCGATATGCACATCAAATTAAAGGTCTTCACTAGTAGATTACGATGCCGTAAATTCAAGCTCAAAAGAATGCCTGAGTAAAAAATGGCATTCGTTCAAAGATTCAAAATGGCGGATTCAAGAAATCTTTGAACATCTGCCATTTTGCGCAGGATCAACCTTTTGAAGTGCGGTGATTTATGATGAAACATTACTCAATAAAAACATAGTAGGGATAGTTATTTTTGAAAAGCGATCAATAAACCTGGAGCGGCAGATATAATTTGAGAATTATTTTACTTCTAGAATTATTAATAATGTAAACTGTATTCATTATAATGTTTAAGGAATAAACTGATGATTTAAACAGTATCAATTGAATGTACGACAGGAAAAGAGTTCATTGTGTACTGTCATATCACTTTAAATCATTTCAGCGTTAAAAACATGTTTATAGAAACTAGTTAGGGAGATTGTGATCACCATCGTAATTAGGGCTAAGATTTGAAATTTGCCTTTAAAAAACCAGAGAATCAGGTCTTAAATTCAGATTATTTTTTCACTTGAAAAAAAAAACAAGCACAAAGGTAATTGAATGATGGGATCTAATAAATAGTAAATAAATTTATTAAAAAGAGTTTACTAATTAATAAAAACGAGAGAGCTTTTCAATTGCAAATTGGCGGAGTTCATCATAATAATAACCAGAGCTCAAGAACAATCTTTTTTGGAATAATTAGTAATGGAGTACCAGCAAAATGTAGGCTATTATTTGGTGTTGCTTATTCTAATATATTTATTAAAAAAATAAAACAAGTCGTACCATTTATTAAATGATTTTAAGCGAATTTTTCATATAGGGAATACGCTATTACCGTAGGTCTCATGGTAAGACCTTGCCCCGGGACCGAATTACTTTTTCGTTTTGAGGTCCCCAGATGCCAAAAAACACTCTCCGTTCAAATTCATACACTGTCAATAACTCGAGCAAAAATCCCCCGATTTAGATTAAATTTGATGCAGCCGTGTAAATCTACATTTATTCGAACGAATTCGCAAACCAGCATGATCGGTACACGACGAACGAGGTTTTTAGTTTTACGGGGTGCAAAATTGGTTCTCCCAGTTTTTCCAATGTCCTTAGCTGTGTGTATTTTGTCCATCCTAAGCTTAGTATTCAAAAATTGTAATACATTTACATGATAAATAAATAACGTTGTCTTCATAACAATCCAGGTCAAATAAATTTTTTGTTTGTAAGGATCACCTTAGGTGACCCGGAAACTTTTTCAGCGGACCTTGTAAAGGCTTGTAAGGGCTAGGATGAGGTTTGCAGCAATTGATTTTGTCTGTGTCAGATTGAATTGTTCATCCGTTCTTGGCCTAGTTTTGTTACTCCTCAACATGTTTTGGGTGTGTAGTCTTTGAAAGAGTCTATCGATATTACACATACATGTAGGTAAGCTAACATGAGTATTTCAAAACGTCAAGCTGGAGAATCGCGTTTTTTGAATTGAATAGGCTGTAAACAGTTCGAACAGTTAATTAAAATAACGGCCTAAAAATACTTAGGCTTAATTTTTTTACCTGATTAGGTACTAAGAAATCACTAGCTGGAAAAGGACTATAGGCATAATAAAAGTTAAATCAAAGGACATCGCATAGTTAGATATTACAATTTATTAAACTTATTTTATTTCAACCGTGTGTTACTAAATTATTGAACGAATGATTTGAATTCGGCAAATGAATCGATTGAGGCCTACTTGTGACAGAAACGAATAATTCAGAATGAACCCAAGTCAATTATATGAATCAGTTTGCCGCCGACTCAGCATTTTCTAATCTGTTTCCTCGAATCGATTCCATCCCTTGGGCTGTGGCTCGACCCTTACTACATCCTTATTACATTGTTTTATTCGCGGACAGAAAAGTGTTATTTAACACAATCTGAACACGGAATAGCCATATTAGTGAGTTAGTGCATGAAAATATTAGTCTAGATAGTGCACGTTATTGAATATTTATGTCATGTTACTAATCAAAAATAATTTATTTAACAGGTACAAAAATTTTATTTGTTTATTAAAACTTTATGGACGAATCCTGAATACAATTCACCCTTGTGTCCTTTGAAAATGATGAGTTTAAAACGTAAATCAATTTCCTTTCCATCTCGAAGAACTTTATATTGGTCTGTGTGACTTTTAGTTTTTATTAAATTTGTTAAATGTCATCTGTTAAAATACTCGTAATTGCTCAGATAGAAATACTATGCTATATCAAGAATTTTTTAAACTTATCCATTAGAGTTGATACACTAACAGACTGGTTGACGATCAGCTGTTTTATCATCTGGTCAACGTAAACTTGCTGATTGTAAAGTCACCTTACTGAATTTGTTAAAGACTAATTTTGCTTTTGGTTCTTTTAATGTATAAATGGCGTGTGTGTTAAAATATACACCCTCCTTTCTGCGTGTAAAGCAACTGTAAGACGCAATTACTAGTTGAATTGCATTATTTCCTCGCACAAATGAAAAACATATATTGCACTAAAATTGATCTAGTTTTAAGTAATCAACACAGCAGGTCGGAGTAGAGTGCCAACACAGTTTAGGCTGACAAACGCTCCATAACCAGGAAACTGTAGTTTTAAACGGGACATTAGCTCTTAGTGGGAATATCTAGTTCTCTTTGTTGTATTCGAGGCTATTTGGTTTGTGTTTAAAATCTATTTCTTGTCCGACGATGCTGCTGACTATCTATAATTTACTTTTTTCGTAACTGGGAAAACGCAACCACAGGAAAATCAATGGTTTTCTTTGTTTCACTGGCAATTTTCAAGTTAACTTTTTTAAATTAAAATAGTTAACAGGAATGGGAGCCCAACGTTGGTCTAGCTATTTTTTATGGGTTTTTATTAAGTCTGTGGAGTAAATGCAGTTGTCTAATATGTCGGTAATAACATTTAATCTACCAATACGCAAATGAAAAAAAAAAACATTATGTAACATTCCATACATACCACAAAATAATAAATTAATATATCAGACAAATTGTTTCTCTGTTTTTCTGTACAAAGTGCAGATTGTAATTTACATAATTGCTTAGAGAGAATCCTGCTACAAAGAAAATACGCATTTTTCATAGTGAAATCAGTTAATGCTTTAAGACGATGAATCTTATTAAGATTCAAAATTGTTAACCAGGTCAAAGAAATTGTTTTGTATATAGCTAATTTAACATGTTTTTAAATATTTGTAAACTTATTTACCTAAATATATATTTTTTATACTTTACTCAAGAGTGTGACAATTGATACCCGGTTAAACGTACACTGCTTTTACGATTTAACCAATCAATCCAACAAGCCAATTTGCGCAATTTAACCCGATTACCTATAAGAAACGTGCAAAGTCGTGGTTATGCACATTTTATATGTTTGTCCTTACAAGCATCTCTTTCACATAGAAAAAGTAGATGGACACGTTTGGTTATTAAAACTATTCCAACCTAGTTTAAATAAACAACACCACGTGATAAAGAAATAATAAATTAACAGCGTATACAGTTATTGATTAAAATTAAATGATTGTTAATTGTACTTTGTATTGCTTAAAATTGAGGTTCACTTTGTAAAATATATTAGAAGGTATTTTACGTGTCAGATAATCTCCCTGTGGCTCGTCCAAGCTGCGTCCAGAGCCTACCAGGGACGACGATAAGCGGCTCAATATTAATCTGGTGCTTATGAATCCTCTTACACTTTGTTAAAATATGTAAAAGTTACATTGCTAAACTACAAGGGGATTATTATCTAGTATTTGAAGGGTTTTTTAAAATAAAAGGGTTTCACAGATTTTACGACAAACGTCTGGGAGGAAGAACGAGATTTATTTAAACAAATACAAACTGTAAGTGTAAAGGAGATTCTTAATGACATTTTACTCTTTAGAAAAAAAATCAAATGTCGAATCACAATAGTTTATCGAGCAAATACTACCAAGGAGCACCAAATATACATAACACAATCAGTAAAATGTTTCTAGGAATTTGCTTCATGATGGGGAACCTAGTGGCACTTGTATCCATATCTAATGACCAAGTTGCGTCCACAGCTGCCTAACATATTGTAGTTGATCTGTTGTTTGGCAAACTGGCGATATGTTGAGTTAGTACCTTGATCTGTAAACAGAAGACTGAGGGAGGAATCATTTTCATCATGATTTAACGTTCCTGTGTATTCAATATACACGAGGCCTTTAGTGTTTTCTTCTGGTAGAAAATAGTATTGTTGCATAAGGTCAATTATTAATTATTTGAGATGGGGACGCCACTATGTGCGTATTTTAATCCAAATATGAGTGAAGAATGAGTGTAGTGAGTGTAGTGGTGCGATCATGTAGTTTTATTGAAACTAAGGCCGACTTAATCCTTAGACACAGCTGTTAATTAATAGCCCATACAGCTAATGGCAACTAAGAGACCTAAAGTTTATGAAATAAAATCCTAGCCACATTTTTGCCTTGGTATTAACGAATTGGTCCAATTATCAGGATAGTACTTTGGATAGTCGTAGTACTCACTAGTGCGGACGTTGATCCACACCAGGGAGTATCAATTTCCTCTTAATTTGAAAAAGGCTATTTTTAATAACCCTCTACGATGATCAGCTTAAATTGATAATGAACGAAATGTCGTGGTGGTTTATCACACTCGTTAAACATTGTGTGTTATTGAATTTTGGATGATAGATGTGGTAACGTAGATGGTGGGGAGGGACGGAGACAACCATAGTGAAGATAGAACGATTACCAAACTGTCACATGTTGGCCGTTATTGGGAGAAATAGCGCTGTGTTTCACCTCCTCTCTGGAAAAGAAAATAAGTTATACTTGCTCATTGTCAGTTTCAGAAAAATAACTATCTCTATTTCAAGTAATAGCAAATCCATATTATAGTCTAGAAATATAATTTTTCATTTCGTACAACACTCTTGGCAGCTTTTAGAACATTTTAAGTTATTATAATATGTTGTTTTTAAACCTAAAAAATGGTTACGTAATATATAGAAACATACTGAGTTTGAATGAGAAAAAGGTAGTCTACGTAAATTTAGAAAATTTCTATTCAAAATTTAAATTGAAATCACTGATACTTTTTAGGAGACTTTAACTTGTGCAGAACAGCTTGGTTGTGCTATTCATGATAATGAATTCATAACCCTGATATTTAAATATTAGTAACATATTTTACTAACAATCTTGGCAGTTATAATTAGTATTTAGTGCTACTTATTTATTTAATGTTAAGGAAATGTTCAAAACACAGCCGTGTAGTGGGTAGAGTTTATTGTTCTGACGTCTGACGAAAAGTTTTGTTTTAAATCACCCTAGGCAGCGCTAAACTTGAATGTCAAAGACTCTCATCCCAACCTGGAAGCCATCAAATCTTGGAAGATACAAACTTTGGAAAAATCAATATTCTGAATCTTACTTTAAATACATAATCAAAGTAATATGCGGTTTTTCGTCGACCTATTTGTTTTGATCTTTTTACAATAGATAGAACAACATTATTTTAGCTGATGTTTGTTTCGAATATTTTACTATAGTAAAACTTTACTGCGACCACCAACTGTCGTTTGGACCGTGACATTAATGAACACTCGTAAACCACGGCATAGATCATGGATTTAGGGTGGTTGAAAAGCATTTGAAAAATCTTAAACGTGGTTTTCAGGAGAAACATGAGTTAAATTAAAATAAGTAGCCAATGGTAGATGTTAAAACTATACCTAAACTATAAAAATGACGGTTTTATAGATCCCATTTAGTGACATTTTCCTTAAAATTGATTTGATTTTTATTCAGGTGATTTTTCTTTACACCGAGTAGCCGAGTAAATATACAAGTCTTATTAAACCTTTGAAAGCTAATGAATGCAGCTCCCTACACAAACGTATGTGGAGATGTGAAACTGATTAGAATTTTTTTTTGTGAATAACGTGATCGAATTTGTGCCATAATGATTCTATTGCATAGTCTATTTACTTTTCCTTTCAATTGCCAGTTTAAAAGCTTAAATTTGCCAGTAAACGCCAAAGGCTTAAAAGGCAAAAATAATATAGGCAACACTATAAGTTAGATTGGTGATTTGGTTTGTCATTACAGTATCACTAAGTGTTACCGTGGACTCCGCTCTAACGAGGAATTGCAATTTTACAAGACATTTTAAAATGTTTATCTGCTAAATGAATTCGTTTTCACATTTAATTCCTCACTACACTTAAAATGATAATTTTACATACTTAAAATAATGGTGAAGGAGTAATTTGGTATTGTTTGAAAATCATCAGTTGCTTTTTCAGCAATTCAATCTAGGCCGTGTCCTAATTATTTTCTACCTTTCAGCTTAAGAAAACATCCTAAATATTGTTTATATGACACAATAGGTATTTTCCAGAAGTTTTCGACGTCAGAAAAGTTTTGATTTCAGTAAATGTTATAAATCCCCCTTTACTGGTATATTGCTATATTATTGATATACACGATATATTGATATTGTGTTAATATTGTAAACATGTTGATATTGATATAGTATTCGGTTATAGTTTAGATATAGGGCCTTGATTATCACTTCGTAGTGCAGAGATTACTGTAAGGTTTAACATTGCAAATTATTTGGGTTAAACCTATATGCAGTCATTCTTGAACTAATTAAAAATACATTGGGTTGGTTACAATACAGATAATGTCAGATTCAGATTAAGTAGTGTCAAAAGGTAAATCAGAGGTAAAGTAAAGGTAATTAAATTGAGGAAATGAAAAGAACTAAAGTTGTATATGCATGGGGATGTTTAATTAAATAATAATATATTGGTTATCTCCCTAAAGTCCAAAACAGTTCTTTATTTCCAGATGACAAGCATTTATTCCATTACTATCTTTCATTATTTTATGTACGAGTATAAAAAGACATTTTTATTTATTTATGAAATGGGTATGTCTGGGAAACTTTCAATATAACGTTCGGAACAGTGCAATTGTCACTATACCATGACAATCCATCATAAAAAAATCGCAGTAATTCGGGTCTCCACGGTCAAGTTTTTCTGCGGTTATATGTATTATCCAAGCAAATTACTATTGTCCATAAATTCAAAATACTACTTTTAACCGCAGTCAGTGTATTTAGGAACTAAGGTTAGATCAATTTTATCTAGTTATTTTGAAACGGGTTTAAATGTTGAGAGGACTTTGGAATGCTCATAACAAAAATGGTGGGTTCTTATAGTTCTCTTTTGGCTCCGAGCATTTTCTTTTACACCATAAGGTTGTGGTAATACTTAACCACAGTAATTACTCATTTAAAAGCGAAAATACTCGTATTATTACTTACAAGTGTACTTTGAGCCATATTTTGCTTGATGGTATGTATACCGTGTGATATCCGTTTAAATTTTCTGAACTGTTTAGCATTTTTAACACCGTACGCAAAAGAAAAGATTTGATTAGCTAAAACTCCTCGTTCATAAATAAACAAGGCTTTACAAACGTTACATCGATGCTTCGACCAAACACATATTTTGTATTTATTTAGGCTTATGAAGTTGTATTCAACATACGTAAGTAAGAAATAGTAAACGTTATGCAAACTCCAGATGGTTTCCTTTTCTCTAAACGGGCAGAGTGGATTTCAATTCCACAGAAGGAAAACATGCAGTAATCATCTACAATATAAAATTACTTTTCCAGTCTATCTGCCTGATTTTTCCAATATGCATAATTTCTTATTCTAGTTTGCATATGCTTGTTATAATGAATCATTTGATACGATAAAATGATTTGATAAAAAAATAATATTACGAGTATATTACTTTCAATATATGAAGTTCAATGTTTTTCATTGAGTATCATTTAGAAGCTGTTTAAACAAATTTGAAGTAGCCTTACTTAAGGTACGCGCGCACTCGTGTTCCAGGAGTCGTAATCAATAAGAGCTCACGAGGGGTATTGTTGTTTACTTGCCAAATCGATTGGTTCTGTTCTGTTTACTGTTTCACTTAATTGACAAAAGCACAACCAGACGAACGTTCAATCGTCCATTGGCTTGGATACATCGTTTTGTAGATGTTCTGCGTAAAATTACAACTCATTGGGATTGAAACGTCAATATTTCACACAAATACAGTAAGTAGTGCAGGCAAAGTTATGAGAGACCACAGAGGCTTATCCCTTTTTTGTAGACAAAATATGTTAATATCATGAATGTACGGCATAAGTTTTGATTTTTTACGTTCATGCATTAACTAAATAATTTATACCTGATGACTTGATTCTTAAATATAAAGCAACTATTTGATTACAGATTGGATGCGTTGCAAAGTGGTTTTTTAACGATACAAACGGGCTATAGTTATGCTTAAAATATACACTTGGATGATCCCACAATTTCTGTGATTTTCATCAATTCTGAAAAACACAGAAAATTGCCAATAGGATATAAAATAAGTGGGGAGGCCATTCAAGATTCTTGTCATTCGCCTGTTGGGTCTAATGATTGGAGTGTTTAATCGAAATCGATCACCACTTACCATCTTTTATGTATATTTACCGTCTTGTGAGTATCAGTATAAGCGTAAATATACGTTTTAAGTGTTATAAGACGTTTCTTTTATTTACTTTCCGTAAATTTAATCACGCGTACAATGCTGATCAAGAGGTTATTTAATGAAAATTGGGTAACCCAAAATAAAAGTTGAACAGTGGCAGTCCGTAATTCGCATTATACTACAGGTTTTCAATACTATAGTTATCATAATAACTTCTGTCAGTAGGAGAGTATTAATTGCAGAATATTGAATCTTTACGAACATGCCAGCGTCAATAGCTCTCCAATTTCGATTTTTATTTCGGCTTATTTTATTATAGAATAAAATTTTTACATTTTTCTTTTCAACATGTAAATCTAGTATAAGCCCAATATTATAAGCTAAGCAAAATGACGAATGCGTAACCACTTAAATGTAAATGGAATAATCGTAAATAATGAATATCGTAGTTGGGCTCTAAGTCTATCTTCTTACTTCTAATGTTTTGGTACGATTAGTCTTTTAACAATCATGATAAGTATTTAGTGGTGAGGCAATATTAATTGAAGAAAATAGGATGATATAAACCATTGAAACGACGGCAATTTGTTGAAAACGCAGCTTGTCGAGCTATGTGCCAATAGCTAGCGGAACACGCAGACAGGTGACAGCGTCGGGCTTACCTGCGGCTAAATTGGTTTATTTTATTTTTTAAATTGATTTTTCACTTCTAGTTTCAAATAAAACTCAAAAGGAGGATATTCACAGTAATTTGTAACATTTATTGCTAACTAATTACAAGATGGCTTTTATCTAACACATTTAAGTCCCATTTTTACTTTTTTCGTAACTGGGAAAACGCAACCACAGGAAAATCAATGGTTTTCTTTGTTTCACTGGCAATTTTCAAGTTAACTTTTTTAAATTAAAATAGTTAACAGGAATGGGAGCCCAACGTTGGTCTAGCTATTTTTTATGGGTTTTTATTAAGTCTGTGGAGTAAATGCAGTTGTCTAATATGTCGGTAATAACATTTAATCTACCAATACGCAAATGAAAAAAAAAAACATTATGTAACATTCCATACATACCACAAAATAATAAATTAATATATCAGACAAATTGTTTCTCTGTTTTTCTGTACAAAGTGCAGATTGTAATTTACATAATTGCTTAGAGAGAATCCTGCTACAAAGAAAATACGCATTTTTCATAGTGAAATCAGTTAATGCTTTAAGACGATGAATCTTATTAAGATTCAAAATTGTTAACCAGGTCAAAGAAATTGTTTTGTATATAGCTAATTTAACATGTTTTTAAATATTTGTAAACTTATTTACCTAAATATATATTTTTTATACTTTACTCAAGAGTGTGACAATTGATACCCGGTTAAACGTACACTGCTTTTACGATTTAACCAATCAATCCAACAAGCCAATTTGCGCAATTTAACCCGATTACCTATAAGAAACGTGCAAAGTCGTGGTTATGCACATTTTATATGTTTGTCCTTACAAGCATCTCTTTCACATAGAAAAAGTAGATGGACACGTTTGGTTATTAAAACTATTCCAACCTAGTTTAAATAAACAACACCACGTGATAAAGAAATAATAAATTAACAGCGTATACAGTTATTGATTAAAATTAAATGATTGTTAATTGTACTTTGTATTGCTTAAAATTGAGGTTCACTTTGTAAAATATATTAGAAGGTATTTTACGTGTCAGATAATCTCCCTGTGGCTCGTCCAAGCTGCGTCCAGAGCCTACCAGGGACGACGATAAGCGGCTCAATATTAATCTGGTGCTTATGAATCCTCTTACACTTTGTTAAAATATGTAAAAGTTACATTGCTAAACTACAAGGGGATTATTATCTAGTATTTGAAGGGTTTTTTAAAATAAAAGGGTTTCACAGATTTTACGACAAACGTCTGGGAGGAAGAACGAGATTTATTTAAACAAATACAAACTGTAAGTGTAAAGGAGATTCTTAATGACATTTTACTCTTTAGAAAAAAAATCAAATGTCCGAGAAAGTATGACACTTCTTTAGCAACAATTTCAAATTGTGAACGAAGTTGCCCAATAAATAAGTCCATTTCAGTATGACTAGTTGCTGCGACTAATCCGTCATCAACATAGAGTGCAACGATGATTTTTCCAGCAGGGGTAGGACAAATGTAGACGCAGGGATCTTCACGGCTCTGTCGAAATCCTAAGCCTTTCATGAAGTCGTCAAACCGTTTATTCCAGCATCGAGGCGCCTGTTTTAGGCCGTATAAGCTACGTTTAAGACAACAAACTCGATTTGTCCCATCTGAATATCCTTCAGGCTGCTTCATAAAAATCTCTTCTTCAACGTCTCCGTACAAGAACGCAGTTGAGACGTCAAACTGCCGTAGAACCATCTTCTCAACAGCTGCGATGGACAATATTGATCGAACGACCTCCAGACGAGCAACCGGGCTGAAGGTTTCAGCATAATCAATACCAGGTCTCTGCGCACATCCTTTGATGACCAATCTCGCTCGATATTTGTCAACACTTCCATCAGGATTGCGCTTTATTCGGTAGACCCACTTGTTGTTGATAGTCTTCTTTCCCGGAGGGAGTTCGGTCAATTCCCATGCACCGTGTTTATGCATGGACGCCATTTCTTTGTCCATTGCTGTTTTCCATTCAGCACGATCTTCTGAACTGATGGCTTCAGTGTACGACTTAGGTTCGTCGTCAACAAGAAGAACTTCGGCAAAGTTAGACGAGACGTAATCGGTTAGCCACTCGGGTTGCCTTCTTTCCCGAGTCGAGTGCCGAGTTGCAGGATCGTTGGATAACTCAGCATCTTCACTATCACTGCTACTTGACGGGTCCTCAGTCGGTATACGCTCATCATTACCCTTCACTGGAGAACTAGGCTCGTCAATAGTCTCTTCAACTTTTTGCCAATCTTCTTCGACGTCATTGGTTTTCTCAATCTTGATGGGCCACTCAACTTTCTTGTCACAGTCTCCAACTATTTCTTGAAAAACGACGTCACGAGAAACTACGCTATCTCTTCTCTCTGGGACGTAGATTCGATATCGTTCATCGCCATCGTATCCAACCAGGTAACCAACCACAGCTTTCTTGACCATTTTTCGCCTCTTCTGCACAGGAACATGGACGTAGCACTTTGAGCTGACCACTCGCAGATGTTTGATCCTCGGCTTTTGACCAAACCAGAGCTCAAAAGGTGATTTGTTGGCCACTACTGACTTTCCCACTCGATTCAAAACGTAGCCAGCAGTGATGACAAGTTCAGCCCAGATCGCTGCAGGAAATGTTACATTTGGATTGGCGTACTTGAAGGTCCGGGCCATTTCGACGATCGTTCTGTTCTCTCTCTCTACAGCACCATTTTGCTCGGGTGTATACGGCGCTGTCAGACGTTGGTTAACACCATATTCTCTGAGGATTTGACGAACTTCAGCGTTGTCAAACTCACCACCGTTGTCACTGAGAAACTCTCTGACGTGATGACCAATTGTGCGTGCTTTAGACAACACTTCACGCAACGCTTCCTTCACAGCAGATTTTTCCCTCGCTACAAAACAGTATCGGTACCTTGAAAAGTGGTCTTTTATGACGATCAAGTATCGGCGACCTCCGAAGGATGGGTCAAACGGGCCGCAAACATCACCGGATAACAACTCACCGGGGGCTGAGGGGCGTTCTCGTGTTCCAAATGGTAGACGGTGTGCCTTTCCGAACTGACATGGTTTGCAGATCTCGTAGTTGGCTGGCACTTTAATACCCATTTCGGATTCAAGCTTTGATCGGACGTAACGTTTATCCATGTGACCCCAGCGCTCATGATATAACTGCAGAATTCGATTGTCTTCTGCTGAATTAGCGCAAACCTCAGATGGTTGAACTGTGTGAAATGAGGCACGATACAAAGTTCCACCACAGTTTCAAGTACCTTTGAATACAGTTTTTTCGTTAATAGTGAACCGACACTCGGTATTAGTCGATTCAAACCTGCTATTAGGGTTTCGATCATGAGCTGCGAGAATGGACACTAAGTTCCGAGAAACGTCAGGAACATACCAGACATCGTTGAGTGTGAACGTTTTCAGTTTTCCATTTTCATAGTTCGCTACTTCAACGACTCCACTGCCAAGAGCTTTTATTACTTCCTTTCCCGCCGCCTTTACTGTTGCGTTCGAGTTTGCAGGAAAAGGTTTGTACTCCGTGAACCAACTCAGATTTGGCGTAATGTGCCGAGTAGCGCCATTGTCGATCCACCACTGGTCGTTCGTGGTCACGATATTCGTGTCACTGCTGATGGAAATCAGCGCACTTCGGTTGTCGGTCACGTTAACTTGCGAGCACTTCGTTCTCTTCTTATCAGTGTCACTCGTTTTTGAACTAGTGCTAATGCCGTTAGCTCGAGCTGGATACGCAGGCTTGCCGTCAGCTTTCCATTTCGAACACTGGCGAATCCAATGACCTTTCCCCGAACAGTATTTGCACGAAGCGTCACCTTTTGGTTTCCTATTCTTCTGACCACCGCTGTTTGTGGCACTAAGATTGTCACCAGCTTTTGAAGTAGGAGCAACATTACGCTCATGAAGGATCAATGCAGATGAAACATCTTCAAGATTCTTGCTCTCGTTTGCCTTCATAAGTAAGTAGCTAGACTTGAACGATTCAAAACGCTTCGGCAAAATGTGTAACACTTTTGACACAAACAGGAGCTCAAGAAAATCTTCGACTGTTTGGATGTTACGCGTTTTGAGGCCAGCTGCAAATTCGCGGTTTTGATTCTTCAATCTTGAAAGCACGGTCGGGGCATCCTCGGTATCATCCCATTCCATACTGAAGAAATCCAAACACTGACGAAACAACTGATCTTCTGCCTTGTTATCGAACTGCTCGATCAAAATGTCCCACGCTTCCTTAGCTGATAATCTTCCGGAAATACGTTGATGTAGATCATCACTAACACACTGAGAAATAACTATTTTTGCCTGAGTCGTGGATTTGTTGAATTTCTGAAGTTCTTCCTTTTCGGCTTTAGTCGGAGGCTCAGAGAGGGTAGGCTTTTCTCTCTTTCCCTCGACGATATCAACCGCGTCGAACAACTCTAGAACGTCCAACACTCGATCTTTCCACGTCGGCCAATCTTCTGCTCCTTTCAATGGTTTTATACCTTTCACGTATTCCATTTGTAGAGCTGGACGAACTCGATCGAAAGATATACCAAAGAAATAATACTCTTGAGACAGAAAAATACGTCAGTATAAATTGTTCTTACCGTGTACGTAGTAGACTAGATTTCCCAACACTGTTATGTACATAAAACGATGCTGGGCCCATAACCTCTTGAATTATTCTCCCAAGTGGAGGTGTTTAGGGATAATCTAAGCAAAACTACGACGAAAAACGAATTTAAACTCTAAAATAATCAAATGTATTTCTCATTAATGTTTTCATGACAAGGAACAATATTGGACAATAAAACAGACAGCTGATAGTAAAAACAACATTCATATCATCTGTATGACTATTACAAATAAATAGAAAAGGCAGGCATTTTCAACAAGTTATACGAAAAAAATATATAAAAATGAATATGTAATATTGATGGACATATTAAGGATATGTTTATGAAATAATATATATTTAACTCAACCTTTTTTTGTATTGGATAAACAGTTTACTATTAAATCCTTTGGGGACTGAGGTGGTCTAATGCTAAAGCTTGTTTTTTTTTTTGCATCAACTAACAGCTACCTATTTTACTGATGGCGTTGAGGCCCACCAAACCAAATATGCCGAATTAAGCGTGTTTAGTTTGGTGCGCGTGGCCAGTAGACTAGTAGTTAAGTCTGGATAGTCTACAAAATAGAAGTCCGGATGGTAATTTTATAACTAAATTCAAACTAAGCCACCTATTTTTGGTTCCGGCTTTTTCTTCCATCGTCCAACTGAATCCTCTGGAGACCGACTCTGCCATCAACTGCATGGGCCAGGATGGAGAAAACTTGACCAGAGGTTACTACGATGCCTCAACACGGTGGAAAGTGCTGTTAGCTTAACTTGCCAAGAACCTGAATATTTTGGGATAGCAATGATCCAACTAATGGGAGGTCACGAATTGTGGATATTTATAGGCATGCACTGTGGATGTGAAATTTAGCTTTTGATTTTGTTAATTTCTTATATATGAAAACAAACCTGAATATTTATTGTGTTTAAGTTGGTGTGTGGATTATCACTTGTTGTCCTCAATTGTTTTGAATGGACGCAATTTCAGAAATGCAATAGAACTGTTTTCCTGTCTAGTATTATACTCGGATTTCTTTTTACTGATTTGCATTGTGACAAATAAGCACGTTAAGGTCAGATAGCAACAAGACCTTGGTTTGGACGGTTTGTTAAAAGTAGGCCTACACGATTCCATGGGCGTATGAAATTGTTAATGAAAAACAGTTTCTGCTGATTTGTCAATCCACACAGTTCAGCCTTTGATAATTTTTTTACACAGGAGATTGGATTAACTGAGTAGATACGCGGTAAATGTCTCTCATTATTATCTGTATTTGTAGACAATATCAATTGTTAAGTTTAAAATCAGTAATAAGATTTATCATGTTAATATTTATAAAGTTTTAATATCTCAAATATTGATTTCTGGGATTATAAATCGATTTATGAATCGCCTTCGTTAATGTAAACTTGTTAGATGGTACAGTCAGAAATATCTCATGAAACGAAAGATTTACCACAATAACTCAAGTGATTAATTTGGTTTGGCTTCACTTGATAATGCATCTGAGTGGGTTGGATTTAAACACGTGCAAAAGTAATTCAGGAGTTCTTTAACAGAATTTAAAAATTGCAGTTATAGATGGTCCTTTATACAAGAATTTAACTTTTGGCTCAGTTCAGTCACAGTATCCCTGTTTTCCTGAAGTGGTGTTTTTCTATTACAGTATTTTCTTTCAATTGAGTTAGAAGTAGTTTTATAGGCAGCATAGGTAGGTTGTTTTTAACCTTTTAATTTTCAATGAATAACCGATTTATTTTTATTCAATTTTCAACAATATTTAACAGAGAATATTTTATTTATTTTCTTATCTATGTAACTTAGCAAAAATATATTGTGTTTGTTTTATTTCATAAAAAAAATTATAGAATCTATAATTTAGTGCCATCCGAACAGAGGGTTGGTTTGATCTATTGTTCTATAAGTGTAATTTATTCAAATGAATGTGGATAAGAGAGTTATTTGAAAAAGTACATCTCTGCATCTCATAATTCCATTTGATCATTTATACATTATGTTTACATAACGATTTTCTAGTTAAAAATAAAAATGTGACCTAATTACAGTATAGTGTAAAATAGTATAGTTGACAGTTTTAATTTATATAAGAGAGTTACTTGTTATGTAAATATTCTATTTGATTTTTTGACGTAGCTAATGCATTTTATGTTAATTTCTCTGAACAAACGGACTTACAAACCCAATGCATATCATTTATAATTTTCAATCATTTACACAGTCTGTTTAAAAAGAGATTATTTAAAAAATGTACACACTTTGCGTTTTATGAATCAAGCTGTGAGAAAACATTTCAGCAAATAAAACTATCAAAACAAAAATCAACACGAGCTGTACAAACGTTGAGTCGCGTCACTCGGCGCGTTGAATAAACGTTATATTATGTACCTAGCCAAGCTTTTATAAACCTCCGGCGACTAAACTTGATTAGTTTTCGGAATTAATAATTGAGATCGAAAATTATAAATAACACTGTTTTTGTTATACTATTAAAATGTACTACAGTATTTACTCTACATATGTAAACACCGTTGAACCTGTGTTTGTGTACCTGGGCTGTTGTGTGTTGGGCATCGTTTAACTTTAAACGGCAATTTGGTGAAGAAGAATATGGGGCCGTTCATATATCCACGACATATATCCTACTACTTGGAGACCGGCTGCCAGTGTCGGGTAAACGAGTCGGCTGGAATGGTGGGGCTAACGATCCAATGATAGTGTTCACATGGTTCACATACAACCGGTACCTGTCGTCTGTCGTCCGCCTTTAACTTTTTGTTAATTTGGTACGGTGGTGCACAATGTTTTGAATATGTCGGAAGTACTGTAGGTCTTGAAATCTATTTTCCTTTAGTACAAAAATATACACACAAATATACACTTTATCATTACATACATACTTTCATAATATAGTTTCAGTAAGGTATTTACTACAAAATAAAAGTGTTGTTCACTTTAATTTCTATATCATCAAAAGATTTTTAAAAAGCCCCAACTTGATTTCTTTTCACATTTAAAGGGCGCACACAGTACACTTGGTTCTTTCTGATTCTTATTTTAACCGTCAAACAAAAGTAACATTTCAATTGCTCAAGTAACTTCAATTACGTTCTGGAATACTAGGGGTCGAAATTTGTAAAGAGGAAGTGTTTGGCAGTTTTGTGTGTGTGAGTAACAAGCTTGTAGTGTTGTGCTGACCTATTGAACGCTGTTGCCTAAATTAGGCCACTGCACTGGAGTCAGTTGTTATGTATTGGTGAGTGTGGTGTACTGGAGAACAGGGTCCTGCTGGGGGAGCTGGAACCAGATAAGGCAATCTTAGGGGTTCTTCAAAATTGGGGCTTAAAGTTTTTTCCAAATTGATGTTCCTATTAAAAACTAAACTACTATCACTATTCCAGTCTACTCTACCTTTTTGATTATTAATGGGCTTAGTGTTCTTTGTTTTGTTTTGGGAAATAATAAACGTTGTTTTGGGTTTTGTAAACGAGTGATGAGTTTTATTCCTGGGCTACGTCACCCAAAGTAACAGTGGTAAACCTCTAGGCAGTTGGGACTACATACAGTTACAGTTCCATTGCTATACCTACACAAGCACACACTAGCTGGAGTGCTACTGCTAAAGTGCCTGTGTTGGCTTTAATGTGAACAATGCACCCGTGCAAATGCCGACTAGAAATCGGGTTAACGTCATCGGATTTATGCGAAACTAGCTAAAAATGACATATAAACTTAAAAATGAACGTAGAACCATAGAATGGCATAGAAAAATTAAAATGGCAATATTGCTAAAAGCTTTATAATTATTTGCTAGTTTATGATGTGTAAGCATGCTTTCTGTGGTTTCATTGGCAATTAATAAACGTAATAAAACAAGAGAGGATTGGGTCGCCTCTGGAGGGTTACTTCTGTTACTACAGATACCTTTTTTTACTAAACTAAATCGCTCAAAAAGAGATTGGTTTTATTATAAATATATATTTTATTATACTAGTTCAAGGATGAATTAAAGCGAATGAAATGCTGTATAGTCACCTCTGTCGATTTCAAAGTTCAGATCATTCGAGATGCATTGTTTCGTCGCAATAACAGTTATGACTATAATGCTATTCAGACTCGAGATCATTTCTTATTTTCCAAGCCGTTAAAGCGGATTTCAATTCCTCAGGAGCAAACGATGTTGTAATCCACAATATGAAATTCCTTTCTTAATCCATCCAACTACAATATGCATATTAAAACCACTCTGTTGCTTTTCTTCCTGTGATTTTCTTTAGAAAACTTGGTTTTAATTAAATTATTTCCTTTCAATTAGAAATCTGTTGCTGTTCACTTAAATTATTTGAAATTGAACCAAATTTTGTTGTTCTATTATTTTGTCATTTAACGTATTTCAGAGGTCTAATTAATGATTGCTCACGAGGGCTAATATTGCTTACTTTGTTGCATTGGTTCCGTTGTGTTTACTGTTGTACGTGATTTCTGTCCCTTGGGAAATAGGTTTGATTATGTTCTGCGTTGACAAGTTGACTAATTTCAATTCAAAGGTCCATATAATACACAGATTAAGTACAGCGAGAAAACTCAGCAATTAACTTATTGCCTTAGAAAGACAACCAATTGTCAATGTAGGATAATTTGAACAGATTACCAAACTATTAATCTTTTAAGATAATGACTTAATGCATAAAGTGTTGTAAAACCACTATAACATGAATAGTATATGTAGGAAAACTAATGAGACGCGAAGCAAGTAAAAGAATATCAATTTGACAATCTATTGAGCAGATCTCATGATAAATGTGTTTTTCGGGTCACTAGATTTGTTATAAGGCGTGATAATACGATCCATTATTTTTTGTTAGTCGTTTCAATACGTAAAAATAAACTAGAATTTAGTAGTATATTTTTGCAATTATGTAAATACCCAATATATTAGTACGTCAAATTGTTTGAGCAACAAATATATGCCAGAAGGCAACTATGTAATTAGTTGTCAAGTACTGTTTACAGTATAGAAGACCTGCCTCACCAATTAACTACTAAGAACCTTTTTAATATTGGAAAACACAGTTTCTTGGAAGCAATTAAGCGTCCTGTACTTTATAAGACGCCGCATTAAAATTGTTAAGCGTTTATTCTTTTATAATTTGAAAAATAAACCGAGAAAGAAAAAAAAGGAGATTCACGTAAATAATAAAGGTGTCTAAGAATTATATTTATCCAACAAACGTTAACAGTTGTCGTAGGTGGGTGGGAGTCCCAGATGATATTCAGCGTATGTTGTAATTCATGCTCAGTATTTTATGTAGTTTATTTATGATAACATACGAATTATTCCGTATCTTGTTTCGATGGTAAATTATGATCATGTTGTTTGTTTTACGTGGACCTTCAAAACAAAATTAATTGTATTTAAATGAGGTAGACATATTGTTTTGCAGTACTTAATATTGTTAAACGTTTTCCCTTTCAGTACGTAATTAATGTATACAAGGTTGACGTGAATGAAAGCCTTATCGCAATTAAAAAAAGAGAAAGAGCGAATATTCAACCTCTTCGTTGTAAATTTATGATAATGAAGCCCTCGCATTGCTCCAAGGCTAGCTTGGGAATTGGAGATATGAATCTTACTTTAAATATTTATTTAACAAGGATTAATGGTTTAAACCATGTGAGTTTGTTCTCCTTGGTTATTAATAAGTTGAAATGCCGGAATAACTAAATAGAGTTAGGACAGTCAAATGAATAAAAAAAATTTGAATTAAATAAAGTATTTTTTTGTAGCTTATATGATATTTGAAATTGACCTTTGCTTTATTTTTTGTTCGTTTAAAATATGAACAGATAGGCTAATAGTTATAATGCATGGTCTTTAAGTACTAAATGGAATTCACATTTTAGGTATATTAATTATTCTCTAGCAAATAAATTGCGAAACTGTACAATGACGATGTGGCCGTTCATGTGTGAAATGAAGTCACACATGTTGTAAGTTATGAGGAAGAAAATAGTTACAATGTGGTGATGTACAGTATATAATTACTTGAGAAAATATGTGCAATAAAATCTTTGAACTTTGGAGATTTGTAAAAAATCCAGCTTGTCCAGCAATGTATCAATATCTGACCCATTTATAGGCTTAGTTGAGTGGAACAGGAACTATATTATACTTTGAAAGGATACCTGTGTATTGCAACTCGTGAAAAATAGCTCAACTTTTAGAGTACTATTTCCGAACACATGGACATTCCTTTCCATTCTAAACTAAATTGCATTCATATCAAACGTAAAATATGAACTCAAGTGTGCCTAGCTGTCTCTAAGAATTTATAATTTGCCATTGATAAAATTTATATACATCAACGACAAGAGCTTACTCAACCTGCTGGTTTTTATGTGATTTATTGATGATAACATAAGTCTTTTCTGTATCTTTTTCCGGTGGTAAATTATGCTCATGTTATTTGTTTGACGTTATTATTGTCGTATATTATTGACGTATATGTCAGACCTTCAAAACAAAGTTAATTGTATTTAACTGAGGTAGACAAATTGTTTTGAGTTAGCTCAAAACAGGCATAAAATAACATGTTAAAATAACAGTGCTGAGGTTTTTTCGCCCAGTGACTAGGTATGGTGCTGGCATATTTTTTTTTAATGATTCACATTTTAAATGTATCGGAATTTATAAAGTATTCTAGAGCGAAAATTGCATATTGAGGAAACACGTTAAAAATCATATTCTGTCATAATTAAGCTACAGGTAATTACAGATTTTTTTTACTCGCATACAGTGTACTTATATATGAATTTGTAACTATTAGTCCAGTAAATAGAGGTATGTTAACTTACAAACTGTCCGGTAAGTCTAATTTTTGTATATGTTGTCTAGGATGGTAAGTAGGTGTTTAAAATGAAAATGCACAATTCTCCACCCTCCGCGCCCGCCGCCATATTGAAAAATCTATAAAATCTGTACTTTCTAGAGATTTTCGCCTATATCTCCGTTTTGGTGCGTTTTAGCGAAATATAAGTAATGTAAATGTTGTAGACAATTAAATTTCCTATAATATAAGTATAACAATTTGGTTCTAAGACTTATGGTTACGAAAATATTTAAATTTTTATACAATAAAATATCACATTTTTTGTTATTTTGACAAATCTCAATTAGTCCAAGCAAACTAAAAAAACTGACACAGGGAACGTTAAAAAATTTGCAAGAAAACGTTTTATGGTTTTTATTTTGTAGTGTTGGGTCTGCAGAGTGACATACTAAAAGTTGCCAAAATCGGTCCACAGAAAACCCCCTAAAATCACGATAAAAAATGGCGGCTTTTCTCAACACTGGACAAATTTGAAAAAAATATACCACATGCATATTTTATTCAAAATTTTGTGAGATATTGACTTGGGATGACCACCGAAGTTTATTGGGTGGTTTGTACTTCATTTACATAGGGAACTCATTTTTGGCCGCCATCTTGGATCCGCCATATTGGATATAAATAAAGAAAATTAAATGCAATGATAACGTTGTGACACATAATTATAAACCAGATTTTCACGCTGATTTCAATGCCGAAATCCGTTTTCAATTATCTGTTTACGTTTTGAAGATATATTCAAACGAAAACTCTCCCCCGAACATTTCTTATGGATATTTCGTAGTTAGAATGTTTTTAAATACCATTTTTCTTATATCTCCAGTTCTTATCAACGCTTGCAGTTCAGTATAGCCTTTAAATATTCTGTGATGTAAGCGCTTTCGCCTATTAATCATTGAAATCGAACGAGTTTAGCGAAGAGCTACAATCCCCAAAACAATAACAAAGATTTAAAAAAAGTTAAATTTCACATTGTTTTGGATTTATAGCTCGTTGCTAACTCGTTCGATTTGAACGATTAATAGGCCAAATGAAAGCGCTTACATCACAGAATATTTAAAGACTAGACTGAACTGCAAGCGTTGATAAGAACTGGAGATATAAGAAAAGTGGTATTTAAAAACATTCCAAGTACGAAACGTCCATAAGAAATGTATGGGGGAGAGTTTTCGTTTGGATATATCTTCAAAACGTAAACAGATATTTAAAAACGGATTTCGGCATTGAAATCAGCGTGAAAATCTGTTTTATAATAATGTGTCACAACGTTGTCATTGCATTTAATTTTCTTTATTTATATCCAATATGGCGGATCTAAGATGGCGGCCAAAAATGAGTTCCCTATGTTACAAATAAAGTACTAACCTCCCAATAAACTTCGGTGGTCGTCCCAAGTCATTATCTCACAAAATTTTGAATAAAATATGCATGTGGTATATTTTTTTTCAAATTTGTCCAGTGTTGAGAAAAGCCGCCATTTTTTATCGTGATTTTAGGGGGTTTTCTGTAGACCGATTTTGGCAAATTTTAGTATGTCACTCTGCAGACCCAACACTACAAAATAAAACCATAAAACGTTTTCTTGCAAATTTTTAACGTTCCCTGTGTCAGTTTTTTTGGTTTGCTTTGGACTAATAACAAAAAAATGGCGTTTTATTGTACAAAAATTTAAATATTTTCGTCTCCATAAGTCTTAGAACCAAATTGTTATACTTATTCCATAGGAAATTTAATTGTCATTACATATATTTCGCTAAAATGCACCAAAACGGAGATATAGGCGAAAATCTCTAGAAAGTACAGAATTTTTCGATTTTTCAATATGGCGGCGGGCGCGGAGGGTGGAGAATTGTGCATTTTTCATTTTAAACAACTGCTTACCATCCTAGATAACATATAAACAATTTAGACTTACCGGACCATTTGTAAGTTAACCCCCCTATTTTTGTCTTTATTTACTGGACTATATCAGTAACAATTATGGTTATGATTTTTACCTGTATAAAATAAAAAGTGGGAATTTACATTGTAGTTTTAGGTTTTACGTAGATATTTTAAACATGATTGTGTTCATAAATTGTTAATGTTCGTAGTTAGTACACTTAAGAAATTGAGCTATGATTTTGGCCCAAGAGGTTGTGAAGGGAGCTTTGCCTCAAAACCAGAGCTCAACCAGAGCCTGCTGCTTGAGTAAGCACTCGTTGCTTAGGCCAACTGCTGTTAGGCGAACCACTTTCTCACGGAAAAGACCATAGTGCCAAACTATCTAAAGATGAAAGCGTGTAAAATTATTGGATTTTAAATGGTGGGCCTCCATTTTTTGTGTTCATGGCCAAATATGCCGTAATATTGAGGTAATAGTCCTCCGAGACGGGAAAATCATCTGTTATTGCAGTTATATTTTGTAAATGGTAATCGTGTATTTTTGAAGAATTATCAAGGTATGTAGTATTGAAGTACAATTGTTTGTAGTGACAAAAAAACACTCCTGGCATCGTCGGTATAACCTCCAGGTGACGACCAAAGAAATTGCAGCGGTGTTTCAGACGTCAGATGGAGCTCCACCAACAATTACGGACAAAATAGTGTCCATTTAACTAAGAGAAACATGGAGTGACTTTAAAAAAACATCCGGAAACAGATACCCCTCTTTATTCTATATTATTTTCCTATGGAGAAGAAGAGTTTTCCGATAACATGCTACATATTGGTCTAAACTTTACAAGAGCTCAAAAAAGTGTCAACTCGCTGATTTGTTTGGTTAGAAGCAAAAACAATTACTAAAATTAGTTTTTACCACCCTGCATTATGAAAACCCGATGTTTAACCAAAGTTACCATTAAGGCTATCTGAAACGTGGGTGTTTCCTTGGAGAAAGACTTATTTAACTACAAAAGGAATGATTGGCACGAATGGTAATGATTTTACATTATTATTATTGTTTCTCCACAACATCACATTTCAATTGTTCATAACGATTTTTCAATCGGTTATTGTGTTGCCATGTGGGTTGCCATGTGAGAGTTATAAAAACTAAGGAGTTTACTCTTAATTGAGTTTTTTTAAGGAATTTGGATCACCCTTTTAAAACAATTTTAAAAACTACAAAGAAAATTTCTAATCTCAAAGTGCAGATTTTTAAATTAAAATCCCTCTGGAGTTTGAGAAAATATTGTGAGATGGTAAGTAACTCTTCAGCGGCTATTTGAAATTAACGAAATTAACACTGCTCTTTTGGTGGGCACATCCAAGATAGTCGTTAACTTCAGCGGACTTCCTTGAAAACAATTTAAAACTACAAATTAATAAAATTTCTTATCTCACAGTGTCCTTGATATTTACATTATAATATCTTTGCTGTTTTGTTGGAAAATATTTTTAATGATAAATAACCTCTTCATTAGCTGTTTAAAATTATCCAAGATGGTCGCCAGCCTCCAAGGACTCTAAAGTAGGTACACTGTTTTCTAAAATATATTTAAAAAATGTAACCAGTATTTATATTCCAAGTCATCCCACTGCAAAACGCGAGTAATAAACTGGTTTTGATAAACCAAGCTACATATTTTAAAACGATAACTAAATAAAAGAATGACAATGATAATTTGTGATTTTATTGACAAATCGTTTACCAGCCAACTAAAGATTTGTATCATATCATTAGTCATAGTAATTACTTAAAAGTAAAAAATTAAATTGACTTACTAATAATCACAATATGTTAACGGAATTTGAAAACTACATGTTTTGATACACTGGAATATTATCCCTAGAATAAATCCACTAAAACAGCATAAAAATCTAGGAAAATTAATGGAAGACTTTTATTATGAGTAAGGTTAATTAAATTGTTCTAATTTAATGGTGAAGTATATGAATAATAATCTCATCCCGCAAATACTTTTCATAATAGTATCCTGATATTAACATTATTATGTTCCAAATATCAATGTTCCCTAGTAAGCCCCATGTTAATTAATCACGACAAAACTAACGTAATTAACAACTGCATGATTTGGTAGAGATATTGAGAGTCCACTCCAGTCATAATCCTGCACGATCATTAAACTCTCATCAATCAAAAACACTCTTAATTCATAGAAATATTATGAGTGTCATAATTCCGCTATGCAAACCCATCATTAAACTTTCATTGACCATGTACACTCTTAATTCATAAATATGTTATGACTGTCATAATCCCGCTATACAAACCCATCATTAAACTCTCATTGACCATATACACACTTAATTCATAAAAATATTACGACTGTCATAATCCCGCTTGTCAAACCTATCATTAAACTCTCGTCAATCAGAAACACTCTTAATTTATAAAATATTATGACTGTCATAATCCCGCTATACAAACCCATCATTAAACTGTCATTGACCATATACACACTTAATTCATAAAAATATTATGACTGTCATAATCCCGCTATACAAACCCATCATTAAACTCTCATTGACCATATACACACTTAATTCATAAAAATATTACGACTGTCATAATCCCGCTTGTCAAACCTATCATTAAACTCTCATCGATCAGATACACTCTTAATTCATAAATATATTATGACCGTCATAATCACACTTATCAAACCCATCCATTAAACCCTCATCGATCAGATACACTCTTAATTCATAAATATATTATGACTGTCATAATCACACTTATAAAACCCATTATTAAACTCTCATCGATCAGATACACTCTTAATTCATAAATATATTATGACCGTCATAATCACACTTATCAAACCCATCCATTAAACCCTCATCGATCAGATACACTCTTAATTAATTCATAATAATACTATGGCAATTTATAGACTATGCAATGAATGGGGATTTACTAGTTTCAAAAACTCGTATGTGTTCAAAAAACTACATTCCAAAACATGAGGCATATTTCCCATTAAATTATTTTTATTTTAAATAGTAAGGCTACTTTCTCCCACCGCTTACCCATGATAAAAGGTTTTGACAAGCTTATGGCAGAAAGTATGTGTCAGATTGCTGATGCCGTTTATTTTGTTTGTATACTTATTATAGCTCGTTTTCAGAGAAGAGTATCACATTGGTACGAGAATAAAAAAAGTGTATACCTCTAGAATAAAAAAAGTGTATACCTCTAGCATAGAAATGCTAGATTTAATTTCTGATTACCATGTAATGACTAAAGACCAGTAAAGCTTGGTAGATAAATTGAGATAATTTTTTTTAAGTCCCACCTTCACATCTAAGATCTTAGTCGGGAACTGTTTTACACATTACTTCAGGCTAGTCCTACTGGGTTGCAGCATTATCACATAGATAAAATACATTGGTGATTGATGGGATTTGAACCTGGGACCTTGGGTATCGAAGCCCCGTGTTCTAACCACTAGACCAACTCGCCCTATTTAGCCATGAGATTGCTCTATAAGTCGTTTACATTCGGACAGAAATTAAATAGCAGTGCTCATTTGACATTTAAAAAATAATTCTAAGGAATAAAATAGAATAAATCATCTCTTTACACTAATACTTTGTCTGTTTGAATACTTTTGATTCTAGCCCAGGCAAAATAGACTTGTAGTTCCTAAGAATTTAGGGAAAGCTGGAAACCGTTTTAATCTGATCTGAAGATCCTAAATAAGTTAATAATGAGTTTGGTACGGATTCTGAAGTTAGCTAAGTCTATAGGAGGCAAAAAACTAGGCCGATTTTGCTCATTTTTTATATTTTTTCTTATAACAAAAAAGTGCATAACCACAAAAAAGCGTTTTCATACTTTTCTAAAGAATATTAAATTCCGCGTTGAATGAAGTTAAGATCATTGAAATCGGTTCTGTCGTTCTGTTACAACAGGTCGTCAAAGTTCAGTAATCTTAACCGAAAACTATAGCATACACTGCTATCTGGTGAAACACGCTGTAATCATTAAGAATAGGATGACCAGGAGAATGTTAAAATTACTGAACTTTGTCCACCTGTTGTAGCAGAACGACTGAACCGAATGTTTTGAGTTTAACGTCATTCGACGCGGAATTTAATGTTCTTTAGAAAAGTACGCAAACAGTCTTTTGTGGGATGCACTGTCTTTATCGGCCTAATTGTTTGCCTCCCATACACTTAGCTCACCTCAGAATCCGTCGCAAACTCGTTTTTTTTTTTTTACTTAGGATCTCCAGGGCAGATTTAAACGAATTCCAGCTTTCCTCTAATGTTAAGGAAATACTGCTCTTTTTTGGGCTAATTTGTCTGGGCTATTCCTCCCTTCCAAAACTCTTTTTTAGAATCCTGAAAAAGATATAAAGTAACAAACAGAAATATGCTTAAAATACTAAGTGATGATTTCTTTATTATTTAGTAGACAGTAGTTTACAATTAACCAACTCAAACAAAGTGTAAGAGGATTCATAAGCGCCAGATTAATATTGAGCCGCTTATCGTCGTCCCTGGCAGGCTCTGGACGCAGCTTGGTCGAGCTACAGGGAGATTATCTGACACGTAAAATACCTTCTTAAATATTTTTATAAAACTGAAACATATGCTTTAAAGTTCATCATACATAAAATGTATTTTTTAACTTGATAAATAAATATGCTTTATATATTTACCTGATGCATCATGAAAAAAATTTGTGTAAACGTCTTAATTATTGTAAAATCGTCAATAGCAGTGTTTGTTTGAACTAAAATCAAATGCCACAATCTTGTGTTAATTATTTTAAAATTTACACAGGGTAAAGGTAAACATGTCAAATCACCTTAAAGAAGGTGTTGCCCTAACATGTTTTATTACCGATAACTTTGTAGTAGGATTCCTCTCAGCAATTATGTAAATTACAATGTGCTCCTTTTTCAAACATTTGTATTTTTTTACTCTAAACAAGGTATACTCTTGTAAATTTCATTTAACCACTGTCACAGCATATCTACTCAGTAAATCACATTCATATAAAAATACTGTTAGGGTCAGAGCTGTATAGTAATCCTCATAGTAAATCGGACCTTTATTAATTCAAAATGTATATCTATCATCAGCTTCAATGTTATCTCGTTACAAATCAAATCAAATCAATCTTAATTTTTAACAAATAATAGAGCAGCATTATATATATGATATAAATAAATTATCACATGGGCTTCTGCCTGTGCATGATAAGAGTTCATCACTGGCTGCTTAATGGTTATTTTGATACTATCTACAACAACAACAACAACAACAAACACTTCTTAGTCTAATATAATTTACGTACACATTTTAGGCAGGGCGAGAGTAGGAAATGGATTGGGGACTGCGGGTTTGGACAGTAATGAAATAGACGCAGTTTCTTTTGTCAGTAAATGTTAAATATTAAATATTTAGAGATTTAAACAATTTGTGATAAAATAATTGTATCGTTTTTGGTAAAGGTAAATCTATACGGCGAATGGGGAAAAACCAACGACAACATATGTAATACAAACATAATACAAACAAACATAACATCTTTTGCTATACATTGTATCTCAAGACAAAGAGGACTGTTACTATCAAATTCAGTAAATAGGAAAAGCCTTAACAACCCAAAGTAAAGGTCCCCCCTTTATACACAGTATAGTTTTCGTCAATATGTTTGAGTGTTGGGCGGAAATATCCTTCATGGGTCCTCCTGAACCCGAAAAAGTGGTTTTCGAAGTAGTGTTTGTGTGTATGTCTGTGTGGGTACACAAACGGTCTGATTTTAATGAAATTTGGTATGTGGGTACTAATCCATGGTGTATTAAGAAGTTTTTTTTATTTTTATGAAATTTATACTTATGGTAATTTTCCCATAAAAACGTAAAATAATTAGAAAATCAGATTTTTTTGGTCCGAACGATTTTGATTTAAATTTAGTATATGATTCTTTGAACTCTAAATAAATGGTGCAACCAATGAGCTAGAAATAGTAGGTGTACACTTCAGCTCTCCAATATTTAGCGGAGCAAGCATATTAATCTAATAGTTTTGAGAAATGTAACCACGAATTGAATGTTCACATAGTTTGGATGCATACTTGCAGTATCCATAATCAATGCTAAGTCTTGTCCACTAAACGAGATGTCTACTTGCACTACTCAAAGTCAATAAGAAGACTACTTACAGTATCTACAGTAAATAATAAAACTGGTTCACGTAAATAAGAATATCTACTTGCAGTATTCAAAAAGTCAATGTTGCATCTGGTTCAAGTAAATAGGATGTCTACTTGCAGTAAAAAGTTTAAAAGTTTAAAAATTTGCAAAAACTGCCATTGCAACCAATAGACCCATGTTATATTTCTAAAAGTTTCAATTAACCAATGGTAAAGATCTGTTGTCCGATTTGTACTATTTCAGATTTATACTTCCACACAATTAGTAAGTATGACTGTGTTAAATTTTGTTCGGATCGCTTCAGCCGTTCAGAAAAAGTATTTACAAAACAAAAGCAGGAGTGTATTATAAGAGCTTCAATCGCTCCGCTCAACAACTAGAGGTATGGCATTTCCGCTGGAACATATAAAAGCTGAAAAAATTATTTTATGTTGGTACCAACAAGAGGAATTAACCAGCTCATTGACTGATGGCTTTATTACAATCCCGAAATCCCCTATTTATCCCCTAGTGTAAATGTACTAAGTACCATGTCTAAAATGTACTTTACCTCTAGTACATATAGCGGCCAACGTATCTCAGAAGTCTCATTCAGTGCCACCACCAGTTGTATCCCTCCCCAGTTGTTGGTACAACCCCTAACATTGTTAAAATTATTGTTGAAAACCATATGGGAATTTTACCCATAAAACATTATACTTAAAATCACTGCTTGCCTATAATAAGGGTTGTTGACAAGCTAATGGTACAAAGTAAGAGTCAAATTGCTGATACGGCTTAGTACTGTTCCATCAATAAGGAATTTTCAAACTAATTCATTTATCAAAATAATATGTCACCAAAATTTTCAAATCCATTCTTCATAACAACGAATATTGTTTGAATTTATATTAGAACGTAATCTTACGTTCTTACGTAATCTTATTACGTGTTTTGCAAACCTTATGAACCAACATCTATAACACGTATTTATGTTTGCTGTAAGCCGTTACCTTCATTACACTATTTTACCAATGCTATTTATCATAAGAAATAGTAAATGTTTAGGGTATGGATACGAAATCGATATAAATGAAATATCAAAATAAACGATAATTTACCCACACACACTCACAAAATAAAACAAAGAGGTTAGGTCATCACGTTCACCTTGGTCAGGATACAGATTATGTTTTTAATACGAAATGTAATAGCAAATCCACCATATTATCATAAAAAAAAACTTGTTTTGCAATTATTTAATTACCTAATAAGAGGTCTTATGACTTTGTATTTTTACTCGACAAAACTGTAAAGCTTGAAAGATAAATTCTTTTATTTTCGGTGGTAAACTATTTATGAGATAAATAGTTTTAATGATGGTAACTTTGTCGCACAAGAACATTTCAAACGTAAAAACGAGTAGCCTCGTATACCCCAGAGAGAGCTGGACGCTGTATATTCCCAGCCAGAGCTAATGTCCCGTATAAAACTACTGTTTCCAGGTTGGGGAGCGTTTATCAGCTAGAATTGTGCTGGTACTCTTCCCTGACCAGACTTAAAACTGCTGTGTTGTACACTTTAATTTGTGTTATATTTGTTAAAATTATTCACAATGTTCGTAAAAAAATGTTGAGCGAAATTAATTTTAATGCATATTGTTTATTTGAATTGATTATAAATAACTATATACATCATTAATTATATCTATAAATTTTGCAGTTAATAATAAATTACGATGATCCACGGAGAAATTTATATAAGTATGTTGGATCATTTAAAGTAGTGATGGTTAAAAATTTTGCTAATAAAAATCATAAATAAAATATATCATACCTTTATCGTGGTGTTGAGTATGTATTTCAGTAGATTAATGAGAGGAACTTTTAAGCAACTTCGCCGTAAAAAAATGTTCGTTTGCAGAATGCAGAAATAATCTGTCAAATTCGACGTATGAATTTAGAGGTTATTTATACAAAATTTTTCAAGTTTAGTTTAGTTTTCAGTCTGGTAATGTCAAATTGTTTTATCTGCAACCTCGCAAAATTTCGCTCTCTAAACTTAATCATTGTTTTCGAACTTTGTTATTATATTTTCACTATCAGCAAGCTATTTGTATTACATATTAATATTGGACTTTAGACATCTGCTAACATTTTTGGAATGATGATTATTCCTTTCTATAAAGACTTTTAAGTTCGCACAAGCATAAAAATATCACTGGAATATGGAATATTTAACATCAGACAATATTTCCCATAATGCTTTATCAAATGCACCATTCAAGAGTTCGTTCTAAAATGGAGTAATAAGGATCATTTGCAATCAGAGAAGAAAACAATTGTTTTATTTAACAAGAAATGTAATTAGAATTGCTATAATTGATTGAAATGTTGAATTTACTTCTCGGAAAATAAGTTTCACATTACTATGAATGGGGTAAAACATATATGAACTCATAGTATATCGGTATCAAGCTATCTATCTTTTCAAACAAGACAATATATTTTATGAAAGTCTGACCACGATCCAAATTTACGACGTTTTAAATAAAAGCGGGTCTTAATAACATCAACCCTTGGGGTTGGACCAGCATTTAAATGAGAACACATCGTTTATACATATGACGTGTAAATTAACTGAAATATCTTTGTACCTTAGATGTGGTGTATCAATGTGTGAATCTTTAAATTGTTGTGAATAATGTTGAATGATGTTTATTTATGTAAAAGCTATTTAATAATCTGATGGTAATGATGATTTCAATGTCCACTCATCAAAATAAAAGGTCCGGGTATGTTGTCTGTTCTGGTTAACAACATATTTTTGGATTATTTGTTTACAGTGTGTCAAAAAAATCACCTATTAGTAGTATTCCATACAAGCATAGCACTTCAATGAGATATCTATTTACTATTAAAAAAAAAAAAAAATTATGACTGTCATATAATTTAAATAAATTGATAGAAGCTTTATAACGTTTTTATTAGGCTATTACTGTTAACATCAACTACCACGACAATTGCATACAAATATACTTCAATTTATCTTCTTAAAAGTTTAAATTATGTAAACTGTATGAATTCAATTTTGCTATTTCCCTTGATTAAACTGTTACTACTGGTCTAGTGTCCATGCTCCGGCCAGTTTTATCTGGGTACTTAATTTTTTTTAACGTTTGTTCAGTCCTTCAATTATAAATTTAATTCAATATGCAATCGTTTACCTCAGGCATTTATGTGTAATAATAATGAATTTCAGCAAAGTCCCAAAATCTGTTTGAGAGTTACAAAACTAGGCTAATAACGGATGAACAATTCAATCTCACAAAGACAAAATCAATTTCTGCAAACCTCATTCAAGGCAACCTTTACAATGTCTGCTGATTTATTACAGTAAAATTATTCCTTACCTCAGAAATTCAATTTAAAAACTTTATTTTGTAACAGTTATGGCTAATTAATGGTCTTAAATCTTTAGTAAAATCGAATTAATTTACCAACATACAGAGTAGTACATATCTTCACTACGAAAGTTGAAAGTATTTTTGGTTTAAATTCAGAAGTGTATTTATCTTTAATAATGAATACTTATGTAAATTATAAAAATAAATTGCTCAATGAATTTTTCGTCTTGTATAATTTTTTGTAGGAACAGATGAAAGTAAACAATAACAACACCACGAATTTTGTGCATACTGCAAAACTAATTATTTCATTAAAAGGTCGGACTTACGCGCAGTTTATTTTGATGATGAACTCAACCAATTAGCGATTGAAAAGCTCTCTCATTTTCAAAAATGAGTAAAGTATTTTCATCAAACGAATTAAACCTTCATTTAGAGTCGGAGCATTCGATTGCCTTAATGTGTTTGTTGTTTTTATAATGAAGTAAAATCGTCTGAAGTTTAGAGCTGATTCTATGATTGAAAATGGTTGCATTCAAATTCAAGCTTAAATCACAAAGATGATTACAATCTACAAATAAATATAATGTTGTTAACACTATTGATTAAAATAAATAACAATTTATACTGTATTACATTCGAACCAGAAATTTAGTTGCTTTGCAATGTTCTTATTTTTTTAATTTTCTTTGAATTTTGGGCTGCACTTTCGTATCTGTTCTACACTCATTCGAATGAATATGTCGATTAATCTATAGCCTATATAGATATTTTTCATTCTAATGAGTGTAGGACAGATACTAAAGTGCAGCCAAATTTTGTTTCTAAAAGCGTTGGTGGATGTGTATATATTTAATACAACGAATGTAAAGAAAAAAATGTTTCTATTTTGTGTCCTCTTCCCGTTGCAAAGCACGGGTACAACAGCTAGTACAGTAGTCCCTAATTGGCAAACCTGGTAGGGGTATAAAAGCCATAAACGTTTTCCGTAAAAGGTCATAAAGGTTGTATTTTGTTTCTTAAAGCATTGACGGATGTGTAACTATATTTTATACAACAGATGTAAATATCAAAATATTTCTATTTTGTGTCCTTTTCCCTTTGTAAAGCACGGGTAAAATATTTTGTATATTATAATGTTATTGGAGTGGGTTATTGCTTGCTAAAAAAATGAAAGGTTTAAATTCTTGTACAGTGCTTTTCATCATCACAAATAATTCATCTTTAATGGATATTGAAGTTTAAGCTATTTGGAATCATCGTTTAAGTAAACTGTTTGCCAATGTTTGATATCACGATGGAAAATTCGGCAACAGGGTAAATATTTCTACTCACTTAGTTTATATTGCTGAATGCTCTGTTTGCTTTTCTGTATAATCTTAGGAGATCTGTTAGGCCACTTGGAGTTGCTTGGTCCAACAGAATATATAATAATGCGATACTCCCAGGTGTGGATTAACGTCCGCACTAGTGAGTACTGTACTATGACTGCAGTAATAACCTGATGATTTGACCAATTCGTAAATTACAAGGCAAAAGTGGTTCTGATTCTACTATTAACTTTAGGACCCTTATTTTCCATTGACTGAATTGGCTGTTAATTAACAGTCATATCTAAGGAACATGTCGGCATTGGTCAGTAACAAGACTGCGAGATCGCGCCACTCATCCTACACTCTTCTTCATTCATACTTGGCTTTAAATACCTACCATCTTATGGTAACCACTTCAATTAAAATAATCAACACGTCTGAGTACAGTAGTCTTGTACATTATTAAGAGTCTAGGATGTTCTCAATAGGTTAAGGTATGTAGTGAAAGTTAGTAATTTACATTGTTATTCGCTATATAAAGAACATGAAGGGAGAAATCTTAATTTTTTTTTTTTTGAGTCAACATTTAAAGTAATTCAGATTTTTTTATGTTTCCAATGGAGTTTAGGCCGTTGACCAACAACCTTGCAAATTTTAAATCTCTTGTTCAGCTAGAATTTCTCTATCTCAGTCAGTCAGTAATTGTAATATGAAATTACCTTCTATCGCAGATTATATTTAGTTATACATTTTTTTTATATAATGTTTGTAATAAAATTTCGTAAAGAGTATGTTTCTATCATGTCTAGTTCACGATTTAAAAGCGCTGTTTTAGAACGCACCCCACGTTCCTTTCCACCCTCCATTCCCTAAATGTTTGGCAACTGCTGGTAGGGCGACAATATCGGTTTTGGTAATCTTTAGGATGACTCCAACAACTATCAAAAGTCAAAATGGGTTAGACGTGCAGTGCATACTCAACACCCCATAGATGCTGGACTAAATTCATGTTGGGACTGTCAGAGGATCCTGAACCGCGCCCCCGTACCTGCACCCAGGCCAACGATTTGGAAGCGTGAATCCATGTGCAGGCCCGAGGAGCGGCCCACCCAAAAAAAAAACAAAAAAAAAACAAAGTGAGAACCATGGATGGAGGTTCAAGAACAACGCACCATTTGAGAGAAACAAGCTGTAATAAACCATTTAAAAACACAACAACAATAATTAACAACAATACATGAAACTCTTAATTAACTTTAAATAAATTTAGCTACCCATCTAGCCTACGAACTTACAATAATTTCTTTTAATCATCAAAATATCAGAAGGATTTAATAAAAATTTAACCTTTAATAAAATATTACCTAAATTAACAAATTATAACAATAGATAAATATGTTTCTTCTTAATATGCATTTGGAACTTGGTAACAATTATTTAGGGGCCCCAAAAATTGAGTTTAACTAAATAGGCTAATTAATAAATTATAAAAATTTAAATTGTCAACAAGTAGGCTAATAGACTGTTGAATAAACTTTAAAAGGAAATAACAAATAAATAAACTCTGTGTATCAACAACAATTAATAACAATCAATAGAGTCTCCTTTAAAAAAAAAAATAATAAATAGGTAAATCTAAAATAGGAACTTGCGGTAATTGCTGTTTTCGTTCATTATATCCAGGTACAGAACACTGTAGAGCCGTTGAAGCTGGACGGAGAGGTGCTGGCCAGAGTCCCAACAGAGGCCCCAAGGTGGTAACATTTCTCCGCCATGCTCCCGGTGTTACAGTTTCACAGCACACATGGGCCCCAAAAGGCGCGCATGGCGCTCTTAAACTACTCCATAACCTCGCAGACTAAGCACAAAGTAAAAAACTTTAACAACTTTGCATAAAACATGTGCCAAAAAGGCGGTGGAAAACGATGAAAAGTGTCTGCGAGGTTAACTAGTTGATTGTCACGCAACCTCTGACAATCCCGGCACAGGGGAGAAAAAGTGACGCACAGAGTCATTGAGTGGAGCTTGAACAGCAACAAAGCGAACACAAACTGACCTACTATACAAAAACACTTTCTGACAGACAGGATACTCTTGTTAAGGCTTATCTATTTTGTCAATAGTCTGGTAAAAAGGTATCTTCTCGTGAGTGAATCAGGTTTTATACATTCTCACAATGGATGGCAAACAAAATGTGATAATTATTCTACTACAGTATGTTGCTTGGTATGTGAAGAGGATAGTACTCTGAAGAGAGAAAGGGTTACAACTCAGGTAATCTGCACGAGGCTATTGCTGTTGAATTCTTAAATTTTAGATTTTCCTTCTTATGTGACACAACTCATTAGTGAGCTGACGGTTACCAGTTACACTTGTTTAATGACGTGTTCCGACTAAATATGGTTAATAAGTGAGCTCATGAGCATTGTGGGTGAAGCTGATTCAAATAGCCTTTAAATGAACCAGTAAGGTACCCTTTCCCGCATATAACACTAACAGATACTTTACATGCCAAACCAATTTATTAGAACCAAATTAATCAGAAACAACATAACCATTCCAGTTCACAGCAGGAATAGTTCTAGCGTGTGATTAACAGTGTATGTACTAGGAGCAAATCGATCGAGAGGATCCAACGGTTCCATTTCACAGTTGGAATAATCAGTAAAGCATTTATTTGTTTGAAACCTGGATAGCCATTAGTACATAGACAGTACATTAATGATGAGCTAATAGATCAGTAACGCACGACTGTTTCAAAACACAGCTAAATGAGTCTAAAATTGGCAAATGTGTAAGATTGGAAGGGAAAAATGTTGAAGAATTGTTATGCCTTAGATTTTTTAACTATTGGTTTTTCAATTTTCAGAATACATTTTCTACTCTAATATCCCAGCAAAACTACTTGATCAGTAAATCACGCTAAATGTATGTTGTGTGTATTATCAGACAATTAACAAAATAATTCATGCATTAAAAACTTGATATAACATAAAAATATATTTCATCCATACAAATATCTTAGTGGTTCACTTTAGGACAGTCAGTCACGACCGGAATAAGACATAAAACAAAGGCGCCGGACAGACGTAATCTAATTTGAGAGGAAAGTGAATACATCCGAGAGACTATCGTGACGAACAACTTCTTACCTATAATGTCTAACAATAGGAAACAATCTTCAACTCTAAACTAAAATAGCACATTATTATATTATTTAAATTTTTGAAAATCCGTATAACAATGATATTACTTTAAATTTGCATCATAAAACATGATTAATTCAAACAAAAGTTATTCCTATGATAAATTTTGGTTAACGGTTTCCTAAGACGTCCCCGATCTGATTAAAAGGACGACTCAGAGTGTTTCACAAGCCATTCTAGAGGTCTGTTAAACTTACGATATCAAAAGATCCTACACAAACTATGGCTTCTTCAATATACTTCACATTACCTAATGTTGCTTTTTCCAACGATCAAATGTAACGTCGCATGTATTCAGAAAAAAACATTTATGCCTAAAATTCAAGACGCACAAAAATGTTTCTTTTCGAAAATTTCTGACACAATAGTTCGAAAATAAAATAAAACATACTTAAACCATAATTGTAATTTTCTTTTGTTTATAAACCTTGCCATAAATCACACCTCATATCACACACAGTGATGTGTTGACACAACATGGCCATTACTCTTAGTTCTGAGTCCTTGACGTACTTCAACGACCATAATACTCCAAAATTATTTCAACAAAATAAATTTGTTTCAGCACTTTATTTAGCAACTTGAAGACTTACAGTTTTTCAGAACAGACTTATTTTTTGTAATTGACAATATATGATGCAGAGTATCGGCCAATATTGATTGGCTATCAATTAATGATGCTGTCTTACTTAGTAAAAAGATCAATGCCATATACATACACAACCAATATTTTGTACCAGTCGCGAGTGGAGTCCAAATATCATTGGCACGACCTCTCTTTGAAGGGAGATTAGACTCTAATAGGAACTGAGGGTAAAGAAATATTAATATTTGCAATCGAGCCTTATTTGTAACTTGAGCTAATAATCACTGTGAAAATGGAACCATAGAAGTTGTGTTATACGTAGATTAATGGGTAATGATGTACAGTTTGATATGTGATAATCAAATAATATCTTAATGACATTGCACCCCTACCTATTCTGACAATAAATAGAAAATAGATCAAGTAGTTTGAATGCGTCTCTTTGTTCTAAACTTGCCTTGAATTCATGTTTTTTACTTAATATTATTTACTTAATAGTATTTCCTAAAGGAAGAGAGAACAATTTACAGTTACGACGTAACCTTAAAAAAATAACCCTAAGACAATTTCTAAATTTTACTTAGGAACGACGATATGCTACATCTCCCTCATAATCTTTTTTGTTCAGTTCTTTGACCTATCTATAATATTAAAACGAAACAGTGTTTTTTTATTTCACGATTCTGAGTCAACCACTCTACGGATTTTCATGATTTTTGTGTTGAAAGTAAGATAATTTTGAGAACTAGGGAATGTCGAAGCCATAATCTTAGTTTAGGGTTTCAGTTTTTTAGTAATTAAGTTTTAATTTTTAAAAAGTCTAGCAGCCGACGCTAGCAATTTAAAGTATTTTCAATGCTGGTTTAACTAACAGCTGGTTTATAACTGTCATTGAAATGTTTATGTTATGAGTTGTTTGTTTACAAAAATATATTTCGTTGGTGTTTGCCTACATACTATTTCACTTTAAAATGTAGGTAGTTTTCCCCTACCGTGAAGGATCTGCGTTATCAGGAAATGTGTTATTTTGAACTAAACATCTCAAACACTTGCGTTTAATCAAGTTTTGTCGTAAATGCAATCTGTGTAAGTATTAGGTTTATGCATTGCAAATTTCAACTCATATTTGGGAAATATGTTTTCAGCAGTTTATCGCTTAATTGTTTAAGATATAAGTGGTTTACGTGTTGATACTTCTTTTTCTGTATGTTTGAATGTGAGTATGTCGTCATACTAAAATTTTGGTTAGTAATGAAAGCGTCAATCGGTGTAGTAGGTCTCTATAAAACTGTCAAATAAACTGCAGGGTGCAGCAGAAACCAAAGTCGGCTCATACCATACCAATTATCCCCGTAGTGCTGATGATTCAGAAACTTGGGCACTGACCAAAGAACCGAAAAACCTTAATGCTGGGTTAGATAATAAAGTGCAGAGAAAATATACAGACCAGTTCAAGATAACGGCCCGGAGGTCGAAATAAAAAGAATAGAGAGCTAAGAGAAATGTGTTAACACCCAAATATAGGGATGCTTTCCAGAAGTAGGTAAAGCTTGGATGGACAGGCTGTGCATAAACTTTTAAAAAGTATATTCCAAGGAGTACCTCACGATACACGGGAAATATCAATTTATGAAATGCATCCTCAGACTGGGATCTAAATTTTGAAGAGGCGTGTGATGGAAGAGAATCCTCATAAAAGTTTCAGTAGTCACGGAGGTAAGATGAGGTACGGTAAGTACATAAGTAGTACAGTATGCAATTGGAGGTGGCATGTAACTACTCTACTCAAAACCAGTGTGAATCGGTCGCCAATCTCACTTCAAGATTTTTCAAATCGGCACAAATGCTGTTTTATGGTAAAATTATCGGATTTAAAATGCATATCGCCATATTTTAGGCCTAGCCTATCTATATTCGAATGGAATAAATAGGTGGTCACGTTACATTTGTTTATAAGGTGATCTCCCCCATTAAAACTGCCAGAATTTGTGTCTATGCGTGTAAACTAGATGTTCTGAATTATTCCGTTTTAGTTGGCAACTCGATTCCCGTACGTAGGACGGGCCACCAGCTCGTTTTTTCTTAAATATTTTTAAAACTAACTAAAACAGCTGATGATTTAAAAATAATCCATTATATTGTATAAATGAACATTATTCCTTTATGTTCTTCTTGTTAACATGGTTTACTATTTTTTTTCTCTCTTAATATTTCATTAATTCACTCAAACACTCTACATTATTTAATGGTCCTTCGAGCCGAATATTGGACTTGGTTCTTTTTAAATTCAAGATCCTAGCTGCATGTTCGGTTATTAAATTACACATACTACCCGAGTCAAGAAGAGCTCGAAACACATGTCGCTCACCAGAAGATGAAGTGATTTTTAGTAACGATGTTCCCAGTAAGACAGTAGTATTTCCTTTGAGATTTGTTTGCATAGACTGATGTGGTGACACTAGAGAAACAGATGTGTTTGCTATCATCTTCTTGATCATCAATGTGAGTGTTTAACTGGTTAAAACTTAGTGAAACTTGGTTACTTTTGACATGGTCAAAATGCAACAGTGTGTGTCCGAGACATGAAACGCATTTTTGAGATTGTTTAACCAACTGGTAACTTTCATGTGGGGACATGGCAAGGAATTTTGAAAACGAGTAGATTTTATGACTTTGTTGATTACGAAAAAAACAAAAAAAAAACAAACAAACATGTAGTTGGTGTTGGTCGATTGACTTGTTGAGTATTAAACAAAGGTTTGGCTACATTCACTGTAGTGGCTCTCTGAAGTGGGAACCTTTTGTTAGTGTTCAAGGAATATTTGGGTGTCATTTGTTGTTCATTACTGTACTGGTCATGTTTTGGGACAACATAGCATCCTCAAAATAAGTGCATTCATTATTAAGAAAAGTAATTATCTGTTTTTAAGTAGGCAGTGAATGATCTGATGTATAAAATTTGTTACAAACTGATTCTAATTTGTGACGAAAATTAAGATCCAACTTTCTTAAAAAAACTACGGACAACAACAAGTTCTCTAAATTGTTATCCGTAGTCTTGTACATCATAGTTCAATGCTGATAAAGCTTGAGTGTTTTCATTGAAACGATTGACAAAATCTCTCACACCAGTGATGTTTGAACTATAAATGTTAGGTAGATCTAGCAGTTGATTTAAATGTTAAAGTTGTAGACGCCTGTCATTGTGGTATCTTTCTCTCAACAAATTGTATGCTACTGCATAATTGGGTCCAGTAATTTGGAGACTTCGAATCAAATTTAGTAGCTCTTTGCCCAATACACTCAAAAGGTATTGACATTTTATTACACTAGACAAAGAGTTATTGGTGTGGATAGTGGAGTCATACAAATTTATGAATGATGTCCAATTAGTTAGATCTCCATCAAATTTTGAAAGTTCAAATTTAGGCAAACGTACCTGAGATTGAGCTGGGCTGCAACCAACCTTGGGCGAATCCAGGCTAGAGCCACTTTCAGGAAGCAGTGATTTTATAGCTTGTAATGTGGATGAATATGTCATTGATTTGATCTTCATCTTGACTTATAGTTTCATTATCCAAATAATCTTCACTTGATGTACTTCCAATTCACTGAAAATAAGAATCAAAGTCTTCTTTCTTCTTCTGTGCTTCTTGCATAAGGCGAGTTTTTAAGGCTTTCTTGTTGTACAAATGTTAATGTTTCTTCTTGTTCAACAAGTTGATCTATGATGTTTTTTTATTTTGTTCATACGAACTTAAATAAAAGATGTGAGTCGTGTATAAGTCTCAATTTTAAAATCACTATTTGGAGATGCCATTGTACAAAGATGAGGAGATAAATGTAAAAATAATCACAAAGTGTAAATGAGAAGGTTAAGAGTTCCAATATGGAAATAAGAGTTCGGTTGGGTAAGAGTTCAAAGGCACAGAAAACAATTGGTTAAATGAGGAAATATTGATGTATGAAGAGATTTAGTGGATGAAAGTAATTCCAAATCGCTTAAGTAATATCCCGCTCGAAGGATCATTAAATAATGTAGTGTTTTATTGAATTAAAGAAATATTTAGAGAGAAAAAGATTAGTAAACCATGTTAACAAGAAGAACAGAAAGGAATAATGTTTATTTATACAATATAATGGATTATTTTTAAATCGTCAGCTGTTTAGTTAGTTTTAAAAAGACTAAAGAAAAATAGGTAAAAGAACTGAAAATGTTTCGCTAAATTCCATGGTTAAGCGTGGCAGGGACCGATTGTATAATAAAGAAACTCTTATATTGCATTTGTTGTGGCATAAATACTTGGGGCTACACTACAACTTTATATAACAACAATTTCATCTGAAAACAGACGCCCAGTGACAAGGTGGTTTTACTTACAAAAGACCAGCTTTAGTTATTTCTAAGTATAGCCACACCACGCGCTGTCCTATAAATTGGTATTATTGGACTGTACACAAAGTACAAACCTGTCAAAGGTTTTACATTCATCTCAACTCCAGAATAAACGTTCCATACAAAATTGAGAGCTCAAATTAAAGCCAAGAGTCAAATGTTTCGACTCACTTGGTGTAAACGCAAACTTACGGCTACTAACTATTGTATTGTAGCTGCAGAAACAATACAAGCTTCACTATAATAATGTCAAAATAGAGTATTCACGGTTTCTCAATGCCGCGAAGGATATTGTAGTCCTAAAATCCCCCCCCCCCGCATCGTAGTCTAGACATCTTTGACATGTACCTAAGATTGATTCCCTATTAAAATAATATTAGGTTAACGAGTTATTACGTTCGCTGCTATAGATAATAAAAAAATGTTTTTATTTTATGTTAATAGAAAAAATGAATATATTTGCCAATATTTTATAAAAAATATCCATAAACAAAAAATATGACATCAGACAACATTTTCTCCATACAAATAATAATGAATTTTTAAATAAACAGTTTGAGCGAATTTCCTATATCGGGAATAAGCTATTACCGTAGTACTCATGGTAAGACCTGGACCCGGGACCGATTTACTTTATCGTTTTGAGGTCCCTAGAGGGCAATCACACCATCCGCTCAAATTCATATATATATACGATTTATCGAATACCGTAGTGTTTTTGCCTCTGGTGGCATCAAAGTGAAAAAGGAGATCTTATTATGCAACCTACGCTAATAGCCACTTCTCTATAGGAAAATAAATAAATTTAAAAAATCAATATTTTTATTGGAGAAACCTTAAAATCATTGTTACATAAAAATTAGCTGAGCCATATAAACATAATACATATTAACATCAAAAGGTTGTAGATTAAAGAATACTGGCTAAGAGAAAGAATACTAGCAGTCATACACGGAGGAGTGTGGCAAGTGGAAGATAATGGCACTAACAATGTCGCTCTAAGAGAAACCAATGCTGTCTTAACTAGAGGAGAGGGTCGGCCTATAAGGTCAAGTATTTGCTAGACCCTGACGCAAACTTCTGGTCGAACAGAACTTCAAGTCTAGTTAATGTTTGGTTAGCAAACTCCGGACCTTAACTTGACAGAAGTCGTTTTATGTTTACTGCTTAATCAATATGTTAGTTGAATATAAATTGTCACGTTAACGATGGTACCTTTGTTTCCAATAATCAACTTAAAAGTTTTGTCTAAGCAATTGAAAATAAAAAAATTGCGATATCAAAAATTTCGGTGTGTTAGTATAATTACGGCTTAAATTGTTGTTGTATGAGCAATCTGTCTAGGTGGGCGGTTCCGTCCCTACTAGCCGTTCTGGGAAATGCTAGGCGTCCCCGGTCCCCCTCGCCAGGACATGAAGACAGCTGAACCACCCATGAGCTGCGTGGGCCAGATGTTTTTGGAAATGACCAATAAACAGTCCCCACTACACTCCTCGCCAAGACTATAATAGTGTCTACTGTTGTACTACATTTCTTGGTGACCATTTAAAGCTTATACACAAAAGTTATATTAAATTCAAAGTTATCGCGAGTTATATTAATAGTAATATTTACTTGTACGCTTGTCATAAAACAAGTTTAATTTGGTTAGTGTTACTTTTGTAATCCTATTTAAAAGAGGAGTTCTAATTTTAATTAATACGAGCTTTAAACTTGTTTTCACTGTGTGCATTCATGGGTTAACGGTACATGTTTATTGGACTAATAATTAATTTTTGGAACTGTATAGCGCTAAAAGGTATTATGTGCACAAATAAAGAAGCATATGCTGTGAGTTCAAACACAGTTGATAATATTAAGACCATACACAGCTTTTGTAAATGTTCCAAAAGGAAAACATGTAATTAGCAAACATTTACATCGATTTACAAGATTTTATTTGGAACATTTTTAAAACAACAAAAGAATTCCCAAAATTAACTTTACTAAACATTAATATACTGACAACGCTATTACAATTGACCCTGAGCAGTCAACAGTCAAGAGTCGCTGTATTACTTAGCTAACGAGTGACGGCGCTGCCAAGTTAAAAGGATTTCAAAACAAGTTTAGTTTAACGTACTTAAACAGTTTATGAAGATTATGAAGTAAGATAAAGCTGTAAAAGATTGATAGAAATAGATAAAAGAGCTTTAATGTTATAGTTGCAGTATTTTCTTCTTTTGACCCTGCGTATGGACAATAATTATTATGTTGCAAAAATGTTCGTGGCAGCAGGTCCATGCATAGAATAAAATTAATTATTGTTTCTCAGTGTTTGTAAATACAGATAATCAGCTGAAAGGTGATTTATTCCCTTGGAAAGTTAAACCAACGATTGTGTAGCCAAGTTATTGAGCCGCGTCAGTTGTATTGTGCCATTGTAATGTTTGACTAAGTGTAACGACCGTAGTGTTTTAGGCTTCTATTGTTCTTGTACCACTATAACTCTACCTCGGTGTAGTTGGCTGCTAACACGACACAATCAAACTCACACAGTCCAGTCCACAATGCATTCAACAACAATGTGGATCGGTCCAACTCACCAATATGGACGAAATCAACTGCACTGCCTCAGAGCTGCACATCCATCTAGGTTGAAGGAACATATATGATCATCCTTAATTTGAATTAGAATAGTCTCATATTGATTATTACCTAATGTTTAATTGTTAATATCTATTTGCAGAGAAAATTAAAGTTCTTGGGAAATAAGGTTTATTTGAACATCATTTAAGGCAGTCGGAGTAAAAATTTAAATAAATCAGTGTGCATTTCGTATTTAATTTGGATAATAATAACTATTGTATGAGTTTTAAAGGTATATGTACTATCTCAATGCATATACCTTACTACGAGGGTACATTCAGACTCTCTACAATGCTCTTACATTGAGAGAAAACAAATTACACTACTATAATATGGAAGACTGAAAAATAAAAATAAAATAAAACATTTTGATGACAACGGCCAGTCGTATGAATTATCGAGATTTGCATTCTAGTTTGATTTCCTGAGATAGTTGGCCTATTTGTAATTGGCAATTGCACATATGTTGAATGTTATTTTTATATCGTAAGTACTAAAACGTGTATCTTTCCATACACTTATGTTTATGGTGAAACAGTATTAAGTGGTTGTTTTTGAGAAATACTTTAATGTTGTCAGCGTTTTGAGTTATGGATATTAGGATCTTGTCTAGACACGTGAGAATACATCCAGTTAGAATATCTAATACACATTTACTCCACGGGATAGTAGTATTTATGATAATGCCATATTACCAATATTAACAAATCGATTTATTTAACATTTCATTTGTTCATGAAATACATTTTTACAAATTTCCAAACAAGAATATAACTAGATCAAATTGTATCATGCGCAAACTGTACAGTTAACAAATAGTTGCTTACAGTACCTTTTATACATTTGTAATAGTGTTTCTGTTACAAAAGATAAAATTCTTATGAAAAAGCATTACAGGGAATACAAAAAGTGTTAGACTTTTTAGACATTTTATAATTTACTAACGAACGATAGAATACATATAGAAAATAAGAAACTATAATATGTAACGCGTGAAAAAGGTAGGAGAACTTTGACGGAGATGAAATGTATTTTGGCATAACGGACATAAAGGGGTTTCAACTGTCATTAATAGATGGTTGATTTGACACACAGCAGCCACTGATTGGCGCTGAGCTAGCTCGATTAAGGACTAACATTTTTAAATCAAAGCTGAGGAAATACTTATCATACAATTGCACACCCATTGAAAACAATTAGTGTAAACAAATACACATGTTATTCTTTGCATCTTTAATATGTTACACAATTTCCTTGCTTTACTTATCCACATAACAATAATTGTTTTTCGTAAGTTAAGACGAAAGACAATCATTGTTATGTTAAAGGCAAGCTGTATGCTAAATTGTATTAATAAAAGATTGACACAATGTATCACTTGTACATTTAAAATTAGAATGAATTTTCCAGGGAACATGATTTTCCGTACTTTTTCATCAAAGTCTCTTGAAATACATTTTAAGATAGATATGCATTTAAAACAATTATTTAACTACCTGATCTATGTCTTCTCTTTTTGTCTTCTGTTTTCTGGGCGATATTGTTTGCAATCATATGCATTACTGTTCTTAATTGCCCGTACAATATTTTGGAATTGGAAGATAATGAATAATTTAAATAATAAAATTTATAATTTAAGTAGATATTGGAATGTTGTGTAATTTAATTTTTGGTGGTTTGTGTCTAACGATGTCCAGAAAACGATGTTATTATCCGGGAAATTCTTCTACAATGGCAAAAAACTTTATTCAATTGATATGAGGAATGTTCATAACAAACACTGAGTCATTGTTTTATAAAGGAGAATAGCATGCATCCGTATCAAGTAATATTAGAACCGTGTCTTCAAAATAATACGAAACTGTGACTTATAATAGAAGTATTAACATTTGCGAACTATAATGGATTGTTTGGATTTCTGCATTAGATGTGCTAAGGAAAGAGGATAGAGAAGATAGATATATTTAAACAAATCAATGTTTGTTTTATACGGTGAAAATTCTAGTAAATGTGATGGCAAATACGTTTCGTGGGAGAAACCCCTATTTACCGGACATGTTAGCTCCTTCACGTAACTGACGTACTCCAGCTCTATGAACTGTACCTGTAGCTGTCTGAAGTACCTGTACCTGTACCTATACACAGATTTATAACTGTATCACATCGCAGCCAAATCTTTAGGACTGGGACGGTGGTGTCGTCATGTAATCCAGCTACTAGGAGGTCATGAATTGTAGATATTTTAGGCATTTCCTGGTTAGGATTAACGTCCGCAAGTCGTCAGTACACGACTATCCTTGGTACTATCCTGATCATTAGGCTAATTCGTTAATTACAAGGAATAAATGTAATTCGGATTACACTATAAACTGTAGGTCCTTTGGTTGCTTTTGGCTGTATGGTCTATTCATTAACAGCTGTGTTTGAGGAACACAGTCACTAACAACACTACAAAATTGCACCACTCATTCTTCACTTATATTTGGGTCAATATACGCACATAATGGCGTCCCCATCTTTATCATTGATTTCACTTGACCATACTGCCCACAGAACGTTAACTGTAGCATGGTAACTCTAAACATCTGCCATTAACAGCACCATGTACACTTCACTATACTGCACACAGCACCATTACTGTAGCAAGGTAACTCTAAACATCTGCCAATAACAGCCCCATGTACACATGACTATACTGCACACAGCACCATTACTGTAGCAAGGTAACTCTAAACATCTGCCAATAACAGCCCCATGTACACATGACTATACTGCACACAGCACCATTACTGTAGCAAGGTAACTCTAAACATCTGCCAATAACAGCCCCATGTACACATGACTATACTGCACACAGCACCATTACTGTAGCAAGGTAACTCTAAACATCTGCCAATAACAGTCCCATGTACACATGACTATACTGCACACAGCACCATTACTGTAGCAAGGTAACTCTAAACATCTGCCAATAACAGCCCCATGTACACATGACTATACTGCACACAGCACCATTACTGTAGCAAGGTAACTCTAAACATCTGCCAATAACAGCCCCATGTACACTTAACTATACTGCACACAAAACTACTGTAATTTTACAAATAATTACGTCATAAATGTAATAATACACGAAATAAATTGTTTATTTGTCTGCAAGAGTCTTATAACCACTTGTAGTTTGAGGATTTATAATACCGTTGGCACATTTTCCTTTCATTCTCTGTAGCGGAAAGTAGCCTGTGTACACTCTGATCACGTCCATCTAGTTTCGCAACTTAGCTTGACTGTTTGCCAAGATTTAGGTTTGAAGTTAGGGTTTAACAAGAAGAAAACTAATCTCGTTGATTATTGAGGAATGTTTACTTACCAATACCAAAACTCCTAATATATAACAGAGAGACTGAAGAACGTTTTTAAGCGAATTTGGTTTATTTTACGCTATTTCTTCTTCATATTAAGATATTTTTGTTCTCAGGTCCAAAATGAATCGTGAAATTTCGTTATTGGGATCTTGGTTAACAGTTAATTGGTAATCTTGGGACAGATAAATTAACACAAATACTTCTGTGGTATATAACTATCTGTGGAACGGTACGTCATTAAACCTCCTTTTGTTGATATTTCAATATGAATACGTATTGTTATGAACGGGCTTTCTTACTAAGAGTGGGAGTAAACTCGATTTGGATTTTTCCAAATGCTAGAATATTATTAATGTTCCATAGACTACGTTTAATCTGGTTAGCGATCAAAACCAGAACATAATTTATCAATTTGCTCAAGTTTGTTGCATAGATATAGTAACAGTTCTGATACCAAATGACCAGGACTGCAAATTGGTTTCCACTCTGTTGGGAGGATTAAGCGTTAAGCTATAGTATGGTCAGCTGTTGCCGTTCCGAACCATCTGGCAAATGGTTTAAGTTATTATACTTTTTTATTATTTCTTCTAATTGTATCAATTCTGTAAGCTGCGTGCTTAATACTGTTTGGATTCATTCACACACACATTATAGTAACAGTTAGACGATTTTTTAAATGTTTTTTTTTTAATTTTTTGTAAAATATAAAATTACAGAAGAGATTTTAATGAGCTACATGAATTTAACGCAGAAAACACTTTGACGGCCTTTGCCAGTGCTGAGTATTTAAGCAGAATTCAACTTTAAGCAATATAATAACATTGACATATAACATCCTGTTACAGAAACTGTATTTTAACAAACTATTTGGCCCAGAAGAAAACCTTGCAATTGTCTTTACTGCAAACGTGTCAACGTTAACATTTCATGTGATACATTGATTGGAGATCAACAATTTTATTGATTCTAAAATTGTAAACACTACCACTTCTTTAGCTCACCATCTTAATTAACAATCTGACACAAAATTACCCAACTTGAACTACATAATTTACAGCCATCATCACCAACATCCGCATCAACGTCGTCATCAGTTTTCTTATTCATTTTCCATCCAAGGAAAGACAGTTATAAGCATTTCTCTTGGTTCCAATAAAACATGAACATTACATTCTGCACTTAAGCTTACGTTGATGATTTACCTAAAATGAAAAAAAATGCAGCATTGTAGAATGTGCATTACATAACAAGACACTTAAACAAAAATTTATATTTTTTTTATATTATGTGAAAGTAATCATACGTAACTCGGAACATAAATAGTATGATATCGGTGCTAGAGGTTTTGCAGCAAAATTACCGTAGTATCATTGATTTGTGATACTGGGCTAGGCAACAGGCATACCACTCATACCATTCATAGACATTCCACTCCATATTGGCAAGTGGATGGTGTTTTATTTATTTTTTATAAAAAAAAAGAATATAAATTAATTGGTGCTTTGTAGAGCTGTCTAACATCAAATGAATATTTCTTATCTGAATTGTAATATAGGTATTCTGATAACAGAAACAAGTTGATTGTCTTACTATTAAGCTGATGTGTGGTTATGTGTCTTGTAATTATGTGTTGATGAATTTATTTGCTTACACAAACTGTACCATAACCACTTTGCAGTTTTGTTTGTACATTATATTTTATTTGTAAATTTTGTACACTATCGAGATTGTGCAGCGATAAAAATTGTGACATAAGATACGGTACAAAAAACATATTTGACCTTTGAAACGAATGACCTTCTTGTGAAAGAAATGTTTGAATACTGACATTCATATATTTATCCATTGAACACAAAAGATTTGATACATTCACTTGATTAAAAATTTAAAATTTTAAACGCATCGATGAACACAACATGAAAAAATAACAAATAATAAACTACATAAGGTAAATTATATTATGTCCCGTAATTCACTTCAATAATCGAACATCGTTTTTTGGCCATCTTAGTGATAAGATAGTCTGTGTGGACAGTATGTACACTATTGCAGAGTAAATAAACAACAACATATTATTTAATTTAGCTTAGTGCAGCGTAAGAAGAAGGACATTTAAATATCCAATAGCCTTAGCTGATATATTAAACTTTTACGATGTGACTGTGTCTTATAAACGACAAGACCAATATTATGTGTTAAACGTTGTATATTATCATCTGTAAACGTTCCCCAGGCGACAATCCTCGCTAGGATATTGAGTCGTGCTTTTCCATTTGACGACGCAATTTTCAACCGACCCTGTTCTTTGATATTCGCTGCAATTTAATTATTTTCTAGAAATAAATTTAGCAAGTGTCAAATTCTCAATTAAGTGTGAGTTTTCATATATCGTTTGCGTTTCCAGACTCTCAAGTGTCAAAAAAACCACACGATTAAAAAAGAATATATTGCATATAGCGTCTTGTGAATATGAATTAATTAATTGTTTGTTAACTGGTGTGTGGAGGAGAGTCTTGTGTGTGTTTGAAAAAGCCATAATAGGTTGGACGTATTTTAGATAATTCAAGAAAATTATCAGCTCTCCGCCATTTACTTGTCATTACACATTTTGTGTTGTTATTCTCTTTAAGTTCGAATAGTTGATAATTAAAAGTATGGATAGTTGAGTTTGGATATAGTATTTTTCTATATGTCTTTAAATAGTATGTATAAAAACTATTACCGAAAGTGTCATTTTCCGGTGTTTGTATGTGTAGCAAGGTTGAACACTGGAACACCAAATTTGAACATTGAACTTCAAACAAACAAACACACAAACTTTCACATTTATAATATTACTATGACTATGATATGATATGATGAACTATAAGTCAAATTTTGTTTTATATTTCCCTATTACGTTTATTTTCTACTTATTTTAGTTAGATACTTCATAAATTAGGAGGTAGAAATTATCGTTTGGACATTCTTAGAGAGAGAAATCTAATGGGGAGAGTTCTCCATGCTCAAACGATCCAACACTATTATTCATTTAATGGGTGTACCTTCAGTTTCAGCTCCAAGGCACAAATTTTTATAGTTACAATTATTGTATTTTTTTAGTTCCTGTCAGTTATAGGGTAACGTGTTCGTTCTCACGAAATAAAACACATTTGTTGCGGTATGATACTTAAATTAGGGATCGAAAACATGTGTGGCTTCTTTCCTATTGATTTAAAATACATTTAATGTCTTGACAGCAAAGGTACACGACGTTTTTATAAAATATATCCAAATACATTTTACAGATACATTTTTTTTATTGTAAACTGCACTAAAAATAGGAAATGTTTACTTTTTCGTTAGTAAAAAAAATTGAAAAAGGTCCAATGCATTATATTAATTCATTGGGTAAAATTACTTTAAATATTATATAGTAATGTAATTAATACTACTAAAATACTAAAATTAAAAGATAGCAAAATCGTATTACCCAGAAATATATCAGCTTATCATTGTATCTACTCAATAATAATTTTACAAATTCAATATTGAAAATTGTGTATTCTTGAAATCTCCCAAGGATATTGCAGACGATGGAGTTGGGTAAAAGTTTTGCCAACGGAGAATCAGAGCGTGAACGTTCGAATCGATTTTTCGAAGAGAAGATTATAAAACCTTGAAATGTGAGAGATTGAACGGATTGTAACATCGTGTATCTTTTGGAAAATGTATTGAAATTTTAAACCACCAAAGCTATTATTATTAATAGTCCAAGAGTCAATATCTGAAGTACTACTAAACATTAGTAGATTTTTTTTCATACACAAACTATGCTGTTTTAGGAGCGTCAAACCGGTGACATAAATTAAAATGGTTAAGAAACCTCTTTTAGAGAACCAAACCGAAGAAGCCTACTAAATAATAATAGTTAACTACACAAGATACAATGATAGGTAAACTAATTAACACACAAGTATTTGTGGACTACCAGTTACATTATAACTGCCTTAAAAGACTAATAAGGCTCATTGGGTTGACATTTAATCCGTGACCTTGAACAGTAACAACACAAAACAATGCAAACTAACGAGATTCTGTTGAGTTTATTGCGACCATTAGACAGATGGATGGGATGGTTAAACTGCTGGAGCCGATCGTTAAGTACAAACTAAATGTGTTAAAACATTCTAACTGACCTTTAAACAAGTGTTTATTGTTTTATTACTATTTATTTTAGGCCTAATTAATGCGACATACTAAATATTGGTCATAAAGGTTCTTTAACTATTACATATATTAAGTTCTTAAATAATTAAAATAATTTTCTATATACTTTAATACTTTTTATGAAATGGCATACTACAAGTCAATCTGTAATGCAGTTTAGTGTTAATATTTAAACTAGTGTCGAATTAAGTAATATGTCTATATATTTAATAAAATAAGGATTTTCTCTGTTACACCCCTTTTCCACCCGTCCATCTTGACCACTTTATACCATTGTGGTGTCATTTTAAAGTTTATGATCCAGGGGAGTGACGAATGGCGATTACCTTTAGGCCTTGGCCCACTTAGCCTTTGCTTTATTTCTGGAAAATGCTTTCAAAGGTCAAATGTTGCTGGTTGGCCTTTTTTACAACGGTTTAAAATGTGAATTAACTATAGTTTAACGGCTGGTTAACTCCAGTTTGTCATTTAACAACATTCAGAATGTAAACAACGGAAAAACGAATTTAATAAAATGAATTTAAAATAGAGTTGTCTATGGATAATCGAAACATAATTGAGGTACGTAAATTATACTCTTTACGGTATATTTTTACAATTGATACATTTAAAATATCATAAATTGGTAATGTTATTTATTAAACCTTAGTCTCTAACTAAGATTCAGATATATTGATGAGAATTATGGTTAAGTCATTTATGAAAGGTGAGAGGGTACTGAATTATTCTTTAAACCATGGAAAAAACGTCTTAACCCTATAAATGCGCACAGGTCTTTTCGTATCAAATAAACTTCAATTTCAAGTCTAAATAAGCATACCAAGCAGTACAATTGAGAGAAAAATAAATTTAACTACCTAGGATAAAATTTTGATTACGTTCAACTCTGCTAGCAGGCAATAGCAGGAACTTAAAGTAGCTTATAATAAGGTTATCACAGGTAGATCAATCAGGCTATCAGTTTAAATCTATAAGCCATATAATCAAGGAATATTATTGAAGCTGAACTAAGGATGTAGAAATAAAATATCAATATTTATGTAGGAAAATAACTAATATAACATAATACTTAACTTTGGGATGGGTACTACGGATACTAGGTTTCGACCCAATTTTTCAAATATTATGAACAATGATAGTTTACTTTTATCAGAAGAATAAAATCCAAATTCAAGGCTTACTGATAATCCAAATCCAACAACGAAGGCTTACTGATAGACCTCTTTGGTCTTTGAGTTCTGGGGAATCGCACTCTTTCCACATTTGCTGGTGTACGAATAGTGTAGAGGATTCCAACAGTTCTTTCTAGAGTTAAAGATGTTATTTTAAATAATTTTACAATGTTCCCTAGGCCAATCGTTTTCCGATCTGGAACAGCGCCATGTTGACCAACCATGAAACGTGGTTTAAATAATATCTTATTTTGTTCTTAATGGGATATAATATAGCACTGAAAAAAATGTTTACTAATAACGTAAAATTTGAATAAAGTACGCTAGGCATATGAAATGTATCATGTGTGGTACAAAAAATTAAACAAGACACGAGTAGCAAAAATGATGTAATTTAATTTCAGATATTTTATTGTTTTTACCATTATAAAAAAAAGTAAAAATAACAAATAAAAATATCTTATTTTAGAAAATATTTTATGTTTTCACTGCTATTCCCAACCAGATCAGCGTTAATGGCTCCAAAGCACCATGTTCATCGAAATGGCATAGTTTGATTGAGGTTACAAGCACAGCAGCTGTTCTTTCATTGTTGCATTACGATAAAATAAAATATTATAGATTGCGATAAAAATGGGATGCTCCCATTGCTTTACCCTCAATCTATCTATTCTGAGTTTAATGTTGAATTAAAATTGCTGAGTATATATATTATTTATTAAAAGAATTTGTTGGATTTTTGTGTGCAGCAAATCGACCCCTAATTATTAATTTTTATAGGCATAGCCCTCTGGATATCGGCCTGTGGCGCAGAGCCCTTTGTGAGTTCATTCATATCAATACTTTTAAGCAAATCTACACATTTTATGTGCTATATGCAATTAATATATTAATTGCCATTAATATAATATATATATACTATATTATTTGGTTAATAGCACTAAACGATTTCCGAAACATTTGACTGTATCACTTTAATAACATAGTAATTTTGTTTACTAATGTTTAATGTGTAGATACTAGAGGCCAAATTTAGTTTATAAGCTCCCCCCTCTTATGACAACTATAACATAATCCAAATATATATTAGTATAAAGTTTAAATTAGTGTTTATCTTGCAGTAGGTTTGATTATACATGGTTAAACATTGATATTTCTAACATAGTCAATAATATTAAACTACCTAGTAATGAAGGTTAATGGTTCTGCCTATATATTTGTATGGATTATGTATGTAAGATAAACTATGGCCCGATGCATTAAGCCTCCTATTGTCAAAACGCGGCACAATATCAATCATATTATTTGAATCTCGTTCCTAAATCTCTCACAAATCCAACAATAATCCGCAGGAAAATACTATTTTTTATGTAAAACAGTGTTTTCAAAATATTTAGTTAATACAATGTTTTTTTTCTATAGAAAAAAAATACAAATAACCATTCTTTATAAAAAAAAATAAATGAAAAAAAAAAAAAAAATGGCGGCTGTGTGAGTAAATAAGGACTTCCGGACAATTTAAATATGGTATTTAGAATGTTTCTTACTCAGGAACATGCTCTAAAATTTTGGTAGAGAGTTCCGGGACACCCTGTATATTGAGAAGATGAGTTTTATGAAATTAAAATGATCGAACAACTTAGGTAACCGGATAATCTATTTTTTGTTTACCAAGATATTAAATTACTAGTCATTGTTTGTTGGTAGTTCATCCGTTTACTCTCATATTATACATCGTATATGGAGAAAGTATTGTTTTCGTCAAAATTTTCAAGTTTGAGATTTGGGTGGATCCGTTCTGGCCCCCTAAACACAAAAGGTGGGTTTCTTCGTGCTTGATCGACTACAAAACCAACTCCAGCGTCGGTTTGTAGCGGCTGGAGACTATGTGGGTATATATGGCGGCACCAACAACACCAGCCCTGCGCACTATCCACAGGTGATGGACCGCCTCCGTGGTATCATATCAGCAACCCTGAAGACTATCATCCTTACTGAGCTACCATACCTACCCTATCTACCAAAATGAAAAACTGACAAAATATTGGATTGTAAGAAACTGCTTGCCTCGTTATCATTACAAATTAATGCACCTTATATTTTTTTTACAGCCTTACAACCTTTTTAGAGGGGACGGGTCCCATGTAAGTCACCATGGAAAACGCATCGTGTGTGGAAAGATTAGTACATAGTTAAAATATCTAATGAATAGTACAAAAATTAGAAAGAAAAAAATTTAATGATGGAATGTCATAAAGAAGTTTAGAAGCGACAAATATGCAGATGTTGATGAGCCCATTAAATGAGTGATTTTTTTTTAAATATATTGATGTACCCAATCAAATTGATTTATTAAAATTAAATTATTTGTAGTTGTGGATGAAACTTCAATATTTAAATTCAAAATATCAAATTAAATAAAAAAATACAAGTAAAGTATGAAGACGTAGGTGAATCAGGTATTTAAAAATGTTATTAGAAAATTAGGTAAGATTTTTAACATACTAGCCTAAACAATATTTAAGATTAAACAAAACCAAAATGGTCCACCTAAATGGTTTTAAATTAAAAACCATAAATCTTTATTAAATAAATTGGTATGGCTGAAGTGTTGTTTCTAAATCCGTTGGTGGTGGTGTAACTACTTTATACATCAGATGTAAGAAACTGATATTTCTCTTTCGCATCCTCATTCCGTTGCAAAGCACAGGTACGGCAGCTAGTATTTAAATACAGCTTACAAAATATAAGCTGTAAAGCTATCCAACAACTCAATAACAGTTGAAAGTTTGGACTTCCATACAAAAGAAGATCGGGGTAATCTAATATTGGAGATGGAGAACAAAACTAAGTTGGACGCCCGCGGGAAACTTTGTCAAGAGTTTAGAAAAGAACTTAACTAAAACAATACTTAAATGTTATTGAATAAAAAACCCTATGATCTATAATATTTTGGTGGTTGAATTTTTTTTATCTATAAACGTTTCGCTAATCTCGTTCTCCGATGATTGGACAAGTAAATTAAAATATGATTGCAAATGACAACCTATCATGTTTATTTACCATTTATATGGCAGCTTAGCATATGCGAGGTAAAACTTATTACTTTAGTACAGCACAAATTCTGTACAGTGAAATGCGTTATAAATGCAGTGTACACAACTTTTTATATTTTTTAAAATATTATTTGTTGTAAAAGTTGAAGAGAGCCACATACAATTTTCTACTGTATGTATTACATTTGAAGTAACAGCTTACTAAAACCATTGCATGACTAATGTCTAGTGCAGGTGTGATAGGATTGTAGTTATTATCAAACTAAGTCCACAAACCTGATAAATAACGCGTGGTGGTGGTAAGAAAAGAGCCAGAACAGTTTGAGATGTATTTTACATGTACGTGTTCAACTGGCAAGATCTGATCCATGGGAGGAGCGGTTTAGTAGACCAGCTTAAACTCCCATTAACCCAGTCTCCCAGGTTCGTCAAGCCTTAATGGGCCTAGGCAGCTTAGATGGGCTACAGGCAGCTTAGATGGGCAACAGGCAGCTTAGATGGGCTACAGGCAGCTTAGATGGGCTACAGGCAGCTTAGATGGGCAACAGGTAGCTTAGATGGGCAACAGGTAGCTTAGATGGGCTACATGCAGCTTAGATGGGCTACATGCAGCTTAGATGGGCTACAGGCAGCTTAGATGGGCTACAGGTAGCTTAGATGGGCTACATGCAGCTTAGATGGGCTACAGGCAGCTTAGATGGGCTACAGGCAGCTTAGATGGGCTACAGGCAGCTTAGATGGGCTACAGGCAGCTTAGATGGGCAACAGGCAGCTTAGATGGGCTACAGGCAGCTTAGATGGGCTACAGGCAGCTTAGATGGGCAACAGGTAGCTTAGATGGGCAACAGGTAGCTTAGATGGGCTACATGCAGCTTAGATGGGCTACAGGCAGCTTAGATGGGCTACAGGCAGCTTAGATGGGCTACAGGCAGCTTAGATGGGCAACAGGTAGCTTAGATGGGCAACAGGTAGCTTAGATGGGCTACATGCAGCTTAGATGGGCAACAGGTAGCTTAGATGGGCAACAGGTAGCTTAGATGGGCTACATGCAGCTTAGATGGGCTACATGCAGCTTAGATGGGCTACAGGCAGCTTAGATGGGCTACAGGTAGCTTAGATGGGCTACATGCAGCTTAGATGGGCTACAGGCAGCTTAGATGGGCTACAGGCAGCTTAGATGGGCTACAGGCAGCTTAGATGGGCTACAGGCAGCTTAGATGGGCAACAGGCAGCTTAGATGGGCTACAGGCAGCTTAGATGGGCTACAGGCAGCTTAGATGGGCAACAGGTAGCTTAGATGGGCAACAGGTAGCTTAGATGGGCTACATGCAGCTTAGATGGGCTACAGGCAGCTTAGATGGGCTACAGGCAGCTTAGATGGGCTACAGGCAGCTTAGATGGGCTACAGGCAGCTTAGATGGGCTACAGGCAGCTTAGATGGGCTACATGTAGCTTAGATGGGCTACATGCAGCTTAGATGGGCAACAGGTAGCTTAGATGGGCTACATGCAGCTTAGATGGGCAATCATTATCTCTGATGTCATTATCAAGGTTTCGTCTAAATAATTTCAAATGGTTTACAAGTATGAAGTCTACTATGCGAAGTCTTGAATTGACGATGCGTTAAGTAACAAGCTGTATGTCTAATGGAGGTAGGTAAACATTAGGAACCAAAGTGTTATGTAATTAGGTACATCAATAGCTTATGTTGTCTCAATGCATTTAACAGATAGAGTGATGCAACTGTATTTTATCTTATAATGCACCCAGAACGACAAAAATTATAATATTATTATGTAGTTTCAAACTAGTACTCACGGTTCCGTTAAAAATAAGAGTACAACGCTGATTGTGTTAATACGCAAGGTCAGTGTCTCCAAACTGCCATATATTGCAAAACCTGTGCCTTTAAAGCTAACAAATAGCTCGAGTTTCTTACTTTCGTTATCTAAATAAAGCAATCCATGCAGCTCTTATTTACCTTAATCCTATTAAAAGATTAAATGTTTGTTGATACCCAATACCCTCTGATCGAGTGTTTACAGGCTCTCGTCTTGTGTATCAAACTAGATTGTATATTGTGTTCTGTAATTGGATCTTCATTGTTTGATACCAAATACTCGTGTGTGCAGGATATTAGGCCAACGTTATCGAGTGATTACGGTCTTAGTACATGGTATATTGCCTTAACTGAAAAATACTAGTACAATAGATTGTTGTAACAAATATTGCAGCTATGATTTTATAGATTATACTGTCATTATTGTTTATATCATAGCAATTTCAAAGCTAATATATAAAACAATATTGGTTTCAAAGTAATAATCTAATATTTAATTTGTTATTTAATGTATAAACTTGATTACTTTACTGTTACTTAAACAAGGCGTAACAGGCGTAACAAGGTGTAACAGGACAATATTTATATCTTATTCATTTATATTATCAGATAATTATAAATTATACAACTTTTACATTAACTTAGACAATGGATCTAAATTTATAAAAAAAAATATTCGTCTGAATGGGTTTCAAAAGAATGAAGACATGTCACGGTCAAGCCGTGACTGTCAGAATCAGACACTGTCGGAAATTATAGAATCAAGCCATCTCTATGATAAGAGCTTCGCAGTAATTAAATCTTACGTTTAGTTGGTAAAATATATAATTTAGACCAGTTATAGACAAATACAAGGGTTATTGATCTATAATGGATACAGTCCATATATAATGCACATCTTGGTGGACAAAGAAAATACATAACGTTATAAGCAGTTTAAAAATCGGGTTTCAAAATAAACTATAACATACATAACCTATTTATTCCGCAAAAGTTAAATAAATATAAAGCAATAATGATATGTTTGAAGGAATAGGTAGAAATTCCTTTACATTACCATAGCATGTTTCGAACTATTTAAATTTTAACCCTTCTATACCTTTTTCTCTATGTTCTTAGAATTTGACTCAAGTACCACCAGCAATAAATCTTTGATGGATATACAAGGTGTTTCGAAACTATCTCCCGAAACTCCGTGGTCATGTTCCTTAGGTCAAAACAAACAAAAAATAACATATAAACTTATGCCATAACTTGCTTCGTTTTTCGTCTGTCGGTGTGTATGTATTTTCCACATAACCACTTGAGGTGCCAACTTCCAACTTGTTACTTGTATGATGACTAATAGGAACTATTCTACAAAGCATCAAGTTTCTACTTCGTATAATTTCAAAATGGTGGCCATTTATATTTTTTAAAGCTTAATTACTCAAATACCAAAGGATTTATAAAAAAGTTTGAATGGCAAAGATGGTGGAGTCTTAATTTACTTTACAGAAATGTACAGTTTTTATAGGGTCATAACAAAAATAATGGAGAAAATTAAATTTTCTGAAAAAATTTGACAAAAAAATTGTCAAATTCAACAAATTAGCAGGTATTACCTTTATATAAAATAGATTTTCTATGTTATTTGTGTTATGACCCTATAAAAGTTGTACATTTCTGTAAAGGGAATTAAATATCCTGCCTTTTTGTCTTTTGTAACCTTTTTATAAATCCTATGCTTTTTGAGTTATTAAGCTTTGAAAAATAAAAATAAACGCCATTTTGAAAGTATAGAGAGTAGAAACTTGATGCTTTGCAACAAAATAGTTTCTATGAGTCATCATACACGTTCCAAGTTTGAGGTTGGCGCCTTAAGTGGTTCCGAAGATATGACTAGTTATGTAAAATATACATACTCACTGACAGATGGAAAACGAAGCGAGATAGAGCATATGCTTATATGAGATTTTTTGTTTGTTTTGGCTTAAAGGATCATGCCCACGGAGTTGCGGGAGAGTGTTTCTAAACACCCTTTATATAAATACGAGTATATGCGCCATTTTGTATACAACGTTCTGATTTTTGAGCTAGAGAATAATTTTTATTCATTTCAATGCGTTTTCGATTAAGCAAATGATGCCACAATCCTTCCTAGAAAATGTCAGCTAGTTGGGCTGTTTTTGGATATACACGTTGCATATTAAAGGAGTAGAGACGTTACTCGTACATATTGTTTTTCGTTTAGTAATAAAGCTCCAATACTTAAATTTCTTATTACTTGAGGAAGAAGATTTTGTTTTAAGTTGATAGAACAAGCTTAGTAAGACAGGTAAAATGAAAAATAATAATGATTAATACAAAATGGTACATAACTACATAATTACAACGATTCATACTATATCAAATAAGATATTGACTAATCCTAAATAGAGTCTTATAGACAAACCGGTGAGAACTTTAAGTCCAGGTTTTGACTTGGCTTAAGCGAATTTTACGGTCAAAGTAAGGTCTTAGAGGTATGACTTAATTAGGCTTCCAAATAAGTCAGTTTAATTTTGCAAACAGGTAGTTGTGCCTGATACAGTCAAAGGCTTAATTTGAGCTAATTAAATTCAATCTAATTCCCCCTGGAATAAATATGTTGTAATTTTATGATGCTGCAAAATGAAAATATAAGTAAAAAACCGTGCTGAGCCGGTCTTAACTAACTCTTTTTCATGAAAACAAAACTGATTGCGTCGAGAAGGAGGCTCTCAATGACTTGGGCGAGCATGGCTTGATAAGAATGGATCCGTAGTTCTTAACTTCCTCTTCAAACGCAGGGTTGTGAATCAGCACTACAAAAAGTAAATAAAAGTCTGTGTGACATCGTAAAGAAAGTTGCCTGGGGAGCACTAAGTTTACTGAAGTACTTTAACGCGAATTGAGGAGTTTTGTGGGTACGATGTCTGTGCTATGATCCAATAACGCCAGGCTTAAACGAGACTAAGATTTCGTTTATAATTAATACAAGAGGTAAGATGGGTTTGAACATTGAGATAATTGTGTAGCATACATGTCAATTTCAGAGATAAATACGCCCGCTTTATTTGTGGAGCACCAATAATTAGCAAATATCCCCCATAAGGAAGTAGCTATTACCTATTTTTTATTTAGATGACCCTTGAAGCCAAAACACTATTCGTTCAAATTTATATATATTTGGGGATTTTACGGGGGGTTTTATGGGGTAAAAATTGGGTTTTCTCATTTTTGACCCTGAAAACTCAAAATTTTACAATTTCTCTCTAGACCATTAAAAACAAATGATTTAGTGTTATTGTACGCGGTTATTGGTTACGGAGAAAATTAAAAAATATGCAAATTTAAAATTCCCATGTTATCTCTATGGAAATCATTGTAAAATGTTGTAGTTTGCTTGTATATGGAAATTTTTAATGAAAATTGGAAATTTATTTATTTTAAATTAAGCTACTAATATTTTACTAAAATCACATTTTATTAGCCTCCTGTAGCAGCAAACCTAGGTACTTGTTAAACCTAACGTTATTTAAATCGATCTAAAATAATCTTATGGGAATATTGTACAGGGAAAGCCTGGGAGTGGATATGGAGGCTACCGTATTTCCTCGATGGTTTTAAGGATCTATTTGCCACCTTCCATTGCGTACCATACCGGTTGAAGATTTTAACTATTAACTAAGCCGTTAATAACTTCTTGATTGGATATTTAAAAAAAATCTGTAACGAAAGAATCATCTGTCTATAAACAGGTGAACCTTCGAAGCATAAAAAAATTAAAGAGATAAGATAAAATAGACTCTAGGGCTCACACGCTTTGTGGGCACTCTATAACACCAGTAGCTAAATCAACAATGTAATTTTATTACAAAAAAAACCTCAGCTGTTAGTTAAGCAAAATTATATTTTACTGAAATAGTTTTCTCAATTGAAATAGTTAGAAATAGTTATTTAAAATGTTAACGTAAGCAGATAGACTTAGTCTAAAAACTATAACTCATAGTTAACATTTTAGCTTTAACGTTTACTTCCTATCAAAATTATATTTCATTCAAAAGATGGATCATTAAAATTCGTCAAGTAATTGATTCAGAATCAATAGGCAAAAACCCCTTGAAGTTGTAATAATTTACTGTATGAGACAACTTAATGTTCAATGAAATCTCACATATTTAGATTTAGGTTATTTAAATCGATTTAATTTAAAATCAATTTAGGCAAATGGAAATTCGCTTAGTCTACAGGTTTGCTGCGGCGGGGGATTTCGTATTTATATAAAGGTCATCGTGGTACACGAAGAGGATTCAATGACGCCAGGTTTAAATAACGGTTGTCTATAAAATCAGATTTACAAAACATTTTATTAATGCTTTTATTGTTTAAAATGTAACAAAGCTTTTACTCGTCGTTCTCTAAACAAAAACTAGAAGCTGTACAGAATGAAATTGAATTTACACAGACACAAATTGTGTTACATGAACAGAAAAGAGCGAGCACTGAGGTGATGTTGACTCGATATTGTGTCTCGGAATACGATGTTTGGAACAATAACAATCCTGTTGGAAAATTCTGAAAACAAGATTTTTTTTCTCAAACCTCTTATTTGAACTAAAGGCAATGACGAAAATAAATCAATGAACCACTAGTCATGTAGTGGCACTAGCCACCACTAGTCAATGTTGATAGTTGACAGCTAGATGATTTGATTTATAAGCTGTGTTATATACTTTGATGGGTACCACTCTGTTCAGTATTCAGTGTAATTAATTGTGATTTGTTATAATAATACTTTCTATCAACTAAAAATAAATACAGATGGCATTGGTTTTTAATTTGTTTTAATGTTTAAAACAACATATGGGATTTAACAATGAAATAATGTATTAGTAATTTTTGTTAGTTAAAAACAAACACATCAAGACTCAAGATCCCTCTCTCTTCTGTAATCTCTCTTTAAAGTTCTGTAAAATCATTGAAAGTTTATTTGTTAATATTAAAACTATTTGTTAATTGTATCTCAGTGTTCTAATTTGAAGAATGAAAACTCCGCTTAACTTATAAATATACAGTCCACTCAGTCCACTCCACACGCTACCGAAATTCTACATGGTCCTTCGAGCCGGATCATCTGAAATTCAGCTCTTTTGGTAACTATAAGTCACAATAAGTTCTACTCCAACTCCAACTTGCAACCTTAAAAATGAACTACTAACTCCTTTCTCATAACTAAGAAGTAAGAAGACTACCAAGACTACTGTAGATCTAAAAGGTCACTATCTAAAGGACTTTGATTCAAACTTTGATTCCTCTATATTTTAAGCATATTGTTTTTGTTGTAATTTATCAATTCAATTGACATTTCAATTTGTATCAAACTGTACAATTTGGTATTTTGTAATGCTCATAGCAACCACTAATAGCTAATGTAACAATGCCATCTGTTATCTGTGTCTCGTATTGCAGAAAATATTGACAATCTCTAATCTCTCTCTCTCTGAATACTCAGAATAATTGTTTTGTTGTACAACAAAAATGAAATTCGTCACTCTCTCTAGGCAATTAAACTCAATTGCAAATCGTTTAGCCAAAATCCAAACTAACATCCAAGCTTTAGATTTATTACCTGAATTGTCCCAAGAACAAATAAATAAGTTGAAACTTTTAGAGTCAGAAACACTTAGAAAATACTCAGAATTTGAAACCTCCCTTGAGAAACTATTCAATAGTGACACGCTTCCCGATGATTATGAAGAAGATACACTCTTTCAATTACAAGATACTATATCTGACTTATATGTAGGAATTCAAACTCTCACGAAGAAACACCTTTCTCAAGATCCTACAAGTCATAGGCCTGTTCTAAACACTGACTCAATAACAAATACTCCATCAAGTAGCCTACCCCATAGGCCTAGTAGCTCTTCCTCAAACCAAGATAGCCACTCTCTAAAACTCCCTCCTCTATCTCTCAAAACTTTCAATGGTTCACCGGAACAATGGTTATCTTATGTTAGCCTGTTTCAAGTATCTGTTCATGATAATGAAAACATATCCAAAGTTGAGCGATTTCAATATCTGCTTTCTACTCTACAGGGAGAACCTTTCAATCTTATAAAGAATTTACCAATCACAGCTGAAAACTATGATGTAGCATGGGATCTTCTTCAAAAACGGTATCCAAACAGTAGGAAAATCATAAGCATACACCTCAACAACATAATAGACTTACCTAACCTAAGTGACTCCTCCCTCAAGAACATTCGCTCGTTCATTTCTCAGTATAACGAAAATGCCCAAGCACTCATTGCACTCAATCATGACATAGCCAAGGATAATATCTTGCTCTCAGCCATGTTACTAAGGAAATTACACGCAGACATTCGCAAAAAGTTTGAAAGCTTACGTCTAAATTCTCAAGACCTTCCAACCGTAGGTGAAGTAATAACATTTTTAGAAAATGAATGTGCTTACTTAGAAGCTGCTAACCTCTCTAACTCTCAGTTCCCTAGAACTACTTCAAGCAATAGCAATGTAGGTTTCACTCAAAATAGTAAGAGGTCCAGCCCTCACTCCTATCAGATAGGCCTACATAAGTCTACACCGAACCGCACTACTTTACTAGCTTTCAGAGACTCAAACGCCACATGCACATTTTGTAGTAAAAGTGATCACAACATTTACCAATGTTCAGAGTTTAAAGATTTGTCCGTACAGGAAAGATACAATTTTGTGAGGAAAAACCACCTTTGTTTGAACTGCTTAGGTACCGCTCATTCTGTCAAAGACTGTAAGTCAAATAAAACATGTTTTCACTGTAAACTGAAACATCACTCCCTCTTACATACAACTAATAATAGGCCTAATGATAAGCTTACCGGTAATCAAAAGCCTAAAGATAATGCTCCGATGCCCAAGGAAATGAATAAAACTTATGATCACCCTGAACCTCCCTTTGTAGCTGTCTCCTCAAACCCTAATACCACTATATTGCTAGCCACTGCATTGGTACACTTGAAAGCTAATAACGGTAACACAGTTGTAGCCCGAGCCGTTATTGACTCCGCATCTATGGTAAGCTGCGTAACAGAAAATATTGCTAACCTGCTTATGCTTAAACGGACATTTTCCAGTAATTCCAAGATAGATGGCCTATCATCAGTAGAAGTTAAATCTAAAGGTGTGTCAAAAGTTAACATATCGTCTCTTAGCGGAGAAATGATTGCTGATAACAACCCAGTCCTTATTCTAGACAGAATAACCTCAAACCTCCCACACTCAGAAGTTCCAGTTAATGTTAAAGAATACTTCAAACATTTGGTCCTGGCTGATCCAACTTTTCATTTGCCTAGTAAGATAGATGTGCTCATAGGTGCTGATCTATTCGCTAAAGTAATCACTGGTGAACGCATCATCATTAACAAGGATCTTCCTGCTGCCATGAATTCTGTATTTGGATATCTTATCATAGGATCTGCCCCAACTCTTCCTGCTGTAGCCCCTCAAAAAACAGCCCCTCAATGCAAGGGTAATGTTTCTTTATTAAGTACTCAAGATATTGATTTGCACAATTCTCTGCAGAAATTTTGGACTCTAGAGGAACCTCCCATCAAACTTCATGTAACATCTGAACAAGAAATTTGTGAACATCACTTTCTAAACACGGTCTCTAGGGATTCAGATGGACGCTACTTTGTTAGGCTACCCATAAAAGAAAATCACCCCCCTCTTGGTGACTCATCATTTTGCGCTCGTAATAGATTCCTATCACTTGAAAGAAAATTAGAAAGTCAGCCTGAAGTTAAAGCAGAGTATAGTAAAGCCATACATGATTTATTGTCATCTAGTCACATGGAACCTGTTAACCCTCCTCCAAACAGTGATAATAAACAATTTCACTTACCTCACCATGCTATTGTCAAAGTAGATTCCTCAACCACCAAGCTTCGTGTAGTATACGATGCAAGCGCACGCAGCTCCTCAGGTGTCAGCCTTAACGATATTCTACATACCGGGCCAAAACTACATAATGATCTTAATGATATTCTGTTAAAGTTTAGACTTTCCCCTATTGTCTTCTCATGTGACATCAAACAAATGTTTCGTCAAATAATGATCCACCCAGATGATAGAAACTATCAAATGTTGTATTGGAGAGATGACAAAGACGACCCCCTTTCAGTTTACCGTTTAACTACAGTTGTGTTTGGATTCAACTGCTCACCCTACTTGGCACTAAGGACACTTCACCAACTTATCACTGATGAAGGCGCAAACTTCCCTCTGGCAGCTGAGGCTTTAAAGAAACAAGTATATGTAGATGATTTAATATTAGGTGCCAACAGCATAGAACAAGCTTTGGTACTAAGAAATGAGGTGGAACAACTTCTTTTAAAAGGATGTTTCGAACTGAGGAAATGGACTAGCAACTGCCCTCAAATCATGGAAACTCTCCCCGACTCTTACAAAGAAACTCCTCTATATTTCAACTCCTCAGATCAACCTTATTTCAAGGTACTAGGTATAAAATGGTCACCTAACTCAGACACTTTCTCTTATCAGTTGAATATCCCAGACACGCCTCCCACTAAACGAGGTATACTTGGAACAGTTAGCAGAATATTTGATCCAAACGGTTGGTTGACTCCAGTCACTCTTTGGGTAAAAGCGTTGATACAAGTTTTATGGGCACTAGGTTTATCATGGGATGCGCCTGTACCTCCGGATCTAACTGAAAAATGGTCTAAGTTCCTCCAACAACTCCCTTTCTTAAGTGAACTTAGCTTACCTCGATATGTTTCCGTAGCTGATGCTGTTCATATCAGTTTACATGGATTTTGTGATGGGTCTGAAACAGGTTACGGAGCTTGTGTCTACTTGCGATGTGTAAGTTCTTCCGGAGAAATCAACGTACATCTGTTAATTGCCAAAGCTCGAGTAGCTCCTCTTAAGAAGATCTCCATCCCTAGACTAGAATTGTGTGGTGCCCATCTTTTGTCCAAACTCCTGAACTATTGCAACTCTCTACTCTCTCAAGATTATCTTGTCAACGAATTACATGCTTGGTGTGATTCATCTGTAGTCTTGTCATGGATAAAAACTGTACCCTACCGCTTAAAAGTTTATGTTGCAAATCGAGTCTCAGAAATTCAAGAACTTACTCCTACTTACATATGGAAACATGTCTCAACTCATTGTAATCCAGCTGACATTGCCAGTAGAGGAACCCTTCCCATTTCTATGAAAGACAACAGTTTATGGTGGAACGGTCCCAATTGGTTATCTCTGGATCAGGAATCATGGCCTATTCCTCGCTTCACCCCTCTCCAAGACGAACAATTGCCAGAACGTAAGGTCGAACCTTTACCAATAATGGTTACAACTAAAAAACCAGACTTATTCAACAGGTTTTCATCTTGGTCAACCCTCCAGCGAGTCATTGCTTACGTTCTACGCTTCAAAAATAACCTTACAAACCAGGTTAAAGAATCAGGGTTTTTAAAGCTTGAAGAGCTTGATAAAGCAACAATCACTATCTGTAAAATGATTCAGCAAACTGTCTTTTCTGAAGATATTTCTAGATTGAAAGATGGAAAACCTTGTTCCTCTCGTCTCGCGTCTCTCTCCCCCTTCTTAGACGAAAATGGATTGATTCGTGTTGGAGGCCGCCTTAAGCACTCTCAAGTATCCTACGCTGCAAAGCATCCTATTGTATTGCCCAAAACTAACCATGTCACCAATCTCATCGTTGATCATTACCATTTGAAACACTTGCATGCTGGACCTCAGTTTTTACAAGCCGTTTTATCTCAGAAGTTTTGGATCCTATCTGCTCGAAGTATTATTCGAAGAAGAGTTTACAAGTGCATCCGATGCTTCAAATGCAATCCTAAGACAACAACTCAGAAAATGGGAGATCTTCCTCCACAACGAGTCCTACCCTCAAGAGTGTTCAACAACTGTGGGACGGACTTTTTAGGCCCATTCTCAGTTAAACCTTGCAAATTAAGGAAGTCCTGTCCAATCAAAGTATACGTTTGTATCTTCATTTGTTTTTCTGTCAAGGCTGTACATTTAGAGGTTGTTACAGATCTCAGTTCCGAAGCTTACCTAGCAGCATTGACGAGATTTGTCTCTCGACGAGGGTTGTGTAGCAACATCTACTCGGACTGCGGAACAAATTATGTAGGTGCCGCTAATGAAGTTCAAAAGATTGTTAAGAATTTCTTCGTCCAGAAAGAAACTCAAGAAGCTCTTAGTAAGTTTGCAATGGAAAACAACATTACATTTCATTTCTTACCCCCCGCAGCTCCACACCAAGGTGGCCTTTGGGAGAGAACTGTCCGCAGTGTCAAACACCATCTTCGGAGAGTCATAGGCGAACAGATTCTTACTCTTAAAGAGTTCATCACACTAACAACTCGCATCGAAGCAATTCTAAATTCACGGCCCATAACCCCACTTTCATCTGACCCCAGCGAAATTGATTGCTTAACTCCTGGTCATTTTCTGATTGGAGGACCTCTTTTATCTCTTCCCGAACCTGACTGGAAAGATGTCTCAACAAACAGATTGTCAAGGTGGAAGTTTGTTCAAGCCTTAACCCAAAGTTTTTGGAAAAGATGGCAAAAAAAATACCTCTACACGTTGCAACAACGAGGGAAATGGAGAAGTCCTCAACCTAACATAAAAATTGGAGATCTTGTCCTATTGCATGAACCAAACCAACCTCCCCTTTCATGGCGAATGGGACGTGTCATTTTAACTTCCCCAGGGCAAGATGGTCTTGTACGAGTTGTACAGTTAAAAACTTCATCAGGAACACTCTCCAGACCTATAACTAAAGTCTCACCCCTACCAATCAATGATGAATGACGAAAGAAGTTAGACTGTTAACCATCAGTTTATTGTAAATAATATGTTCATTTCTAAAATAATTTTTTTCTCAATACTTCATTATTAGGTGAACCCCTCTTAGTGGTTCACGGGCGGGGGTATGTTCAGTATTCAGTGTAATTAATTGTGATTTGTTATAATAATACTTTCTATCAACTAAAAATAAATACAGATGGCATTGGTTTTTAATTTGTTTTAATGTTTAAAACAACATATGGGATTTAACAATGAAATAATGTATTAGTAATTTTTGTTAGTTAAAAACAAACACATCAAGACTCAAGATCCCTCTCTCTTCTGTAATCTCTCTTTAAAGTTCTGTAAAATCATTGAAAGTTTATTTGTTAATATTAAAACTATTTGTTAATTGTATCTCAGTGTTCTAATTTGAAGAATGAAAACTCCGCTTAACTTATAAATATACAGTCCACTCAGTCCACTCCACACGCTACCGAAATTCTACACACTCATTGTCGCCAGTACAAATTTCAGTATTTTTTTTATAGGGATAACATTTGTATATAATACTTAAGAACTACCTGATTTTCTGCATAACCCCTCTGTCACAATTTTATTTGCTTCAATTGGCATTACTTTGGCTAACTACTGTTATAACGTAAATTATATTTACCTGAAAAAATGCAGAGTTGAAAGGCCTGATGTTGTTCAAATTGTTTTTTGTTTACCTTAAATGTGAATAATAATGTGAATACTTCAATAAAAGTTTTATTAAGGTTTCCTTGATGTAGACATATTCTTTCAAAATCACTTGGCTTTTATGAAAACATATATTTAATGTCCTTATGCAATACCAGTTTAATTCAGCCTTAAAGGGGTCCCATTGCAATCATCTCAAAGTCAAGTCTATGTTTACTACAAAAATAGTTGCACTTCGGCTAACATCCTTGTTTATTGTTTGCGGGAATCTTCATATTCATATTGTAGGTGTTCTTCATTAGTAAATTCTTAAAAAAAAATCTATTTCTTTTACTTGGTGTCGTTTTATGACTTTCCTGTGTTTCCATGGTTAACAAATCGGTTCTTTCAATGATTGCTCAAGAAATACAATACTATGTCAATATTTCTTTTTTTATTTGGCAAAGTATATCAATTTGTCCAGGCTTTCTCGATTTTTACATTGTAATATTTACGCATGTAAATTAAAATAGTAGTTAAAGAGACTTTTTCAAAAATGTAAGGTCAGTTTGCAAATCTACGCAACAAGCTCTTTTCAATGAGATGTCAATGGTAAAAATATGTTAAGAAATGACGGAGGAGTTCAAAAGACAAATTTCGTAGATAGATATAAATTATAAAAGATCTATGGTTGTATGGTATGTATGGATTGTATGGATGTATGGTTAGATTGTAATGTAAGGAAATTGACCCTTGTAGTAGATCCCTTAGAAATCCATACATTCCAATAATTTTCAGCGAATCTATACAGACTAAGATCCATTTTATGTGTTATGTGCCTGTATGTTTTAATTTGATAATGACCTTAAAGAATATCAAAAATTTTACCTTACCAGTTTAGTATCATAATAGATGAGCGTAACTTCACTAAGCAAAATTGTCTGTATTTCAAATTAAAATGAAGTGTGCATGAACGTCGTGATAATAACAAATCAGTCTTGATGACATGCGAACTAGTCATAGTGTGACCTTTCGTGACCGGCCTTATCCGGTCACAAATTAACACAGGTACTTAACGAAATACAGGGTGATTTGTACTCAGTGTGACAAAATTTTTTTTATGTAAGTACAAAGTAAATGAAGTGTGATGATGCATATCAAATGTTCCAAGTCTAAAAATAGCGTCCCAAAAAATTATTTTATGTTTTTCAAAAATAACCATGTTTTTATATTTAATACAGCGATTTCTCAATCACCTGTATATGGATTTGAGTAGATAATCTCATTTTCGTGTTCTACATTACATTTTGAACAAGAATAATGGAAAATGATGGAGGATCAGTTGTAAAAACTCCATTGTAAATAGATTCAAAGATAAAAATTAAGATGTTTGATAAAAATTTTAAAAACAATGGTCTATTGCATTTTTCACACCCTGTATACAAGAAAGTGTCGGAATATGTTAAAAACTGCGCCATTTTATAAGCTTTCCAACCATATGCTACACTATTGAGGTTTAGATATTTTTTGTTTGTTTTAGTAGTTTAAATACCAGAAAACAAAGAACTTTTTTACTGTTTTTACTGTTCAAGCTGAATCAAAAATACAACTTTTGCTTAATACATGCCGACTTTCTATGTTTTAAATGTTAAAGACACCATGCTTTGTAGTCTTCAAACCATTAAAGCGTACATAAGCAGACATAAATCTCAATAGTGTAGCATATCGTTGGAAAGCTTATAAAATGGCGCAGTTTTTAATATATTCCGACACTTTCTTGTATACAGGGTGTGAAAAATGCAATTGACCATTGTTTTTAAAATTTTTATCAAACATCTTAATTTTTATCTTTGAATCTATTTACAATGGATTTTTTACGACTGATCCTTTGTCATTTTCTATTATTCTTGTTCGAAATCTAATGTAGAACACGAAAATTACATTATCTACTCAAATCCATATACAGGTAATTGAGAAATCGCTGTATTTGGTTTAAAAACATGGTTATTTTTTAAAATCATAAAATAATTTTTTGGGAAGCTAATTTTTAGACTTGGAACATTTGATATGCATCATCACACTTAATTTACTTTGTACTTACACCAAAAAAGTTTTGTCACACTGAGTACAAATCACCCTGTATGTGAGATTTCATTGAAAATTAAATTGTTTTCTTATACAGTAAATTTATTTATTTATTTATTTATGACAAAATAAAAAAAATATAAAAAAACGGTAGAAATTATTACAACTTTAAGGGGTTTATTGTCCATTGATTCTGAATCAATTACTTGACGAATTTTAATGATCCATCCTTTGAATAAAATATAATTTTGATACGAAGTTAATGTTAAAGTCAAAATGTTAACTTTGGTTTATAGTTTTTTAGACAAAGTCCATCCACGGACGTTAGCATTTTGAGTAACTATCTTATATACTAAAACACGTTTGCAAAACTTATGACAGCCTGACCATACTACTGGACCGAATCACACGTGGTTGGTACCAAATGAAAGATATTTTCATGTAGATGTGCAGAATCCCTTTATAAATTAAAATAGGCTCAAAAATAAGCACAAACAAGGAATTTAAAATGTCAAAAAATTAACATGGGCCTTATGGGTTGTCATGTATGGGTTATCATGTTGGTGACGAAATAACAACAAGATATAAACGGAAAATCAAAACAAATTGAAGAAATTCCAATGACATGTTATATTTATAGCGTGGGTTGGAATTAGAGAAGCTTGCACAATACATACTTTTGTTCGAGTTTTGACCACGGGGAGAGCTCTCGTTTCTAACTATTTCTATTTAGAAAACTATTTCGGTAAAATATAATTTTGCTCAACTAACAGCTGGTATTTTGTAAAAAAAAACACTTTCTTGATTTAGCCACTAGTGTCATAGTGTTCCCACAGAGCGTGAGAGCCGTACCGTCTATTTTATCTCATACCTTTAATTTTTTATGCTTCGAGGGTTCAGCTGTTTATAGGCAGATTCTTTCGTTACGGATTTTTACAAAATATGCAATAAAGAAGTTATTAACGGCGTAGTTAATAGTTAAAATGTTCACCGGTATGGTACGCAATGGAAGGTGGAAAAAAGCTCCTTGAAACCAGTGAGGAAATACTGTAGCCCCCATTTCCACTCCCAGGCTTTCACTATATTCCCATAAGATTATTTTAGAAAATGAGTTGGAGTTTGCTTGTTTATCGATACGTTTTGATGAAATTTGCATTTTTGATATATTTTACACTAAGCTATCAGTATTTCACTATTAATCACTATTCCTGTAGCAGTAATCATAATTACTCATTAAACCCAATGTTATTCAAATACCCCCGCCGCAGCAAACCTGCCGTCTTAGCGAATTTCCATTTGGCTGAATTGATTTTCAATTGATCTATTTAAATAACAACGAGTACCTAGGTTTGCTGCTACAAGGAAACTAATAAAGTGTGTGTTTTAAGTAAAATAATTATTGCTTAGTATAAAATGAATATATTTTTCAAGTTTGATCAAAAGATATCCATAAACAAGCAAACTACAACATTTTACAATATTCTCCATAAGAATAACATGGGAATTTTAAATTGACCATTTTTTTAGTTTTCTCCGTAACCAAAAACCGTACAAAAACACTTTGATATACTGAATTGTTTGTTTTTTTAAGCTCTTTAAGAAGGTTTGGAGGAAAATTGGGAAATTTTGTGTTTTGAGGGTCAAAAGTGAGAAAAACCAATTTTTACCCCATAAAATCCCCCATAAAACCCTGTTCCCATTGTCCGATCATGCTGGATCGCGAACTCATTCAAGTTTATCCCGCCTTACACCTTTAAACCAAATTTCATCAAAATCGGATGAAAATTACTCAAGTTATCGTGTTCACGGACACACACATATATATATATATATATACATATATAAAAATTTGAACAAATGGTGTCTTTGGCCTCTGGGGACATCAAAATGAAAAAGTAAATCGGTCCCGGGGCTAAGTGTTACCATGAGACCTACGGTAATTGCTACTTCCCTATAGGGAAATTCGCTAAAAGCTTATCAATTTGTCAAATTTGAGGAAATATTATGGTGAAAATCCAATCTGTACAGATTTTGTTATAAAATTACATCGATGCAAATTTTAATGATAATATACACCTTAGTATAACAAAATTTGTTTATACTCAATTATAAAATGTTATAAAATCCCATTGTGGGTTTACATTATTTAGTCTCTTCTGTTTATTTCCAGTATGTCGACCAACAGTAACAACAAAACAATAAAACCTTCCAGCGATTCGAGTAAACACAATCAAATCAGCGAATTGTCAAGTTAGCGTTGTACTCGTTAAATGCCGGACAAAATCGTGTAGGGTTTTATTGCTTTTATCCGTTTGTAAAATTAAGTTCTTAAAACCAAACTGAAACCTGAGGTTTTACCTAAACTAGAAAGTAGAGTCCAGATTTATGTTTAACCTATCTCAGCCCGGATTTAGGTCATGATCACTGGAGATACTCGGGTTATTTTTGGCAGTCAACATTGAGTAATTTTGAACTCGTATAAGAGAACGCTTGTGCTTACGGTTTATATGATTAATTATTAATTTTATTTGTGATATTTGAAACGATAGTAATCTGACTCACAACTATTTTTTCTTACTTTCAATAAACCTTATTCTCATCTGTACAAATAAAAAAATCACTAACTAATAAAACATTTTATTTTAAATTTCACACAAAGTACTGCAATCATCGAATATTGAAATCTTATTGCAATTCTAAAACGAGAAAAAAGCAATGAAGCCCATTTTCAAATATCTGATTAAGATGCAAATAGTTTAAAGTTGGCTTTAAGTTGTAATATACATAGTGTACTGCTTTAAGTTTTGGGATTTCAACTGTCACATTCCAAACAAAAGCGTGATTCATAAAATCATAAAAACCAACTTACAAAAAACAAAACTTAAATATCTAAGTTAATGTAATAATCTATATTAATTAATTTTTAATTAGAGACGTGGATTAATCAGGTCAAAATAGGCTATTTAGATTAGTGAATGGTTTATCAGCTAAATAACCCAATGAATGTGGTTAGCATTGACTTATAACGAATCAAAAATACTTACACTAAACGTAACTACCGTATTTTTTAAACTAAATTTCCGGTTGTATATTAACAAATGAATCAATGCGCGTATGTTATAGCGTTTTTCCTTATAATTATCATATTTTGATTATTTGAATAATATGTGCTCTATGTATTTTCCAAGAATAAAAGTTATTTGAAATGTGGCCGATATTGGTTTGAGTTAAACTCTATATTAGACTTACACATTTATTAGTTTTATTAGCTACTTTTGAGAGCCACGAAAATGTCTAAACACAACAAACTCTGTAAAAGTCTTCGTATAACTGAATGTCTTTCAGTTTGATTCACTAAGTACTTCACTAAATTAAAAAACAAGAATAATTTAGTCATCCATTTGTGTGAATCCACAATTTTAAAACATAAGGAGTATTAATTACCAGCGTGATTTAATTTACTAGAAGTAGATGCAGCACAATGATTGTCCAAATTAAAAATGTGTAGGTGAGATAAGATAACATGAAATCTGTCAGTATGGAAAGTCACACAAACATGTCATAAGGGTGGCCTTTCGTGTTCAATTTTATCTGTACATTGGTCAACTCACGTATTCAGCGAATACACGGAAAATATAATGTGAAAAAACTTTGAATAGGCGTAGAATACCTGCATATAAGCGATCCAGCGTGATGCTGTATGGCAACCGGTTTCAACTCACATATGAGTCATCTTCAGGATAGTTAAGATGTCTTCTCGCTTCTTTTAAAGTGTTTTAATATTGATAATAAATAATAATTAGGACACGCTCACGTACATGGACATAAAAACGAACCTTTAGGATTATATACTTTAATACAGGGTGAGGCAGTGAAACGGCACGATTCCGATACTAGCTGACAAGGAATTGGGGGCTATTAGAGTAAGGGGTAAATGGCCATAAGCGTCTAGACAAGTGGAAATTTCAGTAGCCATGGACCGTTGGATGAGTGCACAACACGCGTTTGCTGTAAAGGCATATTTCAAAAATGTGGATATTATGGTTTTTGCTCAGCGCACTTTCCGTTGTGAGTTCAGTCAATCACCGCTCCCGTGCCATCAAGGAAAGCTACCCTCTTTTGGGTGGATAACTTTGAAGTAACTGCTAGCATGACAAAGCGCTATAAAACTATTGCAGATGTTATGCAAACGCTAAAAAACATCATGGGCTGATTTCAATTCATAATTCAACAATGTGTACCAAATCAAAAACCCCATTTAACTGACTCTGTATTAAAAAATATAATTATTTGAAGGTGAAACATTAATTTCCACTCATGTATGTTAGGATTTCTGTTTAAACAACTATCATTTTTTCTAAATGAATTATTTGCAATTTTTCAAAATCGTGCCATTTCATTGCCTCACCCTGTACTTTAACACTGTTCAATGAAATGGTGAACATACAAAGTAGGTATTTTAATCCAAGTATGAGTGGAGATGAGTGTAGGATGAGTGGCGCGATCTTGTAGTCTTGTAACTGACTAAGGCAAACATATTCCTTAGACTCAGCTGTTAATTACCATCCCATACAGCTAATGGCAACTAAGGGACCTACAGTTTATAGTGGAATCGGAACCACACTAGTTTATAAATCAGATTATTCGTATTACACAATTTATCTTGAATAATCGATTTAGCTTGAATATAGTTTATTTGTAGTCTAAAAAAAAACTTTTAAATCAATTAAACAAGTAGTTTCAAACAGATTTAAATCAAGTCTTGTAAGACTATGTATAAAGCAGAAATGTTTGACTACTTGTACATTTCAGGTTGAAATATCAAGGGCAACCGCAGGTGATAACAGTTCTAGTTTAATTCTAATTGTTAATTTTTGTTCAGGGTAAGCCTAATATAGATAATTATTGCCACGTGGAAAAATTAAATTAATTATTAATGGGAATGTGAAAGTTCTTGCAATAATTTCCATGTACTTAACATGGTGTGAACTATTATACAATATCATGTCTACTCATTTATCAAACAGGTAATTGATTCTAAAAAAATAAACATTTTGCTCTGGAGGTTTTATTTTTTAATTTATGTGTACTCGTTGACTTATACTAAAAAAGTTATAAACCGGAGATCAATCATGTTAGGAAAATATATTAAAACAAACACTCTACTAGAAAACAATCATGGAATTAGTCATAGCCTACTTTATATCACAACATTTTTACGGTGATAGTTTAGAATCTAATTTTAAAAATAAAATAGTTTAAAAAAATTGCATACATGTTTAAAAGATTTAAACTATTGCAGTAGAAAACAGTTCCATCCTACATAGGATGAAGATCTGGGTAATGTAATATTGGAGAAGAAGAACAAAACAAAGTTTGGCGCCCAGGGAAACTTTGTTGATGATTTGAAATAATTAACTTTTTACTAATAAAAAAAATCTAAAACTAAGTCATTAAGTAAGTTTTTCGGTACCCAAAAAGCACATATGGTTTACTGTGTTTTTATCTAATCATTTGTTAAGAATTTCCAACATTTCGCCTATTTAACTTAGAATTATTTTTTCCTACAGTCAACCGAAAAAGTGGGCTTCCTTGCACAGATTAGGCCTATAGTACAGAAAGCCTTACTTTGGCGCACACCAGTATTCCAACCAAACCACACAAACTAGCGTGCTTTTATTGTGCTCGTAATTAAGTTGGCATACTTAAAGATATTATGACTACGATCAGCTGGTGCAGCATTTCCCGTTTCGTTAAATTTTTGGATTTAACTTAACCTAAATCCGTGTTGTACAGTGTTTGAAAGACTAATTGAGGCGGTCAACGTAAAAGGGGCGTATGGGTCCATACGCCCTTTTTACGCAGATCGCTTTATTTGATCCGCCATTTCGTGTAGAATTCAGTGGTGCAAGGTTCATCGCAATATCTTGAAAATTGAAGTTTGTACACCTGTTTTTGTGAGGTGATGTCAGCTGGTTTTCACAGTCAGGTACTCTTGTTTTGTGGTTATGTTATGATTTGATAGTCCTGTGTGATGCTGCTTATTTATATTATTAATAGTTAAAATGAGTGACTCTAATGAAAGTGATGAAAGTGAAATAGTTCAAGTTAAGAAGAAAAGAACAAGAAAAATAATAAACAAACAGAAAAATAAATTTCATGAGGAAGTGAAACGTAAACGTGCTCTTGGCCTAGGCTATACAACTAGTAAAGGTAAAAGTGTTGATTCTAAAGTCCATTCTGTCATTGAAAACTGTTGTAGTAGTAAATGCTATCAAAATGTTTCATTTGAAAACCAGGTTGAAGTATTCGATGCTTTTTATTGCGGTCAATCAAAAAGCCTTCAATATGCTTATTTGGCTCGGTGTATGGAAAAGTCGGAAGGCCCTAAAAAAAAGACTGTAAACCTAAAAAGACCAAGAGAAAATTTATGGAATTATGTACTTTATGTCGGTGGAAGTAAGCTATTCGTTTGTAGAAAGTTAATACTAAATTTATTTCAAATTTCAGAGAAACGATTGCGTATTGTACAGGGCAAACTTCTGTCCAATGATTCTTTCGAAGAAAAGCGAGGTACTCATGATAATAGACCACGTAATACTCCTGATGATGTTATTTCGCTAATGGGTGATCATCTTAAATCGATTCCACATTATGAAAGTCATTATTGTAAAGCTAAAACAAACTTGTTATACTTTGACAACTGTATGCTCAACATTAAAACATTATATGAAATGTTCAAGGACTACTACAAAAATCAAACTAATAAGGATCTAAAAATGTCATATAAGACCTACTATGAATATTTTAAAACTAAATTTTCCTATGCTGTGCGAAAACCAAAAACTGATGTTTGCGATTTTTGTGAAGAATGCAAAAACAAGTTAAAAAGTAACCCAAATGATCCTTGCCAACCCATGTATGAACTACATAGAAGGAAGGCATTAAAGAGGAAGGAAATCCGTAATGATTACATTGCTAAAAGCCAGCAAGAAAACTCAACAACACTCACTCTTGAGTTTGATTACTCCCAGAACCATCCAATCCCAAAGTTGAACGTTAACAACCAGTTCTATAAAAGGATGTTCTGGCTTTATTGCTTCAATATTCATGTGTTTAATGATGATTCAAGCTATTGTTACGCATTTACTGAATGTGATGGTGTTAAAAATCCTAATTCAGTTATTTGTTTCTTGTATGACTGTTTAAAAAAGCAAATTGAAAAGTTCCCTGATATTTCTACAGTTGTTTTACTTTCTGATGCCACAGGTGGCCAAAATAGAAATTTTCTAATGTGTAAGTTCACTTCTTGGTTTGCAAGGACATTTAAAAAAAATGTAATACAACTTTTCCCTGTTAGAGGACACAGTTTCTCGCAATGCGATAGAAACTTTGGTTTGATCAGGAACAAAATAAAAAATAATGAAGTGATTGGAAATCCGAAGCCTTATTTAACAGCAATGTCAGAGTGCAGAACAAACCCTTCACCCTTTGAAGTCCTTATGGATCCAGAACTTCTGCAAGACTGGGAACCTTTTTTTAATAATTTATTTCTGAAGAAACCTGTCTCAAGACATAAAATCAACTTTACTCTCATGAAATATGTCATAATCAAATCATTACAAAATGGTGCTCTGCTGTGTTCAAAAACTTTTTCTGGACAGTTTGAAGTGTTCAGTTATTGGCGGCCTATTCATCAGATTGGAGATTTTCGCACCGTTACGACTCAAAGGTGTCCTTACCCAGAAGTAAACCAACTTAAAGTTAATGATGTTAAATGTTTATTCCGTTTTCTACAGGAAGAGGATGTGGACTTTATTGAAACAATGATTTCTCAAAATGGATAAAGTAAGAAAGCATAATGACAAAGAAACGAACTGAGTTAACGTAGAATTAACTGTTTTCTTTGATTTATTCTTGACAGATATGAACAATTTTCCAACTTTTAAATTTTTCCCTTTTTTATATGTCAATTTTTATTATTGTAACAAATAAATATGGTTTGATCTCTTTACTATGCCTTTTTTACTAACCGTTTTATATAAAAAAGGTGTTCTGGCTAAAAAGGGCGTATAACATGGCATACATTTTTTATTTATAAAAAAAACACATTCGTTTGATTTGTTTTAAACTCATTGACTGTGTTTTAATATAGATCTAGTAACTATATTAAATTTAAATTACAGGAATAATGATTACTATGACAACAGGAGAAAGCAATGAAAATTCTTTTTGTGTTTTCTCAAAACATCATTTTTGCTTATACGCCCGTTTTACGTAGACCGCCTCAATTATTTATATAATTTATAGTAACTGAAAGAAAAAATATAATGTGTAACACGAGTGCAAACTGCCTTTGCTACTTCGCCGAATAGTTACACAAATAACTATAGTGTCTGATTTTACAATTATTTAATATACTATGTATTTAACAACTAGTTACAGTATACATGGGGAAATAGCTTATGCATTTAATTTCGTTTCTACAGTATAAGGTTTATTCGTATTTTTTGCAATCACAAAGTTTCAATATCCTCTCTTTTTGCTTTTAGAAAGTGCGTATGCATCTTTGAAGAAACATATATGGACATCTAATACAGTACATAAAATGAAAAAATTTAACAACTTATTATCTTATTAAAAATTAGTTATTTACTAACATTGTGGTTTGGAACCAGATATTATTTTTTTAGTTTATTTTCGGTGATTGTAAATGTAAATATAAGTTAACTAACGGGCGATTATGGGCATGCACCATCAAGATGAGGAACAATACGCATTACGTTTCGGGATATAAAATATGATGCTGTAAGTCAGCTACAAAAGTAAAATATGTTAAGATTGGTTCATTGGTTATAATTTAGGTAATCAAACCACACTGGATCACAAAAAAATTCCTTAAAGAACTCACAGTAGTCAAAACAAAGAAATCATTAAACAAAGTCATAATGTATTTGAATGTAGGGTATGAAAACAATATGGACAAGTCTGCACAATATGAAGTTTTCGTCTGAAGACGGGGTCAAATATCAGATCCTGAAAATGCGAAATATGTTGCTTTGTTTTTGCTACGGTTTCTAAAAACTCGAGCTGTATACATAGACGTAATAGGTTAGTAATAAATTTATTTTTATTCATAAGATTTTGTATTTATTGGCGATAAAGTTGATTTATTAGTATTTATGTTTCCATAGGACAGTAATAGTAAAAGCAAAAGAAAATATAACGACTAACTGAAACAAACCTGACCTATAATAAACCTATACAAAGTAGAAGGCTATCCAGGAAAATCAAACCTGTTTTAAACTTATAAACGGAATATTAATCAATTTTAAGGGACTGTAAAAATTATTTAAATCTCACAGCTATTAAAATAGTTTTCCTTTTTAGTATACATATTTTATTTAAACACAAGCTGCTATACCCGTGCTTTGCAACGGGAAGAAAATGTGAAAATGTGAGCTGTAAAGTAATTCTGATATGTGTTCTGGTATGTGTATACGGCAACTCTATGATTTAGTTAAAAAATATAAACTGATTTAAAAGTGTTAACCTACTTACTTTCAACCCCTACTTTTTATGTTTCCAAAAGAATATGACAACATACCTTAGTGTAGCAATAACATGAATTGCTTCATATTGATGCCTCACGAATGACATGTTTTACCATAATGTATTCTTCAACTTTAGTCAAGCCTCTTTACATGTAGTATATAATATTTAAATATACTATACTAGTATACTAGTATACTATATAAATAACAAAATGAAACTTGAGCAATACTTTACGAAACGTATACAACCTTTCTTTAAAACCAAACATAACCCTCTTAAATCTACATAAAGCGTCAAAAAATCATTTTCTAGTAAATAAACAAACACCACTTCATTGTACTGACCAGCTGTTTCATTAACTAAATTAAATTAAATCATGTAAACATTGGAAGCATGCCAGGCGTAGCCCTTTGGAAATCAGCCTGTGGGACAGAGCCCTTAGGAAGTTCGTCCATATAAATACTTTTCGGCAAATCTACACACTCTAAGCTTCATTTTGATGTGCCATATGCCTATATTTTTATTTGGTAAATGGCCTTAACCGTTTACATAAAATTTGATTGTATCACTTTAATATTATAATAGATAGCTTTTAGATTCATAAAACCGTTACTACTAAATACAGCAAATAAATACTAACCTTGAGTGGTTGCTACTCCTTTATTATTAACAATCCTTGGTTTACTTACTTAGCACAGCTGAGAAAACACATGTTCACTGCAATTATTTATCATTTAACGTTAAATATAGTATTAACCACGATTATTCTAGTATTCGTGGTATTAACTAAACATTTACAAATACAACAGCCGTTAAAATTATCTGCTCGTAGGCCACACACTGGGGTGAGTTTTACTCATTGCGTCATGTACACGCGGTTATTTAAATGGGGAATAAATATGACTTGTTTATGGAAACGTTTTAGTTATAGCCCAATCAGAAAAAAATATACGTGTCAAGTCTGCAGGTTTGCTGCTGCGGGAGCTTTTTAAGTTTTTACTATCCAAGTTTAGTTTCAAATATTAATATAAGAGATTATAGGCAGTTGAATAGTACAGTATAGACACACAGTATGAATTAAGAATTACTGTATTTGTCTAAATAAAGATATTTACGAAGCTGTTCTTGTTTACCATGATTCCAATACAGGATAAGGTGTATATCTATACAATTCAATACCCTCTGAACACCCTGGTTTGCACACCCTCCTATTATCTAGATCGTATCTAGATTGTATATTGTGTTCTGTAATTGGATCTTCATTGTTTGTTGCCAAATGCTCGTGTGTGCAGGATATCAGGCCAACGTTATCAAGTGATGATGAAGGTATTACATGGGTTATTACTTTGATTGAAATTCCTACAATAAAGATTTAATTGTGCTCCTCTTTGTTGAAGCTCAGAAATAAATATTTTATATAATTGTAAATATCTTATTTTTTCAATAACTTAGGTATGTAAACTATTATTAGAGTCAACTCATTACACTAGAACACTAATTTAATCTATGCTAGTACTAAGACATACACTGTTTAGGAGTATTTATAGGTTTAGTGGAATAAATTTATAAAGCTATTGCTATTGCGACTATACTGTATAGTAGTATGATTCGTTTTACTAAAGTATAAACATATCGATAATTTATATCAGTAGCAATAAAACCGATACAGAGAAGTTGTTAAGTTTGTAATATGAACCAAAACAAACAAAACCATAAAACAAATATCCTTTAGTATCATGTTACTATTTAATATTAATTTACTATGTTTTTCCCATTACCTTGGACAAAGCAATTGGACAAACATTAGTGTAAATGGGTTTTAAAACGATGAAGAGCTGTTAAACGGTCAAGCCGCGACTGTCAGAATCAGACAGCGGGATATTTAATAGAATCAACCCATCTCTCGGATGAGAGTTTCTTGGTAATCCCACTTTACCATCATAGATAAACTAAATCCGACATAATAATTAACCAACTCTATATAATATGAAATATATGTTTTGTACTTGCCTACATCTGTGTATTTAACACCAAGTGTATACCATCCTCTTTTACTCCTGAAACTGCGCTTGGCTGGTTTCTCTAACAACTGTGTTGACTGGATTGAGTCCTATTTATCTGATCGTCAGCAGTGTGTCAAAGCTGGTGACAAATGTTCTACTTGGGAGCAGATTACAAGAGGTGTTCCTCAAAGATCTGTTCTTGACCCACTACTGTTCTCAATTTACATCAATGACATCACAGAACACATCACTAACTCACACTACCATCTGTATGCTGACGACTTACAGATTTACTCTCACTTTAATGTAGACGAGATGGATACTGCTGTGCGGCTCATGAACATTGACATTGAATCAATAACTCATTGGGCCACAAACAACGGACTTAAACTCAACATTGACAAAACTCAAGCAATGATTGTTGGCTACCCCAGATTAATGACTAAAATAAACTTACTCACTGCACCACGACTTAGCTTTGACGGAAAAGACCTTATCTACTGCGACAAAGTGAGAAACTTAGGACTCATAATGAACAAACATTTGAATTGGTCTGACCAAGCAAATTCCACTTGTAACAGGGTCTTTGGGACTATTCACACCATCAAACGTTTTGCAGACTACCTTCCACTAAACTTGAAAATCATGTTAGTAAAAACTCTCATCTTGACTCATTTCAACTACTGTGATGTGGTGATCAATGACATGACTAATGAGGTTTCTAGCAGACTTCAGCGAGCGCAGAATTCCTGTATCAGATTCATATTTGGCCTTAGACGATATGACCATGTCACTCCCTATTTCAACCTGCTTTCATTAATGAGGCTAAATGAACTTCGGGAATTTCACACCCTCCGTCTTCTACAATCCATTATCAACAGTAAAATTCCTAAGTATTTATCAGATAACTTCCATTTCATCTCTGACATCAGTACCCGTTCCACTCGTAGAGGCTCTCTTCTTTTATCTACACCAATTCACCGGTCAACAGTTTTTAATAAATCTTTCTTAGTATCTGCAATTCGAATGTGGAATTTTCTTCCTGACCATATAAAATCCATAGAGAACCGTGCAAGGTTTGGGGCAGAGATAAAATCTATGATTTTGAGTAGCAGGCATGAATGAGTCTCTGGCGCTGGTGTGGCGGGTTGTTGGCGGCTTGTGTGAATGGACTTTTTGGGTTTAAATTTAATTTAATTTAATTTAATTTCAACATTTTTATAATATGGTACCTTAGATTATTTAATTTTACTTATAAAGTGGATATTTTTTTTATGTTTTTAGAGGTTAAGTGGTAGAGAGGACTTGCTAGTCCTAACTTCGCCTCTTAAATAAAGACATTTTTCATTTCATTTCATTTTTCATTTCATTTCATTTTTCATTTCATTTCATTTCAAGTGTTTTATATGTTTGGAATTTTTTCCAAAGTAATTATTTGCAGTAAATCTACAACCGACTGAATTGATAACATTTTGCAGATTTTGTATGCTTTTAGTTTAAAACTGTAATAATGCCTTCTTTGACCTTTATCACATGTAAATTATGCTGAACTTGAGAGTCAGAAGAGGGTAAAACTTGGTATACTTAGTAGGAGACAAAGACTAGAGCCTTAGTCCCTTCAATGTAAATTCATTATAATGAGATCTTTGACGGATGTTTAAAGCTAGATATTACATTAGTTATGTAAATTCGCCTTTTGTTATCAGGCGATTTATTAAGCCAGCTTATTGATTGTATTCTATTTAAACTTCGTTTAGCTGCCAACCGCCATTTTATTTTTTACTAAAAATTTCGATTCCCGTAATGGATTAATGTATCAAGTTAAAATTTGGTAGGGAGCTTTACAGGATAAATGGCTTAGTAAAAAAAATATTTTTACGACGTTTATTTTCAAAATGGCGGCCACCTTAAATATTTAAACTTAAATTGCCAAAAAATATGAAATAAAATAATTGTAGTTATTGGCACCCCTTTTCATTGTAAACATAATATAGTTACATTTGCTTGATTAAGCTCTCTTCGGTTCAACCAAAACATTTGACTAAAAAAATGTAAAATTATAATGAAATCTAATAAGATAGAAAAGTAATAAGCTAAAGAATGTAAATGAAGATAAGATATTAAAAGCTCGTTCGCATGTTACTAAGACAAGTGAGTAGGAGTTTTGCTCAAGTGGCAAGCTGTTTGTAGTGAAACGTTGTCTTTGGTACATGTTTGAATCACCTGTGGCCTCACTTATGTAATTTAAAGTAAATCTCACAAAGTCATTTAAACGAGGATAAATTGCGTTTGGGAATAAGATGAACATTATTTCAAGTACCAATCCACCCCCAGTCCTTTTTAGTTACCTCAAGGCAAAGCTTGTGTTTAATGTAATCGAATCTTCGTGCTTTCTTTGCTGTGGCATTTATCAATTCTGTGGTGTTTTTTTCTTTATGCTTACTATCGAGGGTATGTGTTGTTGGAATATAAAAAGTTGAACGAATTGGATGTTTGGTTATGTACTCGTATACATATTAATTTCGTCTATGTTGACAATCTAGGTGTGTTTGTGTAGGTGCAGTGTAACTACCAACGCAGTATGGCGATTGATGATACTGTGTTACTTAACAGTGATATATTTAGCACAATATATTGGGTAGAGTTAAGTTTTCCTAACTACGATATGCACAATTGAGATGTTTAGGCCTAGATATACCTAATTGCATCCATTGGTAATATTTGGGCCTAATTAATCTTTAAAGCTATTGATCAGTCAACATGCCATATTATTCATAAACAATTGAGTAATTACGTATTACGTAATTCTAAAATAAAATATCAAGACACATCTGAGGTATGGATAAACACTTAAAGTGTTTTATTTTGAGGTAATATAAATTTCAACTGTCATTTGATACTTAATGATTGCAACTGACGGTAAAATTAATGGGATATTGTCAGACGTCTATTCCATCTTCTACTGGATTTATAGAATTTATATCTTAATTTCTAGAATTTATAGAATTTATATTTAATCTGGATTTATATCTTATAGAAAACAAAATACAGAGGGGTACGTAGGTTTTTAAATGCTGATATTTTGTAAACTTGGCTTAATAACATTTTGCAAGGGACAAATATTCTCCGTTATTTCATGCTGCTTGACTGATTGGAATGCCTAATGCTTAAGTTCATAACAAAGGGTAAATATTATATTAAAATATGTTAATAATTTCGACATTGAGTTTTATTACGAAATAAGTATTTTATAATAACAGTTTTCACATTTTCTTTAGTTATTTTTTTAAGATTTCTTGATTGTTGTAATTAACATGCAAAAGGGTTAAAGATTTTTTTAAGTAGTTTGAAACATGCAGACATTACATCATTGTGGCAATGGCAAACTCAATATCACTGGTATCTCCGCGTAGTTGGAATATTTGACCCTACCGTACCATTCTACGTAACTCAATTATCAAACAGAAAACTAATTAAGAAAAACTAAACATTCCGTGTTTCGTGGAGTTACCCTTAAGGTAGACTTTCTATAATTGAATCGTAGGACACTCATCAACCTTTAACCTTAGACGACAACTATTTTGAATCGAGCCCAGCAATTTCATCTAAGAAAATTATACATATATTTTTTAAAGTAGATCGAACCAAGCTGGTCATTTTTTTACATATGTAATCTCCTCTCTTTAAACCATCATAATTACGAATGATGTATGTGCGATATTCAGTCTAAACTTACACTCATCGCAACTATAAGCTGGAAAAACTGTTCATGTATGTACAGGATACCAACACGAAAACTTATAGAAATTATTACTGCGTATTATGAATTCCTCAATCATCCTGTAACAACCATGGGTTACAGTATCTTTTGTATCAATAAGCTCTCGAACGAAGTTACCCAACTGTTAGTCGAACTTTAGTAACCAGTGTTCATATTTTCAACTGTTCAGTACTGTCGTTAGTTTTCCAATACCAATCACAGTGCTCGCTTCCAACTGTTGGTTAAACAACTCACAACTCGCTCTGATGCACAAAATCATTGTCTATCAAACAACTACTTGTCTTTGTTAACAACTGATGATCCTGTTGTCGATACGTACAACTGTTTTGAACAATTGCTTACTGTTGCAAATTTATGTCTTGTTACCCAAGCATCTCAGGAATGTTATTATGCAACTATCTACAACAGAGGAACTCGTGCACTAACAACGATTAGTTTGACGTACCATCATTTTCCTCATCTAAGGTAATTGGGAAACAGCCGATAATTATAGATATTGCGGTTCAAACAAGCACCAAAATTACGGAGAATGAAGCTATAATGTATCATGTTTTATAGCTATACAAATAAGGCTTTTTCATCTAATAATAATAATTTACCGTTGCTAACTTACATATTACTATAATATTATCTATAATACTACATGGACATATTTCGCGATCAAATCAATAATTATTTTTACAATAATCGGCCAATGAGAGTAATACAGCTAATGATAATCAGGGTTCTATATATGCAACTAAAAAAAACTGTTGTATTACAGCAAAAGTGAAATGTTAAGACCTGTTTATACTAAATATGTTCATTCACAGACATTTATACTGATTCAGTCATTATGATACTAAATATATACCAAAATCTTGTTCAAATTAAGTACTTTTTTATCACATTTTTTTACAAAATTTTTAAGTCTCTAATTGGTTTTTTGATACTGGTAAATAAATAGATATGAACCTTAGAAAGCAGTTTGTCACAAAGGAAGGATGTCTATATTTATAAATGTATCTTTAGTTGTGGCAAACCTGTCACTATGTGTCCCCTGACTCTGTACTCAGGTGATTCGGTAATGGAAATTTGAGCTTCTCACCCATATTTCCAACGCTGTATAATTATGTAAACCTATTTTAAATTCACTCTTTTATACAAAACATCCTTGTTGATTTCATGAGACAAATTTTATGTAAGTATCTTAATCAAATACAAAAAGATAATCATTGACCACAATACCAAAAAATCAAAAATTGTGTTGTAATGTTCAGGACAGAAAAAAAACTGTTATTGTAATATAAATTCGATATAAAAAACCTCTGACCTGTTGAATAATGCATAAAATAATAAATACATTGATTTCAATCCACATTGTTCAGATTCCTTTTAAATAGGAAATACTTGACTCCTCGCGGACGACCTGAATCACCTTTTCAACCCATAACCCGGCATAATTCAAATCTAGGTCATGTAAAAAAACTGTGTTAAATATTATGTTTTATTGACTAATAATATTGGGCTTTTCAAAATTGCCATTATGTTGTTATTTGTTATTAGCTATGAAACTGCAATTTTAGACTTATTTACTACTAAGCATTTTCGCCCTAAACTAACTCGTTTAGGAGCTACAGGATACAGAATGTACACCGCCTTTCATTTCGGTAAACTTCTTAGTTATAACACGCTGTAACTCCTAAACAAGTAGCTTCAATAAAAAAAAATAAAAACATTGCAGCAATTAAAAAGTTTTAAAATTGCATTTACTTTCTAAAACATCATAAAATACAAGGGTGTTTCATAAGAAAAATCAAAGTTGGTGGCCATATTGGAAAAATGGCAGACAATATGAAATACATACCTAAAAGCAACAGAAAAAAATGAAGGGGTCCCCCATAAGAAGTTTACTGTCAGACATAGAATAAAAAAGTTAGCTATTGGAAAACTTAAGGCTAGACACTCAGTATAATATATAATATAATATATTTGTGTGATAACTCGAGTGATTTGGTCCGATTTTGATCAACGAAGTCCTAAACAAAAACCCCAAAAGATTCACTTTGTAAGAAATCGACTGTTGGTTTATAATAGATTTGTCATTTGTGTTCAAATGACAAACACTGTTTTATGTGTAGGCGTACAACCTGCTTTTTGCATTGTTTACTTTAACAGTAGCCCTATCACCATTGCAGAACCCCACGTCGCGTTGCCGTGAAAGAGTAATCTAGCAATCATCCCAACTAGGATTATGCTGAAGTAGCTTAGGCTACACTCAATATCTAATCATTATGTATTTTAGTTATACCACATTTTCTATACATTAGTTTGGAAGGTTTTGAATATAAATGTAATTAATAAGTGTAATCGAATCTGGCTTGGCCAGCTTTCTAGTCTGGACAAATGATCTGCGTCCTCTCGTCTCCAGCTAAACAGCTAGTCTTCCAATTTGGGTATCTCAGTATATGTGTACAACATCCAAACATCAGTATTTGTAGTATTTGCAGTATTTGTAGTATTTGTATCAGTATCAGTAGTTTGGGTATCTCAGTATATGTGTAGCATCAAACATAAATTAGGGTTTAGACAGGCTAGGGTCTAATTTCCAGGCTGTGGTACACCATCTTACAAATATACCAGCTAGCATCACTTCCTAACTCAATTCATTAACTATACATATACACCATACTACTAAACTACACCCAGCCCCTCACTTATATTACCTACATGGTAATAGGTATATCTAATCAGGAAAATGGAATATCGCTCATTCTGCAGGTTTGCTGCAGTGGTAGTATTTAATTATTAGATTAAAATACTTCAGCTTTGTTCAGTATTGATTTCATTGTACACAGAAGCGAAGACTAGGCCCGAGGGAGGTTCAGCATTTATCATGCCTTAAAAGATAAGCAACAGAGACTAACTCTCTACCACGAGGTTCCCATTATGTCCTATAGACTGATAAAACTGAGGAATGAAAGACACACAAGAAATATAAAATGGTTTCCTCATATCCTTTTTATTTAGATTATGTTTTTGAGTTTATTAAATACGCCTGAAAGATTGTTATATGAAAAGACTTTAAAAGAGTTTGTTGGTTAAAATATTCAACTAAACTTCCACTAGCATCAGTCCCTCCACAGATTAATTTTACTTATAAAAATATATTAAAGCATATCCACATGTTACGTAAGACCTTAATAGGATTCTGTTAGGATCCATCCTGTTAATGTAAACCGGATAATGTAGTATCATTCGTTTGTTTGTACACATTGCATACGTACTGTGATTATTTTAGAATAACTAATACAAAGCTTATACCTTAGCTCATAGAATATTTTAATCATGTTTGATGGTTTATTTTGCTGACAAATAATTAATTAATCATCGTCAAGTAATGTGACAAGTGAGTTTTTGTCGCCTCAATCTAGATTTTGCGACTTGATTTTTGTGAGTGAGGTTTTATGATAATCAAGTCACCTGTTTAGTTTATGTTTGACATAAAATAACACTTATTATTTGCAAGGCTATATGTATTTATCTTACATATATACAAAAATCACTGATCAATAAGCATTAGACTATAATAAAGTGGCCACGTCTAGATGAAAATACCAAAACTTACAGAATATTTGGCCTTACAACTCATTAATTATCATCTATTTGATATTAGATACAAAAAAAACTTCCTCTGTCATAATCAACAATATTATACATAATTATTATACATAATTACATAATTATTATACATATTCCAACTATAATTTAATATTCGGTATTTGATTGTTAATTTGGTGATGGTCGTCCAGTGGTTAAAAGCTTGACCAGAAATATGTTAGTACAGAGTTCTCTAATTTCACCCTATGCTGTAAATAATTTTCTGTTTTCTGATTTTCTGTTCATATTTCGTTGTTATTTCGTCACCAGCATGGCACTTCTTATTTAACTATCACAGGGAAGAGTACAAATTGATACTGCTGTCAAAAATCAGAAGCAAGTGTGTATAAAGTAGTTTCCAAAACCAAAGTAGTTTCCAAATAATGGCTGGAAACCCCCTGCAGCACCAGCGATCATGACCTGAATATGGGCTGAGATCGATAAAACAATAAATCTTGACCCTACTTCCTAGTCCAGCCATTACCTCGTGTTTAGGATTAGTTTTGCAGATATATAAATGAAATACAACCCATCAGAATTTATTCCAGTACTTAATGAGTATATTAGTAGTATGCCAATCCGGTGATTTGATTCTGTTTTGTCAATTCTCCCGTACGTTTTATTAAATTGTTCTCGTGCTTTAACTTACATATAAAAAATACATTTCTACTATGGGATTTTACGAATGTGATGGCTTAATAAACTCTATGATAAATTTCATTTTACTATTGTCTCTAATAAAAGAATCAGCATAGTGATTGATTCCACTGGACTTATATTTAGTTTTATAATACTGTTTTTATTTCTCTACAAAAGAATGCTATACAAGCTATTTCAGTATACAGAATATAAGTGACCTCCTGTTTTTTATCTTTAGTTTATGACGCTTTAAATTTTCTATTACTGTTAGATATTTCTAGATATTATCGTTTATACAAAATAGGAGATACAATCTGTCTTATGTTTTGGTTATTAGTCTTTAAATTTGAGTATCAGATAAAAATTCTAAAGGAAAACAACAAAATTTAAAGTTTTTCCTATAAATTACTTGTACAACGCAAATTAGTTAATAAAACATAGTGTGTAGGATTAATTTAAAGATATAATACTTGAAAGCTTTAAGTGAGAACCCTGTGAATTTCACTTTACATTTTCATTACTACTATTTTACTGTATTACGTGTGATTGGTGTATGCACAAAAATAGTCAAAAAAAGATAGGCGTAGCATATTTATATCAAAGAAGGCGAAATAATGAATGTCTACAAATATATCATTGTATTTGTTAAGATTAATAAAGCTTTAGTTTAATTAAATCCCACGTAATACAGATAAGTGCCTGTGTTAATTGGTGACTGTGTACAGATTAGGCTGGACACGAAAGGTCACACTTATGACTGGTTCGCGTGTCATAAAGACTGGCTTTAGTTATCACGACGTTCATTCACACTTAGTTTGAATTGGAACTTCAGATTACATTGTGTTGTTTTAGGTTATGCCAAATGAAGTAACGTCCATAATAATATAAAATAGTTGCAAAAACGTATATCACCACAAATAGTGCGTGTACTCTATAGTTAAGTAATAAGATATCTTTCGACGGAAATATGTCAGGAGCTATTTTGTTTTACAGTGGTTCCATTCAGGGTTAGGACCAAAGTGAAAAATTATAATTAGATTAAAACAATTATGTTTGTGCTAAAACAACAAATTATTTTCATTTTGTTCGTGTTTGTCAGTGATTCTTGTCACGTTGACAGAATGACAACGTGATTGTTGTCAAAAATCACTTGACAGCAGGTAATTTCACCAGTACACGATGAAATTATTAACTTAATACCATAGACTAACCAACACAAGGAGTATGTTTTATCTATGTTAATACCTACCCTACATAGCCCTTAACAATAAATTACAACCAGTTTAAACACTTTGGTGAAACAAGTTTTAATTAGAAAAATATTATTTTTTTGACATGCTGTTTTCATTTAAATAATTTAAATATAAGTTAAGAATAAACAAAGGAAGCTCCTAACAGGATTGTTATTGTTCCAAACATCGTTTTCCGAGACACAATATCGAGTCAACATCACCTCAGTGCTCGCTCTTTTCTGTTCATGTTACACAATTTGTGTCTGTGTAAATTCAATTTCATTCTGTACAGCTTCTAGTGTTTGTTTAGAGAACGACGAGTAAAAGCTTTGTTATATTTTAAACAATAGCATTAATAAAATGTTTTGTAAATCCCGATATCTGTATAACTGTTTTGTATTGCTATCCTGCCGAGATTGAGTAGGACCAAAATTAAATTATAATCTATAATGGCAATATAATAGTGTTTGGTTCACATAGACCTATATTATCGCTCAAAACTTTTTAATAGTCAATTATTACATTGTCATGATAGTAAACCTGTTTTATATCGATCAAACTTTAACACATACCTTGAACCATGTACCATCATATTAATCTTTTGTTTACGGTTTGGTACTAAAAGGTATGAACAGGATATCAAGCCAGCGTCATCAACTGATGATGATGGTTGTCTCCACTTACCTACAATAGTGTTTTATTATGATAAATATATCATATTCCAATAGATAATACCTATATAAGGTTATACCATTCTACATTTGCAATAAATGGGTCATAGAACAGAAGGATCAATATACAGAAGGAAGTGCAATAGCTTTCTCTATTACAGAAGAACAATCTTGGCTGCAATCCAGAATACTGAAGTTTCTTTGTTCGTTGACACGATGTCTTGCCCAGAACATCTTACTACCAATACCAATCCGTAACATCAAAGGTACCTCGTATACGTTATTAGTTTTTAGCGAATTTCCCTATAGGGAAGTAGCTATTACCGTAGGTCTCATGGTAAGACTTAGGCCCGGGACCGATTTACTTTTTCATTTTAATGTCCCCAGAGGCCAAAAACACCATTCGTTCAAATTTTTCAAATTTGTAGGATATATGCAGGATATATGTATATATATATAGGTATATATATATATAGATTTATATATATATATATATATGTGTCCGTGAACACGATAACTTGAGTAATTTTTATCCGATTTTGATGAAATTTGGTTTGAAGGTGTAAGGCGGGATAAACTTGAATGAGTTAGCGATCCAGCATGATCGGACCATGGGAACAGGGTTTTATGGGGGATTTTTTGGGGTAAAAATTGGTTTTTCTCACTTTTTACCCTCAAAACACAAAATTTCCCAATTTTTCTCTAAACCTTCTTAAAGAGCTTAAAAAACAAACAATTCAGTATATCAAAGTGTTTTTGTACGGTTATTGGTTACGGATAAAACTAAAAAAATGGGAAATTTAAAATTCCCATGTTATTCTTATGGAGAATATTGTAAAATGTTGTAGTTTGCTTGTTTATGGATATATTTTGATCAAACTTGGCAAATTTATTTACTTTATAGTAAGCTATCAGTATTTTACTAAAAACACACTACGGTACTTTATTAGTTTCCTTGTAGCAGCAAACCTAGGTACTCGTTAAACCTAATAATGTTATTTAAATAGATAAATTGAAAATCAATTCGGCCAAATGGAAATTCGCTTAGACGGCAGGTTTGCTGCGGCGGGGGTATTTTTTATATATATTAATGATAATGGCAGGGCATGAAACAAATTCTGTGTGAGGATGTGTAGGAAACATAACTAACACAAAACAATATATATACTTTGTACTTATACTTTGCAAACACCAGAAAGTAGGATTAGGATAAAAATAAACCATTTCTATGAAATATTGATCTAACTAGTTGAAAAATCATGCCTTTTCATTTTATACCTATCTGTGTTCAGTGAGCCCATTCTTTGCAGTACTCGTGGATTGTGATATAACAGGTGGCCTAGTTTGAAATACAGTACTAAAATGAAATCTGTGTAGAGGTGTATAGTATTGTAATCACCAGGGGTTAGTTATTTTATTCAATGACATTAGATGGTTCATCTTTCGTACTAAAAATCGTATTGTTTTAAATGTAAACACATTGTGTAGAGCTCAGTGATTTAAGTAACAAGCTAGAAACTATCGGTACGAATTTTTTACCTAAAATTGGTATCCATCCAAACTGCATGTATACAAAATTTTAAAAATGCTCCTGCAAAAAGATTTGTTACTTTTTTGAAACTCACAATTTGTTTAGTGTATTCACTTCGGTGTAGATGGTATTACAACATCGACTCATTAAATCAATTAAAAGTATAATGTTTTAAATAGCATCTTATAGAATTTTACTTAGTGTCTAAAACGAGTGTATCATAAAGTTTTTTTAATAATAACAAATTAAAAGGCCCGGAACAGCCCCGCCATAGTATAGTGTGAAATCAAACATAACTATATTTACTGTGTAAATCACTGTTTTACTTGTATCAAGATACATGTATAACAAGTACCTCATCATGATTTACTTTACATACAACAATGTTTTATAACGAGTATATAGAGGGTCCTGATTTTTCGGCTTTCTAGGATATATTCCAATGCTGAGGTGTAAAGATTCTAATTTTGTAATGTGAAGAAATGTGTCTACGGTATGGCTGAAGGTGAAAACAAAAACAGGAAAATTCCATAGCTCTCTTTGTAGTTGATACAGAAAAAACGTATGATGTTCGGATTTAAAACTCGATATTCGGTATTTGGAGCACGAATCAATCAATGTTAAACTCTGTCATAAATTATTTTTCTAGCTGTCAACTTCATAACGTGTTTTTTTACTTTTTGTGGAATGAAAACTGCACATGCATTCAAATAAGTAATATAAATTATGTTTAGATTAAATATGTTGCAGCTTCGTCTTAACGTGAAAGGCAGGGGTGGAAATATGGGTGAGAAGCTCGAATTTCCATTACCGAGTCTCCTGAGTAAAGAGTCAGGGGACACATTGTGACAGGTTTGCCACAACTAAAGATACGTTCGTAGAAGCATAGACATCCTTCCTTTGTATACTTATTTCTTAGGTTCATAGCTGTTCCTTTACAGATACAAATAAAATAAAATTGAAAAAAATGTTTATAAAATAGCTCAAACCAAAATATGTATGGATAAATTGAGAATCAGGATAGTAAATATGGGAAAAGAAAATATTGATACTTACTGATGACCATTTTTATCATCACATAAGAAAGTTCTCGAGTAGAAAATTAAGTGACCGATATCTATGCTGTGTTAATATGTACGGCTCAGTGATATGAATATCAATTTGTGAATTTCTTTATTCATACTGTCCTTATAATTTCACCTTTACTGTTTTTGTACTTCATCAGTTTTTCTACTCTGTGTCAGATTATCTTGAGTCGGCTTACTGTTACTAACCTCTTGAGTCGGCTTACTAAAACATAACTAGTTTAGTCCTACAACGTGCCAATAAATGACTCCATTCCTCCTACATAAGTGTGTGTATGTGTGTTTGTATTGAATGACCAATGATTGTATTTGAGTTTCTATGATGTTATTGCCTTTAATGTTTACCAATTACCTTGGATGCGGTGTTGTTATGGCACGTGTTCATCTGGTGTAGTTTCATAATAACATTCCTGAGATGCTTGGGGAATATGATGTAAAGCAGCAACAGTAAGTCGTGATTCAGAATAGTTATGTAACTGATATTACCCTGAAATGTAATCCAAATACGTGTGAAATATATTTGCCAAATACGTGTTTAAGTTGTAATATAAAATTGAAAAATATACCTAGTAGAGTGCATTGAAAAATGTGTGGTATAGTATTATCGTAATGAAATTTTTAGCGAGATAAAAGAAAGTTCAGTTAGTCTTCAACAACTGCAGGCAGTGGAAGCTCAGCTGTCCTCCAATCCTCACAGGAGACAAACGTCAACAATCTATAGACGTATGAAATGTTTGCAAAGATTATTCTTGTGACGAGTTTTCGTAGTAGATTGTGGCGTTAAGTTTGTATGCAATTAGATATAAAATATTCCCTCCAAATTGTCATCACAACATTGTTTCAAATAAGGTAGCTAGTTTGACGGAAAGTGATACATGTGTTTTTAATTTTACAGATTTATTAGAAACGTAAAGAAATTTATTTGTATGTATTTAGTTAGACACACAGTTTTGTTTCTTGAACATTGAAAACCAAAACTGGAGAACGTAATAAAAAAAATAATTTTTGTAATAGGCCAACATAGAAAGGAATATAATATATGATTCACGTAGAAAGCTTACAGCGATTTAGAACAAAATTACCATAAATCGCGTATAATCGCACTCGATTCTTCCGTCTGCACGCACTTGACATAACTTGGTAAGACGCGCGTTTCGGCCGTCGCCATTTTCAACAACTCACTTACAAAATAATAATAATAATAAAATTACCATCAGTTTATTATGGTGGTAACAGACTACTCTCTTTTTCACTTAATTTTAGAGAGTAAAGTTTTATGAAGTTCTTTGTAAATTAGTAGAAAGTGCCTGTAATAAAATATTGGATTTGATCAAGAACATGTATCAAGGTCTGATAGCACCCAGCCAAAATCTTTCATACTTTGGTACCTTTCTGATACCCTTCTGAAAAGTAACGCCCAAACTTTTTTTACCGTCAAAATATTCCGACCAAATCATCTCTTTTTATAATAAAAGATTAACTAAGGTAGCCATAAGCCACAATAAATCAATCTTGGAGATCCAAAGGAGAAAGTTGAATTGTATAGCCAAGAATGTGGCATACTAGTAGTATTAGAGAATCTGAACCATAACAACTAAATGTCCTAATGTCACTGATAAAGTTTAAAACTGTAATTTCATCAGCTTTTTCTGGCTCATGACTTGCTTTGCTCGATAAATCCCACATAATAATCCGAGGAAAATATAAGAATAGGAGGCATCTATAACAGTATCAATGCATTGTTTCCTCAGCTTACTAACACCCTTTACTGAGCAATTTGTTTCCATAGTACTAGTTTTATCTGACGTAGACTTAAACATGGATAGTTTAAATATTATTTTATTGATATTTGTTCCTAAAGTCAACGGACAGCCACAGACAAAATATTGGTGAAATTAATCTAATACAATTTGTTGTGTCTTGTAATGGTATCAAGTAGGGAAGGTAACACATCCGGGCTAATTTCCTTTGACCTTTCTCTTCGTCCTTCTAGGCTGCCACCCCAACCCCCCTCCCCCCCCATCAACCATCAAATCAACCAACCTTGACTGTGTAGTTGGTTCAACAAAGTGTATTCAAACGATTATGAGACATTATGTCATCTGGCATCAACAACATTGGTCTGTCCTGTAATAATATAACTTTCAGTCTCATATTGAGGATAAATATTAAAATAATCAAAAAAATCGGTATAGGTGCATGTGGGTTATTGATTAAATAAATCGATGAAATGGTTTCTTAGAAATGTTGTATACATTTTAATTTATTAGCTGGTATTCCTTGTAATGTTTTGGTCCTGGTACCAATGAATCTGTTTTTAGGTCCCGATCATGTTATATAAAATTGTTCTTCCACTATTGCCACGCAAGTTTAAGGGTTGAATAAATAGTCTAACGATCGATTGTTTATTTTTATTACATAATCAAATAAATGTAATCGTATTATGTATTTTCTGTACATTAAATATGTTTATCATATATTTACCGCCGTTATGTTTTTATCGTAAAACTTTTAATTTTTGGAATTTGATTCTGTATCAACAGTTTTTAAAGACCTATTGAATAACCTTTTTAACTGAGGAAACCAAATATCCACCAGTAATCTTTTTATGATATTATTGGTACCAACCCACTCCAAAGGTAGTAACAACCTGAAAGTATTGAATTAATGTAAATGATTCTTCATATATGTAAGATAACCCATACAATAGATTGATAACTTCTGAAAATCTTCCAAAGTCAATACTCAACTTCTATACTCGGGCTGTAGGGAACGATGTAAGGTGTTTTGGCTGAAACGCAACATTGTTTGCATGAAGCTTGGGGCTGCCTCCCATACTAAAACAAATTTATGGTCCCTGAAAACATTTAGCCTCTTTCGTTAGGTGGCCCAATTCAACAGAATTCAATCGTAAATTGTTTCAATAGTTTCGTGTGCACATGTAAACAATTAATCGCTTGAAAATATTATACAATAAAACTTGTACACAATGTATTAGGCATTATCAATTTGTAAGTTTTTTTCAATGAACATAAATCTTTTCTGGTAGGTCGTGAACTATGTGAACTACCAATGCTATACTCGTATGTGAGGCTCAAAATAAATTTGAATACTGTACGTAGCTAACGTTTACGAGAGAAGATTTCAAGTTTGATTTGCTTTATGTGTAAAATGTACTAAATTTATATTTTAAAAGGTTTTCAGTAACTGTTCAAATATTTCAATTTCCCTGATAGTTAAGGATTTAAGGATTTGTTTATTACTTTTATACTTAAGACCTATAAAGATTGCATTACTACCAAAATAAGGAAACACGCCATAAGAACCCGTCCGAGAAAAGTAATTGGGGTAATCCAGTTACCAATTATTTTAACAGTTTTGTGATTAGTTACAATCATAGTAGAAGGATTTTCTACTTAGCTTCAAGTCCTATATATGTTTTTGGCCCAATAAAAGGAAGATTTTTTCTTCTTAAAGTTTTTAAAGTTTACAATAAAATAAAAATTTTAAATGTCATCTGTTATTAAGGTAGGGTAAAAAAAGTGACCTATAGTAATAGTAATAGTAGTTTTTCTTTACAAGGATGAAAACGAAGGCAATAGCAGTTATACCATCTCGTACTCAATAAACATGGACCAAAAGGACTGCGAAAAGGGTGGTGATCTGGAGCAGTGTACATGTTTAGAGGTCAACTTCCTGTAAGTGGCCTCATCTATTTATTACCTTACCTAAGAATTGACAGAAATAAATAACTTAGGAATTGTAGTATATATTATTTGAGTATACGTGAGGTTCGAGCTTAATACGATTTTGGAAATATTTGAAGTAAATTTCTGGAATGAGAGTTAACACTTTGGTTTATTATTAATTTGAATTTTTACAAAACAGTTGTAAAAGTAAGATACATTTTAACATTGATCATGATGTTGACGTTAATTATATTGGAGATATTTATAGAAAACTTTAGCAGCTTAAATATTACCTAGCGAGACATCATTAGTAGTTAAAGCGTCGTAACTTGTTTAACTGGACTGGAAATAGGTCTTCGCATATATATGTACCAATTAATGAGAAAATGAAAACTTTGCCTTCATAATGGTTTTCGAACAGAAGATACAGTGAACTTTTGATTTGTATGACATTCCGAAGCGCAGTGATGATTTCATACCCAACGAAAATGTTTAATTTATTCAGAGAGTGTACAAAACATATTTTTTGTGTTTGTTCCTTGTGTAAAAAAATAATCCCTTACAGAAAACCGCGTATTTAGCGAATTTCAATTGTGTTTTTTTTATATGTTTTTGTAAAACGTGTGTGGTAGTAAAGTCACCCTGAGGACTCTTCATCAAAGGTGAAATGATAGTGAAGAAAAGTGTTTCGTCGAATTTAATACGGCCCTTACCAAGATACCACGTTTCTACAAAGATTAGATTAGTTATTCAGCAACATTATTGTGGAGGCAGTTGGTAATCTTTCTGATAACGTCTCTATGGCGCAGTGAGCTGGCGACCTCCCACAATCAATAGCGTAGGTATCAAGGTTGTGTCATCAGCTACGTACAAACAATATCTCCGTACCGAGTGAGTCGGTGGCTCAGTCGGTAGCGTCGCGGACTTCGGGTCTAAGGCAGCGATGTCGTGGGTTCGGATCCTGGTCACTGCCGATAACATTTTATCAGTACAGTTCACCATTGTACTGTACCGGCTCACTCCTTGCTTTGCTGCAAACGATCCACGCACGGGCGCTTAGTCTATGTGGACGGGCAAATGCAAGGTTAAAAGAGGCCGCCAACCTCTTAAAAAAAAACAAAACCTGATTTGATGTGTTAATCGACAATAGGGTAGGTATCAAGGTCATATAATATAAGCTAGGTACAAACAATACCTGATTTGATATGTTTATCAACAACATTGTTGTGATCTTCCCACAATCAATAGGTTAGGTACCAAGGTCATGTCATCAGCTAGGTACAAACAATACCTGATTTGATATGTTAATCAGCAACATTGTTGGGGAGGAAGTGGCTAATGCTACATACAATTTGTACACGTTGCAGTGAGCTGGCGTCCTTCCACAATCAATAGCAGGTCTCAAGGTCGTGTCATCAACTAGGTACAAAAACAGTACCTGTTTTTATGTGTTATATTAAGGTCTAGTGTACAGTTAAGACGATTCCTTGTAAATTAACCCTGCCTATAATCCCTTAATTTCGATTAAATTTTCGGCAAAACCTGCCTATTCTATGAATTTGCTTTAGATAATTTTTGAGGGTCATTGGTGAAATATGGTAGAAATACTTTGAGAAATTGAAAACCTGCAATCTTTGTACACGGAAAAAATGTACTCAACAACGCTTCTGCTACGATATATCTAATAAAGGCCTTATTTAGCTTTTTAGCCTGTGTATATTGGCTACTGGAACACTTTTCTCCGTTTCGTTCTTTACATTCCTTCCTTTAGGCTTCTGTTTTTATTCATATAAATACACTTAAATAAAGAACAGATAATGCAAATTCTACTTTAGTAAGTAATAAATTATGACATTCTCATGTTTAAAAAGTTTAAAAAATCCTCCTAAATTGCTTAATCAATTTGATTAAATGTAGAATTTAATGAAGACGTTTTCGGAAAAATTAGAATAGGATGTAAACCATTTGGTCATAAAAATCTACCAAAAAACTCTGTTCCATTGGTCTTTAACGTTCCCATTGATTTGATAAGTGGCCGTCACGCTATTATTGTCATCAATTTAAAATACATTCGTCGGAGAGCACATTCGTAACTTCAATGCATCTGTTTTTGACGGCGTTGCTGGAACAAGGATTGGCGACCGTAAAGCTACACGAGAAATTGTGACTTGAAGAAATAATAAAAATCACGAGTTCATTGCTGATACACACCGTCCATATGACTCTCCAATCACTGCTTACATCATAATACATAACAATTCGGGTACTGCACAGACATTAAAAGAGTTCCCGTTTACATTGACCGAAACAAACAAGAACGTTAGGTCGAAGGGTAAAAAAAGGCGTATCGTCTGATAATTAGACGCGATCAGTATAACGTTTTTCAAATGTGTCGTCATCGTTGCCTACAATTTGTGGTCGAAAAGTATGTGAAGATAGAGAGCGAACAACTACGATACTTAGGATTAGGACACACTCAACAAAAGCTGCATGCCAACTTTATTCACAGCGCACCATTCCTATTGTAGTTATAGATCACAGTCCCATACACTTGTAATAAGCTAAACTATTGTGAATTTTGACTATTAAAATATTCATTAGTACTGATTTATTTAAATGGAAAAACAAAGTTTGCTGGGTAATACTACATATAATTGCTAAATATTTACAACATGAATAGTGATCAAACACTCTGAAATATCATTGCAATTCACCGTAAACTGAACCCATGAGGAATATCAAATATTTAAATATATCTTTCTATGCTTAAAAATACTTAGGCCTATTTTTTTTACGTAATGCCTCAAGCCATTTAAATCAGTATGTAACACAATCCATTGTTACTGACGCAGCATAATATAAACATGAACTCCCCTTTTATTCACAAATTTTATAAGCTTTTGTGAAATACATTAAGAATATACAATTATGTAATCATAGCATTGCTGCTTCAGTTGTGTGTATTAGGAATATAAGTGTTAATAGCCGTCTCTTTTTTAAGTTCGAGGTAGTATCTTTAAGAAATTGCCTGGTAACATTAATCTGAGTAAAAAGTATGCATCAGTCAGTACAACAATTAATTTATTATTTGACACTACTGTAACATCATTTTAACATTTTGCTATCGTTACTTTTATTACTGAAATTAGTTTTATGAAAGGCAAAATGCAATTGTAAGGAAACATATCATGAAAAATGATGGTCAGACTAACTAATATTAATTCAAGAACGATATAAACTGAAAAAGCTTTAACAAATCTGCAAAAACTTGTCACGAAATTTGAGCAATTTATTTTTTGTTGGTAATACATTTGATCATGAAATGTGATGAAACATTTATATTTTATAACTTAACCTTAAATTTAAGGAAAATTCGAAATATACATAGCCAAGGTCTCAAAGATGTACCAATAGCTAATTGTTTTGTTATAAGATATAGATTTAACTTCTTAGATGGGCACTCACGTTTATTTTTAAAAATATGTCTAGGCCTACCATTTTTCAATATGACCGAAATTTTTTATGTCTAAAAGAACACCCTGTATTTTATAATTGTTTTAGGATGTAAGTACGATTTTAAAACGGTTATATTCTTGAAATGTTTTTAAGCTACTCGTTTAGGAGTTACAGCGTGTTTCACGTAAGAAAAAATAGCTTGTGGTGTATATTCTGCATTTTCTAGTTCCTAAACGAGTAAGTGTAGAGAGAAAATAAAAAAAAATAAATGTAATAATTCTTAAAATTGCATCTATATCCTAAAAGAACCATAAAATACAGAGTGTTCCAATATTAAAGTTAGGTGCCATTTTGAAAAATGGTGGTCATTTTTTAACCAACGGAACCAATATTTTTACGTCAATTATGGTATGTAAAACAGAATTGAAAAATACTAAAATAAAATTAATTCAGCCGTATTAGAAACTAAACCATTATCAACGAAAAAATACTAATTGTGTAAAAAGAGTGAAAACTCGTACTCTGTGGAAAATGATGTTCCAAATAGAGGTCTTTGTCAGAGTTGAGTGTTGTTCAGCGGCGTTTTGTCTGCTCTGCTTCGTGTGGATTTGGTAAAGTAATACAAATGTTGCTGCTTAACTACTTGGTCTCTATTGTTGTCACTGCGAGTCACAACTGTGACTTCCTCATTTCATCACAGAACAATATTCTCTTAACCTATTTTGTATGTTTATCTCAAGTGTTAAATAAAAGGTATGTTATTCGATATACAATAATGTGATTTGTTTGGTCACACAGAAATTACTGGCGCCGTATGTAGCAAAGTACAAAATCGTTGACACAATAACCAAACTAGTTTGGCAAGAGATATATTAGAAATTTAAAAAGGATCTAATTCGTAATAGTAATAATCTTGATTATTAAAAACAAATTTTATCACAGTATTATTTTACTATTTTGCATCAGCATATTAACTGTAACTAGACAGTAACCACTAGCCGTCAATAGTTAATCGCTGGAATCTAATTTATTCAAGTAAAATGTAAATCAATATTCTAAATTATTAGGTGGATTGAATATAAAATACAGACAACTCTGCGCTTTCAAATAAGAATACAAGTGGTATTCTTTTTTTGACATTTGTCTTGTGCCATAAGGTTGTATCTTGTAGCTTTCACTGAACTTGTTTATTGATATCTTAACTCACACATTAATTTGAAAACATTCTATTTGAACATTAAGGTATCACAAAGCCTTTGGAAAACAGCCTGAATAGTAAAGCATAACACTAGTTCTATTCAAGGAACTCATTTTTTTGTAATTTCATAGTGAAATAGCAATAATAAATTCAAAAGCTTGGGAAAAGTTGCCCGTTTGTTTGTTACGCTTGTTGTTTACGAGACGAGGAGTCCAAAGTAACGAGAAGTGATTTTCCTGCCGGAGCCTTTTGATTTACTTAAGAAGGCTATTTATTAGCACATTATTTCGTTAAGCATGTTTTAAATCTAGTTTGTTTTTAAAGTTGGCTTTTTCTAAGGAAAAAAAAACCCAGAGTTTTTTTTATAGCGTGCTCTTACGAAATAATTGATCGAGCTAAATGGAGTTTTTTTTTACTGTATTTAACTGATATGTAGGGTGTTTTACACCCTACATATCAGTTAGTTGTTGAATACATTCAGTTATTTAATTCACGTTTAATCGGTTAAATTTTGTTTTTTGATTTATAGAAACGGTTTGTAAAATATTATAACCAAAAACTGTTAGTAATTTACCAAATCTATCGCTTATAAGTATACTAGTAAACCCGTCGTGGCTTCGCTCACGAAAATTTTTATTAAAAAGTTTAATCTTTAATCTGAGAGGCTAACAAAATAATAATAAAAACACATATTAGGCCTAAATTCCTAAATATATAATCACTTAATTTAGTTAATTAGTGTGACTTACAAAGTTAAAATTAAGGGAAAACTTCTTCTTTTACAACTGCCCATTCACCAAGAGTTTTTGCACTACTCATTCTGAAACCACCTACAAAATATATTTTTGGCCAGGATACTATCACCGCTGTATCTCTTTTCAGTTAGGTGTACATGCTTAAACCTAATCTTCCAATAGTACAGTCAGTTTTCCCATAACATTATTTAACAGTAAGTGTATGTATTTTATGTATCTTAAAACAACATAAAGTAATATAAAACCTTGCATGATGTTCAATCATGATGTTGCTCATCATTCTGCAATTGCATGATTATGGTATTGTCATTATCATATATCTAGCTAGGAATGGACGGGATTTTACTTATCAAAAACGTCTGATCTTCTAACTTGAACACCAAATATAAATAGTTTAAGTGATCGAAGAAGGCAGGTGCCATCCCTTCAAAAAAATGTTGAACTCGTTAGCCAATTATTGTCCCTTTGGCATTGACATTTTGGACACATTAGGTAAAATACTGTTATTAAATTATAGAAACACACAGATCTCAAAACCCACAACAAAGTAAATAGAATAGTGACATAAACACATCTAGATTTTTTCATTCATTTAACGATTAAAAATGTGTTATGCAGCAAAACACTTTTTCAAGTCAAAAAAAATATTGTAAATGTTTTCATTTCACCTAATAAAATACAACCAGCTATTCCCGTAATAAATGGTGAAGATTCAAAGGTATTTATGTGTTTAAATGTAAACAAATCTTTTCTCCATAATAATATAACATGGGAACTTTAAAAGCCACTGGAGCAGATCCCTGATGGAATTTCTTGAAAACGCTTCTTATTGTACACCGTTGATTGGAACCTCCATGCCACTTCCTGTGTTTTTATGGCTTTTAGTTTTTGATATCTAGTGATATAGAATAGTGATCTAGATCTAGTGATCAGTGAGTTAGTGAATGGTATTTGACTTTTACAAGAATAGATTATAATACCTATAAATATTTTTTTATTTAGTGATTGTTCAACTAAAGCGATTTTTATGGGGTGTAGATTATTAATAGAGTTTCTTTTTACAAGTTTAATCAATTCAAACTTATTAATGCAATTATACTTTTGATAAACCGACTGTCGCCTGCTTATTCGAATATTTATAAAACATCTTTAACTGTTTAGTACTTTTATTCTGTATTTATGTAGGAGTTATTGTTTAAAAGTAGTTTGAGATTTGTATGGTCAAAAAAATTCTTCGAAATGCTTAAGTCATAAGTTATTTATTTGTACCAGATTTAGATTAATGCATTTGCTAAGTCAGGAATACACGAAAAAATACAGTTTGTCTTGTAAACTAGGAAATGACTTTTAGACTAAACAATATTTAACAACTTAATAACGCCAGTTGCCCAAACTACCCGTCAGAAATAAAATCACGAATGCGGTAGTAAGCATTAGACACTAGTTATTTTAGAAGTGATTTTTGTAGATAACAGGGTTTGACTAAACTTTTAGATGGTTTGGCAATGCATTGAAAAGTACTATACCTTTACAAAAAAGTTAAATCCTCTCACTTTAGTTATTCATCTTATTATCAATTATCAATAGTTATGACTAAACGAATTTAATTTTTGTTCGTTGCTTCCAAAGACCATGTTAACAATTCTGCACATTTTCGAGTATTGACGTAAGATATCTTAAGCTCAATAAAATAAAGAGCAGTAAGCCACTAAATTCAAGCGAGACTTGGCTGAGCTGGCTTTACATTTTCATTCCCAGTGCACCTTAGTCAGCTATAACTAGCGCTGTATACTGCGCTGTGTACTGTACTAATTAAGTTAAGCTGATTTTTACGAAGATTGTCTTACACAAATAATAAAATTCACCCAATATTACCATTTTTATTGGATATGGATTAAACTTATGTTTCTAAACACAAGGCATGAACATGGATAAAAAGGAAAAACTGTGTTGTTGAGATTTAGGGGAGCCCAACTAGCAATATTATATGAACACGGTAGCCTGATTGGTCTGACGGCGAAACGGACGACGAATCCAAGATGGTGACGCCGAGGTTTCACGTCATGTTACAGTAATTGCATATTATCTTTCTACAGAGTTCACTCTTATACCAAACCGGATAACCCCTTTTTGCTGGATTTTGTGTTATAGAAAGGGGAAAGGGGAGGGCCGCAAATTCTAGGTTATTTGTGGCAGACGACCTCTTAAAAAAGACTCCTGAATTATGTATTTTACACGACATTGACGATGCAGAAAATGGGTGTGAATCTTGTTTTAAGCATTTCTATGAAGGCTCTCAATCAAGTAGGAAAATGGTTTGTAAAAATGTCACTGAAGTTGAAAAGCACAATAAAATATAATATTATATGTGGTAGCTATGAATTGTTCCCTGGTGACGTTGTAGTGTATTACTATAAACAGGTTGTAGAATACCAGGTGAGTCTATTGTGAGTGCTTTTAGCATAACAGAAATGTATTTATTCAAAACCTTCGTTTTCTGGGATACAAAAGCACAGTATTTTTACGAGATCTCCCTTTGTTCGTTGGTATTTATATTAAACTCAATATTTTTAGTTTATATTGGTATATAGCCGGTAAAACATTTCAATACTAGTAAGAAACTGCAATTAAAGTAACTGAAAATTATTTTCTTTAGTTAATGGTTATTCATTTCCATAAATAAAAAAAAAATTATACTATACTGACTGAGCTCGCGTTTTCGGCTATGTTGCTAAATATTAATAAGGGAAACCGTTATAAGTCAATTTAAATTACAATACCATACGTTCTAACTTATTATTTAACATCTTCAGTTTCATTGTTTATCATTCTAAATAAAGGGTACCATTTGTTTTTCTTTTTATATTTTATATTTTATATAATCGTATTTTTCAGTAAAGAATTGATGTTACGTGTATTCCAATGGTTGCATCGTCTTTAATGAGAAATAATATAGTTAGCATAAAATTTTTAATTTTTATCGGTGAAACACATGAAATATGTGGATTGTAACGGACTTGTGTATCTATACTTATAAAAGGCAAAGCCCTCACTGACTGACACACTCACTCACTCACTCACTCATCACTAATTCTCCCACTTCCCATTTACCTAGGAGGCTGAAATTTGGAACATTGATTCTTTAGGCTTTAAATAGGAAAACTAAGTTGTTTTTATTCTGATCGGACTCTAGGGCTCCGCCCCAGTTGCTCTGGAGTTTCCCATGTTAACCTTATGATTTTCATATTTAAAAGGAATTAATGAATCTTGACAGCTGTTTCAATTAAACAAGTTGGTTCTGTTCTATGATGTTCAATAGCATTAAAGTTACAAGGATTAACAACAGGGTGCAGCACTATTTATTTTTTTAATTTATAACAACAGCTAATTTGCAACCAAAATGTGAGTGAGCGTAGCGAACGAACTTCAACCTGGAGGCGAGTTAACGTAGCGAACGAGCTAACCTGAAGGCAAGTGAGCGAAGCGAACGAGCTCCAACCTAAAGGTGAGTGAGCGTAGCGGACAAACTTCAACCAGGACGAGATTGAGCCATGCGAACGAGATCATCTTCAAAATTAAGAAGTTAAACGGGGCAAAGCCCGTGGGTACAGCTAGTACATATTAAAAGGTAAAAACTTTTAACTTAATTTCAAACGAGAATATCTTAAATATACATAAAATAATACATAAGTTAAATGAGGGAGGCATAATAACTTTAGAGATTGGTATAAAGTTGATGTGGTTTTACGTGGTTGAACGGAATTCAAAGTAATTTCAGGACTGCGTGAGATCCAAGCCGCATAGTGTGACTTTCCCAAACTCATTCAGTTCTATGAACTAGACTTTTTGATCAATTAGCAATAATCAATTCAACTTCACCTTTGAAATGCACACAATAATAAACATAAAAGTCCTTAAGAAACTATATTCTCCTCCAACATGTTGTGAAATAGATTTCGAAAAAGGATTACAAATGTTTTAGTTGATATAGTCATGGATAAGGCTTACTTTTGAAAGTTGCTTGAGAACCTAATTATGTTATTACAGTTAGAATTTGATTTGATCAACATAATAAAAAAAAAATCTATCGCAATAATATATTGCAACTGATGCATTAGATTCAAAGGGGAAAAAGAATATTCCTATAGTTTTCTACTTTACCAAGGCAACAGGTTACTTTATCAAGGGGTTCTAACCCTTTTACAACATTTCATAAATTTGGTAATGATCCTAATACTAATAACTAATGTGTGAATATAGAATAACCTAATAGATGATAATAACATAATAAAAATAACATCTGTAGAATTACAATACCAATTGTATAATTATCCGTTGTATTAAAGTGATTAAAAAATCTGCTTATTTCGAGATTAAGGAATCTGAAATTGTACAAGCCTACTAAACAACATCAAAAAAGTGTATTTTTTCTGATGTTTGTCATCCATAGGGACACATGAAGTTAAACGGGAGAATCGGACTGTTAAGCTTTCAATTCCGATGAGAAATAACGCAATTAATGTCTGCCAATGTTGGTGCGTACGTCCATTGTGCCAATTAAATATTTCTCAGCAATTTGCAATCAGTTCCACATCAATTTTCAGACTAGTTTGTTAGTGTGCGTTAAAACGCGTTTGCATTTGTATCAGCATTATGAATAATCTCTTAAATTAAAATGTATTGATACCGTTTTACCCGATTGTTATGTTATCGACCCCTAGTGCGATGATGTGCACAATTATAGATGCCTACTATAATGAATTCTGTTAACCAATATCGGCTTATTAGTTATTTAGGTATAATTTGATGATTATGAAACAGAGTAACCTAATTTCGTTTTATATGTAAGGACAAAATGTGATCGTGATAAAATATTATTCCATTCGCCAATATGAGCCTCATATTCTAAATACGAGTATTTGTGCAAATGGTATTTATTCAAGTTTATCTCAATACCGATTTATGTTTATATTTGAAACTTATTTTATACGATGTTATCACGCGTTAGCTTAAAAGCGATAGCTTTATTTTCATATATTTCAAGACTGATGCAACACCATTAAATTCAATGAGAAAAGCCCAAACAAATTCTAGTAATAGATTAATATTGTACTGAAAAATGTAAAAAAAGGATAAAATCAGCCAATTTTTACTTTAATTTGTTACTTAGCTATTTTTACTTTTGGACATTGTTACTTTTAACTTACCAATGCTGCTGAAAATGTATTAGAATGATTGGTTCTAATTACCATATTAGCCACTCCTAACCACGATTTACCCTCCACAAACCACAAACATTAAGTTGATAGTTTTATACTTACTGAAAATGTACTTTCTAAAATATTGTAAATTCAAAAAACTTTTCAGCGATAACGTTTTAATTTTGTTTATTGTAATCAATATTTTAAGAATATCAAGACAAAATGAAACATTGATTTGACTCAATCGTTGGCTTTCCTTTAATATAGTTTTAAGATTCTACGATAATAACGGTATGTATAAAATTACATTGTATTATCCTCACAATTGAATATTGGAACCATCCCATTTCAAATGGAATGCAGAAATAGCCACCAAAGACAAATTGCAGTTTGAAATATTTTTGCATTTCTGTATAGATATTCCTGTACCAGCTGAGGATTTTTAAGACAGAAATATTGTCTCAAGAGGCGAGATCGTAATTTACTTAATTGCTGGAGGAAACCTGTTGCAAGGATACACACGTTATCTCGATAACACCTGAGCTCCACTCTGTATTTGTAGTTCTTTATGATAGTGGGTGAACGTTCTACTACCTTATAAACAAAAAAAAAAAAAATAATAAAAAATAAAAAACTATGAAATGATATCAGAAACCAAAACAATGGATGTATTGATATATGCAAGGAGTGTTATTGTGTAGACAAGAAGGCGAGTGTTGGAGAGGTCAGGTGAAGAGACTCAACAAGTGCTAGACATTGAAGGCCGAGTGTACTTCACACTTGTCAAATGTAAATCTAAGCTACAGTAATGGTACATATTCAGTATCTATACAGTATTGGATTTTAATGAAAACATTTTATTAAAAGGATAGGCTATATATTTTGCTTAGTTGGTTGTAAAAACGTGAATATAAAACTAAGCAGTGAATATTGAATTGTTTTGTAAGATTGGAGGTTTGACATAGAAAGGAAGTCATAGTAACATAACATTTGTAGCGCCACGCGCATTTCAAGCCTGTGTGGGACAACGTAACAGATCGTCTTTCTCCTTTAATAAAAACTTTTACAGATTTATCAACCACTTTGCTTGTTGGTTATTAATTTTGAAGTTCCAACAGGCTTAATTGATTTAAAGCAAAACAATAATATTTATCAACACTTGTAACATATCAAAATGTTTTGGAAATATAAGTTTTTAATTATTTGTTTAAAAAAGACAAATCCGAATGAAAGAACAAACGGTTATATATGAGTACAAGTGCAACCAAATACATTTGGGTGACCAAATATTGGTTTGGTGACCTCCCACAATCAATAGCAGGTCAAAGGGAATGTCAAGAGCTAGGCACAAACAATACCTGATTTGATATGATAATCAGGAACATTTTTGTAAAGAAGGCGGCTAATGTTACCCACAATGTGTCCACGTTGCAGTGAGCTGGCGACCTTCCACAATCAATAGCAGGTCTCAAGGTCGTGTAAAAGCTAGGCACAAACAATACCTGATTTGATATGATAATCAGGAACATTTTTGTAAAGAAGGCGGCTAATGTTACCCACAATGTGTCCACGTTGCAGTGAGCTGGCGACCTTGAACAATAAATACCAGGTCTCAAGGTCGTGTCAAGAGCTAGGCACAAACAATACCTGATTTGATATGATAATCAGGAACATTTTTGTAAAGAAGGCGGCTAATGTTACCCACAATGTGTCCACGTTGCAGTGAGCTGGCGACCTTGAACAATAAATACCAGGTCTCAAGGTCGTGTCAAGAGCTAGGCACAAACAATACCTGATTTGATATGATAATCAGGAACATTTTTGTAAAGAAGGCGGCTAATGTTACCCACAATGTGTCCACGTTGCAGTGAGCTGGCGACCTTGAACAATAAATACCAGGTCTCAAGGTCGTGTCAAGAGCTAGGCACAAACAATACCTGATTTGATATGATAATCAGGAACATTTTTGTAAAGAAGGGGGCTAATGTTACCCACAATGTGTCCACGTTGCAGTGAGCTGGCGACCTTCCACAATCAATAGCAGGTCTCAAGGTCGTGTAAAAGCTAGGCACAAACAATACCTGATTTGATATGATAATCAGGAACATTTTTGTAAAGAAGGCGGCTAATGTTACCCACAATGTGTCCACGTTGCAGTGAGCTGGCGACCTTGAACAATAAATACCAGGTCTCAAGGTCGTGTCAAGAGCTAGGCACAAACAATACCTGATTTGATATGATAATCAGGAACATTTTTGTAAAGAAGGCGGCTAATGTTACCCACAATGTGTCCACGTTGCAGTGAGCTGGCGACCTTCCACAATAAATAGCAGGTCTCAAGGTCGTGTCAAGAGCTAGGCACAAACAATACCTGATTTGATATGATAATCAGGAACATTTTTGTAAAGAAGGTGGTTAATGTTACCGACAATGTGTCCACGTTGCAGTGAGCTGGCGACCTTCCACAATCAATAGCAGGTCTCAAGGTCGTGTAAAAGCTAGGCACAAACAATACCTGTTTTAATTTGTTAATCAGCAACATTGTAGTGAAGGAGGTGGCTAATGTTACCGACAATGTGTCCACGGTGCAGTGAGCTGGCGACCTTCCACAATCAATAGCAGGTCTCAAGGTCGTGTAAAAGCTAGGCACAAACAATACCTGTTTTAATTTGTTAATCAGCAACATTGTTGCGAAGGAGGGGGCTAATGTTACCCACAATGTGTCCACGTTGCAGTGAGCTGGCGACCTTCCACAATCAATAGCAGGTCTCAAGGTCGTGTCAACAGCTAGGCACAAACAATACCTGTTTTAATTTGTTAATCAGCAACATTGTTGCGAAGGAGGCGGCTAATGTTACCCACAATGTGTCTACGGTGTAGTGAGCTGGCGACCTTCCACAATCAATAGCAGGTCTCAAGGTAATGTCAATAGCTAGGCACCAACAATCCTGATTTGATATGTTATTCAGGAACATTGTTGTCAAGGAGGCGGCTAATGTTACCGACAATTGTACCGTATTTTTTTTTTACCCTACCGGTATAAATTTAGACTTAGAAAATTAAATTAAATGACATCCCAAGTGAAAAATTAATTTTTTAGAGAATCAAAAGTAAAACTAAACATCCTTCTGAACAAGACTTTTCACTTCATTATACCCTTTACAATTGAAGAAAAATATAAAACAATGTCTTACCTTATTAAATAATTGGAAATTGAGGATAGGATATTAAAAAAGGTATTGTTTCCTTCATTCTACTTGGAGACATCAGCCCTAATAACAAAACACAGTCTTCGCTGTAGAATTACATTTAAATTTAATTTTTTATGAAATTATACCGTTGAATGCCAAACAAAATTTATCTTTTACTATTACTCTAAACAGAACCTGCAAACCAAATAAGAATGTTAATATCATTTCTATATATTATTCTAATTCAATAAGATTATTACAGTACCTTCATGTGAAGGGAAGAGTTTTTCTGACCGTTTAAACAGGGAGCCGCCATAGGAATGAGAACGGGCCTCTCTGTGCTCAGCAGTGGAAGGGTTTACCCCCATCACGTTACATTTTTGAATTATTATGTCAACAACTGACTCATCGGTCCTTAACTTGTCCCTACAGGTTTCCTTCGTATATGTAACATATGACACCTTCTACTCAAACCAGGACCATGCAAGATCTGGGCCCTTCATTGAAGAAGATTCGTCTAGGTGAACCGAAACCCGAGCTCCAACAACAGCTTAGGATAGAGACCAGACAGGAACCTGCCCCAGCATACAATCCGCAAGTAGAAGCGAATTCCCCCACAGGGCCATCGGATAATGTCGTTGAAGACGCTAACTTTCGCTCCACCAAGGACGATCTCCTGCAGCAGATTAGCAAAGTCGACCGTGAGATCAGTAAGACAGAGTCTGCCATCCTCAAATTGAAGAAGAAGGAGCAGGAGTTGGCTGAGGCGGCCTGTCAGCCTGATGAGAAGAAGGACGAGGAGGAAGATCGGTGTAGGAAATAAACTTGGATGCTATTAAAATCGTGTTTTCCCTACTATTACAATAACTACAAGAATAAATATGTTACTGATACAATACTGCAATCTTTTCATAATCTGAATAAAAACTGTTTACAAAATTCTCACTATGTACAAAAGCAACTGATCCAGAACAATAGCAAATTCAAGATCAGCTGTCTGTAAAAAGGCAAAAGGCAAAATGAACCAACTACTGATTCCAACAATCGGTCTCAGCAGCCGAAGCATCAGTCCTTGGCTCAGAAAATCTACGCGGAAAATCGGAGAAAAGCCCAGAAAGCTCATCTGGAAATGGAAAAATTAGGCCCAAAAGTGGATTTGCCACTCTATACCCATGAAAATAAGAGAAGACACGCCGCATTCAGGAAGAGGCTGTTAGATCATCTGCGTACTACAAAAGAGGAGAAGGAAACTAGAGAGAAAAACCTCACTCAAACTTACTCAAGAATGATGCAAGAATGTCATCGAAAGATTGAGAAAATTTAAAACTCGGCAAAGAGAAAGCCGAAGGATGCCATAAATCGGGAATTCTTTGAGAAGGTGTTACCTGAGCTGAGGAAGCAGAGAGAAGATCAGGAGAGAGTCAATAGAGTCGGAAACAGAATAACGAGCGAGAGTCAATAGAGTCGGAAACAGGATAAAGAGCGAGAGTCAATAGAGTCGGAAACAGGATAAAGAGCGAGTCTGACCTGGAGGAAATCATGGACGGGCTTCAGGAACAAGAGATGGAGGACACAAAGATGAAATCCTACGCTGTGGTCTCCCCTCTACTTTTTGATGCCCGTCAACGTCGCTACGGCTACATCGATGACAATGGAAGAATCGAAGACCTAGCCGCAGAGTATAAAGAACATCAATTGTCGAATGTGTGGACAAAAGAAGAAAAAGAAATCTTCAAAGAATAGTTCCTCCAACATCCTAAAAACTTTGGTGTGATCGCGTCTTACCTAGACAGCACAAGTGCTTGTGAATGTGTCCAATATTATTACCACAGTAAAAAAGAGGAAAAATACGAACGCCTACGAACAAGGTCGAGTCGCAATCCCCACGGGAAAGTGAACAACGCGAGTGGAGCAGGAGCTAGCAGAGTAACGCATTTTTTGTACCGTATTTTTGTTTTTTCCCTACCGGTACAAATTTAGACTTAGGAAATTAAATTAAATGACATCCCAAGTGAAAAATTAATTAATTAGAGAAACAAAACTAAAACATAACATCCTTCAGAACAAGACGTTTCACTTCATTATACCCTTTACAATTGAAGAAAAATATTAAACAATTTCATACCCTATTAAAAACTTGGAAATTAAGGATAAGATATAAAAAAAAGTATTGTCTTTCTTCATTCTACTTGGAGACATAAGCCCTAATAACAAAACACAGTCTTTGCTGTAGAATTACATTTAAATTTAATTTTTTATAAAATTATACCGTTGAATGCCAAACAAAATTTATCTTTTATTATTACTCTAAACAGAACCTGCAAACCAAATAAGAACATTAATATCATTTCTATATATAATTCTAATTTAATAAGAATATTACATTACCTTCATGTGAAGGGAAGAGTTTTGCTGACCGTTTAAACAGGGAGCCGCCATAGGAATGAGAACGGGCCTCTCTGTCTCGGCAGCTCACGTTACATTTTTTAATTATTATGTCAACATTTGACTCATCGCTCCTTAACTTGTCCTTGCAGGTTTCCTTCATATATGTAACATGGTTATTCGTGGTAATATAATAAAAGATTGGAAAATTATACAGACGAACAAAATAATATGGTACACAATGTGTCCAAGGTGCGGTGATCTGGCGACCTTCCACAATCAATAGCAGGTCTCAAGGTAATGTTAACAGCTAGGCACAAACAATACCTGATTTGATATGTTAATCAGGAACATTGTTGTCAAGGAGGTGGCTAATGTTACCGACAATGTGTAATTTTACTGCTCAATTTATTCCAACATCATGATATAATACAGTCCACTATTTAAACTACGTAACTAATTCAATTCTCAAACAATCCACAACATGATTTTAAAAAAATCCTAAAATTATAGTACACAATAAATTTACAAATTACTAATAGAAAATTAAGAACCACAATCGAACATAGTTCCTGTAATCTATTATTATTGATGAACGTGAATACTTAGTCAAATGTCATATTTGTTCGATTACAAGAAACTCTATGACTTGTCAATCAATGCACGTGAGGGAATAACGTCCTCCTTGTCGTTACTCTGATGCAGATTAATGGAAATCTGATCTTACTTTGTGATAACGTTAACATTTTAAGCTTTTCTGGAAACATTATCACAAAATATTTTCGAAATGACGAAATTTCCATGTAGTTGGCATACACATTATGTATTTTAGGTTCCTCAGCAGACTTTTTGTCCTAAGATTGATAATTAATTAATATGATCTGTACATCTGTCAATTTTTTTTTTATTATTTAATAATAGATATATCCGTGTGGATTTGGTAAAGTAATACACTGCTTGGTGCTGCTTAACTACTTGGTCTCCATTGTTGTCACTGCGAGTCACATCTGTGACTTCCTCAGTTCACCACAGAACATTATTTGCAACAATCTCGCCACTCCACCCCAAATGTTCAATAATAAGTGTGCTAAATTTATTTTCCCAACTTTGGGTTTTACGACTTTTATAATAATTGATGGTAACACGTGTAACCAAATACAGACTTGAGTTTACCAACACAATAACTAATTATATCATCTTAATTTGTATATTTAGTTTTAAGAGTTTGCTATATTTTCTTTGCATTTGCGCCTGATTATTGAATTTTTTTACGTTGGCCACAGAGACCTAATCGTGGAACGTATCTAGCAAAGCAAGGTGTGAGCATGTACAGTACAAGGGGGAATTGTACTGATAAAAGGTAGTGACGGTACCAGGATCCGAACCAATGACATCACTGCCTTAGACCCGAAGCCCGTGGTGCTACTGACTGAGCCAACAACTCACCATGTAAATAAATTAAATAAATTAATCATAATTATGCATTTAGACATACATACTTGATGTAATAAGGCATTTCTTACAGTTAACGGATAAACGTTATGACAATTTCAGTGTTTTTTCAATAATACCAATAATTAAAACTAGCCAGGCACTATTCGCTGTTCATGTTGAATAGGTTTTTAATTAATGTATGAAAGAAGTACCATTTAAACCCTTATCATCAATTTTATTACCCTCTATTTTCATAAAATAAAATTCAAATACAGAAAACTCTCCGCTCTAAAAAGATTACAAGTGGGTTTCCATCCTGAACAACTTGAACTTTGTTTGTTATTCAACGGCTAATTCCTCCACAATTATTTTAATTATTACTATTTGTAAAATTTTTCAGCCTAAACAGCTAATTTTCATACATAAATTGTTATGTAATCGTAGTATGTACTTACCAAAGTTTACTTTTTGATTAATGCATTCAACTTTTCTAAAGCATATTATTATGTAATAAATGGAAATAAAGTAATATCATTAACTAAAGGGATGGGTTGACCTAGAGTCATGTTAAACGCCTTGTCGTTTGCGAGATGAACATATTATAACAAAAACCATTCACTTAACTGAGTTCTTCAGCTCAAGTAATACTTTTAAAAGTTAGCCGCTTATTAAATTAACACGTTTACAAAATTTCATTACTATTATATTGTCATAATTAATGGTCTTCAAATAATTGAGTACAATTTACTCATGTCGAGGTTAATGTATCTGAGTGGATTGTATTTACAATTTTCTAGGTAGAGTGTTATATTGTCAGTATTCTCCTGAATCTGGTTTCAATCAATAGTTGACAGTGTGAAGTACACTCGGCCTCCGATGTCTAGGACTTGTTGAGTCTCTTCACCTGACCTCTCCAACACTCGCCTTCTTGTCTACACAATAACACTCCTCGCATACATCAATACATCCATTTTTTTTGTTTCTGATATCATTTCATCAAAACAACTAGATGTATAATCAAATTAACATCAGCTTTCTAAACCTCCAGGTTCGATATGGCAAGGGTATTGGTCAAAAGTTGATACAGAGATAAAGGTGGGTTCCTAACTATCCAGTTGGATATTCTTACATATTACGAACAAACAAAACAAAACTAATGTTAGTTGAGAAATTTAGACCAAGTGTATTCAAATGTGCTGAGATGGTTAGATGATGTTAGTGTATTATTATTTAATTATCTTGTCATCAACACGCCAAACAAATTAAATCCGTATTGAAAACGGAAAAATTTAACTTACATCTTTAATGATTTTCAAATGATAGGCTCGATATTTTTATCTTACATTTGCTAACAATTGTAATCATAAATCAGTTTTAATAATATTAACCAGGGATACAGTAACCAGCTGCAAAATAAAGATTGTTTTAAGAACAGAAAATGTATTTCTCCAAACCCTCCTTTTGTTGGGATACAAAAGCACAGTGGACCGTTCTTACTACATCTCTCTTCGTCATTTGGCCTCCTAAAACATATTTACCTCATGTTACACTTTGTTGCTAGTTAACTACTTTAATGAAAAGTATGCATTACATTGATGAAAACAACATTAAAAATTATTATACCTTTACATATGACGAATAAAGATTAATCGTACGCACGTGGTCATGACGACACATATTTAGAAAGTCTTTTGCAATAAATAAATATGGGTTTAAAACATGACATTTATGAAATAACCAATAACTTTAATGAATTAAGTAAATAGAGCTTTACGCGTTTGAATGGAAGTCAAAGTAATTTGAAGATGGTTTAAAGACTGCGTGGGATCCAAGCAGCAGATTGCACCTTTCTCCAACTAAGGCAATTCAATCAATGGAATATTTACTTCGTTGGTAAATAAAAATAACACAATTTAATCCTTAAATTAACTGCAAAATAAACATAAATTCCTGATACATAAAACACTGTTGTAAATAAATATAATGAAATGTTATACTGAAAATGTTTTTGGTACTCAAAATGTAAACTTTTTAAAATATTTTTATAGATTAACCTTTTCTATGGCCAAAATATAAACGCTACAATGGTCTGGTTACCATACCGATATTACGAATGCTATGTTTCCTTTTGGTTCGTCACTTTTTATGAGTAAGTGATGCTGAAAAACTAGACGCAAGCGTAAGCTGATGAAAAATGAATACATGAAATGGAGTTTGAGGGGAAGAGTACCTTAGTTAAGGGGGGGGGGGCAACGTTGTTTAGTGGTAAGTGTCCTCTAGACTCTAGAGGACAAGGTATCTTTGTACAATGTCGACTTAATATAAATAGAATATAATAGGAAAAACTGTAGAGGGAACACAATTTTAAAATTGTTTTAATGTACCTGAATCAAAAAACCTAAAAAAAAATTAACAAAAAATAAATAAAAAAAGTGGGTTGAATAGAGCAAACGCAGTAATGGGTTGCTAAAGTTTAAATATCCTTACTAGGCAGCTGCCATTTTCAATCAGCCTGCGGTCTCTTCCGTAAAACAAAATATTCATAGAAGAAACTCATTTCACCACCTGTATATATATATATATATATACACACACATATATATATATATATATATATATATATATATTTGCTATATACCGCATTTATCATTTGATAAAAGTCTACCATAATATAAAATCTGTATATTTTATAACTAACTAGGTTATGATTTATGAACCTAATAGTTCAAATCAGTCTATAATAGTGTCATGGTAAACTAACTGTCATATTGAAAATTGTAGGCGAATTACTTAGATGGGATTCTTATAAAACTGGGTACTTAAATCACTGGACTACTTACGAATAGTTGGTACTTTCCTGTTAAAGGGAACATTCATTATTATCGATGATTTTTTCTCGGTATATCGATATTAACAAATTGAAACATATCAGCTGACAAACTACGATAAATAAATATTGTTCAGAATCAACAAGCAATAAATTTAAAAAAAATATATTTAAATGAAACTGTTCCAAACTAAACTTACAAAACTAAACAAACTTGCTGTAACATTTAAAAACTCCGCTTAATATTCTCCAATCGAATTTTTGTTATCAAACGGATTTTTTTAATGGAATAGCAAGTTTGGTTGGTTATGTTAGGTTAGCTTAGAACAGTTTCATTTCTTAATCCATATAATAGACTGTATTTTAGCTTAAAGATCAGCTGTAAATTTGTAATGTATCGTAAAGGAAAAGTAAAATATCGATACATCGAGAAAAAAAATCATCGATAATAATGAATGTTCACTTTACCAGGAAAGTACCATTCTAGTATTACCTCTAAAATACAAACAATGAATATATTGATGTATGCAAGGAGTGTTATTGTGTAGACAATAAGGCGAGTGTTGGAGAGGTCAGGTGAAGAGACTCAACAAGTCCTAGACATTGGAGGCCGAGTGTACTTCACACTGTCAACTATTGATTGAAACCAGATTCAGGAGAATATTGTCAATATAACCTACATAGTAAAAATGTAAATATAATCTACTAAGCATACATATAGCTACATAGTTAATACATAAGTGGTTGTTGCGATTAATAGACTGTAAACTTATGGTGTGGTTTCAGCTTTACGTTACATGTGAAAAATATAAAATGACAACTAAAGTGAATTAGCTCAGTATACTCACTTGGCAAAATAGTGAGAATTGGTGTAGCTACATAGCTACATAGTGGAGTTGGTGGCATTGGTTGTTAGTGAAGAAAATTAATACAAATAATGGCAGAGTTGATATCTTTATTACCTCGCATTAGCAGTGTAAAAAGTCTGTAAATAAATAACAAAAAATAAATTTTATTTTAGACATGGCTTGGTAAATATGGGTTTGAAATTCCTGGTTTCCTGTCAGACAATATGCGATTTTTACAAATGTATCCATAACTCCATAAATCCATTACTACATACTTACTACATAATTACTAAAGGTTCATAATATTATTACAGTATTTTATATGTTAGGAGTATTTAATATGTTATAAGGAGCTGTGTGGAATTGTGATTTAGACATTGACAGTTTGCTCTTTGCTGCCATGGAGACCAATCGGTATTTACTTTTAAAACTCTCCCTCAGACTCCTAGGTCAATATCGAAATCAAAGCGATATATTTTTACAAAAGTCCCTCAAAATCCCCCCGGTGCTATCCTCCCACCCCCCCCCCTCAAAGTCAGAAATTGCACGGTTTTACTAAAACGCGGTTAGTTTACGTACGAGTTGTCTAATTTAGTAAGATAATAGTATTTTACTGTATTTTATCAGTATTGTAGTATTTTATCCAACTGTCATTTTGGATTTTATACTGTTTTTTTTTTGGGGGCACTAAAAAATAAGTTATCTATAGGTTGTAGAGCGTTTTCTTTCGAACAGGATTCTGATGTAAATGTGGGCGGTAATGTAAATAGACGATAGTCAGAGCGCTCGTCGGACGACACCGCAGAGCCGCGCCACATGACCGTCGAGTATTTTTATATCAATAAATGTGGACAAACGCGATTACATGTTTGGGTTTATTTATTTATTTCATACGGAAACACCATTATTACAATGATATACAATGGCAGATTGCACTGCTTTGCATGACAATATAATACCAATAACAAAAAGATTGGAAAAAATAGCATTATACAATAACAACAAGAATAACAACAACAAACATAACGAGAATCAACAAGAACAAGAACAATGAGGTGAAAGTTTAACAGGTAATTATGCAGATGCAAGAATTGACTTTGGCAACAGATTAATTTAACATGGTAATCTGCAAGGGGTAGCGGATTTTTATCCCCCTGGAATTCTACCCCCTTGGCAAACGTGACGTCACAAACCAGGGGGTAAAATTCCGGCCGCGAACTTTTGAGTTTCGCGATATCAGCTCGATGGATTAAAAGCGGAATTAAACATATATTTTCACGGTTGTGAGTTTAATCAGAACACATCAAATTATAAAATCCTAGAATGTACGGCCCAGATTTTTACCCCCGGAATTTTACCCCCGGAATTTTACCCCCGGAATATTACCCCCAGAATTTTACCCCCGGAATTTTACCCCCCGGAATTTTACCCCCCGGATTTTTACCCCCAGAGTTTTGCCCCCTGGCTAGATATACAGGGTGATTGATATAAGTGTGCCAGCCGTTTTATTCGAAAACTATAAGAGATATCAAAAAAAGTTAAAAGGTAAGTGCCTTGGATTTTTTATTTAAAAAATTATAGTCAAGTCAAAAAAATTATTTTAGCCGCCATTTTTCCAATATGGCCACCAACTTAGATTTTTCTTATGGAATACCCTGTATTTTATGATGTATTCTGGTAGAAAAAGTAATTTTAAGACGATTTTATTCTTGTGACTTTTTTCATAAACCTAACCGTTTCAAAGATAATAATGGTTAAAGTTTTGAAATTTCTGCATGAGAAAGAGTTTCGATTAAGGCCTAAGCAAGCATGCCAGCTGTTTTGTTCGAAAACCATTCAAAATTTCACAACTTAAACCATTATTATCTTTGAAACGGTTAGGTTTATGAAAAAAATCACAAGAATAAAATCGTCTTAAAATTACTTTTTCTACCAGAATACATCATAAAATACAGGGTGTTCCATAAGAAAAATCTAAGTTGGCGGCCATATTGGAAAAATGGCGGCTAAAATAATTTTTTTGACTTGACTATAATTTTTTAAATAAAAAATCCAAGGCACTTACCATTTAACTTTTTTTGATATCTCTTATAGTTTTCGAATAAAACGGCTGGCACACTTATATCAATCACCCTGTATAAATTAGTGAAAATGATTAATTATCGTCATTCAGTTTTAATTTAATGGTAAAGATTTTATTATTAAGTAGCCTATTTTAATTTATATGTAACATTAACTAATCGAACAGGGTTTTAAAATTAATTTGGAGATTCGAGTGTCAGGATTCGATCTTTGAAGCCAACTAATGGTTAATATGATCAAAATAAAACAGCGAATTCTGTTTACTTAGTTGAGATTACAAAATAAATAAATAAAGATAGGTTACTAAATAATGAAATGTTTACAATTAATTTAAAACAGAAATGAGAAAATCAATCATTCAATTTCTAAAATCAGCCAGGGGGTAAAATTCCGGGGGGTAAAAATCCGGTTACGTGGCGCGAGCGCCGAGTGGTCCGAGCGCCGGGTGGCGCGGGCGCCGCGTGGATTACCTGCTACGTTGTGACAGATTTGACAGCGCTAATCAAGTATACTGTACACTTATAATCGCCAAATTATCCATTTTGTAGATTAATTGTGTCCGTATATGCGAGCTTTTGAAACCTTTTTTTAAACTTAGTGTTTTTAGAGCGTTCTTATTCCTAATTATAATAGCATAAACGTTTGCTATCAACCTAACCTAACCTAACCTAACCTAACCTAACCAAACCTAACATAACAGCTGGCTCTCCGAACTTGGACATGTGCCGCGGGGAACCCGAAGTGACCACCGCTCGGAGTTAGGATAAGCCCTTCCACAAAGGTTCGAGTTAACCTCGTCACTTCTGCTTCATTGATTAGTCCCTTACAAGATTTATGACTTCGGCGCTCGCACCACTAATTTAGCCGCGGCGCTCGCGCCACCCGGCGCTCGAAGCACGACACCAAAAATCCGGGGTTAAAATTCCGGGGGTAAAATTCCGGGGGGTAAAAATCCGGGGGTAAAATTCTGGGGGTAAAAATCCGGCCCGTACATCTTCAGTTGTCTAAACGCTAGTTATATGGACAGGGGGTAAAATTCCGGTTTTTATCGCTAATCTAATTAATCACGCTCTGACTATTTTCATTAGACTTCCAAATCCGCGGGGGTAAAATTCCGGCCGCGAACAAACTTTTGGCCACTCAGGTTACTACGTCATAGTGACGTCAGCTTTGCCCAGGGGGTAAAATTCCAGGGGGATAAAATTCCGGCGACCCATATGCAATAACAATAATAGAGTGGCAAAGAATAAATAACAACATATAAATAACAGCTTATAAATAACATGACGACAAGGAAGCTACAAGACACATAACAATGATAAATAGGGAACATAAGTATGTAATAACATAATAGTGTAATTTGAAAAAAAAACCTACGATCACTGATGAGATTGGCAATTGCAGTGGCGAAGGATAATATGCATATTCCACTCAAAAACATCTTTTGTGGCCCTTTAAAGGCACCACCTAACTCTCCACTGACACTACACCAGTTAAACACCTTCTAAATGAAGATGGGGAGCCGTGGAAGAAGCCTACCCTGGAAGCCACCTCGCTGCCACTCCTGAGAAGCCTGGAAATACCACTGTTGAGGGCATAGCTTGTAGGTCTGTAGCATCTTTGGAATGTTGAACATGAGCGCGTCCCACGGGGTACAGTGAAGTCTATGTCCTCAAGTAGGCTGGGGCAGTCAATATAACCATTTACAAGCTTGAAGAGAAAATGGAGGTCACTGACCTTTCTCCTCCAAAGAAGTGGTTGAAGTCCAAAAGCTTTTTCCACCTCAGATGTGGGTGTTTCAAAGTATGGATAGTTCAGTCTTACTCCAAGCATCCTCACAAAGCGCAATTGAATTCTTTCAAGCTTTTGAATGTCTCCAAGTTTGTACGGTGCCCAGATTACAGTGCCATACTCAACGACTGGTCGTACAAGTGTCTTGTAGAGTGTGACAAGAGTTAGTGGCGACTTAAGCTCTTTAGCTGTTCTAAATACAAACCCTAGCAGTGACCTGGCCTTAGAAGTTATGTGATCAATGTGTGGACGAGGGTCTAGGGAGGATTCCATAATGATTCCAAGGTCTCTAATCTTGTCGACTCTTCCTAGAACACTGCCTGCAATTTCATAGCCAAAGCTGAGCCCGGCAGTAAGACCTCTCTTGAATGACATTGCACTGCACTTGGTAATGTTGAGATTCATTGCATTTGCTTCACACCAATCTGCGATGTTATTCAGGCAATGTTGAATATTCAACTGATCCTCCAATGACCTTACACGAGCAAACACCTTCATATCATCGGCGAACATCAGGAACTTGGAGCTGATTACACTTTTTATATCATTCACGAAGAGATTAAACAGTAATGGGCCCAAGTGAGACCCCTGTGGCACACCAGATACTGCAGGGAAAGGAGATGAAGTGGCACCATCAAACTTAACAATAAGGCTTCTATCACAGAGGTAGCTTTGTAGAAAATTAAGAAGAGTGCCTGAAATTCCGTAACCTTTGGGGCCCAAGGGGCCGATGATTGATTCTGTCGAATGCCTTGGAATAGTCGAGATAGATACAGTGAACTTGTGATGAGGTGGTAAAAGAAGACATAACAAATTCATGAAGCAGCAAAAGGTTTGTGACAGTAGAACGTCCCCTGGTAAATCCATGTTGTTCATCACAAATACTGTTTTTAAGTTGAAAAATTAGATTATCCAGAACCAGACTTTCGAAGAGCTTTGCCAAGGAGGGTTGAATGACGATAGGACGATAGTTTGAAACATTTTTTTTGTACCTGACTTGAAAATCGGGACTACGAAACTTTTTTTGAGAGAGGATGGAAATACTCCTGCTTGTAATAGCTTCCTAAATAATATTGCAAGATGAGGAGCAAGAACTGGTGCACAAAATCTTAGTACGAGTGGGGGTATGTGGTCAGGACCAGCTCCCTTTGAAGAATCCAATGAAGTAAGCTTGTCGTGAACGCTTGTAGCACCGATCACGCAACTTGAGATTGTCTGATTGTGGCCAAAATCAAAGTCAGGTACAGTCACGTCTGCACTCTTGTAGACTGAAGAAAAGAAACTGGAGAACAGCTCACATTTCCCACTTGGAGTTGAAGAGTCCCTCTGATCAAAGTACATTCTGTCAGGAGCCACGGAGCTTGATTTTCTTGAGTTAACGTGCGACCAAAATGCCTTGATATTGTGAGGGATGTTCAGCTCAACATTTCTAAGGTAAACAGAGTAGCAGATGTTCGCAACAGCCTTGCATTCCCGTCTGAGACCCTTAAAAAGTTCATAATCCATTATTTCTCGAGTACGTTTATAACGTGCATGTTGACCTTTTTTTGCAATGGTGAGTGCTCTGAGTTCATTTGAGAACCACGGAGGAAAATTAGAACCACCAATTTTCCCAATTTTTGGGTTGATGGATTAATTTATGTTATTTGTGACGCTATAATATCTTTATTTGCAATCCTTGCATTCAAATGCGATCCCTTACTGTTCAATGAACTTAATAAGTAACCACAATTTAATGTTTTAAGAAAGCTGTATCGTGCAAAACGGAATGACAAGTTTGCCAGTTTTGGTTTGGGGGAGTTTCACTCCTACCCCTTGACAGGGTTTTTCATTATCCACCACCTAGGTACCCGCCGTGTCCCGGTCTAGCAAAATCGGTAGTTATGAATAAGTTGTTAATTTTTTATCTAATATTAACAAAATTCATAGCATCACGAACCACCCTCCCAGCCTTTAATGTACATATTATTATAGTGAATCAAAAACAAAACAAAAGAAAACAAAACAAAAACAACCTTAAGTTTTGTTACCAAATTATGAATAACCTAGATAAAAGACAAAAATCGCATACTAAATAGTTTAACCAAATAGATTTCATATTTTCTTCACTCATTACTGATTGACAAAAGTCCATGTATGTAATGAATGACAAACAAAGAGACCCAAATAGTGCAGAACGTAAATAGGCTATGGTTAAACAAACTGACCGAGCAATGAATGACCTGCTGTCAGTAATGACCAGGTAATGACATGGTAATGACTGGCTATTCTGACGTCACCGCTTATGACAAACTCCATCGACCGAAGTAATTATGTCATAGAAACTCTGTATGAGCGTTATCACATGTGTTTGTTATTAATTTGATTTGTGTATACAGCAATGAAATGAACCTTCCTTTATTCCTTTATTGAATGCCTTTATATTCAGTTTTTTTTTTATACCTTCACGAATCATAGAGTAAATGATTGCATTACTCTAGTTTATTCATAAGTTCATAAACATAAATTCATAAGTTAAACATTCGTATGAACCAACGACGAAGATAAATAAGTAATTATTTATACTAAAACTAAATAATCGGTTGCACAAAATTAGTTGTAAGTACAAAACATACGTCAAATAACACTTGTAATAATTTATCTACACTTATACTGTTTACTCACAAGATGGCAAATATATAAAAAGGTGGTAAGTGGTGATCGATTTCGATTGGACACTCCAATCATCATTAAACCCAATAGACGAATTCGAATGATAACTGGAGTGTTCAATCGAAATCACAACTTACCACTTTTTATATGTATTTGATTGAACAGTATAAGTGTAAATATATTTTTACACGTGTTATTTGTTTAGTACTTTCAGGTAATATAATAGCACTTACGATGCTGATCAAGAGTTTGCTTACAAAATTAGTGTACTTGTATAATAATTTTGCATACTAGTTAATAAGATTGTTTTCGGGGCAGTGGTTAATATTTTCAACAATGTGTCCACGGTGAAGCGAGCTGGTGACTCACAATTAAAAGCAGATCTCAAAACCATGTCATCAGCAAGTACTTAGAACACCTGATTTGATAGGCCTATAGTTACCACAAATTTAGACTTGTTTCCCAAAATGAAGTGGCTTCGACATGCAACGAAGTAAAATGAGTCAGCTTCACTACGAGATTTACTTTAATATAACGGCTTTTGCATATAAAAGTTAGTATTCGAAATAAAGTTGAACCCTAATATGCAATTATAGAATTGTATATATACCTAAAATTCAAGAGTAATTATATATTCTTAATAGATGAGATTACAAAGAACTCATTCACTTGACATGTGAATCCTTGCGCGTTAACTTGGATTCCGCTGCAATGGTTTTGAATTATCAATAATCCGTTTGTGATATGGATATATCTCAGCACATTTTAAGAGGATCTTTAATGAAATATGTAAGAATGACTGTAAGGAAACGAGAACTTGCAATCGCTAGCTTTCCCCGAGGGAACAAGATTGTTTCAGAAATATTTGAATATGCAGGCAGAGTACAAGTTAGGTTTCCAGCATTTGCAGGCAATTGAAAATCTGGCAGACATATTCTAGGAAGATTAACCTCATGCCAAAATCCCAATATTGATATAGAACTTTTGTTTCTATAAAAATCCATCTTTTCATTATTTCCAATATATTGTCAAATGTCAATTTATTACATCGATATGACGCGACTTGCAAAACATCGATTGTTTGATAATATAAAATTAATATTTGGTTAATATTAACACGTTTTCCCATGTTTAGGTTTCATAACAATATCTCCCATTATTACATTAATTCTAAAAATCTAGGTTATATTTTCACTGACTTTCTAAGATAATTTAAATCCAGCCGAAGGTTGAAATACATAAATCATATTTCCAAACATTTCCTTAAAAATATAACATGTCCATAACACATATGGCATGAATCCAACGTAGAAAGTTTCCCTTTAACTAAAATAGTTCTTTAATATGTACAATATATAATTTGCAGTAATTTATAACCCGGCACGATAAAAAATGAAATATTATACCCGAAACAAAAAAAAATACTCCAAAAGTATATAATTTGTGACAAACTTGAATATTTTATGAGAAGCTTCGGAAAGGTTTAAGAAAAACACGTGAGAGATGTCGAACCTTTTTATTATTAAGGAGCAACATCCTAATAGAAATTTGAGCATTCTTCATGATTATATGAACAATTTGAGCTTATTTCAGAAATATGAATCAAACAAGTTATTTGAGTAACAAGGTTATTTGAGTGAAATTACTGTTTTTTATGTGTATCAGGAATAACAATTTCTAAACCCGATTATTTTGGTCGTGACATGTAGTCTTTCCAAACGGACCAAATATTATGTCATGGAAATCCCATTGTATTTAAAATATGGTTAGCAGGATAATAATATTAAATACTTCCCACTGTAATTATTTTTATAAATATTTTAAGTGTTTTCTATAATTAAAATCAGTTAGTAAATCAGCGTAATTATCAACGGCATGCAACGAAGTTTAATGCTATAAATTATTTATTTAAATATAATTAAAAAAATATTTGGTTATAGGTAAACTGAAATCAAATAGAGCTAAACTTTTCGCTCTCAAATGAGAATACAAGTGGGTTTCTTTCCTGATCCACTTGAGTTTTGTTTAGTTATTCATCAGCTAACAAATCCTCTAACAGATAAATTCTCTCGGACTTTTTTATATTTTTTACTCATTATATTTGCCTTGTATTATACAGCTTATCATCAGTTGTTCATACGTGAATGACTTTTCAAGCCACTCCACTGTTTATATCATACATCACATTTATTAGACACGACACACTGTCAATTAAATTTAATTTGTTTGTAATTATGATTAGTAATAAAGTAATGCCGAAAACTAAAAAAAAAAAACATGTTGTTTGTTGTCCGTCGCATTTTTCTTTGTGTGAATGGTCTATTTTAATGAAAATAAACTTATTTATTCGAGTACTTATATATAAAATATTTCCAGGTATTCTCTTAGTAATAAAATGTAACGTTTAAAAATCTAATAATTTGTATGTTTTTAAATGATATATTTTTTAAAACTTTCAGAATTGTATTAATATTTATAAAACATATAAATATTATATATTCTATTATATAGATTAAAGAATGTTAACACTTATTTAGTATTGTTCTTCATCCTAGCAAAACATTACGTGAAAAAATTGCTAATTATTTTGGTTGTAGATCGAATTATAATATTCCTCCAATAAAAAGTATATTAAAAAATACGAGTAACTCAATAGATCAATCAATAAAAACTCATACTTGCTGGCTTGCGTGATTTTCCGGACCTTAATTCAATTGGATTTCAAATTTAACAATGCTATTGCTAAAAAGTACCTACTGCAAACAAATTTTCGTAGCTATAATAAAAACAATGATAATTCTCAAACATGAAAAGGCCAAGAGCCACTATATTAAGGCGAGGCTTTGGCCATGGCTAGTTTTAAATTTGAAATAAAAAAGCTCCTTCGTTAGGTCTATACTAAGTCGTTGAGTTTAAGCTTGGTCTATAAATAGCCTATTTCAAACTTTGTATCCCTATGATTGTCTGGCATTTGCATCTTATCTGACTACGAAATACAGTACCATATAAAAACCATGCAATAATATGTCTACGATAGGTTTGTCAAAAGACTACGTAATCTAATTTTTCAAGCCGCATGACTATTTTGAGTTTGGATTCCATTAAAAAGCTTGATCTTATTGACTTAGAAGGAATTGTCGTAAATACTTAATAAGTAGGTTATGACTTGATACGAGTCATATTTAAGTAAAATGGGCCGCACATGGATGGAGACATTTGTAATATTTTGGTATTTTTTCATAGGTAATTTTCACTCTGGTGAAACTAAGCACAAAGCCTCAAATCTTAGAAGATTAACTAAGACTTAAAGATATCATGTTTCTACTATCAGTATTTACATTAATAATTAAAACAAAGTAAAATGGCATGATTAATTACAAACATGATGAAAACCTCAAGTATCAAAAACATAGTTCAATGTCAAGGTACTTATATGTATACTACTATATCAAGGCGCCAGCTCAAAATTTTCCTTGATTTATGAATTAAGAGTTTTCAAAAAAAATTTCAAATTGTTTCGAAAAAAATTTCGAAAGCAGATAGTATGTCATAAAATGTTCCCCGGTGACATTAGTTTATTATTGTAAACACATTTGGAGTTGTAGAATACACAACCAGGCGAGTCTATTGTGAGCGCTTTTAGTATAACAGAAAATGTATTCCTCCAAACCTTCCGTTCCCTGGAATACAAAAGCACAGTAGAGTATTCTTACGACTTCACTCATTTTCTTCTAACCTGGGAAAACATGTTTTAGGCTGTATTACGCATGAATAATATATATTCAATGTGATGGCAATTAAAGATAATTATACATGACTAGCAACAGAGCCCGTTGTGGTTAAATACAACGGCCTCTAGTAAAATAATGGTTGTGAAATCCATACACCACTTTACTCACTATATGGTACAGATTAAGCACATAACATTAGAACTGCTTACTTAACATAAAGAACTCACTTTAACACAAATGCAAATTGTTAACAAAAACATTTAATCAAAGAAAAATCAATTAAATAACAATATAACAATAAGCTGTTAAATTATTAACACATGTTTCGTATGTTTAGAATGTCTTGGTCTTATAATACTTCTAAGGCTTTTACTTGAGATATTGATAGTTTTAATCAGTTAAGTTAAAGATATCCTGAATCGCATATATTTACTCAATTCTAATTACGTTATACTATTTGTTTTGACCTAAGAACATTCAGTGAAATACCAGCTTCCCTTTCAATTATTGATTATTAAGATCGGGCGTACCTAAAGCACACTGCTAAATCACGAACAACCCAAGTTTAAAAAAAATGGAGTTCTTTATCGTTGATTTATAGTCAAACGGTCTTGCTTGCAACCTCAACAGCAACTGTCAGACTTTGACGGGTTTCACTTAGTAAATAAAAACAAATAAAACTTTCATAACTTTTTGCAAATCTACACGAATTAGGCTTTCCAATGACCTATTATTTAATAAAATAACATCGGTTCAGTAGAGTTGTAATTGTACAAAATCTTTAGTTCAGTATTTTCTTACCATTATAAACTGGGAGTTGCTTAACGTTTTTGAAAATAACTTTGAAATGGTGAGAAAATCGACCAAAGTGGAAGGTGATATTCTGATAGAGAATAAAATGTCCTACAAATTACTATTATGTATTTCTGGAAAATACTCAATAAAGGCAGCCTAAAGTTGGCTACAAATATAAACTTGGAAATATAAACTTGGAAAAAAGGCGTTTTAAATGTAATATTGTTTATTTTTATTGTTTTACCTCAAGTATGTAATAAAATCAAACTTTTATAATTATTTGCAAACCTACACGAATTAGGCTTTCCAACGACCTATTAAGTAACAAAATCGGTCCGGTAGAAGTCTAGATTTAGTTGTACAAAGTTTAACAAAAATATATCTAATTCAGTATTTTTTAATTAACAGCTATAAATTTGGAGATCACTTAGATTATTGCCAATATCTTTTAAATGGAGGGGAAATCGACCAAAGTGGATGTGATATTCTGAAAGAGAATAAAATATACTACAAATAACCACTATGCACTTCTTGAAAATGCTTAATAAAGGCAGCCAAAAGCTGACTACAAATAGAAACTTGTAAACAGAAACTTGAAAAAAGCAGTTTTTAATGTATTTTTGTTATTTTTACTTTTTTACCTCAAAGATTTAATAAAACCACACTTTCATAATTATTTGCAAATCTACATGAGTTGGGCTTTCCAATGACTCATTAATTAACAAAATCGGTCCAGTAGAACTCTAGATTTAGTTGTACAAAGTTTAACAAAAATATCCCTAACTCTGTATTTTCTCATTACTATAAATTTGGAGGTTGCTTAGCTTTTTTGCAAATAACTTTTAAATGGTGAGGAAATCGACCAAAGTGGAAGGTGATATTCTGAAAGAGAATAAAATTTCCTACAAATTGATACCATATACTTCTTAACACTCAAAAAGACAGCCAAAAGTCCCACCCAAATAAAAAGTGTGAAAATACCGTTTTCAATGTATTTCTTATGGAAAACATGTTTTTTTGAAATTTTTCACCATAAATCATAACAAAAACCAACTTTCATAATTAATTGCAAATCTACACGAATTAAGCTTTTAAACGACCCATTAATTAATAAAATAGATCCAGTAGAACTCTAGATTTAGTTGTACAAAAATTTTCAAAACTGAATTATATATAGATAAGATTTAAAAGTTTATTTGAAGAGGAAGTTTTTGATAATACTTGATATTTTTATCAGATTCCCGCAACATAGTAATATGGATTTTAATACTTATTAAGTTGTTGTCTTCGTTACACATTTTAACTTTTACAATGAAACTTAAGTAGAATCTCATCAACGACCTAATGGTTATGTATTACTTGAATTGTAAATTTTATGAGGAGTAAAAAAACTACCTTTATTGTAACAATTCGTGTCTTTCTAACATAGTAATATAAGTTTTTCCCATAAAAACTATCATTATTAAAATAAATCTTAATTTATTTTTTATTCCTTTTTATTCCTTTTTTAAAACTTTGCTAGGACACACAATTACAGTCACTGTTAAATACAATTTTTACAAACACACACAAAACCCACCACATCAGAAACACAGTACAAAATACAACTATTAGGGAAGAAAATATCAAAGAAAGCTTCTCAAACATATTAGTTTTTTTTTATTTTTTTCTCCGCTTTTGTGTAAATAAATGCCTGCATGGGCATAACTTTTCTTAGTGAGAGGTTATGTCTCAATTCATCAAATTTTCAGGAAACAAGAAACAAACGACAAACAAACGAATACTTTTTTTTCTCCAGTTAGACACTGCCTCTTCAATATTTAGAAACCCCTGGTCTATGAACCAGGAGAACAAAGACTTCAGAATGAAGCATTGATTATAGTTTAGCAATTTTTTCAAGCCATATTAGAATTTTACATTTCTGCTGCCATTATTATGTACAACTTAGATAGGTGCCTGCCACAAACCGCCATGGAATTAGTAGTGCTAGAAATAATTATATTTTGTTAAAAAGAAAAAAGAAAAAAAAATGTAAATTCTGTTTGTTAAATTTTTGTGAATCAATTGGACCTCGCCGACAAGTTTTGCAAACTTGGCGAGGCCAAGATTTTGTATGATCGCAAATAGATATATTTGAATTTGAATTTGAATTCCTTTACCGTTGCAGTTGGGAATCTCAAATATATTCAATCACCGGTATGATGTAGTTTGACATGTCATTTCATTTAACACTTATGACCCGACACCCTGTATTAATATTTAAAAGCTTATAAAATAAGTAATAGCTCAAATACTCAAGTAAATGGAGTTTTGCATGGTTGAATGGAATTCAAAGTAATTTGAGGAAAGTTTACAGACTGCGTGGGATACAAGCCACAGAGAACGCCTTTCTCCAACTTATTAAATTCTATTACTAAGTTGTTTACTAAATTGGCAATAACTTTTACAAGTTTATGTTGAAAATCGTATACATTTCAATGAATTCGTTGAATCAATATATTATACAGTATGCAAAAAAACATTAGGCAATCTAGTTTGTCATTTTATTTAACTGAATTATATAATCAAATAGTTACGAATTTAGCTTAGTGTGATATTAAAGTAAATAAGTTAATTAATCACAACAACTGTCACATTTCAGTAATATTTTATTTTGGATAAACATCGAGATTAAAAGAAGAGTCAGCATGTCATGTTTTAACTCCGATGAAAAAGAACGCAATTAATGTCTGCCAGCGCCAGTGGGTACGTCCATTGTGCCAATTATATACCGCTCAACATGTTAAAACGTTTTGACTGAATTGCAGATTGTCAGACCTTTTCCTTTGATATCATTAATTCATAATCGCACTTTAGTAAAAACTATCTAGTATCTAAAAAGTGAAGAACTTTATGCCTATAGTTCAACAGGGTTGTTATGAATGAGAAGTGTCTCCTCATAAGAAGCCTCGGAAAGGTTTCATCAATACACGTGGGGAGATGGCGAACCTTTTTATTATTAAGGAGCAACATCCTAATAGAAATTCGAGCATTCTTCATGATTAGCTGAACAATTTGAGCTTATTTTAGAAATATGAATCTAACAATTTCTTTGAGTAACAAGGTAATATTAGTGAAATTACTCTTTTTGTTATGTGAATCAGGAATAACAATTTCTAAGCCCGATTCTTTTGGTCGTGACATGTAGTCTTTCCAAACGAATCAAATAGAATGCCATGGTAATCCATTGTATTTAAAATATGGTTAGCAGGGTAACAATAGTAGTATCCTATTTTTGAAAGACGTGTTTTTAGGCGAGGTTTATTATACTGTATTGATCAGTTTGTGGGCTTCACTCACCTTAATTTGTTAATCCAGGACTCGTCAGAATGTAACACAACGAAGACACACAACACACACAGTCGTGTGTGTGCACATAGTCGTGGATAGGCGTTCAGCTTGTGTACGCGAGAAAAATAAAGTTTTAATTCCCTGAGGAAGCGGGACGTTATCTTTGGTCCCGCGAAACGTCGGAGTAAATCCAAAGACGATTTTTTATGTGCGTGTATGTGTGTGTGTTGTGTGTCTTCGTTGTGTTACATTCTGACGAGTCCTGGATTAACAAATTAAGGTGAGTGAAGCCCACAAACTGATCTATACAGAATAGTAGAATCGTTTTTACGACTGACCTGATTTTAAAGCTATGAACCTTTATCAAACGAAGTGGTACGGTTGAATTATGTTGCAAAAGTATTGACGGATGTGTAAATAAAAAAAAAAATAGATGAAAGATGGAATGCTTCCATTTCGCATCCTCTTCCCGTTGTAAAGCACGTGTACAACAGCTAGTTGTAATATAATTACTTGCATATCGTATTTTAGGACTCTTAGTTACAACCATATTACTACCTTTTTACTTTATGTATGTAGTTAAGTAAACTCAGTTGAATATTTTATTTTGTTTTTTACATAGAGTTTTTATACTCCTTACAAAAATCTTACCTCCTAAAACAATACTGTGCTCAAAATTTCTCTCGCCAACACGAGTTTTGATAATTTTATTATAATTAAACAATAATAAATAACTCAATTTCAAATAATATACTAACGTTAAGTTCCTAATTCTGTCAAAAGTTAACAGGAACGGTGCGTAACCGGCTTGTATTTTAATGTCGTCACTTCAATCAGCCGAAATGTAAGGTTGGCCACAGAAGACTAATTATTGCAATTTTAAATATTATTTTCCCTTCTGATGAGATTTAAGACAGAAATATTATCTCAAGAGGCGAGATCGTAATTTGCATAATTGCTGGAGGAAACCTGTTGCAAGGATACACACGTTATCTCGATAACACCTGAGCTCCACTCTGTAATATTTCACCTCGGTTTGAATTTTAGCTTACAGAATATTTTCCCGACACAAAATGTAGTTTTATCGTTGTAAATAGAAGTCTTAAAAAATTTAACAATCTTTAGAGATTTAGTATGAATTTGCAGAATAAGCACACAATATACATACGAATGGTTTCAATCGTAGTGTTTGTCAGGAAAAATGTTAATCGTATGATTGAATATTGTATGTACTGATTACGTCTGCTTATGTACTTTTCTTGGTGCTCAAAAAGTATGAAAATAAGATTAGATGGTTAATGAGACTATTTTTAAAGTTGCGTTATAGCAGTTCATACTAAGTCGTTTCAAATAGGAACTCTTAGCTGTAAAACAAATTAAAACACTGAAAGTAATTAATAAATAATTAATTTAATTTTACAACTTAGAATAATCTTAAAATCAATTTCATAGCCTTTTCATTTTGTTTATAGGACGGAGATGCATAAATTGTACCTCTAATCTGGCCTCAAATTGTATTCAGGTGTGATTTCTTGGAGCAAATCAATTATCGTTTTATCGGTGTCAAAACATTGTCAACAATCATTCGTAATTAATTGTAATAGCCTACACAAATGAAGATATTTTCATATTATAGGTTGAATGACATATTAAATACTTTGCCTTCATATTATGTTCGGAAATATAGTTCTTGGCATGGGTATAGTACATTAAAACGAAGACTGTTTTGTGCTAAACAATCTTTATTGTTAAGTATAAAACTGAATTTCTTGTGCCTTTTTTGTTCACTAACGAGAGGCGACAAACAAAGAGTCTCTTGACTAACAATGGTCCACCCGACTCTAACTCTGCCCTCTTATAGTATATAATTACAACTGCTGCACATTTCATTTGCTTAACTGCTGTGTCGAGAAGCACTTGAAAATCTTGCATGAACTTACCATTAACACTATTGATTTCACATATTCATAATAATTGTTATATTTCATAAATTGTAACCTATGAACCTCTAACAAGAACGCTTTAAATCTGATTCTTCACTCCAATAGCATAAAATGTATTTGTTTTCATTATTTCAATCTTATTCCAATTATTCTAAACAAGTAAATCCAAATTTATGTATTAATGTTAATTTTTAAAGTTTATCATTATTACAGTTTAAATTACAACTCTTTTTCAATATTACAAATTATCATATGTTAATAAATACTATTCTTTTATATCACATTTATAACTTAAAGAAATTTTCATTATTAACATCGAATACCATTCATGTAAACAGTTTAGTTAAAGAATCCTCTAGAATAATTATTTACAATGAAACATTTTTAAAACAACCCATGTGACCGTGAAGATGTAAAGCCAAAATGAAGAACCACAAAGAAAAGTGTAACTCAAAATCAAGGCAAGAAAATTATTATAAATTGTGCATTTAACTTCCAAGAAGATATCTATAAATAGCAAGTGATTCATTTTATTATTGTAAAGGATGTATTTCAACAAATGCTCATTTTGGTTCAGACAATGTCATCTTGATCCTTTAATGTAAACAAAATTCAACAGTAAAAAGTTACAGTTTACCTATTTCAAAGTATTAATCCTTTTTCCCTTATGTATTTTAGTTATTGAGCAACTAGGTAATTTTTGTTACTTTAATCTAATTGAAAATATAATAGAATCAAATTTTACTGTATCGCAAAAATCAGTGTTTTTTTTTAATTTCAATTATATTTTTAAAAACTAATTAACGTTCTTCAATAGAGGAGAAGAACATCAAAGTAAAAATGTAGATATTTAAATCTATAGTAGGAAACAGTTAATTGTTTAATACTAATCCACAAAACTGCTGCTCTAATTTAATTGCTCTAATCCTTTAAAGGGTAGTGTTAGTTACATTTATATATTTATTTGTATATCTACCAGGTAAGCCTAGTTAGCAAGAAACATTATTTGTACATTTCACATTTCAGTAAGGGGTGGACAAGAAATACGACCTCAATATTTAAGAGTTATGGACCACCTTTCACAGACAGGTGCAATTCTGAAACACGTTACCTGCCTTATACTCTGTTGCGGCAAACATCGCTAAACGTTACCTGCCTTATACTCTGTTGCGGCAAACATCGCTAAACGTTACCTGCCTTATACTCTGCTGTGGCAAACATCGCTAAACGTTACCTGCCTTATACTCTGTTGCGGCAAACATCGCTAAACGTTACCTGCCTTATACTCTGTTGCGGCAAACATCGCTAAACGTTACCTGCCTTATACTCTGCTGTGGCAAACATAGCTAGACGTTACCTGCCTTATACTCTGTTGCGGCAAACATCGCTAAACGTTACATGCCTTATACTCTGTTGCGGCAAACATAGCTAGAGGTTACCTGCCTTATACTCTGTTGCGGCAAACATCGCTAAACGTTACATGCCTTATACTCTGTTGCGGCAAACATAGCTAGACGTTACATGCCTTATACTCTGTTGCGGCAAACATCGCTAAACGTTACCTGCCTTATACTCTGTTGCGGCAAACATCGCTAAGCGTTACATGCCTTATACTCTGTTGCGGCAAATATAGCTAGACGTTACCTGCCTTATACTCTGTTGCGGCAAACATAGCTAGACGTTACATGCCTTATACTCTGTTACGGCAAACATCGCTAAGCGTTACATGCCTTATATTCTGTTGCGGCAAATATAGCTAGACGTTACCTGCCTTATACTCTGTTGCGGCAAACATCGCTAAACGTCATATGCCTTATACTCTGTTGAGGCAAACATCGCTAGTAGCCCTTCTTTAGATTTTAGTGAAAAAACAAAATCAATAAAAACACAATTTAAATGGCGAGAAAAAATCCAATAGATTCTGATCAATGGTAATAGTCAATAGTACTGGTAATTTTTGATGAGTTAATATTTATTTTTTTTACAAAAAGAATATGCAATGCTGTTTCATCGCAGTGTGTGTAAGTATATAGTATAGCTAATGCAATATGTACTTCAATGCGTTCCGCACGAATGTGCCGTTTTATTTCAATTGAATACTCTCAATGGTTTAAGGATGCTGCAAAACTACCCAGGATCGTCAGATGATGAAACAGGTTTGCAAGGAGAATGTGACGGAGTAACATCGACGGACGGAGTAAGATCGAGAGCAATGCTGTTTAGTGGTAACTGGCCTCTAGAGAACATAGTCCGTTTCTTTCCTCCGTACCTTCCGCATGGGGACGTAGCAAACATTGAGTTGTCTGATTTATACGCAAACCTTTATGGTAGAAACTTCAATTAGACACTGATGAAGACAGACATGCCATTGACTATTGGATTGGTGTATCACTAGTCAAAGGACGTACCTAACGGATAAAAAAAAATGCTGTTATTTTAAATTAAGATTTAATTTAATTCTAATTAGGGTAAGACCAGAACAAAGGTTATTAAAATGGTTGAGAGATTTAAACGTGATAAACTTATTTTTATGCAATATTTATAGGATTTTTCTGTAGTATTAGAAAATTGTTAAAGTGATGAAGGGGAGAATGATATTTTTGGAAACATATATACACGATTTTCTTCATACTATGAATACAACATAATACTTATAATTTAAGTGTCGTAAAAATAAATGTATAAGCTAAAATAGAGAGGAATAGATTTGATTACGCACACTTACCATCTACGGTTAGAGCTTTCGGGACAGCTGTCACTTTCAATTAGTAGTTGGTCCCTCCCGTGAAACTAAATATAGCAACATGAAACCCATTTCGCCACCGAAAATAGTAGATATTTACATTTTAATGAAGGGCTATCTGAATAAAGAATAGTTCGAAAAGGTTTTAAATTGGCCCTATCAGTTTATGTTCTATCAGTTGTTATATCGTCTTTGTAGTGTCAAATCACAAATTATAGATATATTAATTAAGTAATTGTTTTTATCATCAATGTAATGTGTTAAGTCTGTAAAACTTACCCATTTTAATGCTTATACATCTCTTATATGCAACTAAAAAACCAAAACAATGGATGTATTGATGTGTGCAAGGAGTGTTATTGTGTGGACAAGAAGGCGAGTGTTGGAGAGGTCAGGTGAAGAGACTCAACAAGTGCTAGACATTGAAGGCCGAGTGTACTTCACACTTGTCAAATGTAAATCTAAGCTACAGTAATGGTACATATTCAGTATCTATACAGTATTGGATTTTAATGAAAAAATTGTAAATTAAAGGATATATATTTTGCTTCGTTGTAAAAACGGGAATATGAATCTAAGCAGTAAATATTGAAATTATTTGTAAGATTGAAGGGTTGACATAAAACGTAATTCACAGTAACATAACAATTGTAAATCTTCGCACCACTCAAGTCTGTGTGGAACAAGAGATCTGCTTTCTTCTTAAATAATTAATATTTGTGCTGGATTATCAACTACGTTTCTAGGTGGCTAGAAATATAATTAAATATAACGAGGTGTTAGCCCGTCCTACGTACGGGAGTAAGTCAGTTAAAACGGCGTAGGCCTATAATTCAGAACAGCTAGTTTACACGTATAAAAACAAATTTTATTGCAGCCTACAGTAGAAAGAGTAATTATCAATTGAGAAGTGTATAGGCCTAGTCAATGATATCACCTTCCATTGCATACCTACCTTTTACATAATCAATATCACCACAATACAATTACTTATACTATACACAATTTCCAGTAAGTCTGAATTGAAACACCCTAAAATAAAACGAAAACACCCAATAAAATTTACAGTACACATAATATTACAACGTTGGTGTCCTGACATCATTAAACGAATCGTCCACACACATCCTTATGCCAATTTCACTGCATCAATTGCTAAATTAATAAGTGTAAACAAAGAAAAGTAAACACAACAACATATTAGTTTGTTTTGTAAACAGCTGAGTCAAAAATAATATTCATTTGAACAAAATGGTCACATGTTGAAGGAATTTAAAAAGTAAAAACGCTAGTACAGCTAGTGACGTAATTAATTGTCTATGTTTATTATCCATTCCGTTATCAGTTCCAATATCCTTGATAATTAAACTCCTCATTGAATCAATGTACAACGGAATTCCCCATATTCATTTATTTAAACTATAAAATATTCAGCGCCTCCAAACGTAACCACAACTAAAAACACGCCAAACAACTTTTTTAGATTTCATAAAAGGATGGTTAGTCTAATTGCAGTATCCTAGGTCAATGATGACGTTGTGTTCAATCTATCTCATTCATCTGTATATCTTTGGATAACACCCGTCTGAGGTTGTGGCGGTAATTTAAAATCGTATTCCTGAGGATTCTTCATCTTCATCTTTATGACATCAATATTTCCGGGCCTAATCCAAACAAAGTTCAAGCATTCAAAAACATTGATTGTAAACAAAAAGCTGCCAAGATGAATTAAAACATATAAAAATTGTGATTTTCCTACCCTTTCCAAAAAAGTTGAGCAGTAAAATCATTTGCATATCTTTTTTATTTAACTCGTGTACAGAGCCTCGACTTGTACACATCGATGGTGTTACTTATCTCGGTGGTCTACTAATCTTACTTATTTCCTATAATCAATGACAAAATCAGAGTAAATAACCTCATAGTTCTATAGGGCATTTTTATAACTAACCAGCTGTTAGTTAAAACCAATTATATTGCTCTAAAACAAATCGAAGATTACAAAGATTGCTTTAAAAAATAATTTGAACATCCTAGTATTTTACTATGTGTATTAAATTAATCTGTCATCCTCTTACAGAAGAATTGAACTTATCATTGATTAGCATTACACATAGTATAAATAAGTCAACCCTAAGTATGTCTTCACATTTTTATCCAAATGCTGAATTTGTAACACAAAAGCTGAACGTTTACAGCTGTTATGTTAAGCAAATTATTTTATGCCAAAAGCTACTTTGGAATCTTAACGTCGGCTGCTAGACTTTTTAAAAATTAAAACCTAATTTCTAAAAAACTGGGGCCCTAAACTAAAATTATGGCTTCGACATTCCCTAGTTCTCAAAATTAGCTTTCTTTCAACACAAAAATCATGAAAATCCGTTGAGTGGTTGATTCAGAATCGTGAAATAAAAAAAACACTGTTTCGTTTTAATATTATAGATTATTATCAAGTATTAAACAATTATGGAGCTGGTGTATCTGGAATGTACCCGAATTAGTTTTTAATTGATATTAGGCCTACCTCGTTTAGTATTCATTAGTTCTAAGTGGCTTAACATAATTTCTTGCACGAGACTCATATTTATCAACACTTGTAATCAACTTTTATTATTTTTTTATCATAATAACTATTTAAAAAGTCTTGGGAAAAAGTAAGTTATTATTTGTAAAAAAAAAAAAAACAAAAAAAACACGCAACCTGAATTTATTGAATGATAGAACAAACAGTGACAAAAGTCCATGTGCAACCAAAAATATTTGGTTAATCTTGGTTAATCCACGTTTTTTTTGTATTTTGAAATTTGTATTATTGACGAAGATTTTACCATAAAACTTATATAATAACAAAAGAAATGCATTAAACAAAAACTGCTTGAATGATTTTGATCAAAATTTCAAATTTGAAACAAATTCAACCAATTGCTGGAATAATTATGGTTTCAAATTGACATAAGCTTTTGTGATTTCCCCCCTAAAATATCATAGTAACTCCAACTGCTAAGGGTTATTGACAAGCTAATGAGAGATTTTGCTAATACGAGCTTGGATGCCAGTGCATTCCACTAGAAATATTTATATTCAAGCCAAATCAATAGCCAAAATCAAGTTTTTCAGATTTTGCAAAGGTATAATTTCTTTACCTAATCAAAAGCACACCCAATACATATTTTGTTAGCTAAACATGTTGAATTAAAAGGGAATTATAAAGAATAAATTGTAAAAACTATGATATCGAACCATTTTCGAACAAGCCGGGGTTTTTCTAAAATAATTACTTTTGAAATAATGAAACTTGAGAGAAAACCACGTAATCAATGTCAAGAGACTGCCAGAACGTTAAAGAGCTTTGGGATTTATTATCCTTACACCGGAGAGAAAAAGGGTGACGGGTTTTGTTTGTCCCTCCTTGCACCGCTATCCTTAGTATCAGATTTTATGAGCTACGCTACTAGAATAATATTAATAATCGCAGTTTCCACGGTAAAAAAATGGTTCGGGAAGTTAAATATTTGTCCAATGGTTTAATCCTATTTGAATTAAGTTTTGACGTAATATCTCAGTAAACGTTTTACCTGCTACATCATATGGTTAAAGAATACAATTTCTATTTTGCCTTAAATCTTTTCGACCTACAAATTTAGATTTTACAATCGTGATTGCAAACCTTGTTAGACCAATACATATTATTTTGTTATGCTTTCTTAGACTTGAACGATAGTCCATAAACCAAAGTTCAAAGTAACAAGTTTGTTTACCTTTGACAAAGCAGTTGAGATTTGGAGGAGGATCGGTGGAGGATAACCTTATGAATAAATAAGGCGAACGAGAAAACTCCATCTGACAATGAATATTTGAGACCAAACACGCTTACACCTACCCTACTTGGAAAAGGGACAAACATATTCATATCAAAGTTTTCAAAAATAATTTGTTTTTAATAGTCTGTTCAATGATGGATTGATAACTTGGAGATTTAAATAATACGGACACCGACTGTTTAGCTTGTCATTTTTGCGAATATAATGATACATAATTAAATTAAAATAATATTAGGTAAATTGTTTTTCCAATACATATTATTGTTCAAAGCAACCCTTGCTTCTTATATGAACCGGAAAGTTTCGGTTTTTTACCTATTGTTTAGTCGATGCTGCTTATGCAGAGTTCATTTCCCCATTTTCCCCCATTAATACTGGGAAATTGTTCGCCTCATTTTAATGATCTTTTGGTGTATCCGGCTAAGGTATGTATGTAACAGCTCCGAAGGTGTTGTATTTGTAAATTCTAGCCACAGTAATTTATATTTCGTAAGTCCGTATGATTAATTACCAAGACCAGTATAGCATGAAACAAAATGGAACATTTTTATTTTTTAAATATCGCCTGCCTAGACCCAATAATATTTCAATCCAGTTAAGATTTGAATGCATAGATTAAATTTCTCTGTAATATTGAACGTTTTTTGCATTCCAATATTGGAGATTAAGTATGAATTCAAATTCATAACTGCTGGTTTGTATTATTCCAGGGACCAAAATACAAACGAATCTATCTGGCTGAGAACAAAATCAGAATACAGAGTACCTATTATCTTGATAAAGTAATAAAGGTTTTCCAATGTATTTATAATATCTAATAATATTTATTTCCCTACTTTAACTTATTTAGAAGTTGTGGTATAGTTGCTCTGAAACACTATTTTAATACTCTACTATCGCTTAAAATGTTTATCTTTACTACATTTCCTAAACAAAAAGGAACATATTGTAGAAATATTTAAGAATTCTTCATGCAATTCCCTATCTAACGATACTAAGTTCAAAAAGATCGAATAAGAAATAGCTGAAATATTCGATCTTTTTGAGCTTGGAACCTACTTAGGCTATCTTTTTATCATTGACTTCCAATACTGCAACTATTCGGATGTTTCCATTTAGATCTTGTTTTTGCATTGGTAAGATGTTCTAATATTAGTTTAAACAAGATTTTGAATTGATTAAACCCAAATGGTGGTTTCCATTACTTACCTGAATTAAAAGCCACACAGTCTTATCAAATAATGAAGTGGAACGGCTGAATTTTGTTTCGAAAACCGTTGTGGATGTGGTGGATGTGTTGGCCTAATTAATTTATACACTAGATGAAAAAACTAATTCTTCTCTCTCACGTCCTCTTACCGTTGCAAAGCATGGGTACAGCAGCTAGTATATACTTATTTCACTTGGACTCATTGCATGGGATCTTTCTCTCTATATTTTTCTCAATGACAAGTACTAGGGAACAAAGGTGAACTCATTATTATTTCGTGATTATGGGCAACTCTTACCGAATCAAGTTATGCAAGTGAAATTCCTTCTGCCACATTATAAAATGGTTATGTGTTGGCCATGTCAGGATATAATCATTTTCTTGATATTTCCTTATTCAATCTACATTTTTTCTTTTGGCTCTTTTGTTTATTTAAGTTTGTATCGCTGCTTTGTAGACCAATCACTATATTCTTTTAAAATATGCTTTCGCAATGTCTTTATTTTTTAGTGGATGAATTTCCAGCAAAGGGAATAACTTTAAGAAACATGTAATCAATTTATTACAACTGTTAATGACGAACTAAGCTAACTCTTGTGTAATTTTTATGGTATATCCTCTGGATCACTCGTTTTTACAATAAAAGATTTAAATTACCTGTATCCGTCAAGTGATCCTGGTATGTAGTTAGTTGACTACATCTGTTTCGTGTTGTTATAAACACATCTTCAGGTCAAACGTTGCATGGATTTATTCGATGGAATGGTCGTCATAAGGTTTAAAGTTCACAAAAATAACACATACGCGTACGCGAAACATGAAACATTAATTGGCCAAAACACAAATACGAAAAACGCGTAATAGACATCGGAAACGTACGGCGCCGGTAGAAGGTAGGTCATAACTGCCCTTTTCTTGCAGTCATGCGTTTTTTTTTTATTTGTGTTTTGGCCAATTAATGTTTAATGTTTCGTGTACGTGTATGTGTTATTTTTGTGAACTTTAAACCTTATGACGACCAGTCCATGGAATAAATCAATGCAACGTTTGACCTGAAAATGTGTTTATAACATCACGAAACAGCTGTAGTCAACTGACTACAAACCAGGATCACTTGACGGATACAGGTAACTTAAACCTTTTGTTGTACCTCTGGTGTTCAACCAAATGTAGACAAAATAAAATACATAACATAAATGGTACACTTACCACGATGCAAATAAATAAGCGAAAGTAAATCCTCTGTTACGGTTTTTTGTTATTTAAAGAGTCAAACAAAAGCTGCAGTGAGGCCGTCACGAACTGTCAGTCAAGAGTATTTATGGAACAACAATCAGTCTTGTATGACACGCGGATGGTATCGTGTTCCCACCGTATACTGCTAGTGCTACTGCAAGACTGTTATAGTAAAGGAGGACGTTCAGAGTATATATCCGGGACAGTTTCCGTAATGTTGGTGTTCCTCACGACAACAACATGTATTTCATTTACATCATCTTTAATTGAATTCAAAAAATGAAACAAACTCCTTGTCATAGTGCAACTAAAACGGTTTTTAAAGAGTCAGCAATATTCGAGTACATTACAGTACATTTTCCAACTTTAAAGTTATTCTGATGATTAGCCAGCCGATAGTAGCCCAAGGAAATAGCTCTGATGAATTTAAATGTTATCGTATAGAATTATTTTGCAACAATCATGGTGTCTCATTGTATATTCTTCTTCAATGTAAACCCTTTTATCGATATTCAGACTGATTAAAATTATGCAAATAGAGTTTCAGTAATTTTAATGTGAGTTTCTTATTGATTTTTCCAATCAGTATGTTACTTTAAGGTAGGTTTATGAAACCTATACTAAGGTTTGAACGTGTAAGGGAATTATAACAACATTCTTTGCATTTTTAATATTATATTTGTACATAAAACAGTTTACAAACGTATCAGATTTTCAGCAATTTCTGTGTAGGTTCTATGGTTAAAACAGAAGTTTGGTAGCTTAACTTGATGCTAAGTAGCCTACTAACGATTGTTAGCGGACCAACTGAGTGTCTATGTTGCTATTGAAAGCTATATTGTATTTTGTTGTATACTGTAGGTTTTTAAAATATCTATATATAATAAGATATGTTCTGACAATGAAAATAACTGAGTGATTTGGATGTGATTACTGTGGATATTTAATGTGTACTGAAAGTTCCACTTTAAAAATATTAAGTATCTATCAATACCATTAATACTAAAATGCTAAATTTTAATATTAAAACGAAACAGTGTTTTTTTTTATTTCACGATTCTGAATCAACCACTCGACGGATTTTCATGATTTTTGTGTTGAAAGAAAGATAATTTTGGGAACTAGGGAATGTCGAAGCCATAATTTTAGTTTAGGGTCCCAGTTTTTTTTTTTTTTATAAAGTTTTAATTTTTAAAAAGTCTAGCAGCCGACGCTAAGATTCTAAACTAGCTTTTGGCATAAAATAATTTGTTTAACATAACAGCTGTAAACATTCAGCTCTATATATAATAAGATATGTTCTGACAATTATAATAACTGAGAGATTTGGATGTGATTACTGTGGATATTTAATGTGTACTGAAAGTTCCACTTTAAAAATATTAAGTATTTATTAATACCATTAATACGAAAATGCTAAATCTATCTATAAAATTAAAACGAAACAGTGTTTTTTTATTTCACGTTTCTGAATCAACCACTCGACGGATTTTCATGATTTTTGTGTTGAAAGAAAGATAATTTTGAGAACTAGGGAATGTCGAAGCCATAATTTTAGTTTAGGGTCCCAGTTTTTTAAATTAAGTTTTAATTTTTAAAAAGTCTAGTAGCCGACGCTAAGATTCTAAACTAGCTTTTGGCATAAAATAATTTGTTTAACATAACAGCTGTAAACATTCAGCTTTTGTGTCACGAATTCAGCATTTGGATAAAAATGTAAAGACATACTTAGGGTTGACTTATTTAAAAGTCCTAACTTGATGGTTAACAAATCGTATACTTACATGATCTATTAATCAAATTGCAATGTTTGAAAATATAAGTAAATTTAAAGACTTAAAAATCTTGATTGTAAAATAAAAATCCTAACTTGATGTTAGCAAATTTTATACTTACTTGAGCTTCATAGACGTCTGGTGCTTCTTGGAGTGTGGATGTTACATCTTGTCCTACATTCTGTTCCAGAGACATTCTTTCTGTGTCTGCTAGAACTTCCAATTCCAACAGTTCCGTGTTCAAATTCGGTGCTTGTTGGGGAGACAAATACTCTCCCCCAACTGACGTAAAATTTCCCACTATATTTTCTTTGCGACACATTATTTCTGTGTCTCTCTGAAGTTCAAGGTCAAAAAATTGTGTTTTCCAATTTAGGGGTCCAAGGAGTCGCATACTCTCTCCCAAAAGTTATGAAAAATCTTGTGTCTTAATGGTCTTTTCGTTACACGTTTTAGCGGTGTCCCCCAAGGGTTCCAGGTCAAATAACTCTGTGTCCAGATTGGTGCATTTGGGAGTGACACGTTCTTTTTCCCAAAAACTGCTGTAAAAGGAAAAAAAACATATCTTGATGGATAACCTAAAATTGAGACGTATTTAAAATCCTCATTGAAACGAAGTGAAATTTAATTCAGTGAAAATGTTTATAACAATATTAGCACATACTTTATCCAAAACCCACTAACTCGTGAAATTAGGAAAAATAGAAGTTGTAGTTTTCTCTAATGTGATAACGTAATAGTCGAGTTAGTTTTTTGATTATAATACACCAAAGTAGATTGTTTTAAACCAGGTTTTTACATGTACACAAAGATTATCTGAGGATTCTAGGGGTTTCTGGTAAATTACAACAATGTTGTTTTTATTTTCCTTTAATATCTATTGCAAGAATTGTAATAGTGGTTTTCGCAACAAACAATTGTAAAATAAAGTATTTACGACACAAGTATACTTCAGGTTCAATCATCTCAATCACTTCATCAGCAACAAATAGTTGTTGAATATCAAAGTTTTCATCATCTGTGGAATCTTTAAAGGAAAAGTTATCATTATTACCGTCACTTTATGAACTGCCATATACATTTCTTAATTTGTATCGCTGCTTTGTAGACCAATCGCTATATTCACTTATTTAGCCATGTCTTTATTTTTTAGTGGATGAAGTTCCGGCAAAGGGAATAACTTTAAGAAACATGTAATCAATTTATTACAACTGTTAATGACGAACTAAGCTAACTCTTGTGTCATTTTTATGGTATATCCTCTGGATCACTCGTTTTTACAATAAAAGATTTAAATTACCTGTATCCGTCAAGTGATCCTGGTTTGTAGTTAGTTGACTACATCAGTTTCGTGTTGTTATGAACACATCTTCAGGTCAAACGTTGCATTGATTTATTCGATGGAATGGTCGTCATAAGGTTTAAAGTTCACAAAAAAAAACACATACACGTACGCGAAACATGAAACATTAATTGGCCAAAACACAAATACGAAAAACGCGTAATAGACATCGGACACGTACGGCGCCGGTAGAAGGTAGGCCATGACTGCCCTTCTCTTGCAGTCATGCGTTTTTTGTATTTGTGTTTTGGCCAATTAATGTTTAATGTTTTGTGTACGTGTATGTGTTATTTTTGTGAACCTTATGACAGAACCTCAGGACCTGAAAATGTGTTTATAACAACACGAAACAGCTGTAGTTAACTAACTATAAACCAGGATCACTTGACGGATACAGACAATTTAAACCTTTTATTGTAACTCTAGTGTTCAACCAAATGCAGACAAAATAAAATACATAACATAAATGGTACACTTACCACGATGCAAATAAACAAGCGAAAGTAAATCCTCTGTTACGGATTTTTTTTATTCAAAGAGTCAAAAAATAGCTGCAGTGAGGATGTCACGAACTGTCAGTCAAGAGTATTTATGGAACAACAATCACTCTTGTATGGCACGCGGATGGTATCATGTTCCCGCCGTATACTGCTAGTACTACTGCACTGCAAGACTGTTATAGTAAAGGAGTACGTTCAGAGTATATACCCGGGACAGTTTACGTAATGTTGGTGTTGCTCACGACAACAACATGTATTTCATTTACATCATCTTTAATTAAATACATAAAATGAAACAAACTCCTTGTCATAATGCAACTAAAACGGGGTTTAAAGAGTCAGTAATATTCGAGTATATTACAGTACATTTTCCAACTTTAAAGTTCTTCTAGCCCAAAATAGCCGATAGTAGCCCAAGAAAATAGCTCTGATGAATTTAAATGTTATCGTATAGAATTATTTTGCAACAATCATGGTGTCTCATTGTATATTCTTCTTCAATGTATACCCTTTTATCGATATCCAGACTGATTAAAATGATGCAAATAGAGTTTCAGTAATTTTAATGTGAGTTTCTTATTGATTTTACAATCAGTGTGTTACTTTAAGTTAGGTTTATGAAACCTATACCAAGGTTTGAACGTGTAAGGGAATTATAACAACATTCTTTGCATTTTTAATATTATATTTGTACATAAAACAGTATACAAACGTATCACATTTTCAGCAATTTCTGTGTAGGTTCTATGGTTAAAACAGAAGTTTGGTAGCTTAAGTTGATGCTAAGTAGACTACTAACGATTGTTAGCGGACCAACTGAGTGTCTATGTTGCTATTGAAAGCTATATTGTCTTTTGTTGTATACTGTAGGTTTTTAAAATATCTATATATAATAAGATATGTTCTGACAATGAAAATAACTGAGTGATTTGGATGTGATTACTGTGGATATTTAATGTGTACTGAAAGTTCCACTTTAAAAATATTAAGTATCTATTAATACCATTAATACCAAAATGCTAAATCTATAATATTAAAACGAAACAGTGTTTTTTTTTTATTTCACGATTCTGAATCAACCACTCGACGGATTTTCATGATTTTTGTGTTGAAAGAAAGATAATTTTGGGAACTAGGGAATGTCGAAGCCATAATTTTAGTTTAGGGTCCCAGTTTTTTTTTTTTTTTTTTTTTTTTTTTTTTTAATAAAGTTTTAATTTTTAAAAAGTCTAGCAGCCGACGCTAAGATTCTAAACTAGCTTTTGGCATAAAATAATTTGTTTAACATAACAGCTGTAAACATTCAGCTCTATATATAATAAGATATGTTCTGACAATGATAATAACTGAGAGATTTGGATGTGATTACTGTGGATATTTAATGTGTACTGAAAGTTCCACTTTAAAAATATTAAGTATTTATTAATACCATTAATACGAAAATGCTAAATCTATCTATAAAATTAAAACGAAACAGTGTTTTTTTATTTCACGTTTCTGAATCAACCACTCGACGGATTTTCATGATTTTTGTGTTGAAAGAAAGATAATTTTGAGAACTAGGGAATGTCGAAGCCATAATTTTAGTTTAGGGTCCCAGTTTTTTAAATTAAGTTTTAATTTTTAAAAAGTCTAGCAGCCGACGCTAAGATTCTAAACTAGCTTTTGGCATAAAATAATTTGTTTAACATAACAGCTGTAAACATTCAGCTTTTGTGTCACGAATTCAGCATTTGGATAAAAATGTAAAGACATACTTAGGGTTGACTTATTTAAAAGTCCTAACTTGATGGTTAACAAATCGTAAACTTACATGATCTATTAATCAAATTGCAATGTTTGAAAATATAAGTAAATTTAAAGACTTAAAAATCTTGATTGTAAAATAAAAATCCTAACTTGATGTTAGCAAATTTTATACTTACATGAGCTTCATAGACGTCTGGTGCTTCTTGGAGTGTGGATGTTACATCTTGTCCTACATTCTGTTCCATAGACATTCTTTCTGTGTCTGCTAGAACTTCCAATTCCAACAGTTCCGTGTTCAAATTCGGTGCTTGTTGGGGAGACAAATACTCTCCCCCAACTGACGTAAAATTTCCCACTATATTTTCTTTGCGACACATTATTTCTGTGTCTCTCTGAAGTTCAAGGTCAAAAAATTGTGTTTTCCAATTTAGGGGTCCAAGGAGTCGCATACTCTCTCCCAAAAGTTATGAAAAATCTTGTGTCTTAATGGTCTTTTCGTTACACGTTTTAGCGGTGTCCCCCAAGGGTTCCAGGTCAAATAACTCTGTGTCCAGATTGGTGCATTTGGGAGTGACACGTTCTTTCTCCCAAAAACTGCTGTAAAAGGAAAAAAACATATCTTGATGGATAACCTAAAATTGAGACGTATTTAAAATCCTCATTGAAACGAAGTGAAATTTAATTCAGTGAAAATGTTTATAACAATATTAGCACATACTTTATCCAAAACCCACTAACTCGTGAAATTAGGAAAAATAGAAGATGTAGTTTTCTCTAATGTGATAACGTAATAGTCGAGTTAGTCTTTTGATTATAATACACCAAAGTAGATTGTTTTAAAACAGGTTTTTACATGTACACAAAGATTATCTGAGGATTCTAGGGGTTTCTGGTAAATTACAACAATGTTGTTTTTATTTTCCTTTAATATCTATTGCAAGAATTGTAATAGTGGTTTTCGCAACAAACAATTGTAAAATAAAGTATTTACGACACAGGTATACTTCAGGTTCAATCATCTCAATCACTTCATCAGCAACAAATAGTTGTTGAATATCAAAGTTTTCATCATCTGTGGAATCTTTAAAGGAAAAGTTATCATTATTACCGTCACTTTATGAACTGCCATATACATTTCTTAATTTGTATCGCTGCTTTGTAGACCAATCGCTATATTCACTTATTTAGCCATGTCTTTATTTTTTAGTGGATGAATTTCCGGCAAAGGGAATAACTTTAAGAAACATGTAATCAATTTATTACAACTGTTAATGACGAACTAAGCTAACTCTTGTGTCATTTTTATGGTATATCCTCTGGATCACTCGTTTTTACAATAAAAGATTTAAATTACCTGTATCCGTCAAGTGATCCTGGTTTGTAGTTAGTTGACTACATCAGTTTCGTGTTGTTATGAACACATCTTCAGGTCAAACGTTGCATTGATTTATTCGATGGAATGGTCTTCATAAGGTTTAAAGTTCACAAAAAAAAAAAAAAAAACACATACACGTACGCGAAACATGAAACATTAATTGGCCAAAACACAAATACGAAAAACGCGTAATAGACATCGGACACGTACGGCGCCGGTAGAAGGTAGGCCATGACTGCCCTTCTCTTGCAGTCATGCGTTTTTTGTATTTGTGTTTTGGCCAATTAATGTTTAATGTTTCGTGTACGTGTATGTGTTATTTTTGTGAACTTTAAACCTTATGACGACCAGTCCATGGAATAAATCAATGCAACGTTTGACCTGAAAATGTGTTTATAACATCACGAAACAGCTGTAGTCAACTGACTACAAACCAGGATCACTTGACGGATACAGGTAACTTAAACCTTTTGTTGTACCTCTGGTGTTCAACCAAATGTAGACAAAATAAAATACATAACATAAATGGTACACTTACCACGATGCAAATAAATAAGCGAAAGTAAATCCTCTGTTACGGTTTTTTGTTATTTAAAGAGTCCAACAAAAGCTGCAGTGAGGCCGTCACGAACTGTCAGTCAAGAGTATTTATGGAACAACAATCAGTCTTGTATGACACGCGGATGGTATCGTGTTCCCACCGTATACTGCTAGTGCTACTGCAAGACTGTTATAGTAAAGGAGGACGTTCAGAGTATATATCCGGGACAGTTTCCGTAATGTTGGTGTTCCTCACGACAACAACATGTATTTCATTTACATCATCTTTAATTGAATTCAAAAAATGAAACAAACTCCTTGTCATAGTGCAACTAAAACGGTTTTTAAAGAGTCAGCAATATTCGAGTACATTACAGTACATTTTCCAACTTTAAAGTTATTCTGATGATTAGCCAGCCGATAGTAGCCCAAGGAAATAGCTCTGATGAATTTAAATGTTATCGTATAGAATTATTTTGCAACAATCATGGTGTCTCATTGTATATTCTTCTTCAATGTAAACCCTTTTATCGATATTCAGACTGATTAAAATTATGCAAATAGAGTTTCAGTAATTTTAATGTGAGTTTCTTATTGATTTTTCCAATCAGTATGTTACTTTAAGGTAGGTTTATGAAACCTATACTAAGGTTTGAACGTGTAAGGGAATTATAACAACATTCTTTGCATTTTTAATATTATATTTGTACATAAAACAGTTTACAAACGTATCAGATTTTCAGCAATTTCTGTGTAGGTTCTATGGTTAAAACAGAAGTTTGGTAGCTTAACTTGATGCTAAGTAGCCTACTAACGATTGTTAGCGGACCAACTGAGTGTCTATGTTGCTATTGAAAGCTATATTGTCTTTTGTTGTATACTGTAGGTTTTTAAAATATCTATATATAATAAGATATGTTCTGACAATGAAAATAACTGAGTGATTTGGATGTGATTACTGTGGATATTTAATGTGTACTGAAAGTTCCACTTTAAAAATATTAAGTATCTATCAATACCATTAATACTAAAATGCTAAATTTTAATATTAAAACGAAACAGTGTTTTTTTTTATTTCACGATTCTGAATCAACCACTCGACGGATTTTCATGATTTTTGTGTTGAAAGAAAGATAATTTTGGGAACTAGGGAATGTCGAAGCCATAATTTTAGTTTAGGGTCCCAGTTTTTTTTTTTTTTTAATAAAGTTTTAATTTTTAAAAAGTCTAGCAGCCGACGCTAAGATTCTAAACTAGCTTTTGGCATAAAATAATTTGTTTAACATAACAGCTGTAAACATTCAGCTCTATATATAATAAGATATGTTCTGACAATTATAATAACTGAGAGATTTGGATGTGATTACTGTGGATATTTAATGTGTACTGAAAGTTCCACTTTAAAAATATTAAGTATTTATTAATACCATTAATACGAAAATGCTAAATCTATCTATAAAATTAAAACGAAACAGTGTTTTTTTATTTCACGTTTCTGAATCAACCACTCGACGGATTTTCATGATTTTTGTGTTGAAAGAAAGATAATTTTGAGAACTAGGGAATGTCGAAGCCATAATTTTAGTTTAGGGTCCCAGTTTTTTAAATTAAGTTTTAATTTTTAAAAAGTCTAGTAGCCGACGCTAAGATTCTAAACTAGCTTTTGGCATAAAATAATTTGTTTAACATAACAGCTGTAAACATTCAGCTTTTGTGTCACGAATTCAGCATTTGGATAAAAATGTAAAGACATACTTAGGGTTGACTTATTTAAAAGTCCTAACTTGATGGTTAACAAATCGTATACTTACATGATCTATTAATCAAATTGCAATGTTTGAAAATATAAGTAAATTTAAAGACTTAAAAATCTTGATTGTAAAATAAAAATCCTAACTTGATGTTAGCAAATTTTATACTTACTTGAGCTTCATAGACGTCTGGTGCTTCTTGGAGTGTGGATGTTACATCTTGTCCTACATTCTGTTCCAGAGACATTCTTTCTGTGTCTGCTAGAACTTCCAATTCCAACAGTTCCGTGTTCAAATTCGGTGCTTGTTGGGGAGACAAATACTCTCCCCCAACTGACGTAAAATTTCCCACTATATTTTCTTTGCGACACATTATTTCTGTGTCTCTCTGAAGTTCAAGGTCAAAAAATTGTGTTTTCCAATTTAGGGGTCCAAGGAGTCGCATACTCTCTCCCAAAAGTTATGAAAAATCTTGTGTCTTAATGGTCTTTTCGTTACACGTTTTAGCGGTGTCCCCCAAGGGTTCCAGGTCAAATAACTCTGTGTCCAGATTGGTGCATTTGGGAGTGACACGTTCTTTTTCCCAAAAACTGCTGTAAAAGGAAAAAAACATATCTTGATGGATAACCTAAAATTGAGACGTATTTAAAATCCTCATTGAAACGAAGTGAAATTTAATTCAGTGAAAATGTTTATAACAATATTAGCACATACTTTATCCAAAACCCACTAACTCGTGAAATTAGGAAAAATAGAAGTTGTAGTTTTCTCTAATGTGATAACGTAATAGTCGAGTTAGTTTTTTGATTATAATACACCAAAGTAGATTGTTTTAAAACAGGTTTTTACATGTACACAAAGATTATCTGAGGATTCTAGGGGTTTCTGGTAAATTACAACAATGTTGTTTTTATTTTCCTTTAATATCTATTGCAAGAATTGTAATAGTGGTTTTCGCAACAAACAATTGTAAAATAAAGTATTTACGACACAAGTATACTTCAGGTTCAATCATCTCAATCACTTCATCAGCAACAAATAGTTGTTGAATATCAAAGTTTTCATCATCTGTGGAATCTTTAAAGGAAAAGTTATCATTATTACCGTCACTTTATGAACTGCCATATACATTTCTTAATTTGTATCGCTGCTTTGTAGACCAATCGCTATATTCACTTATTTAGCCATGTCTTTATTTTTTAGTGGATGAATTTCCGGCAAAGGGAATAACTTTAAGAAACATGTAATCAATTTATTACAACTGTTAATGACGAACTAAGCTAACTCTTGTGTCATTTTTATGGTATATCCTCTGGATCACTCGTTTTTACAATAAAAGATTTAAATTACCTGTATCCGTCAAGTGATCCTGGTTTGTAGTTAGTTGACTACATCAGTTTCGTGTTGTTATGAACACATCTTCAGGTCAAACGTTGCATTGATTTATTCGATGGAATGGTCGTCATAAGGTTTAAAGTTCACAAAAAAAAAACACATACACGTACGCGAAACATGAAACATTAATTGGCCAAAACACAAATACGAAAAACGCGTAATAGACATCGGACACGTACGGCGCCGGTAGAAGGTAGGCCATGACTGCCCTTCTCTTGCAGTCATGCGTTTTTTGTATTTGTGTTTTGGCCAATTAATGTTTAATGTTTTGTGTACGTGTATGTGTTATTTTTGTGAACCTTATGACAGAACCTCAGGACCTGAAAATGTGTTTATAACAACACGAAACAGCTGTAGTTAACTAACTATAAACCAGGATCACTTGACGGATACAGACAATTTAAACCTTTTATTGTAACTCTAGTGTTCAACCAAATGCAGACAAAATAAAATACATAACATAAATGGTACACTTACCACGATGCAAATAAACAAGCGAAAGTAAATCCTCTGTTACGGATTTTTTTTATTCAAAGAGTCAAAAAATAGCTGCAGTGAGGATGTCACGAACTGTCAGTCAAGAGTATTTATGGAACAACAATCACTCTTGTATGGCACGCGGATGGTATCATGTTCCCGCCGTATACTGCTAGTGCTACTGCACTGCAAGACTGTTATAGTAAAGGAGTACGTTCAGAGTATATACCCGGGACAGTTTACGTAATGTTGGTGTTGCTCACGACAACAACATGTATTTCATTTACATCATCTTTAATTAAATACAAAAAATGAAACAAACTCCTTGTCATAATGCAACTAAAACGGGGTTTAAAGAGTCAGTAATATTCGAGTATATTACAGTACATTTTCCAACTTTAAAGTTCTTCTAGCCCAAAATAGCCGATAGTAGCCCAAGAAAATAGCTCTGATGAATTTAAATGTTATCGTATAGAATTATTTTGCAACAATCATGGTGTCTCATTGTATATTCTTCTTCAATGTATACCCTTTTATCGATATCCAGACTGATTAAAATGATGCAAATAGAGTTTCAGTAATTTTAATGTGAGTTTCTTATTGATTTTACAATCAGTGTGTTACTTTAAGTTAGGTTTATGAAACCTATACCAAGGTTTGAACGTGTAAGGGAATTATAACAACATTCTTTGCATTTTTAATATTATATTTGTACATAAAACAGTATACAAACGTATCACATTTTCAGCAATTTCTGTGTAGGTTCTATGGTTAAAACAGAAGTTTGGTAGCTTAAGTTGATGCTAAGTAGACTACTAACGATTGTTAGCGGACCAACTGAGTGTCTATGTTGCTATTGAAAGCTATATTGTCTTTTGTTGTATACTGTAGGTTTTTAAAATATCTATATATAATAAGATATGTTCTGACAATGAAAATAACTGAGTGATTTGGATGTGATTACTGTGGATATTTAATGTGTACTGAAAGTTCCACTTTAAAAATATTAAGTATCTATTAATACCATTAATACCAAAATGCTAAATCTATAATATTAAAACGAAACAGTGTTTTTTTTTTATTTCACGATTCTGAATCAACCACTCGACGGATTTTCATGATTTTTGTGTTGAAAGAAAGATAATTTTGGGAACTAGGGAATGTCGAAGCCATAATTTTAGTTTAGGGTCCCAGTTTTTTTTTTTTTTTTTTTTTTTTTTTTTTTTTTTTTTAATAAAGTTTTAATTTTTAAAAAGTCTAGCAGCCGACGCTAAGATTCTAAACTAGCTTTTGGCATAAAATAATTTGTTTAACATAACAGCTGTAAACATTCAGCTCTATATATAATAAGATATGTTCTGACAATGATAATAACTGAGAGATTTGGATGTGATTACTGTGGATATTTAATGTGTACTGAAAGTTCCACTTTAAAAATATTAAGTATTTATTAATACCATTAATACGAAAATGCTAAATCTATCTATAAAATTAAAACGAAACAGTGTTTTTTTATTTCACGTTTCTGAATCAACCACTCGACGGATTTTCATGATTTTTGTGTTGAAAGAAAGATAATTTTGAGAACTAGGGAATGTCGAAGCCATAATTTTAGTTTAGGGTCCCAGTTTTTTAAATTAAGTTTTAATTTTTAAAAAGTCTAGCAGCCGACGCTAAGATTCTAAACTAGCTTTTGGCATAAAATAATTTGTTTAACATAACAGCTGTAAACATTCAGCTTTTGTGTCACGAATTCAGCATTTGGATAAAAATGTAAAGACATACTTAGGGTTGACTTATTTAAAAGTCCTAACTTGATGGTTAACAAATCGTAAACTTACATGATCTATTAATCAAATTGCAATGTTTGAAAATATAAGTAAATTTAAAGACTTAAAAATCTTGATTGTAAAATAAAAATCCTAACTTGATGTTAGCAAATTTTATACTTACATGAGCTTCATAGACGTCTGGTGCTTCTTGGAGTGTGGATGTTACATCTTGTCCTACATTCTGTTCCATAGACATTCTTTCTGTGTCTGCTAGAACTTCCAATTCCAACAGTTCCGTGTTCAAATTCGGTGCTTGTTGGGGAGACAAATACTCTCCCCCAACTGACGTAAAATTTCCCACTATATTTTCTTTGCGACACATTATTTCTGTGTCTCTCTGAAGTTCAAGGTCAAAAAATTGTGTTTTCCAATTTAGGGGTCCAAGGAGTCGCATACTCTCTCCCAAAAGTTATGAAAAATCTTGTGTCTTAATGGTCTTTTCGTTACACGTTTTAGCGGTGTCCCCCAAGGGTTCCAGGTCAAATAACTCTGTGTCCAGATTGGTGCATTTGGGAGTGACACGTTCTTTCTCCCAAAAACTGCTGTAAAAGGAAAAAAAAACATATCTTGATGGATAACCTAAAATTGAGACGTATTTAAAATCCTCATTGAAACGAAGTGAAATTTAATTCAGTGAAAATGTTTATAACAATATTAGCACATACTTTATCCAAAACCCACTAACTCGTGAAATTAGGAAAAATAGAAGATGTAGTTTTCTCTAATGTGATAACGTAATAGTCGAGTTAGTCTTTTGATTATAATACACCAAAGTAGATTGTTTTAAAACAGGTTTTTACATGTACACAAAGATTATCTGAGGATTCTAGGGGTTTCTGGTAAATTACAACAATGTTGTTTTTATTTTCCTTTAATATCTATTGCAAGAATTGTAATAGTGGTTTTCGCAACAAACAATTGTAAAATAAAGTATTTACGACACAGGTATACTTCAGGTTCAATCATCTCAATCACTTCATCAGCAACAAATAGTTGTTGAATATCAAAGTTTTCATCATCTGTGGAATCTTTAAAGGAAAAGTTATCATTATTACCGTCACTTTATGAACTGCCATATACATTTCTTAATTTGTATCGCTGCTTTGTAGACCAATCGCTATATTCACTTATTTAGCCATGTCTTTATTTTTTAGTGGATGAATTTCCGGCAAAGGGAATAACTTTAAGAAACATGTAATCAATTTATTACAACTGTTAATGACGAACTAAGCTAACTCTTGTGTCATTTTTATGGTATATCCTCTGGATCACTCGTTTTTACAATAAAAGATTTAAATTACCTGTATCCGTCAAGTGATCCTGGTTTGTAGTTAGTTGACTACATCAGTTTCGTGTTGTTATGAACACATCTTCAGGTCAAACGTTGCATTGATTTATTCGATGGAATGGTCGTCATAAGGTTTAAAGTTCACAAAAAAAAAAAAAAAAAAACACATACACGTACGCGAAACATGAAACATTAATTGGCCAAAACACAAATACGAAAAACGCGTAATAGACATCGGACACGTACGGCGCCGGTAGAAGGTAGGCCATGACTGCCCTTCTCTTGCAGTCATGCGTTTTTTGTATTTGTGTTTTGGCCAATTAATGTTTAATGTTTCGTGTACGTGTATGTGTTATTTTTGTGAACCTTATGACAGAACCTCAGGACCTGAAAATGTGTTTATAACAACACGAAACAGCTTTAGTTAACTAACTACAAACCAGGATCACTTGACGGATACAGACAATTTAAACCTTTTATTGTAACTCTAGTGTTCAACCAAATGCAGACAAAATAAAATACATAACATAAATGGTACACTTACCACGATGCAAATAAACAAGCGAAAGTAAATCCTCTGTTACGGATTTTTTTTATTCAAAGAGTCAAAAAATAGCTGCAGTGAGGATGTCACGAACTGTATGTCAAGAGTATTTATGGAACAACAATCACTCTTGTATGGCACGCGGATGGTATCATGTTCCCGCCGTATACTGCTAGTGCTACTGCACTGCAAGACTGTTATAGTAAAGGAGTACGTTCAGAGTATATACCCGGGACAGTTTACGTAATGTTGGTGTTGCTCACGACAACAACATGTATTTCATTTACATCATCTTTAATTTAATACAAAAAATGAAACAAACTCCTTGTCATAATGCAACTAAAACGGGGTTTAAAGAGTCAGTAATATTCGAGTATATTACAGTACATTTTCCAACTTTAAAGTTCTTCTAGCCCAAAATAGCAGATAGTAGCCCAAGAAAATAGCTCTGATGAATTTAAATGTTATCGTATAGAATTATTTTACAACAATCATGGTGTCTCATTGTATATTCTTCTTCAATGTAAACCCTTTTATCGATATCCAGACTGATTAAAATGATGCAAATAGAGTTTCAGTAATTTTAATGTGAGTTTCTTATTGATTTTACAATCAGTGTGTTACTTTAAGTTAGGTTTATGAAACCTATGCCAAGGTTTGAACGTGTAAGGGAATTATAACAACATTCTTTGCATTTTTAATATTATATTTGTACATAAAACAGTATACAAACGTATCACATTTTCAGCAATTTCTGTGTAGGTTCTATGGTTAAAACAGAAGTTTGGTAGCTTAAGTTGATGCTAAGTAGACTACTAACGATTGTTAGCGGACCAACTGAGTGTCTATGTTGCTATTGAAAGCTATATTGTCTTTTGTTGTATACTGTAGGTTTTTAAAATATCTATATATAATAAGATATGTTCTGACAATGAAAATAACTGAGTGATTTGGATGTGATTACTGTGGATATTTAATGTGTACTGAAAGTTCCACTTTAAAAATATTAAGTATCTATTAATACCATTAATACCAAAATGCTAAATCTATAATATTAAAACGAAACAGTGTTTTTTTTATTTCACGATTCTGAATCAACCACTCGACGGATTTTCATGATTTTTGTGTTGAAAGAAAGATAATTTTGGGAACTAGGGAATGTCGAAGCCATAATTTTAGTTTAGGGTCCCAGTTTTTTTTTTTTTTTTTTGTTTTAATAAAGTTTTAATTTTTAAAAAGTCTAGCAGCCGACGCTAAGATTCTAAACTAGCTTTTGGCATAAAATAATTTGTTTAACATAACAGCTGTAAACATTCAGCTCTATATATAATAAGATATGTTCTGACAATGATAATAACTGAGAGATTTGGATGTGATTACTGTGGATATTTAATGTGTACTGAAAGTTCCACTTTAAAAATATTAAGTATTTATTAATACCATTAATACGAAAATGCTAAATCTATCTATAAAATTAAAACGAAACAGTGTTTTTTTATTTCACGTTTCTGAATCAACCACTCGACGGATTTTCATGATTTTTGTGTTGAAAGAAAGATAATTTTGAGAACTAGGGAATGTCGAAGCCATAATTTTAGTTTAGGGTCCCAGTTTTTTAAATTAAGTTTTAATTTTTAAAAAGTCTAGCAGCCGACGCTAAGATTCTAAACTAGCTTTTGGCATAAAATAATTTGTTTAACATAACAGCTGTAAACATTCAGCTTTTGTGTCACGAATTCAGCATTTGGATAAAAATGTAAAGACATACTTAGGGTTGACTTATTTAAAAGTCCTAACTTGATGGTTAACAAATCGTAAACTTACATGATATATTAATCAAATTGCAATGTTTGAAAATATAAGTAAATTTAAAGACTTAAAAATCTTGATTGTAAAATAAAAATCCTAACTTGATGTTAGCAAATTTTATACTTACTTGAGCTTCATAGACGTCTGGTGCTTCTTGGAGTGTGGATGTTACATCTTGTCCTACATTCTGTTCCAGAGACATTCTTTCTGTGTCTGCTAGAACTTCCAATTCCAACAGTTCCGTGTTCAAATTCGGTGCTTGTTGGGGAGACAAATACTCTCCCCCAACTGACGTAAAATTTCCCACTATATTTTCTTTGCGACACATTATTTCTGTGTCTCTCTGAAGTTCAAGGTCAAAAAATTGTGTTTTCCAATTTAGGGGTCCAAGGAGTCGCATACTCTCTCCCAAAAGTTATGAAAAATCTTGTGTCTTAATGGTCTTTTCGTTACACGTTTTAGCGGTGTCCCCCAAGGGTTCCAGGTCAAATAACTCTGTGTCCAGATTGGTGAATTTGGGAGTGACACGTTCTTTTTCCCAAAAACTGCTGTAAAAGGAAAAAAACATATCTTGATGGATAACCTAAAATTGAGACATATTTAAAATCCTCATTGAAACGAAGTGAAATTTAATTCAGTGAAAATGTTTATAACAATATTAGCACATACTTTATCCAAAACCCACTAACTCGTGAAATTAGGAAAAATAGAAGTTGTAGTTTTCTCTAATGTGATAACGTAATAGTCGAGTTAGTTTTTTGATTATAATACACCAAAGTAGATTGTTTTAAAACAGGTTTTTACATGTACACAAAGATTATCTGAGGATTCTAGGGGTTTCTGGTAAATTACAACAATGTTGTTTTTATTTGCCTTTAATATCTATTGCAAGAATTGTAATAGTGGTTTTCGCAACAAACAATTGTAAAATAAAGTATTTACGACACAAGTATACTTCAGGTTCAATCATCTCAATCACTTCATCAGCAACAAATAGTTGTTGAATATCAAAGTTTTCATCATCTGTGGAATCTTTAAAGGAAAAGTTATCATTATTACCGTCACTTTATGAACTGCCATATACATTTCTTAATTTGTATCGCTGCTTTGTAGACCAATCGCTATATTCACTTATTTAGCCATGTCTTTATTTTTTAGTGGATGAATTTCCGGCAAAGGGAATAACTTTAAGAAACATGTAATCAATTTATTACAACTATTAATGACGAACTAAGCTAACTCTTGTGTCATTTTTATGGTATATCCTCTGGATCACTCGTTTTTACAATAAAAGATTTAAATTACCTGTATCCGTCAAGTGATCCTGGTTTGTAGTTAGTTGACTACATCAGTTTCGTGTTGTTATGAACACATCTTCAGGTCAAACGTTGCATTGATTTATTCGATGGAATGGTCGTCATAAGGTTTAAAGTTCACAAAAAAAAAACACATACACGTACGCGAAACATGAAACATTAATTGGCCAAAACACAAATACGAAAAACGCGTAATAGACATCGGACACGTACGGCGCCGGTAGAAGGTAGGCCATGACTGCCCTTCTCTTGCAGTCATGCGTTTTTTGTATTTGTGTTTTGGCCAATTAATGTTTAATGTTTTGTGTACGTGTATGTGTTATTTTTGTGAACCTTATGACAGAACCTCAGGACCTGAAAATGTGTTTATAACAACACGAAACAGCTGTAGTTAACTAACTATAAACCAGGATCACTTGACGGATACAGACAATTTAAACCTTTTATTGTAACTCTAGTGTTCAACCAAATGCAGACAAAATAAAATACATAACATAAATGGTACACTTACCACGATGCAAATAAACAAGCGCAAGTAAATCCTCTGTTACGGATTTTTTTTAATCAAAGAGTCAAAAAATAGCTGCAGTGAGGATGTCACGAACTGTCAGTCAAGAGTATTTATGGAACAACAATCACTCTTGTATGGCACGCGGATGGTATCATGTTCCCGCCGTATACTGCTAGTGCTACTGCACTGCAAGACTGTTATAGTAAAGGAGTACGTTCAGAGTATATACCCGGGACAGTTTACGTAATGTTGGTGTTGCTCACGACAACAACATGTATTTCATTTACATCATCTTTAATTAAATACAAAAAATGAAACAAACTCCTTGTCATAATGCAACTAAAACGGGGTTTAAAGAGTCAGTAATATTCGAGTATATTACAGTACATTTTCCAACTTTAAAGTTCTTCTAGCCCAAAATAGCCGATAGTAGCCCAAGAAAATAGCTCTGATGAATTTAAATGTTATCGTATAGAATTTTTTTGCAACAATCATGGTGTCTCATTGTATATTCTTCTTCAATGTATACCCTTTTATCGATATCCAGACTGATTAAAATGATCCAAATAGAGTTTCAGTAATTTTAATGTGAGTTTCTTATTGATTTTACAATCAGTGTGTTACTTTAAGTTAGGTTTATGAAACCTATACCAAGGTTTGAACGTGTAAGGGAATTATAACAACATTCTTTGCATTTTTAATATTATATTTGTACATAAAACAGTATACAAACGTATCACATTTTCAGCAATTTCTGTGTAGGTTCTATGGTTAAAACAGAAGTTTGGTAGCTTAAGTTGATGCTAAGTAGACTACTAACGATTGTTAGCGGACCAACTGAGTGTCTATGTTGCTATTGAAAGCTATATTGTCTTTTGTTGTATACTGTAGGTTTTTAAAATATCTATATAATAAGATATGTTCTGACAATGAAAATAACTGAGTGATTTGGATGTGATTACTGTGGATATTTAATGTGTACTGAAAGTTCCACTTTAAAAATATTAAGTATCTATTAATACCATTAATACCAAAATGCTAAATCTATAATATTAAAACGAAACAGTGTTTTTTTTTTATTTCACGATTCTGAATCAACCACTCGACGGATTTTCATGATTTTTGTGTTGAAAGAAAGATAATTTTGGGAACTAGGGAATGTCGAAGCCATAATTTTAGTTTAGGGTCCCAGTTTTTTTTTTTTTGTTTAAATAAAGTTTTAATTTTTAAAAAGTCTAGCAGCCGACGCTAAGATTCTAAACTAGCTTTTGGCATAAAATAATTTGTTTAACATAACAGCTGTAAACATTCAGCTCTATATATAATAAGATATGTTCTGACAATGATAATAACTGTGAGATTTGGATGTGATTACTGTGGATATTTAATGTGTACTGAAAGTTCCACTTTAAAAATATTAAGTATTTATTAATACCATTAATACGAAAATGCTAAATCTATCTATAAAATTAAAACGAAACAGTGTTTTTTTATTTCACGTTTCTGAATCAACCACTCGACGGATTTTCATGATTTTTGTGTTGAAAGAAAGATAATTTTGGGAACTAGGGAATGTCGAAGCCATAATTTTAGTTTAGGGTCCCAGTTTTTTTTTTTTTTTTTAAATAAAGTTTTAATTTTTAAAAAGTCTAGCAGCCGACGCTAAGATTCTAAACTAGCTTTTGGCATAAAATAATTTGTTTAACATAACAGCTGTAAACATTCAGCTTTTGTGTCACGAATTCAGCATTTGGATAAAAATGTAAAGACATACTTAGGGTTGACTTATTTAAAAGTCCTAACTTGATGGTTAACAAATCGTAAACTTACATGATCTATTAATCAAATTGCAATGTTTGAAAATATAAGTAAATTTAAAGACTTAAAAATCTTGATTGTAAAATAAAAATCCTAACTTGATGTTAGCAAATTTTATACTTACATGAGCTTCATAGACGTCTGGTGCTTCTTGGAGTGTGGATGTTACATCTTGTCCTACATTCTGTTCCATAGACATTCTTTCTGTGTCTGCTAGAACTTCCAATTCCAACAGTTCCGTGTTCAAATTCGGTGCTTGTTGGGGAGACAAATACTCTCCCCCAACTGACGTAAAATTTCCCACTATATTTTCTTTGCGACACATTATTTCTGTGTCTCTCTGAAGTTCAAGGTCAAAAAATTGTGTTTTCCAATTTAGGGGTCCAAGGAGTCGCATACTCTCTCCCAAAAGTTATGAAAAATCTTGTGTCTTAATGGTCTTTTCGTTACACGTTTTAGCGGTGTCCCCCAAGGGTTCCAGGTCAAATAACTCTGTGTCCAGATTGGTGCATTTGGGAGTGACACGTTCTTTCTCCCAAAAACTGCTGTAAAAGGAAAAAAAAACATATCTTGATGGATAACCTAAAATTGAGACGTATTTAAAATCCTCATTGAAACGAAGTGAAATTTAATTCAGTGAAAATGTTTATAACAATATTAGCACATACTTTATCCAAAACCCACTAACTCGTGAAATTAGGAAAAATAGAAGATGTAGTTTTCTCTAATGTGATAACGTAATAGTCGAGTTAGTCTTTTGATTATAATACACCAAAGTAGATTGTTTTAAAACAGGTTTTTACATGTACACAAAGATTATCTGAGGATTCTAGGGGTTTCTGGTAAATTACAACAATGTTGTTTTTATTTTCCTTTAATATCTATTGCAAGAATTGTAATAGTGGTTTTCGCAACAAACAATTGTAAAATAAAGTATTTACGACACAGGTATACTTCAGGTTCAATCATCTCAATCACTTCATCAGCAACAAATAGTTGTTGAATATCAAAGTTTTCATCATCTGTGGAATCTTTAAAGGAAAAGTTATCATTATTACCGTCACTTTATGAACTGCCATATACATTTCTTAATTTGTATCGCTGCTTTGTAGACCAATCGCTATATTCACTTATTTAGCCATGTCTTTATTTTTTAGTGGATGAATTTCCGGCAAAGGGAATAACTTTAAGAAACATGTAATCAATTTATTACAACTGTTAATGACGAACTAAGCTAACTCTTGTGTCATTTTTATGGTATATCCTCTGGATCACTCGTTTTTACAATAAAAGATTTAAATTACCTGTATCCGTCAAGTGATCCTGGTTTGTAGTTAGTTGACTACATCAGTTTCGTGTTGTTATGAACACATCTTCAGGTCAAACGTTGCATTGATTTATTCGATGGAATGGTCGTCATAAGGTTTAAAGTTCACAAAAAAAAAAAAAAAAAAACACATACACGTACGCGAAACATGAAACATTAATTGGCCAAAACACAAATACGAAAAACGCGTAATAGACATCGGACACGTACGGCGCCGGTAGAAGGTAGGCCATGACTGCCCTTCTCTTGCAGTCATGCGTTTTTTGTATTTGTGTTTTGGCCAATTAATGTTTAATGTTTCGTGTACGTGTATGTGTTATTTTTGTGAACCTTATGACAGAACCTCAGGACCTGAAAATGTGTTTATAACAACACGAAACAGCTTTAGTTAACTAACTACAAACCAGGATCACTTGACGGATACAGACAATTTAAACCTTTTATTGTAACTCTAGTGTTCAACCAAATGCAGACAAAATAAAATACATAACATAAATGGTACACTTACCACGATGCAAATAAACAAGCGAAAGTAAATCCTCTGTTACGGATTTTTTTTATTCAAAGAGTCAAAAAATAGCTGCAGTGAGGATGTCACGAACTGTCAGTCAAGAGTATTTATGGAACAACAATCACTCTTGTATGGCACGCGGATGGTATCATGTTCCCGCCGTATACTGCTAGTGCTACTGCACTGCAAGACTGTTATAGTAAAGGAGTACGTTCAGAGTATATACCCGGGACAGTTTACGTAATGTTGGTGTTGCTCACGACAACAACATGTATTTCATTTACATCATCTTTAATTAAATACAAAAAATGAAACAAACTCCTTGTCATAATGCAACTAAAACGGGGTTTAAAGAGTCAGTAATATTCGAGTATATTACAGTACATTTTCCAACTTTAAAGTTCTTCTAGCCCAAAATAGCCGATAGTAGCCCAAGAAAATAGCTCTGATGAATTTAAATGTTATCGTATAGAATTTTTTTGCAACAATCATGGTGTCTCATTGTATATTCTTCTTCAATGTATACCCTTTTATCGATATCCAGACTGATTAAAATGATGCAAATAGAGTTTCAGTAATTTTAATGTGAGTTTCTTATTGATTTTACAATCAGTGTGTTACTTTAAGTTAGGTTTATGAAACCTATACCAAGGTTTGAACGTGTAAGGGAATTATAACAACATTCTTTGCATTTTTAATATTATATTTGTACATAAAACAGTATACAAACGTATCACATTTTCAGCAATTTCTGTGTAGGTTCTATGGTTAAAACAGAAGTTTGGTAGCTTAAGTTGATGCTAAGTAGACTACTAACGATTGTTAGCGGACCAACTGAGTGTCTATGTTGCTATTGAAAGCTATATTGTCTTTTGTTGTATACTGTAGGTTTTTAAAATATCTATATAATAAGATATGTTCTGACAATGAAAATAACTGAGTGATTTGGATGTGATTACTGTGGATATTTAATGTGTACTGAAAGTTCCACTTTAAAAATATTAAGTATCTATTAATACCATTAATACCAAAATGCTAAATCTATAATATTAAAACGAAACAGTGTTTTTTTTTTATTTCACGATTCTGAATCAACCACTCGACGGATTTTCATGATTTTTGTGTTGAAAGAAAGATAATTTTGGGAACTAGGGAATGTCGAAGCCATAATTTTAGTTTAGGGTCCCAGTTTTTTTTTTTTTTTTAAATAAAGTTTTAATTTTTAAAAAGTCTAGCAGCCGACGCTAAGATTCTAAACTAGCTTTTGGCATAAAATAATTTGTTTAACATAACAGCTGTAAACATTCAGCTCTATATATAATAAGATATGTTCTGACAATGATAATAACTGTGAGATTTGGATGTGATTACTGTAGATATTTAATGTGTACTGAAAGTTCCACTTTAAAAATATTAAGTATTTATTAATACCATTAATACGAAAATGCTAAATCTATCTATAAAATTAAAACGAAACAGTGTTTTTTTATTTCACGTTTCTGAATCAACCACTCGACGGATTTTCATGATTTTTGTGTTGAAAGAAAGATAATTTTGAGAACTAGGGAATGTCGAAGCCATAATTTTAGTTTAGGGTCCCAGTTTTTTAAATTAAGTTTTAATTTTTAAAAAGTCTAGCAGCCGACGCTAAGATTCTAAACTAGCTTTTGGCATAAAATAATTTGTTTAACATAACAGCTGTAAACATTCAGCTTTTGTGTCACGAATTCAGCATTTGGATAAAAATGTAAAGACATACTTAGGGTTGACTTATTTAAAAGTCCTAACTTGATGGTTAACAAATCGTAAACTTACATGATCTATTAATCAAATTGCAATGTTTGAAAATATAAGTAAATTTAAAGACTTAAAAATCTTGATTGTAAAATAAAAATCCTAACTTGATGTTAGCAAATTTTATACTTACATGAGCTTCATAGACGTCTGGTGCTTCTTGGAGTGTGGATGTTACATCTTGTCCTACATTCTGTTCCATAGACATTCTTTCTGTGTCTGCTAGAACTTCCAATTCCAACAGTTCCGTGTTCAAATTCGGTGCTTGTTGGGGAGACAAATACTCTCCCCCAACTGACGTAAAATTTCCCACTATATTTTCTTTGCGACACATTATTTCTGTGTCTCTCTGAAGTTCAAGGTCAAAAAATTGTGTTTTCCAATTTAGGGGTCCAAGGAGTCGCATACTCTCTCCCAAAAGTTATGAAAAATCTTGTGTCTTAATGGTCTTTTCGTTACACGTTTTAGCGGTGTCCCCCAAGGGTTCCAGGTCAAATAACTCTGTGTCCAGATTGGTGCATTTGGGAGTGACACGTTCTTTCTCCCAAAAACTGCTGTAAAAGGAAAAAAAACATATCTTGATGGATAACCTGAAATTGAGACGTATTTAAAATCCTCATTGAAACGAAGTGAAATTTAATTCAGTGAAAATGTTTATAACAATATTAGCACATACTTTATCCAAAACCCACTAACTCGTGAAATTAGGAAAAATAGAAGTTGTAGTTTTCTCTAATGTGATAACGTAATAGTCGAGTTAGTCTTTTGATTATAATACACCAAAGTAGATTGTTTTAAAACAGGTTTTTACATGTACACAAAGATTATCTGAGGATTCTAGGGGTTTCTGGTAAATTACAACAATGTTGTTTTTATTTTCCTTTAATATCTATTGCAAGAATTGTAATAGTGGTTTTCGCAACAAACAATTGTAAAATAAAGTATTTACGACACAGGTATACTTCAGGTTCAATCATCTCAATCACTTCATCAGCAACAAATAGTTGTTGAATATCAAAGTTTTCATCATCTGTGGAATCTTTAAAGGAAAAGTTATCATTATTACCGTCACTTTATGAACTGCCATATACATTTCTTAATTTGTATCGCTGCTTTGTAGACCAATCGCTATATTCACTTATTTAGCCATGTCTTTATTTTTTAGTGGATGAATTTCCGGCAAAGGGAATAACTTTAAGAAACATGTAATCAATTTATTACAACTGTTAATGACGAACTAAGCTAACTCTTGTGTCATTTTTATGGTATATCCTCTGGATCACTCGTTTTTACAATAAAAGATTTAAATTACCTGTATCCGTCAAGTGATCCTGGTTTGTAGTTAGTTGACTACATCAGTTTCGTGTTGTTATGAACACATCTTCAGGTCAAACGTTGCATTGATTTATTCGATGGAATGGTCGTCATAAGGTTTAAAGTTCACAAAAAAAAAAAACACATACACGTACGCGAAACATGAAACATTAATTGGCCAAAACACAAATACGAAAAACGCGTAATAGACATCGGACACGTACGGCGCCGGTAGAAGGTAGGCCATGACTGCCCTTCTCTTGCAGTCATGCGTTTTTTGTATTTGTGTTTTGGCCAATTAATGTTTAATGTTTCGTGTACGTGTATGTGTTATTTTTGTGAACCTTATGACAGAACCTCAGGACCTGAAAATGTGTTTATAACAACACGAAACAGCTTTAGTTAACTAACTACAAACCAGGATCACTTGACGGATACAGACAATTTAAACCTTTTATTGTAACTCTAGTGTTCAACCAAATGCAGACAAAATAAAATACATAACATAAATGGTACACTTACCACGATGCAAATAAACAAGCGAAAGTAAATCCTCTGTTACGGATTTTTTTTATTCAAAGAGTCAAAAAATAGCTGCAGTGAGGATGTCACGAACTGTCAGTCAAGAGTATTTATGGAACAACAATCACTCTTGTATGGCACGCGGATGGTATCATGTTCCCGCCGTATCCCAGTCAGCATAAAAATTGTTGGAAAAGAAAATAAATTGTTTTAAAATTGTTTCAAAATTGTTTCGAAATTGTTTTAAAATTGTTTCAAAATTGACAAATTTGGAATTTTGTCTATATTAAAATAAGTTTAAAATTGTTGTACAACAATTTTAAAATTGTTATAAAATATTTTTGAAGTTGTTTTAAAGTTTTAAAATTGTTGTACAACAATTTTGAAGTTGTTTGGAAATTGTTTTAAAATAGACAAATTTGGAACTTTGTTAGGGTTAATTTCTATTTGAGTTCATAATAAGTACGCCTATAGCAACTAATTAAATATAACATTAATTGATTAGTTTACTATAAAAAACAATGGTGAATAAATAAAAAGAAATAAGTATACTGAAATTCTTCTATTTGAAGTAAACAATAATTAAAAAAGTAGAGAAATAATAAAAACACAGTCTACTACATTCTGGATTAACAAAGTAGAAATGGATGCATGGATATAAAAATAAAATATTCATGGACACAACTAAGTAACAAACAATGAGGTTATAATAGCAGCAAATTATCATCATTCTAGTTTATAAGATTTAGATTGCTTAAAGCATACAACACAATAAATAAATATGGGGAACAAAAAAATAATGAAACCCAAACAGCCAACAATATAAGTAAAAGATACATAAAATGCAAGGACATGATTTTTTGAGACCAAGTAGGCCTGTGTGATGATAAAAAATTAATGCAAACAACAATGCTCGTGGTTTTGTCAATTGAAAGATAAAATGTCCATAAAAAAAGATTTAACTTATAAAATAACACTGTATATTAATTCGAAGTTTAATATGAAACCGTAAACAGTTTTTAAAGGAGTAGGCAACAGCCAGCGGCAAATTGAATCTTCAAGATGAAAGTACAAAAGAAGTTAAATTTAACAGCTAATATAAAACTATTATTTCCATGATCAAATAGGTTTGGGATCTAATGATAATTACCCTAGTAATAAATAAATAAGTTGCCAAGGAATGACAGTGATACAACTTTTATGAGCTTTGCTACTGAGTCATAAGTTTTTTGAAGTACTTGACTTGATGTGATTGTCAAGATAAAATATTTATGGCTTTGAGACTGCTAATGTGGTTTCTATTGCATAATTACTCTATAGTGATAAATGATGAAAATGTAAGCAAACATTTGATAAAAAACCTTTTATGTTCCTAACAAATTTTTATGTCATACTTAAAATGGTCCACACAACTATTTAAGGACAATTACCACTAAAAACTACCCATATTTACTAAAAATAGTAAATTTCAGTAAAAAAATAAGTTCATTCCCGGATTTCCCGGTTCGTAGACACCCTGACAATACATTATTTACACATCATTCAAGCGTCGGCGGCTTCATGATCCTCATCTTCCTGTTCTTCAGGTGCTCTTTGACACCCTGCCCTAAAATTATAACACACAGATTAATATTATATTTCGTTACTAGGGACCCCTGAATGTTTACAGCTGTTACGTTAAGCAAATGGCATTATAGCAAAAGCTAGTCTAGAATGTTGACGTCGGCTGCTTGACTTAAAAAAATGAAAACTTAATTTCTAAACTGAAACCCTAAACTAAAATTGTGCCTTTGACATTCCCTAGTTCTCAAAATTATCTTTCTTTCGACACAAAAATGGTGAAAATCCATCAAGTGGTAGATTCAGAATCGTGAAATAAAAAAACCCTGTCAAGTATTAATGATTGTTGCAGTATTTGTCTGAGATAAAGAAAATCACCTGAGCTTTAGTATAACAATATACTATCGAAACTGAAGCATCCGGAATGAAGAGAGAAAGCTAGTAGCACATTGTTTTGTTAGCCTATGTTTTTAACCTCACTAAGTGAATTTTGTAATACAAATTATCACACTATACATACCCTTTCTAAGTCTTTGATTTTAATTGTGTCTGTGCCAGCCATGAAGCAACTGATTTCTCTATTTTGCTTTGTTCAATGTTGGCCCATCTCTTCTTCGTCATTTCTTCAAAAAACAAAATGCATTTAATAGAACATTGCAAAAAAAATTCTGCAATTTTTGTGGGGTTAACATTTCTCAAAAATTATATAATAAATGAATAGCCTAACATGTATGTTTGCGCTCAATATTTTTTTTTATAAAGTCTACAAATATTTTAAAATAGCCACTTTGTTCTAAATTTTATAAGGATTACAAAAATATAATAATATAAGGAAGTAAATTTGCAAATAAATAAGTTACGGGTGAAAAACAGATTTCGTACATTAAGCGTTAGTTAAGAATGCATAGCCTAACCATAGCTAGGAATCTGGCCGATAATTTACATCAATATCACTACCGGACTACCGGGTTACTTCTTCAGGATCATCAACCAGCCCTTCTAAATCACTTAAATCTTCTTATAATGCACCACGTAGGCTATAACTTATCACTACTTTTTATTTTTAACACTAAAACAATAGAAACGTTTAATAAAACACATCAGTCATCGGTACGAGGTTAACCAAGTTGTTTACAAATACGCAAGTCAGCTGTCTGCTAAAATATTTTCGGAACTAAAATGAAAAGCCTATAGAAACAGACATCAGGAGAAAGCTTAGAATCTGCTGAAAACGATGCCAATCTCGATCCAGTTCAATATGATTAAGGCAGTCCCAGAGCCTTCGCCATAAACAATGTTTGTGTGTCGCAAAAGCGACGCATAACACCACGGCGGGTGTGTTGTGCGTCGATTACGCGACGCTTAACACTCGGAGGGTTAAATTTTGAGTTAACCAAGTTTCAAGGTCTAGTAAGTTAACATATTTGTAAACTTAACTTAATAGAGTTTAAAAACCCCTGCAGCCCTTAACACAACAAGTTTAAAAATAGGCTAACTTAACTTAAAAATCAATCCCTAGCTGATGTAACTTAGCTAGGCCTAAGCCTAAATACCTAGTCATATTACTTTTAAGCAGTTACCGCATTAGGCGACAGGCCCTACAATGTCATTTTCTACTTGAGTTGGGGACGCCACCTAAGTGAGTAATTCAATTCAATTATGAGTTTATAAACTTAATGTTAGATGCCTTGTGTAAGTTAGGTCTGAGTTATTTTAGTTTAAGTTACTGTAAATCCAACTGTATCATTTAGCAACGACCATTTACTAAAAACCCAACAGTAACTTACAGTTTCAGTAACATAGCCTGTTATATTTATGAGAAACAAAAGGAAATTAATTAGAGTTTGCTCACATAGGCTAGGCCAATTCCAGAGATGGGCCATAATCATGTTACCTACCAAATACCTATCAAAGTTATTGGTTAACTTAGACCAGGAACTATTGGTCTATTTCTATAACTATTGGAACTATTTCATTTCAAGTTAGGCCTAAGTAAGTTATAGCTCACCTTGTTTGCTGCTTAAGAAGCTATGTAGGATAAAATCAGTAAACTTAATGCACCTAATAACTTTTCAAACAATCAAACATAAACAAAATGCCGTGATGCCGTCAGCCTGTGATCAAAATCAAATCAACAGACTGGAGACTGCTGTAGTCAGTGAACTGCGAAACTCTGGTAGAGTCTAGAGTAGATGATACTTGTAAGAATGTTAAAACTGATCCAGTATACTTATACAATTACAAATAATAAATAATTTATTTTCACGACTGTTAACCTGTTGTTATTAACCATTAAACTTATACAGGTTCCGCTTTAACTTGAGTTTGGCAGTCTGCCCCTCCTCCATGACTCTTTCACTTGATTTTACCACTATCGTACTGTACTCTAATCAAAATCGCGGGGAGCTGTCGTTGCATTGGCACATACACACAGCACGACACACTGACTATTATCATGATTTATCTATGCTATTATCCTACAAGTATAAGTGTCCCATAAGGAAAAATAGAAAAAATGCGCGAAAGATTTAAAATTTGGGCGAAAAAACACGAAAATCTTTTTACAAAACAGACCATTTCAAGATTATGGATGGCCATTGTAATTTTTGTAACTTATATTACTGAAAGGAAAGCCGCTTTCATAAATATAATATCCAGAACATTTTGGTTTTATAACATTAATTATTATTTTAATGATTGTTAGAAGTTGCATTTAAATTGGTTTAAAACAATTTTAAGATTGTTGTAAACTTATATCAATACAATTGTGATACGTGTTTTCGAAACATTATTAAAATTGTTTCAAAACAATTTTAAAACTGTTGCAAACTTATATCAAAACAATTTTGATATGTGTTTTCGAAATAGTATTAAAATTGTTTCCAAACAATTTTAAAACTGTTGTAAACTTATATCAAAACAATTTTGATATGTGTTTTCGAAATAGTATTAAAATTGTTTTAAAACAATTTTAAAATTGTTGCACACTCATATCAAAACAATTTTAATATAGTTACTAACCATCTATATTAAAACAATTTTGAAATTGTTTAAAACTTATATTAAAATTGTTTTATATCCAAACTTATTTTGAAATTGTTGCAAACTCTTTTAAAATTGTTGTACAACAATTTTTTTGGCTTTTCAACAATTTTTATGCTGACTGGGATACTGCTAGTGCTACTGCACTGCAAGACTGTTATAGTAAAGGAGTACGTTCAGAGTATATACCCGGGACAGTTTACGTAATGTTGGTGTTGCTCACGACAACAACATGTATTTCATTTACATCATCTTTAATTTAATACAAAAAATGAAACAAACTCCTTGTCATAATGCAACTAAAACGGGGTTTAAAGAGTCAGTAATATTCGAGTATATTACAGTACATTTTCCAACTTTAAAGTTCTTCTAGCCCAAAATAGCAGATAGTAGCCCAAGAAAATAGCTCTGATGAATTTAAATGTTATCGTATAGAATTATTTTACAACAATCATGGTGTCTCATTGTATATTCTTCTTCAATGTAAACCCTTTTATCGATATCCAGACTGATTAAAATGATGCAAATAGAGTTTCAGTAATTTTAATGTGAGTTTCTTATTGATTTTACAATCAGTGTGTTACTTTAAGTTAGGTTTATGAATCCTATGCCAAGGTTTGAACGTGTAAGGGAATTATAACAACATTCTTTGCATTTTTAATATTATATTTGTACATAAAACAGTATACAAACGTATCACATTTTCAGCAATTTCTGTGTAGGTTCTATGGTTAAAACAGAAGTTTGGTAGCTTAAGTTGATGCTAAGTAGCCTACTAACGATTGTTAGCGGACCAACTGAGTGTCTATGTTGCTATTGAAAGCTATATTGTCTTTTGTTGTATACTGTAGGTTTTTAAAATATCTATATATAATAAGATATGTTCTGACAATGAAAATAACTGAGTGATTTGGATGTGATTACTGTGGATATTTAATGTGTACTGAAAGTTCCACTTTAAAAATATTAAGTATCTATTAATACCATTAATACCAAAATGCTAAATCTATAATATTAAAACGAAACAGTGTTTTTTTTTATTTCACGATTCTGAATCAACCACTCGACGGATTTTCATGATTTTTGTGTTGAAAGAAAGATAATTTTGGGAACTAGGGAATGTCGAAGCCATAATTTTAGTTTAGGGTCCCAGTTTTTTTTTTTTTTTTTTTTTAAAGTTTTAATTTTTAAAAAGTCTAGCAGCCGACGCTAAGATTCTAAACTAGCTTTTGGCATAAAATAATTTGTTTAACATAACAGCTGTAAACATTCAGCTCTATATATAATAAGATATGTTCTGACAATGATAATAACTGAGAGATTTGGATGTGATTACTGTGGATATTTAATGTGTACTGAAAGTTCCACTTTAAAAATATTAAGTATTTATTAATACCATTAATACGAAAATGCTAAATCTATCTATAAAATTAAAACGAAACAGTGTTTTTTTATTTCACGTTTCTGAATCAACCACTCGACGGATTTTCATGATTTTTGTGTTGAAAGAAAGATAATTTTGAGAACTAGGGAATGTCGAAGCCATAATTTTAGTTTAGGGTCCCAGTTTTTTAAATTAAGTTTTAATTTTTAAAAAGTCTAGCAGCCGACGCTAAGATTCTAAACTAGCTTTTGGCATAAAATAATTTGTTTAACATAACAGCTGTAAACATTCAGCTTTTGTGTCACGAATTCAGCATTTGGATAAAAATGTAAAGACATACTTAGGGTTGACTTATTTAAAAGTCCTAACTTGATGGTTAACAAATCGTAAACTTACATGATCTATTAATCAAATTGCAATGTTTGAAAATATAAGTAAATTTAAAGACTTAAAAATCTTGATTGTAAAATAAAAATCCTAACTTGATGTTAGCAAATTTTATACTTACATGAGCTTCATAGACGTCTGGTGCTTCTTGGAGTGTGGATGTTACATCTTGTCCTACATTCTGTTCCATAGACATTCTTTCTGTGTCTGCTAGAACTTCCAATTCCAACAGTTCCGTGTTCAAATTCGGTGCTTGTTGGGGAGACAAATACTCTCCCCCAACTGACGTAAAATTTCCCACTATATTTTCTTTGCGACACATTATTTCTGTGTCTCTCTGAAGTTCAAGGTCAAAAAATTGTGTTTTCCAATTTAGGGGTCCAAGGAGTCGCATACTCTCTCCCAAAAGTTATGAAAAATCTTGTGTCTTAATGGTCTTTTCGTTACACGTTTTAGCGGTGTCCCCCAAGGGTTCCAGGTCAAATAACTCTGTGTCCAGATTGGTGCATTTGGGAGTGACACGTTCTTTCTCCCAAAAACTGCTGTAAAAGGAAAAAAAACATATCTTGATGGATAACCTGAAATTGAGACGTATTTAAAATCCTCATTGAAACGAAGTGAAATTTAATTCAGTGAAAATGTTTATAACAATATTAGCACATACTTTATCCAAAACCCACTAACTCGTGAAATTAGGAAAAATAGAAGTTGTAGTTTTCTCTAATGTGATAACGTAATAGTCGAGTTAGTCTTTTGATTATAATACACCAAAGTAGATTGTTTTAAAACAGGTTTTTACATGTACACAAAGATTATCTGAGGATTCTAGGGGTTTCTGGTAAATTACAACAATGTTGTTTTTATTTTCCTTTAATATCTATTGCAAGAATTGTAATAGTGGTTTTCGCAACAAACAATTGTAAAATAAAGTATTTACGACACAGGTATACTTCAGGTTCAATCATCTCAATCACTTCATCAGCAACAAATAGTTGTTGAATATCAAAGTTTTCATCATCTGTGGAATCTTTAAAGGAAAAGTTATCATTATTACCGTCACTTTATGAACTGCCATATACATTTCTTAATTTGTATCGCTGCTTTGTAGACCAATCGCTATATTCACTTATTTAGCCATGTCTTTATTTTTTAGTGGATGAATTTCCGGCAAAGGGAATAACTTTAAGAAACATGTAATCAATTTATTACAACTGTTAATGACGAACTAAGCTAACACTTGTGTCATTTTTATGGTATATCCTCTGGATCACTCGTTTTTACAATACAAGATTTAAATTACCTGTATCCGTCAAGTGATCCTGGTTTGTAGTTAGTTGACTACATCAGTTTCGTGTTGTTATGAACACATCTTCAGGTCAAACGTTGCATTGATTTATTCGATGGAATGGTCGTCATAAGGTTTAAAGTTCACAAAAAAAAAAAAAACACATACACGTACGCGAAACATGAAACATTAATTGGCCAAAACACAAATACGAAAAACGCGTAATAGACATCGGACACGTACGGCGCCGGTAGAAGGTAGGCCATGACTGCCCTTCTCTTGCAGTCATGCGTTTTTTGTATTTGTGTTTTGGCCAATTAATGTTTAATGTTTCGTGTACGTGTATGTGTTATTTTTGTGAACCTTATGACAGAACCTCAGGACCTGAAAATGTGTTTATAACAACACGAAACAGCTGTAGTTAACTAACTACAAACCAGGATCACTTGACGGATACAGACAATTTAAACCTTTTATTGTAACTCTAGTGTTCAACCAAATGCAGACAAAATAAAATACATAACATAAATGGTACACTTACCACGATGCAAATAAACAAGCGAAAGTAAATCCTCTGTTACGGATTTTTTTTATTCAAAGAGTCAAAAAATAGCTGCAGTGAGGATGTCACGAACTGTCAGTCAAGAGTATTTATGGAACAACAATCACTCTTGTATGGCACGCGGATGGTATCATGTTCTCACCGTATACTGCTAGTGCTACTGCAAGACTGTTATAGTAAAGGAGTACGTTCAGAGTATATATCCGGGACAGTTTACGTAATGTTGGTGTTGCTCACGACAACAACATGTATTTCATTTACATCATCTATATAAATAAAATTAGAGTTTTGTCTGTACTTTGCTCAGAATTATATACTTTTAGGTTATTTTTACGTTTTATACATTAAAGAAGCAGAAACGAGTCTTATCTCTATTTCTGTCTGTCTGTCTGTCTTTCCCTTTGTCTGTAACACTCAAGATGGCATTTTACGCAATCTTCTTCGTGAAAACCAGAGTACCTATCAAGATCCAAGTCATTTTAATGTATTCACTGGATTGGCGAGAGTGTCTTTAGTGATTTAAATATAGCCTCACTACTTTGTAAATAAAATTACGGACGTTCAAAAATGCAGTTTTGTGCGATTTTTGTCAAATTTTCGTTCAATTTTAATCACATAATCGTCTATGAAATAACGAACAGCTGTTCGGATCAAGATTATTTTTTCTAGCTGTCAATGATATGTTTACAAATGTTGTTTACAAATACCGCAACCATTTCGAATCACGTTTTGAAAGCAAATCCCAACCAAGTGAGATTAAAAACGTTTTTCTTACATAACGGATTTAATTAATCGCAAGTGCAATAATATAGTCTAATAGTGTAACCGTAAATGAAATTAAATAACTAGACATCGTCCAAATCGGAACCAGAAATTCTTTGAGTATAAAATGTTTCTTGAGTTTTGACAACCAGAAAGAAGACCTTGAATCAGTGTTGTATAGGGCTGGGACACTGAAATGATCGTCGCCAATAGCTTACAAAAAAGGTTTCCACTCATTGACGGCGCTTTAATGGCGGTTGTGTAAAGTGTAAAGTAAAAAATCACAACTGCAGTGGGTGATTGTAAGAGAGGTTTAACAGAGGAAGTGCTAAACTCGCTTTTCCAATGTATCACTTTCTGTTTCTACTCACCGTGTGATGCAATCGCTGGACCATACAGCCAATAGGCCCATAGCTCATATCTTGGGTACGTAAGCCTACATATTTATTCATAACAACCTTTTTGACTAATCATTGTTTAGAGAATGCGTAATCTATTAAATAACAAAAAGTTGTTTGGGTAAGGTTGTTTTTTTTTTCAAACTGACACCGATAAGTTTAGGTACGCTATAACTTTTTACGAGAAAATCCAAAAGCAAGAGATCAATAACCTCGGGACTAGATATTAACGTATTTAATTGGTCGGATTTAAACTATAGTTCTTAGGTAGGTTCTTACGTAGGTACTGGTTCTTTTCCTTCCGTTGGTAGCTGCTAGAATCATTTTTACGTAGGTACCAACACATCACTGTAGTTTACAAATTAGTTATCGTTGGTGTTGCACCTTATTTATTAGAGCCGTCCGTATTCAATTTAAGTGATGTCTTAACTCTGTATAAGTTTTGCTTTTTCTGTCTGGATTCCAAATCTTAGCTTACCCGGTATGCTAAGAAAATGATAACCTATTTGAGTAAAACATTTGTTGGGCAAACCATCATGAATTGTTTACGCCTTTATATTGTTTATGTATCAATAGTTCGTGGCCTTTTTTGGATTGTTGTGTATATGTCTGTTGGTAACGCATTAATGTCCTTATCTCTTAGTGTTTCACGGAATGGACAAGAGCACCTTTGATACTGAAAATGTCAACCGGAATAAAGTGTTAAATGGTGAGGTTGAGGTAGTACTTTAAATACGTTTAAGTTAACCGATGTGGAAAGTAACTTTCAATTATAGGCCTACTTTAGGGCTACGCTTCATGGATCTATAAAACATTTTTTAGTTTAATCATTGGACATATGGACCATAACGATCCGGGTGACATTTAATTGCGAAGCATTTATTTTGGCTTGAACTGTCAGATACTGTATTTGCGAAGGTTTATATATAATAGTTTTGCCAGCATATCTGCAAATATGCAAACTAACTGCTGTTCTTAATCTTAATATAAGAAGGTTTCAACTGACTACAATAAGATCCCCGTGCGTAGAACGGGCACACAGCTAGTCTTTAAATAAATACAAAAAATGAAACAAACTCCTTGTCATAATGCAACTAAAACGGGGTTTAAAGAGTCAGTAATATTCGATTATATTACAGTACATTTTCCAACTTTAAAGTTCTTCTAGCCCAAAATAGCAGATAGTAGCCCAAGAAAATAGCTCTGATGAATTTAAATGTTATCGTATAGAATTATTTTGCAACAATCATGGTGTCTCATTGTATATTCTTCTTCAATGTATACCCTTTTATCGATATCCAGACTGATTAAAATTATGCAAATAGAGTTTCAGTAATTTTAATGTGAGTTTCTTATTGATTTTACAATCAGTGTGTTACTTTAAGTTAGGTTTATGAAACCTATACCAAGGTTTGAACGTGTAAGGGAATTATAACAACATTCTTTGCATTTTTAATATTATATTTGTACATAAAACAGTATACAAACGTATCACATTTTCAGCAATTTCTGTGTAGGTTCTATGGTTAAAACAGAAGTTTGGTAGCTTAAGTTGATGCTAAGTAGCCTACTAACGATTGTTAGCGGACCAACTGAGTGTCTATGTTGCTATTGAAAGCTATATTGTCTTTTGTTGTATACTGTAGGTTTTTAAAATATCTATATATAATAAGATATGTTCTGACAATGAAAATAACTGAGTGATTTGGATGTGATTACTGTGGATATTTAATGTGTACTGAAAGTTCCACTTTAAAAATATTAAGTATCTATTAATACCATTAATACCAAAATGCTAAATCTATAATATTAAAACGAAACAGTGTTTTTTTTTATTTCACGATTCTGAATCAACCACTCGACGGATTTTCATGATTTTTGTGTTGAAAGAAAGATAATTTTGGGAAGTAGGGAATGTCGAAGCCATAATTTTAGTTTAGGGTCCCAGTTTTTTTTTTTTTATAAAGTTTTAATTTTTATAAAGTCTAGCAGCTGACGCTAAGATTCTAAACTAGCTTTTGGCATAAAATAATTTGTTTAACATAACAGCTGTAAACATTCAGCTTTTGTGTCACGAATTCAGCATCTATAATATTAAAACAAAACAGTGTTTTTTTTATTTCACGATTCTGAATCAACCACTCGACGGATTTTCATGATTTTTTGTTGAAAGAAAAATAATTTTGAGAACTAGGGAATGTCAAAGCCATAATTTTAGTTTAGCGTCCCAGTTTTTAAGAAATTAAGTTTTAATTTTTAAAAAGTCTAGCAGCTGACGCTAAGATTCTAAACTAGCTTTTGGCATACAATAATTTGCTTAACATAACAGCTGTAAACATTCAGCTTTTGTGTCACAAATTCAGCATTTGGATAAAAATGTAAAGACATACTTAGGGTTGACTTATTTATACTATGTGTAATGCTAATCATTGATACGTTCAATTCTTCTGTAAGAGGATGACAGATTAATTAAATATACATAGTAATATACTAGGATGTTCAAATTACTTTTTAAAGAAATCTTTGTAATCTTCGATTTGTTTTAGAGCAATATAATTTGTTTTAACTAACAGCTGGTTGAATAGAAACTATGGAACTATGAGGTTATTTTATTTTTGTCATTGATTATAGGAAATAAGTAAGATTAGTAGAGATAATTACAACACAGTTTTAACCACAGTAAAAATCGAGGCTCTGTACACTAGTCTTAATAAAAAAAAGGATAAATGCAAATTATTTTACTGCTCCACTTTTCAAGGAAAGATTAGAAAAATAACAAAGTTTACATGTTTTAATTCTTCATTGTAGCTTTTTGTTTACCATTAATGTTTGTCTGCTTTAACTTTGTTTGGATTAGGCCCGGAAATATTGATGTCATAAAAAGAAGATCAAGAATAATCAGGAATCACGATTTTAAATTACCACTACAACCTCAGCCGGGTTTTATACAAGGATAAACAGATGGATGACATAGATTGAACACAACGTCAACATTGACCTAGGATACTGCAATTAGACAAACCATCCTTTTATGAAATCGTGTTCAGTTGTGGTTATGTTTGGGGGCGCCTATATCAGCCTATTTATTTCAACTATGAATATATTGTAGTTTAAATTAACTAATATGGGAAATTACGATGTACATTTATTCAATGAGGGTGGGTAATTATCAAGGATAGAACTTATAACGGTATGGATAATAAACGTTGACAATTACGTCATTAGCTTTACTAGCGTAGCGTGTTTACTTTTTATATTCCTGCTACATGTGACCAGTTCTTTTTTTCAAATTAATGTTATTTGAACCAAACAGCTGTTTCAAAACAAACTGTTATTGTTTTTACTTTTCTTTGTTTACGCTTATTTGTGAAATTGATATAAAGGATAGGTGTGACGATTAGTTTTAATGTTAGGACACCAAAGTTAAATTATGTGTACTGTGAATTTATTGGATACTATCGTTTTATTTTAGGTCGTTTCTATTCAGACCTACTGGAAATTGTGTATAGTAGTTGTATTGTGGTGATAATAACTATGGAAGAGGGAGGTATGCTATGAAAGGTGGTATCGTTGACTAGGTCTATACACATCTAAATTGACTATTACTCTCTCTACTGTATGCTACTTATAATCAGTGCGCGTCTGTGCGTATCGGCTGCAAATCTCACTTCAACGCTTTTCACATCGTAAAGATTGTAGAATTGCTGTTTTATTGTAAAATTATCGGATTTAAAATGCAAACCGTATAGGCATATGATGGAATAAAAACTTATTTGGTCACACATTTGTTTACAAGATGATTTTTCACATTAAAACTGCAAGAAACTTTGTCTTTAAATGTGTAAACTAGCTGATCTGAATTGTACACGGTTTAACTGACTACTGAATTCCCGTACGTAGGACGGGCTAACATCTCGTTTGGATAAAAATGTAAAGACATACTTAGGGTTGACTTATTTAAAAGTCCTAACTTGATGGTTAACAAATCGTATACTTACATGATATATTTATCAAATTGCATTGTTTGAAAATATAAGTAAATTTAAAGACTTAAAAATCTTGATTGTAAAATAAAAATCCTAACTTGATGTTAGCAAATCTATACTTACATGAGCTTCATAGACGTCTGGTGCTTCTTGGAGTGTGGATGTTACATCTTGTCCTACATTCTGTTCCAGAGACATTCTTTCTGTGTCTGCTAGAACTTCCAATTCCAACAGTTCCGTGTTCAAATTCGGTGCTTGTTGGGGAGACAAATACTCTCCCCCAACTGACGTAAAATTTCCCACTATATTTTCTTTGCGACACATTATTTCTGTGTCTCTCTGAAGTTCAAGGTCAAAAAATTGTGTTTTCCAATTTAGGGGTCCAAGGAGTCGCATACTCTCTCCCAAAAGTTATGAAAAATCTTGTGTCTTAATGGTCTTTTCGTTACACGTTTTAGCGGTGTCCGCCAAGGGTTCCAGGTCAAATAACTCTGTGTCCAGATTGGTGCATTTGGGAGTGACACGTTCTTTCTCCCAAAAACTGCTGTAAAAGAAAAAACATATCTTTTTGGATAACCTAAAATTGAGACATATTTAAAATCCTCATTGAAACGAAGTGAAATTTAATTCAGTGACAAATAGTTGTTGAATATCAAAGTTTTCATCATCTGTGGAATCTTTAAAGGAAAAGTTATCATTATTACCGTCACTTTATGAACTGCCATATACATTTCTTAATTTGTATCGCTGCTTTGTAGACCAATCGCTATATTCACTTATTTAGCCATGTCTTTATTTTTTAGTGGATGAATTTCCGGCAAAGGGAATAACTTTAAGAAACATGTAATCAATTTATTACAACTGTTAATGACGAACTAAGCTAACTCTTGTGTCATTTTTATGGTATATCCTCTGGATCACTCGTTTTTACAATAAAAGATTTAAATTACCTGTATCCGTCAAGTGATCCTGGTTTGTAGTTAGTTGACTACATTGGTTTCGTGTTGTTATGAACACATCTTCAGGTCAAACGTTGCATTGATTTATTCGATGGAATGGTCGTCATAAGGTTTAAAGTTCACAAAAAAAAAAACACATACTACATGAAACATTAATTGGCCAAAACACAAATACGAAAAACGCGTAATAGACATCGGACACGTACGGCGCTGGTAGAAGGTAGGCAATGACTGCCCTTCTCTTGCAGTCATGCGTTTTTTACTTTCTCCCTCTATACCATAGTATATGGAGAAAGTATTGTTTTCGTCAAAATTTTCGAGTTTGAGTTTTGAGTGGATATATTCGTTTTGGGTCCCCCTGGACCCAAAAAAGTGGTTTTCGAAGTGATGTCTGTGTGTGTGTGTGTATGTGTGTGTCTGGATGTGTACAGAGCTAGAGACCACACCTGTGGTCCGATTTCGATGAAATTTGGTATGTAGGTTCTAATCCATGGTAGGCTATCTCCAGGCGTTTTTTTCATTTTTTTGAAATTTTCATTTTTAATGGTGATTTTCCCATAAAAACCCATAAAAAACCGGAAAGATTTGATTTTCTCAAAAATGGCCCCAACGATTTTGATAAAAATTTAGTATGTTGTAGCCCTTTAAATTCTGAATAAAATGGTACAAATCCCATATCTGTAAAAATTACGTTTCAAAAGTTATGGTCAAATATGTTATTTTCCCATAAAACCCCAATAAAATAACAAAAAATAGGATTTCAGAAAAAATCCGGTTTTAATTTAACATAGTATGTTAAAGTTTATAGGGTTTTGATAGTTTTTTTTTATTTTTTAGGAATTTTTATTTTTAATGGGGATTTCCCCATAAAACCCCATAAAATAACGGAAAAATATGATTTTCCCAAAAATGGCCCGAACATTTTGATAAAAATCTAATATGTTATTGTCCTTTATATTCTGAACAAAATGGTACAAATCCCATTTCTGTAAAAATTACGTTTAAAAAGTTATGGTCAAATATGTTATTTTCCCATAAAACCCCCATAAAATAACAAAAAATAGGATTTCAGAAAAAATCTGGTTTTAATTTAACATAGTATGTTAAAGTCCATAGAGTTTTGATAGTTTTTTTTATTTTTTTGAAATTTTTATTTTTAATGGGGATTTTCCCATAAAACCCCATAAAATAACGGAAAAATATGATTTTCCCGAAAATGGCCCGAACATTTTGATAAAAATCTAATATGTTATAGTTCTTTATATTCTGAACAAAATGGTACAAATCCCATTTCTGTAAAAATTACGGTTCAAAAGTTATTGTAAATTATGTCATTTTCCCTTAAAAACCCCATAAAATAACAGAAAAATCGGATTTCCCAAAAATGGCCCAAAACGATTTTGATAAAAATTTAGCATGTTACAGTCCTTTAAATTCTGAACAAAATTGTACAAATCCCATTTGCGTATATTTACTCTCACCACTTACACACGATAAAGGTTGTTGACAAACGTATGGGAGAAAGTATGTGTCAGAATGCTGATACCGTTTATTGTATTTGTGTTTTGGCCAATTAATGTTTAATGTTTCGTGTACGTGTATGTGTTATTTTTGTGAACCTTATGACAGAACCTCAGGACCTGAAAATGTGTTTATAACAACACGAAACAACTGTAGTCAACTAACTACAAACCAGGATAACTTGACGGATACAGGCAATTTAAACCTTTTATTGTAACTCTAGTGTTCAACCAAATGCAGACAAAATAAAATACATAACATAAATAGTACACTTACCACGATGAAAATAAATAAGCTAAAGTAAATCTTCTGTTACGGATTTTTTTTTATTCAAAGAGTCAAACAATAGCTGCAGTGAGGCTGTCACGAACTGTCAGTCAAGAGTATTTATGGAACAACAATCACTCTTGTATGGCACGCGGATGGTATCGTGTTCCCACCGTATACTGCTAGTGCTACTGCAAGACTGTTATAGTAAAGGACCACGTTCAGAGTATATATCCGGGACAGTTTACGTAATGTTGGTGTTTCTCACGACAACAACATGTATTTCATTTACATCATCTTTAATTGAATACAAAAAATGAAACAAGCTCCTTGTCATAATGCAACTAAAACGGTTTTTAAAGAGTCAGTAATATTCGAGTATATTACAGTACATTTTCCAACTTTAAAATTCTTCTGATGATTAGCCAGCCCAAAATAGCAGATAGTAGCCCAAGAAAATAGCTCTGATGAATTTAAATGTTATCGTATAGAATTATTTTGCAACAATCATGGTATCTCATTGTATATTCTTCTTCAATGTATACCCTTTTATCGATATCCAGACTGATTAAAATTATGCAAATAGAGTTTCAGTAATTTTAATGTGAGTTTCTTATTGATTTTACAATCAGTGTGTTACTTTAAGTTAGGTTTATGAAACCTATACCAAGGTTTGAACGTGTAAGGGAATTATAACAACATTCTTTGCATTTTTAATACTATATTTGTACATAAAACAGTATACAAACGTATCACATTATCAGCAATTTCTGTGTAGGTTCTATGGTTAAAACAGAAGTTTGGTAGCTTAAGTTGATGCTAAGTAGCCTACTAACGATTGTTAGCGGACCAACTGAGTGTCTATGTTGCTATTGAAAGCTATATTGTCTTTTGTTGTATACTGTAGGTTTTTAAAATATCTATTTATAATAAGATATGTCCTGACAATGAAAGAATTGATAAATAAGTTATGTTTCTCCTGTGTCGTATGAAATATTAAAAACCCATAAGCTTGTAAAAAAGTAATTTGAACTTAAGTTACAAAATTTATTTAGGTGTAATAGTTATATAATCAACCTATTTGTTAACAGTTTACAAGGCTACGCATCGCTAGTAAAATACATAGTAAAATCAGCACCTAAGACTATCAATAAAAACTTTATAAAAGTTCTAACTAAATATACAACAGTGGGGTTCTGTCTACATTGCTTTGCTTTGAAACGTACAATGTCCACGAATTAGACTAACAATACTTACATTTAACAACGATTTATTCTTCTCTTACATCAAAATAAACAATCTTACATTTAATAGCTCCAAAGTATAAAAAATACAGTTCCCTATTCATTACCAAAGTAAATATAGCTATAAATGTACAATAACTATATATAGTTCCTACATGATTATATTTATATAGTATCACAGCAGGGCAGCTTGTCTCTAAGTGCTAGGTTGGATTGCAAGTATGAAACAAATAATAGCAATATTGTAGTAACGGATCTTTAAATAGTAAATATAAATGTTTCGGCACAAGTAATGAATCTATAAAATAGTGTCTTTATTATATTGCTTTGTTCTTTATTTTCAACCGTCTGCAAAGCCCAGTGGTTCGGCTGGTAACTTTCAACTCCGTAGTTTGATGATTCGATCTAGGGAAGGATTTTCTCAACCCAGTTGCCATTTATCGTTAGGTTTTAGCTGTTGATATTATTTTATAACAACCAAATGACGTTAGATAGTAACAAGGTTGGGATCGGTTATAAAAATAACAAATGTGCTTTGACATAGTAAAATACAAAGAGTTACTTAGATTTGAAATCAATTAGATTCAAATTATTCAATTAGAAATCAATAGATTCGAAATCAACATAACTTAAGTAGGTTCCACCCGCTGACTGTTTACCACTTCCTTCAAAAATAACATCCTGGCATTATTAAAGTGTGAAATAAACTGTAAAATATTTACAAAGATCTAAACTATGACCTGGCTCAACTGAGACTTCGTAATATTTTCTTTAAGTACAAAATACAAAATAGTTTTGAAAATATGTAAATTAGTCTTTTTCGAATGCGTTTTTAACTACTAAATAATAGTTAAAACTTATTTTCCTCCACCCGTTGCAAGCTCTGATATGTTAAGAGCACAAGAAGCACACAATCATTGGAAACAAATTAGTTTTAGAGTGTTGAGAGCTTGTACCGTATCGGCATGTTTAGAAGAATTAGCATGTTTAGCCGCCATCTTGAATTGACCAGGTAGAACCCTCTTAATACGTATTTTTGAAAGACCCGTCGACAAAATATCTATAAAAAAAGAATTAAAAAAACTGAAACAGTATTCCATTTTTTTAGAGAAATGTTAGGTTAATATAAACTATTAAAAGTGTGTAGGCCTGTAAGTAAACAAATACTTTGGTCTGAGCTAAAGGAAGCCACACGCTTTAAAGTAAGTGTTTAAGTAACTTAATATACTGTTTAAAACTTAACTTACTATGTAGCTTAAGGTAAAGATAAAAATATTATATTATTGCATTTTATTGACAGTCATAGAGTAAAACCACAAGTGACAAATTACCTGTTTATCAGTACTAATAATCTTGCTGAAAAGGAGTTTAGTGTAATAATGAATCACTCTTCACGTTAATTTGAGAACAATACAAATCCCAACAGTGCTAACTATTGTTTCGAAATAGAATAATGGAAGCTTTTCATATACTGTCCATAATCCTTTTACACTGGGATAATTGAACGACAAAAAGATTTACAACTGGATTATCTTGACAGCGAGCTTAATGATTTGATCATTTGTTACAAGATGTCTGTAGTATTTATTGACCAGAAACAGATATAAATTACATAAAGGATGGTGTGCAATTAATAACTAAAATTAATAAGTTATAGGGCACCATACACAAGTTACATTACATTTAAGTCATATAAAAGCAAAACCGCTCTGTATGACGTGTTTGGAAGTGTACACTCAACAATGGAGCAAAGCCTCAACAATTATTTACATAGGTACTTGTAACGCGTATTTACACTATTTGCTGCTCTTTAAGAATATTACAATACTGTAAAACAATAATTAGCTACAACAGTTTTACGGTAGAAACTAGGCACTCTAGTTTCCGCCAATCAAAACTTAGCAATAGGCTAAAGCTTGATTGCACAACCTCACTCAAACACGCTTTGAAAATCGAATATGGATGGATACGTATGATTTAGATAGTTAATTTCAATGTTTAAAGATCGCATGATTATACGAAAACTGTAATTGTATACTGTAATAGTTGCTTTGATAGATATGTTAAATAAAATAGGGACAAAAAAGGCTTATTTGTTGATTACATTATTAAAAATTAGTTTAGCTGTACAATTTGTTGCAACTGAACAGTTAAATTCTTCTTACAAAAACAAACGGCTTTGAAGAAATTAATAAGAATAAATTCGTTCCAATTCAAAACTGCGTGTCGGCAATGGCAAAACTAGACCGCCCAATCTCTAACGTTGGACCATCATTATACATAATTGAGCGGGGAGTTAGTCTTTGGACAGCATGTAAAGCAACACGGAAACACACACTCAATAGTGTCTTTGAACGCCTCTCTGAAGTCACGGTTGAAGTAAGCGTAGATGAGCGGGTTTAGGGCGGAGTTGAAGTAGCCAATCCAGAACAGCACTGTTACTACAATATCTGGACAGTAGCAAGCGTCCCCACACAATGTCGTGATCACATACCTAGGTAACAAACAGGAGAAACTGTTATTAGGAACAGAACAGTAACTACAATATCTGGACAGCCCACACAATGTTGTGATCACATACCTAGGTAACAAACAGAAGAAACTGTTATTATGAACAGAACAGTAACTACAATATCTGGACAGTAACAAGCGTCTCCACACAATGTTGTGATCACTTACCTAGGTAACAAACATGGGAACCTGTTATTAGCAGATTAAGAAGAGCACCGTATCTACAATATCTGGACAGTAGCAAGCGTCCCCACACAATGTTGTGATCACATACCTAGGTAAGAAACATGAGAACCTGTTATTAGCAGATTAAGAAGAGCATACCGTATCTACAATATCTGGACAGTAGCAAGCGTCCCCACACAATGTTGTGATCACATACCTAGGTAACAAACATGGGCACCTGTTATAAGCAGATTAGGAAGAGCACAGCATCTACAATATCTGGACAGTAGTAAGCGTCCCCACACAATGTTGTGATCACATACCTAGGTAACAAACATGGGAACCCGTTATTAGCAGATTAGGAAGAGCACAGCATCTACAATATCTGGACAGTAGCAAGCATCCCCACACAATGTTGTGATCACATACCTGGGTAACAAACAAAAGAACATGTTTTGGCAGATTAGGAAGAACACAGTAACCAAAATGTCTGGACAGTTGCATGGGTCCCCTCACAATTTCGTGAACACATACTTAGTTCACACACAGAAAAAAATAGTACACATTGGGTAATAACGGCCCAGTTAGGGTCGTTTGTTTAATTATGTATGGTACATAGAAAACTGAATTTTAGGCTTTAACTCATATTTTAAGCCTAATAGGGGGCTTTTTTAAATTCAAGTTGGTAACACTGGTGTCTATGGTTGTTACCATAGAGTTTAATTGTGTTCACTTTGGTTGTGTGGGGGTGTTTATGTGTACTGTTTGTTTGCTGATTTGCTTGGGTATGGCGTTTTTACACGTTGATGTCCAAGAAGTTCTGTTAGCTGTGTAAGTTTGACTTCAAAGCAGACTGCAGTGGGTTTGGTCCGCTTTTCCTTAAAAGCGTTTGATATATCTTAGATATGGCAATCAAATATCTTAAATGGGACAAATGTACCCATTTTAAATATATTCATAAACATGTGTTTTTGTTTAACAATTTAAAGGTCTTGTGCATTATTTTTTAAATCACTCGAAGGAGGTTCTTAGATGTATATTTTAGGTTTTGGCTTTAATTCATTATCGTGAAACTGAAAAACTAAACATATGCCTACTGTATTAGATGTAGTCCTTTGTTGGGGAACCTGGCAAATGGTCGTCAACGGAAATCTACCTAGCAAGCAAACAAACAGCAGACTTTCTAGGGTCAGAATAATATTTGACGATGTCCCGACATTGGTGTACATTTTTATTCTTAACAATACACTTTGTCCCGCAACTTACCACAGAAAAAATGGTAGCCAGCACAGCATGAAGGCGCCCATGATGATGCCTAGAGTGCGAGCGGCTTTGTGCTCCGTTCTCCAGCTGCTGGACGACTGTTTCACCACTGTCCCTGTGTAAATACACATGACCATAAACACTAGCCTTAACACTGTAATTCAACTAGGCATGTATTTATGCTTAATACTGTACTCAAATACTAGGACAGACTATTTAAGGAAAGAAGTAAATTTATAAATGTATTTCAGCTTGAGTAGAGTAAAGTTTAAATGGCGTTTGTAATGTACTGTGTTAAATTTTCTTAAAGTAGCTTCAATTACATAATCATTACTCATCACCACACAAAGTTAACAGATTCTCCATTCTTCACCTTGGCAAGTTAAACGAACCATTTCGTAGTATCTGTTTAATCAAATTTTAAAATATTAAATGTATAAAACCATTTAGTCTGTATTAATGCCCAGCACGGTGTTCATTTTTTAAATATCTTATATAATTATTAATATCTTCATTTTTTTATATTTATTTAAGTTATGTAAAAACGCGCCTAGGTGGCATCTCCATAATCTCAAAATATTAATAATCTTCGTAATAATTGGTTAAAAATCTTGTTTTTTATTTTGATTGGGAACATAGTGCATAAACAAATGTGAAAAAGCAAACCAAAATATTGACTTAGATTAACACTTTTGTGTAAATATTGTATTTTTTATTAATACTATTTGAATTATTAATGACATTTAGAAAAGTATGAATATGAAGTTACTAAACTAATGTTTTTATTGATATATGACTTTAACGTAACTACAAAGCATATATAACTATAAAATATATATAAAACAGTCGTAGGCAATACAGAAACACCCTAATTATCACGAACTTGAAAAATACACTGCTCTTTTTTAAATATAGTAATAATAATTCTGTTATACAGTACAATGTTGAAATTCATATGCTACGAATTCCACAATCCAAGGTGTATTCAAGCACATGAATATGTAATGGGTGACCAAGCCGACTGTGCATGTGGGAGACCACCCACTCACTATTCACCACATTCACCACTTACTCATACCTACCTCTAGCTACATACGTCACCATCCACAGTCCACATTCACCACTAAATCAAACCCCTACTTCCACTCACCATTTGCCACATTCACCACTTACTCATACCTACCTCTACCTACATACGTCACCCTCCACAGTCCACATTCACCACTAAATCAAACCCCTACTTCCACTCACCATTTGCCACATTCACCACTTACTCATACCTACCTCTACCTTCATACGCCACCATCCACAGTCCACATTCACCACTAAATCAAACCCCTACTTCCACTCACCATTTGCCACATTCACCACTTACTCATACCTACCTCTACCTTCATACGCCACCATCCACAGTCCACATTCACCACTAAATCAAACCCCTACTTCCACTCACCATTTGCCACATTCACCACTTACTCATACCTACCTCTACCTTCATACGCCACCATCCACAGTCCACATTCACCACTAAATCAAACCCCTACTACCACTCACCATTTGCCACATTCACCACTTACTCATACCTACCTCTACCTACATACGTCACCCTCCACAGTCCACATTCACCACTAAATCAAACCCCTACTTCCACTCACCATTTGCCACATTCACCACTTACTCAAACCTACCTCTACCTACATACGTCACTCTCCACAGTCCACATTCACCACTAAATCAAACCCCTACTTCCACTCACCATTTGCCACATTCACCACTTACTCATACCTACCTCTACCTTCATACGCCACCATCCACAGTCCACATTCACCACTAAATCAAACCCCTACTTCCACTCACCATTTGCCACATTCACCACTTACTCATACCTACCTCTACCTTCATACGCCACCATCCACAGTCCACATTCACCACTAAATCAAACCCCTACTTCCACTCACCATTTGCCACATTCACCACTTACTCATACCTACCTCTACCTACATACGTCACCCTCCACAGTCCACATTCACCACTAAATCAAACCCCTACTTCCACTCACCATTTGCCACATTCACCACTTCCTCATACCTACCTGTACCTTCATACGCCACCATCCACAGTCCACATTCACCACTAAATCAAACCCCTACTTCCACTCACCATTTGCCACATTTACCACTTACTCATTCATACCTACCTCTAGCTACATACGTCACCATCCACAGTCCACATTCACCACTAAATCAAACCTCTACTACACACTTTATTCCACCCTTACCTAAAGCTATTTTACACATATAATCCCTTCTCATCACTTTTCCAAAACTATGACTTATCAATCTAAAAATCATCACTAACTAGGCTCATTTTGAAATAATATTTTTCTAAGTTCACCAATTATTAGATTTTTTCTCCATCTACAAAAATCTTTTCCCATATTTACAAACTCAGTATGAGAGACAACCCCCCCCCCCATTTTCTCACCCACCATATGGTACTACCACTACATTTCTCCACGGCTTACTGTAAATGAAACTGACATGTTAACACTACCTACCTAATTTGAATTATTTATGCTGCAAAAACAGTGTTTGTTAGAAAAGTACGATTATGGCTTTTTAAGCAGTTTCAACACCGTTGGAATACATTTAGTTACTTATAACTCATTTCTAGAGTATGCTTCTTCTATAAAATGTAGGTGATTTTATGGAAAGCAATTACACCCTCTCCACCTTACCCTACCATTGAAATAACAGTTGGACAGTTGTTTTTAAGCTTAAACCACAAATCAGCTGTAGTGGTGGTGAACCCAAAGACTTTCCCCTTAAATCGCCTAAATTTTGTGAACGGACTATCAAAACATCAGTAAACTATATACAAAATGTATCCTGAAAATTGCAATTGCAAAATAGGGATTTATAAACATCGAAATATTGCCTGAAAAATACAGAACCACGTAGAGTTATAAATCAGATGATCGTGCAGTTGCATCTATCGGCTTCGGATGCGGGATACGGCGGGAAATTGAAAGTAATAATTGCCGTTTAATCGTTTTTAACGGTTGAACAAATCCGATTTTCCAAAAAACATCATCATTTTCAGATTTATCCAGTTATTGCTTGATAAACATCAATTACATATTTTTTGCTGCAATTTTAAGTTGAATTTCAAAGAAAACAAGGTGTATTTAACACGGATTTTAATTTTAATTCACCTAAGTCACTCATTGAGACGCAATGTAAATGTAAGGGAACTTCAACTGAAAAGGTTTTCGTATCATAATAAATAGGTGAATAAAAGACGTAAACCAAATGTAATATCCCATATAGCTCTGCATACAATATACTGTATAAGTTATAAAAATACTTTAGTTCATAAGTTTAGGCAGCAAATAGTAATAGGTGAATGTGCAGCTCTTATGTTTTCAGACAGAAATGTATGGTGGCCATTTAAATATTTGCTACATAACCTACAGTTGTTACCAGTTTGGCATTTTTACTATATTATCTACAGACTGGTTTAAGCCAATCCTGTAAAATAATATTTGTAAAGTAAGGTTATTTTCAAGATAAATAGTTTATTGTTTCAAACAACACGTAGGATCAAGTTTCCAGTAAAAAATAAATAAAATCCAGAACCAATGTGATTAAATAAATTCGAAAAATACTTGGTATTATGAACAAGAATAAAATTGCCTTTAATCTTAACGGATCTGCCTGTAACATTTTAAAATAAAAGTTATTCTTTAAATTGTTATAGGTATAATCTAAAGAGGACAATTTCGAAGACAAGAATATACAGGGTGACAAAAAAGTCTGGAAACGGTTTAATATCTTTTTAACTAAATCCGTTAGAAAATTCAAACCTCTCACATCAACTTACGTGTATGAAAACTACTTTTTCCAAGCATTGTAATTTTTTTACCTCTACCAGGGGACGACCCATGAGGAGTAGGTACATAATCTTTAATGTAAGCATAGGTTGATATGCACACCATTTTAAAGAGTTAGTCAAGTGGAGTTCATTGCCGGAAACCGCGTCCAAAAAGGTTCATCCGTTACAAAATGGCAGCTGTCCAAAGTTCTTGTGAAATATACCTGCACAGGCCTTAGTATGGGCAAATACTCGTATTAAACATTAGCTTGAGAGCTTAAACTGTATTTTAAAGTCAACTAGCTCATAGACTAATAGTATTCAATCATCAAAACAAATTTAACCCGGTTTCAGATTTCCCTGCTAATGTTGACTATGAGTATTTACCAATAATAAGGCCTCTGCAGGTATATTCCGCAAGAACTTTGAAATGCCGCCATTTTGTAACGGATGAACCTTTTTTGACGCGGTTTCCGGTAATGAACTCCACTTAACCAGACCTTTAAAATGATGTGCATATCAACCTATGCTTACATTAAAGATTATGTACCTACTCCTCATGGGCCGTCCCCTGGTGAAGGTAAAAAAATGGCAATGATTGCAAAAAGTAGTTTCCATACATATAAGTTGATGTGAAAGATTTGAATTTTCTAAAAAATTTAGTTAAAAAGATATTAAACCGTTTCCAGACTTTTTTGTCACCCTGTATATAATATAACATGTAAAAGTGGTATTCGTATGTAATGTAGTAATCGGTCATACACAACATAGTTACTGATGTCATTGTCCGTTTAGTGGAACACTTATTGAAAAAAAAAACAAAAAAAAACTATTGGTCAAGTATATCTAGACTCGACCAATGTGACTTACTAGACACCTTAATCTTTTTGTTACATAACAGGTTTTAGAAGCAATCAGCCAAATATTAAAACAGATACTAAATTTTTTTTGCCTTGCTTGAATCACAGCCCGTGCCATTTGCGCGGCCAGCGGTGAACGGTTCTCGCGCATATGTTCATAGTTTATTTCCCTTTCAGCATTATTCAATCAAAGTCTGCACACAAGGACGTCATCATAATTTCGGGTACACCGAGTTTCGGGTCTATTTATGAAACCAGATAACTATCTTTAAATTTGAATTTGAATAACTTGGTCACACTCGTGGTAGGCTCTCTCACTCACCATTAGCATTGAGCTCTGCCTTGATCATAGCACCATATGTGTTGGAGCCTGCAGAGCTGTTGCGGCTGCCAGCCGTGCTGGTGGTGGCTGTACTCATGACGTCACCGTCGCTGGGGTGGAGGGTGTGGCGATAGTGCGGATGTTGTGTGCGATGTTGGTGGATGCTGTTGAGGATGATGTTGCTAGAAGTCCGTGACAACGCTTTCCGTTGCCGCACAGCCTCCTTGTATATCCTGCAACACGAACATAAGGTGTAATGGAACATTTTTTTAATGTTAAAATTATTGAGATAATAATGATAATTATGAATAAACAAATCAAATTTATTTGTATCTATTTATTAACCTCAATTAAAATATGTTATTTGTTGTAAGTTGGTTTACTAAGATAACGGTTCACTAAACAATGTTATTGAAAACTCCAAAGCAAGGCAGATCACCAGGAAAGTATATAACATTTTCAAGACACGCTCACAAAGAATTTTAATTAAAGTTTGGCCAAACAACTGTACAAAGTCGAAAGCTCATTACAGGTATGGACTTGAGGGAGGCAAGTATTCTCGTCTCTCGAACCCACGCAACCTTTATGGTCTACTTCAATTTAGATGTGGATTTACTTACAAATTGGCGAAACACTGTACTTCGTTTTTGACTGTTAATTTAGTTGATTTTTCCTTATTCAAGATGGTATTTAAGTTGTAGTAACTAACAAATTCTATAAAAACGTTTTTTAATTAAAAAGGTTTTTGTTATGTAGATTCTAACGCAACTAAAACATGATTTGATTGTCCTAAAATTTGTCAAGATCCGATGATTAGGTGATCGAGTTAGTTTAATTTACAAGTAAATTTATCATTTAACGAAATGATTTTATGATGCAATGTATACGTTTCCGATCCAAAAACAACTTGGAAGAACTGAGATCAATTCTAATTTTAATGGTTAAATAAATACTTTGGTGAACTTCCAAATAGGTATACAATCAAACCTTTGCCAAGAAAGAAAACATCAAACTTATAAACGGTGTACAAAGAAAGAATGAACAATTATAGTAAAGGACGTGAATGACTCTGTACTGAAATATTGTTATTGTAAACACCTACTTGAAGCTGAGGGAGGTGTTTGTAGTGTACAAACAAAGCCAACCTGGTCTCACCTAATTGCATATCTCAAACAATGCGGTGCACCGCAAACTAAACCTGGGATAATCTAACGTTACTGTTATTTAAATGATAATAATATAGTGATACTCGAATAATATGATTTTTAGCTTTTATTATCGATTAAATTCCACTTAAGTTAATAAACTATGGACATTTCTCTTAATTAAACACTTTTCGTGACAAAAGAAAAAATCTCAAGCTATCGGAAGGTATCTCACACTATTTATCTAAAAGGGGTTTAATCTACTAAGATTAATCTACCGTACGACCAGTTTATATCTGAATATCCAATTTTTGCACCACCCAAAAAGAAGTGAGAAAGAAATTTGGAAGTGTTGGATGTGTGTGAGTAATATTAGTAATAATAAAACTTCAAACTACTTCAGTGATCGAGTGTTTGAATCTAGTTGGGAAATAAATACCCATCATTTAAAGACTTTAAGAAAGTATCATAAAATAAAATGGTTTATTCTAAACAAAATAGGTTTGGTATAAAAAAATAGTTTTTTCTTAAGCCATTCGCAGAACTTAGCGTTAAAATTAGTGTAAATCAATCAAAATGAATACATTCTAGTCATAAACAAAATGTTTGGTATCTATAGCAAACATAATTGCTATATATTGAGCCTACAGGAGTCCGGCACTACTGAGAGGCCATTGAGCATCTCAGTGTGCATAAATGCATTTTTACCTCCTCCTAAAAAAAAAAGAAAGTAGTAAACATAATCAAAACTGTGTTCAATTAGTTCTTAAAGAGGATGATTTTAGTGATAAACATAATATGTAAAATACTAGATAATTAAATCTAAATAAATGCTCAATCTATACGAATTAAAATATAAGCTTAATAAATAATAAGAAGTGATATTTTTGTTTACAGCCGGTATTTATTTGCAACTAAAGACAAACGTGTATGGATGTCGAATTTGAAGTAAACTCTAACTTCACTGATCTACACAAAGAAATTGGTTTTATCAAGAGAAAGATTCTTAAAGATTGTTTTTGTTTTCCATGATTTCAATAGATCGTGGGAGGAAGGACCCAGGTGAGCCTCTCTCTCCCCCGCCAACTCCTGGGTCAGAGGTATTTAATATAGGTATCTTGTTTTATCTGCTTTATTATTATATAATTTACTGTTGTTATTCCATGAATTTTCGACCCAAACTAACCATCTAACTTACATTACCTATGATGAATTGTAAAATTGGTATATCCTTTAATTTTTAAATAAATATGTTGAGCCGAACTTCTATAAATTCTTTCATTTGAAACTAAGATGTGTAAATAAACTAAATAGTAATAATTCCCAATTTCTAGCAACAAACAAGTGCATCATTTTTTAAGAAACTGAGAATTTTGTCCTTAAAAAAACTATCAAAATTTACTTCGATGTAAAAATAATAAATAACTGCGATTATAAAACATACAATACTACATCAACGTGTCGGTAGATTAGGTATTATATTTTAAACATATCAACACAATTGTCGAGTATTCGCTTTGGTCGGTTTGGGGAAGTGAATTACTGATAAACAAACTTATAGGGATTGTAATAAATAGAAGACAATATTTTATACTGATCTTCCTTGTAGGTATAGTAATTAATCCTGGCAATAAAGAGTCATTTTAGAGTAGTCACATCGGTTTTAGAAAAAAATCATATGGAGTTGTCTCAGTTTTAACTACTCTGTAAAAAATGATGAAATGTGACATTTCGAAATATACCAGATTAAACAGTTAAATTCCCCTAAAGGCAATCCCCCAATTTTATGGCAGAAACTGGTAAAATTTACATTTAATTAAGACTATACTATTTTAATTGCAATAGTACTGCTATATGTAATATAGATGTATTTTTTATTTAGTATTTCTAAATTAGTCACATTCAAAATGTTAAATTATAGTAGTGCATACACCCTCTTTATTAGCCTTCATGAGGTCATAGTCCGTGTAGATGGTATTGATCTTTGTTACATGAGCTGACCTTGATTTCTACTCAATCATTTTATTGATCAACATTGTTAAGCCTCCTATACATTGTTGAGACTCTGTTTAAGAATGCACGAAGGGAAAGCAGCAGATTAGGCTTTCACGAATAATCCCCATCATCAACGGTAACCAATACAAAATACCACGTTCTCAGCTAATAAGCAATAAAAGTGAATCACAAGTCGTGTTTTTGATTCAATTATTAAAATACCTTAGGCTAATTTAATAGAATAATAAAAAAAAATCTTTGCTGCTAAAAAGAAACAGCAACTTTTGTTTTACATGGGCTTAGCTTATTGCGTAAATTTGCTGCTACGTTTAATAAAAAATTATTTTGTATTGTAAATTAAAATTGTGAGAGGAGAAAAAATTATAAAAGATCCAGGAATAAATTCCGAAAAAGAAATACAAAATTCTAGGACCTAAATATAGTTCTACGAATTTAAGTATTAATTTAGGTTACTGAAAATAAGATAACTACATACTTTTATAGTGATACATTGTAAATTTGTTTATAAAACCTTCATCATGATAGATTCTAAAACCCCTATAGAAATAATTATTTCAAATTTACTATTATAAACAAAATATTATTTTGAAATATGTGTAAATAAGTGAAACAGTTTTTAAAGGCTTTATGGCAAAATTGGTTTACCTTTTCTTGTTTAAGAACTAGACAACTAACTCATTTCATCACTTACAAGTATTGTTAGATGTAAAAAAACTCTGATATATGAATGATAAGGTATTTTATAACTAACAAGGCAGGAACAATATGTGGAATTGTACAATGTCCCAGTTTGTATTAAGCGCTTGACATTTCAGTCGCTGACGTGAGTGTAGTGTATTAATATGCACGACCTGGGTTTGTAAGTTTTGTCGACTTCAGCCAATATGTAGCCATTCCCATGATGTTTTGTGATGATTATTTTCACAATAATTTATGTATTAGCTTTTAAACTAAGGTTAATCCTGACGTAAGTGGTTCATTTTCTTAAGTTTAAAAGTTATGTTTTACTTACACTGTTATGGATGTAGATATAAACATCGTTGTAGCATCTCCTAGAACTTTACTTTTATCATTATTTGAAAATGAATAGTAAGGATAATTATGCTCCTTTACAATGTTTTGACCTTTTAAAGCAATGCCAATTTAAAACACGAGCATTTATTTAAGTCAGCTTAAAATATCTAAACAAGATACTGTGTTAATGTAAAATAGTAATTATATTTTTAATAAAAAAGGACTATGATAAACATGCAATTCGTTCAACAATATTATTTAACAATTTTTTATACGTCCCTGATCAAATAATATTTCATTAAAGTCTTACGCATCTTGTAGGTTAAATACTAAAAAAATACTTTTAGGACTCTACTCTTGTCCATTATAAATTCTATGGTAGTTTTAAATAAAAATAATTTTAAGACAACACAACGTTAAATAACAGATATACTTTTTCCAAACAGCAGATAATAAACAAATGTGTGCACTAGATTCAGGTTGTTGGTAAAATAATGTTTATTTTCAACGTCGAAGCAGAAAGCATAATTACCAAATAGGGGTTTGGAAATACGCAATTTTATACCGCATCAAAATTAATCTTAAAACGTAAAGCCTCTCCAGCTTTGTGCAAATATATTTTCTAATATCCTAAAATCCTATTGTAAATGAGACAACTTCCTAGACATAAGGAGAGGTGAAGAAATGAAGCATAGAAGAGTAAAGTCGGGCGGTCGATACCAGTCGGTCTGCAGCGCACATGGACTCGACTGCAGCATCGGTGCCTTCCCCCACCACTAGCGTTCCCTACCTCCCACCACCTCCCCTACAAACACGGAAGGGGAGGGGGGGGGGGTAAACAAAGGAGTCTCTTTGATTATGATCTTTAACAGACATCTACATCTCTACAAACAATGTATTTCAATGTATCGTTTCCCTATTTTAATTTTTACATATTAAAATAGTCATAATTAAAATCCATAAACAATTAAATATTTTTAACTACTGTATTTCGGTTGTGATACATTTTGATTAATTCTAGCCGTTTAATTTTGGTAACGATGGTATAACTACAATCTCAATAAGGATAGCTGTTTAATATACTGTAGTGATTTTGTAAATAAATCTAACATTAAATATGTGGATAGATTATACTTAAATGCACAATTAACTTTGCTCTTCCATACAATATTGAAAGCCATAGACGTAAGTCACTTTCCTTGGGTTTTCGTGTCATTGTCATACCAACTTACTTTTATTTCAAATTCTATTAATGCATTGACACCAAGACGAATACATTTATAGAACGTAATGACATTGATCGATCTGTTGAAGCTGCTATCCCCGGCCCTGTGTTGACCTATGGACTACGATTGTGGATCTGTTCCGCGCGGCGATCATTTAAACGAGTGCTTAGACACAAACACCAACCGTCCAAATCTTTTTAAATTCAAACCTATAGAGTAATTCAGAAGTTCTCGTTCTAACCTTGGAAATGTCACCACGTTGTTCCTTTATATGATGGAAAAGACAATATCTGCATTTTTAGTGTAATTGCTGTTCAAATCCATGCGATATTCAAGGTAGAGCTCATTTTGAGCGGCTCCTTTTCTCCAACCGCAAGAGTTGTATCAACTTTATAATTGCCTCCATAAGATATTCAAAATTTAGGAGGGTTGTCTTTGCTTTGAAATCAATTTGAGACATCCATCCTTGAATAACGATACGTAGTCAATGTTCATTGATACATCAGACGACCCTAAAATGAAATTTTATCTTAACGAGTATTATATTTTTTTAACATATACCGTTTCTATAATGCTAGTGTATAATAAAAATCCAAATTAATCAGTTTATACTAAATTATTATTAATCTGTTTTTCATTGATCAAATTTAATTTTCACGCTATGATACTAATAATAAAACTATAACAGTATGTAGCCTATAACAAATTTTTGGTCTTCTACGTTTGTTCAGCAAGGGAAATCTTCGTCAGTGGATTTCGTTCTTTTGTGACGCCCTGAATATTATATCCTGAATATTATATGTATGTTTTATTTAAATGTTTTCTAGTTATGTATACTGCATAACATGCACCTACGCTATGTATAATGAACTAACATAACAAAAGATGATTAATGCTTCCAATAGAATAGTTTATCCGGTAAAAAAAAATAGTTTGAGTCAACAAAACTTACACATCGATTTTTAACCGACCAAAAGTCACTATGTTTGCCATTGCAATGGGTTTTCCTATTTATTACTCTATAGATCTAGAGTAAGATCATGGCAGACAATTTCAATCTTTTTTCGATGATTTATTTTATTAAAAGAGATAAGAAGAAAATGATTCTACGAGTATTTCAATAAACAGAAACCAACGACATTCACTTTTTGTTGCCTTGTTTTTTTCTCGTCGGAATGGATGATTTTATAAAAGCATTTCTTAGACTCTGTGTTAAAATTAATTTGGAACAGGAACCTCTGAGAAACCCGTATATCTTCCGAATATTTAAAACTGTATTTCTTTTTTCTTTTCATTTCGTCTAGGAGACTTCTAGTTTACTGGGCTTATCTTTCTATCTTGTCAATCAGTATACGAACCAAGGAACGGGTTTTTCAGAGAGAATAAAATTATGAGCCCAATAACGTGTATTTGCCATCTTTAATAGAAAAAGAGTTAGTAAACCCTTATTGCAAATAGACACGTCTAGATTTATTTTAGAGAGACATATTATGAACGGCATGAATATGCTTAAATGTCTGGAGAAAAAAAAACCCAGATACCAATCTCTTTACTAGACCACTAAATCAAGTTAATTAAAAACTTGAATAACGCTTGAATTACCCTATTAACACTTAAATTACTAAATAAAACAATAAATCCTTATGCTATTAAAATACTGCCAGGTACTTGTGATAAAATGTTTGAATACAACATAACTGTATTTATCTTAACACAAATTTTAGCCTACAATTTTACTTTCAGTAGAGGGGGTCCTTCAAAGCCAAGTTCAGCCACCTCATTCAGATACATGTCAACCTTTAATAGATAAGTAATCCTACAGCTTGAGAAGAGCTCAAAAACACAGTTTAAGCCTTAATTGCCTAATTAAGAACCAATGGGTTTTAATATGCATCTAACATGTGATGCAGTGCTTTAAATTATTGTATCACTACCCAAGAGCATAGCTGGGTAACTCAGTGGTTATAATGCTCGCCTAGTAATTGTCGGTTCGATCCTGAGATAAGTGTGTAGCTTTTTGATGGTTCGAAACTGAACCAACGATATAAACAACTCAGTAGTTCCTTACATCGTTGAACTGGATGGACACAGCTGTTTGATTATTGGGCCATTACTTACTAAACAGCTGGTACTAGCTTGTAACAAAGCTACACAAGGCATGGCACTCCATTCTACACTCATACATAGCCCCATCTTAATTGGTAATAGTAATAAATAATAGTAATAGCGAGTTTAAAATTATTAAATTATATTTTACACAGCCTAAATTATACAGGGTGACAAAAAAGTCTGGAAACGGCTTGATATCTTTTTAACTACGAGTAAATTCGTTGGAAAATTCAAATCTTCCACTTTTTAGTATCTTCAAAAATTTAGTATCTGTTTTAATATTTGGCTGATTGCTTCTAAAACCTGTTATGTAACAAAAAGATTAAGGTGTCTAGTAAGTCACATTGGTCGAGTCTAGATATACTTGACCAATAGTTTTTTTTTGTTTTTTTTTCAATAAGTGTTCCACTAAACGGACAATGACATCAGTAACTATGTTGTGTATGACCGATTACTACATTACATACGAATACCACTTTTACATGTTATATTATATACAGGGTGACAAAAAAGTCTGGAAACGGTTTAATATCTTTTTAACTAAATTTTTTAGAAAATTCAAATCTTTCACATCAACTTATATGTATGGAAACTACTTTTTGCAATCATTGCCATTTTTTGACCTCTACCAGGGGACGGCCCATGAGGTACATAATTTTCAATGTAAGCATAGGTTGATATGCACTTCATTTTAAAGGTCTGGTCAAGTGGAGTTCATTGCCGGAAACCTCTTAAAAAATGGTTCATCCGTTACAAAATAGCGGCAGTCCAAAGTTCTTGCGGAATACACCTGCAGAGGCCTTAGTTTGGTAAATACTCATAGTCAACATTAGCCGAGAAATCTGAAACCCGGTTGAATTTGTTTTGAAAATTGAATAATATTAGTCTATGAGCTAGTTGACTTTAAAATACAGTTTTAGCTCTCAAGCTTATGTTTAATACGAGTATTAACCAATAGCCTGTGCAGGTATGTTCCACAAGAAATTTGGTCAGCCGCCATTTTGTAACGGGTGTAACCTTTTGAGCTGCGGTTTCCGGCAATGAACTCCACTTGACTAACCCTTCAAAATGATGTGCATATAAACCGATGCTTACATTAAAGATTATGTACCTACTCCTCATGGGTCGTCCCCTGGTAGAGGTAAAAAAATGATAATGCTTGGAAAAAGTAGTTTTCATACATGTAAATTAGTGTGAAAGGTTTGAATTTTCTAACGGATTTAGTTAAAAAGATATTAAGCCGTTTCCAGACTGTTTTATCACCCTTTATTATCTTTCAAACACTAAAGGGGTGTTTCATGGCTCTCTAACAAGATTGACCAACCGCAAACGTTATTATTATTTTTTAAATAAGGTAAAATTAAAATATTACGCTTACTGGTCTCTGCTTTCAGATTTGAAGTAAATTATTAATGTTTCAAGAAAGTTGAAACTAAAATACAAAAGGAGGCAATTTTTGGATCATTCTAGTGTGAGTGGTAATACCTCTTCCCATTAATCGATCAAACTATTTTTCCTGGTCTAGAACTATCAATGAAGAATAAATCCATAATTACTGTAACTGCAATCGTTCAATGGTAGATAAATAAACAATTTAAATAAAAATATATATTTAAAACCTTCATTAGTTAAAAATACAAATCGAAATGTACATAAAAACTTAGAGGTAAAAAATAGCAGAGCTGAATGCGGGAAGTCGCACTTTAAATTGTCGATTCCATTGCAAATTATGAGACTTTGAATTATTGTAATTGAAGTGAAATGGTCTAGAAAGATCGTTTGATTGATATAGTGTTTTATTTACACAAACATATTTTGCAGAATCGAAGAATTATTTTGTTTAATGATTTATTTATTTCTCTACTTAGGACTCTAGTAAAGAATAACCAATGTTTTAGTTATCACGCACTCTTAAGAAATGTACACTACATATCTTTGGATCATCAAAAATTAATTCAGTGAGTGAATATTCTGTCTATGTGTGAGGTCCCAACTTTAAGTAGAGTAGAAACGTACCGTGAGTAAAGAAACATTATGGATCCTATCATTTTACACCCGTTTCAGCCTACACTTTGGTTTATGTGCTAAACATAGTTTGACCGACAGGTAAAGAAACGCAGGCCTATGCTTAAACACAATAAAGGATAAACACACATTCACACAATATTTATTTTAATTGCGCTTCAAAACATATTAGATTACACTTCATTTCGACAAGATTGACACCATTTTACAAGCAAATATTAACCAACTAAAACAAAAAAAAACACTATGGCCATGATAACTAGATGATCAGAAGACGAGTTGCCGGACCGATGACTTAGTACGTAAGGGTGGAGTAATAAGAAGACCAAATTATTCCTACAAACACCAGTTAACAAGTAGCATTGCATATACGCCGTTACGCATCGTGCACGCCAATAATAGATGTTTATTCCGAGGGTTACTATTACAGTTGATATTTTTCAATTTACGGTCATTAATATTAACTCACGTACTGTCCACTCTATGACAATTCAAAATTTAAGTTCGTCAACGTTACCTAGACCCACATCTTTCTGCCTACACATAAACAGTGGCTAACGGATAAATTAATGTTTTTAAATTATAACCGGGACTAATTCACCTAATTAGTCCGACAAACATTCATGTGAAATTATTCTGATTAATGTGACATTCAAATACCCCAAGACTCATAATCAGAACTTCAAACCCCGTCGTTGCGGGTGATATTTGTAAAACTCTGAGATTTCCGAATCGAACAATTCCGAAGAGTAGCAATATAAAATGTATTTTATTCGCACAACAAAGAATTCTTCGTTTTAGCGAATTTCTCTATAGGGAAGTAGCTATTACCGTAGGTCTCATGGTAAGACCTAAGCCCGGGACCGATTTACTTTTTCATTTTGATGTCCCCAGAGGCCAAAAACACCATTCGTTCAAATTTTTTTATATATATATATATATATATATATATATATATATGTGTGTGTGTGTCCATCCGCACGATAACTTGAGTAATTTTTGTCCGATTTTGATAAAACTTGGTTTAAAGGTGTAAGGCGGGATAAACTTGAATGAGTTCGCGAACCAGCATGATCGGACTATGGGAACGGGGGTTTATGGGGGGTTTTATGGGGTAAAAATAGGTTTTTCCCATTTTTGCAGTTTTTAGGGTTTGGCCCTAAAAACACAAAATTTCACAATTTCTTTTCAAACCATTTTGTAGAACTTAAAAAAACAAATAATTTAGTATATTGAAGCGTTATTATGCGCCTAATTGTTACGGAGAAAATTCAAAAAAATTGTAATTTTAAAATTCCCATGTTATTCTTATGGAGAATAAGTAAACTGTTGTAGTTTGCTTGTTTATGAACATATTTTGATCAAATTTGGAATATACATTAATTTCTTACTAAACCACAGTACCTTTTAATATTTTACATTAAAAAAAACTTTTTTACCCTCCCTGTTGCAGCAAACCTTAGTACTCATTAAACTAATTCTGTTTAAATAGGGAATAAATGTGATATTTTTAAGGAGACATTTTAGTTTAAATCCAATCAGGCAGATGGAAATTCGCTAAGTCTGCAGGTTTGCTGCGGCGGGGGTATTATATAAAATTCTAGTTTGGTATCATATTTTTCAAGTAATTTACCTAACATATATCTTTCATAATAGCATTTTACTAATTAACTTTAAGTGTAGGAAAAGTAGTTTCATCAATTATCAACGTATGGTATAATACGTTTACGTATTACGTACGTAATAATACGTTTGTGCTAATTTCAGAGCTTTAAGCCTCATAGCTTTAAAACGTTGATTTATACGTTTTATACAGATAATAGATGGTCAAGCACTTGCGGTATAAAAAAATCAAACATAATACCCCTATTGCTGCAAACCTGCTGACCATGAAAACTTCCATTTGCCTGACTGCATTTTTACTGAACAGTTGCCTAAACAATTCGCATTTATTCTCAATTTAATAGCATTGTGTGAATCCCGTATTGTAGTAAGGTAGTAACTCTGTAACATTCGGTTAATGGAGTACTTAGATTTGCTGTTTCAGGGAAAATAAAAAAGTGTGTCATATGTGGCTATAGAAGAAGTAAACAGTTGAAGTTGATTTTTTTATGGATATATTTTTATCAAATTTTGCAGATTTAGGCCTATTTATTTCAAACTGGGCTAATAGAATTCATTAACATAGATATTGTAGGTTAAAAGTTCTATGGAATTTCATAAGTTCCTCCATGAGTTCATTTACTAGATGGATTTAAAAGCCACGCTTGAATATATTACATAATCTTTTAGGGTCTACGAAATGAGTTGAAAAAAATTTAAATTCTATGTTTTCATTATTGAAATTGGGGTAATAATGAACATTGTGGTTAAAAAACTCAAACGCATAACTCTCATTCTCTTTTATCCAATAGAAAAGTAAAACGAATACTATTTTTCAGGTATAAATAAGTATCACATTACAAAAAAACACAACACACATTACATCACACTAATCACATCAAGTATCACATTAATAAAACTACAACAAAGTAAATGCCATGTATGTTGGATGTAAGTTTCCAATGGTAAAAACTTATATTCTTTATCCAGAATATTCTGAAACTAATATTATCTTCATCATATGTGGTAGATACATTAGGTTCATGGCTGTACATACTTTTTGATACACCTAAAATTATTAATGTTCAGGTACTATTAACGCTATAGTGATAAACAATATCCATTCAAGAGTGGATAAGCCTGCAATTATTGAGCTTAGTGTGACAGCGCCAGTAAATTAATCCATATATAATTGAGAGGAAATACTAATTAGAACATCCCCTACAAATAAAAATAAAAGGGTATACAAATAAGCACAAAAGTAACTAGGTGTACAATGCAGTTGTCTGCTTGCAATATTGATCGGAGCCAGCATATTAATTCAATGTGAATGATATATTTGGTTCGCATTTGAAATAGAATGCCTATTTGCAGTAGGTATCCAAAGTCAATCATAAGTCAGGATTAATTGAATGAATTGTCTACTTGCAGGAACCATATTATATGTTTAATCTGTTTCTCATAAATTAAATGTCTACTTGCAGTATCCAATGGCAATGATATATTTGGTTCGCATAAATGGATTGCCTATTTACAGAATCTAAAGTCAATGGTACGTATGGTTCACGTACACGGATTGTTTACTTGTAGTATCCAAACTCAATGGTATTATGTAAATGAATAGTATACTTGCAGTATCCTAAATCAATTTATTTTGTTCACATAAATAAAATGCCTAATTGCAGTATCCGAAGTCAATGGTAGGCTTAGGCCTACTTCTGCTTCACTTATATGGGATGTCTATGTGGAGTATTCAAAGCCAATGATACGTCGGGTTCACGTCAACAAATTGTCTAATTGCAGCATCGAAACTATGAGTGTTATATTTGGTTCACTTTAATGGAATTCCTATTTGTAGACTGCAAAAATAGGAATTGCAGTACGTATTCAAAGTCTACATTAATGGCAAGTCTTGCTCACATAAACTACTGTGAAAGTTATTTACAGTATCCAAACGCAATATGGTGCATCAGCATAATTCCGGCAATCCTTATTATTGGTTATTCATTTTTTAGTAAATTATGCTCAATGCCATTAATCCGATTGTTCTTCCCTTTTCCTCTGTACGGTTTGTAGTCAGCTATTTCAGACGATTCGTTGACTAACATAAGTTTCGACTCTTGTTTACCTTTTTATTGTTATCTCGAAAATAATGCCATGGCAACCAACTCACCCATAAGGCCCATGTTAAATTTCTAAAAGTTTGCTTTCATGTAGGGAAAAGTCCTATGGTCCGATTTGCACCATTTCAGATTTATACCTTCCCATGGTTGGGTACTATGATTGTGTTAAATTTCGTGCAGATCGCTTCAGCCGTTCAGGAGGAGTATTTGTAAAACAAAAGCAGGAGTGTAGTATAAGAGCTTCGCTCGCTTCACTCGCTCCGCTCAAAAAATCTGTATTTAATTACCTAATTTTATTTAAACTTATTAAACACGTTTATTTTTTCAACCGCATTAGTTGCGTGTATTGACTATAAATAAGTTCGATAAGACCATCGATAGTAAACTACACAATTTATTCCATATTTAGAAAAGAACACGAAAAAGTAGGAATTTTCTTAACTAATGTTCTGATATACTTACTGTGTGATAAGGGTTTCATTAATACTTTATATTTGTCTATAGCTATACAATTTAAATTCTACTCACTGACTCACTGATCAAGGTATCATAAAAACCACCATAAGAACTCAGGAATTGGCATGAAGATTCTAATTGGCTCTAGGTGGGCAATAAGAAGCGTTATCAAGAAATTCCATCAGGGCTCTGAACCAGAAGATAACTTAAAGTTCCCATGTTATCCTTATGGAGAAAATATTTTTTTACTTTTGAAAGATGAAAATTCTTTAAATTTTGTAAATGAAGAAGTTCTCTCTTAGTTTAACTTGAGTCACTTTAATTTTCGTGAGCAAAGCTAGCTAAGGAAGATAGCACACATATATAATTTATCATTACGCCTGTTTTTAAGTTTTCGTACAGGTTGATGGGTACAAAAACTCACCAGGAACTTTACAGAAGAAGATCTTCAATGTCCATCCCAACGTAAAAAAATAACAATTTAAAACTTTATATATCCCCCGGTAAAACTGTAGCTTGGTGTTTAAAATTAAGCTCGGCATATTTAATCATTAACTATAAAAGTATGTTCTCTTAAACTTTATACTTTTCTTAGTAACGAATTATGACTTATTTTTTAAGAAAGAAACTGAAGTTTTGGAATAACTTAGTTTGAACACCCACGTAGTTCTTTCGTTGTTTATTATACCCATGTTTTCAAAGATTAGTGAGACTCATGCATTTAATCCAATTTTTCTGGTACTCTGGCCAATCGTTTAAATACAACGATGATAAACTTTACCTAAATGTTTCCACTTACAGGTTTATTACAGACAGGATGGGTGTTTTTGAGTTAATCGTATGGTTTTCTGGTACTCTGGCAAAATTGCTCTTAGCTAGCCACCGCTTATGAAGATCGTTTGATAATATAATTACAACCGAAACCACAAACTTAAAAGTGGTTATGAGAATCATTATACGTTCATGATAACTATAGAGAGAACGTGTCGATATGTCAAAGTGACAGCTTAGCATTGGCTTTGGTGCCAAAGGGTGACGTCACAAATTGATCCGCGTGTCATTGTTAATGGGATCATGTACAAACGAGGCTATTCAACTGTCCCCTTTAAAAGAGCTCTTGGAGACTCGTTTATTGTTTGTTAGATCAAGAATTTATAAAACATTTTAAGTAATTAAAACAAGAGCATAAGAAAAACATCATTAAAGATACATGATACATGATTAGTTTGTACCGTAAACGTTTTAAATATTTGGGTGAAACTTGCCCTTACAAACTTTAAATTACGTATTTAAAATATTTTTACAATGTATTGGTATTTTATTTACTGTTGTTTGCCATTACGAATGAATATGTAGGCCTATATACGTAAAAATATTTTTTACATTCCTAAATGTTTTCCTCAATTCACTTACCTTAAGCTGGTGAAAATAGTTTCCTTTCGAGCGAATTTCACTAATTTACAATCCATTCTTCATAAATATTTTAAAAGCATAGTCTACATGTTAACTTCGCTTTGTACTTGGCAACGATTTTGAAAGTCAATTGTGCATTCATCATTATTTTGTCTCTTTTTCTATGGTCTGATTAAGTTTTAATTTCGTAGAATTACTTATATGAGAAAACCCCATTTTCGTATTTTTAATCAAACATCAATACCACTCCCCATTGTTTTTTTTTTTTTTTTTTTCTTTTAAGATGTTGGCGGCCTCTTTTAACCTTGCATTTGCCCGTCCACTTAGAATAATCGCCCGTGTGTGGATCGTATACAGCAAAGCGAGGAGTGAGCCGGTACAGTACAAAATGTTTATGAGTTCCTCTAGCTCATAGTTGTTAATGTGTTACATCGTTGTGTTATTATAATATATCTCAACACATATTATAGCTAAACACACGATAAATATATTTTAAAAAGGCAAAACTTTGTTTTATATGCGCAAATGTTAATGTATATGTGATATGTGCAAATTAAACCAGAAAGAATTAATTTTGCTTAGTTTTATGTATAATTTTATTTTCATGTAGATTGCAAAGATAACTATATACTTAACCATTCTTCTCTCAAATAATAATGTAAGTTTTAAACCAACATGTGGATACCAAATCCTGCTTTGTTTTGACCGAACCATTTTAGGTATTCATAACATATCTAAATTTACGTCCTCTTGCAACAAAGTTATTCCTACGTAATTCATTTATATCTTTTATGATGGTCCAAATTATTTAAGCACTAAAATCGTAAATACGTAATTTACTGATGTAAAGTTTCGAATGCGTAAAAGTTCTGCTAAACGCAATATATCTCTAACTATTTGTGAAGTTACACACATAGTATATTGTATATATACATTGTATATATACATCACAACGGTTAATTGACATTCACAAGTGTAAGTGTTTGTCGAAACATTGAAAAGGGATTGAGCGTGATAACAGTAAATACTTGATTTTACTATTTACATATTAATATATATTGCATTGAATTGCGTTGTTTATGCGAATTTTCAAATTATTAAGAATAGAGATGAAGTGAAAGAAGAATATTTTATTTTTGACCATATTCGTAATGCAGAAGTAACACTACACTATGGCCGTTTCAAGGATTACTCAATTGAAGTGAGATTAGTGGTAGATTAAGCTATCTCATTGTCACTGTTGTTGGAGTAATCGCCGAAACAGCCGTAGTGCAATATTACTTCTGAATTGCAAAAGTGGTAAGACATTGTACTTTATACGCAAATCTGCTTTACTAAGGAGTCATGAAGTAAAACGTCTAGTAAAATTGAGACTGATGGGTTATGAATGCCAGACCACGTTGACAAATAACATTTGGAAATAATAGGACAGAGTATTAAAAATTACTAAGAATAAGATTCAAGAGGCTAGAGTAAATTGTATCTGCAAATTTATTGTTTAATGGCCGTGGTTTCCTTTTTAATTGGAAGTAAAAAAAATATGTAATTTTTTTAAGTTTATTTTTGGTGATGGTAATTTTTTTGCCGTTATTTTACCTCACGATCACTAGTTATTTTTTCCGGATCCCGTCGAAACCATTATCTTTTGCAGATCGTCCGGATGACCTTAGACTCTTTTGAGTAACCCTATGTGCAGACGCGTTCAATTGTGTTCTTATTTTGTTGTTGTTATGTATGTGATTCTGGCATTACGTTAATGTCTTTGTTTTAAATTTTGTTTTTATTTGTGTTTAACTAATTTACTGTTCTGTAAGCCGTTTTTATTGTTTCCCAGCTTCGGATGTAATGTTCTGATAATTTCTCTCCTGAGAACGAGATTAGACACCGGATCACAAAATATAAACATTTACCAATCGTGATATGGAATGTCTGCAAACAATCTTTTGAATAATGAAAGTGATGTGTTCAGTGCTTATCAATGAAATATTACCTAATAATATACTTAAATTATTAAAACAAGACAGCATTAGGAGGGCTTGGTCTGCCGGGCTACCACTAGGGACATGCTATTGTATATGAAACTGCTGCATACCACGCAACCTTGTAGGGCTGATATACAACTATCATTGACACAACGGCAAAGGGGTGCTACTTAGTGAATACTAATATTACACATTCTCGAGCGACTAATATACGACTATCGTTGACACCAAAGATGTTTCTGATAATAACAAATATTTTCGCTTTTTAGATCTTTTTGGTGAAATGAAGGCCTTTACAACTAAGTAAAAATTTTAATGTTGGCTTACATTTTTCTTAGCGTATAAGTGTTAAATATTTCATTCACTGTTAATATAGCTTTTTACGCACTGTTGTTATTCTATTAACTGGCTGTCTATCATGTTATAAACTCATACATTATATTTCTTTTTTTATTGTAGAGTCTTCAATATTACCCACTACCAACTACAATAAAAAAAACTCCAAAATAGCTTTAAAATGTTGTCTTAAGTTCGTTTGCATAGACAATATAGGAGAAAAAGAATGCACAAAATAAGGTAATGATATAGCAGTTTCCTTCTGATGTTGAAGCAAAAAGGAAATACACATGAGCCGGGTAAAGCCAAACGTTCGCTTCGGCTTAAGTTTGTAATGACGGATAAAGATAAACCCGTCCAAAAATAACTGGGCTGAAGTAACATTTTAGCTCAAAATCATTTTGTTGGGCTTACAGAAAATATAATGTTTCATTTGGGGTGGAATTAAATAATATTTTTTCTTATCCAGTCTCAATTAATGTGGTTTGAACGTTTGGAATTATGTCAATCCTTCTAGAGTATGTATTTTATATTTTCATTTACAGCTAAATTTGAATTATAAAATACATTTAACTGCATTCAAATGTTTCATGTGTTTAATACTTTAACACTAATTTACAGCTATAGGTTCTACTCACCACAATTCTGTTTGTACAAAACTAACTCACACTTAATCGTATTATAAATAGACACAAAGAAGTTCTTCAAGGAGCGTCCCGATAAATAACACAATTCAGTCCAAACAGGTATTATCCATGTATAAAACCCAAAGTACCCATGAACTTTTGAGAAAACTACAAGTCACACCCCCATAAATCATATACTTAAAATGTTCGTCATTTCGAGAAACCTTGCGCAAAACATTCCATCCTACTAATATTATAAATGAGAAAGTTTGGATGTATGGATGTATGTTTGTGACAAGTGAACGCGAAAAATACTGGTCGGATTGGGCTGAAATTTGGCATGATGATAGCTCACATTCCCGATTAACATATAGGCATATTCTTATTTCAAAAATCCTTACGGGCTCCGCCCCAGTGGCTCTGGAGTTTCCCATGTTAACCTTATGAGAAATGGAATTATTGAATCTTAACAGCTGTTTCAATTAAACAAGTTGGTTCTGTTCTATGATGTTCAATAGCATTAAAGTTACAAGGATTACCAACAGGATGCAGCACTATTATTTCTTTTACATTTATGAAAACAGCTAATTTGCAACCAAAAGGTGAGTGAGCGTAGCGAACGAACTTCAACCTGGAGGCGAGTTAGCGTACTGAACGAGCTAACCTGAAGGCAAGTGAGCGCAGCGAACGAGCTCCAACCTAAAGGTGAGTGAGCGTAGCGAACGAGCTCCAACCTAAAGGTGAGTGAGCGTAGCGAACAAACTTCAACCAGGACGTGATTGAGCCATGCGAACGAGATAATCTTGAAAATTAAGAAGTTAAACGGGGGTTACAGCTAGTTATTTCATAAATTGCCATTTAATGTCGTTATTCCTTTCCACATGGAACTTTCCATATACCTAATGTTAAAATACCTCAGCTGTACTTATTTGTATGTTATTCTTTTAATTTATTACCTTATTAAAGTCATGTGTGATTATTTGTTTGTATTACTGTGTTCTGTTTTGTTTATTTCAGCATTAACCATTCAAAAGTTGTATTAATACTTATGAAATCAAACTGTGTGAAGCCCGTGGGTAACAGCTAGTTAGTGTAAAATACATTTAATATTAGTTAACGCAATCGTAATTAAATGTTATTAAATAATGTTTGTTTATATTACAGACAACTCCTCTTTTTTATATTAATATTTAAAGGAAATGCAGTTTCTGCAAAACGTAATATCTGACATGAAGTCATCTATGAACGTTACTCTCGCTTAATTAATCGAGATAAGAGGAATGTTTTTAGTGTTTTGGTACTTTCCCTTGGGACCAAAACTGAAACAAGACCACAAGTGCTCTAAAGATGATTAAAATCCCTGCTCTGAGGAGATACGGTTACAGAGTGAGGTTATTTGATGTTAAACTTTTACATTTAGAGTCCCATGAACAAAATATTTATATTCAAACTCCTGCAAGCCGCATTTTTCTCGGAGTAAACTTTGCATACTGCACAATATTAATAGTTGAGGATTTAAATTAGTTGTTTTAGTATGAAAATTGTATAACAGCTTTTATGGTGGTATCAAAAATATTTATTAAAGTCTAAAAAAAAACTGTTCGTCTAATCTTAACGATAGTGTAGGCATTCAATAAGTTTACATAGCCTCTAAATAAAATACATTTAAAAAGTTACCAAGGTGTATTATTTATAAATAAATTGTCTCTCCAACCTCACTTACTTTTGTTAGATTTTAGAATGTGTTTTTCTGTGGATACAACTACCTTAAAAAAATTTTGATCTGTTTTAATTTTTTGAGAAACCGTATAAACTAATGTAGTTTTGATTTTATATACATACGCCTTAGCAAACCTGAATTTTAACTAAAATATTCCATAAAGAAGTCATATATATTTCCCATTCATGCGAAAAATATTTTGTTAAGATCTACACGATGGTGGTAATGAGAATCGGGAAATGTTAAGCTTAAGGGGTAGAAATAAATAAATACCCCGCCGCAGCAAACCTGCAGACTAAGCGAATTTCCATTTGCCTGATTGGATTTACACTAAAATATCCCCTTAAAAATATCACATTTATTCCCTATTAAAATCAAATCAGTTTAACATATACTTAGGTTTGCTGCAACAGGGAGTGTTAAAGTGTTTTTTATGTAAAATGTTAATAGTTAGTAAGAAATAAAAACATTAAATTTGGGCAAAATATGTTAATAAATAAGCAAACTACAACAGTTTACTTATCCTCCATAAGAATAACATGAGAATTTTAAATTTACAATTTTTTTGAATTTTCTCCGTAACCATTAGGCGCATTATAACGCTTCAATATACTAAATTATTTGTTTTTTAAGCTCTACAAAATAGTTTGGAAAGAAATTGCAAAAATTTAAGTTTTTTGGGTCAAAAATGGGAAAAACCCATTTTTACCCCATAAAAGCCCCCATAAACCCCCGTTCCCATGGTCCGATCATGCTGGTTCGCGAACTCGTTAGAATAAATGTAGGTTTACACGTTTGTACCAAATTTCATCAAAATTGGATCATTTTTGCTCGAGTTATCGCGCTAACGGACATATATATATATATATATATATGAATTTGAACGGATGCTATTTTTGGCCTCTAGGGACCTCAAAACGAAAAAAAAATCGGTCCCGGGTCCAGGTCTTACCATGAGTACTACGGTAATAGCTTATTCCCTATATGGGAAATTCGCTAAAAACTATTTTTCAACATTCTACAACGTCATAACACTTTGCTCCCATGACTTGGTCTTGTGTGTTCTAGAACTCGCTTAAGTGTTCAAGCGTGTCAAGCTATAAGCTTTCATGTCAAATTAAATTAAAATCGGACCAAAAGTACTCGAATTATCGTGTTCACGGGCAAACAGATTATAATTTGAAAAAAACAGCGCTTTTAGACTCTGGGGGCATCTTTAAAGTAAAAATGTCCCGAGGCTAGCTACGTCTCTCCATACCACCTACTGTAATAGCTTCTTCCCTATAGGGTAATTTGTTAGGAATACGTTTGCTCTGTTACCAGAAGATTAACAACTTGTTTACCATCTTGCATAAAAGATTACCAGAAATATTACATTTCTTATACCATACTGGCCTAAGATCTAAGTGTTCTATTTTACTAAGATCTAATACACAAATACTTATTTTTAGGATTGCTAGACAATATTCGGTAAAAACCGCTTCTTACACTCAACACTAATCAACACTACTTAATCATGTTTTGTCTTTACCTATGAGACTCGACATACTCAAGTGAGATTTTCGGGAGTGAGGACTTAGGATTACTGCTATTAAGGGATTTAATTTCCGGACTTAGTTTTTTATAAAAGTCTTATAACGGGAGGACAAAATAGAGAGAGTGAGGGAGAGAGAGCGAAAGAGGGATTAACTGCCTTGATTGCTTCTGAAGAGCGGAGCTTTGGTTGGGACAGCGGAAATTGATACGAACCGCCCTTTGTTGTGTCAGCTGTTTCATCCTCAGATATTGTAAGTTTAGTTTTGTTCAGTACAGATGTACTTAACCTCAAAGATGAGGAAAGATACTCTATAATCCCTCTACGACTTAGTTACTAATTATTGATTCAAGATTTTAAATGCATTGAGTATACTTGTTAATAATATCACTTATGATTTAGTATGAAAAGTCATTACTTTTTGTAAGAGCTCTCCAAGGAACGTTTAACCCTTGGAGCAATACTGAGTCCAATTACTGTTGAGGAAGGAGGCTGAGACGGTGGGATTGCTGCCAAGGGGAACACTGCGATATTGGAGCTACACTCTATCTACGAACTGTATCTAAACCCTCCACCAGGAATAATTTTATTTCCAATAAATGCAATACTTTTTACTGTTAGTACTCAATGAATATTCAAATTCGTAATAAAATTTTAAATTGTATTTATCTTAATCGGAAAATGTACGAACTTACTTGAAGAGGGTGGCAACGATAACAGCTCCTCTAGATAAAACGCCTTTACGTATACATTTCACTGTCAATAGTATATAACGAAAGGATTTAAAATATAAATTAGTATAAAAAGGAACATAATATCTTAAACCGGAATATAATGGTTTAATAGCTTGCGGATTATTGAATTTAGGTATGGTTTAAATTACTTGGCTCAGTCAAGTAATCTTGTGTGATTATTACATTTCTATGATTTTAACTACAAGAGTTTTGACTACCAGAATCTTATCCTAAAGTGTAAAAGAAGCCTAGTCATCCATCAAAATTGGGTTGAACTGTCAAAAAAATAGGTCAAATAAAAAATTGCCAAACCAGGATGTAGCTAGTTGGTCTTCACATGTAAGGAAGTACTCTTATCAAAGTACCATACATGGACTAAATTACCTATCAAAAAATAAAAAAGCCACTTGAAATATTAGGAATGATGTGCCAAGTTAACACGCCTTTACTTGTAACCACATAAAACAAATAAACGCCACAAATGTTGATGTATTATATTCATGGCGATTGTAGAATGGCCTAAAAACCAATTTACTTAATCAAAACTGTATTATACGATTTAATTCGTCTGTTAAAACGAAATGAAAACAGTAACTAATTAACTTATCAGGGTTGTACATCAGTAGTCAATTATTCTCAGTGAACCATGATATTCTGATTTCCTTACTTCGCGTGACCATGCAATGTAAATGTTCTCGCGTGATGCCGAGGAATCGAGTGGCTGCTTCGTAATCATCTTATTTATCTAGAATTTAAATTTGGAAAATATTTTTACAAAGTCCTCTTACATTTGAAGGGCCACGGGGAAAATTGATCATAGTCCTACAACAATTCTTTTTCGGTATTCAAATTTTTAAGTTTCAAGTTGAATAAACACTTAAAAAAAAGGATAAAAATGAGTTTTTTGAGCATTTTAGCGTATAATATGTCATTTATTTCATACTGAATATCATAAAAATATTTAATAGTTATAAAAACTAAGTACAAAATTTTTCAAACAAAAACATACCAGGACCTTGATCGTTTTTGCCTGTTAGCCTATTCTGCGTCAATGGGTGGGTCATCAAGGTATTCGATGTCATTTTCATCTTGAACAGGTTCAGGGTCAGGAATCAGTGACTCGTAGAAGGCTTGTGATGCAGCATTTGTCAAAAATTGTTTCAAATGAAGAAGATCCTTCAGTTTTGCTGGTTTGATTGGTAGTTTACCGTTGTAAAGGTTCCCCAGTATCTTTGGTTCACTTTGACTTACAGCCTTTCTTGATTTTTTCTTTTCTGTGCCTTGATTTTGAACGAAAGCCGCCTTTAGATAGCTCCCGAAGTAGTTTTCCTTGTGAAGTACAAATCTTTTCTGACTTTGTTCAATTTTCAAAATCCGTATTGGTCTTGTAGGCATAGGGCATTTTTTAACATAAAGTCCCGATAAATAGTCCGTCCAAGTTTCAAACTTTACTTCTGTAGAACAATTTACTACAGTGAAAGGTGATGGCTTGATTCGACTATTTCTGATGACGTCCCTCCAGTCGTCAGGTGTTTCTGTGTAAGATTTGGGATTTATAAGACTCATGTCCTTGTCCCCCTCCATATAAGAGTGACCCCTTATAGGGAAAACCACTTTTACGCTTTCAAATCGCTTAAGTGTATGAACTGTGTAGTGCAGAAAACGTATGACTGTAAAGTTTTTATTCTGCCCCCCACATGAGTCGCAGAAAATAACAATGTGCTTTACTTTTGGGCTCAGAATGTTTTCAAAGAAGTGTTTCAGCATTGAGCATACGTCATCCGCCCCTTTTCGAGCGACACTTTCATCATATGTGTAAAATACTGAGGTTGAGTCTGACAGTACATGAATATTGAAGGAAATAAAATTCAGTTGACGTCGGTAGTACACATCAGATGTAGTTATATTTGGGGTTGGTAGATTTTTTTGGTAATCAATAGTAAATGCCTCAAGTTCTTCATGTTTTCTTGATTCTTTACGAAACTTTTTCTTTATTGAATAAAACTTTTCACTTCTTGCCAAGTGTACTTTCTTCTCCTTTTCCTTAATCCGCAACTCCTTCTCTAAAGATGTTCTAGTTTCCTCGTCAGTAGGATTAAGCATTTTTCCTTCGAGCACAGATATTTCTGACTTTAATACGTCACAGTTGCTGCAGGTATCTTTTCTCGGGTATCCAAAGCTAATGTTAAAATTGGAATCAAAAATTTCACGGAAAGTTGTTAAACCAATAGTGTGCTCTTTATTAGAATCGTTGTACATTCTGTGTAGTTTGGCTTTATCTAGTTCTGCAGGTAAATACACCTTAGAAGTGTCTTTTAATGAATAGTGAGATTTTCTTCCTTTCAGAGATTTGATGAAATCTAACACTTTAACTCTAGTTTCCTCACTTAATTGATTTGGTCTATTTTGGTGTTTACCTCGACCATCTGTCTTAAAATTGCCAAATTCAGTCAAATGTTTCTTAATAGATTGCACACGGCGGTTTGTGATGCCGTGCAAGGCTATGAACCCTTTGTGACAAACAGTAATGTCTTGCAATGTATCACTACCATTGATCCGTGCACGTACACGATAAGAATAAGAAGAAACATGATTACTTGCCTCTGCATCATCCTTTCTGTTGCGACGCCGCTGAACTGGAATAACACTGATTAATCCGCTCAAATACTGATTCTGCTTGTTGTAATCACCCAGTGCATTAAATTTAGATATAATTTGCTGCCGTTCCTCGGGCGAAATAACCTTAAAACATTTATGGCGAAAGCACTTGCAATCCTCTCCTAATTCATTAGTTGAAGCTCGCAGCTTCTTCATCACGTCTTTCATTCTACCTGTACTCTTCCTTTTCTTCACATCACTTCGGAAACTAGTCCCTTCTTCACTGTCTGTACCACTAAAATCACTCGACATTTTAACTGAAGTAGGCCTACACCAACACCACACACAATATTAAAAGTTTTAGGTTAAAGAAATGAGGTTATGTTTGCACATGTTGTTATTAAAGCACTGACAAAACAGACAGCTAAACACAGCTGCAGGGCAGGAATGGGACTGTGAGTGGAGGGGGCATACTGGACATTGATCCCCCTTGCCCGTCGGCGCGAGGACTATGATCATTCTTGCCCGTTAGCCCCTATCTTATTGTTTATATAACTTCGTGACTATGATCTTTTTTGCCCGAATGATATCACAGATGTTTTATATCAATACTAAGCTACTGGTTTCCCTTGGAAACTAATTTTGTCAAAAAATTGGACTTTGATCGTTTTTCCCCGTGGCCCTTCATTTGCGTGATTAAACTTATTTTTTCGATATCGCATTTCACTTATAAGATCGTTATATACTGTTCACAAGGTGTTAGTTGTCAAGTAAGTCATCATGGCATATTAATTATGACTACGATAAACAGTTGATGTTAGATTGAAAAGTAACAGCTATAAGATTCATGATTTAATAAATCATATAAGTATATTAAAAAATAGGTTACCATTTCAGCATTTAAAATATATTTCTAAGATATTTTGGTATTTATTTACACTGGAGTATATAACTGTTGACTAGCTTTACTCTTTTGCTTAAGAACCAATCTATATGTTTAAGGTATTTAAAATATTCGTTTTAGGAGTATCGTTTAGGATAAGTGTAAATAGACTTCCAAACGAAAACTTAACCTTATCTAAATCACCCGGACAGAAATATAATTAGTTTAAAAAGGAGCTATGATGTTTCCAAATCAAATACAAACTTATCATTGCCCCCCCCCCCCCAAAAAAAAAATGTCATAGTGATTAAGATTAAAATATTTGTTCCTATTTTAATCGCTACTTCTCCAGCTATAAAGCAATACATTCATAAACCTAGGAGTGTGATGCTAGCCGAGAAGTTTTCAAGTTAACATCTTGGGCTTTGCTTTGAGAGGGGCGCGTTTAATACTCGGCAAACTCAAATAAATAATCTAAAAAATGAACCGATAAAAAATTAATGAAAATCAAATATAAAAAAATACAAACAAAACTCTCAATCCCACATGTTACCTGTGGGTGTAAATCTTTTTAGACTGTATCATATACTAACCAACACAATGTATGTTTTATCTATGACTGTATTAAACAGTATGTTTAAAAGCTTCATTGAATAAATGTGTATTGTTATTAATAGGATCTGTTCGTTAAACTTACTTTTATACGTAAAAACAGGGACTTCAGACCATCAAGTCTCTAATGAGCTCGGGAGTTATGTGTTACAGCAAAACAACAAATATTTATGATACATTTAATTCAATTGTTAATATAAACCGTATAACAATGGCAATAATTGTAATGATTGGTTAGGTTTAGATTAACTTCTAACCTACAACTTCATGTATAATTTAAATTCATTTTCATTTAGCTCCTAAGCTGTTATATTCAATATGATAAATATATTTACTCAGAAGGTTGTTTACATGTTTCGGCTTGTATCCATCATTGAAAAAACATCGCAGATGCATGGTGAAATCCTTGTCATTCGTTTGCCACTAAAATTACATACACACGAACATACACGGACGGGACGAATACTTAAAGGAATCGAATAAAAATTATTAGTAGACCTATTAATTAAAATAAATATACGGTCAGGACGCGCACCATGGTGAAGGTCAGGATACAGGTCAATAATCCTTAGGGGTTTTGTTGAGGGGGGCAGGATTAGGGGGGGAAAGCATTGTGTCGTGTGATTGTTGAGAAGGTCCTGTGAGCGGAAATTAATACTGAAATTACCTGGATTTGCACTTCTGATTAAAACAGTCGGGCCCGCTGCTTTGAAATAGGTAACCTGTTTGATATTAAATGCTTCTGGATTATTGATCCAACAGCAATAGATAGTTTGTAATTAAACATGGAACACTATAGGACTGCCTTTATTCGCACCTTATGAAAGTAAGGTTTACTGTGTTAACTATTTTGTGTAAAATAAAGTGATATTCAGCAAATGTCGAGGTTTTGTTTAAATATATAAATAAATAATAATTCAAATCAATAATATTGCACAAAAGTGTATCTTCAAATGTAAGATTATAACCGCCAGGTTATATGATAAAAATATATAATATATATAACAAATTCCTGCCGAAAAGCTACGAATTTTAAATCTTTGGTAAATATACTTCGTATCATTCAACAATGGTCTAATCATTAAATGACCATTATTTTTATTTCCTAACACCTAATTATGAAATATCCAATAAAGTTAATTTACTGCTTAAGAGTATGCTAATAATAATATAAACTAAATAAATTAGATTTTTATCAAATGCTGTTCAGTCTTAACTTTTAGTATATCCTCCCTTTTTGCTTTCAACTTATAAATTTATTTTTTTATTCATCAACGAATTACACAAAATCAGTTTTGACATCTGAACTATGTCTGAACAATGTATTCAGTTTTAACAATAAGAAACATTTTTAATTGACAGAGAATTCAAACTCAAAGCAAAGTATTGGCACTACACAGTGTTTTCCTAAGATTGTGTTGTTTTTGAGATTTGTTTACTACCTCAACATATTTTAGGAGGCAAAACGTAATATAATACTGCACTTTGTAATACCTATAGACTTAAAACCAAGCAAATGACTCTATGAAACCTTACCTCACACGTCCATTGATAGAGCTTAGTAATTGGCAACTTAGAATTGCTAAACACTAGCCTTAGGTGACAAGCAATCCTGACTGTGGCAGCACATCAAAGCTGCATTAACAACCGCAGTGCTAGTCAATCAGCTAACTAATATTCAAACTATGTAACAAATATTCAAACAGCTTGGCATTCCAAATATCCACTATACTTGTAACGATACTCGTATAGTTTTTGGAAATATATTCACAAAGTGAGATAGAAGTTTGGGCTAAGTTGAGTTTACCACGTAACTAATGTTGTGTACTGTATTTGTTTAGTTGTTTTGAAATTGATAATTTTTGACGAAATGGAGGATTAAATAAGCTTATTATAGCAATAATTGAGATTAGCTTATTGATAGTTTTCAATCCAATATTTTTTTTATTTTTTTTACTTGGCTTAGTGTTTATGCCCTAGAAAAGATCATTCCATGGATATACAATAGTATGGATTAAAATTGTATTAAATAATGTAGGCAATTTTAGTTACTGCAGTTTCACTTCCTTGTTATTCCTCCGAACACTAATTATTTGCTCATTCTTGCATTATTCCAGACGAGAATATAGATTTATGACAAGAAGAGGGGGACCTTCCTACAGCAAGATAACTAATTGGCTCATAACTCTACGCTAGTCAGATGAGAGCCCCATTAATTGTAATATAGGAAACTTTGATAATACTCTCTTTGTCTTTTATTTAGGATTATAAGAGATTATATTACAATCTTTAGAACTGACAAAGATATATTTTATTTGTTTAAAACTGCAATATTTAATCACGTACCATAATTAACAAAATATAAGTTTTGAAATAGTATGTCTTACGCCAGATTAAATCAAGAAACTTTATCTATCTTTGATTCTAGGGTGTAATTAAAACTATCTAATATTGTAGGCTCTGTTTTTTTCTGTGTTTTGAATCTGTTATTATCTACTGCAACTGTACTAGGAATAAGTCAGTAATTGACTCTGTGATGTATAAAAATGGCGATTCAAGCGAGTTACCGACATTCTCAAGTGTAAGAAACAACTAACAACTATTCAACAAAGTGATGGTTATATATTAAATATTCAAATTGACATTTTAAGGATGCTCTTGCTCATGCTTCCTGTGTTAAAGAATCAATATTGGTTGTGGATTGAATTGGCATAGTTTTTGTAACATTGACAGAGATATATCAACAAAAATACCGCAGAGAACATGGATACATAAAATACATTTAATAATTTCATTTTAACAGTCAAAACAGTCAAAGTTTTAGTATACATTTTTTTTAGTTAAATGAGACTTTACAGATACAGGCAACTGGTCACGCGTGTGTGTATGTTTTAACCTTGCGTTGGGTTGTAAATAAAATAAATGGTATCAGCAATCTGATTCATACTTTCCCCCGTTATTTTGTCAACAACCCTTATCCGCAAATGGGAAGCAGTGTCAGCAACTTTGATAATTTATTGGACAAATCACAACAATAGTAATAACTTTTATACCGTAATTTTACTTTAATCGGGGTGGTACTACCACGTTTAAAGTTAAATAGGCTTTAACATACAATCAATTTCAATCAAAATAGAACAAATATTTTTTTTTTCATTTTATATGAACTTATAGATTTTTATATAGAAAAATCACAAAAGTTGCAATCACTTTGAACCGTTATTTTTACAAAAATGTGGGTTATCACAATTTGTTCAGGGTCAAAAGGAGTTTAATATACAAAATTTTAATCAAAATCGTTTGTGACAATAAAAAAAGATATATTCGTTAATTTGTTGGTTTTTAAGGAGAAAACAAGCAAAACACCAAATTTCTAAAAAGATTTTACGAGCGTGTAGAGATACCGCGATTTTTTACCCGCGTACCAAGTATTATCAACATTCGACCACAGTCTGTAGCTCTGTATACATCCACAGACACACACACAGACAAGGGGACAATGTTGAAGAAAACAACAGTGTCTTCTTTTACTATGGTATAGGGAGAGAAAGTATAAATGACTAAACGTCATCTTAACATATGATTGGTATGCTGAAATTAACACGAAAGAAGACCTTCAATCAGAAATCGTTTGTTTTAACAGACCACAGAATAGAGTTTCCCGTTTTAATTTAACTACCTACTTTACAAATTAATAATAACCGCAAATGTAGAGAAAAAAACGGGGTTTTGCTAAAAGATGTACTGTATTTAAAAAGACTTAAGCTAGCCAATATTAAAATTACCCATAGATATATTTAAATATTTAAAGTTATGCATTCAAATCTGATAAACTCACTATGATCTATACGATTTATTAATAAATTATTTTATTCATAAAATTACAGTGTTCTTTATTTTTTTTTTTTTTATATAGACACCTAACTTAAATGATGATTTGATTAGTTTTTTATTTAGATAGCTCTTCTCTTTTAAACTCTATTTAGCAATAGTTTTAAGATACTATTGGGACTAATCAGCTAGAATTATGTACGCAATTTGTTATAGTATAATGTAAGGATAGTACTGTATGCTGCTGTGATTACCTGTAGTACATGGTAATCATGACGATCCCAGGAATCCAAAAAGAGACAGAGGAAGAAATGATGGCATAGTAGTCGTTGACCACGAATATACAGACGGATGGATGAGCGAGGCGGAACTCTTGATGAGCTGCAGTGGTGTACCAGCCCATGAAGATGGGGGTGAACGAAATGGCGGCCGGCATTAGCCAGACGTTGGCGATCATGAACGAGACAGTCCGGTGTGTCATGGTGATGGGGTATTGCAGCGGCCGCACTATGGCGTAATACCGGTCTACACTAATACAACACAGATGTAGGATGGACACCGTGCAGAAGTACACGTCCAGAGAGTTCCATACGTCGCACATGAACTGACCGAACATCCACTTGCCCGTCAGCTCCACGCTGGCGTTGAACGTCATGGCGCAGAGAGCGACCAGCAGGTCCGCTAACGCGAGGGAGACCACGTAGTAGTTAGTGATGATACGTAGCTTGCGGTGGCGGAACACGCTGATGATGACGAGCGCGTTGCCGAGCACGGCGCCGAAGATGATGGTGCCCATGATGAGACCTCGGGCCAGCAGAGGCCCCAGTGACTGTCCGGGCACCTCAGTCTGCGTTGCAGGGGAGAGTGACGTGTTGGTGGCGATGAGCGCTGGGAGTGAGGCCATGTCACTTAGCATCTCCCGCGGACTCTGCGGCGCTCAGCGGACTGGCGCTGGTGGTGACGGCCACTCGCTCATCCTACAATCAGATAAACTATGTCAAACACCGATAATGCAGATAACTAAACAAATATTGGGCGATGTTCGACTGAAGATCTACTAATATATTAGACAACAAGTCCTATCTTAATCTATCTATACTTATTTAATACGCAAGCAGCTTTTTTGTGACAATTACTCCTCCGAAACTACTGAACCGATTGACGTGCTTTTGGCGTCATTGGAAAGTGCGTAACGAGAAGTTGTGCAGGAAACCTTCTTTTTAGGGAAATAATTAGAGAGTGAGGCCCTGTGGCCCTTTAAAGTTTCGTATTTCTCCATAAGATTGACATGGGAAACAAACATTGTTATGAAACTCCAGCTGTTGTCAGAAATTAAAAGTGAGAAGAAGGACATTATGTTAATTGTAAACAGTCAATACGTTTGCTAATTTAACAGTTTGCTACAAACACTTACTGACTTGGTTAAAATGAAATATTTACTATTTGAATATGGGTTGGCGTAGATATTACAATGGAAAAAATCGAGAGAGCCTGGATAATATGATATACAGGATATACTAAAACGAAAACTGAATTAACACTGTGCACTGCGTTTCTTAGTAATCATTGAAAGAGCCGGTTTGCAAACTATGGAAACATAGGAAAGTCATAGAACACCACCAAGGAGAAGAAATAGAAGTAATGCTTTTTACAAGATCAGCTTTTGAAAAATGATAAGATATTAACAAGAAATTTTGATTATATCGATCTGTTATGTACATCTTGAGTATTTCCATAATCTTTGAGTCGAATCTTTTAAAGTCATCATAAATTATTACTGTTATTCGTTTTAAAATAACGCCTGTGATACTTAGCAATTGCTCGAATTCGAGCAACAGGTACACTAGTAACTATTATTCCTTTATAAGTGTATGAAGGGTTTCTAGCGAGAGCACCACAACATGATCGAATTTATAAAAATATTTTGCCCATCAGCAAAGTAAGAACATGCATAGCCATAAGTCACCACCCTAAATACTCCACTCGTCTCACTCTAACATTGCGGATCAGAAACTAGTTAATTAGTTACGTTTTCTTGGCGTTTTGCTAAAAGGTTAGACTTACATGAACACATACTACTGTATTTTTCTGCTTAAGTTGGGAATTAATACCGTTGGGAAATAATAGTGCTGTAACTTAATTTGAATAACTTCCAAGTGTGTGGGGGACTTACAGTAAAATGTAAGCAATGGCATAGTAACAAAATGTTTCATTTTCAAAAAACAAATTGTACCTGGTAAAAAGACATTATCCAGTAGCTTCGCACACCTTCGGGTTTGCTTACATTTCAAATTCAGCTCAGCATAAGACCAATTAGTGATCCTGTTCAGAGAGAATAGTAAAAGGATATTCATATTCAAACCACTCGCTTGCTGTAACATTTCTCGCTTTATGGAATCTTATATTATAATACAGTATAGGATTCCTCATAGATATTTTAGAAAAAAAAGAAAACCATACCACTTTTAGATCGTAAAGCAAAAAGCTTAAGTGATTTTAAATCAGGTTAACTAACCGGATAAGCAATTTAATTGACTTTGGGATCCTATATAAGTTTCAGGAACACAACCTCTCTTTGTTTAGAGATAATTTCAAAGAAAATGAAAAATAGCATTTCCGTTCCTTATCTTCCCAAACTTTTGAATACTGCCTTGCAGGCATCCTTAGAAAATTCGTTTTTCATTATCTGGAAAAGATTTTTAATCATGTTGGCGAGTACTCGGTGAACAAAATGTTGCATGGTAAAAATAATAAGTTTTCTATAACTTAAAGTTGTATTATCAGTCTTGGGGTCGGACATTTTTTAATATTTTTAACAATTAAATGAATAAAAATAACATTATGATGAAAAATCGAGCAAAATAACATTTTTTAAAGTTTGTAAAAAAAAAAAACTTTTAGTGATCAAAATGCCTGACTACCACAGTAAGTTAGCAAACAGTAAGTTGGCAAAGCAAATCCATGAACCTAGTTCGAAATCGATTTTAGATAAGCCCTGTTTGTTTTGATGACTACGGAATTGATTGTTTTACTTACTCATTAATATTCAGCCTAGTAACTGTTGGTTTTGAAACAAACACTAATACAGATTCATACTTATTCTAGATTTGTAAGGTTTTAATTAAAATGTTCTGTCCCTTAACTCAGATAGATGAAATCGATAATAATTGAATAAAAGCGAAAAAACTAAAATGAGTTTTGTGTAAATAAACGTCAAATTACCAAATTGCCAACCGTTATAAACTAAGGAACAAATAGCTTTTTACCCCTGCCTTGGACTCAATTACAAATAAGGAGTAGTAATTTAAGTGGAAAGGAATAGTAAATTCGATTAGTTAAATTGCAGCCTCCAGTCAGGCTTTGTAACATTAAAGGTTCAATTATTCTGGCATTTCTGACATTGTTTATTTAACAGAGGTCGAACATCAAAGACATGCGTTGGGTGGATTAAATGGACCAGCGTTGTGAAAGTTAATATAAACTTTACTTTTCCTTTATAAGCGTTTAATGAGACCCGGTGGAAAGCCCCGTCTCTATTCTTTTACATGTGTCCTTACACATGCATTCATAATTTAATTATTTCCTTAAGTAATAAAATGTCAATTAAAGTTTGTATTACTTATTTATACACACTCTCACATCATCAAATATATTTTACACCTTCCAAGTCATTTGCCGGCATAAAGGTTACAACATTTTCTAACAGTTTGTAAATAGCTTTGTTATTAAGTTATAAAGGGTGGCGCAGAGAAACGGGAAATTTTGAAGTCGTTGTTGGTACACCCGTATGTCTTGTAGGATTGAGAAACGGAAGTCATGACGCCAAGTAGTAATGGATATTTAGTTGAGATGGAGCAGTGGAGTGGTGCGGAGCGTGCAGTCGCCGTGAGAGCATACTACAAAAATGGTGACAGTGCAATAGCTGAAAATGTTTGGATGTCCTTCTCTTTCATTTAAATGGACATGTCAATAAGCAGAACATGCGTTACTGGGCTCAACGAAAAACGTTTGTTACACAGTCCCAAAGTTACTGTATGGTGTGCAGTGTCTTGTCTTGGTGTGATTGGACCTTACTTTTTCGAGGATGAAGATGGTTCCACTGTAACTGTCACATTTCAACGTTACATTCATACGATAGAAAAGTTTTTTGCTCCACAGCTTCGTGCTTTTCCAAATATTGAAATCCACCAAACCTGGTTTCAACAAGACGGACGGAGCCACCTCACACACTGCCAATCTGTCAATGGCTGCATGGAGACGTTTGTTTGGGGAGCGCATCATTTCAAGGAACGCTAACGTCATTTGGCATCCACGGTCTCCAGACCTCTCAGTGTGCGACTTCTTTCTATGGGGACATATAAAGAGCGTTGTGTACCTGACTAGGCCAAGAAATCTTATTGGGCTCAAGACTCAGATCGAAGAACACGTCACCAACATCCTAGAGGACACAAAGTCTTCGAAATAGATTGAAGAGTAGGCCCAAAAGACAGCACTTAACTGATGTGGTTTTTAAAATGTGATTTTTAACATTATTCCTATTTCCAACATTTCTTATGTATTTTCCACACTTGACCAACACATTTTCACCATTAAAGATTTGTTTGTAAAATTTTCTTGTTTTATTATGATTAATTAAACATTTTTCATTTCTCTGCGCCACCTTGTATTACTAAATTCAATTCACTTTCTGTAACACCTCACTACTTATTTATTATGCAAAAAACTATCTTTATCTAGTTTATTATGTTAAAAACTATCTTGTTGGGTACATACATTTACACATTTCCTTAGTAATGGCGAGTATGGAATATGATAGCAATTGTAGCTTATCTATTGTGTTTTTTTAGTTGTTTTAGACCACCGAATATCTATAAATTCAATAACATTGTTTTTCAAAACAAGTTAGGCTATAGGCACAGTAGGCTACATTGACAGCGGAGAAGACGAGAGAATCAATCGATAATCCATTTACTTGCCGTGTCGAAGGCTGTGGTGGAGGGAAGGGGGATATTTTAATATCCGACTACAACGAGAACCGTGTTTACAAAAACAAATTAACAAAACTTAATATCAAACAAGTATTCCATTTAGAGACTTAAGCTTTGCTTTTTATAATACCTCCCTGTGTGGCTGCATAGTATCACAGAAAACGCAAATGTTTTCATCGTATTATTGTATTGCTGTCCATTAGTTGTTGATGTTCTATCTTGATCCACACAGCAGAAACATTCCTATCTTGCTTATGTAATATCAATTTTGTCATCTTTGATGACACACTCGTGAAATTATATCTCATTCTATAGTTCAAAGCTTATAGCTCTTTATTAGAGAAAAGAATCTTCGTCATGCCTTTTGTTGCTGGTCTCACATATAAAAACAAAATTTCTTGAACTTTTTAAATGAAAAAAGTTATAATGGAAAAGGCAAAAATACTTTTGTTTCTCAGAACCAGACAAAGATGGATTTTACAAAATTTGTGTTCATTGTTACTGTACAGTTAAGCTGAAAATTAATTGGTTTTCACTCAACACTTTCGACTCTGAGATTCAAATCCTCGATCAGCAAGACGGCAACCCCGCTCGGATATAGATCCACCAACAATGCTTCTGAACCCAAAGTTCCTGTTTTGTCATAATCTAGTCAAGGATGCATGTTAGGCGCGCAGATTTCATCCGTTTATTTTTTAGCTATGCTCTCAACTAAATGTTTGGTTATATTGCTCTTATACTGGCTTTTAAATTTAGTCTGCTGCTGAAGTTGAGAAACTTTAATGAATCAAAATATTTATTAAAAGTTATTAACAATAGTTAGTAGCTAAAAATTAATTTTAATCATTGTAGTTAGTAGTATAGTTGCTGTATTAGTATTTGTGAGCCAGGCTACATTTTTGAAACGTAACTGATCAGTCTGTAAAGCTGTGCGATTGTAAGTGAACACTGATACCTTCATACTTAGATGAGTATATATTTAGGGAAGAGTATTACAACATTTTAATTACTTGTAAGACGGATATATAAGGGAATGAGAAGCCGGAGGCATCCAACCGATTCCTACCAAGTACGTCGATTGCCCGAAGCAGAACTCTTTGATGTGGCATCTTTATTGTGCTCAATATCATATGAGGGAACGTGCCTTTGATTCCTAACTCTTTCAATCTAAATAGATTACTTTGTCGATCATCGTCCTACAGCCATATCCTAAGTAACGATATTACCTCAAGGGCTCTTTCAATTGTGACCTCACAAAAGAGCTGCATCGTATATATTTTACTTAATTTATTTGATATACAGGTCGAACACTTTTGTTGGAAAAGGTCTCCAATTATTTTTAGATCCTTTACTGTTTACTGAGCTGGTTCTTCTTTTAGCGAATTTCCCTATAGGGAAGTAGCTATTACCGTAGGTCTCATGGTAAGACCTAAGCCCGGGACCGATTTACTTTTTCATTTTGATGTTCCCAGAGGCCAAAAACACCATTCGTTCAAATTTTTATATATCTATATATAGAGATATATATATATATATATGTGTCCATCCGCACGATAACTTGAGTAATTTTTGTCGGATTTTGATAAAATTTGGTTTGAAGGTGTAAGGCGGGATAAACTTGAATGAGTTCGCGAACCAGCATGATCGGACTATGGGAACGGGGGTTTATGGGGGGTTTTATGGGGTAAAAATAGGTTTCCCATTTTTGACCCTAAAAACACAAAATTTCACAATTTCTTGTTGAACCATTTTGTAGAGCTTAAAAAAACAAATAATTTAGTATATTGAAGCGTTATTATGCACCTAATTGTTACGGAGAAAATTAAAAAAAATTGTAATTTTAAAATTCCCATGTTATTCTTATGGAGAATAAGTCAACTGTTGAAGTTTGCTTGTTTATGAACATATTTTGATCAAATTTGGAAAATACAATAATTTCTTACTAAACCACAGCACCTTTTAACATTTTACATAAAAAAAACTTTTACCCTCCCTGTTGCAGCAAACCTAAGTACTCATTAAACTAATTCTGTTTAAATAGGGAATAAATGTGATATTTTTAAGGAGACAATTTAGTTTAAATCCAATCAGGCAAATGGAAATTCGCTAAGTCTGCAGGTTTGCTGCGGCGGGGGTATTTATTATTCCCACTAATAAGGTTTAAATTACCTGGCTTCTGTCATCGATCCTCGGTAGTTTTATGAAACTACAGCTGTTTCATGCCTATCACTGGCACATCTTCAGGTTTGTTGAACGCCAGCTTCTTTATAAAACATCCCTCGGTGTTGAGTTCGTCATGGTTACACAAAAAACATGTTGACATTTACACACACGAAAACACGCACGAAACATTTAAACATTAATTAAAGAACGACTGCGAAACGTGATGCGGCGCCGGTGATGGATAAGTCGCGACCTATCCATCACCGGCGCCGCATCACGTTTCGCAGTCGTTCTTTAATTAATGTTTAAATGTTTCGTGCGTGTTTTCGTGTGTGTAAATGTCAACATGTTTTTTGTGTAACCATGACGAACTCAACACCGAGGGATGTTTTATAAAGAAGCTGGCGTTCAACAAACCTGAAGATGTGCCAGTGATAGGCATGAAACAGCTGTAGTTTCATAAAACTACCGAGGATCGATGACAGAAGCCAGGTAATTTAAACCTTATTAGTGCTAATTTTAACGATCCAGAGGCCAACCATCATGAAATTTTATTATTCGATCATTTCGATGTAGGTATAAAAACCTTTTATGATATTGCCGAAACTAGCAACAAATAGTCTTAGAAACTAATGTTGTCAACGCAGCGAAATCGATATAGACAGTTCAACTTATAATTGCGTAAGAATTGATTTAATTAGTCTAGTCTTAATACCGGCTCTTACTAATAAAAACTTGACTGATCTTCAAATACATATTAATGAAAAAAGGTATATTATAGAAATGTTACATTACATGTTATTATTAGCCAGCCAGCCACACTAGTTATTTTGGTTTATAATTTTTCGTCATGCTGCAGCAAAAACAGCCGAACAGGATGTGCTTACCAAATTGTGTTAGCAAAATTGAAAACAAATTGGAAGTCGTTTAGGGGTTGCCTTTACATTAAATGTATTTTTGTTTTCTAACTGAGTTTGCTTGAATAACAGTGCAATATGACGAAAATAAAGTTCATCACAAGTGAAATAAGTGTTTGAGTCGTTGATTTTGAATCATTGTCATTGCGTGAAACTTTAGCTCGGGTCGAAAAGAGTCACTTTACACAGTGATGAAATATATTATTTCCTTCTATAACATTTAAGGGATTTGAATTTACAATAAGTATTAGGTTGTTTCAATTATTTAATCATTACATAACTATTCTATGCTTTACACTATAATATTTTAATGCTAAAATGCAATTTCTTTTCATGTTAAGCCTAATACAAATCATTTGGAAATAGTTAGTAATAATTATTATTATTTACTTGAGATAAACAAAGTCAGACTACATCACGATCTTGTTGGTAATTAATGCTTGTGTTCGATAATCCAATACCACAATGTTGCTCCTTAAATAAAAAACCACATCGTGTTCAAGCGGATAAAACCAAAGGTATAAATCCTTTGTACTTGCAAAAGGTAGGGGTTGTATAAAGGCCTCAAAGCAATGAGTGTTCGCTCCAATAGACTGAAAGTTGTGGTCATATTGTATCACGTTATGGACATATAAAAATATCACAACTAACTTACATAACTCTAAAGTATATTATTAGTTTGCGTAATCCTGTGCCAGCAATAATAATTTCAATACTTCCTGGAGAGTTCAAAAATGTCAAAAAAGGTGTAGGACTACGTTTTTAGCTCTAAATGACTAGTCAAAATACACAAAAATTCTTTAATTTGTAAATAAGCTTTATACAAAGGATAAATTTATTGTAACATTTCAACCTCCTTGTGGGGATAAAAAACAGTAATTAATTTTCATAATGCAAGTTAAGGTGTTAAACATTTAAAATATATTCTCATCATAAGGTGCATACATATAATTTTTATTAAAAATGACATGCATATTTACACAATTACAAATTTGCATATTACAATAGTCAATTTAATTATATAAGCAGTGCCAGGCTATGTTTACTGTTGACACCTCAAAGTAACCCCTATCCGATTACAATTACAAGCTTAGAGACAATGTAGATATCGCTTAAGGCCACAGACACTGTCTTGATAGTTTAGGCAGTTCCAGGTTATGTTTACTGTTGACACCTCAAAGTAACCCCTATCCGATTACAATTACAAGCTTAGAGACAATGCAGATATCGCTTAAGGCCACAGACACTGTATTGATAGTTTAGGCAGTTCCAGGTTATGTTTACTGTTGACACCTCAAAGTAACCCCTATCCGATTACAATTACAAGCTTAGAGACAATGTAGATATCGCTTAAGGCCACAGACACTGTATTGATAGTTTAGGCAGTTCCAGGTTATGTTTACTGTTGACACCTCAAAGTAACCCCTATCCGATTACAATTACAAGCTTAGAGACAATGTAGATATCGCTTAAGGCCACAGACACTGTATTGATAGTTTAGGCAGTTCCAGGTTATGTTTACTGTTGACACCTCAAAGTAACCCCTATCCGATTACAATTACAAGCTTAGAGACAATGCAGATATCGCTTAAGGCCACAGACACTGTCTTGATAGTTTAGGCAGTTCCAGGTTATGTTTACTGTTGACACCTCAAAGTAACCACTATCCGATTACAATTACAAGCTTAGAGACAATGTAGATATCGCTTATGGCCACAGACACTGTCTTGATAGTTTAGGCAGTTCCAGGTTATGTTTACTGTTGACACCTCAAAGTAACCCCTATCCGATTACAATTACAAGCTTAGAGACAATGTAGATATCGCTTATGGCCACAGACACTGTCTTGATAGTTTAGGCAGTTCCAGGTTATGTTTACTGTTGACACCTCAAAGTAACCCCTATCCGATTACAATTACAAGCTTAGAGACAATGTAGATATCGCTTATGGCCACAGACACTGTCTTGATAGTTTAGGCAGTTCCAGGTTATGTTTACTGTTGACACCTCAAAGTAACCCCTATCCGATTACAATTACAAGCTTAGAGACAATGTAGATATCGCTTATGGCCACAGACACTGTCTTGATAGTTTAGGCAGTTCCAGGTTATGTTTACTGTTGACACCTCAAAGTAACCACTATCCGATTACAATTACAAGCTTAGAGACAATGTAGATATCGCTTATGGCCACAGACACTGTCTTGATAGTTTAGGCAGTTCCAGGTTATGTTTACTGTTGACACCTCAAAGTAATCCCTATCCGATTACATTGGCAGGTTCAGAGGCACTCTAGATATCACATATGGCCACAGACACTGTCTTGATAGTTTAAGCAGTGCCAGTTTATGTTTACTGTTGACACCTCAAAGTAACCCCTATCCGATTACATTGGCAGGTTCAGAGGCACTCTAGATATCACATAAGGCCACAGACACTGTCTTGATAGTTTAAGCAGTGCCAGGTTATGTTTACTGTTGACACCTCAAAGTAACCCCTATCCGATTACATTGGCAGGTTCAGAGGCACTCTAGATATCACATATGGCCACAGACACTGTCTTGATAGTTTAAGCAGTGCCAGTTTATGTTTACTGTTGACACCTCAAAGTAACCCCTATCCGATTACATTGGCAGGTTCAGAGGCACTCTAGATATCACATAAGGCCACAGACACTGTCTTGATAGTTTAAGCAGTGCCAGGTTATGTTTACTGTTGACACCTCAAAGTAACCGCTATCCGTTTACATTGACAAGTTCATAGACCCTGAAGTAATTATTTATGACCATAGCCACTGTGATTCGTTCAGAATGCCTCGGTGTTTATAAAATGTTTAGAATAAAAATCAATGATTGTTGTAATAATGTTTGTTGTAATGATTGTCACCCCCAGCATTATTTGTTTTCTAACACTTTATCACACATTTTTCCTTTATCAAATTATACATAAAAATGTGCCACATATTATGTTTAAGTCGAATAAAAGGTTTTCATTCTTTTTATATAAAACATTTAATCATAAAAGAGAATGATAAACAATTTAAAATAAATTAGCCACTGGTCATCGAATGTGATTGAAAATTAATCGAAGCTAACAAGTTTTCTGTGTGCTATGTAATCAATAACGTTTAAACTCTGACCTTTTCCTATTTACTGATGAATTAAGCGCATTTAAACTCGATAAAATATACTTAACTGAAGTATTTTTGTTATTTTGTAGTTTTGTTTTGTAAATAAAATAGTTATATATAAATTAAAAGGAAAGTCACAGAGTAAGATAACTTTTTAAATTTTGCAGTATTTAGGTTTAGTGCTGTATTCATTGCCAAAAAAAATTTTAAGTAATCAAAGCATTGATAATAAATATACAATTCTACCTTATTTAGTTAAAATGGTTCTTTACGTATAACAAACTTATGTTCAATCAAGGCCAAAAGACACTTTTTTATTTTTTTTTTGTTTTTTAATTGCAGACTTATTTTAGTTGCTCTTTTCTGGTTGTAAATTTGAAATAGTTAATTTTAAAGGTCTTTCCTATCGAGCTTATAGTGTATACAAAGGGATTCAGACAAGGAATTTATGTATATTGGGGAATTAAAAAAAGGCAGTGAAAAGAATTCCCTTTAATGTCAGTGCTCTGTAAATTATAATTACACTGTACACGATACAGTGTAATTGATTGCACATTGATGTTGATTGTGTTTTAATTGACATTGATTGTACACAAATAAAAGTTCATAAGGAATTATAAAAGCTGCTAAAGATGTCAGTGGATAAACATAAATCATAAATATGTCATAATGACACTGTACAGAGAAATTAAAAACCGATATAAGTAGTAAAACCTGCAGTGAATAACTAGAGAGTTTGTCTGGACACTCTTGTACATTAGCAGTGCCATTAAAGCTACAGTTGTAATTAGTGTACTTTGATCTGAGTAAATGTGCGGAACATCAACCTCAAAGACAACGAGCTCTGCAATAAAATCAATAAGCGGAAATTGCCCGCTTTCATCCTGTGTATGTAAGCACTTTCTATCACAGTCACTCTGTTTTTCGATTTAATGTAAGGAGTTTAATAGTTTTTTTGTTACTTCTCAATTCTTTCAGAACAATTTATTTTGTTTATTAATATAGTTTCTTTTAGGCTGTTTAGTGTTCAAACCGATTTGATACAAAGTGTTTTTTAAGTGCGTAAAATTATTTATAAAACAATTCATAACTTTATACCCAACACTAATAATAATCCTATAAAAAAAAAAATGGTTTTACTTTTTCAAATTTGTTTGGCTCACCTAACGGACCGATTTTCGTGAAAACACTAATAATAATATTTTATAGAAATAAGGTTATTCGATTGAAATACTAGTGATTTATAATTGAGAATGGACATTACTTATGTTTCTCTAAAGTTATAATTGTTGTTTACTGAGGTTAATTACAATCAATAGTTCATAAAACCTCTAATTTAAAGAAGCATTATTTTGTCTGCACTAGAAGGCTGGAAAAATTGTTTTATTTGATATTTTTAATCTCGTTATATTTTTATTGCCATGTGCTTTATAGTCCAGGCAAGAAAAGGTTTAACCTCCAAAAAGAACCAAAAGTTTGTTTAACTGTGCACACTTATTTCTATTACTTTTTCTTATTTTTTTTCTTGTTTTTTATTTATTCATTTGGGACGTAGGGAAGATTATACTAAAAGTCTCCATAAATATGAGGCTAGCTCTAGCGGATTTTTTCATAGGTTGGGAATATTAATTTATATATTTTGACTGGACTAAAAAATCACTTAAATTATTTTACTTTTAACTTTTTTTATGGTTGATTTTAATAATAACCATGAGGTGTTATACTATAAGACGAAAGTCGTCATACTTTATTATTTCATATAGTGAGAAGTTTTAATTTTTTCCTCCTATACACCAACGCATCCAAATAGCCTAAGTTTTAATCAGTAACTAATAAAGAGCATTGAAACAAAATAACAACTAAGGGTATTTCAGTGCATGTATGATGGTTTATATTTTATTCTAATTCAAATATAGACATTTAAACTACACGTAAGTTTTTGAAGCGCAAAATAATGAACCGGTAGACACATGTCTTGTAAATAATGATGTTATGACACTTCCTCCTGGAGGATAATATAAAAATGTATTCTTATTTTCTTCACGATAAAATACAAGCCAGATATTCCAAGCAGGCTCTGGCTGCGTAACAGAATAATGAAAAGCGTAAAGGGCTCTTGACTTGTTGAAACACGCCGGAATGTGGTGAACCTTGTTACGGTTGAGTGTGTGTTTATTACACCTCCCTTGTCTACAAATGTAGCAAATTTACCTTCAGCAGAAGAATTCAACTTCTTTGGTAATGTTTTTAGAAACAAGGTCATTGTATGCTTTATATATATAGCTAAATTTTAAGTATAACAGTATTCTTAATGTTAATGTTATTCATTGCTACCTTTGGTTGGAATATGTTATTGATAAAATAACAGGATTACCTTATCCAACCACAGTTGCTAGTATGACAACTAGTTTCGTTCCTTAGAACTTATGCAACCACATCATCAATGTATTAATACATTGTGCTATGTCAAAAGATTCTTTAAAACACTGTCAAATTCACAATAGTAAAAACTAGTCATGTTGATCAAATTATTAAAATGCAATAAAAAGTTATAAAACTGATTAAAACTGTAAAGGCTAGCCAGTCTTATCACTGTCACTGACTAAATAAAACTGACTGAATCATGAGGTGTCTTCATCTCTCAATGAGGGATGATTAATCAGACATGAAGATATTCTCTAAATCAATTATCTCTTTTCTTTCGAATCCAAAATCTAAATACCCCCGCCGCAGCAAACCTGCCGTCTAAGCGAATTTCCATTTGGCCGAATTGATTTTCAATTGATCTATTTAAATAACATTAGGTTTAACGAGTACCTAGGTTTGCTGCTACAAGGAAACTAATAAAGAAGTGTGTTTTTAGTAAAATATTGATAGCTTACTATAAAATAAATAAATTTGCCAAGTTTGATCAAAATATATCCATAAACAAGCAAACTACAACATTTTACAATATTCTCCATAAGAATAAAATGGGAATTTTAAATTTACAATTTTTTTAGTTTTCTCCGTAACCAATAACCGTACAAAAACACTTTGATATACTGAATTGTTTGTTTTTTTAAGCTCTTTAAGAAGGTTTAGAGAAAAATTGGGAAATCTTGTGTTTTGAGGGTAAAAAGTGAGAAAAACCAATTTTTACCCCATAAAACCCCCCATAAAACCCTGTTCCCATGGTCCGATCATGCTGGATCGCGAACTCATTCAAGTTTATCCCGCCTTACACCTTCAAACCAAATTTAATCAAAATCGGAAAAAAATTACTCAAGTTATCGTGTTCACGGACACATATATATATATATAAATCTATATATATATATATATATATATATACATATATAAAAATTTGAACGAATGTTGTTTTTGGCCTCTGGGGACATTAAAATGAAAAAGTAAATCGGTCCCGGGCCTAAGTCGTACCATGAGACCTACGGTAATAGCTACTTCCCTATAGGGAAATTCGCTAAAAGCTGTACCACACGATTGTAGTTAAAAATTATATAACTTATGGATATTTTGCCACTATAACACACGTGTCAAAGCTATGTACTTGAGATGAGATATTTCCTCGATGCGAGAAATAGGAAGTTGGAGAAAGCAACAGAAAAGGAATCAGCAATGAGAGTGCTGGTGTGTGGTGGTGGAGGGGGGGGGAGGGACTACCGTTTTCCAGAATTGCCTTTTACTCTACCATCGCAGTTGTGTTTCTATTTACTGATACAACACACAGATTCCACATAAACAGTATTGCCTACGCTTCTTTGTGATATTGCTTTTGTGTGTAAGCAATAATTCACCAACAAAAAAACCAAATTAAATATTAGTCTATTCACAAATAATTGCATTAATTATAACCATTATTATTTATTAAAGAATGTTCTACACAAACAAATGAAAACTATAAGAAATAAAGTATACGTTCAGGTCAATGTTTTTGGACCTGAAGTTAAAATGATTGAGTAATACAGACCACATGCTGAAGAGGAGTGGAATTTTGTGGCATGCGAGGTACATACAATTTCTTAACATTTTTGTTAAATGGAATTTTTTTGTGTGTAGCAATCTATTTTTTTCAAATTTAACCTTTATGTAAAAGTAGGAGAGACATATGTATAACTGATTCAAGATTATTTATTTCCAATAAATGCACACTTATATTACAGTGCCATTTCTAAATTAAATTAAATATTATTTTACACAAAAGTGCATGTCTGTGAGTGAGGAAGAGTTCAAGGCAATAATTGAGGTCACTTAGCATATTTTAACCAAAAATATAAACTGAAAGGAAAAATAAAATTTGCATTTAACAATAGTATACGTTATTCATTTAAAATTAAGCTTAAAGGTAACATATCTTAGTCCAAGATCCTATGAGAACCATCGAATATACTTAATTGGAAGATGAAAAGTTTAATAAATTAAATAAAGCTAATCTATTAGTGTGATACTTTATATATAACAAAATTTATCATAGTTATTATTCCTAACAAATGGTTTACAAAAATCAGTCTGAGTGAATAATTTAGAGCAATTTTACAAAAAACTGCTGTACTGATACGCTCTTCCTCAATTATATGATTTGTAAGGTTTCGGTACAATCGATGAGCATGAATTTTGAAAGCTCTATTCTGTAGTCTATAATAATATTGGTGGCTGAAACTGTTTTAATATTGTAATCAACTATTATAATATTATCAATATTTAATATTGATACTAACTCACACTGAGATAAAGAAGACATTTTTCTACGGAAAGAAAATACTAAAACTTTTAAATTCTTATTGTTTTATATTCTGCCCTAACCTTAACAATATAATATTTCAATAGCCTGGTAATATGTTTTTTATTAAATGGAATATGTGGTATAAAGCAACATTAACACACTAACAGCCCCAAGGAGGCTTTAGAGATTTTAAAGCGTTAAAATCTGGCCAGCAAATTCGTCTCGCAATTTTATGAAATCTCGTGTCATAAACCATTTTTGTATTTGAATTATTTCAAAAGATGTGTTTTAAACCGGTATATAAATAATTGTCAGTTTCAAAAGCACGCGTAATACAAAAGCAATGGGAGCAGTGAAAGTGGCATAACATAAATATTTGTAAGAACCTGCTGACATTGATGTGCCCTTTATTACATTTTAGCAGCCCCTTTATACCTTGAGCCCGTCCACATGAGCCACAGATGCCTGTACGTGGAACTATCTAGCATAACAAAGGGATAAGCCAGTACAGTACAAGAGTGAACGGTACTGATAAAAAGCAATGGGTGGTAGCAGGATCCGAAACCACGACATCGCTGCCTTGAGCCGGAAGTCTGTGGTGCTACCAACAGAGCCACCGACTCACACCACTCTTCAGCAGACGAACATATATTAAAACGACAAACTATATATTTATTTTATTTATTGCAACGTCTTTTCTTTATTTGATTTTAATATTTGTAAATATATATATACTAGTGTACCTGTTGCTCGAATTCGAGCAATTGCGAAGCATTACAGGCGACTCAAAGATTATGGAAATACTCACGATCTACACAACAGTTAGATATAATCAAAATCTTTTGTAAATATCTAGTCTTTTTTCAAAAAGCTGATCTTGTTTTTTTAGGGTTTTTAGGGTAAAAAAAACATTATTTCTATTTCTTCTACTTGGTTGTGTTCTATGACTTTTTCTATGTTTCCATTGTTTGCAAATCGGTTATTTCAATGATTGCTCAAGAAATGTAGCACAGTGTTCAATTCAGTTTTATTCAGTTTTATTTTTAGCCTATATCAAATTGTCCAGGATTTCTCGCTCTTTTCCATTGTAATAATTACACCAACCCAAGTTTCGTCTACACATGCAATATGCCAAAGAATATCACCTACGTACAATCTCCAAGAAGTGGTAAAAAAGGCAGAAACCAACCCATACAATAAGTTAACTCCATAAAAAATAATTTTAAAAGTTACTGTGATATTAGGATTTTCCACTGATTTGGTAATAGAACATTATATTGCAAAACATGACACGATGCAGAAGAAAATCAATTTTAAAATCAGAAAAATCCATTGCAAGTACTGTACTTTATTTTGACAAATTCAATAAATCACAATTTAAATATTAACAGCTGTTGCATTAAAAAGTAGTGTAGAATTATGCATATGGTCGTAATGTTAACAAATCTGAAGAGGCAAATTTAAAGGCTTCTGGGGCAGAGCTCCAAGGGAATTTACCTCTTTCCTCTTTTGGTGGCTCATCTACAGACCAAGACCTTTCTTTAGAGATCCCTACCAAGTTTCTACGCCCAGCCGTTCTCTTAAATTAGCTGTGACAAAAACCCCGTTTTCCTCCATAAGAATAACATGGTATGGGAATTTAAAGGCCACGGGGGCAGAGCCCCAAGGGAATTCACCATGTTTCTCTTTTGATGGCTCATCTACAGTCCAAGACCTTTCTTTAGACACCCCTACCGAGTTTCTACGCCCAGCCGTTCTTTCAAAATAGCTGTGACAAAGAAAAACAGTTTCAAATTAATATATAGATAAATATGAACGTCATGGAAAGAATAGTAGTTGTACGATATACATTGAAGATACAATTACAAACTATTTGGATGGTATAAGTTTTATGCCAATTCAAAAAAATAACATGAAGTGGTCATTTTTATAAGAATGGAATACCGACATATTAGGTAATTTTTATTTCTTCTGAATACTTTATTAGTGGATAGTTAAAAAAATATTAATATTCTGTAAGCCAAGCCGTAGCAAAAAAGTTTCAGTCAGGTCATGCACGTGTCTGTACAGCTGGTGACCTCGTCTCATAACTTTTGGATATCCAATAATACTCTCTAAACAATAGCCAGGTCGAACTTACTTACTATATCAACTTGGCTAGCGAGCAATCTCCATCTTTAAAACAAAAAAATGTCTTGTGCTTTGTACCTGCTTAACTCGCTCTTTTTCATATAAACTCCTACTTTGATCATAGTGAATTTTGCAACAACCATAGTAATGTCTCTTATATTATTACAATTCAGCTTGAGTTAGTAAGGTAAGCTAAAGCCTTTATCGAGCTCAGCTCATATTGGCTGACATAATTTAAAGTACATTAATAGGTCCATGGGTCTCGTGGATACAGATAACGTTTACAGATTAAGTGGGATTCTTATATTGATATAATTTGTGAAATAGTGGCCAAGGGTACAGTGATTAGAAATCTTGGACCTTTTGTTACATGTGTTGAAATCCATTTATTTTGCTCACATTCAAAGTCGTATGTCTTATAGTATTGTTAATTGGAGTCATTCTCGTACTAGTAAAAAGCTGCTACTGTCGCAAAAGAAAACTGTTAGAGCAATATTAAATGTTTACAGTGAATCACATTGTAAGCGATTATTCAAGGATCTTGGAATTTTAACCGGTTTTTTTAAGTAGAATTTAGATTGTTTATTCTATATTAAAAATAATAATATTAAAAATAATAAAGAGTCCCCTAAAAATTATTCAGTTCATAACTATTTTTTCAGATAAAACACTTTTCTTCGTCCAAACCAATGTAATTTTATGGCCACAATCAATAACTTTAGTGAATTCGGCAAAAGATTGTATAATATGTTACCTGCTCACAATAAATATCTTTAAACACAAATTTTAAATGTTCTATTAGAAATATTTTGTGTGATTTATGTGTGTTTAATGTCGAAGAAGTTGTAGAACATATCAAGGAATGAAACATATTGTGATGAAAATTGTACGACGTTGCTACACATTTGTTTAGATGCAATAAATGCATTTGATTTGATTTAACTGTTGGCTAATAAGCCATAATTGGCGGGTTCGAGACCAGCTGCGTGCAGAATCTCATTGATACAGTAACCGCTTCATAGTCTTAAGACTCTAACATGAATTGAAAATCAATGGTCACTGGATACTGAAGTATTCAAATAAGTTTAATATTTAAAGGAAAGTAATGCAAATAAAACTGTTGAACTGCTGTTGAAACTGTTTATTTTTGTATGTAATACAACTGTGTAAAATCTATACAATCTGTAGGCCTAACTTAGTAAACGCTAAACTAACTGATTAAACATAAATATATTTAATAAAAAGTCACTTCAAATGCGAATGAATACAAGCGTGTGAATTTAATGACGCTGAGATCCGTCAAGTTGATTCAGCTTGGACCTGGCATTGGCTGAGCACTCTCATCAATTCCTTCTAACCGTCAACGTTGTCAATAGCGATATTCCTTTTAACGATATTTGGCCAGATAAATTTATATGCATATTTTATCGATGACAAATGGAAATCTTACATCTAGCTTTGCAAATAAATCATAATTTTGAATCCATGTGATTTGTGTAATTTGGTTCTCCTCGAACTTATGTTTAACTGAATTGTGTTACATTTTAAATATGTCGTTCAATCGTGAACAAATAGACTCTCACCCCCCCCCCCTTTCCTTTACTTTAAATACGACCTTATTGGCACGGTGTTCGCGCTGATAAGACGTCACGTCATCCATCAAGTTCTCTCTACATTTATCACCACTTTAGCTCTTAAGGAACACTTTAGCAGAGGTACATAAATTGTCTAACATGTGGCAAACATCAATCCCATCAATCTGCAACACCGACCTTTACCAATATAGTAACCCATTAGCTGCTGGCCCAATATACCATGACTTTTTTATTCAAATGGCACTGCACGTTAATTTCAGGAAACTAAAAAATAACTTGATCCGTTCAAAGCCCTACAGAAAGCAACTATAATAGGTACGGGATATCATTGAGCACAAGATATAAGCTAGCTTACTCTTTTATAAAATTCTTTAATACGTTTAAATTAGGTTTACAGCAAATTGACAATTTTATATTCTAAAAGTACTATTATTAATAAAACACTTATAAAAAGTAACGATGTATTACATTAATTTCAACGACGTATTGAAGATTATCATTAACATTTTCATAGATAAATACGAAACAATTTATTTAGTATTTCATATTGCTTCATCCCTTCAAAAAGTGAATAAAAAGAGTCTACTTCAGTTGTCCAAGCTTCTAAATCCATTGTTAAACCTCAGTATTTAACAAGTTTTCTACCTAACGTGTGTAACTTCTAGATGTACAAACAGGAAAATTGTTATCACATGTCCTACATTATTTTTTTAACAAATTGAAAATATTAGTAAAAGGTTTAATTTAATTAAAATTATTGCATCCTGCAACGAGTTAAAGTGAAATTTTATAAGATTTGAGGGTATACATAAATACAATAAATATTGAACGTCACCTATCTTCTTATCACTAACAGTGAGTGTAGTTCTAGCACTTCTATACTACATTCCAGGAAGTTCTAGGACTAGAATACACTGACATTCTGTACATTAGTATATGATTTTTGGAAATATGTTTTGACTATTTAAACTTTATCTTTATATTTATCTTACCCAACTATTATAATGCCTACAAGTTTAAAAGAATTCCTGAAGTTCACTGACACGGTTTGAAATGAACAATTTATTTACAAAATTATTCATTGATTTTGTATAAAACTTTCTTAACTTAGAAACTTTAAGCTGTGACATATATTCAAGTGTTTTTCTTTTACTTAAAAATATAAATTTATATGTATGGAGATCTGTTATGATAAACGTTAAGATATATTTAAAAAAATACAACGATAATGCTATGGAGCCAAATGTAAAGTTATCGTAATTCAAGCCTATAAATTTACTTAAGTGTCATGCACCTAATCGTTACTACAAAACTAACTGCATATTTAAAACTATAAAACTAATCATAAAACTGACACTTGGTCGGGGAGGGCAGGGAAACGAAAAAGACTTGGATAAATTACCCGTCACCATGATTGATTAACTAAACATCTTCAAAAATGAACATTTGCAGTTTGCCCTTTCATTGTAAGAGTTTGTTAATGTTGATCTCAAATCAAAACTGCATTAATCTTACAGCAATCCCAAACCGAATCTTGATGAGGGTTTTGCCCAAATATTATGAATAAACTGCTCGGTTAACGTTTTATGACTCTCCTGATTAGTTTTTATTAATCTATCTATATCTATACTTATTATATAAAAATCTAATGGTGTCTGTCTGTATGTGTGTTACTAATAGGTGCAAAAACTACTGAACCATCTGGGCTTAAATTTTACAAAAATATAGTTACCATACCAAGGACCATTATAGGACTATCCACATTTCGATACTGACCGTAGGCTTGTTGCTTGACCGTTGGCTGACCCCTTTGGCTTTAAAAGTTCTGAGGAAAACATTTTAAAAGTAAATATTGATTGGTCTCCATGACTGCGATTAGAACACTAATGTTGTTTGTTTACATTTGCTTTGACATTTAAATGTAAACAAGAATAATTGCTAAACTGCATATTTCACAATTTTAGACAGCTGTTACAAAGAAATTAAATATAATATTTTCCATAACTACGTAGGATTATTTTAATCTACGTTAATCTACTTTTATCATGGATTATTTATCCTAAAACTATGTCAATGATTATAGAAAAAAAGATTTTATAACCGTTGCTGTATCAACTCCGGCTCTGTTTTGGATTTTTTACAGCGTCTAAGTTATGAAAATGATGTAATTGATATGTTTTCATGGAAACAGTATGAAAATTACAATGTATAGATGTTTTGCATGAATTTGAAGGCTACTTAAAATAAATTCTAACTGCTTAACATGTGTTAGATTAACATAACTTGCACATCACATTGTTTTTTATATGTATATTTAGGTAAATTAAGTTATTGTTTTTTGCTAAACCTGTGCTTAAATTAAACTAAAGAATATCATCAATAACTAAATTGTACGTCTTTGATTTTTGTTTTCTTAAATCTGTTGTATATGTGTAACTAAATTTAATTATCAAATGGTAATACAAAACACTCTTATTTTATCTTAACATTGCTTTCAGTTCACATTTACTTTATTTGATACATTTATTATTTGTGTTTTGCCACACCACTCATTAAATTAAACCATGGAAAATATCATACAACTAAACAGTACACAGTGTTCTTTTGTTTCTAAAATCAATGAAATATCTGTTACTATGTTTACTTAATGGTAAGTGTGAAAATGTAAAGGCACTGGACGATGGAACTGATTAAAAGAACTTTCTTGTATACTAAGTTGTTTGTTGACATTTTTGTAGAGTGGAATCAGAGATGCAATGAAACATATACTGTATTTGCTATTACATTTTTTAGTCCTTGATGCTTTGATAATCATATTAGTTTTGTCTTCTGTATTTAATGCTAAATGATTTGTTTAAAATTAATTATAGTATAGGTACTTATAGTAGATATAGTTTCTTTAATATATCAAAAGACTGAATTGATAAGGCACAGCAATAATTTTAAAGTTTATAACAGCTGACTTAGTTTTGCTAATGATTTATTGTGAGTGAAGAAACTGAAGATTTGTGATTTAATATAAAGAAGAGGGAAATAAAAAAATTTTTCATTTAAATTTAATAATTAGTATTTTTGCAGCTTCAAAATTATTATATTGAAATTTAAAATGTCAATTTAAAAGATATGTAATTAAGGGAGATTACGGTAAATCATGTATGTTAAATTTTTATTCTAAGATTTGGTCAGTTTTTCTCATATCAGCCCACACAAGATTTTAAATAATTAATCAAAACCAAAATGGTGGTATCCACTACTTACCATATTTTAAAGTCATAACTAAACGTTTATATTAAGGCTATAAAAGTTGAATTTTGTTTCCAAAAGCGTTTGCGGATGTGTAATTATTATATGCAACAGATGTAAAGATTAAAATGTTTAAATTTTGTGTCCTCTTCCCGTTGCAAAGCACGGGTACAAAAGCTAGTTTTTAAATAAAGGGGACATTTTATAGTACAAGTAAGGGTATATATTTGAATAACATAACAATAATCTTATTAGTAAAAAGTTGTAAGATAAACTTCAAATCATAATTTTATTTAAAAGCATAAAATATACAATTTCTAAACATCTCTTCTCCTTTAAAAAATTAGACTTTTCTTTTTCTTATGAAAAACGAGGTTCTCCTTATTTTATTAGTTGTTTTCCATTTTTATTTTGCGCTATCACTACTGTATACTAGAACTATAACTTGCGTAAAACAGCGAGGGATTTTTTTTACAAAATTATTAACCAATTACTGTATTTCCAATCTAAAACCGTTCATTTAGTAGGTATATTTGTCTAATGTGTATAAATCACCGACTTTATTTGTATTTGCAATGCTGTATATTCATAAGAGAGATGTTACTAACCACACAGAATGTAATACACAATGTGCAAACACAACTGTTAGCAGGCTGGCGCCACTACCAGCACCGCCATGTACACAGTACACAGTTGCAGCCAATTTAGTCTGTCATATAGAGCAAAGTAACGCTACTGACGAAGCTTACCATGTTAGTAACTGACAAACCTGCAAATCGTGATACACGGCCATTGGTTAAAATTTTGTATTAACCTGTTCGTAGACAATCTTCAGAAACCACGCAATATTTGAAAATGTTTCAATGTTTCAGATTGTTGAACAGTTTTGTCCCGAAATATGTTTTAAATACACGAAACTACGATCTTGTGAGAAAATTAGAAACCACCTACGTGATAATAGTGTCAAGATTTAACAGAAAGAATAATACATATTGCCTTTTACTATTTTCAACATATGGATAAGTACGAGTCAATGGTAAGGAGAGTATCTTTTGAGGCATACTATTGTCTTTAGCTTATGTTATTTTGTGTAAATTGAAATGATCGAATCGACATTTACAAGCTATCTAATGTATTATAACCAAATACCAACGCACGCGCTGTAAAGTCTATATTGCTGGTCTACATCATATCACTTCAGTAGAACTTGTAGTTAGTACCACCTAGTAACCGGAAAAGAAACTCACAAAACATGCTTCGAATTGTACAATAGCAAGTTGAAACCCCTTGAAGTATCGTTAGTCAATAGTTTATCTTACGTTTTCAACCCTTAATTTAAACAAAAAATGATTGATTCTAAATAAAGAATAAAACAGCGAAACACGATCGTCGTTCTGCATTGCAGCAACATAAAGAATTTAAAATCAAAATTCTCAAGTATTCTACAGTGTCCTTGTCACTTCTGTCCACTACAACCCCTCAGTATGTGTCAGTGATGTCAGGGTAATGTCGGTATACCGTAGACAAACCACAACTCAAATAACATAATTATGTCCATGTTGAGACGAGCGTCAGGCATAAGCGATGCCGTTTGATCATTCTGGGCTCAATTAGCTTACCCAATTAGCTTTTCATTGGTTAACCATGCGATCAATCGACTAATGATTGGCTGTTCCTTAGACAATTCTGAATAGAATCAATAACTGACTGGGAGTATTTCTGTTTTTAGCCAGTAAATTATATTTTATATTTGTTTTAAAGTTATTGAATACGAACAGTAAATGTACATTTCCCCGTATACATGACAAACATACGTACATGTGTATACATGTAAAACATATGTATATGTTTTATTAGGAACTAGTGAATTAAAAAGCAACAATAAATAAAGTTTAACTTTTTACACACCAAACTACATATTAGATTCTTCAATTTATATTCGTTTAATCTGTAAAAATTGGAAATAACAAAATACAGTATCGTAAATCTTCCATTGTGTGTCAGTATAAAGACAGTCTTAGACCCACTGAAATGCTAATGGAAAAGTTAACTTTAGCAGAGTTGCATAAACTCATTATGCTCAATATCAGATAGGGGTTAAACAGATTTGAAGATTTAGTATTAATATGGTTTATTCACAAGGTTTGTCAATGGAAATGGTACCATTAAACCTGCCATACTCTTTAAAAACTCAAACTTTAAATTGATTTAAATCATTAGTAATCCCAGATAGAGACTCGTGATATTAGCTCCTTCTTAGTTTCAGGAATCACTGAACCATTTTTTTATTATCGTTCAATTTATTTGAGGTTTATGTATATTGATAATATTGTTCGTATTTTAAAAGTACTGAAATTGATATCCTTAAAAGACTATGACAAAGCTGAGTAGACTAGCTCTTGATAAATATTTTATAACAAAACATTTGTATTAAGAATACTACTCTAAATTCATCATGAGATTAAATTAATTTATATCTTAGCTTTGACGATTTGAAGATATTATGTAAACAACCTTGTAGAAGAATTGATCACTCAGTACATCAATAAGTGTCGTTGAACTATATTACGTAACAATACAATAATTGTATTACCTAAAAGTACAGCGGGCAATTTTTGACTATGTTTTAACTATGGGCATTGTAAAACTTTCTCATTGTATTAATGATTGCTGTCTTTATCTATTATATTAAAATAGTATAAACAATTTTGTCGTTGAAAATAGGCTGATAACTATTTTGATAGTTATATATATATACTGTATACTGGTTGTATGTCTGCTAACAATATTTGTATTACAAATAAATATCTCGCGCAGACCATTTTAGACAATTCATCTTGTACTATACGCAAAACATAGTCAACTATATAAGAGTTGAACAAGTTTGATGATAATTAAATGTCACAGTTTATTGGTTCAATACGTTACAATCCAACTGAATTCATTTCGTTGTAAAACATGTTCCATTAAACGTAACTTTAACTAAATTTCGTTCGCTTAAACTAAAAAGCGTTTAATTGGTGGATTCTACTTAGCGGACCAAAATATCGCGCTTTGGATTGTAATCTAATTATCGATTACTAAAATTACCTATGTAGTTTGATGTTTGGTGGGGTTTATCCTTATTTAGCAGTGCAGTGTATTGACAGTCGTCCTGATGATAGGCATCGTGTAGGTCGAGGTGACAAACTTCACCTTCACCTCACCAACACTACACACAATGACTCACACACGCACACACACAGCGTGCCGTCCCCGCTCGGCTCGGGGGCAGCAAGGCGACTGCCGCCTTTACAGCACCGCCTCCAGGGGTGCCCGCCCCCACCGTGCCACCCCTTAACGTACCTCAAATGTTACTGTGTTCGACCGAACCTTCCATGGGATAAGTGGATTTCTGTTCAAATGTTGAAAATTAAATTATTCTATTCAATGGCATTGAACTAGAACATATCATTGTTCATACTTTTATCATTCACTGCTGGATACTGAACCTCAGAAAAATGGTATCCCTTCTTTTGATATTAATTTGAGCCAGAAGTTTAGAAGAGGAAAAAGAAAAGTAGCTATGTAAACATAAAATAAGTAGGCGAGATAAAATCTATTACCATGTTCAAAGATTATTTTGGTACGTCAACGATAACATAGACTGGCTAGGTAGGAAGACTAGGGTTTACAAACTCTATAAACTAAGGCTATTCGTAGTAAGGCACAGCTTCTATATACATTGTTTTCAAATAAAAAAATCTTAAAGTACAGTGCTAAAAGTAGATTTCTATAGACAACTGATAAACCAATATAAATTATGAACGAATAATAAAAGCACTAATCCTTTACAAAAAAGTTAAAGAGCGTGATGTCTAACAGGATTGAGAGGGATTTAAACATTATAAAAGAATCACAAATAAGGTTCATTTACACAATATAGCGAAATGTTTAATGATAATAGGCTCAAACAATTGAAGATAAAAAAGGAACAATATAGATCACTCACTATTTCAAAGGCCAATATTGTAAAAGTTGTACCGTAACTGACAACTGGAAATCTTATGTGACATGAATATACAAATAAAGTACTGCACAAGCAATGGATTTCATATGGGAATCAAATTAAGCTTTAGGTTATACAGTATAGCTTATCAATCATTTACTTTGCCTTACCATATAAACGTGCTGCAAAGTGATTGATTGGCGCACTAACCTACATACCTTTAAATTAGGGTATGAAGATTAATTTGTTTGATATTTTATCGTCACATCCAATGTGGAATCAGCCCGAGTTTTCTTCTTTGACAAATATGTTCACTTCTTCAAGATCTTCCACAGGAGAGGAACAACATGCGTAGTCTATTAGCATATCATCCAGCATGGACAACTGTGTCATTCTGGGGTCACAATGTCCATCGGGTACATAGATGAAATTTGTCTCACTCTTTGCAGAAAATCAACGACAACATCCTCAAGACTGTGTGCCTAAAAACATGTTCGTATCCTCAAACATTAAATATGTACTTATTCAAAGATACTACTTTATTGAAAGACCAACAAAAGTATTTTAAAGGTCCATTTCCATCCAATACTAAGGATGTTAGTATCTACTAACAATATTTTAAGCATTTTCAAGATTTCCTTTTGCTTTTCCTTGTCCTGACATGACATAAACTACATTAATGGAAATCAAAGTGGTCTGTTTGGGTTTTTTACTGTCTTCCTATAATTATAACGCTAAAGTTTCATCCCTCGTGTATAAAGAACTTACTAGGAAGGTCTTTCTACTCTCAAGAGGCGTAGCTACTAGAACAACAACACCACACAATCCGTAAGGCAGTGGCCAAGAACGGTTCTATGAAATAATATCAAAATCGTTACTTTTTAATCAAAACTTCGTAATACAAAATAGATAAAAGTACATATTACACTTTCCTTAGATCATTATTCTGCCATGTTATGAATTTAATGCCAAATGAACGAGTGTTAATTATTTCAAGAAAGTCAAAGAATGATCAATCTATTCTATCCTGGCTACTAGAATATTGATTATAGAATATAGAGATGTTTTCTTAAAAGATGTACTTTCTTTGATTTATGACAGGATGTGCTAATAGTAGACATCTAAGGCAGCTGACTCCGAAAGATGATATTGACGTGTTACCTGAGGTAGATATTTCCAGTTGTAGAAGAAGACCAAGAACCATGTTAAAAACCTACCTATATTTTGATTTGTGTTATTTATTTGGGCTTAAATTTAACGCTCAAGTTTACAATAGGTTACAATTATTTTTCTATTAATAATTTTGATATTCGACATACATAATTGACATTTGAACATTCCGTAGTTGGCTAGATTTAACTAAACCTTTATTTAAAATCTGGGTACAGCCTGAACATATGTTTTGTGTATTTCTATCAACCAATAACCAGTGTATTTAGGTCTAAGCTATATTTTCACCAGACGAGAATCCAACTCCAATTAAGTAATGTACTAAGTTTTAATGAGAATAAGGTTTACAACTGAAAACCTACTCGTTTAAGGACACATACTGTATAACAATATTTTACACTCATCTCCATTCATACTTGGCTTAAAATACCGACTTTGTATGGTCGCCATTTCAATAAAAAGTATTAAAGTATTACCATATTCTTACATAACAGATATTGCAATACTCTATAACATATATTGTTTATTCATAGTAGTAGTAACAAAATCAATTTAGTTAACACACTCGATGACGTGGGGAAGTAGGTTGTACATATCAATCGAGATGTATGTGTGTGAGGTGAATATTGGATAGTGGTGTACCTTGTGTAGTTGTAAATGAGTGTAAAAAGCTGTATGTAACGGACTTTTCTTAAGTAAAATGAAATGCCCCTTAATTCGAGTTCATAATACTAACTATATGATTTTAAAACTAAACGTATTTCATTACCATAACATTATCGTTTGGTAAAAGTTATAGTTATACTTAACCCCACAACTAATGTTTGTGTTACATTTAAACCCCGGATGCGTACAATGTCAGAAAATTGTATTCACTATGTATAATATAAATAAAAAACATTTCATTATAACTAGAGGACCCATTCTGCTCCGCAGCGTTAAAATAAAAATCATATCTGAGAAATAATCGTATTAAAGCCTACTGATTATTAATTTACTGATTATTTTGAGTTTATATAACATATAAATATACTGGAGCTATTGATTTTTAATCATAGAAAAACCTTATACCAATATTTTATGCCTGTTGTTTATCTTGCTTTTGTTTGCAACTCGTCCGATTTGAATAACTAATAGCTTAAATGAAAGCCGGTGTTTCACTGAAGGTTCTTAGACAAAAATATATAGAATTATATAGTTATAACGGGTGAAATACATCTTACATTGAAGTAAGAATTGGAAAATAAATCAAATTTATGTTTTTTGGTCGAGTAATACAGTAAATAAATATATATAAAATGCCAATGCTTGATATGAAATCTGTGCGTGCTTACCTTCAATATGAGACCTCAATCATGAAACTCGGTCGGGTAGAAGAGCCAAACGAACTTGGTAAAGAAAAACGAAATTTCCTTAAAGTTTTGCCTGTCTGGAGTTGTGGCATAAATAGCAGGTTTGACAAAAAATAACAGTCCACAAACGTAGGTTTATACGTAGGTCCACATTAATATCGGATGAGTATTTGTTTTGAGGCTGCTCAAATTCTTTTGCGTGTTTTCACGCTGCGACCGTGAGCGAAAAAACGCCCGTGTGGCCGCAGCTTTATGTATGTGCTTAGGGTACATACAAAACAACTGCTTCATTTATTACAAGTCACAATCAATATCACAAAAGGAAGTCAATTCACGTAGTTTCTTTTTCAGCACGTTTATTAATGTTTAAAGTCTTGAGCAAACAGGTTCCCGAAATGAGCCTTAGAGGGCTCACATTCAAGTTATTCCTCAGTTGTAGGTTTTTTACACTAGTTCTGTTATCAAACTGTAATCTATGTATATATGAGGTGATCCAAATAAGAGCTTCGCAGAAGTGATAACTGCTGTTCTTTGTATTTCACTGAACATGGATAAACTTAGGGTATTACCCATTTCACGAAGTGGACAATGTAATACCTATACTAACATCGCGGAGTGGGTATTTTATTCGGACATTTACTGAAGAGAAATGACCAGAACATTTCTTTTTTTCCAGTTTTGGGTAAACTGACTTACTCAAATGCTGAAGTCAAAACTATCTTCGGGGATTGAGCAAATCCAAAATACTCACAACGCAATGTGAGCAACAACAGGTTATTGTCCACGTCGGGTGAAATTGTAAGACATGAACTGGGCTGCGTTATTTATTTGTTGCCGTTGCTGTATTGAAGTAGTATTTAAATGACTAGGTTTGAAAATTGTCCTAATTTGAGGTTCGAGTGTATCAAATACATTAGTCGTGGGTTTAAGTGCAACTAAAACTTTTCCGTATATTATTTAGGTCCAAGTACAATATACGTAGTGGAAATTCGCTGGGCATGGAAATTAGAACAGGAGACACAATTTCGATTCTTTTCAGAAGAAAAAATGTAAAATTTATTCTTATAGAATTGAAAAAGGTAAGGTACGACAGTGCTTTATGTGCGAAATGCTTTTAACAAACTGAGTAAAAGAAAGTAAGAAACTGAGTAATAAGCTCAATAAACGTTAACCTCGCAGTCAATGTGAAGTCGGAGAAAGGCAGTAAAGTTAAAGGAAGAAAACAAGGAAAACATTTGTAGCGAAATGCAACGTATGTTGTTTTGCAGGAATTTTCTTCGCCCACAATTTTTTTTAGGGAATTTGTTTGCGATGGATTTAATTAAATAATTATTTATAGTTTATAATTTATATATGTATTGATATAATTATACTAAAAACTCTACAGTTTCTTGATTAAAAACTAGCATACTCAAATCGAAAGCGTAATGTAGCCATGGTCATTTATACTACATGATCTTAGTGTTTTCTTCAAGTAAACAAACTTATGTAATTTTGAAAAAAATATTTTGTGAATGTTGTTACATTTAAAAAATAATTATTGATTTCTGTTAACTAAGTTAAGTGTGGTTGAAAGTTATTTATGTGTTTGCCTATGTTATTTCTCGAATTATATATGTTTTTAAATGGTTTTTTAATGCTCATATTAATAATATTATGTTCATTTTTTTCATAAATTCGTATAACTTTATAGAACCTTACAATACAGAAACAATATCTTTTACCATATAAAAGGCTATACAGTTGTAGGGTAGGTAAGTGTAACATGGCTAAAAGGATGAATAGGTTATACTTACCAATTTATAATGACTTGATTTGATTCAAAGCTCAGAAACAACAGTATGATACAAACCATTATGTAGAGGTTTAATTGTTTCAAAGACATAGATATTGCAAAAACATTAACCTTGTTTTCCTCCGAGCAGCTACCACATTAAGGAACCTACTCTACTTTAAAACAGAAAAACTACCATACTAACCATTTTATGCTGGAACTTAAGAACGTTCACTACATTATGTATTGCTTGAGATCTTGAGTCCAGACACACTGACCATTACATTCACAAAAGTATTATACATGTACAATGTGACTTATAACAATACTATAAAGTATTTATTTTAGAATTAAGTAAGATTTATTTTCAGTAATAACTTGTAATAAATAATTGATGTCTGTTATATTTAAGCAAATTTTAAGTTAGTACACAATTGAGCCAGGATAAATATTTTCTTATAGTGTGATGCTGATATTCCTACAACCTCCAGCACCTCACTATTAGCTTTTGGTTTTATATTCCCACTACTATAATCTACAAAAGGTATGCTGCGTATATACACTACTAGCATCCTCAAGCTTTGGGCTCTATATAAGGCTTCTCACATGTTTAAATGATCTTCTCACCTTCAGTTTCCAACTATCCTTCCGGCATCTAGAGAGTAGTTGTATCGATTGTCCCTCTAAGCTCGCGTGAAAAGTAGACATTACGCTTTCTTCAAGTCCAGTTTGACTTCTATGTGGTTCCTAATTGAAAATAGTCGAATGTCACACTCCTTCTGCATTCTTGTTTATTAGTATACTCCTTGTCGAATCGCACCCTAACTTATAGCTATTATATTAAATGAAATAAAACTTGTAGAGAGGCAAGGGTAAAAGTACGATTAAATGATCTCTGTTCAACAAAAGGTTAATAAGTTACTATGTATCCAGTACGAAATGACTCTCTCCACACTGTTCTCTCTATCTGATGATGAACAGACATCTGAAACGATTCCTCAGGTTCTAATGCTTCGGCTCGACTTTTAAACAACTTTCACTATTACTAGTTCTGATAGATCAGCTGTTTACTATCAGGAGTGATACTGGACTCTCAGCCTCTGCATATTCATCAGCAGAACAGGGGTTGCGACGAGAACGGGAATTACGATGACCTTGCCGATAGCGAAGGATTGATAGAACTGAATATTTTTAGAGTTTCCTTAATCACATGGTGTCAAAAACTCTTTAAATTTCTAAGAATCAAAATCATGCATTCTTAAGTCATAACACTCTATCAGCAAAATGAATGTACATCCAAATTTTAGACGCTATCTTTAACAACAGAAAAAGGATACTATACACATTAACAAGAATAAGAATAAGTTTAAGGGTATTACAATTTAAGCAAAGAAGTCATGTTATACATTTTGTATTCCTAATAAAGCCCTCTATATTCCCTGTATTTCAAATGTGATCAGCGATTCAATGTCTCTGGCGTGTCACGTATGATTGATGAAATTGCGTGTGCTGCAACACCAAGGCTAAAATATGGTTGTTTTATTTTCTAATCAGAAAACATTCAAATTATAAACATATAACCGCATAGGTATATAAACATATAGGCCTAACCTCACATACAGAGTGTCCCGTAACTCTTTGGACACATGTATATAGCGTTATTGCTTAGGTAAAGACAAACACATTGAACCATAGGAACTTGGGTCTGTGGTGCCTAGTTTTCAGTATTTCTGAATTTATGTGTTTTTTACCCAAATCTTAACTCCAAAACGGTCCGAAATACAGCGTTAAGATTTAAAAAAAATGTTTATCTTATTAGTACCTATTTATGTTTAAAATTATAATAAAAAATCATTAACGGTTTCAAAATGGCAGTCATTTAAAATATTTAATGCCAAATTTCACTAAAACCATCAACAATACAAATAAATTGCAAGGGCAAGAAAGTTAGAAAATTTTATTTAGTTTTAAATGATACCTTATATGTTAATAATGGATAAATAATAACAGAGAAATGTCTTTTTTTCGAAATGAATGACCACTTTTCTCCATTTAAACAATGCTAATACCCCTTTTACATGGTTTGAATATTTTAACAATAATTTGTTTGACGTCAATCAGGTTTTTTAAAACATAATAGCTGATTCAATCTTTTGTTTTTGTTATTTATAAGTATAACTTTTTGTTTGTTATAAATAAAGAATCTTCCTTGTTGTAAGTAAAGGAGGCCTCTTGTAGATAAAGAAGTACCATAAGGTATTGTCCAATTGTATTTAATAATAAAATACCCCCGCTACATCAAACCTGCAGACTAAGCGAATTTCCATTTGCCTGATTGGATTTACACTAAAATGTCTCCTTAAAAATATCACATTTATTCCCTATTTAAATAGAATCAGTTTAACACATACTTAGGTTTGCTGTAACAGGGAGGGTAAAAGTGTTATGTAAAATGTTAATAGTTGGTAAGAAATAAGAATATTTTCCAAATTTGGACAAAAAATGTTAATAAACAAGCAAACTACAACAGTTTACTTATTCTCCATAAGAATAACATGGGAATTTTAAATTTACAATTTTTTGGAATTTTCTTCGTAACCATTAGGTGCGTTATAACGCTTCTATATACTAAATTATTCGTTTTTTAAGCTCTACAAAATAATTGGGAAAGAAATTGCAACATTTTATGTTTTTTGAGTCAAAAGTGGGAAAAACCCCATTTTTACCCCATAAAAACCCCCATAAACCCCCATTCCCATGGTCCGATTATCGTTCGAATTAACGTAGGTTTACACGTTTGTACAAAATTTAATCAAAATCGGATCGTTTTTGCCCTAATAACGGACACATATATAAATCCCAGAAACATATAAATAAACTATAAACAAATTACAAAAATAATCCAGGCATGGTTCAATTTTAAAATAATATTTTTTTATACGTGCTTCATCTTAAGTTACTTCATTTTAAGGTACTTAATCAAAGATAATTCTAAAAATCAACCAATAATTAGACGCTTATTCAATTCTAACAATCATAAGTAATGTAAACTATCTATTCTCACATAGTTTAGGCCATTATGTTGAAAGAATAAGCGTTAATTAGACCAACATTTTGTCAATGCAAATGTGTTGTTTTTCTATTTTTATTTATTTATTATAATCTTCTATGTTTAATTATACTACGATCCTTTCGGATTCACAATATTTATAATACAATAATAATATCCTGGATATTTAAAAATACTCACTCTAATTATTTTGGACATCTGTTTAATAAATTAATGCCAAATTAACTAAATCACTGAACAAAAATTATTACACACTGAGGATACTCAATTGAATATTTACCCTCACAAGACACACTTGAGATATGATACACGTTCTTTGAAACGTGTGTATGAGCAAAAGAGAGAGGGAGTTATAAAGAAGAGGTTGGTCTTTCCATAACACATGCACTTAGAGATGTGAAGGGGACGTGATACGTAGACAGTTACAAGCAACTCATCCCATGCTTATGTGTCCGAACTAACTAGATGCAGCTACCACACACTCCACTTTATACTCTTACCTTGAAAAATATTGTACGCTATTGTAAATCATCTTTTTATTTGCATATTTTTCGTGTCGTCACTGTTATCACACGTTGGCTGGTGTGTCAAAACCGATCGTTAATGTTACATATGTTATACAGAGTGGACATTTTTACTGGGCCACCATTGATATCTCAAAAACTAATACAGATAAAGAGAATATTAAATAAATAACTTCCATATGTTTTTTATAACCCTTCATTAAAAAAATATGAATTTCGCTTTTTCAAAAATGACCAACATTTTTCAATATGACCTCCAACAAAAAATGTTAATATCCTGTATCTTATGAACTTTTTGAATGTAGAAGCAATTAGTCACAATACATTGTTTACTTATTTTACCTACGACTCTGTTTTAAACTAGCCGTTTCCGTTCAGTTCTTGGAATTGAAAAATTTCAAATAACACCTTTGTTTACTTTCATAACATCATAGTTTTACTTGACAACACGGGTAATGGTCTAATGAGGTGCAAGTGTTGTAAGAGAAGAATTAAAATGTTAACTTTTCGAACTCTTCAAATAATCAGCTGTTCAGGAGGGTAAAATCATTTAATTGGTCTAACCAATTTAGTGGTGCAATTAGTGTTTGGTATAATGTTTTGTTGCATCAGTATCAGTGGCAATGAGAGGCTATAAACGAAAACATAACCTGTCTTAGAAGTAATGAGTATTGATTTTTAGTAATTTAAACACTGTCGTAGGTAAAGTAGTGTACGAAACTCGCGTAACTGGTGCGACACTAGTAGAAGGTTTTTAGGCATTTCAGATTTTCTACTTTGTCGTTTATCTTTACGCAATCATTGTGTAGACTACTATTACTTTGCATTTATTCCCCAAACATATTCATTTAGGAGAAACAGGATGCATAATGTACAAGGAAACCACTTTTTCCAAGAGTTGACACGCAAGTTAGTGTTCGAATTGCATTTGTTCAAAACAATCATATGATTCAAGGTTAGGTTTAAAGTAAGTCGCCATATTGGAAAATCCCGGCCTTCAACATAATCGGTCATGGAACACACATCAAAGGTCAAGAGGACAAAACGACCCCAAAAAAAGAATTCTATCGATGGTCTGTGTTTAAAACAAATTTACTGGTATTATAAATTGGTGTAAAATACCTGCATTTATGTGATCTTGTTTGTAGCTGAGCTGCTACCGGTTTCAACTCACATTGGAGTCATCTTCAGGCGGTTATAAGATGTCTTCTCGCTTCATTCGAAGGTCGTCAATACCTAATAATCTTTTACCTAGTTGAAACCGGTAGCAACTCAGCTACAAACAAGATCGCATAAATGCAGGTATTTTACACCAATTTATAGTATTTAAATGCGTTCAGGAGGCTAAAATTCAATATTACTAGTATTGATTCTAAAAATTAAAATTTATTGTTTTCTTTCCGATCATACTGTAAAGAACTTAAACAGTTTTAAACTAAATGCTCTGTCAAATACTCTTTTTTTAATGGTGAAATTGAATCGTTGTAAGGCATACGACTCAATACAAGGATACAGCATAAATATTTATCTGCGTTAACAATCATTAACAGTTTGTAAATACACTCATGAGTCTATTCAATCTAAAACTTAAGCTACTTTAGGTATAGAATAATCTTTTATTATCTTTTAAGTAACAGTATAATGTTTCTGATACAACAACATCTAATACAAAAAAAGTCGGTTTGGTTACATGTTTTAAAACATCTAACGTTTATTATTTTAATTATTTCAATTGATAATATCATTTTAAAGTTAAGTCCGTTTGAATTACGAAATCAAAGCTTTTATTCTGTATTGTTACAAAGATCAGAGAGTTACTGGCAGTGCCACCTGCAGCAGCACTTTGCAGATCTACCAAAATATTATTACCACACACTTTGTACAAGAAATAGTGTCTAATTTATGAAGGACAGTTTGAAAACTGAAATATATGAACTGTAAGTACAAAAACGATTATTGCAATCCTTAAGGGCAATAAACATTGAAAAGGACTAATTAGATATGTAGATATATTGAAAAAAACACAAATAAAAGGTTATTCAATCATTTTCTTCATAGTAAGAGAACACCTAAAATTGTTTTGATCTATATTCGAATGCTAATATATGTAACTTATAAATCAAACAGAAAGGTGAAAGTAGAACATGTATGGTGCTGCTTGTAGCGGCATTTTCGTTAAGTGCAAGGGAAATAGGATTAAACAGTACTAGTGTTAAAAGTGTTCAGCACATATACTTTACTATGAAATACTTTTTGAAGCTTTCTAAATAATTGGAACGGTCAAATGTTGTCAAAGGTTCTAATGTATGTTTAATCATCAGGTTACAGTAGGTTTCAAGGGATATTTTACAAACAAGGAAATATTTTCAGACCAAGTTACTCACGTACTCAGTAACCTGTCACAGTTCGATAAAATACGTCAGTTTAGGATATGTTTCTGTGTTAAAACACCATCGTTTAAGCTCAGGGGGTACAAAAATGGATTTTAATAATTTTCATCCTTGGTATATAAACTATTTTAATCTTAGCTTATAATATTTTATCTCAAGATATACACCACCACTCATATAGATGGAAATAACCAAGAGAGAAAGGAAAACAATCAAACATAACATTTTAAATGGAAATTAATGGTTTTTTATTAACGCCTTGGTGACTTGGAACTTGTATAATGGTTTTATTATCTTTTTTTGGATCCTAACCATTTTATTGGAATATCAAGGGGGTATGCAACGAGACAGATGCCTGGCTGATTTATATATACAAACATAATATATTTAGCATCTTCGTTTCATGAGTAGTGTCTTAGTGCAATTTAAATATATGCTGATACACCATATTTATCATTGGTGTTAAGTTGTTGTTTAACATCCATCTGTCGGCTGAAAGCAGCCGCTAGATGGACTAAAGTTTACACATTTTCTTAGCAAAACCGCTTATAGTTGCGACGCTACTTTCTCTGCACTGGAAAAAAAAAATTAAAAGTGCGTGCAGTCGCAACCGTTTGCCGGGGATAGCTCAGCCTACAATGGCTGGGTAAAATTCCAGGGTCTGCGACAAGGTCAGGGAAACCACTAGGCCAATAGCCGGGTCTAACCGGTATAGGACTGGCTCATACACGGGCATTGTGAACAAGTCAAAAACAAGTCACCAAAACAAACGTGCAATAATCACTACCAGGCCTACGCCGAGTCTCCACACTCCTAGGGGGTCGTTGCTGACTACGCAACTCGGGCTTCGTCCTAACTATCCAATAGTTAAGCCCAGAGTGCCTAAAACACGGTGAGTTACACGACGACTTGCCAATAAAAACCACAACGCGTGTTATCACCAGGCGGGGTCTACTAGGCCACTATAATCCAATACACAACTCTAATGCCCAAGCTAAGAATCAAACAGTTCACTCAATAATCGTACCACATAATAATATACAAGTATTCTATAGGTAGAGTAACTACACCACTAGTAGCTGGTCTCAATGAATACCAAGCCAAACAAGCAAAACTAAATGGCAATTGCACTATTAAAATATTGAGCTACTTAGTAGCAGATAAATAAATATTAAATACGTTCCAAACACTAGATAAATATCTTATCTGATAGCCGGCACTCCGCTATCCAAGCTACCAAGCTAACGTGTTGGATTACTAAGCAAGCTGTTCAGGTTAAATTGAAATAATTAAATGATTAATCAATACCAACCCTACTGCTACTACCACTACTGCTACTATATCAACGTTATATTGCTTAGCCGGGCTTCTGTTAATAGGCTAATAAAACTAGCTACTAGCCTACTGGCCTCGTGCTTCCAACTACGCACGCTAAATCGTGCAGCCTAGGTTTGTCGGGCCTCAGAGTTATTAGTAATATAACTAACTCTAGGTACAACGCAAAATAATATCTACTACAGTCAAATAAATTATATTATTTGCGCTCTAGCACCTGCCCAGAACCGCCAGGAATACGCTTTAATATTATTCCTGACTAATATAAATCCTAACTACCGTCAGGCTTTGACCAGCACGGTTACAACTCTAACCCTCGCAAATAAATCAGATATTAATATTATCAAACTAATAATATCAAGTCGTCCACTCACCTCAAGTGGGTCACTGACTTACTACCCAACTTGACACCAACACGCCTTGAGCACCAATATCACACCGATGTCACCAAAGCACTACACGTCTCACTCGACAATCACGAACCAGCTGTTCAATCACCGTAGGCCACGACTCGAATGTCCTTCTCGGCTATCCAGTAGTCCCAGGATACCCAAGCTTATCCGAACTGATAAGCCGGGTCAAAGGGCGCTAGCCAGGTTCGCCGCCGCCGCTTGCTTACCTCAACAATCGGTGCGCGGCCAAATAGCAAATATTTACCCCCCTAGGAAAAATAGCTCGTTACACCGTTTGTACGGAAACAAAAAAGATATTTTCACGCAATTCACATAACTACGGCTCTCTATATTTTAAAAGTTCTTGACATCCTACAATGGTTAGTACCGTACGTTGACTGGCTTCTTAGCAGTAACGTATAGTGTTGCCAAGTCCAATATCACGGACACCACGATGTCATAAACCATATGTCCTACTCTCGCTGTACGAGCATATAACACAAAACCGATGCATTTGCGCAAGAATTTAGATTTCATGGATCGTTTTATTGTTTTATTTCCTAAATTTAGAATACTAAAGTAATTTCAAAAATTGAATTTTCCGTTCAAGTAACCAATTTCAAATTAGAGTGTTAAAACTAGCATTTACCCTGATAAAATGTCACTTTGCTCATTCTTTTATTAGGATTTTGAAAGGAAAAATATTATAAACTAGAAATAATTACAATTGAAACATTGTGAGGTTAAACCACAAAATTTTGCCTTTAAACCATGTATTATTGTACTAGGACCTAATATATTATTCTGCAAATATATTAATCTGCCATTTCACGAAGGATTTCAGTAACTGACAGTAATCCCATGTACGTAAGTTCTGTATTAACTCAGTCGTCAAAATATCACCCGTGCTTCACTTAACGAGATGATTTATATGCAACAAGAATCCTCGAGAACCTTCTCTACTGCTTGTTTATAAATCGTCATTCCATAATATTTAAATATTTTAGAGTACTTATTCTGATTGTTCTTGATTGCTTATACATTTCTCTTATTTCACATATTTTACTTTTGAACGTAATTCATTGAAATAATGTTATGCAACCGTTCTAAATTTTTTAAGAATATAGGTTCAAGGGCATAATTTTCTTTTTAACTAACCTTAGTTGCTAACTGTTATATACAGTTATACATTAAATTTAGCTATTCATTTAAAATTTTAAAGGTTACTTAAACAACTCTTAACAAAACATTGACGAATGTATCGTATATTTAAACATTTTATTTGAAATATATTTTCATCTACCATAACTCTGTTCTAACTCCATCTTTTATTTTTGCATTCTTCTAATATTGTTAAATTGCCTTATTAACCTTGTAAACAATCGAAAATAATGTAAGGTAATGTTGTAAATAAAATATCAATCAATCATTGAGCTGGGGGTGTCACCTAGGTTTTTTTTACCCAAATATGAGTGAAGGATGAGTGTACAACGGTGTGAGATGATCTATGTAGCTTTGTTACTGACTAAGATCAGTTGGGTTACTCGTATTAGCCAGGGTCATTTATTTAAAGGCCAATAATCAGGAACAGCTAGGTCCAGTTTCAATACTGCTAAGTCTTTGAAGCCAGTGACAACACTTCTAAGAAATCACAGAGAAAGATCTTAGAGTGATATGCAAAAAGCTATTGTGTTCACTATTATCCTGATTGTAGCTTAATTTGAAACATATATTTCAAGGTACGTGTACATGTAAGAGAAGTTAAATAATGTATAAAACAGTTTTACTCTTCACATAAATGCGATATTTGGAATTAAAAGTATCTCACATCCCACCATGGCAAATTTTAGGTAGGTACAAATAAAAATATCGAAAAAATGATATACTAACTTATTGCCAAACGTCTAAAGTAATTTAAGGGAACATGTTAAGTTAAAATCATTGTCCCTGATATCTGTTTGTTGAACTAGGAAATGGTATATGTACTAGTTTTATATACTGTGAACAGTCTTACGTTTAATATTATGAATTGTTATTTATTATTAGATTAAATTTCTGGACGAACGAAATAGATTTTTTAAGGATAATTTCAAAGATTTGTTTACCAACTTATTGTTGGCAAAGTAAAAGACTTGAGGCTACTGATATTGTAGTTGGTTTGAACTTACGGACAAACTATATTACTTCAAAATGATATACTTATTGCCAAACGTCTAAAGTAATATAGTTTGCCCGTAAGTTCCATTGGGTAAATAAAATATTTTCACATTACTTTTGTTTACCAGGTGCTTACTAGGTAATAGTTTTCGTCTTTAAATCTGAATGTCACTGGTTTGATTTCAAGCGAGTTCCTTACCAGATCCAAATGCAATTTGCTACTAGGCCAAAAATGAATTTTGATACCTAACAAACATTCGATGTTTGAAAATCTTAAAAGCATGGTTTTGATTAGGTTATACTGAAAAAAAAACCAAATAATACCCGTTGAAATTTAATTTAGTTCGAATAAAAAGTAATCTTGATAAAAAAAGTAAGAAGCATCTTACTAGAACAGAGAAATAAACAACAATAGTGTTTTTTTATGCAACATATACATATTTGAACACACACATTAAACACATACATTAAATTATAGTAAATTTTAGTGATAGTTTTACAAATCAAAGCTAAAATGTCTTTTAAAAAATGTGGCATTCAAACATCATCGATAAACAACTTTTAAAGTGTTAAGAAATCAATTAAATCACTATCTTATGCTAAAGTATCACTGTTGTCATACGAACTACCCTTTAAACATAAACTCTTTTCGATATCCAATTGTATAAATGAAAAAGGTAACAAATTTAAAATATTTATATCGTTTTAAGTTTTTTTTAACAAGCGCTCTAAGTGTTCTTTTGAAATATTCCTATACAGTACTAATAAGTCAAATTAGATAACTAACTAATTATTAAAAACCTTTTTCGCCCTATGTCACCATACGTAAGTCAATCTATGCAATGTTTAAAATCATAATACCTTTCAATTACAATATAAAATAATAGTAAAGTTAAGTTTTAAAAATGTCGTTATGTCGTATCGATTTGTGTTTTAAAATAGCCAACAAGTACTTGGCTGTTAAGGCACGGGATGGATGATTTAAGATCACATTACAAGTGACGTGCAAGAAGGTAAAATATGTTTTAAAGACGGAGCATATTTTGTCATGTTTTAGACATACAAACTCCATTTACTTGAATAAAATACATCAACCACGAGAGCCAAAGTGCTTTGAACAAGGAAACACTGTTTTGCCCTTATATAAAGTAAAGTGTCTTGTAGCGAACTTTGTTGTGAGTTCAGTATGTTAAACATACATGACATGAGTCAAAAGGAACCCTTTGTTGGAATTACTTAAAAAGTAAAATAGTTTTTTAATAGCTACTAATCTTATAACTAATATACGGTTTCATACAACACATTATAAAATTAATACGTCTTAATGCGTTGTTATAGAGTATAATGGATTTTTTAAATATAAGAGTAAGCTTATATCTATTCAATGATCACTTAAAAATGAAGTACTTGTAAGCCTGTTGCTTTATCACACCTGCTGGTTTGAGGCCAAACGTTTTTCGCCCAATGTACACCAAAAATAGTTATTTGTGTAACTAGTGGGTGAAGATGCACCTGTGTTACACATTATTTTTTTCCAACAATTACTATAATTCACAATAATAAGTCTTTCAAACACTGTACATAACGTTTTATGGATAGGTTAAATCCAAACATTCAACGAAATGGGAATCGCTGCACCAGCTACCAGCTAATCGTAGTCGTTATATTTTAGTGTTGCCAACCTATTTCCAAACATACACGGATTACATGCATAATAAAAGAACGCTGTTTTGTGTTGTTTGGTTGGAATAATGGTATGCGACCATGTGAAAACTGTGGGACAAATTAAAAACTGGGCGCCAAAGTAAGGCTTTCTGTCCTATAATCTTTGCAAGGAATCCCACTTTGTCGGGTGACTGTAGGAAGTTTTAAGATTCATTGAAGTAGCCCCAGAACTGTAATAATGACTAATGTTGATTTTTTATTACCTGTCAGTTTCAAATTGTAACTTCCGTAATTGATACATGTTTCGGCGAGCTGCCATTGTCAAGCATACAGTCCAGGAATGTACATAAAAAATGTACATCGGCATCTCGCCGAAACATGTAGCAATTACGGAAGTTATTACAATTTGGAACTGACGACAGGTAATGAAAACTCAATATTAGTAGGAAGATTTATTTAATCATACCCATCACGGATGTGAAATCAGCTGTTTAAAATATTCACAGATGTAGAAAAACGTGGAATACAAGCTATTGCAACTTGATACATGATTCATGAATTTACATAGCTTGATACATGATTAGACTAAAAACATTTCAAAAAGATTTGGAACGAGTGGAGTGTTACCGGCTGAATTAGGGTGGAGAATGTTGAAGCAGTATCATGGTTAAAGAATTCCTATGTAATTTGACTATTCTTTTTTTACAAAAATTGACGTCAGAAAGAACCAAACGTACACTGATAGGGAGGTTAACTTGAATGTAGACAATTAGTTTAAGGTGTTTATTCTTCAAGTAAGAATGTAAAGTATCATCAACTGCGAATCTGAACGTTAATTGTGTAGATACAGTTAATTAATAGTGTCCAGTAAAGTAACCACGTTGACCAAACACAGGAGAACATTGTGTATAGGAGAGTAATACTTTAATACTTTTCTTTGAAATGGCGACCATACAAAGTAGGTATTTTAATTAAGTTAGTGTGTTGCCACAGTGAATGTGTCGTGTTGTAGCTGTGGAATGTTATGTGTATGTATATGTAGGCGTATTTACATTGATAATGGGTCGACTGCAAGACTTAAAGCTTACAATGTGGATATATTTCATAATTTGAATTTTAAAATGGATTTTTCGTAGGCATTTCAACCGATATTTAACTGCATCCTACTACGGCTGTATCGTCTATTTTTAAACGTTACCTTTCAGGAAAAATGGCCTTTTGCATACAGTTGTCAAAATACTTTTGAATAGGCATTCGTTGTAATTAATTAATTATGACTATAATATAATTGTACAATTACCTCGTCACAGCTCCGTAGTTTCCGTATATATTACGAATATATACGGAAACTACAGAGCTGTGACGAGGTAATTGTACAGTTATATTATAGTCATCAATTCAGCTCAGGGGCTAAACCATGTCTATCGATAATTAATTATGTTGTAAAACTCACTGATACACAACTAATAATATGCTCCAAACACAGATTTTTGTATCTTGGAGTATCGATTATATTATAAGAAAAGAAAATCTAACACGCACAAGGTATTTTTAAACTCCTAACATCCACACTAGCCATGCCATATAACAAATGATTTATTTATATTCTGTGACATCCTGAGTGGAAAATTATTACTTTGTTGGATAATTATCCTTGAGTTAACTTTACGATTTATATTTTAAATTCTACTCGTTTTGGTTTGTTATTAGTTTTATAGCTATTACCCATTATCTAGTAGAAAAATTTTGAAAATTATGTGTGTTGTGGTACAACTTTTCACGCAATTCTAAAACAGGAACTGATCTTATTTTTTTTTTGTAAAACAGAATACATTTACGATGGATGAAAGGAAGAGTCTTTGTCTATAAATGACGGAATATTGAGTTATGAACAGTCTGTTGTCCTCTCAGTAGACGCTCTGCTTTTAACAAAATTAAATTACTCACTTTAGTGCCTTTACGATAAAAGTACAGATATACGTATGGGTACTATTTTATTACACCATTAGTCAAACGACAAAGCTAGGCAGTGGTCGACAAAGTAAAGTAACATCACCTTACAATGTTACACAATAAAATTATCACAGATAAGATCAGACAAAATAGTTACTCATACAAAACTTAAAGTTGCCTTCTTTTAAACACAAATACAATACTTAACACATAGTATCACAAATAGTCAATAACAGGATTATTATAGTTAATTATAGATGCAAACCCTTATTATATTTTTCTAAGTTATAATTTATTTCAAAAGACACTAGCTATACAGGGTGAATCTTCTAAGCTGTCCTAAACAGATTACAGACGAACGGCTTGACATACAGAGATGAAACAAAACTTTTCCCCACTAATTCATACCCAAGGAACAACGTAAAAATGTTTTTACCATTTTTTAAATACAGGGTGTTCAAGAAACTGGGGGTCATGGGTTCGAATCTCAGAGTTTTCAAATGTAAACATATGTCATGTTATGCATCATTGTAAAGCTCTAGACTAGACAAACAATTTAGTGAAAACAGAACTCATTTATCTTTGTCCGTTTCAAAATGGCGGTCATTTTTATAGAAAATATTGATATTTACAGAATACCCTGTATCTTGAAAACCACTAAACTTATTATCGTTCTGTTTGAAAATTCTTAATCCTCGTAGGTTCAGCTTTAATTTGATATACAACAAGTCAACATTTTAAAAACTAAATATTTTTTCTATGATTTTAATTTTTTTTTAAGTTGGTAGCCTTGCAAATGAAAATTTTTAAATGGCAACATATGTAAAGGTGTGTATAATTTTGAAGGTCTTGTAAAAACAAACAACTTTTAAATTTAAACCTACCGTCTATCTTTGGTCGTTTTCTAGTAATTAACCAAAAACTCCAATTGCCCATTTAAAACCCATGTTAAACGCGCAGTACCATGGGAATAGTGTATCTCCATCCACTAATCTTCAGTACTGTACGTTGTTGTAAAATAGACAAAATAAAATTTCATTTTACTTAATATTATGTATTTTTTTTATTTCGCCTAGTCACTTTTTCAGTTTCCTGTACGCATTGTATGAGTATTGCGTAAACTCGCTCGGGACCGGTTTTATCTGGCCCACCCTGTAGTAACTGGTAGATTCAAATACGTTAACTTGAAACACATTTCATTAAGAATAAACAGATGTAATCAATTGGGGTAGTTGCACAACTTGCTACACAACCCTTCACTGTATTTTGTAAAAAAAATTGTTTTCTAAGGAAAATTGAGTGATATTACCAGTGACGTTTCCCTGAAAGCAAATACTATTTTATTTAAACGTAGAGAATAAATTTTTATTTTTAGTGCTTAAGATTGCTTCAACGTAGGCCTACTTTGCTAAGTTGATTAGAAAGACAAGCAATTCTAGTTTAATTAGTATTCAACATGAAGTATCCCAGATTTGATCAAAGCTGGAGTCTTAACACGAATGTGAGTGGCTGTTGATAAGGATGATGTCTAACTAGATTCAATTATCGCGCGTTGAATACCTACAATATAAGATTAAGCTATATTTTAGATTATGCATCCCAAAATAACTCTTTGATGCTAATCACTTTTAGCCAAAGTCAACTGCAAACATATAATTTACCTGAAGCCTCGATTCTGAGACTAATATTGAGTGGAGTTGTTCAATTTAATAATATGAAATAAATACAGTTTGTTAAGAGCCCTCCTTATCAAGTGACCCTCTATCGCTCCTTTGGAAAGAGTCTCCAATCCTTGCTCTCTTAAAATTACAGCTTGTATTGAAGTTGAATATGACTACCTCTATAAACCTGTCATATAAAAGTTACCTTGTATCTATTTATGGACAGTCACATGTAATTGCATAGTGATAGTTTTTAATAAAAAAATTATAAAGTAGTTGGTCTTTCTCAATCTCCGGCTCACACAAAAAGGTAGTATGAACCTTACTGTTTAAACAGTGAAGGCTAATTAATTCCATCGCACCATGAGGTTTACATACTTTACTAAATATCTGGCATCTCCTTAGAGGTCATTTATCTGATAGAATTCTATCGAAGATAAAACCTCGGACCTTACGTCCTTGCTGGTCCCAGCTTCCACTTAGTAGGACCTACTGATATACTGAGCGGAGCTTCTCACTTCCCGCTTATTCTTACTAATTAAAACTACTTTCTCGGCCCTAACATGCCTGCATGGGAACTAACTTTGGCTTTGTTGTGTGTTTGTGTGAGTGTGTGTGTGGCTGCACCTTGTTCCGCCTCTTCTCAGCCTGCTAACACCCTATCCATGCATCTACTCTCAACAGCTGATTCTACATAACGCAAGATTGTTGAAACCTCTATGTACTCTCAAGAATCTAAGGAAATGTTTCTGCGATTTCCTTCACATAAAGAAATTTATTTTCCATTTTAATACATCAACCAAAAGCCGACGGAGTTGTACTTAAAGATTTAAAGTGGTGACCTCACAAGACCTACCCACAAAGTATTTATTCTCCCAATTGTGGATTTTTGAACGGTTTTTGTTAAATTTAAGGTTATATTCCATGACCATTGGTTTAAAGAAATTACATAAAAATTTTCCCCAGAAAATAAGATAATAATAAGCAACTAAAATAATAATCAAACTAAGCTATTTATAAATTTTTATTGTAAAATATGTTGTATTTAAAAGTTAAATAGACAGTAAAGGCAGTTTGTCCTTAGATAATAAATCTTAGATAATAATATTAGACTCAAAGACCTAACGCCTGTAGCATTCCGGTCTTCTAAAAAGTATAAAACTTACAACTTTTAGACTATTTACACATGCTAAAGCTATACACACAAATTTGATTTTTTTACTGATTTAGTTTTTTTCCTAATTAAAAGCTTTTCATCAGCATTATTACCAAAAATTCACATTTTCAATTTAACCATACATCGTGCAATGTTGTGTACCCTACGTTGTCTAGACCGTAGTCAATACTTTGGAGTTCGTGCTAGTGAAAAACTTTTAAGTGTAGCACACTACTAATAAGTAATACAATAAGTAATAAGTATAACAAAAAGTAATACAATTAAATATCTATCTCTTAGAATCATAAATAGTAAAATTTAGTTATTAGTATCACGGAAATCGCTTAGAACTGTCAATTTAATATGGCCAAAAATCTACTTGTACTGTTTGTGAAAAACTACAGAATGGTTTTTTAAATGAAATATTCACATGTATTCGAAAGTTTGTTCCAAATTGATCAAGCGAACATTAATAGTGGAATTTTAGTTCACTATCGGTCCTGACGATAGATTTGCTGTTTCAACTTAATTGAATTCCTCAAATTGTATTACATTATTTACAAAGCAATGTGAGTTAAATTAATTTCGTCCGTATCCGCTTTTTGAAATAGGATTTTTACATATTTTGTTCATTTCGAAAATTTGATATTTTGTTTAAAACTCGTCTATAGTAAAAACTGCTTAGTAAATTGTAAAAACTTAAGGTTTAGTTAAACTATTATTGAAAATTATGAAAATTGTCAGTACTGTATATAAATAACTCACTGAAAATAACAGACCTCTAGAATAAAAATGTTTTTCAATAAAACCGTATACCAAACCATGACAACCAGTTTTGTATTAGTAAGAAGATGCATACAATGATCACTGCAAGTTATCAGTGACTGTGAGATCATTAATAAGTAAAGGATTGTAATTAATAAACTAAGAGTGAAGTCAAGAATTTAATAAAACACCGTGTTTAATATAGATCGATGTTATGCTATACTTGTAATATTCATATAATTAAAATTATATTAGAAACTCGACGTGGTGTGTCTATTAGTTAATTAAAATTGAAAAAAAACAAATTTTCTCAGAACTAAGCTATGAGGGTTATGAGGTTTTATGTATATCTAATTGAAAAAAAAAAAGATTATACAACTGAGGCATTGCGAGTAGCGTGTAAGTTCATCGATAGAAAATAGAATGAATTTAAAGTGTTTTGGTGCGTTCCACATATTTAATTCAACCCTGAAATGTTTCTTTTATTACGACGCATGGCTATGGTAACGTGGGCGATTGTTGGGACAATGTAGTGACTACTGTGGAAGGGAATGAAATTACTCGTAGCTTTATTGCCACTTACTCCCACCTAATTGTCTTTTGACAAACGATACACATTGAGACTCACGATCATTGTGATTGTCAGGATATTTATATCTGTTGTAAACAGTTTTAATACTTTCTCTAGAGTCTTCTCCTTTATCTCTTTAATGTCAATAAATTGATACAACTTGTTAAATGTACTATATAACATATTTTTTTAAATGTATATTTATCTATTAAATAACTACAGAAAGTTACAATGATCATACGTATGGTTTGATACGGTTTACCTGCAAAAAACATTTTATATGCATTTTGTTTATTTCAGATATGTGCGGTTAACTTTAACTGTAAAGTAGAATATACCAAATGTAAATATTTGAACAATTTTTAAAATACAGACAACCCCCTTTACCTTACTGTCAATTACTCTATACTCTGGAACGTCGGAAACGACTCGACCACTGCCAGTTCCTTGTCGCAATAACATCTAGTTTTGCCGATTTCATCATCACAGACACCACTATATTATAAACTGTACGTCCTACTCCTTCTGCACGAGCGTATAAAACATAACCGTGCCATTTCTAACAGGCTGTAATTTTCAGTAGACTTATGATTCCATAATTATCTTGACATGCTATCCTAAAGTGCTTCTGCTAAGCATCCCTTAGGTGTGATAACATTCAATGTATAATAATGATAAATCTGGTTTTGTTACTATCCAACGTCAACTTTTTGTTATATAGCATAGTTAATTATTAATCCAATGAGCAATGGGTTTTGAATCAGATCCAAATGAAATGCCTTACTCTTAACTATTTCTGAACTGTTACATACAACAATACCAAGTCAATCAGTTCTGTATTAACTCAGTCGTCATAGTATAACCCGTTCTTCACTTAACGAGATGATTTATATGCAACAAGAATCCTCGAGCGCCATCTCTACTGCTTGTTTATAAATTGTTATTCCATATGTACTTATTTTAGAGAATAATTCTGAGAAATAACTGGTTTCTTAAGACATTTGAACTGGCATTTTTATTGTTTGGATTCATTCGGATTGTTTGAATATTTTTCTCATTTATTATATTACCATATTGTAGTGATGGTAATATAATTTGTGTTATGTTCAAATTATTGTTATTCATTACGAGGACTCTGTATACAACTGTGTACTTTAAAGTTGAAAAATTATTCTAAAAAATGTCGTTGACAAAAATGTATAATCGTAGGGCAACTCTTATTGCTTATTTTGTAGTAACCCTGTGAACATTGTTGATAATTATTTCTATATTTTTGTATACGAACTTTATTTATAATAACGATAAATCTATAGATGCAAATCATGGAAAACCCTTTGTTTGTAATAATTTTATAAGCTAAAAAAATTAGGTAAACGTGTATGGGTTTTTTAAGAATAATTTGTTCTCAACAACTAGACTTAAAGATTATTATAAAAAAAAACAAATCACACACTTTTAAAAAAAGTTCTATATTTCTGCATTAGCCTTCTTCAGGAACAAACAAACAAATAGAAGTGTTTACCACTCTCTTAAAGATTGTTTCTTAGATTTAAAGATTGTAAATGATGAAAAATATGCTGATTATATCTTTAAATCTGAAAGTGAACAAACTCTATTCACGAAAAAGAATATTAGATTCGCAATATATTTTATTTACTATTTATTTATGTAAAGTTCTTTATTTGATTTATGTCAAGTATTTATTTATGCGTAGATCAATATAAGAAATTTCATTCCCATGGAAATTAACCTCTTGATTGAGCAGTAAAGTGGTCGTGTTTACTCTTTAAGATGCAGCTTTCATTATGGAAGGCTTGAAATTTTTTTATCATATAAGTATTACATACATTTAGGAATACTGTCGTTATTGTCCATCTACACATCGTGAACATAATTAATATAAAACTACTCGTAATAACTTATCTCCCTTGTAAATTATATAACACAGTTCCGATGAGATGTATATCCATTCAAAAACCTCTCGTTGAAGCGTATTAAAAATATTGATGACGTCGTTAAGCTGTTCAAGAACCTCTTTGTAAAATTAAGGCTGGGCAAAATACCACCTGAAAATACCACCCACGCTATACTGTAGGGCATGGCCATCCACAGGGACCTTGATTTGTTTTTCGTATCAGATGCATGTCCGTATTCTATAATTTCTCTGTGTAAGTGAGTTATTCCCGACATCAATACAGTGATAATTAATAAGGTATTTATTGTGTTAACATATTACTACATTCAACTACCATACTCCTTGTTTACAAACACTCTCCAATATTATATAAGATTTAAAAAAATCATATGATTTATATTAAAGACAGAATTAAAGACAGATCAAGAGACCAGCACAGTAAGTTTCTTACTTTTTTAATTAAATTGTAAATAAAAAGATTTTTCTTTATTTATCAGTAATTGACTGTTAGACAGCCAAAGCTAATACAAATTGTGTTTTACGACTTGGACAATTTTGTTATAGTATTGTTTTTTTTTTAGCTGTAACGAATGAATATTTACTACCGTTTGCTGTTATGATTGATTATAAACCAAAAGGTAAAATCGTCAATTGTGCGCTGACAAATTCAATAAAATTTTTATCCCTTAAAGTGTTACTTTCTATTTTTTTTTTTTTTTTTGTAATGGCATGGAAAAAAACTTTAATATACTTTATGGTGGTATTATTAAATTGTCAACAAATTCAGATGAAGACTTAAAATTTCCCGGAAATTCCCATAAATGTATACTTTATAAAACTAACAATTTCCTTAATACAATTCCCATATTCTTATTATTGTAATACAATAACCATACAGCTCATTACGTATTATCTTATAATCACATTTGTTGGTTTGCACATTGTGGACTACCAATAACACCAGTTGCCCTTTGAAGTGTCTAGTTATGGTAATGACTATGGAGGCTACAACTCATTGGTACGTCCAACTTTAACTTTAGTACAACTGTAAAATACTTCTCTCCTACTTTATCTACAGATAAGAGGATAAGATCTTTCTTAATATCAAATAATAAGGGTAGGTTTGATCACTTACCTCCGAAGTGAATAAAACTGTTGAGTGGCAAAGTTTAACCTTGCTAAACAGAATAAATCAAATCACTAAATGTGTTTTTCACCTTGAAAATTACTCTTAAACTAAACACCTGTTAAAATTATTGTAAAATACTAGGCCTTTATAGACAAATGATTATTAAGATGCAATTACTCTTTGATAAATCTTACAAATAAAAAACATTTTATTAGTTCGATATACATACAAATATTACTATGGAGAGACTCACCCTATGATAGTGGTATACTGATCAAATAATAATTTAATTTTTAGGAATGTTTAAACTGTATTGATATTTGAGATATAAAAAAGGTAAATGATAATTTCACAAGTAATAAAGACAATTTATGTGCAATGTCACTAAACATGTGTGATCGTTGCGAACTTTGCTTGTTGCTGATACTTTTATTGATAGTACTAATAAGTTAAGTTAGACATGAAATTTAAGATAGTTTAACTCTTTGTAAATATATTTCATCAATAAATAATTTTTTTGTAAGAAATCATGCACTGCTGTGCCAATTACATGTGGCGTGTAAGAAGGCAAAACATGTTATTTTTATATAAAATAAGTTGTCATGTTTTAGAAATACAAACTCCATTTACTTGAATAAAATACATCAACCACGAGAGCCAAAGTGCTTTGAACAAGGAAACACTGTTTTGCCCTTATATAAAGTAAAGTGTCTTGTAGCGAACTTTGTTGTGGGTTCAGTATGTTAAAGTGACTTTACATATCAAATAATGTTTGTCATAGTTGCAAATCTTATAACTTGTAGTTTATACTATTAAATATAACTAAAACAAATGTTGTTAATACGTTTAAAAAAATATCATATGATAAAATTAAATCTGTTTAAATATTAGTATGGCATTTAGAAAACAATTTTTCATTACAATAAACTTCTTCTACAATGAAATTTATGTAACTGATAAATTCGTTATGCTTATCTATTTATACATAAAAAGCTAATCAATATGTACACACACAAGCGTCTAAGCTTCAGCAAAGGAGAACCCTGTTTTATTGATTTGGGTTTAAACATATTATTTTATACTATAAATCGTTACTACCCACTCTTTCCAATGTCCGTATACATGTTAGGTAGTCTTTATTTACAATTGATGTTTAGGAAGACCAATCTTATAATTTTAAACAGATTTATGTAGCCTTACAAGTATATGTCAATTACTTTATAATATACCTCAAGGGTACTTTCCTGTTAAAGGGAACATTCATTATTATCGAAGATTTTTTCGATGTATCGATATTTTTATTTCCCGATTCATTTCAAATTAACAACAACTAACTGATCTTGTTTAGGCTAAAATAGTCTATTATATGGATTGGGAAATGAAACTGTTCTAAGCTAACCTAACATAACCAACCAAACTTGCTGGACCATTTAAAAATTCCGTTTGGGTTTGATAATAGAAAAGGCAAGTTAAACACGGATTTTTTTTTTAAATGTTATAGCAAGGGGTTAGTTATATTAGGGTATATTTTTAGAACAGTTTTATTTCATTATTGTTTGTTGGTACTGAACAATATTTATCGCGTAGTTGTCAGGTGATATGTTTCAATTTGTTAATATCGATATATCGAGAAAAAATCATCGATAATAATGAATGTTCCCTTTAACAGGAAAGTACCAAATGCTGTTATCTGTAATGCTGCCCACTGATTGGCTACTTTATCATGCCATCAAGCTTAGATTTCAATCCACAATAAGATTAATTGATTTGATTTCATTGATCAACATGCAAAAGATTTGCTGTAATCAATACAGAAGGATGTTGTAAAATAAGAATTATGTGACCGCGACACTTAAAACATTATTTGAAAAGATAAATTCTTTGATTTGGGATGAGTGAGGTGTTACCGAATGAGTTGGAGTTTAGAAATTGAAGCAGATCATGATTAATTTATTATGAGTATTGCCCATCTACTTTCAACATAAGCCTATTTTAAATGGTTTAGGGATGTGTTCCAGACAGATTTAATCTTAATCACGGTCGGTTGGCCAAAGGTCAGATCTTGGTTGGACGAAGGAGGGGTGAGAAAGCGAAAGTGATAGCTGGCGGAAGGAGAGAGATAGCGTGCCAAATGGTGGAAGAGGGCATAACGTCAATTTCTTAGAAGGAGTGAGGTATCATACTACAACTAAACTGTTGACCTATGGGTCATTGAAATTTACTTCCGTTTGATTGACAAAGACCAGGAATAGTGATAACAGATGCGGGTATAGTAGCCAGCAACGGATATTAATTGTTCTAATATATTTCCCGTCCCGCACAAACCAAAATACAATAATTTGAAAACTTGGTGTATTATAAGCATCTGTTACTATGAAAAAAAATTCTTCCGCTCTTGAAGGCACGATTTATTCCTGCCAATGGATGCAATAAAATTGTCCATAAAGTTACTCTATTGGTTATTTTTTTTTAAACTTCAACGAGCTAATAAACCCTTCGAAACATATATGTGAGCTTCCAAACAGGGGGGATAAGGGGGCACGTGAAAGAAAGAATGCTGTTATGTAGATCTGTGCAGATACTTTGCTGAATAAAATAGTTACATATCTATAACTTATTCATTTATACAATAATAGTTATAGTTAATAAGCCACCATCAAAAATCCGTTCAAGTAAATAAACAACTAACTGTTAATTAGGAAGAGTAAACTGAAATGATTATTCCTATAGTCACCCGACAAAGTGGCCTTCCTTGCACTGATTATAGTACTGAAAGCTAATATTTGCTGCATTTACTTACTTTGCCGCACACTTTTTACTTTTTCGAAAACTAGTATTCCAACCAAACAACACAAAACAGCACTGCAGTTAATTAGGCATGTAATAAGTGTTCGCTTAAAAATAAGTTGGCAACGCTTAAATATATTACGACTACGATCGGCTGGTGCAGCGTTTCCCATTTCGTTTCCCAATGTTTTGATTTAACCTAACCTAAAAACGTGTTGTTTAAAGGATAATTATTTATATGCTTTATAGTAACTGTAGAAAAAATATAATGTGTAACGCGAGTGCAAACTGCCTTTACTACATCTGAGTAACTTTCCACACCCACACTGCTCGTGCGTAAACATTTCTCTCGTGTGCAGCAAAGTGCCACTTCACCTACTACTTACACAAATAACTATTCCGTGATTATATTATTAACAACAGTAAATAGACTTTGTCAGTAAAAACACTGTAATATGGACCTAAATATTTTCGCACGTTCTGTGAACAACAAGATATGTAATATTTAGCCTAATGTTGTATTGAATAAAAATGTTTGAATTGATTTGAATAATTGAATAAAACTAAAAAAATACCTAAACTGACGTTTTGGTAATTTAATGAAGATTAATTAAGAGCTAAAAATAGTTAACCATCAACATTCGCAAATCTTGACGTTAATTGTGTGGATACAGTTAATTACGAGTGTGCAGTGAAGTAACCACGTTGACCAAACACAAGAGAACATTGTGTATAGGAGAGTAATTGAGTTAGTGTGTTGCCAAAGTGAATGTGGTCGTGTTGTAGCTGTAGTGGACTGTTAATATGTATGTCGGGGTAGTTATATTGTCCATCGCTTGTTTAGAAAAAATTGTAAATGTAGATAAGATTGATACTCGAAAAACATATTCCTAAGTAAACCATAATACAAGAACCGATTGAGTAGAGGAAGAGTCTTTGTCTATTGATGGTGGGATATTGAGTTATAAAACAGTGTGGGTGTCTCCCCGATACACGCTCTGCTTTTAACTAAATTATTCGACACACTTTAGAGTATTTGCAGTATGAATCCAGCAATTGGTGTACCAATTTAAATGTTAAGAATTATGATTTATGTTCCAATTATAACGTAAACATATTTATTGAGTTGCAACATCATTAAATTAATGGAGAAAGTTTATTTGTGATTGGCCAACAACACTTCCAGATTTAACTAACAAAATATGAAACTGTTAATAAAGTTCCACATTTACCAAAATTTAGCTATTTATTCTTTGGTAAGCAAATGGATGAATAAGGAGGTGTTCTATAGGTTCAGCTCTGCGACGTTTTGTGAATTTGATGTAATTGTCCCAAAATTAAAAAATATACTATTTAATTCAAATGTTAAAAAAATTTTGTTATGGCTAGAAAACTCATTGTATTAAATTAAATAGAACTTCAAACAGTTGTAGTTTAATTAATAATTAAACCTGGAGCGTTCCAGATTCTATTAAGGCATCGTCTCAAGACGAATGTTCATAAGAACGATGTCTGATTAGATTCAACAACGCGTCGAATCCCTGCAACGTAATATTAATCTATATAATAGACTCTATATCTAAGAATAAATCATTGATACTGAAAATGAACCCATCGAAGTCTTACTAGCATTACTAATATAGCTGGTACTACATAGAAATAACAATCATAAATATTTATATAATGTAAAACAACACATACCACTGCCACGTATATGGGAGGGGTTTCCAGTTATGCATTGCATTATCTTGAGTTTGAGTACAGTTTATGCTTTTTTTGTTTGTTTTTTTTCTTATATTGTTACTGGAAAATCATAATGGTTTTTTTTTGTATTTCTGTCAGATATTATCTTTTCATATAAATTCATACTAAATAATATGTCCGTTATTTATAATTGGATATAACCCCACCCAAGGTTAACTTAGGGGGTGTACAATTTAAAAATATCCACAAGATATTTACAGATTATTGATGATTTTGTCGCAAACAAAGAACCAACGTCCAACGCAGTCAAGTATTATATAAAATCAGAAATGTATATATATATTCCTTCAGAGTACGTAAACATGGTAAAGTAATACAAATTTAATTTCTTACACATTTATAATAAGTTAAACATTTTTATTAATACTATGACCAAACATTCACATTATTATTAGCTAACTCATTGTCCAATTTTGGATGTTCTAAAACGCTGGTTCTGTGTTTTGAAACAGGTTTTTATGACTTATCCTTGTTACGTTTTAAAACTATAGATTATGCTTTCGACTTATAGACCCTATATAAAAATTATTTGTAAAATTATTTATCTTTTAGAAACCGATACAGTATTTTTAAAGACAACGGTTAGTTGATGGTAACATGGGCATGGCCTCAAAACTGTCAATGTAGTTTGTAAAAAATATACATATGCTGTATTGGAAATAACTAATAAGCTTTGTTATGTATTGGAAATGTCGTGAAAGAAACAGTAAACGTACATCAATCGTGGATTCATTTATTTACTATCGGTGCAGACTACGGATGTCCAGGTTTTCAACTAAATTAAATTACACATCTTTCATTAAATTACTCAACAATCGTGTGTTTATAGACTTTTCATTCCATCGCTATCTGTTATTTAAAGGTCGGAGTTAGTATCTTCTTTCATTTGTATTTTTTATAATAAAAATGGTTTAGTAACAAAATTTAAAGGTTCATGACTTCGTTTTTTTTTATTAAATTTATTAACCAGGTAAATCGTCATTAATTAATTGATGCACTTATAATATGTATGCTAGACCAGACCTGGATACTATTAACGATGATTTTCCATAAAACTATGTCAATGTTTTACACCTAGGCTATCTAATTTAGCAGTTTTGTTCTGCAGTAGGTAAATAAGAACGCTGTAATTTCTTAGCGACTTCTGAGTCCAGACAAAGGATATCTATTTAGAGCTGTTGACGTTATGCTATGATCAATATAATAATAGTATGAAAATAATATTTAAAAAATGCGTTATTAATTAATAATATCGCTGATACAAAAATGTCGAGGGACAAGATATAAGTGTTAGGAGATTTTTTTAAAAATGAAATATGATTGACCGAGGCATATAGAGTCACATGTAAGGTTGACGTTTTGGTGGCAGAAAATAGAGTCACTTTTAGTTTGATTGATACATTAAAAATAACGAATGAAATTCTAAAGCTCGTAATTCATTATGATACATCATTATAGTATTGTGGCTGGGACAGTTACTATCACCTAATTGACTTTTAACATATGGCGCACTTAAATATTCTTGACCAAAGGTGGAAGTGATTAAGGGCCCTACTGTATTGTATCATTTCCTCTTTTAACCTCTTATTTGGCTCTTAAATGATACTAATTCATCAAATTTCTGTAAACAGTAGATAGAATCTTATGTAAAATATTGTTGTTTTCTATGAAATTTGTTACAGAGAATCAAAAGTCATACGTATGGCTTGATTTAGTATATTTACCAAAGGTGTTTTAGAAATTCGTTTCAAGTTCAAAAATGTATGCTGATAAAGATAGTTGAAAAATACAAAATAATAACATTAAATTAAGTTTTATAATGATACATATCATCCTATTACCTTGGAGATAAATACTCTATGCCTTAGGACGTCTCGACATACAATGGATAAATACTGTCAGTGGGCTAATTTTTTTGTCGCAGTAACATTTAGACCAAGACCAATATCACAGAAAATACCCCTATGTCATAAATACACGAACTGCTCTCTCTGCACGAGCGTATAAAAACATAATCATTGTATTTGTGGTAGGGTGTAGTTTTCATAAGACTTTTTACTACCCTATATCCTTACATTGGATTCTAAAGTGTTGGTGCACTACATTATATAAGTGTCTAGGTTATATTATAGGTCATCATCTGGGTTTTATTTTTATAATTGGTTTTGAAGACCAAAATTATAATGTGTGTAGTTGCGTATTAAAAAGTGTCCATGACCATAAAAAGAAAACTAATAACAGTTTAATTTTGTACGTTTTTCATATGATTTAAATTTTATACTTCCACACTTCGTATTGAAAATAATATATTTATTCATTTGAGCAAATTATACTTCCTGTGTTATCTGAAGATGCCATAATTGGTTATTACGTATCGTGTTATACAGAACAGTAAAGATTTGTACCCTACAGTTGTGAAGTATTTTTTGTTTTGGATTTAAAATCTCGTTATGAAGGACTGGTATATAAATGTTTCACTTCAATGTATTGTACTAATGAATTAATTGTAAATGCCCTAAAAATAATTATTTTACAAAGTATCACACAGTAACGGGCAACAATCCCAATTCAATCGGTTATGTTTTCGACTCAGTCGTCATAATATTACCCGAGCTTCACTTAACGAGATGATTTATATGCAACAAGAATCCTCAAGCACCATTTCTACTCCTTGTTTATAAATTGTCATTCCATAATATGTACATATTTTATTAAATAATGATGAGAAACGCCTATTTATTATTGCATGCTTTGGACTTTTTTTGTCTTAAGACCTTGCGTGTACCTAAGCTTGATTATGATTATATTATCTATTTTGTGTAGTGATTTGAGGTTTTCAAGTAAACATGTTATTGCAATTTAACAAAAACCATTAGTTCCATAGAATTAAACATTATCGATCGCTCATTGTCCTTTAATATCTATTAAACGCCCCAAGCTGAAAATATTCAATTAGTTAGCCTATAAGTTTTAGGAACGAAGCCAATGAAAACCCTTGATAAAAAAAAAAACATAATTAAAGATGTACCTTAATCTTGATTAAGTTTAAAATAAAATTTGTTGTAATTTTGTATTTAAATATTATTATTAAAAACAATTCACTCTTCAAAAAAATATCGCAAAAATCTTCTTGAATGACATCGCATGAGATAAATAAATAATAAAAAAAACTCATTGCATTTAATTTTCTTCTTTCGTACAATTCACTCTTTAACATATTATAAATACATATCGAAAAAGTATTTGTAGAAACTTTCACTTAAGATCCCTTACCACTAAGTTATAGTGCAATATCTGTAGCTCCAAGCACCCTACTTTACCATCTATAAATTTGTAGCTCAGGTATGTTTAATATCGATGGATAAAAATACAATTCTCATATAAATTATTTTGCGACAGTGATCTGTTTATTTAAGATATTCAGTCGGTATAACAACAATATTTAACAATAATAATACAAAACTAATTGTACTTTAGAAACATAATAAAACCCCAATTAGAACAAATTAACAAAAACATTGTTGCTGCAACCACTCTAGTAGTGTCATGAGTTGCAATATTTGAGTTTTTTTTAGTGTATTTTACCTATAGGGAAGAAGCTATTATCTAATGTTGCAAGATAAGACCTAGAACGATTACCTTTCTCATTTTGATGTACCCAGAGGCCAAAAACATTATTCGTTAAAATGTGTCTGTGTAAACTCAAGCAACTGAGGTCAGATTTTGATACACTTTGGCTTGAACGTGTAGGGCAGGTTAAATCCGAGTTAGTTCGCAAACCAGCAAGATTAGTGTTAGGCCTATGGGGTATCAAAATTCTTCAAACATTGTTTTTTTCAAGCTTTTACTTTAATTACATAGATAAATGTGAAGAGCTACAAAAACAAATACATTTATATACCGAAGCGTGGTTGCACAATTAAAAATTACGAATTATTTGTTTACAAACACTTAACAATTCATGTTATTTTTATGAAGATAAACCGTTGCAGTTTGCGTGTTTATGGATATATTTTGCTCAAATTTGGCAAACTTATTTATCTTATACTATACTATCAATATTTTAGCAAATAAACACTTTTTAACCTGTAGAAGCAAACATATATATATATAGTCACATAACCTAATGTTATATAAATAGGGAATGAACCTGATATGTTTATGGAAATATTAAAGTAAAAACCAATTAGGAAAAAATAAATTCACTAAATCTGCAGGTTCGCTCTGGCTAGAGTATTTTATTTATTTATTAAAGGTAAATGAATAGAACGCATTTAATTAAACCATTGATTATTGTTCTACTGCCCTCGACTAGATAAGTGAACTAGAGCGAAAACAAAACATTATGGCAAACAATATCGAAGAACAAATTTCAGAAGAATTTGAAAAAGGTTGTAAAACTAAATATAGAATAGCTTATTGCAGTATACAGGGTGTTTGTGAACTCTCTCGAAAAAATTCATAGGATTATTCCTTGGGTTAATACATGAATATTTTACATTATAAATATGGGTCGCCGGAGCCTCGTTTTCTGTCTGTCTGTCTGTATGTGTTTTTTATAAATAACTTTATAACTCGAGTTTGAATCGAGGTACAAACTTTAAATTTGACACACTTGTGTATTTTAACGTGTTACACAAACATGCAAAATTTCATTTCGATGACTATAGCCGTTTCAAAATGGCGGCCAACTAAAATCTTTGAACTCAAATTACATGAAAACCACTAGAGTTACAAAAAAACCAAAGGAGAACAAAATGTGGGAATTCTTATGCCAAATCAAATGACACCTAGATCTTAAAGATCGGACAACAAACAGCTGAGTTATAAACTTTTTAAATAATTAATAATTTCTTTACTGGCTTTTAATTGTTATTGTTTATTCTTTAAAATCGTCTGATAGAGTACATTACGTAACCTTAAACAGATCTCAATAGTTAAGGTAAAAATAGGACACTTAATACATTTACCATCTAGTAAAAAAACTAAATGTTGTTGTTAGGGCAAACCAGCTGTCTTACATTGTTGTAACAATTTAGAAAGGATCAGATGATTTTAAAGAATAGACAATAACAATTAAAATCCAGTAAAGAAATTATTAATTATTAAAAAAATTTATAACTCAAAATAATCATGTGATCATCATCTCAAAATCATATGTCCAACCAGCTGTCTTACATTGTTGTGACAATTTAGAAAGGATCAGATGATTTTAAAGAATAAACAATAACAATTAAAAGCCAGTAAAGAAATTATTAATTATTTAAAAAGTTTATAACTCAGCTGTTTGTTGTCCGATCTTTAAGATCTAGGTGTCATTTGATTTTGCATAAGATTTCCCACATTTTGTTCTTCTTTGGTTTTTTGTAACTCTACTGGTTTTCATGTAATTTGAGTTCAAAGATTTTAGATGGCCGCCATTTTGAAACGGCTATAGTCATCGAAATGAAATTTTGCATGTTTGTGTAACACGTTAAAATACACAAGTGTGTCAAATTTAAAGTTTGTACCTCGATTCAAACTCGAGTTATAAAGTTATTTATAAAAAACACATACAGACAGACAGACAGAAAACGAGGCTCCGGCGACCCATATTTATAATGTAAAATATTCATGTATTAACTCAAGGAATAATCCTGTGAATTTTTTCGAGAGAGTTCACAAACACCCTGTATATTTGACTAAAAACTAAAATTAAATTTAAGTGTATACACAATTTTGTGTTTAAAATTCATGCCCGTTTTAAAGTCCTCCTAGAAAGACTGTTGTGAATTGTGTTTGTTTAAACGTAAAGCATTTAGTAAATCATTTGTTAGTTAACAAAGTTTGTAATAATTGTGAAAAATTTTTAATAAGTGTATTATAATACTTTTTTTTCCTTTCAAGCTCCACCGTAAAGTCTACCATGAAAGCTAGAAGTGCATCGTAAAGAGTAACATGACCACTTTATTGCTCAATACAGAGTTCAATTTCCATGGGAATGAAACTGTTGCATTCTGAAATCTTAGTATGAACATACACTTATTTTTATGAATACAAATATTCAATATGGCAGTCAAATTTATTTCTATATTTTCTTTCAATTCATCACAATTGTTTGTCTACGGTATGTGTCATTAACGAGTATAATACAGGGTGTTTCCAAATTGTCATGACCTATTTTGTTGATTTGTTCCTTGGGCTAAGACAAACATAAAATTCTACATAAGTATGGGTCTAATAATAGACTATTAACTCCCCTGACTGTTGCGGTCTGTTTGTGATTTTTAATAACTACTTTATATCGTTGGCATTTTTCAAGATACAAATTTCAAAATTGGTGTAAATGTGTTAAAATAGGTTTCGTTCCAATGTATCAAGCGGTTTCAATATGGCGGCCATTTAAAATCTTTAATGCCATATTTCATGAAACCCGTAAATATTAAGACAATTTTTCTTCAGATCAAAAAGATAGATATCAGAAGTCCATATCAAATGATACCTTGTTCGTTAAAATATTGCAAACAACCGAGTTATCAACTTATAGGTAATGCTCTGTAAAATAACAAATAAACAATATGAACATTTATTGTAACAAACTGAATAAACATTTTTTTTGTGAATACACATTTATACTAATTTTTAAATTTCTATCTCGAAAAATGCTTAAGATATAAAATAATTCTAAAAAATTACAAACAGACCAACAAACAGAAATCTAGGCATTTTAGACCATACTTATGTTTGTACTTATGTGTGTGCTTATGTTTGTCTTAGCCCAAGGAACGAGTCCAGAAAATTTGTCCAGACATTAAGGAAACATCAAATTAGTGTTCTGGAACAGAATTTTGATTCTGCCATGAAAGTTGTCTGCAACGTTTCAAACCGACTTATTAGTACGAATCTAAGTACGATAGTTTCAAGGTTTTGAATTGTAATAAAAATACATTTCAACTGAGCAAGAAATCAGTAATTGTTCCTAAATCTACGGGTGCGTGATCTAATACTATATATGTCGTAATGTAAAATTATGATATAAACAATTGATTACGTATAAAGTTAGATAAATGCATGGACAAGCGGAGATTGACCTTTGTACTTAGGACAAATAACTGAGTTAGTGCGTTACCACAGTGAATGTTGTAGCAGAGATAGACTGTTTACGCGTATGGTTGTGTATACTGCATACAGTGTCATCAATTACCTCATTGTTGTAAAATAAAAGGTTAACTATAACGATTACTTGAAAGTTATAATTGTATTTATTTTCTAACTCTTATGTGTAATTCTTGTTCAATTGTTATTGAAAGCTAAAACTAGTTTAGCAAAAGAGGATACACAAATACATTTTTTAATTACATTCTTAACTTGGTATCTGCGAACGAATTATTTATTTTTATTTAAATTTTGATACATTGCAATAAATTAATAATTAATAAATAGGGTTATTTTACACTATAATATAACCCTATTTGTATGTCGATTTGTTTTCGACCAATAGAATATGAACAAAACTTGAGCTGCCTCATTCTTAAGGACATTGCATTTTTAAAACATAATAAAACTTTGCTACCTAAAGCTTGTTTTATTTAATGTGTAAGGCTTAAGTAAGGCTTGATGAAGCCATGATCAATGTAAAACCGTGAATAGTATATTTAAGTAAAGGTGCCACTGTTTTTGTTTATCAACATCAAAACTTAAAAATGTTATATACTAATAACACCGAAAAATTTATTTAATCCATATAATTATGTAAATTGATAAAATTAAAATATTCCTACGTACATTTGTATTAAGTGGACTGTTGAAAGCTTACCATAAGAAACTCAATACATATTAACAAAAAAACGTCTAACTATATTTTATTTCATGAACTCAACCCAATTGTATTACAAGGTTTCATAAATCGTATGAAAACAATATCAGATAAGTGTTTTTATTTTTATTTTTTCATTAATCAATTAAAAATATAATCACTGAAGGTACTATAAGGAAAGGTTAACGTATTTTGTTTTTCACAATATATGAACCATTTGTTTATTTAATTTTCAAATTGAAAAAAATCATATTATGGTACGTTGGATCAGTGTGTTTCAACAAATATTCTGGTCATGATTCTCATCATAACATCCATCCCACATAAACCAGCATAGGATTTAAATTTGTGTTACAACTTTACCTATTTTCCTTTTCCCTTGTGTAAAAGCAATATACATTAATTTAAATATCGATGTTGTTTCTCACTTATTTCCTCCCACCCTGTCAATCATATCTCTTTCACGCATTCTCTTACCCTTGTCTTCATTTTGTTTCAAGCGCATACACTTATACTAACACATTGACACACGCACCCATCCAGATCTCTACCCTTCAATAAATCACTATTCTTCCGTGAATGGTAATATTTATACAGTGTGTAAATTAAGTATGGAAACAAATCTGTATTTTTAAAACCGAAATAGATAGAAATATTCTATTTGTGGCAATAATAGTTAACAAAGATTCCGCAATTTTTCACATAAAAAATATTTTTTTACCCCCCTAACGGGGTAGGTGGTAGGGGGTGACTTATTTTTTTCAAATAGCAACCCCTATTGAGTGACCCCTCATTTTGAAGGGTTTGTCAAAAGAAACACAATGACACAAATCCGAGGTGAATATCTCACTCCTAGCTAAAATGGCGGATATTCCAAAATGGGTGCTTTTTTACAAAAATTAAATTTTTCACTACCCGCCATTTAGGCTAGGGGTGAAATATCTACCTCGGGTTTGCGTCATTCTTTTTATTTTAACAAAACCTTCAAAATGAGGGGTCACTCAATAGGGGTTGTTGTTGAAAAAAATAAGTCACTCCCACCCCCTACCCTGTTAAAGGGGTTGAAAAAATATTGTTAATTTAAAAAATTGCGGAACCTATGTCAACAATCAATTCCACAAACAGAATATTTCTATCTATTTCAGTTTTAAAAATACAGATTTCTTTCCATTATTTGTGAAATTGGTGCTTTTCACGTACAGTAAATCAAATTTTGGAATATCCGCCATTTTAGCTAGGAGTGAGATATTCACCTCGGATTTGCGTCATTGTGTTTCTTTTGACAAACCCTTCAAAATGAGGGGTCACTCAATAGGGGTTGCTATTTGAAAAAAATAAGTCACCCCCTACCACCTACCCCGTTAGGGGGGTAAAAAAATATTTTTTATGTGAAAAATTGCGGAATCTTTGTTAACTATTATTGCCACAAATAGAATATTTCTATCTATTTCGGTTTTAAAAATACAGATTTGTTTCCATACTTAATTTACACACTGTATATCAGATTGTTTGCCCTAGTAATAATTATTTAAATTAGTATGGTATCTATTACTTGTCCTTGCAATGTATCTTTTGGGCTATTCCTTTAAGTCCAATCCGACACATTCGACATAATACCTGTTAAAAATATTTAAGACAAGACTTTAAGACAATTAATAAACTGATCTGTACTAAACCATAGACAAAAAGTTTGCCTATGATTAAACAAAGGGAACATTGACAATGTTTACAATATATTAAATAAAGAATAAAACATATGTTGTAAGTATCAATTAATTATTTAGAAAGACCATGGCAGGCAATAAATTATTACATTTTCTTCCCCCCAAGAACTGCGACCTTGGTAAGTGGGCGCCGGAATGTGCCTTTGGTTGTTTTAACGTCCACAATTCTTTACTTTTAACACCATCTTTACTTGGGTAAATGGCTGATATTTGTCCAAGAGGCCATGAATTTTTTTGGTTATCTTCATCTACTAATATAGCCAAGTCGCCTACTTGAGGTGGTTCTATTCTTTTGTGCAACTTGCAACGTCTTGTTAAACAGGGCAGGTATTCATGGATCCAACCAAGGCCCCACTAGAACAACTTTTTCTAGTGGGGCCTTGATCCAACGCTCCCAAAAACTGTTCATAAGTGATCTTACGCGGGTTAGTTGTTTCTTACAGTGGTTGTCTTCATTAATAGGGAACTCGAATGCCTCCCTGAGGAAGTGGTTGGTAGTTAACGGCTCGGGGTCTCCAGGATCCATGGAAACGTGAGTAAGATGTCGACTGTTTAGGATAAATTCGATCCTGACTAGCAGAGTCACTAACTCTTCATCACGAGGGTACTGTGATTGCATAACAGTCCTTAAAGCAGTTTTCACGGATCTGATGAGACACTCCCATCAACCTCCCATGCGGGGCGCACGAGGAGGGAAGAAGTGCCATCTGATTCCGTTTCTTGATAATACCAGTGATCACATAAATAGCAATGCACCAAAGCGCCCATTGGGTTAGATTAGATTTTAAATTAAATATTTTTGTAAACAATCAACATTTTTGTCCACGTACATACAATTGATGGCCTCTGGGGACATCAAAACGAAAAAGTAAATCGGCCTCCAGTCAAGGTCTTTACGTGTTGCCTTCGGTTATGCTTTCTCCCTTATAGGGAAACTCGATAAAAAGAAATCAAACAGGATTATAAGTTGCAATAATAGACAGCAAGGGTAGACTATTCTAGCATATGGTTGGTGACATTTGGATCAAACCTTTGGATGGTCATCATTTTAGTTTTCAATGCATTCTATACTGTCTGGATAGAAGGGCAAAATAAATTAAACCTAAGACAATTATGACGTACAATTGATCTTGTGAAGGAATATAGACATGAAATACACGCCTGGTACTGGCATGAAAATGAATAAGTAATGACAAGAGTGTAAGATTGTTACATGATTTTCAACTTATGTAACTCATGCATGCACGTTCCATATATACAAAGCAAGTATTGTATAAGTACTTTGATTGGATCGTTCCGTCACTTCAATAGATAAAACTGCACCGTAAAGTTTAACTGCCTCTTTACGGTCCAATCCAGCGTCCAATCTCCATGGTAATGGGAGAACATTTGAAGCTTTCAGTTTGACTTGTGAATAATTACAATTCATACAAGCCGCCCTTCACGGTATTCACCTGGAAGATATTAAAATGTTCACAAATCCTTAGTAAAAGTTATCAAAGTATAATATTTTTATGTTAACTTAAATACAAGAAATAAGTTACTTCTAAAATATTTGTAGGTGCATTTTTTCACAATATATTAATACTGCAGCATGTTTTTAACATATACAAAGGTTAAAACTTCAAAACCTTAAGTACAAAATTGCAATGGATCATAGATATGAACTAAATATGTAAATATTTTACAATGTGTTTCTTTAAGTTCAGTTCCTATCGCATTTTAAACATTTGATTATCAGAGTATTAAGAAAGTATTTCTCAATACAATTTAATCCATTAGGTATTTATAAATTTAGTTCAATACGTAGAGTATGATTAAATATACGTTTAATTTTTTTGTAAGATTATTTATAAATTATTGTCAATATGCCTAGCCAAAACCTTACTAAAAAGTAATAATATTATCTAACACAATAGCTTGTTGGTATAAGCTGAACTCACTTAAATATGTTTGAGAAAAAAATTTATAACCAAATTCCATTGTTATAACCCATTAAATAGGAGGTAGGCTAAGTAGGTATTATGTAAGGTATTTCATTGAAATCTGTTGAAAGGGAATTACGAAATAGATTACGTTACTACGACAATCATTTTACAATCGTAGATAAGTAACATTTTACTATGATTAAATTGTCGAATAATTTATTTTTTTATGTATGTATAAGATCAGTAGCTAGCGTAAATCCCAAAGGTCTTAATACAAATAAATCGGGACTATAACGTACTATACTTAGCTTAATACATAAATTGGTTAATTATATCTACCCTTGGCCATTTTTTGCTATCACGTTATTTTTTTCTTTTGTCTTCCTTAGACGTAATAAACTGCAAACGTAATAGTATCAGGATAGCGTATTTTGTGTTGAAATTATTCCGTTGATTACGCTAAAAAGTAGAATGTAAACATATATAGTGTTCATCAAAACTAATCGATTAATACTAATTACTCATAATAGCTAGTTTCGTATGATATCCATAATTAGAGACATGCTATACGTTGATACGCATAAGGATAATGTTTTTGAATCATATTTTACTTAGTTTCATACTATTATAGCTTCAAACCGTAATAAATATAAATATAAACTCGTTATGTAAATAGTAAGGTGTGATCTATGTTTCAGTGGAGAGGAAATTGAAAACTAGAACTAACATTCGACTCGGCTGTCCTTTGAAGTGTCTAGTTAGGCTAATGACGATGGGAGCCACAACTCGCTGGAAGGTCCAGATTTAACTTTGGGCATCAATTAACTACTTCTCTATTACACTTTCTCTATACAGTAGGAAAAATGTAATATCACGTTAGAAATAAAACTATTTATTACGCTTATTTTTAAAACTATTAATAAGGGCAAATTTTACTGTCCATACTGAGTTATTTATATAGCAGCATTGCAACCAACAAATTTATAAAACTTCAAATCAAAATTATTATAGTAATGAATGATTATCTGCCTTTGCTCAAAACTGCTAAAACCAAGATGAAAGTGTCAGAAGTTTTGTTACGCTATTAATTGCTAAGTCATACTCTTTAAATCTACAACATTTCGTAAAAATTATCATTTTAAGAATTTAAAAAAAGTCTGTTATGTTTGTGGAATTATTATTATAGTGTTGTGAACATTGTTTGATTTATAAGATGAGAATATGTATACCGTATCTCTTACAATAAAATATAAGATTTTCCAAATAAAACGTGACAGAGGGGATTTTAAGTTCCACTATTTTACTTTCTTACGGTTTCCGTAACCTTGAAATATTTTAAACTAATTTAAATATCAGTATATTTTCCCCTTTAATTGAAATGGTCTAAACATTTGTTCTATACCACTCTCTAATTCTAAGGTAAGAAATTGAATAATGTGATTTAATACTTATATTGATGTGGAATATGTGCGATTAAATACGTTTTCTTATTTCCATCAAAAGCAGGTGTGTTTACATGTTTTAAACATACAAACTCCATTTTCCTCAACCACAAGAGCCAAAGTGCTTTGAACAACGAACACTGTTTCTGCTTTATATAAAGTAAAGTATCTTGTAGCAAACTTTCTTTAGCTTGTGAAAACACACATTACATGATTAACACGTCAACTTGAATCTACTGTAACCATAATACAGATTATACTTAACCTCGTATTGACTATGCCAATAAGCTATACAAAATGAGAGGAAATCTCTGAGTCAATGATTCTCAAACGATGTTTTTCGTAGAAAAACTGTTGGTTAACAATAACATAGGACCGGTGTATTGAACATACAGTTTAATAAAATACGTTTGATAATGTAATATATAGTTACAACCCAAAGTTAACACTACCTGAAATACATTGTATAACAAAAAAAATATTGATCACAAACCTTAACAACTGACTGAAAAAAGACAAAAAATACATTATTAGGGGGGCCTTAGCATCAGTTTAAGATAACTAGGTATTTTTAACAGATAACACAAAATAATTGGTATGTGGCTTCATTTAGTAGAGATCTACTTGATTATGGCCTAAAATCCCCCATTTTTACATTTCCGTGGCAGCAAACGTGCATACTAACTTCCAATGTTATTCTTATGGACAATTTTTTGCATGCTTGTTCATGAACATACTTTGAGAAATGATGATGTGTGGCTCCATTTTAATTATTTATTGAAGCATTTGCAATTCGTTGAGTATACAGGTCAGCTGCTACGGGGGTATTGTAGCTATAAAAAATATCACAAATTATTGGTATAAAATAAAATAAAATAGACTATAGTTCTGGGTCATATGTAATTTCGTGTGATTGTATGATTGGTGGTGATAGATAGGTAGTGACATATAGAATCATGTACTACCTCATGTACTACCAGGTGTTTCGTCTGAAAGTGTGGCCAAGCTGGTGTTTTTGGCCCGCCGTCTTGGATCCACCATATTGGATATTAATATAATTTTTTAAATGTAATGCAGGTGTTGTGACTCATCATTATAAACTATAGATGTTTACGCTAATTTCAATTCCGGAAACCGTTTGTAAATATCGTCTTTCGTTTCGAAGATATATTGAAATGAAAACTCCCCCCCCCATACATCTTTTACGGACGTTTCGTACTTTGATTATTTTTCTCATATATCCAGTTCTTATTATCGCTTGCAATTCGTTATAGTCTTAAAGTATTCAGTGATGTAATGGCTTTTATTTAAGCTATCGATCATTAAAATCGGACTAGTTAGAGTTGAGCTATGAACCACAACACAATATTAAATTTAGCTTTTTCCAAATCAGTTTTATTAAAAGATTTATATCTCGGTTTGTTAATACGGCAAAAGGTTCATTCTAGTCTTAAATTACTCAGTAAATGTCTGGTTTAAAATGTTATTAATCACTAAATGAAATCTGACTAATTGAAAATGAGTCATGGGCCTTTATTTAACATAATTAATTATTTTTATTTAGAATTTTTTTTTTTGGTTAAAGCAATTAAAGACGTACAGGGCTGGTCATCAGGGTTACAACATTTGTTTGATGTAAGTACAAAGTAAATGATGTGTGATGAGGCATTTAAGACTAAAAGGTTCCACTTCTAAAAATTGTAACACTGATGACTAGCCCTGTATGTCTTTAACCAAAGAAAGTTTTGGACATAAAAATAATTTAATGTTAAATGATGGTTCATGACTCATTTTAAAATAACTTAGTCAGATTTCATTTAGTGATTAATAAAATGTAAAATCAAACATTAACCAAGTAATTTGAGACCAGGAAGAACTTAGTGACGAACTAATAACCCGAGATATACATATTTTAATAACAACAGAACTTTTTTTCTTTTTTTGCTGAACTCCTGCATCAATCTTTGAATATTTCCAAACTTCCTATTTATTGCATTGTTATTTATTTTTGTTAATATAGTCTATCCTGTTGTTATTGCACTGTTATATCTTGTTCTTGTACAGAGTTTATCATATTGTTATTTTTCTGAAAGTTTTATCTGTTTTTCGTTTGTTCTGCCTCTTTACTGAAGTTTCACTCGGCTACTGCATTGCATCATTGTTATTGTTCCTATACTGGTTTTGTTTTTCGAATATCTCGTTTTGTCAACTTGTTCAGATAGTTTGTTATTTATAGTTGTTACTTATAGTTTGTTATTCATAGTTTGTTATTTATAGTTTGTTATTTATAGTTGTTATTTATCTTTTTATGTCTTGTATTGAAGTCTTGTTTTCCAGTTTTTTTTTCACTACTTTTGTACTGGCCTGTGATTTTTTTCTGTTTTTTCCGTATGTAAGATTATTGTATTATTCATGTAAAAATGGTGCAACCGTTAACAAATAAATAAATAAAATAAACAGAATTGTAATAAGTTAAATTTAATATTGTGTTAGGGTTCGTAGCTTGACTCTAACGCTCTAACTCAACCGAATTTAAAGATCAATAGCTCAAATAAAAGCTCATACATCACTAAATATCTTAGGACTAGAACGAACTGCAAGCGTTAATAGGAACTGGAGATATAAGAAAAATAATCTTAAAAATGTTCAAAGTACGAAACGTCCGTAAGAAATGTATGGGAGAGAGTTTTTATTTGAATATATCTTCCAAACGAAAAAATATATTTAAAAACATATTTCAGCATTGAAATCAGCGTGGAAATTTAGTTCATAATGATGTGTCACAACACTAGCATTGTATAAAAAAGTTATTAACATCCAATATGGCGGATCCAAGATGGCGGCCGAAAACACTAGCTTGGCCACACTTTCAGACAAAATACTCGGTAGTACATGGTTCTACATGTCATTACCTATTAATCGCCAACAATCATACAATTGCTTAATTCAAAATCCTACAAAATTACATATGCCTCACAACTATAGTCTAATTTATTTTATTTTCTAATACCTGTAATTTGTTTATAGCAGACCTACCCATAGCAGCAGACCTGTATACTCAACGAATTACAAATGCTTCAATAAATAATTAAAATTGAGCCACACATCATCATTTCTCAAAGTATGTTCATGAACAAGCATGCCAAAAATTGTCCATAAGAATAACATTGGAAGTTAGTATGCAGGTTTGCTGCCACGGAAATGTAAAAATGGGGGATTTTAGGCCATAATCAAGTAGATCTCTACTAAATGAAAGCACATACCAATTATTATTAAGATATGCTGAGTAATAAGCTAGATATACAATTTTTTTTTCCTCATAAGGATAACATGGGGACAATGTTCTGTGTTTTCCGCCTTCAATATCTCGGTAACCAATGGTCATAGAGCAATGATTCAAAACACCAAATTGTTTGATTTTTTAAGCTTAATTCAATGGTGTAAATTAAAATTCGATTATTTTACTCTGAAAAGAGTTATTATTAATTTAATGAATAGATGTCACACATGGCGGCCATCTTGGATTTACGACGTCATAAAAATCAAACCCCGCGATTTGAGGGTAAACACTCGGTACTACACCATTATGTGACATATAATAAAGAGATTCCACATAGTCACACATTCCCTTCACAAAAAATCCCACGGAATACAGTTTGCCCCCCGACTATTTACCAAACGATTTTTAACGAAGTTTTTAAATAGGTCAAAAGGTAAAGTCGTGTGTTTCGTTTAATGCATTATGCATTATTAAGTGCGTAAGTAGCGGAATGCATTAGATGAAATAGTGGAAGCAAAGAAAGGTAGACAGACCAGTGATGATAAAACAGCTTGGTTGAAGCATCGCAATGCCCTTTTAATTTATTCAAATGAGATTTCATATTTCTTTTTGAAAATTGTTTTACTGCTGTGTGATGAAATACTGAAATCGTATTTTTTTTTTTGTCTATTGGAACATTTAGAAATAACAATAAAAAGAAATAGAAATAACAATTAAATACTGATATTAAGGTGATTCAATTGCAGTTGCAACTAGTTTCGGATCCTATTTGGATCCATTATCAGTCGATACAAGGACTTCCTTTCTTTATATGAAGAGTGTCACATTAAACACGTAAATAAATAAACATTTACTCACGACACGATACGAAAACGGAAAAACATTTATGGTAAATTATCAGTTATAACAGGCGACGCTAACCCGGTGGAGTTTGAGTCCAGACTCCTACAGTCTGGCATCAGACAATGAACTTTTAGATTAATTAATTACCCACTTTAATCTGGCTTTGACACAAATATAACTGTACATGTTAGGAAATAGGTGCTATGCACGATGATTTGCGGCCAACAAAACTGTATTTTTGCCAAATTAAATCCAAATTAAAGGTATATATTCTTAAAATTAAACATACGTCGTGTTTAAATTGTGTTCGTCATTAGGTAATTGACCTACGAATAAAAAAAAACTATTCACTGCATCAATGGACTATTAGTAATATGTGTATTAATAATAATATGTGTCTACATATTAATAATATGTTTATAAGAAATAATCTTGTAATTTTGGTAAAACTGGCCCTCCTCAAGTGAATTACCAAAGGACAAAATGGTTATATTAGACCCTCAAGCACAAAGCGTACTTAAAACTACGATATCATTAAGTACATATCAACTTGTTAAAGTACTAAAAAACCTGTATTTAAATACCTGAATTATTTATCCTATGGACAAAGTATTTATAAACCAGTTTGGTTGAAAATAACTATTTATCCAACTATTTCATCCATGTTTCTCAAGAATAAAATTAGCTCCTGATGAAGTTTCGACTGAACTTAACTTATCTATGAACTTGGAAACATGTCAGGTGAAATATCTCAATACCTAAAACATTTTGTGATGAAAGTTATTTTCTAAATTATGTAACGAAAATCGTCGTAACAGAAATGCTGTGTCAAGTGTTTGCCCTTTCCTTTAATTTAAACGTGAAACTAATAGATATTTTCTTTCAACTTATGTTGCTATCCTTTTATATATTGCAGTGTTTAATTGATATTTGTGTTACTAATGACCAGATTATTTCATTTTTTAATGGGCATTAATTTACCAAACTGATCATATTAGGCCTACCTTTATAAAAACACTAGCATATCCCGCCGTGGCTTTGCTCACAAAAATTTAAGTTTAACATATGTGACTTCTTAAGTTCAACTACGAGAGAACTTCTTAATTTACAACAATAACTGTCCCACTACCAGGAGCTTCGGACTGCTCACTCTGAAACCACCTACATATTTTTTTATTAAAAAAACAATTATCTCCTTTCCCTTTACATGATTAAACTGAATTTTCCTATAGTACTGTCAAATCTCCCATAACTTATTGGAAAGTTAATTTATCTTAAAATAACATAAAAACCTTGCAAGACGTTTTATTGTGGTTCTTATAACCCTCAAACATTAACAGGCCTACAGAGTCTATGATTTTTTCACCAAGCGGAATTTACTCACCTAAAAGTTGCTTTTCTCACCTCTCGAGTAAAAGGGATTATTAACACTGATATCATGCATACATTTTTCTACAAAACAAAACAAAATCATAACAAGCTAATTCTTTTTAAATAATCCACCAAATATGTGAACTGGTATTGAAAAGCAACATACTCATCTGAAATTGTATGGTTGTGAAATTTGTATTAGCCTATAGATGGAAGTGATTGAACTTATCAAGCAGTTCTGATCTTTTCTCTTGAGCACCTATTATAAATTATCATAAAGTAGCCTAGTGATAGAAGAAGGCAGATGCCATCCCTTAAAATATTAGTTGAAACTCGATTGCAAATCAATTGTTCCTTTGACATTGATATTCTGAACACACTAAATAATATACCGTTATTTAGTTGCTGAGAAACAGATCATAAAATCTTCAAGAAAACAGTTAACATATCTTGTTTTTTTAATTTATTTGACGATTACAAAAAGTGTTATGCAGTACACTACTAATTTTCAAGCCACAAAATAATGCAAATATTTTCATTTCAATCAAATAAATACAACTGACTATTCCCTTAGTTAATAGTATCAAATTCTGAAATATTCATCTGTTTAAATGTCAAAACAAGTCTTTTCTCCATAAAGATAACATGGAAACTTTAGAGGCCACTAGGGGAGAGCCATGACGGTATTTCTTGAAAACGCTTCTTATTGCACACCTAGAGTCTAATTAGAATCTCCATGCCAATTACTGAGTTCTGATGGTTAATACTTTTGAGATACAGTGTTCGGTGAGTCAGTGAATGATATTTGGCTTAGTATAGAAGATTAACTTTAATGTATAATAATATTACACACATTGCTGTTTTATGATGTGTGTAAGGTACTTATGTTTATAAGGGAGAACTGATCATTAATCAATATGCTACTAAGTAACAAGTGTTGTAATATTTTAAACATACAAATTCCATTTATTTGTCGAAAATACATCATCCTCAGTAGCCAAAGTGCTCTGAAAAAGAAAACACAGTTTCGCTCTTATATAGAGTAAAGTGGCTCCAAACGATTTTCGTTGTGCGTTCAGAATATTTAACTCAAGTAAAACTAGTTTCAAATAAACGTATAACATAAAAACATAATAAAATTTTAAATTATTCGATTCCACTTACACGTAATGAACATTTATTATTCTTTGATGCTTATGCTATACTGGCTGTTACCCACGGGCTTCACCCCGTTTGACTTCATGAGTATTAGTAAAACTATTTGAAATGAACAAAACAGAATACAGCTATACAAACAAATAATCACATCTGATTTTAATAAGGTATTAATTGAAAGAATAACAAACAAATAAGTACAGCTTTATTGTATATGTTGTATAGGAATAAAATATCTATGTATTTGACACATGCAGTTAAGACGTCAAAAGTGATGATCGGCTAAAATATGTCACAGTATTTACCTTAGCAGTATAAATGTATACTGAACACAGCTTATCAGTTTTCAATCTGGTTAGTTGAATAAATAACATATAGGTACACTGAATTATGGTTATAGCATAAAGTGTAATTATCTTTTATATTTAGAACAGTATGATGTTCAAAAAGTATTAAATACAAGCAGAGCGGGTTAATTTGCAAATTTTCCACTTAAGAGAAATAATGACGGAGTTTAAGGGTTTGGTAAAACACTGTTTAACCACTTCCACAAAGTTACTAACATGTCCAAACGAACTTTGTGTATACTTCTGTGATGACCACATGATCATCGCAATATTACATATTACACAATATCAAGAATATTACTTCTTTACCAATTTTACAACTAAATATAAAATCATTCTGCATACTTTACTGAATGCTTGTTGATAAAAACGTTTTTCATACGTTTAATTAAAACAGGTGTCATATGCACTCGGTGCATTGAAAATATAAAAAAATAGTACGGGGAAAATACCGTTTTATAAACAACCAAATTTGTAAATTCATTAAACTTCACCTGTGAGTTATTAATAATATGAGAAACGAAGATCCGACGAGTCTCCAAAATTTTGGGCGTCCTAAACCCCAATTTTGGGAACCTTTTTGATCGTAGGAGTTGAATTCATAAATAATTTTTTTTACGTTTAAGGTCGAGTGAGGTGTGGCTTTTGATGGTTTTAGTAATTTCATAACGATTGGTACTAGTTTTAAGTGTATTACAACACTCTATACAGGGTGTTACACAAATATTATTACTTTTTTACGATCTCTAAACATGTATTTATAAAGTAGTAAAATTAAGTACCAGATTATTGAAAATAACTGTAAATTTTTCATTACAAGGGCTTTCATCAATAGTAGTCATTAGTCCAAGTGTTTTTTTTTGTCGTCAATTTCAAATAGATAAGAACTCCTCAATTCACAGGTTATCCAACTCTAAAAACAAAAAAAATCTGTTAATTGAGATACTGAAACTTTATCTAGAAACTAATAATTATAAAGTAAGACAAGCTACTGGGGACGCAGATGTAATGATTGTTCAAACAGCAATTGAAAAGTCTCAGGGACGTGTACCAACTATTGTGATACAAGACATGGATGAACCAGTGTGAACATTTTGGTTATCATGATTGCCTTGGTTGAAAATGAGAACAGATTTTGACGTTAAAACAAAAGATTGGAGTAAAGACTTGCAGTAATGTTCAGACGACAATACTTATACAGTATAAATAACAAAAACAATTGACTCAATCAACTGTAATGTTTTTAAACTCCTGATTGTATAACAGATGATTGTTACAAGAGATATTAAGACAATGTAAAAGTGTATTAGCTTTGTTTAATGGAGAAAAGTAGTCATGCATTAGGAAAAGAACACATTTCTCTGTTATTATTTATCCATTCTTAAAAAAATAGGGTATCATTGAAAACTAAATTAAATGTACTAACGTTCTTGTCTGCTGAATTTTTTGTAAAATTCACGGTTTTCGTGACATTTGACATCAAATATTTTAAATGGCCGCCATTTCGAAACGGTTGATGATTTTTTTTCATAATTCTAAGCAAAAATAGGTCTTAATAAGATAAACATTTTTGAAAAATCTCAAATCTGTATCTCAAACCATTTCGGAGTTATTATATATATATATAAACACACAGACGGACGGAAAAGTAGGCACCACGGACCCATGTTCCTATGGCGAAATGTGTTTTGTCTTGACTTAAGTAATAACGCTATGTACATACTGTATGTCCAGAAAGTTACGGGACACCCTGTATACGTAGTCACTAAAATGGTGATGGGGAAAGGGCCTTCCACACTCATACCATGTGGAGGCAATAAATGTCCCAAGGCATCAGAGGTTTAATGTCACAGTTTGACGACTTCCATTCATAAAATATGTTTTGAGTAGTGTACTAAAAACCGCCCCAACAATTTATTCTCGTGTGTTTACGACATATTTTCTTAAAAATTGTGTAGACCTTGAAAAAACTAAAAACGTAGTACATTAAAGCGTTATTGTACGTCCTTACTTATCCTTAAAAAATAGAACCAGTTTTTTCTTGCGAAAATCTACATTTTTAATTCAATATTTCAAGGCCTAATGGTTATGGAGAGAATTCCATAAAACTGTAAACATACAATTCTCATGATATTCTTATAGTTACGGTAAGGAATAGTTTATTGTAGGTCCTGTTTATGGATACGTTTTGATCAGAATCCGAAAGATTTTTTCATACCCAGCTATGAACATTTCATAAAAAAAAAACTTGTTACCTTCCCAATGTCTGTAAACCTAAAGTTATCACTAAACATTATGTTTTTTTTTTAAACGGGAATGAGCATGACAATAAAAAATAATAAATTAGTACAAGTCCAATTAGACAATTTGAAAGTCAGTAAGTTGGCTTGCTACAGCGGTGGTATTTAACCTATTTATCATTAAAAAAGCAATGTTTAAACACTGCAATATGACTTAATTGTTTCCAAAACAGATAAGTACAACAAAACCGTTTTATTGCTAAAACCAAACATTTATGTAAAATGTTCTCACTATATATGTTCATTACATTAATAATCACATAAATTATTTAATTTGTAAAGTATGTCTTCGTATTCTCGCAAACAATTAGCTTATGAGTTAAAATAATGTACATCAACTCATGTTTTAAAAACACCTAAAGTTATGTTAAATATCTCAATTAAACATAACATGCTTACTCACGAGCCGTAGGCGAGTGAGGAATGGTTTCTCGAGTGATCTGTTTTTTTACTACAGTTAATGACTCTTAAGATCGTCTAATTGACTTAAAGCAGTTAAAAATACAATTGGACTACTATTGCATGTTTGGTGACAATTACAGTGTTGTAATTAACTGTCACCGTCATTACAGGACCTTATCAAAGGTTCATCAACCACGGATGAAGGCTCTTGCTGGTAGTTGATTTATCCATCAAAATATACAAAACAAAGTAAAACTAAATATAAAATTAACCAGAGTTTCTTCAGAGCCGCTTATGTAAGACAGGTTCCATCTATTTCTTGAGCTATCAGCGAGTTTATAAGTTGCTAGTGGCTGGTGTGTTTACTGTTTTTTTTCTTTACATTGAACGTAATTATAATAGAGTAAAGTTTGTATACTTGTTACTTTTATTTGGAATTGGCACAAAGAAACACCTTTATTCTTACAGTGTAATTCAGGCCCCCCCCCCACCATGAGGAGTGTTCTTTAGTCAACTTACACAAACTTCGACAAAGTTGCATCAATAGTTATTTTTGTAAACAAGTTAACCTACTAAGAACAAAATACTGTATACAATGAAAAACACTAATACCAACACATTTATAGCCATCGCGTATGAAAGTTAACGGAGCGCTCGTGGTATAGTTGTTAGCGTTTGTATTTACAAATATTGGTGTCTTCCGATTGATACCATCAGAAAGTACAATCTTATTGAGTATTATTTTTTAGAATAAATATTTTACAACGTTTATTAGGATTTAAACATTTTCAGGTTTATTTTTTTGTCTGAATTAGTTTTATATTATTAACAAATTTTATTTCGAAAAGAAAGTCCCTAACCAATGAGTATAGGTAGATTAATGAATTTATAAAACCGAATAGGCCTAGGCCTATTTATCTATTTTATTTAGGAGTTTAATGTAAGAAAAATATTGCTGACCACTTTAAGGTTTCTCTTAGGACTTAATATACGTTTTATCTGTACGTGAATACTGTATACACACAAAAAGAATAGAAAATTTAAGAAGGGCCACACTCCATTTATAGTAAACTTTAAAATAACTAGTTTAAAAACTTTATGAACTGGAAAATATAATTTCATCTACTTATTTGTAAAAGTGATTTAATATTAAAAATCATTGTGTAGTGTAAACAGCCTTGTATCATATTAACATAAATTTCGTTAACTTACTGTAACGTACTTCAATGTCCACCAATAATTAACACCAATTGCATACCAACTGCAATTCAATGACATACCGAGCAACCTAGTTCACAGAATGTCTAATAAAGTCTGTTTCTAATTATAAGAGGTTATGAATTAAAATTAAAAGGTTTAAGGAACGTGTTACTCATCGATATATTGTTAAATTACCTTATAAAACTGACAAATACGTGAGTGAAGTAAGGCCAGGGTGCATCGTACATTGATACAATTTTATCGTGGCCCTATGACGACAGATGGTCTGCTTTTAACTTGATTAAACGACAAACTTTTGATAAGTTATTGACAAACCAATATTATATGAAATGTTACACGCCATTGAAGTTTTTCCCAAAGTTGGAACTTAAAAAAATAAATAAAAGGTTTATCTTTATTCTTATCTGAAAGAAATGATTTACTTAATTAACAATGCGAAACATTTATATACGGTATATTACTACCATTCATATACCTTATTAAGATCAGTTATTAATTAATCACGACTGATGACTTTGAACTATAGAGCATATCTGTAAGCCGGGTGTGTTTTTATATATTTGTATGTTTCATTGAAAAGAAGAACAGTAATTTAGCAGCACTTCAAAAAGCTGTAGGCCTACATGTACGGACTCACTGTACTATTATGAATTACGTTATCTTGAGTAAGAGGCAAACTTATAGAGTACTAATCAAATTAAAAAATATTATCATGTACACACACTGTTTCAACAAAGTGTACCCTTTATTAATTTTCTTATTTCCTTCAGATAAAAATGTAATTGCCAATATCTTTACAATAAAACAGATAACATCAGATATTTGATTTGTTAAATAAATAAACATTTATTAATACTATTATTGACTATACACCACTGTAATATGTCAATTGTTTAACTTATTAAATTAGGATACAGTACTTATAAAACTATATTGAATTATACGTATGTATAAACCAACTTTTACGAAATGCTAAAAAAACATACATGGAAAAAGGGTTGTCTGTATATAGGGGTAATTGTTTCAGAGTCAAATTGGTTTAACTGAGGCATGGTGAGATTTAGTGCCATGCTACAGTGGAAGTGATAGAATTACTTTGAGTTTTATTGACACATTACTCTGATTTAATTAAACTCTAAAATTCTTCATCTATTGAGACACGTGACTATAGAACGTGGGTAGCTGTGAAGATCAAGTTGTGAGCAACTGTAAAAGGGAATTAAATTCCTCTCTATTTTATTGACTCTTACTCTAGCAAAATTGACTTCTAAAGTACGTATACATTGAGATAAAAGATCATGGTGACGTGTTAGTTGGTAATACAATTGTATTTAGTGTTATTACTCTCGCAAATGTTATTTCTTGCGCATTTCATCTTTGCAGATAGTGGTGATCTTTGCAGAAGACTAAAATTAAATGTTAATCACACATCAAACAGTTATTTCCGTTCGTTTATTTTTGTTCTACGAATCTTCCCTTTTTCAATACTTCACGGACAGCCTTGTGGAGAAAGAGTACAGACACAGGCTCAGTTAAAAAGACGGCTCGATTATGTTTTTAATTTACGATGAAATACTGACAAAATATGAGTGGATAGAATTCGAAATCCATCTAATTTCTACGCTCTTTTTCACGGTCAATATTAATACGATTTCCATAAAAATATTTGATATTCAATATATTCAAACAAAACGCAGTTTTAAAACATTTTATTCATAGTGACCAAGAACAAGGTATTTCGTATTAAGGTTATGTTCTATCATGTTCTGAGTAAAAAATTATTAGTATCCAAGTGTAAGTATTATATAGATCCTTGAAGTGCATGAAAGTAATATCACACTTTATTATTATTATAACTTTCATCCAAATATAAGTGAAAAATATATGTGTTATGTATTGAGATGCATTTGCAGCTTTGTTATTGACCACGACTACCTGTTTCTTTAGCTACGATCACCGATTATTAGCGCAATGATCAGGGACAGCTGAGTTCAGTTTCAAACTATCAAAAACTTTGTGACATTTCTTTGGATCGATCCGGCAACTGTATATTGTTAGGTGAGCACTATAAATATTTGTACCCAACTGTAATTAATTCCTCATAAAATTAGAAATGTACATATACATTGGACACGAAGAACGAACGACTATTTGTTCTAGACTAAGTAGTGCTAAGGTTTCTTGCAACTAAGCAGCCTAAATATTTTTTTAGTTTTTATATTTTATTGTTTTACAAATTTTGTTCAAGAGTGCAATGTTAACAGGTTTTAGACCAATTATATTCACCTGTTGGAAGTTTCCAGCTAGACTAACGAGGACTGTAGCCACATTTCACTGAGTTGTCCTGGTATTAGTGTGGTTCGCCCACCAACAACTTCTCATTTTGACTGTGACACACACACTTTCACTTATTTTACATTCAAGGCAAAAAACATATGTAACGAAAAGTCAATGTACCTAATCAGGTAGTTTTTATACTTTGTTTTATATCTTAATTAGGATTTTTTAATTAACATTTAGTGTACCTTTAGTAGAATTTGTACATTAAGAATAAAGCTAAGTTGCTGATACATAAACTGAATACAAATATCTTCTCTCGTTGAAAAGAAGATAACCACGAGAGAAAAACGGCTGAAACAGAAAACATGGTTTCGCACCAAAATAAGACTATCATTGTTATATTTGTTGTTAGTTTAGAATAATTAAAACACCAAGTTCATGAAATATGTGTTTTATTTGTGTCATCGACTTGATATTGTGCAGGCTTGGGGTATCTTGGAGTTATCAGCTATTAAATTTTCCATGAACTTTAATCAATTTAAATGCTGTGGTTACAATCTTGGCTTTGAATATTCATATAAATTAACGTTTAAAAGCATGTAAGTTCTCATAGGTTTAGCTATGGAGGTGCACAAGAAGACACCTAGATAATAAAGGTAATTCAAGGCCAGACTAATTAGTTCTGGATTGTGACATTTGCCCCAGGTGCGTCGGGTGCATTTATATCTTCTGTTTAACTGAATTCGAGCGTCACTAGGCACATTACAAACTTTTAGTTTAGAACATTACTATTAGACAATAAACTAATAGAAGTGCTGTGTTTATGTGTTAATTTGGATAGTGTTTATATCCACAGTTTATCTATGATATAGTTAATAACCCCATCAGTTGTGCTTTATGTAACACTATATTTTGTAATTAAATGATCTTTTAGCTACTAGGAGTACGCTTATTCTGCGCGTAACGGGATGAGTGAACTCAGAATAGTTATTTTAATGTGCATTAGTACAACAATTTTTATATTTTTGTATATGTTTCTTTCATAATATACACACACATAGATAATTATTTTGAAACAAAGAATAATATAATATTGTAACCGTTTATTAATTGTTGTCAATGGTTATATTAATTTGTCAAAGAATAAAGAACTTGGAATAATAATTTTTCACAAAAATACAGGATTTTGTAAAATGATTATGTTACAAACTATTTTATTAACACAATTTTACTCTTACAATTATACCCTTATGTACAGTAAGAGCATAAATAGGCCTACTAAGATTTCAAGTGTGTGTAATATTATTCTTCTTATTTCAAATAAAACTTAAGTCATTATTTTCAAATCTGGAGTCATTTGTTTTAATTACTTTACATTGTAGCGATATTGCTTGACAATTATGGGGATTGTTCTTTACTTTGAAAATGGCAATGTGTTCAGAAATTTCATAAAATTTTAGCTATAACCTTTTGATTTTGTAACACATTACAGTATTTCAAATTGGTAATACCATTTTCCATACTTTTGAAAGCTACAAGTAATTTGAAATTGCCAATGAATTTAAAACTGTTAAACTGAAATAAAATGATTGTAGTGAAACTATCCAATTAATGTTTAATATTGGTTATTTAACCAAATTACAAAAATAATAATACAGCAATAAATAATAAAAATAAATATATATATATAAATAGTTTAAAATATACGTATATACAAACTCACTTAATTAAAACAAATTAAACTGTCATAGTGCACTCGACTCACAGGGCCAGCACATCCCCTAACAGCTGCGAGCCGGTACACTATAGCAATTTCCCTATCACTCTCCCCCCCTGAGATGATCCTTTGACACCGAAAACCATCACCACCGTCTTCGAAATATGTTGTAAGTGTTATATTGTGCAATTGAGCGATGGTCACAATGGTTTCGGTGCCACCCCACTCGTCCACAGAAAGATTTTCCAGGAAGCAATTCAACCTTTCCTCCCAAGGAACAATAACTCCATTTCGCACTGCTGGATATTTCGTCAAGTTGGCACTTATAGAGTCCTCCAGCTGTGCGCGCCAAAGGCCTGTAACATTAAACTTTTATTAAACCTAATAATTTTAAGTAATTTTATTTAATATCGATACAATAATGTTATACTTAAGGTCTAATGTTGATTAGCCCTATATTAAATTTAATTTTATCAAATAAAATTTCTATATAATTGCATTTCGTTTTTTCGAAGTTTGTTGATTTTTTTATATAACAAGGTATATTGTAAAAGTGGCAAAACTCAATTTTTACCCCATAAACTCCCGTTCCCATGGTCCGATCATGCAGATCGGCAAACCTATTCAAGTTTATCCCACCTTACACTTTAAACCAAATTTCATCAAGATCTGAAAAAATAGTTATTGTGTTCACGTACGCATATATATATTTAAATCTATATGTATATACATATATCAATTTATATATAATTCAAACGAATGGTGTTTTTGGCCTTTAGGGACATTAAAATAAAAGAGTAAATCGGTCCCGGACCCAGGTCTTATCATCCCACTTACAGTATTAGCTACTTCTGACTTTTCTATAGGGAAATTTGCTAAAATCAAGATGTGTATGTCATAATCTATTTATTGTTTGTAATATCTGTGTGTGCCCTATAATTGAATAAATTATAGAAAAACTCAAGTTTATTGTCGAGTGGCAACAGGATATTGATAAAGGTAGACACACTAAACTGTCTCAATGACCCAATAGAAAATAAAGAAAAGTTCTAGGATCTCCCTTATTTTTTAAAACTTGTTATGATGTTTCATATAGTTGAGTTGAATTATACCATGAAATTCCCTTTTAGCGAATTTCCCCAAGTATGTGTGCCCGTTGGCACAATATCTCGAGGAAAATTAATATGATTTTGATAAAACTTTGTACAGGTTCTTGAACCAGCATGATCGGACCATGGTAATGGGGTTTTAAAGGGGTTGAATAAGGTAAAAGTGGGGGTTCTAATTTTTGACCTTCAAATTTTAAAAAATCCGATTTCTTTACAAACTATTCTGAATAGACTAAATAAATAAATTAAGTAATAATTAATTAGTTATTTAAGTAAATTATTAGTAATAAACTAATTTAATGTGCTATATTGAAGTTTTATTTACGACTGTTGTTTATGGATAAAATTTTTAAAAAAATTATTTAAAACTCTAAAGGTTATTCTGCTGAGAATAAGTAAAACTGTTATAGTTTGCTGGTTTATCGAAAAATTTTGATCAAACTTTGCATATTTGTTTAATTTATACCAAGCTATTAATATTTTACTAACAATACACCTTTTTACCCTGCTTGTAGCAGTAAACCTAGGTAATTGTTAAACCTAATGTGTTTTAAATAGATTGAATTGAAAATTAAAACAGGCAAATAGAAATTCATGTATACTGCAGGTGTGCTAAAACAGGGGTGTTTTGAATTTTGTTAGCAGCTTGTTATTATTTTAGGGAATTTTTCTGTACGTTTTTTCATGAACATACAATGACAAAACTTGATTTGAATATTTATTTAAATTATTAATTCAATCAATTAAAGTTCGCTGAGTATACAGGTTTGCTGCAAGGGATGTATTTATATAATATTTTGCATTTTTATTAGTGGTCGCATTTGAATTTGAATTGTGGCTAGATATTCAGCTAATTATTTCTTTTTACCTAATTTAAATACATATTACAGTATATTTAGTTTGATTGTTATATTTATGTACCGGAATGCAAGTCCTGCTGACGAATATACTCCACAACCCTTTTTCGTAAATTTTTGACGAATTCCATATGATTGGGGTTAATGGGGGAAGAGAGTCCAAGCTGGTGAAGGACAGCCGAGAAAAGGCAATGACCGTCGCCGGGCATCACGACAACGGTCACAATTCCCTCGTGTACTCTGACTGTCTCTTCCCGCAGTGCAGAAGGTTGTGGTGGAGCAGGAGTCTTGGGTCGGTGAAGTGGGGATGGAGCAGGTGCAGGTGGTGGTGGTGGAGCAGGTGCAGGTGGTGGTGGTGGAGCAGGTACAGGTGGTGGTGGTGGAGCAGGTGCAGGTGGTGGTGGTGGAGCAGGTGCAGGTGGTGGTTGTGGAGCAGGTAAAGATGGTGGGGATGGAGCAGGTGCAGGTGGTTGTGGACACCTCACAGGTATAAATGATGACAACCGAAAGGGCAAACCCTGAGCCATCTTCATGATGTTACCCTCTGCTTGCAGTTTGTCCTGATGGTAAAATATTGCAATATAATAAAACTTTATTACATTCTTATTATTTTTAAAATATTTCATGATCATGGGGGTTTGAGATTATCATTCCACAAAAAATTCATTTTGATAGGTAATGAAAGTATAATAAACTTGCTATATTTATATTTATTTTTAATAGGCACCTACTTGTTTTAATGATTATTTTAATTACAAATGTTACTCTTTATTAAGTTTATAAAATTTGAAAATAGTTTATTTATATCTATAATATTATTTCATCACAAAAGTGCTAACCTTCAAAGAATTCTTATGATGCAAATCATCCAGTCGCTTTCTGATAAATGGTGGATTGATTGCCAATCCATCCAACGTCTTGCAGCGAGAGAGAGCAACGTAGGAGAGACCGATCGTGAACTCTGTACGCCCCAAGTCCACGACAACCTAATAATAATTTAAAATTATTACATAAAAACCAAATAATTCATTTTAACTTTTCTGTTAGAAAGTTGAATCTCTAAGCATCTGTTATTTTAGACGTTTAAAATTTTAACGAACTATTCTCATGATTACTATTGTGCTGACTGACAATATATATACAGTCATATACATATTAAAATGAACTAATAGTGTTTTTTGGCATATATTGGCTTCAAAACGAATATGTATAACGGTTTCAATCTTAAAGGCTTACCACACAACCTACGGTAATAGATTCTTGTCCTAAAGGGAAATTCAATAAAATGGGGGTTTTATAGACTTGTCGATTATATTTTGATTGAGCTCAGTTGAGGAGGTATGATTTTAAATATTTTACGATAAATTTTACATATTTCATTTATATTATATAAGTCTAAAAGTTATTAGTTTCTTGTTTGGAAAACAGATTCTTTGATAAACTTTACATGATTTTATATATGTAGATTGTTATTACTCGTAAACAACACATAGACCTATTTTTGCTATTGAAATACACTCTGGCAAACCTTATCCAGGCCCTAATGTTTGAAATTTAGATGATTGAAAAATAATAAAAGTAATTTATTTATATACTGAAATGGAAACTTAATATATGTTGGTATATTTTAACGGATTTATAAAGCAGGTACAGGAATTATGAATAGTAAATCAAACTGTAAATGTTAGAAATTATTTGGACGTGCACCATAAATTATAGTAATTATAGTATATGGAATTGTCTAGTTATACGAACCTAGCAAATTAAATGCAAACGTAACTGTAGATTGATAAATACTATTGCCTTTAAATTTAAACCCATTGAAGAATTGCCATAGTATTAACATGTATGTAATATGTAATAATTGTCATGTATATAATAAAAATACATTATAGCTATTTATTTTTAGATTATAATTTATATTTTGCCTAAAATCAAATGACAACTTACCCGGTCGTATGTTTGGCCTTGAGATTGGTGGACTGTGCATGCCCATGCCAAATCCAAAGGAATCTGCTCTCTTGTGCAAGTTGCATTTCCTTTCTTCCATGATCTTATTATCGGAGAGATCGGAAATGTATCTCGCTGCATCCTCGGTCCAGAATAATTGGCGAAATTCACCATGACAGCTATTGGTAGATCATTTGGGGTGGATTTTCCAGACTCATATACAATTGCCACGACTTCGCCGATGGCGCCGTTGACGAGCCCAGAAGCCACCCACAAGTTGGCCTTGAGCACAACTAAAGCTCCTTCCGCGAGGTAGATCACCTTCTGGAGACCTCCAGCGTCATCGCTAGTTCCCTGACTTGCCACCAAGTTGTTGTGTTTAGCAGGGATGCGAGCTACTGGGGAATGCAGGCCTAGTAGTCGGTTTAGGTTGAAAGCTTTAGCCGTCATTCTCAGGGAAAATATGTGAATGGCATCGTTGAAGTTTCGTCGTTCTTCTTCTGTCAAGTTGATATAAAAGCGGTTACTGAAAACTGCATATGTTGCGACCGTGCAACGACCCCTGGCAACCTCGTCAAGGGCTTGCCTATAAAAAATAATTATAAATTATGTAATGGTTTATTGTTGTTCTCAAAACTATGTTATTTTATTTTTTTTTTTTTAGTAAAGAGTCACAGTATACTTATATATGAAATGCTTATATGACATACACATTAAAAAATTAAGAATTTCCATAGTCTACATGAAATTGTTATATATTATTAATACATATCATCTATATATTAATAGGCAAGAAAATCTCTTTATATTTTTTTTCTCAGCTCGTTTGCATCGCAGGGAACATCTACGCATATTGTTAGAAAGATATTTTACTGTAGATGTGCAGAATCTCTTTAATGATAAAGGCAAAAATAAGCACATAAAATTAATTTAAAATAAATGACATGGGCCTTATAGGTTGCCATGCTGGTGTCGAAATCTACATCTACAAAAAACGAAGTGCGTTTGTATGTATATGACATATGGACTCCGAAACCCAGAGATTTTTAAGAGGTCCAGTGTCAGACTTTTGGAATGACAATGTTTACAAGTAAATATAATTTAAGCATATGATTACATTCACCAACTGTTTTGTAGGTTTGAATAATCACAAAACTCTGCATTAGTCATAATTTGAAATAGTGCCACACTGTTTCCACAGAATGCTTCACAGAAATCTGTTTACTAATATGTAAGTAGCTGTTTCAGTTTAACCAAAATGTTTCAAGTATTGTCCATAAAGTAGTGCTTTATATCCCGTTGCAAGGCATGGGGTCAGCCGCTAGTATGAAATACTTAATATTATTCAATTTGGGGAGCGAGCTGGCGTAGTGTTAGAGCGCGGGACTTGAGTCCCTGAGGTCCCGGGTTCGATCCCCGCCAAGTCACCAATGGATTTTATCTAAGTGATAATGCCGCAACCCCTAGGTCTAGCCTGAAGTAATGTGAAAAACAATCCCAGGCTCGTGCCTAGCGTCCTTAGGACAAAAAAAAAATAAATAAATATTATTCAATTTAGCCATAATTCAATATTTACACTATGAAATGCCATAATAATAATTGTCAAAGTTTTTTTTATCGAATTCATGGGCTTACCTAAAGGTGTTATCAGTCTGTCTCATTGACTGAGTCAAGACAACAGCATGTTGGAACTGAGACACAGCAAATGCTCCTTTTATTTCAAGTTCACTCTTCGCTGATGGGGAATAGAGTGGTTTGCTTGCAACTGGGGGTAGCTGTCTGATGTCTCCTATGAGGTAGATACGAATCCCTCCAAAAATCTAAAAATTAATAAATAATTATAGACAAGGACAGCTAGTTTGGTTAGATTTATTTTATATCCACAAGCAATCTATATAGGTAATTAATATTGTACTACAATTAGAGCTTTAAATTTCACTTAAACCCAAAAATTCTCAAATAATATTATTTTTTCAGAATTGAGATAGAGAATGCAATCCTAATACTAAAATGTTAATCATTTCTACCTCTGGTACACAAAATATATTTTCTTATATTTTCTGATATTTTCTTTATTTAATTAAAAAACAAGATTTTGAACTTTAAAAAAAATGTGTGTTAGAAGATGGAAAAAAATGTTTAATCACAATAGTTCCAAACCTGTGTATAACTCAATATAGGGCTGAGGAGAGTAATAACAATAGTTCAAACTGAATAATAATTTTTCAATGTGATATGTTATTAGTAAATGCCAAAAACAAAATTCATTATGAAACTTTTATATAAATTACTACCTGAGAGTTACACTGAGGCTTGGATTCTGCACATCTTTGCTCTATCATCCCAAAAAGTGAAAGTCCTATCATCGAATACTCATCGATGATGATGAAACGGATCTTATCCATGTCTTCAAGGAATCTGTAAAGCATTTAATTTTTTTTATTTTGTTGAACGTAAACATAATAGAAATACCCCCACTGCAGCAAATTTGCAGATTAAGCAAATTTGCATTTGCCTGGTTGATATCTCATTAAAAAGACATTATTAATTTTCAATATCTAAATAACATAGTTTAACGAGTTCTTAGGTTTGCTGCTACAGAGAAGGGAAGAGGTAATTTTACTAAATGTTTATAGTAGGGCCTAAAGGAAAAATTAAATTTATATGCTAAATTTTATCAAAATATATCTATAAAACAGCAAACTACATTTGTTTATTTATGTTCCATATGATTACAGTTTTTTAATTTTTCTCGCATAACCATTAAGCGCATGACAATTATCAATACACCAACTTAAGTTATTTGTTTTTTTTATTCTATTTAATGGTTTTAAAAAAAATTGCTATTTTTTTTTGTTTTTAGGGTTGAAAATTGGGAAATCCAATGTTTACTCCACAAAACCTTCCATGAACCCCTTTTCCCTTAGTCCAATCATGCTGGTTCGCAAACTCGTTCGAATAAATGTATGTTTAAACGTTTGTAGTTCGTTCCAAATTTCATCAAAACTCGATCATTTTTGCCTGGGGCTATAGCTTATTCCCTACATGGTAAATTTGCTATATCAGGGATTTTAAGCCATAGCAAAGGAGATCTCAACTATATGAAGCTACATACCGAGTTTTATCAACATTTATTAAGAAATAAGTAAGATATAGCATTTTATTTGGGAATAGAGTACGCAGGTATGTGACACAGATATTTATAATCGGCAGATTTAGGCCATAATATAGTAGATTTAATATACATAAAGCTATAATATTATATTAACTGATATTATTAATGTACAGTATGTTTAAATATTAGGAGGTTATTTTATTTTTCCCCCATTATTGGGTCATATAAACATTGGGACAAAGTAATGTGTTTACCACTGTTGATTTTCTCAGTATATAATTGAAATATAACACTAATCTACACTACTAAGTTGATGTTTCCCTAAATCAAAATTCAATGGTTAAAAGTATAAAATCCGTTTACTTAAACTTTTAATAGTTTTTGATTTTTCAAGGTATATTTTTATCAATGTTATGAATTAAATCACCCTTGATGCTTATATTTAATTTTAAACTAAGTATAAATTGATCAATGTCCAAACAATTTTTCTGTACAATAATCTATGATATATTGAGTTAATTTAGGCAAATCCATTGAATTTTTTTATCTCACCTCTTCTTGGCAGCTCCCTCAAGAGGTCTGTAACCTGACGTCCTGACTGGTATGCTCAAAGCAGCGTGAATTGTGTTGCCGTTGATGTTTAGGGCAGCAGACCCTGTGGGGGCGAGCAACAGATAGCTAGCACTACCCAGGCCAGGAGTTTCTTTCAGGCGAGATGTCATAGTCTTAATCACTGTACTTTTGCCACACCCGGCTTTCCCTTGTATGATAACCAACTGAATGGCATCATTAGGGGATCCATGCAGCTCTGCACTTATTTGGCTATCAAGAATGGCCAAAACCTAAAAATGTTTTTTATGTGATTGATAATAAAAAAAACATTAAGGGGAAAATTTTAGAAAACACTATGTTACACATTTATAATTTATCATCTACAGTCAGTGGTTACTGGATACCTTGGAATTTAGTCACTTCAATTTAACATAAAACAATAAAATTATCAACCCAACTTCAGTTATTCCATGTTTTCTTAGTATTGATTTTTTTCACCACTCTCGTGGTAACTATGAACCAAATTGATACTATTAATTAAGAAATAAATCTTTATATTATTTACTGTCAGAAATAATGAAGGAATTTTTCAAGGATCCATTTCTCTAAGGGTTTTAATCAAAGGATTTTATCGCAGATAGTATTTGACCCATGGCACTGTACATTGTTACAATAATATTAATATTACTGTAATTGTAATTAATTGGAACATTTCATTTTAATTGAAAATGAAGTTTTATGAAAACTCAATGTTTAAATTAATTTATCACCTGGCGCTGCTCTGCATTCAATTCTATGGAAGTGGACTGTTGTTCCGGAACTTCGATGTCAAGTCGTTTGCAGGATTCCAAATGCTTCCTGAGAAGAGCCGGATCATCAAATATTGCTGATGAGGCGTTCCAGTTGTATTGAACATCAATTTCGCGCCTCCCAGGCTCTACTTGATCAACACCTCCGTTCGGCATTTTTTTTGATACAGCAATCCATTCGTCTCCAGGAATTGCCTCCTGCGACGCTGGAATTTCTTCATAGTCGTCATCAGGAATTGGAATATCCAGAGATGGATTTCCTTGAACTTGGAGGAAATTGTATGCTTCTTCCCATGACTGAAAAGTACCTATAACAATGTGATAAAAATGAGATTAACAATTAGTTACATCTATCATTTTTAGTATAAACGAACTACTAATTAGTTTCTTCTATACCCAGAAACAAAATTGGTAAAAAAAGTTCTGCATTTTTGTAGCTACCAAAATTAAGTAGTTAAACATGCACAGTAGTTTGATATTGTGAGATATAATCAATATACTTCAATACAAATCTATATATTGAAATAAGACCTCTTAAATAGGATTTTGAATGTTTTTCCATTAATTAATCAGCTACACCGTAACCGTGACTCTCAAAATTATTTTATCTTAATGTACGAGTACAGTAACACTCTCGATTATCGAAAGTCTTTGGGACCGTGGTTACCTCAAATCCCGCAAACTTTGGATAAAATTGAGTACCGTATACTTGAATATTGAGGTTAGAAAGTAAGACAACTGTGGACGGTTTTATTAATTTAAATATAAACCAATAAATACGAAGATAGAATCACTTTTAAGAAGCAAATAAATGATAATATTTAAAATTAACTCAAACCTATATATTAAAAATTATTGGTTTTTTCTTTTAAAAGTTGGTTCGGCCCTTCTACCCGGCTGATTTTCATAATTTTGACCATGAATTAAAGGTATACACGTACAGATTTGCAAACAAGTATTGGCATTAATTATCTGACAAACATTTATGCTCAAAAGCAACTTCCTCCTTGTACATTTCTTATTGGAGATTGGTAATTTATTTTCCTAGTTCATTTGGCTTCTACCCAACCGATTTTCAAAATATTGAGCTTAAAATAAATCTATACAAGTACAGATTTTCCATCAAACGTAATCATTCATTTACTTCTAATAAATAAATCATACAAAGCTTCCCCTAAATCTTGGTTCAACTGTTGGTTTTTAACTCTTAGATCAGCGACTGATTATGACAGTTAACCACTGAGTGTTAAATAGATATGAAAATGTTGTCCATTTTCAAATATTAATAGCATTCTGTTAATATTTTTTAATAGAATTCTAAAATACATAGTTGAGCATTTAAGCATGACTACCAATTCAGGTTTGATGTGAATGTAGCAATATACAAATTCTATCCTAATAATAATATAAGTGAGACTGTTTGGATATATGTATGGATGGATTGATTTTTGTGACAAGTAATTGTGAAAAATACTGATTGGATTGGGCTGAAATTTGGTATGATGATAGCTTACATTCCCGATTAACATATAGACTATTCTTATCTCAAAAATACTTTTGGGCGAAGCCCCAGTGGATCTGTAATTTCCCATGTTAACCTTATGAGTATTCCCATTTAAAAGGAACAAAATAATTTTGTTGACTGTTTCAACTACAGAAGTTGGTTCTATGATATTAAATAGCATTAAAAAGTTATAAGGTATATCAACAGGGTGCAGCACTATTAGTTTGAATTATCATCTAATTTGAACCCATCCAAAATTCAAATATTTCAAGACCGAATTTTATATAAAGACATTGCGCTTCTTTGGTATATTGTGCTCAGGTGCTGGGTGTATATTGTGCTGCTGGGTTTGTATTCAGTTAGCATCAAAAAGTTCTAAAAAATGAGAATTTCAATTTTTTTATTGTTCAGGGGCAGAAATGGAACATTATGGCTATTGTAGATGTGCTATACTATATCATGCTATTAATTAAAATAACCAAATATTCAAACATTTTCCTCTCCCTTTGCAGACGCAAAGCACGAGTTTAACTACAATGAGCATTCTAACTTGTATTCCTACCCCGTACAAAGGACAGGTACTCTGCTAGTACTATATAAAACATTAAAATTTAGGTGATTACAATTATCATGATTATTGACTGTGGTTATATAGATTGTAATACCTTTTGCTACATTTTCATCTCGCCAAGGGACCTTAAGGAGCACTTCCTGTCGAAAGAAGGCCTCCCTCAATGAAGGATCAGAGGTTATCTTCCTTCGAGGGAAGACGCTAACAATAGCTGGGGCACGACGACGAGTCCACGCTCCTTGCCTCTTTGGAACAAATAAACTTGCCACATCCCATAGTGAAACATTCTCTAACTCCAGAGGACGTTTGATGTACTTTTCTATGAGAGAGGTGTTAACGTGTTCATCCTAGAAAAGGAAATTAAATATATGATTGACCTTTTAAGAGTGTTCATTACAACTATTGTATTTATTTTATTTGCTGTGAAAACTACGATTTTTAACTGTTACTAATTTAAATACGTAAACAGTTTGTTTGTGTTAAAACTTTCAATTTAAAATTTCATATCGTTGAATATTTAACATTTACTTTTTAACATAATTTTGACGATTAGTTATTAGAAATAGCTTTTCAATAAATAATTGTATATAGATATCTTAATTTAAAAAATCTTATCATTTGTTATAACAAAAATAAATACCGTAATATCAATGTTGTTGTGAGAAAATTTGGCATTTGACAAACCTAAATAACACTTTTCTTAAGCACATTATTCACCTAAAATTAAAAGGTTTATGTAATATTTATTTTCTATACCAGTTAATTAAAACATATCAATAAAATTATCATTATGTTTTTTTCTATATCTGTTTGATCAGTAATTTAATAATTTAATACACTTACTACATGTTCACTTGTCGGCTCTTGATGTACTCTAGCAGGGATCCACTCTCCTCCTCCGAAATTCAGTTTTACAAAAGCCCTTGATGCAGAAAATAGTTTTTTCCCAGTTGTTAGATGGAGAACTTCTTGGCTTGAGAAGTCTCTCTCGCTACAAGTTTGCACCAATAGCTTCTGTACAGCCTTCCTTGCGGGCTCAGTGTCATCTACTTTAGTTAGAATGTTCTCAAACATTTCTGCCATTGTTTTAGATTTGACCTACAATAATAACAATAATAATAATAAATTAACAATATTGTTAAAATATAAAAATCTATGCAAACCTTATGGTACCAATTTTTAAGGGATGAACATTGTATAATGGCAATTAAAAGTAAATCATATTATGTATAATTTTTACGTATATTTTTTATTCATTAGGGGTTTTATCTGTTAAATCCTTTTTTACTCCGTTTACTTATTATATTTTTATGATCAAGGTGTCATTTAAAAACTTATAACCTAGCCCATGTTATAATAAAATTTATATTAGTTAATCTTTGTTTAAATTTTCATTACAAGTTTTCAAATTAAAATTTTAGTAAATTAGTGAGTTTCAGCAATTGAAGGAAATACCCAAAGACATTTATTAAGATAATTGTGCAAGAAAGCATATATACATATATTATACTTAAGCAAACATTACTTGTACAAGACTTTAGGAATATGTCATTGTAAAAAATATTATATTTGAATTTTTTCTTACCTCCGATTTACTGGCATATTTTGCCATATAGTTGAGGAAGGCATCTTTGGACATGACAGCCGTGATGTCCATGTTGGCTCGCCACAACTGCAACGTCCACGGGTTATATTTATTAAGAAGGGCGTCATTTCTCTTAGTTACAAGTTCCATGACTCCCTTCTCATTGGTGTAAACGTGGGTTATGTCACTGAGGTCAAATGGGAATTTGTACCGGCATTCTAATTGGTTTGTCCTTTTATTTTTTCGGAGACAATAACTGGTAGAGCAGCGGGTGTGTCGCTGTACTTTATTCACCAATTCTGAGAGATCCACTTGCCGGTCTTCCACTTCCAACAACCGTTTCCGACATGGATGTATTTCTGCAAGTGGAGTGTTGAGCCCCGGATTCATGGTACAAATCAGGTTGTCGAAATACCTAAAGAAAATGATCGTTATAGCATTGAGTATTGGATACAGAAGTTGCTGGGTCATAACAGTTGCTACAGTTCATTACAAGTCATTCCATTAGTTTTACTTGGTAAAAACCAGCCGTGTAATCAGCAGAAATCAGTAATTTATACCAGCACAATCTGTAGGTTGCTCACATCAACTAAGACAAATTTGATTAAAAAGCTGGCGACAACTTTAAAATGGGGATGGAATGTCTAGTTGTGTTATGGTTATATGATTTTTTTCTATTCAAATGTTTTTTTTTTAATATTTGTATTATAATATTTTGTTTGTAACAGTTGCTTTCAAATACCTCACCTATTATAACAGAATAGTTAAATAACTTGATAGTGTGTATTAGTGAATTTCCCATATAGGGAATAAGCTATTACCGTAGTACTAATGGTAAGACCTGGACCTGGGACCGATTTACTTTATTGTTTTGAGCTCCCTAGAGGCCAAAAAAACCATCCGTTCGAATTCATATATATATATATATATGTGTGTGTGTGTCCGTTAGCACAAAAACTCGACTCAAACAAAAATGATCCGATTTTGATGAAATTTGGTACAAACGTGTAAACCTACATTTATTCGAACGAGTTCGCGAACCAGCGTGATTGGACTATGGGGACGGGGGCCTATGGGGTAAAAATAGGTTTTTCCCATTTTCGACCTTAAAAACACAAAATTTCACAATTCATTCCAAATTATTATGTAGAGCTTAAAAAAAACAAATAATTTAGTATATTGAAGCGTTATTATGCGCCTAATGGTTATGGAGAAAATTCAAAAAAAATGTAAATTTAAAATTCCCATGCTATTCTTATGGAGAATAAATTAACTGTTATAGTTTGTTTGTTTATGAACATATTTTGATTAAATTTGGAAAATACATTCATTTCTTATTAAACCACAGTATTACCGTTTAACAGCAAAAAAACATTTTTATCCTTCTGGTAGCAGCAAACCTAAGTAGGTACTCGTTAAACTAAAAATATTTAATAGGGAATAAAAGTGATAATTTTAAAGAGACATTTGAGTGTAAATCCAATCAGGCAAACGGAAATTCGCTTAGTCTGCAGGTTTGCTGTGGCGGGGGTATATTTAATATCACATATAAAAACATAAATTTCTGTATCAATTTGTGTAAATTAAAGCGTATGGGGAAAGCACTAACTTTTAAAAGTCTAACACTATTAGCATCTTTGCCGCAATCTTATACTTGAACTAAAGTTTATTACAAAAAAATAAAAAAGTTTTAGTTTTGGATGCAGTTTTTAACATGGAAATACTATATCACACATTTTCATAAATAAACAAGTTAAATTGTTGATTTTAATTTTTCAATATTAAGGATCAATACTCACCCAACAACCTGATTTAATTCCTCCTCTGTCATCTGTGATAGTCGAGTGACATCGGGCGCATCCTTCAGCCACAGAAGCATGTGGATGTGTGGGCTTCCGCGATGCTGCCACTCGTATCGTCGCCAGAAGTCCTTCACACCAAGCTGCCTCGAGAGAATTTGGTCGAGAAAGAATTCTGTTCTTTCGTAAAAGAACCAACTTGGCGTAAGTGGGTTATCTGCCACAAGTCGACGTCTTTCAAGATCAGTTGCCTCAACATTGCCAAAAATTCGAGAAATATCTGGCCAGTGAAGGTCAGCGGCACTCAGTGTTAAAAACACTGTGGGCAGGCCAAGCTGTGCTTCCATGTCGAGAAGCTCACCCAGCCGAGCTCGCCAGTAGGGCCGAGTACCTGTAATTTGATAACCTTAAAGTAAACTATTTATTTTAATATTGCAATACTTCTGTTTTAACATGATATAGGTTAATTAAAATAAAGTAATGAACTTTTTTATTACTTGATTAACCAAACTAATGTAAATATTAAAAACATTTTTCAGATGATTGTAAAGCTACTACAGTATTCAGATTGGTAATACAAAATCTTGATCAATTCCATAAGTTTTAGAAACAAAAGTCATATTAATCCCTTATTATTCAATTGGTAAACGGAATAAAGAATGAATATTCCTTACAAGATACTAAGAGCGAATATGCTATGCATAAATGTTTGAATTTCTATATGTTAAAAATATGGTACGGAAACATTGTCATGCATCTATGTGTAGTCAGTGACTGACAAATTTTTAAGGCTGTTGCAAGTAAAGCTTTGTATAGATAATAATTATAAAGTTGACTAAATAACGCCAATTACCTCTTAGCTTGTTTGCATAAAACATAATTTTTTTCACGATGGATGGATCTCGCTTCATCATTTCTTTTAGATCTTTGATTGATTTCCCAATCAACTCCTCATGCCGCCGTACAAACAAATTGCCAGATCTAAGGGCGCTCCACCTCATTTCCGAGTTAAGGGCAAAAAACCTTTAAAACAAATTACACAGACTTATAATAACAATTTCAAACGTTACAAATATTTTGAAAATATCAAAAGACTTGCACTTGGTATACTTTGTGTTACCACTTACGTGATATTTACCTTTGACTTTAATATCTAAGAGAAAACTGTCAATTATGCATTTTATAAACTACTGTTAAATTACTTCAGTTTGAGTTAGGTCAGGATTGTGTGAGCAGAGGTTTTTATTTGAGGGAATTGTGTACCATAAATTAATCATTTCTCAAAAGAACATTCTATATACATATTTGTATTTATTGAAAAATATTTAATTTCTATAATCAAATGTTCTATTGTATATATGTTACGACGGGGATCATGGGTTACTTCCTTTTTCTTAAATTGCAATGGATTTACTTTACAGAACCTACCATTTTAAACATGTGAATTTTTACAAAAAATATTAGTCAGGTTTTTTATTGGCAAAAAATATAATATTCCTCGTATTTTCTGAGGTTTACTTATAGTGGCATGATTAACCTGGTTATTCTGATTGAAGACAATTATTAGGAAAAATGACTCAAAATCTAGAAACTGTTTGACTACTAACCTGAACCGAGGATCATTGGCAAATCGGTGGTCATGAAAGAGCATGAGGTGCTTGAAGTACTCAGTTGGGGAAATCTTACTCTCTCGAGGATTAGATAAATCTGCATTTCCAGTCGGGAACAATGCTGGAAATGCTTGTGTAATGTAGCCCGGAGTCCTGAATTCCTCAATTGGGTTACTGCCGATGGGAGGCCAATCCAGAACAGCCGCAACTTGGGCATCCTGGTGAGGTGTCGTCATACTGGGAACGCTAGTTTCTATTACCTGTATAAATTTATATTTTTAAGTTAGTTTAAAATTTAATTGTTTATTTCTTGCAGTTCTTTACTACTTTTTTAAACTAACCCCCTTTATTAGAAAAAATGCATGAAATAATTACAAAATAATACATTTAAATTATGATATGCAATCACTCCTAAAGAATATTCACCAGTCTAGTGGATTTACTATACACAAAAAAATCTGATAAATAATTGTTTTATAAAGATTATTCTCTTATGCAAAGGTATGACTTCATGTTAATATTTTTTCGTAACAATCATGGGAAAAGTAAAATTATAAACAAAATCTTACCATGGTGTTAAAGTACTGTACTAATACTTCTAACCCAAATATTAGTAAATGCAAAATAAGCTTATCTCATTAATCAGATCGGATTTTAAATAAAAATATAATAATACCTCATTTTCCAAAGCATCCTGATTTTCTGACTCCCCTTCTGATGCATCAAAAAATGAAGGCAGAAATGCTGAAGCGTCCCCATCCTCAGGCAGTAACGCCATGTTCTCATCAGATATTGTGATATCAAAATAATATCGGTTATTCTGCTTGAGCCACATAAGGGCTTTCTTGACCTATTGAATCAATAATTTAACTATCAATTTTCTTTCATTAATAATTGTTATGTAATGTTTTTTAATAATTACACCACGTCATAGTCTGATCTTTCTTAAAACGTGCCTACTTGTACTTAAATAAAGCACCAGAATAACCGAGCCTTCTTTAGTAATTATTAACTCCCCTCTGGCTGGACAACCTAATAAAATCAAAGGCACACTTTTGTTTTTAAAACAACACAAATATGAATGCTGGACCAACAAGATTAAGCTATAAAAAATGTATGAATTATATCCATCTAACTTTATAGCAATCCAATTCCAGCTGAGTATAAAAAAACAACATTATTTTGGCATATTTTAGCTTTGCATTAGGTCTTTATCGGGAAGCTGGTGAATAATTTAGAATAAGACAGAAGAAGAACACTGTCTATCTTATTTTTATTTTTAGTTTTACATATTGCATGAATTCATCTTCGTATTTCTATGAGGGTTCATCTATATCCTATTTCAAAATAATAAGTTTGTTAGATTATTAAATGGAATGTAAACCAAAGTATGTTGTCTGTAACTGCTAATGAAAACAAATATGAACATTATACAAAAATGTGCCGTTTGCTCAAGGGACCCCTAAAAGTAATTGATATTTACCTTACTGGCCCTAACATGGAAGTCCACGTAGTCAGTGGCACTGTTCCTCATCCGCACAACAATCACAGCAGACAAGCTGGTGATACGGTGAGGCAGAACTGCCGCAAACTCCTCAACCGCTTGTGGGAAGTTGATGACGTTGCCGCTGTAGCCTAGTTGGTGTCCCTTGATCCGGTAGACACTGACAACAGGATGCACTCTCGCAATCAGCTGCTGCTCAAGATAAGTCAAGCCAGTCAGTTCATCCGGAACTGGCCCCGGGTCCATGTCATTGACAGCTGAAAACTGGCTACAACGCTTCCCACAGCGTTTTTTCCTATGGCTAAGGACAGACCTTTGACATTGGAAACATGTCTGCCAATCCACAGAGAGCATCGTCTCTTCGAACAACTGCTCCAAAGCTTCAGACTGTTCCCTTATCTGAGGGCGGTGAGGCATTGTCCGGAAATGTGCTGTGTTTGTACCCCGAAGAGAGCGAAGTATCCTAACAGTCGAGTGGCGCTGTTTCTCTTTTACAGAGTAACACCGTCGCACTATGGACTGTGCTTTCAGCACTTTCAATTGTGTACTCTTAATTGAAGTTGCTCGAACCCTAGAAAAATATTTTGATTAAAAATGTAATAAAACCGCTGATAAACTTACCGTTGTATATTACTTTACTATTTTTCTTTAATCACAATTTATTTGTAATTTGTGTGTAATAATCAGGATAATAAATAGCGTGTATACATGGTTAGTTTAATTTAATTGTATGCAAATATTGCATTATTCAATGTCATTTTGTTTTATATTTAATGTTCCCCTGATTTTGGCTTTAATGATTGCCTCTGTTTTTCTTCTCCTTGACTGTTCTTAAGGTGTTTCAGTAGCCCTAAAATGTATTAACTGTAATGCCTTTTGTGTAGATATTAGAGTTATTACACAAAAGTAATGAAATAATAATGGTACATGTAAAGGGACAAGTCAGATTCTTTATGGTATGAAAATAGACCTTGTATGTTGTATTACTTGTAGAATTTGCATAGCAGTTACCCTCGGTTTAGCTCAAGATTGGAGTTTAACACTTTTACTTCAGGATTATTCCCTATGGATAGAAGCCGTTTATAGCATGGAAGGAAACACGGAACCATTTAAAACTTTGCCAAATTTGCCTTGTATGAAGATGTTGTAATTGTAGCTTTCATGGTAAAGCTGAAGTCTGGGAAAAGACAGATGTGATAAGCTATTAAAACAGTCTCATTGCAATTTTATTTGGCTAGAAATTATCTTCTGATACTGTACATGCAAATGCTTTATGCAATGATCCGTAAGGTAGCTTATAGCATTGCAGTTTTAATTGTATTACCACCAAAGGTCTAGTTTGTTTAACTCAACCCTCCAGAATTATCAACATAAAAAATCTTTACAAACATACCCCTTGACTGTATGATTATAACAGTAATATTCTTTATGTACCTATCTTAAAAAAGGTAAACATAAGAAAACGGATATGGGTAAACTCAAAATGTACAATAATAATTTTTTGTTTCCAACAAAAGCTTTCAGTATAATACGTACCTTTTTATGGCCATTCGTTGGGTGTTTTTTATTCGGCGATGTAACGCCTGATCAGGAGTCTCGCAAGATCTGGAATTATAATCAATAAATAACTTTCAACTTACTGTATATGCTTGTCTTTTAAAATTTAGATCAATAAGTTCAAAGTTTCCATTTGTGATTCTGGCGCTGTTTCTCTTTTTCAGAGTAACACCGTCGTATTATGGACTGTGCTTTCAGCACTTTCGATTGGGTAGATAACCTCTGAATCGAAGTTGCTCGAGCCCTTGAAAAATATTTTGATTAAAAATGTAATAAAACCGCTGATAAGTAACTACCATACTGTATATGGCTTTATTATTTTTTAATAAAACGTTAATTTTTGTTTTTTATAGCAAGAAATCCAGTTTTAAAATTGTCTTATTTGATAAGTGGATATGAGAATGTATTTGTTTAGCGATAAACCTGTGAATGATTTAGAATGAGAACAAAGATATGAATATATTCCCTTTACTTGTATTTAGATTGGCGTTTTTCAACGTTTTTTTTACGTTTTCAAAATAATTGAGATTAAAACATCCAGATTGAAAGAAATTGAAGAATTGAAAGATTGTTGTTTAAATAAAATATATGCCCATTTCAAATTTTATATTTTGTCTATTAATCTGTTACAATTATAATGGAAAAGTAATCAGCCATTTAATTTCAGAGTTCATAGAATTACGTTATGAAATAGCATAAACGCAATAAATTCTATTTGCGTTTTTGCGAATACTAAATTATTCAATGTCATGTTGTTTTACGATTAATGTTATTATTTAAACTGTGTAAGTTACCTGATATTGGCTTTAAGTTTTGCGTCTATTTTTCTTCTCCTTGTCTGTTCTTTGGGTGTCTCAGTTGACCTAAAATGTATTAACTGTTATGCCTTCTGTGTAGATATTAGAGCTATATTACACAAAAGCAATTAAATAATAATGACATGTAAAGGGACAAATTAGATTCATTATAGTATGAAAAAAGTCCTTGTATTATTTGTAGAATTTGCATAGCAGTTACCCTCGGTTTAGTTCAAGATTGGAGTTTAAAACTTTTACTTTGGGATTTTTCCCTATGGATAGAAGCCGTTTATAAAAGAGATATAAATGATACCATGCTTATAGCATATGGGTAAACTCAAAATGTACAATAATAATTTTTTGTTTCCAACAAAAGCTTTCAGTATAATACGTACCTTTTTATGGCCATTCGTTGGGTGTTTTTTATTCGGCGATGAAACGCCTGATCTGGAGTCTCGCAAGATCTGGAATTATAATCAATAGATAAATAACTTTCAACTTACTGTATATGCTTGTCTTTTATAATTTAGATAAATAAGTTCAAAGTTTCCATTTGTGATTATAAGATATGGTCCAAAAATGGGCAACGTATGAATGTGTGTCTAATTCTTATACAATTATCTTTCAGTGTTTATTTGGAACTTGTGTGTAGTAAATAAACTTGGTGTAATAGGCGACAGCGAATGTGAGGATGAGAGGAATATGAGAAGAAATATTCAACACTTCTATTGCCACCATGAATAATTTTATTTTTTATAAATATTCTTTGTGAAAATGTAAAACTCTACCACACTTACCTTAACTTTTGCATTCGCAATCGAGCCTTTTCCTTTCTGGATTTAGCTGCTCCAGCCGAATCATTTTGCTTAGTTTGTTTTGTTTTCTTCTTCATTCGAGGCATCTAGTTGTATCATCACACCAAAAACATTTGAATTCTATTAGTTAGTGTAACAAACTCTAAAACAATAAATAATACCAGACACAACACTAATTGTTGCTTAATATTACACAGATTATTGTTGTATGTGTCAATTGTATGGGTAATCAAATTTAATACTTGCCGGTACTGTACATCTTATTACATGACCTTTATTAATAACTGATTACGGTACCTAATTTTGTTTAAAACATTCTATCAACATAGAATGGACATTCAGCCTGATTTTTTAGTAGGCTACATGTAATATTTTAAATTCTGAAATCTAAAGTAAATAGGTAACATATTGAAGTTGTTGAGTAAATAAATGAACAGTAAAATCCTAATTCGTGTTGACAATCTGATAAATACCTGACTTATAGGTAAAACCATAGACAAAATTACTCTAGTCAATGGTAGGCTATATAATCTTCACATTATTGAAATGCCTGTTTGCATTATCCAAAGTCAAATGGTACATTTGATTCACATAAATTGAATGGCTATTTAAAGTAACTTAAGTCATAATACATTAGACTAATTTTGGTGACCCTAATTTATTACCCTATTCTTTTTGAGTAAATTGTGCTCAAGGTATTATAATCCGATTGTTTGCCCTTTTGTTCTGTATTTGTAATGCTAGTTTAGATGATTTGTTGACTAACATAAAATGTTACAAATATTTTAATTGTTTGCCTTTTAATTGTTAGGCTATATTGAAAATAATGCCATGATGACCAATAAACCTCTTAAGATTCTTATTAAATTTCTAAAAGTTTAAATTCACGTATAGAAAAGCCCTTTATTCCAATTTGTACTAATCTAGTATTTTGGATTAATGCCTTCCCCGCAAATAGTCTTTAGTTTTTGTCGCGTGTAGTCTTTTGGTTAGTTACTACGACTATGTTAAATTTCCTGTTTACTTCAGCCTCCGCGAGGATTATGTACAAAATCAAAAAAGGGAGTGTAAGTAATATACGAGATTCCCTGGCTACGCTCAATAATTCTTAATTTATTTTAAATAATAGACCGTGGAATCAAAGCTTTGCTCAGAAAATCATTAGCATAGCCTTGAGTTGTCTAATAGCATTCTGTTTATAGCCAAATGCTAATAGTAATTAAAAGATCTTAAATAATATATTATGTAGGTAGGCTAGTTTTAGGTGGCTAGCAAACATGTGTACCAGCTGGTAATTCCATTAGCACAACGATACTGACTGTCAGCAAACTGTTGTCGTGGTGTAGTGGTTAGAGTACACGGCTGTCAACCTAGAGGTCCGAGTTCGAATCCCATCTGCATCACTATCTTTTTGACAACAATTTTGCTTAGAATGTGATTTATTCTTTGCTGTAGGCTACTTTTTTTATTTGAGGCATTTATAATTTTATTTTATGAACAGAATTATTTGTTATTAACTTTGTTTTTTAATCATTTCCCAAACAGACTGTTAAAGTTAAGTATTTATATGCTGAGTTAATGTACTTAATCGATTTGTAAAATTATTTAAACTAACTTAAACCAGTGAAACCTATCAACTTACTTGTAGACTACTAAGGTTTAATGTTATGCAATAGTGTGTAGTGTTAGTGTTACAGATTAGTAAGTAGCCTACAGTATTGATAAATTGGTGGTAGGCTAGGCCTTGTATTTTTGTTAAGACATACTTACATCTAATACTTATTAATTAAACCACAAAGCATATAGAGGCCTAAGTTTAATTTAATAATTGGTTATTCATTTTCATCTAAGTTGACACAGATATGCTAAGTCCTTTCTTAATATGGTCTATATAGGCCTAATGCCTCAACAATTTAACTTAGTAAACTCAGCATTGTATTTTCAGGTCTAAAAAGGCCTAGGCCAAGTATGTTACTTATTTACATCTAAATAAGTAAAGTGCTGTGTGACTTTTATTGGTATAAATTATCTTGTAGTGATTTTAACGACCACCTTTCATGTTCTCCTAGCAACATTTAGGCCTACTTATTTAACAATAATTAATTGTTTTCAACGTGTAGCAACGATTAGCCTAATCCATCGGCAGGAATTTCACCAAGTAATGCATGCCACACAGGACAGATTGTTATTAATTTTGTAGTAACCTGTATTATTAAACAAACAGCTATAAAGAGTAATATCGTTATTTTATTATTAACTTACCTCTTGTACGAAGAATTTTCCTGTATTCTAGAAGTAAGTTAGTATACAGTAATGGTTGTATTACTATACAATTCAACATTCAAAATCAAATGGCAAACCGATGTATGCACAACAGCAGCTAAGTTACCATTGTTGAAGCGGGTTAGCCACTGGGATCGTGGAAAGGTCTTCGTCTTCATCTGTTTGCCAGCATTGTTGCCGGGCTAGTTACTGGGATCAAGGAACAACACAACCGTGTCGTCATTGATTTTAAAATTGTTCGTGTTGTAGTGGATAGCGCACTCGGCTGATAAACGCCAGGTGACCACTTCGTACCCTGTAGGCATCGTTAACTTTTTATCAATGATTTTGCTTATGCAGTACTTAATGCGATTTATTCATAACTGTACATCTTTGGTTAAAATTTGGGACATTTATAATTTTATTTTTTTGATGGGAATTAATTTGTTGATCAATAAATTAACATTGTGTTTTAATCAGTTCCCTGACAAATTATTTAAGGTAGGCAATCAATTAACTTATCAGAGAAAACTGTTTATTTTTCCTGGTAGCTGAAACCAGTGAAAGCTATCAACTTACCTGTATACTACTATGATCATGTTTCAAAAACAGTTTATTACAGATAAAATAGGTGAAATAGGTGATAAGTTTTGTTAAGCGATGACGTCGTTACATTTTCTCAACGCAGCATATAGGCCTAATAATTTAATAGGTTATTTATTTCCGCCCAAGCGCAAACACGAATAAATATGTTAAATCTGTTCTCATCTTATGGCCTATTTAATTTAACTTTTAAAACTTGAATATAAACCAAAGCCGTTGTGATTTAATTTTGTAAAATTATTATTTTGTATTCTAGAACTGCATACAGGTTTGCCTGTTGGTTTGCCAACAGCATGTTTTTTAATATAAAAATAGACTAACATTAAATTAAACAATGTAAACAGCTGCTTAATAGTAAATGTATTCATATTTGTGATGTAAAGCTGAGTTTTAATACTGTACATAATCTGTATACAAATTAATGCCGACTAATATAGTAAAGTTCAATTTATTATTCTGAAAGCTGTGAAATTATAATGATATATATTCATAGACGCCAAACTGTTTACTCCATGAATGAAAGAGCTTAGAATAAAAGTTGTTCTCTCTGTCTTTAGAGTTGACAACAAAATTGTTGGTCGCAAAACGTAAACAAATACAAAGAAGAAGAAGGTAGCTCCTAATGTTATTCTTATGGGACAAATTTAAAAATGTTTTTTAAGTATTTTATAATTACTACTGAGCGGAATCGTCTAGAATTTTAATGAGGTCTTCCCAGTCGTGTCATAATTATTTGTGCAAAATTTGAACGCTATAAGTGCGACGGTTCTTGAGTTTTTGGTGCGAACACACAGACACACAACTTTTCTCCGACTCCGCTAGACACGAACACGATACATAGATTCGTTCACTTCGTTCACTCATCTATTATATTTAAATATTTGAAAGCTCATGTTTGCTTGCAATTTGCTATGTAATTGTAAACTGTCAGCATAAATGAGTAGATCGCATCAACGGATATAACTTTGATCTGGGCCTTGTCAGACACGTTGGTTTAGTTTCAACTAACCTAACTTGATGATTAAGTCAAGCAATCCCTAGAAAATGCATTTCTAGTACAAAACGAGAAATACTAACTGAGCCGTGTGACCTCAGTGATGCTGTAACTGCCCAGCAGTATATTACCTGGAGATCTTATAATAATCTACAAAGTTATGAGATGAGTGATGAGTTCTATATGTCAATATAAAGTGAGATATTTTGATGGTTGACATCGTGACTTATTGCTGTATTGAAAATCACTCAGTTAAAGTACTACTGAAACTATGACCATAAACTAACCTAACCGATCGTCTCAGCACACCGTAATAATTGTAATCACCCCTTACCAAATTATCGCAATGAATTTCTTGTTTTGCTCATAAAAGAGATAGTAAACAATTTATAAGAATATTTGTATTAGAAAATAACAAAATAGGACCGATGAACTGGTATACTTATCGATGATAATACTGATATTTTTTTAATATTTTCTTTTTATCAACAAAAGTAAACTTATTTTATTTAGAAAGGCTGTTAATAATTATTATTGTAGATAGCTTAGCATCTTTGTCATATTACATCTGACCGAGTTGGTGATAGCTTTCAAGTTCACCATCATAGATTAGCAGGATCATCATTTTAAAGATAGTGTAAATTCCTTTGTTGAAGGTATCCATCATAGATCCTTTAGTGGTCAGAGGGATTCCAACTCAGACTGATACAATCAAAGTTCTCTATCTACAGTATATTTCACTACCAGTTCAATACTTCAATTATGAACATCAAAACAACTGCATACATTAATACAGATTAATCAAATTGTAACTTAATGTAGTACAGGGTGTGGTCTCGCTCTGAAGAATACATTAACATACTTTTAAACTTTTTATTCCATTCAATATTATTGGAAATAATACCCCCGCCGCAGCAAACCTGACGCCTAAGCGAATTTCCATTTGGCTGAATTGATTTTCAATTGATCTATTTAAATAACATTAGGTTTAACGAGTACCTAGGTTTGCTGCTACAAGGAAACTAATAAAGTGTGTGTTTTAAGTAAAATAATTATTGCTTAGTATAAAATGAATATATTTGCCAAGTTTGATCAAAAGATATCCATAAACAAGCAAACTACAACATTTTACAATATTCTCCATAAGAATAACATGGGAATTTTAAATTTACCATTTTTTTATTTTTCTCCGTAACCAATAACTGTACAAAAATACTTTGATATACTGAATTGTTTGTTTTTTTAAGCTCTTTAAGAAGGTTAGAGAAAAATTGGGAATTTTTGTGTTTTGAGGGTCAAAAGTGAGAAAAACCTATTTTTACCCCATAAAACCCCCCATAAAACCCTGTTCCCATGGTCCGATCATGCTAGATCGCGAACTCATTCAAGTTTATCCCGCCTTACACCTTCAAACCAAATTTCATCAAAATCGGATAAAAATTACTCAAGTTATCGTGTTCACGGACACATATATATATATATATATATATATATATATATACATATATAAAAATTTGAACGAGTGGTGTTTTTGGGGACATCAAAATGAAAAAGTAAATCGGTCCCGGGCCTAAGTCTTACCATGAGACCTACGGTAATAGCTACTTCCCTATAGGGAAATTCGCTAAAATGACCTATGCATTACGTATGTCGTATTAACAGCGCAAAAGAAAATCCAGAAAACTGAGTTTTGATATGCAACAAAGTCAGACAAATCTCAACCTCAAACCGAAATCCAGGCCAGTGTGGTTGTCGTTATGCATTTTAATGTAATACTTTATTACGTGCAATCCTATTACAAATCCATGGAACCACTCTATTCTTATCGAACTGAATTGCTTTATTGTAGATTCCTGCTTAGAATGTACGAGTTCATAAATTCTAATGGCTTATTTTACTCCGTGTTTTTATTAGGTTAAATGTATTTTTTTTTATGATTATCATAGGGCCTTTCTTCCCAGCTATATAAACTGAGATATACCAAAGAAGGATGAAGTTGAAGATTAGGTACAGAGCTATATAAGATTACCTTATATAATTATTATTATTATTATTATTATTATTACCACAGCAGTTTTATAACATTTTTTGTTTTTGTTTATTCGATTGTCTCGGTTTTGCTTAAGGCTTGTCCTTTACAGAAGGATCAATACTTATTATTGTACAATTCATTGTGAATTTAATTAATTTGTTGTTTAGTTAACCTTGTAGCAACTGGTTTGAATTAAAATATAACAACTATAATTGATAGTAGTAGCCGCAAAACCGCTGACAATGACATCCCGCCGAAACATAACACGAGTGTTACCAAATGGTACTGCATAACAAGAATTCTAAAAACCCCAAATATATGTAGAACCACTGCTAAAAACATATATTAATATTGATTTAAGCTGATGTAAATTAAAATATAAGTTATTTTAAAGTTGGTAAAAATTAAATCACTTAAAATAGTTTACCATCGTAGCAAGGAGTGTGTGACTAAATGACAAACTACCGTTTAAGTTTTCTTTTTTTTGTGACGGCTAATGCCAAGGTCCTCTGTCGGGGAGACATGATGGAATTGTTATTAAAATTCCCGTGAATCAGGCTGGACTCTAATGACGTGTCTTGAGCGCTATATTACATTCCGATGTGAACGAGGAAGAAGTCAGCGTACGACTGGTGAACACTCCAATAAATGATCCCCTATATTATAAACTGATAATGATTATTTCAATATGGCATGTGTATATTCATCAATTTTCATTTCATCAAAGTAGGTCATTGTTTCCTCATACAGAGGTTTTACAATTTTTGTATGTCAACGATTATGTTTATTTTTTGTAACCAATAAAAACAATAAATAAAAAAAAACATTTAAAACGGCTTGAAAATTAAAAAATCGGTTAGGAATATTCCTGTTGTAATTGAAAAGCTCAACGAAAGTTTCGTAAGCTCAATGGTAACCGAAACTTAACGTAAATTATATAAACATCTCTCTATACGTTGGTTTTTCTCAACACGCCGATTAAAAATTCGTTTAAGTGACACCTTTAAATCCTTGTAGCTTTGTATATAATTGATATTTATTGTATTTAAAAACCAACAGTACATAAACGCAGTTTTTCGTTCATACAACAAAAAATACGATTACAAAACTACAGAAGATAAAAATCCAGACAAAGTAAAAAGATGTTGGACAGACGCTCTTAATCAAAGTTATTTCCTTCGATTGTTAATCATATACATATTCACATTTACCGTTGATGTTTGCATCATTAATATCTAAAGCACCTCAAGTAGTGCTACAATACATGGTGATTGATATAAGTGTGCCAGCCGTTTTATTCGAAAACTATAAGAGATATCAAAAAAAGTTAAATGGTAAGTGCCTTGGATTTTTTATTTAAAAAATTATAGTCAAGTCCAAAAAATTATTTTAGCCGCCATTTTTCCAATATGGCCGCCAACTTTTGATTTTTCTTATGGAACACCCTGTATTTTATGATGTATTCTGGTAGAAAAAGAAATTTTAAGACGATTTTATTCTTGTCATTTTTTTCATAACCCTAACCATTTCAAAGATAATAATGGTTTAAGTTGTTAAATTTTGAATGGTTTTCGAACAAAACAGCTGGCATGCTTGCTTAGGCCTTTATCGAAACTCTTTGTCATGCAGAAATTTCAAAACTTTAACCATTATTATCTTTGAAATGGTTAGGTTTATGATAAAAATGACAAGAATAAAATCGTCTTAAAATTACTTTTTCTACCAGAATAAATCATAATATACAGGGTGTTTCGTAAGAAAAATCAAAGTTGGTGGCCATATTGGAAAAATGGCGGCTAAAATAATTTTTTTGACTTGACAACAATTTTTTAAATAAAAAATCCAAGGCACTTACCATTTAACTTTTTTTTGTATCTCTTATAGTTTTCGAATAAAACGGCTGGCACACTTATATCAATCACCCTGTATAGTTAGCATTGCTTCATGCGATGGACATAGAATATCACACGTCAATGTACTGTAATATCATACTACATATCCTTCAGCAGAGCGTACTTGTACGACGTCAAACCCACATCATCGGTTCATGTGTTTAATAACGTGTTGCTAGCCTAGTATTTAGTGTTTCTTTTTTCTTGCAAGAGAAATGGAATCTATTCCCGACACACCTTAAACAATAAATTTGTTTGGACAGATTTCCCAAAAATCGTTTGTTAACCTCTGATCCTAAAAAAATGCCACAGGCGTTGACAGTAAAAAATATATAGTGTAATGCAGTTCAGGACATCACCGACATCATTACACCATAACTACTTCGAAAACGTCTCTATGTTAATACTACACACACAATAGAATTTTGATCTATATGCGATGTTTCTTGACGGAAATGCCAAACAAATTGTTTATAGGGAAGCTGGCCAGTATTTTCGCAGAGGAATTATAAGAATTTTTCTAGACGTATTTGCTAAATTTGTTCATTCTGGATTGAGGTTTCTAATCTTTACACTCTCCACTTTACACGTCAGAATGAGGTCAAAGTGTAACAGATTGTGATTGATAACGGCACCACCCTTGTCTGTGAGTAAGGTGCTGTCAGAAACAGCTGGGGCCTTCAGAGGTGGTGATTACAAGAGAGATATTTTGACAGTTTAAGATTTGCTTTTGAACTGTTCACGGAAATATTTAAATAGAGTAAATGCCAAATTTGTATGCGGACGGACAGACATTTTTGAGAAAAGCGTTTTAAAAGTGCAATATGTTACTAGTACCCCATGATCTTCGTGTTCCTTTAGTAACTTATTATCTAACCTAAAATTTATATATAGTCTATATGATTTAGGCCCCCTTTTAGTTTATTTTTAAAAGGTGTATGTAGTGTAAGATCTTAAGCTAAAATAGTACCTTTCTGCAATAAGGAATTCCCAAGAAGAATCTCCAAGAAATACATACTACTTTGTAGTAAACATATTTCATTATTTAAAGTATATATTATGTGATTCTTTCATTTATTTATTTTGAACGTATTGTGCTTATTTCCATGAATTAAAACAATAAGGTTTCAAAGTTGTTGAAGAAATCGCTTGAACAATTATTTACTCAGTCAAAAGTTTACGCTCTAAAGTTGAAGTCAGAGCTAAGAGTATTTCCAAATAACGGAAAATCAGACCATTTCGATACTTACGCAAGTTTACCAATTATTTGAGAAGTTTGGAAAATTCAATAAATATAACAGTTAGGCTTATACTTTTTTTGTACATTTTAAGTAAAAAAGACATCTTAAACATCTAGACGTAGCTCACAGAGAGTATTAAGAAATCTTCCTCAAAATAATATTCATAATATACGTGGATTATCATCTCAATTGAACCAATAGCTTAACCAATAATTTTTTATTGTGCAAGGAGAGTAAACTTCTTATGAAGCTCTCCTCTTAATTTTGTATAATGATTGTTGTCATGGTTTTGAATTTTAAAATATGACCGCTATTTTCCAATATGGCCAACTACTTTGTTATTTCTTATGGAACACCACTATTTTATGGTTGTTTTAGGATTTAAATGCGATTTTAAAAGGTTTTTGAAATGTATTTCCTAAAGCTACTTGTTTACGAGCTACACCTAAAATAGAATGGCTTGTGGTGTAAAATCAGCATCCTGCAGCTTATAAATAAGTAAGTTTGGTGAGGAAATGCAAAGAATAAATAAGGTCTTAAAATGTATTTCATTAAAAAAAGACAACAAAAACAGGATGTTCCAATTTAAAGTTAGCTGCCATTTTGGAAAATGGCGGCCATTTTCTAACCGATGGAACCGATATTTTAATGTATTTTATGATATTTTAAGAATATAAATACAATACTAAGACTTTTGTATTGTTAGCATTTCCTCTCCAAACTTACTTATTTACTTATCGAAGTCACTTGAATAAAATTATCACGGTGTAATTAACAGTTAGGGGATGCAAATCTTGGCAAAACAAAATTTACATTAAATTTTATTGTTCTTATACTCAGAAGTTTAATTAAATGTTGTATGATTAAAAATAGCTACATTGTCTAAATGTCGACACTATATACTTAAATGGCCTGCACGATTTAGCAGTTTGTTTCACCATACGTCAAATTATATATGAATGTTTGTTACATATTGATTTTAAAATATAGTATACTAACAATATAAATTATTCTAACCTTGTTATACATAGTTTTCAGGGTTAAAAACAAGAGATATCTTCCTCTGGGTTTTTATAAAATGTATTTACTACCTCAGGATACATTTTATCAGTTGCTTTAGCATGTTTAAATACCATAACATGGAAGTAAAATAACTTATAGTTCACTATATGGAAATAATTTTTCATCATCCTGTCCGGAAAACACAAGTTTTTAATTCTCCAAATCTTCAGCAAAATCTTCGTTTTCTGGTAAATTCAAATAGGGAACAGAAAAAACTTATGGAATATTTGTCGGTTCACTAACCTCAAAATTTGTTTGAAAACTCTGCCAATTACACGATATTTTAAGTTATGTCTGTAAACAACAGAATTTAAACATTGATGACGACTTTGTATAACCTCAAGTTAAGTGTTCTAATTTTGTAACGATTAGAAGGTTATTTCCACAGTATGATGAATAGTTGTTCATCACTCGGGGCAAAAGTGTCTTTTTGGTAGTTAATCGTATTTCTAAGCTCGGATGCGCCTCGCTTATAACCTATATACTTTTGCTCCTAGTGATGAAAACTTCTATTTCAGTGTTTCGAGATACAAAAATATTTTCTGAATGTGACAAAATACTGGAGCTTTACTTATAAGCATTGTAACCCATAGATCTTCAACTAGATATAATTATTTAGGACATTTTTAAAGTAGAATACAAATATAAGACTCAAATGTAATTTTTCTTTTCACAAAAGAAATTCCAATCTAAGTTTTGAGAAGGAATGTTGTTGTTGTCCGTGGCATGTTTCCGCTCCGTTGGCGTATAAAGTCAACCTCAGCTCTTGTGTTCAGTTTGTAGAACAACGATCACCAATAACTGCCCTCACAACAAATATTGCCATCTTGACAATGGCAAATTGTAAGAGAGCGCAGTAACGGCATATCGTTGAACTAGCGTACAAAAACTTTGAACTTACCAGGAAAACTCGCAAGGAATGTGAACATTTTACTTTGGAAACTTGAAGTAGACTCTCTATCCTGTTCTAAAATCTTAAGCATGTTTTTCGGGTGTTTTTAAAACTATATTTTACCCGTACAAATTACTCTTTGTTATGATAGTAGAGGACAAGCAATCTATACGAGAGGTCGTATGATTTACTTGATAAGTTTCAAAAAACTTTTTATTTACAATAAATAGATATCCTTAAAACGAAATCTAATCATAGTGTAGGTTTACATACACCCAAAAACGTTGTTCCAAAAATGTTTAAGAGTTTATAGTTAAATAATAGATATTGTTTGCATTGCTTTTTTTTAAATCCTTATACAAGCATTTTAAACCGTGGATGGTCCTGATATATTGAGGTAAATAACATCCTATGAATCTATTTTATTGGCCTTGGGAAAGTAGTTTAGGACCTCTTCTGGTGGTTTTGTGGCTGAGATAAGTGTTATGCTTATCGATATATCTCAACACTTCATATAAGTGAGCTCTCCTCGAAATTAAGCCAAGTTAGCGTAGAATTTAAAACAAGAGACATATGATAGTGATTATTTCATCAAATGAAACCCTGCACGAAGTTTGAGAGCTTGACAGAAAAAATACATATTAGCCTTGCATATAGTAATTTAACAGTAATAAAAGTATGTTCATGTCAACCAGATAACTATAACTGATGCTACGTAAAAGGAAAACAAAACGTGATTTTTTACATTATACATACCTAGCTTTCTCTAATAAACATGATGTCCCTGAACTCTCTACTGACCTTTTAAAATATCATTCCTAGATTAAAGACAAACTAAAATATCACGTTGAAAGTTTCCACCAAAAAAAATTACCCTCATTATATTACAGCCCCCATTTTGTTTCATAACAAAAAAAGGGTTTAATTGAATACGGCTTTTTGTATTTAATTGAAATTGGACGAATGGGTTATTAACACAAGGACCTAGTTTTAGGAAAAATATAATTATTTCATATATTTTTATTAATTGCGGTTTCAAAACGATAGCCATTAAATATCTTAAAAGAGAAATTACATAAAACCTCGTAAGTCTACAAAGCTACTGTAGAGATGTTTAATTTAGAACAGTTTTCGAAAATTCTAAAATACAAAATTCGTAAAAAAGGTAGGAAACTCATTTTAAAGATACTGTGTACACCAATATTTGGGGTTCTTTGGGTAGCCAAAAATTAAAACGGCTATAAGGGTCGTTGTATAGCTAACCAGCTGTGATCCAGTGACCTCAAATATTATTTGATACACAGTATTTTAAAAACGATTATCTCACTTATTTATATACTAAATAAAATAAGAGACATTCTTGCACTATTTTTTGACTTATTATTTTGTGTTGATTTTCAATGGCCACCATTTTATATCCACGATATAAAAAATACTTTCCCTTAGAATTATTCATCCTTCCATAAAATCTATACCCTCTAAAAAAGCTGCTATCCTATAAAAATAGTTCTGTGAAAAAAATGGCGGCTGTACTGATATCTTTAGTTTTGAAAAATCCTTAAAGTAATATTTTTAATTGTCTTTGATCCAGGAATGATAAGTATTGAAAGGCATATTGAAAAGATCGGTATAGAGTTTTGAACATCCTGTATAGTTGATTTAGTTCATACTAGATAACAAAAACTGTCGTAAAATCAATCGCTCTCTGTTGGAAAAGACCCAGGTGCTAGTCGTAAACAACTCTATAAAAGCAATGAACATTTTATGTCACAATTTATTTATTTCAAACAGGATTTTTCAAACGCAAACACGTCTACTTGAGGGACTTAAAAGGAATTGTTTGAAAATACATTTTCAAGTAACTAAAGTTAAGAACTAATTATTAAGAACAAAACTGGCTTGTTTCGTCTCAATGTACCAAAGTAAAGGAAAGCGCTTCTCGATTATGTTTTCAATTATGAAATAAAAAAGCATTACAATTTTAAATTTATCTTTGGTTCATTAATTATGAGAGGAATGAACTATTCTTTTGAGCAAGGGTTGTTTTTAATTGCTGTAATGACCTCACAAACACAGTGTTACATCGCAGCGATAGAACGTATAACAATAAAATATACCTTGGAAGTAGAGTATATTTTTGTATGCGATTAGTATAAAAGTAATATAAGTAGTGTAATACTATGAAATACTATTTGTTAATTATGTATTGGACATAACCGTTTGTATACAGGCAAAGTATTTGGTACTGATTATACCTTCATGACCTTAAATTGCATGACTGTTATTGACTTGATTGTAGAGTTATGTTAACAAACGATATCTAAGTCAAAATTCAAATCATTTTTTGGTTATTTTCACAAATCTGTACAAAACCAATAATTATGTAACTATAGGTATTTACCTTCGTCTACAGCTCAAACTGTTGTAACTTGAGTTACGGCCGTTTCGGCATTATAATGCATTATATGCTATCTACTTCAGCATACAAAATCCATCGATCCATTGATTGTTGCCATTGTCGGTATTCTGACGATGGCATTATAATGCCGAAACGGCCGTAACTCAAGTTACAACAGTTTGAGCTGTAGACGAAGGTAAATACCTATTTTTAATTATGTAACACTTGTTCTTTAAACTAAGAACATTTAAAAAAAACCGCAAGCCATACAACTTATCAACTGCTACTGGAATTAAAGGTCTTGATGTGAAGCATCCTCGAAAACTATAAGTTTTTTTTACGCTGACCTGTCCTACCAATCATAAACCTCGTTTACAAACCTCAATTATAGAGATCTATTTAATCACATTTCAAATATTGAAGATGCATTCATCATCTGCTAGATTTGTTTTTATTTATGGTTTGTAACTTTATTCGTCACTAGCTGAACATCGTGTCCTGTCTTGTTTGAGTGGTGTATCATTATTTTTTTAATTGCTCAATAGTTTCGTCATTCCTTTAAACAAACTGTGTCGGATCGGTGAATCTAAGGTAAGATTAGTGCCGAAAACATAAACAATCCACGGTTCCCAACTAATTACTTGTATTTTGCCTGTTCAGCCCTATCCATCTCTGACGTCAATTAACCTCTGCTTGTGGATCGGGACATGGAATGGAATAACTGGACCGAATAAATGAACTTGCATTAAACTTGTCTCCACAGCCTTGTGTATTTCCACCGTCTTCGCTAGAGATGAGTACTATATAAAGACTCAATAAATTTTTATCTTTTTATTCCTAATGTCGTTGAACTCTGGGCTGTATCGAATAGCTCCAGACCTCACGTGAATTTCGAAGCGTAATACTTCCACGTAATGTCAACCCTTTGCGCAATTTTATTTAAAAATGTTTTAGACTTGGAGGAAGGTGTCTAATGTGACGGCGCTTGTCAGGGATGCTTCAACAAGGATTTTCTTAGGGTTCCCATGTCCGAATACTTGCGCATAAGTGTTGATATTGAATGATATTGCTCAAGGAATGGGTATCATGATTCTCCCTCAGGATCTCGTACTAGCTAAGTTAACACGGTTGACTGATACGATTACGGATCTCTCTAACAAAGTTGATTCCTTAATTCTTTTCCTTCAAATGTAGATTCCCTTATCAGTGAAGTTGATGATATCAACAAAAACTTAGCAGCTCTCCAGAAACGAATGACTGACAACGAAAATAAAGTACAGGACCTTGGAAACCAGATTGGTCAGCTGAAATCCCCTTTGCAACAAAGCGACTCCGCAGCTACTGTTGCATTAAATGAATAACAGGGCGCGCGGGTCCAAGAATAAAATGTTTTCCCATCTTTTTGAGTCCCCGGATAGAGATGTTGAGGCAATGAAGCAATTAGAGTGCGCTGGTTTTACAGACTTTTGGCGAATACGCAAACATGTCAACCAAGATAAATTAAAATAACAAATAATAGTTAATCATGGCATATTTACCTACGTAACCTAAAATATTTTGAGTACCAAAGACATACACATTTGCCAGCAGTGTACTCTATAAGTGGACCTTTCAACTATGTTCTAGTAGTAAAACAACGTGCTCTCATAATTGAAGACAAAATTTGCTAGTCAGTACGCACCAACAGGTAAAAAAACCTAAGTAAAAATATACGTTCGTTTTATACTTAAAATCATAGATAATATAATAAAAATGAAACGATTAGTGAGGGTGAGTCACAATCGTTCTAAGGATCGTTCAATTAGTTCCGGGTAGTGACATTTTCTCTGGGAGAGTCGGATGCATTTATATCGTCTCATTAACTGAACTTGCGAGTCGCTAAGATACGGAAAACCAAACTAGCTAGCAATATGATTTGTTTTAATATATTGCATTATGATAAGGGCTAAATGGAACTTTACATTTAGTTTGTTTGGCAGCTTACTAAGGGGATTTCTTTCATATCCATTATATTATTTAAAATAATATATAGGTCAAACAAAGTGCAAATCTTCAGATATTTCTGAAAGTTTAGAATTTTAAAAATTAGAAAAAGTTTTGAAAGAATGTTAAATCCATAAGCGACTTTGCTTTTGTTTCACTAAATAATTCATTACACTAAGTAACTTACTCAAAAAAAAGTTGAAATATTATTTGTCCAAGTAGGCCTACCCAAGTAATAAGTAAGAATGATTCCGAGTTCAACTTGATGAGGACTAAAGAGTTTCTTCGAACAATTAAACATTATTTTTGAAAAAAAAAAAATATATATAATCACAAATTTGCATTGAAAGTTGTGAACTTATTGAGATATACTCTTACTTTTAGCGCCCAGCTTCCTTTTATCTTATAAAACTGTGGAAACTAGTATACCCCAAACATATAGCCAATTAGGTAGTATACTTCAATTTAGGATGAATCTAATTTATGCTGGTAGTAGAAGTGAGATAAATTAAAAGACTAAATAGGCCAAAAATATATATATATTATGGTTCTCAAATATCACAAAATACACTTTCCCAATAAAATCAAATATACTCTTATTACTTCCAAAACTTGTACTAAATAATAAAAATACTGGAAAGATCTTACTTTAAACAGAGACACTGGTTTAATGGTCAGAACTGGCACTAGCAGATACCATGCAAAGCAACTAGAAGTGGTACAAAAGCTACTGGACCGATCATAAGAAGGTGAACAAGAAGTGGTTGATATCTGTCTGAAAACATCACACAAAACAGATAAAAACTATTCTCTACAAATTCTAATAATTAAAAGTGGATTTAAGATCCTTACAACTCCTTGTGAAAAATGTGCTTCTCTTCGAACAAAACTCGACAGGTCTGTATAAACTTTACTTGTTTTCTTTTCTTGTAAAATGCATTAAAATTGATTTGAAAACTATTCTTTACTTTACATCTTTTACCAAAAATGATTTCTACAAAGGCTATATACAATAAATCTCCTAAAATCTTATTTTTAAACAATATTAAATCTACTTACAATTTCTACAGCAACCACATATTTGTAGACAATATTTCCAGTGAACTTAACTGACAAAACTTGAAATGGGTTATCAATCACCACTACCAACCCTACAAACACTACAACTTTTAAACTGCTGGACACTCTTTCTTAATCTTAATCTAGCCAATGGTTAAATAATTTGATTTTGTTTTGTTTATTTCAATTTAAAACTAACTACCGTCGGTACACTAGTTACATGAAATATGTATGACTAGTTAATCAAATTAAATAATCTAAGTAGCAATTGATTTTTTAAGACATGGAATTATTTATTTGCCGGTAAATATTAAGCTAATTACTAAGCGTTTAGTAATATATTTTACAATAAAGTACTAAAATAGTACATACAATTTTAACAAAATAAAATGCTTCTTTACTACAAATTCATTCTGTTTTTAGGACATGTTCATTTGATAAATAAATGGAATTAACCCCTTCGTTAAGTCTGGTAACAGATCAACATCGCATGAAAATAGTATAAAAGATGTAGGTGAACCTTCGTAATGGGGCCATGTTCTAAAACTGATCTGGAAACTAGGTAAAATTTCCCAAGACTGTTTTGAATTACCCCTAAAAACATGGTCGGAAGATCCATACTAGCTGATAAATTATAGTTTCATTGTCAACCATTGTAGAGGCTCCCTTACAACCACTCCGACTCAAAGGTCAGTCTAGTCTGACAATGAATAAAAACCAATAGGGCCAGCCCTAGTTTCTTTCTTAATTAGATCTTCTAATAGACGCGCTTGAGCTTAGGCACACTTACACCAAAGACCAATTCATCTAGAAATGTCTTAATTGTATATCACTAATGGGAAAAAATTACAGCATTTATGAAACTCTTCGAATTAAAACAGGTAATAAGTGTTGCTCTTGTGATTACGTATTTAAACATAAATCGCAGTTGATGCAGTTTTTTTAAAGATTGTCTCAATGTTATAAAAGAGACGCAAAGAGTATCTAGATTGTTTTAAGATATCTAGCATGTAGTACGTAACACACAGAACAAAGAAAGTTTTCTATACAATGATGAATATTTCATCATTGAATCAGTCTTTGGTAACTAAACAAATATTCATTATACGTATAGTGAAAGTGAGTATTTAAAAGAAAGTATTGCTCTGAATGCATATTAGTAAGATATTTAAATAGACCTATCTTTATTTTACTTATATGGTTACGAATTTGTCCCTATACAGCTAAAAGGTATAAAAGCAATCACTATACTTTGAAAAAAATTTAGCTCGTTAAGATGTTTGCCATTTCATTCTGTTTAATAGGGAATATTAAGAAAACGCGAAAGGTCGGTTCATGGCAAAAACTGTGAATTATTATCTATTACGTTGTTAGAGAGATATTATAAGTTTTGTGTATCCTATACTCTAATACGAGCAATGTTTGCTTGTATGTATGTATGTATGCTTGCTTGCTTGCTTGCTTGCTTGCACCAAGATCTCGAAAACGGCTCCGACGATTTTCTTCAAATGTTGTAAATAGATTATTTTTGGCCTAAAAACGAGTTTACTACAGTTACAACTGCCAACAAAAATCTAATTACGTAGAAAAATGAAACTGAAAGTCACATTTTTTTAACATTAGTCTTATGGGTTGCTAAGTAACCATGTTGGAAGAATTAAATAACAAGGAAAAAGTAAACAAAAGACTTGTAAGTTAAAACATGTGTTCATAAAGGCATCTACCCACAGTATACTAGAAATTACAAAATACAGTACAAAAGCAAAAACATCAGTTACTATTAAGCAAAGATTATGCTGAAGATTACTGGATACAATGTTTGTAGTAAAGGCTAGCAGTGCGGAGTGTAGGAAGCGTCTGCGGCAGTTGGATTAATGTATCTAAAATACTCAAATGCTACGGTTAGATTCCCCATCCTTATGGAACAGCTGAAGCCAATTTTATTGGTAGTTCTGTCCCGTTTTCTGTAGATGTCGTTTTTGTCTACAATCTGTTTCTATTATTTTAGGGTTAGTTTCTCATTATTTGTGTCTCACTGTTTGGTTATATAGCTAATGGACGAGTTCTTGTTTATGATTAGATAGTTTTATTTGGTTAAACTAGGGTTTAAATTACTGAAATAACAAGAAACAAATTGTAAACCAAACACGACATCTACAGAAAACCGGGCGGAACTAACAATAAAATTGGCTTCAGCTGTTCCATAAGGATGGGGAATCTACTAAGGGACTATGTTTTATCATGTTCTATCCATGCTTAAATCCTAAGAAAAGGGTAAAATATTTATGTAGTATGAAATTATGGAAAAGTGGTAGGCCTATGTCAATTATTGTATGAGCTTTATGCAAGCACATACTTTGGTAACTATATATCTCAACTCTAGAACGGTAAAAAGTGTATTACTATATCACTAGCTCGAAAAAGTCGAATATATTTTATTCTTATTGTGGCCAACTTTGTTTAAAATCTAGAGTCGACTCAATCCGATTGGATTGTATTATGTCATTATGCATTATGGCAAAACTAATACTGAAATAAATAATTACAAAACTAATACTGAAATAAAAATTTTGCATTATGCACATGTGGTTAAAAGTCACATGTTTGTGATTAACGTATCAACAATAGAGTTTTGTTTGTAAACATCTTGCCTCAAAAAATTCGTTACTAGATGGAAATGTACTCAACAAAAAATCTGAAATCATGAAAAGAGGACGACCACCAAATAGAAGTTTGAAGAAGTTGGGGAATTTCTTTAAAAGTCACAAAGCTGATGAAGACCAGGTAAGTTATAAAATATATACCTTTATTAATTTAATTACATACATTAAATCCGTGTGGTATGTCATTACTAGCTTACACCACGAATACAGAAATTGGAATAGAGTTGCTTATTTTATATTTCTCTATAGCTCATTGTGTGAGGTACATTAAAAAGTTAGATGACAATTTACAATTTTGTGAACATCATTACATTGAAATAGTTATATTTTGTTTAGGATGGATTAAAACAATTCTATAAAGGTAGGATAACTAAGGAATAAACTTATTTGTTTAATTAAAAAATTTGAATTCTTAACTTTTGTCCAATTTACTGGTCATTATGGTTAAATAAATATAATGATGTCAGTTTCTCTAATAAATTTTAGTAGTTAGGCAAGCTCATGAGGAGTTTAAGGTAAGTTTTCAATACTTCAAAACCTGTAGATAAGAATGGGTTTGTATGAGCTAGCATCCAATTATAAATTTGTAAAATCTAATATCATTCAGGAATTTGTTCTATTGAAATAGCAAGAGTGTTTCAAGCAGAAAGTTTGTGCCTTTTTCACCCAAACAATAGAGAAGCAGGCTGTAAGTTGAATGTGACATGGTGGGGAGACCGTCTTGAGCATTGTCCTACACACAAATATCTTAGTGTAGTGTAGTCTTACTTCGGTCCAAAAAGAGCTTCATATCACGGACACGAGTTCTGGATGGATCACTCTCAGAGCAATCGGATGGAAAGGTGGGAGGTCCATGCCTAGACCACATTAGATTACCTTTTACAAGCGAATGACAAAGCCATATCGGTAGCTAATTTCTGGAAAAGCGAAGTCTGATTTCCGGACACGGAAAGTAAGTAAGTAGCATTGTGGAGGAAGAGGTAGGCTATAGGGTTAGTTACCATTTTTTACGACCTTTAGAAAGGAGCTTAAATTTTCTTTCTTTGATCAAACATTTTTTTTTTTTTCAGGCTGCAAAAGAACCTGATCCTGAAGGACCTGAGGGGTCTGGTGTATGTGTCTTAGAAGTTCAATCTGAACAAAATGTGAGTCTTTATTATCATCTCAACCGTATTATTAATGTAAAATTATTCAAAAGTATTAATTTATTTAGTTTATAAATATTATTTTGTGATAAATTAATAATACCAATAACTAATAAAGTAGGTAAGTAATCAGTCACCAATTTTACGATCTTTGAAAAATAGCTTACACTTAGATACAATTAAAATTACCTTTCAACAAGCATAAAAGACAAATATTTAAATTTCAGGTCACAAATGGAGTGCGCATGTTACCAGATCAATCAGATGAAAATGTGAGTATGAGTAACTATACCTAAACCGCATTGCCACAGTAGGCTAAATAATTTTAAAAAGTTGAACCATTCTTTTTGTGGTTAATTCATATTTGAAATTACATTTAATGTACTGTAGAAAAGTATGAGTTTGGTTCAAACAGAAAATTTAAAAAAATATTCTAATCACGCAAAAAAATCTGTCATTATTGTTATTGTATGCGGGGGTTTACTGTAGGGCTTCCTCTTAAAACGCCTTATGCAAGCCGTGCACACATGACGAGGATGGAGTTGGCTCAATACAGGTTAGCCTTTCGTCCAGAACAAGCCAAGGCTCTTCCTCCTGAACCATTGCTAGAGGGATTAGATCTAAGGTCGATTGGATTTAATGCTCTCCACTTTGGTGGTAGACTGTTTCAACAGTACGTCGTGGACACATACATCCGTGTTGAACGTGATCGTATTCAGTGGATCAAATATAACCAAAAGAAACTTCAAGCTGATCAGTATGCAGGAGTAACACATTTTCTAAATGAATTGGCTGAAAAGAAAAATGCTACAGTTGCTGAAAAACTGATTTTACCATCATCTTTTCCCGGATCAACGAGATATTTCACTGAACACTTTGAAGACGCTATGGCAATTGTCCGAAGGTTTGGCTCTCCAGACTTTTTTATCACAATAACGTGCAGTCCAACATGGCCAGAATTAAAAGAAGCTGCATGTATTGAGCTCTCTGATGGTTCTAAACTACAACAGTTCGCCCAAGAAAGACCTGACATTGTGGCTAGGGTAGCCAAATTGAAATTTGACAGCATAGTTGAAGATATCAGTAAGAAACAGATTTTTGGGAAGTCTTCTGCTTTTGTTTACACTATAGAATTTCAAAAACGAGGATTACCCCACCTACATCTTCTTGTCATCATGGCAAATGAAGACAAACTCCGGTCTCCAGAGGAAGTAGACACTTTCATTTCGGCAGAAATTCCTAATGATGACCCAGTTCTAAGGGAGTTGGTCCTCAAATGGATGATTCACAATCCATGTGGCGAACTTAATCCGTCTGCGTCATGTATGGAGAATAAGGGTGGATCAGCTAAATACCGCTTTGGATTCCCCAAAGCTCATCAAGAGTTTACGTCAATTGTTGACAACAAAAAACCGAATTACAAGAGACGGTATGACCCACAACTGGATCCAAATAACCCAGAATTTTCTCACGTCCATGCGGTGTACCGCAAAAACAGTGATGGACAAAAAGTTACACGGGACAATAGACATGTTGCTCCATACAATGGCTATTTACTGAAGAAATACATGTGCCACATAAATATCGAGTATGTTGGTAGTGTTAGAGCCGTTAAGTACCTCTATAAATACATTTATAAATGGCATGACTGCGCAAATGTAAAAATTGTTGAAAATGTGGCCCGAATAATGTATAATGAAGCAGAAACATTTGTTGAGGCACGTTATATTTCGCCCCCTGAAGCATGTTGGAGGCTGGCTGGAAATGAAATCCAAAGGAAAAGCCATTCGGTGCAACGTTTGGACATCCATCTAGAAGGTCAGTACCGTGTGGGAAACATTGAACAGACACAAGAAGATGTAGCGGACACTGGCCTGAAAGGGTCCACCTTAGAGGCGTACTTTAAACACAACTCTAAACTTCACATAGAAGAAGAGAATGGGAATGAAGTAATCTACTACTTCTACTGGCAGATGCCAGAAAAGTACAAATGGTTAGGCAAAACAAGTGAATGGGTGGTACGACAGCGAAGCTCAAAAACGATTGGAAGGATCCACACTGTGAACTTGGTGGCCCAACCTGAACTTTTATCACTTAAGAATGCTCCTCTTCCATACCAAAGATGCCAAAAGTTTTGAAGACCTTAAATTTGTAAATGGGACTGCCTATTCCACTTATAAACAAGCATGCCTAGCAAAAGGCCTTACATATGATGACCAGCAATGGATTGATGGGCTGCGGGAATCCGCTTTGTCAAAGATGCCGAGTGTCATGAGGACACTCTTTTGTCAAATCTTGATTCTCGGATCACCAGAAAACCCTAAACGTCTCTGGGATATGTTTAAGGACGAGTTGGCAGAAGATTTTCTTAGAGAAGCAGAGATTTCTGGAACCCCTATAGAAGATTCTTACAACAGAGCATATAGAATCATAGCTTACAAGCTAAATACTGAAGCTACAGAAGGTAATAATCAACTTATAAATATTACTTATTACAAAACTTAAATTAAGTTTATTTTGAGTGGATACCCCTTCAAAATGTATAATATATTTATTTATATTTTATTTTAAATGGTAATATCTTTCTCTTAAACTGTCAGCGAGTAGATTAGCCATGCCGATGGTCAATGAATGTTGTCTATTGGTCTACCAAAGTTAAATATCAATCTTTAGTGAATTACTTCAACATATCATACATAATACCATATCAATATTCAATTATTTTAATGTCTTTAAAAGTCATTTCAAAATAATGATCAAAGATGATCTAATACAGTCCTTACTATCCTATATATAATACGAGTAAAGTTTGAATACTTGTCCACTCGATCTGGGAATCGGCCCTAACAAAATCTAAGTAATCTAAACAAAATCTAAATAACTAAGTTCTGTGCCAAAAATAAGTTCTAGACCAGTGGTATAGCCAGGAAAAATCTATTTTCGCCATAATATGAGTGCAGGGACTTTTGAAAATTTAACATGGGCCTTATGAGAAAACATTCCGCCATTGTTGTCATTTTGTTTACATTTTAAGACATAACATGACGTTCTGTACCCACGGGCACCTCAGCTTGCCCATGCTATTTGTAGCATATGTTTACAAAGACCAAAAGGAAATAACAATGTGTGTATACAGAGCAAAGGAAATTAACATTCAGATTATACCATTGAGCATATTATACTATAACTGAAAAACCAATTTCTGTCAATGTCGAGTGCGGTAGTTAAATTAATGAGAGGATGGAATAAACTTTAATTAGCTTTAACTTATACACCTCCTTTTATATTTATTGGGTAGTAGATTTCTGCTAAATTTATTTCAACTTAACTATTATTTCACGTGCAATTTCACTACATTCCCTATTGTAATGAATCTTCTAATATAAGTCATGCAGTAAATGATCACAACACTCATGAAGGCTTACCGTATTATTGCCCATAAGCTGAATACTGAAGCTACTGAAGGTAATTCTTTCTCATAGTATCAATAACAATAACATACAATTACTTTTGATCAACTGATTCTATGGCTTAAATTTCAATTCTAACATTGGAAGCGCACTAGACTTAGGCTTCACATAAGTTCTAAAATATGAGAAACTAACCCATACTAATTATGTACAGAATTGAAAATGCTAACTTATTATTAAATTAAATATTTAGCATTTGTTACTGTGACTCATTAGTAGATTACTTGACCATAAACTTTATTAACATTGTGAAACGTTTATATTTTTTAATGTCATTTATGATAATTGTAAAATTAGAGTGTATGATTGTTCAAATTTTATTAAATATAAGTGTGAAGCAAAATAAAAATAAAAAATATGCAATGAATATTATAACAAATTAAAATAAGAGAAAGCATTAGACTAAAATAAATTATACTACATGTTTTAATGCTTATGATTTTGTAAAAAGTGAACTCAAAATAATTATTTATTTCAGGCCGAAACTTCCAATTTTGGGTGGAAAACTATGGTATGGATGACATTCAGAATTTTCAAGACGAGGGAAATGAAGAAACCCACAATGTCAGCGAATTAGAAGCCATTGGTCGCAGACAATATAGCAATTTGAATAACGAACAAAAAGACTTTGTTGATGCTGTTATGGAAGCAATAGAAGACCCGATGAGTGTTTTTTCCTCGATGGACCAGGAGGTACAGGGAAGACATACGTGTACAATACCCTCTACCATCTAATTCTTGGAAAAAATCTTAATGTAAAATGCATGGCATATACCGGCATTGCATCGATCTTGCTACCTGAAGGACGTACTACCCATAGGACTTTTGGTCTAAAAGTTCCATTGACTAGCGATTCTAAATCATCAATTCAGCCAGGCACTCAGAAGGCCCAAGAACTGGCAGAAGTAGACGTATTTACGATGGACGAAGCACCAATGCTACCAAAATATGGCCTAAGTTGTATTGACGGACTCCTGCGAAGCTTAGGAAACAGAAACTTGCCTTTTGGAGGAAAAACTATGATCCTAGGAGGAGACTTCCGCCAATGCCTTCCAGTCCAGCCTAGAGCAAATCGATCTGAGCTGATCGACCTTTCTGTAAAACGTTGCAGTATTTGGAAGTTTTTCAAGCTCTTCTCTCTTCATCAAAACATGAGAGTCAATCTCGATGAAAGTGCATTTGCTGGATATCTCCTTCAACTTGGAAATGGAGATTTGCCCACCAACAATGACTGTGAAATAAATATTCCCGATGACATTATTTCAAATGGAAATATTGTTGAACAAATATATGGCGATTGCCTAGCCAACAGAGATTACAATGCTATGAGAGATAGAGCCATCCTTGCACCTTTAAATAGAGATGTTGATAATATCAATAACGAGATCATCCAAATTATCCCTGGACAAGAAACAATTTATAAAAGTTTTGATTCAGTAAAAGATTAACCTGATGGAGCTCTCAAATTCCCAACTGAGTTTTTAAACTCAATTGAAATATCAGATTTACCACCTCATGAACTCCGACTAAAAAACAACGTCGTTATAATGTTACTCAGAAACCTAGACGTGACGGAGGGTTTATGCAATGGCACAAGACTGATTGTCACGGAGTTGTGTCCGAACATTATTAAGGCTAAAATAATTACTGGCAGTCATTCTGGTCGAGATGTACACATTCCAAGAGTCACTCTTGATTCGAGCAAGTGTCAACTCGGATGTTCGCTGCAAAGACATCAGTTTCCAGTTCGACCAGCTTTTGCTATGACCATCCATAAGTCTCAAGGCCAAACCTTTCAGTCTGTTGGTGTTGTGTTAAACAACCCCGTATTCATGCATGGGATGCTCTATGTAGCTTTCTCCAGAGTACGAACAAGAAACTCTTTAAAAGTTGTTTTGCCATCTAGAGACAGAAAATTAACTAAAAACGTTGTTTGGATGGAAATATTCAGATGAACAATATTGAAAATGTTAGTTCATTTTGGTCTATGTAATTAATATTTAAATTTGTACCATAATAACTAGCTTACCTTACTTGAAATTATTTAGTTTGGATTAAATAGTTTGTTGACTTAATTGTCGATAATCTGAAGAATATAGTCAAATTAGAATCTAGAGCAGAGGTAAAATATGTAATTGTATTATATCCTATTTTACCACAGTTGAATGCTTATCACCATTACATTTTTATAGTTTAAAATTGGTTTAAAACTGACTAATTTGAATTCTTATGTGTTTGTTATGTTATTTGTTTTAGTCTATAAAAAACAATCGTATAAACAATTTGTAGTTTTCATGTTTTTACAATAAATGCAGCCTCAGTCTGTAATATTAATTGTAACTACTGTGATATTTTTCTTTGTTTGTTTAAGAAAACTATTTATTGAGATGCTTACAGTTCTTGTGTGGAAATCCTTAGAACTCAAATTGCAATATTATAGCATGCCATGTTGTCTATACTCAACTACAATGTAGCCAAATTAGGATGTTTTTATTTTTTTGAAAAATAAATCACAATATTTTATTGTTTAAAGATGGAATAAATTACTATATTAATTTACATGAGAATCATCAATTTTGCTTAAAAAACAAAGTCAACTACAATATTACTACTATAACAGACTGATAAACAATTATGTTTTTGATAGATGACATTGAACAAATATTTCTCTCAGAGTAAATAGGTACTAATGATTTCCCGAGCAAAGCTCGGTCCCCAGGTACTACAGTATAACTTGTTGTAAAAGTAATTGCATCGAAAATAAATATAACATAATATTTCTTATTAGTTAAGCTTTAAAAAAGGAAAAGTCCTCGCTCCCAAATATACCAGGTGCAAGCCATAAAAGCTGCAAAGCATCAGAGGTTTTATGTGACGGTTTGACGACGTCAATACATAAATTTCTGTTTTGAGTACTGTATTGAAAAATCCATATTAAGAAAATGCATATGGTGAAGTTGTAGCAAATTCCACTACTAAAGTAATATGGACAGCTATGTTCGTAATATCAACCAAAGTAATACGCGTTTTTACTACGCACAAAAAGGAAGCAAATTTTGGTTAAAATGTATACAAATAGCAGTGTAGTTAAAATGCAATAATTATGATTTAATTTAGTCGAAAAGAGGTAAATAGCTATAGAAAATCGAGACATTTAAAAGAAATGTAAATAAAAAAAGCGTAAATAACAAGTTTACAAACGTAGATAGTATTATCCGTTAACTGTTTATTTCAGGGAGTAATGATAATAGTCCATCTGATGGAAAGTTTCACCTGGCCACGCGCGCAACTCCATTTATGTGGAGAACTCTTCATCATATAAATAACTATATTTTTCTCTACTGTGTAGAAATTCTTAGGAATATTATTATAATTTTAAAATTCCTTCTATTTTATTTCAAACGTTCTTGAGTTGAATGCACTTTAGAGCTAACAACGTAAACGAGATTTAATTTTTCTCTACTACGAAAAATAAACACATATTTTAAGCTTTTACCACAAAACGTTTATAAGATTGTTAATCTTGATAACTCCTAAATATTCTTGTACCAAATTTCACGCGAATTCAGAAAATTTCAATTAAACTCATTAAAACATTACCTTTAATACAGCTATAATTGCCATATTATTTAAGCAAGTATGTGTAATTTTACAGGAAATGAAAGTTTAGCCGTTGTGCGTTTCACAACAGAATTTTTAAAATAAAGAAAAAAGTCAGAAGGTTTTAATACATCATTTCAGGTGTTTATCAAGATTTCACACTCTCTAATTTCCAGTGAAACAGAAAAAAGTAAGTAAAGGTTATTGAATTTTTCTGGAATATCTAAATTTGAACTTCTTGTTGGCAGATGTTTATACAAACGTACTATATTTTACGTAATATTGTATCTACTATTCTTTTTGGAGATTTGTTGAGGATTTTGAGAATTACAATTGGTTCTAAAATGAACAAATTTTAGTGCTCTTATGGTCATTTTCTTTAAGCAAAGACAAATATTTTGAAAATCGTATTCACTCTGTTATGTGAGGGTATGGAAACCTAATATTGCCGCCATTTTGTCACTGATAATTAGTAGTTTAACACATACATTTTTTTACACTAACTTCGTGTCAGCCTTTCCACTTATTATCATGAAATAGTATTTCTATCAACACGTTAATGTTAAAAACAATATAAATAAAGGGTTTGTTATAGTATTAAATTCTAATAAACCTTTAGACACAATATTCTTTCGACGAACTAATTTGTAATGACTAATTAATCGCTGTCCCAAAATACAATCCCTGACGATTTCGTGTTTGGTGACAATTACAGTGTTTTAATTAACTGTCGCCGTCATTACAGGACCTTATCAAAGGTTCATCAACCACGGGTGAAGAGTGAAGACCCTTGAATATGTTACCAATTGTTTTAATAAAACTCATCCAAAGAAATATAAAATACAATGAAAACTCCACAACACTGTCACGTGCAACTTTAGATCACAGTGTTATATATTTGTTTATATATATTTAATCTGGATATCTAAAATACAAACTTCTTAAAATATTAAAACATAAAACAAAATCACTGTAGGCGTTGACAATTAGATACTTAATTCAAAGTTTTCAGATGTACGGCATTTTATCACTAGCTAATTGATGCAAAATATATATGACGAAAAATTAGAAGTCCATATGTGGGTTTTAATTGTTTGACAGATAAATTCATTTAACCGAGGCGTGGTACGCTGACAAGATTTACTGGTACGGTACGGTGGCAGAGAATATAATTATCTTGAGCTTCATTGACATACTACACTGATTTAATTAAGCTCTGAAATCTGTCACCATTTAGAAACATGACTAGTGATGTGGCTAGTTGTCTCGATATAGTAGAGAGGTAATGTAATAAGAAATAAGGAAATGGGATTTTAAGAGTTACTAGCCAAGCAGCGTCCCCGGTTTATCAATGGGCTTTGGCCCCTTCATTTAAAATATCACTGGAGTATATAGCGAAAAAAAAAACGAAACACCTCTCTACCTCATTGACATGTGACTGTTAAGTTGTTTGGACTAATAGTGTAAGCTGTAAAATATATGCCTAACTTACCATAAATACATAAGGTGAAATCGTCTCCAAATTGTATAGGCCAATACAATGGAACATTAAAACCCCGTTTTTTGTATTTTGTGTTTCTTTGTCCTTTTTTATTAACTAGTAGATATTCGTTTCGTTGTTTTCTCATCGCCATTATTTTTGCCTTATATTCTCCATGTTAAGTGACATAGGATGGTAGTTAAACCAAGTTTACTGCTAAGACCCATTTGTCCTTTAAGGTTCCTAGTGCGGTCAACAGTGCAGCCACACATCACTACAAGTCCATGGTTATCTTGAATATCTTCTTTCAACAAATTATTTAAAAAAAAACTATCCAACGTTGTTTGATATTAGTGGATTTCCATATAGGGAATATCGTGTTACCGTGAGTCTTATGGTAATACCTAGACCCGGGACCGATTAACTTTTCGTTTTGATATCCCCAGAGACACACACACTATCTCTATAAATTCATGTATGGGTATAAAAACCAACATGAACGGAAACCATATTAGATTTTTTTTTTATTTTATGTTGTGAGTAAACAATGTTTGTGATTGTTCTTGTAAAAATATTTCAGTGGATGAATGATAATAGTATTTTCATAATTTTAATTAAATAAACATGAGTTTCAGTAGATTTAAAAGTAACCTAACTACCTACATGAATCATTGTCAAAATCAAATACGTATCCAAATGGCTCCCTTTGTACGAATTATCTTTAAGTTTTTTTAGGTATATCATTCGTAATGGGTAAAGATTATAACGGGTAACTATTGAACGTATATATTTTTTTAAATGATTTTCAATACGAATTAGGGTAGTTTTATTTGACGGATTAGATTTTATTCTTAATAATGTAATGTAAATAACAAAGAATGAATTACCTGGTAGGGTGGTGTTTAATGTGTAGTTATTCTACTAACAGTTTCACAAATGGTGTACGCTATGTTTGAAATACCACATGTTGAATAACACATACAAATAGTAGAATTGTAAAACTGCAGAAAAAAGCAGATAAAAAACTAAAAAAGCCGAGCTTTGAATAGTGACTGATTATTCTGACAATTAGTTACAACCTAACTGGCTGTCAACAGATAATCTCTCGTTTGCCAATATCGGCTCAAACAGACTGTTTGTTTTGACGGTACAACATTTTTGGGTATTGTATTGTAACATTGGCCACCTAAACATTGTAAAAGTTACACCAACCAACGAACTGATTTAATAATCCTTAAAAATTGAGCTCTTTGTCTTGTATACGAGAAGTTTTCTGTGTTTTTAGAATGTTTTCTGTTAATTTATTCTACTTAATCTTTCATTTTGACGACGGGGTATTAATCGGATGAGTGCTGTTCTTTTGGACGATGAAATTGTACTTGATCACGAAGTCCAGTATAATGTACCAAGTGACTTAACAAATCCTCAATTTCAAAATCCTGTAACAATGTATTCAACGATTTTTAATAGAACCTTATGTTGTACTTGATTTTTAAGTAAATAAAAAAAAATGTAATCAGGAAAACAAGTCACAAATGCTCAAAATGCTCCTTTCCTGAACCTCTATCAGTATACATAGTCAATGGTATCGGAATGATAAAACCAATAACCTAATTGGTTATTGGTTAACGTAAATCATTCATCACCAATAACACACGTAAATCATTAATCTAAATTGGTAAAGTAAATCGGTCCCAAGTCCAGGTCTTACCATGAGACTTACGGTATTAGCTTATTCCCTTATATGGTAAATTCGCTAAAACAAAACAAATCTGGAGCTTGAAACGTGTGGAAGATACTAGGGTGTTTATAAATCCTAACACATTTCATTAGAGCGATTTTAATCTTTCCTTGACTTCTTTATCTCGATTGAATCATACATTGCACTTTGATGCTTAGGTCTACGCCATCCAAAACATTAAGAATTATGTTTCGGAAGGCGAAATGGTTCGTCTTTTCTTTGGCTTTTGGTTGTATTGGTTTACTTAGTTTATTGTTTTAATAATCCTTTAATAATAATTCTTATTTATATTATATACTAATCCAAGTGTTATTATTGCTTGAAACATAGAAACGTCATCCTCTGGGCCCTGGTTTTAAAGGCATTTAGTAAAAACTGTCTCCGACAAACCCCTTAATCCTTAAAGTAAAAAAAATCAATTGAGCCATTATTAACAAAGTAACAAGTCATGTCAGCCTACTAGTATTTAATCTTCAATATTAATATTTGGATTGTCCGTGGTAGCTTTAGTTCAAGATAATTCAAGGCCAGACTAATTAGTTCTGGATAGTGAAATTTTCTCTGGGAGCGTAGGATGCATTTATATCGTCCGTTTAACTGAATTTGATCATTGCTGAGGCATAACATTGCGTCTTAACAGTGTTAGGAATTAACATTAAGTGGAAATGCAATAGTTATATTAGGGTGGTAATAAAAATATAATTTGAAGAAGTTAATATAATTGGTTTAAGGTTTGTAAAGATTATAGAATATGTATTCCATAATAACATACATAAATAGGTGTGTCGCCCAATACATCTAGACTGACAGCAGATAACTAATTAAGATATTTTTCAATAGTTTAGGCTTTGTGAGTATAATTGACCTTGAAAAATTTCTAAGAGTAGTAATAAAGTATTTTTGTATGTATTTAATAAAGAGTGGAAAGAAAACTTTAGTTTATTGAAATCTAGTTTTCTGTGGTAGTTTTAATGGGAAGTTGAGCATGTATGATATGCGTCACTTTTCTTCTTCAATTTAACACAATAGTATTATGGGTAGTAAAAATGTAATCATGGCTCATAAAGTATACAATGCACACATTTCCTTTATGGTTATTAGGGGAAGCACAATAAACTGACAGAGATGTTATATGGACGTTTAATGGCTATATTATGTGGTATTACTTTCTATGCATTCTTCGCCATTACATGTCTTATTGTTAATAAAACACTGTCTCAACTAGTGTTCAAAATGGGACTCGATTTGTCTGAAATTCTTTTTAAATTAGTCAATATTATACATTGCATTGCATAAAATTCATTAAAATTTGTATTAAGATGTATACTTTACCTATAACCATATTCACGAATATTCTTATAAAAGTAAAATATTTATTATTTTTGTGACTGTTGTGGATTTTTTTATACCAATTAGTATAATTCCAAAGTTGAGACTGTGTGCGGGAATTCTAGGAGACGTTTTGTTAGGGGGTAGATTAAGAAAAGGAATTAATTGTTTTATTAATCTGTTCCCTAAATCAGTTGCATAAATATAAGGAATCAGAAATGTTTTTTTTACCAATAGCAGAATCAGTCTCATCTCAGTCTTATATAGAAATCTAGGCCAAGTCATGCATTTCAAATCAAGACTTTATAACTTGGAGCCTTGCCATAAACACACAAAGCTGTTTTACTCATTTTTAGCTGACTTGCTTGATCATACCTTCTACATTTTAATTGTGTATCCAATAAACCTTTCTCGATTGACTTTACCATTAATATTTACCAGGATTAGGCTACTCCTATTATGTGTTGAATGTAAATGTGTATAAGTACTGTATTGTAATTTATGTCACTTGTATGGGCTAAAGTGTTAAAAGCTTGAAATATTTTGTTCGTGTAACATTAACGTTAAATACATTTTAGTCTAGACTGCCTATGCTAGCAGAAATATCAGATGTTAGGGACAATTTCATTGAAACAATTAAATGGATTGGTGGACATTAAAATAGGTGTGTCGGCGTATGTCTTTGATAGCATGGAAATGTGTGATAGTAATAATTGGTTAATAAAAGTGTGCGTATTATTTTAATAATTAATAAGAAAACTCTTCGATTTGCAGTTTTCTTGTTTGATAGATGGTTAAAAGTGGGTTTGCAAGACTTCAGAATCTTTACGTAATAAGCGGAAAAGCTAACTATCGTAGGCTTATCTCATGTAATGTTCTTTTATAAAGGAACTGTTGTGGGTTTCACAGTGAAAGGAAACCCTTTAGATTCTTACTAGATGAAAAAGTACGTCTCATATGCAACCATGATTAAAAACCCTTATCTAATGTCTACTAACAATTTAAAAGTAAAAATAATTCATAAATTTTACCGAAGTTTAATTTCAAGGTAAATTAAAGATTTCTTTCTCGTTTCCGATAATGCCAAGGTCCTCTGTCGGGGAGACATGATGGAATTGTTATTAAAATTCCCGTGAATCAGGCTGGACTCTAATGACGTGTCTTGAGCGCTATATTACATTCCGATGTGAACGAGGACGAAGACAGCGTATAACTGGTGAACACTCCAATAAATGCTCCCAATGTTTATTGACAATTATATGTTTAATATGCACCTATTAAATATATTCATCAGTTTTATATGAACGTTCTTATTACCCTAAGTCATGTATGGTAAATAGTTAAATACCGTTTAACTCCTACTGCCGCTGATGGCACAGTACTGTGCCATGGTACAATGCACTCAACTATTGACTTTTATTAGGTTAGCTCCTGTTGGAATCGGTTGTATACCATGTTAGCGTGGTTGTGGGTGTGGCTTGACCTTGGACGATTCTCATATCCATGGTTGGTTTGTAATTCATTAAAACATTGACAAATATAAATATCGAATTGACAGGTAATTATACCACCTCTTATACACACAATACAGGAAAAAATATTATTTTTAACAAGTTTATACATTTATGACTCTACCAGTCTATAGGTTCTTTTTCCAATACGATCACGTGAGGTAGACAAAGACATCGTGTTGTCAAATTCATTCCCTCCATCATTTCCTACAGGTATGACTTCATGCCCCAGCTGCTAGTAATCCATGGCTATAGGCCGTGTTAGACGAAATCATAACATAAAGACATCGAAAAAATATATTGACATACTACGTAAAACTACAGAGAATAGGACATTCATATTGGTGTTCTATTGTCTGTTGTACAACACAGCACTGCTTATATGTACGAAATCCAACCCAGGCCAACTGGGCACGATCTAGCTGCTAGGCCTTGACTTTAAAATCTATAGATTATTGTTATATTCGATAATAATTTTTTTAAAGCAGTAAATTAAGACTATTTTCTATATTTTATTTCCGAAATAATTGGAACACCTCTCTTTTGATTGGATAATCTCTGCTAATTTTGAGTTCATTGAAAGTCTATATTTCTTTCTCGTTCTTTACGATGAATGCAAAACACACTGTTAGAATCCACATTGTCATTTCTATTGTAATCTGTTCTATCCATAATTAATAAACTATGGTTACTTATAAGATATAATTAAGGACTGTTTGAAGATTTGTGATTGATGTTTTTAAATGTTGGAGTGAAGTAACATTTTACACGTCAGAATGAGGTCAAAGTGTAACAGATTGTGATTGATACGGCACCACCCTTGTCTGTGAGTAAGGCGCTGTCAGAAACAGCTGGAGCCATCAGAGGTGGTGATTATCATTTTAATCTTATCCTAAAATTAAGGGACAGCTGTCAAACCTCTGAAGTTATGGATTTAATCTAAAAAAAGGTGATGAACACAAGAGTTCATGTAACATTACAGTTTACAAAATTTTTAAATTACTTTAAATCTAGCCTTAAGTATACGCAATGTTTGGCACATATTTTCTACTATTTTGTATTATTTCTAATTTAAAGTTTGTTTAATAATTTTTCAGCCGTTGCTTAAGATCGACCGACTAGTTAAAAGCTCATCAAACTGTAAAATGAAAACAAAAATATCATTTATACAGCCTTTTCCCGTGTTCAATACATTGCTATATAGTTTAATATGTTACAAAGAATTCAAATTATAGATCGATATTCAATTTTCAGGACCAAAAGATTTTCCCCTATCAAGGTTTTTAGGTATTAAAATATAGGCTACAGAAAAACATTCTACAGTACATAATTAAAAAAACACATTTCTAAAATTTTTTTAAAAACACCTAAGTATATACTGTCAAATGTTGACACCATGTGACATTTTTCGTCTCAGTATTAATCTAATTTTACCTTTGGTATGTGATAAAGACAGAGTTGAGAGTGGAATGTTAAGGGATATTTTTCTATGACTGGGTTCAGCAACTAGTACTATAGTGTGGAGATAAAGTTTCTTTTCTGTACCGGTTAACCAGGCAAATAATAATATTGTATCGTCTATAACCTATTTTTGGTCAGTTGTTAAATATAATGATAGGTTTTACGTTTTACTGGGAGTTTTAAGCTCTTTCTTAAGCCTTCGTCAAGACGTAATTTCCACCAAATGATTTGAAGTAAATTGAAGTCTAAGTATTTCAGTTAGATACATTGTTAAATACTTTATATTCTTCATTTTAACAGAATTAGTTTTTTGTTAAGAAGGGTAAACATTTTTTTTTATGAAGAGTTAATCACAAGAATCAAAATTAATACACTACTAAGTCTTTTAAAATAATAAAACGAAACAATAAAGTATTTTGTTACAAAACAAGGTTGACTTAATATTATTCTCTCTATATTTTAGTCATTTACTTTTTAATAATAAATGTTTATTAATATACGTGTAAATGTAATAGTTAACAAGAAAACTATTAATGAGATAGTGTGTTATTTTCCCCCATAGTACAAATAAAGAAATATTTTAATATGGTATGGTAGTATACACTATACCTATTTCTATTATATTTTAGCAAAGCCAATAGGAAGTTTTATGACGAAGGCTATGACACTGCGAAGTGGCGGACAACTAAGGGAAGAAGGGTTGCAAATAAATTGATTATTCACTCCCTTGAAGCATCTAACTTACTTTTTCAACACTTTCCTGTTATCAAGTTACAGTTAATAAAATGCCTAATGAAGCTATTCCACCTTTAGTGATGTATTAATATATTTTTATAAAGGTTTTAATTTCAAATGTATATTCTTTATGCTAAGTTTATTGTTTAATTTAGGACATTTTCAATATTGTATAGTAGCATGCTCACCTGCATTGTTAACCTTCCTCAAAGTTTTGTATAAAAAAGAAAACTGGCTATTATCAGTACAATTTGTAGTAGTAATATTGTACAGTATTCTTTGTTAATTATGAACTAAAACTACTTATGGGTTTTTTTTCCAAATATTTCTTTATTTACATAAATTGTTCAATTCTAAGCACTTTTTTCCTCTGGTACTTTTGGGAAAACATATTTTGGGGAAAACACTGCAAAATGCTATCTAAAAAAACATACTTTAAATAGTATTTTGCAGTGCCTTACCCAGTGTTTTAATTGTACAAAAACAGTCTGGTGATAACATAAATAACAATTCGGTTCCTTATAACCTTAACGTTACCTTCCTAAGCTAGCCTAACTTAAAAACACTTAAATACAGCCACATATTCGGAACTAACATAGAAATATGTCTAAATAAGGCAAAATTCAAACGCGAACTTCGGGGTGAAAACGGGTTTTGCCCCAAAAGTGTCAAAGGAAAAAAGAGAAAATTGCTTAGAATTGCCTAATTTAGCCAAATAAACCAAAGGTTTTTTAGAAATCGCCTGAGTAGCTTAAGTTCATGAATACATATTCTTTAAATGTCTACACTTTTAAATATAGCCCCGTATAAACTATTACATAATTTTATAAGTAAAATTTATCAGTTGAAGAGTGGATGTTTTATGTTTTGAAAATTGACAAAGTGCTTTTAGTGTATTTAACAAAAATGAGTTCTCATAAAACCCATTTTGTTGCAATTTAACTAAGTGAATTTGCGTAAAAAGATCCGCCAGCTTCAGTAAATTGTTACAGGAAATGGTCATTGCTTTAGAGTATTTTATGACCAGCACCTGGGTCTATTCCTTTGATTTCACAAAGGTTTTATGTCCACTTCATTTCAACTCAATCTAAGGCATTGCTAAGATGTTTAAGTAGGCTATAACGTAAAATATTATATTTTCTATGATTCACTCACTAGGAAAAATTTTATACTTTGTAGCATGGCATTAAAATACTAATGGAATCTAAAAGTATATTATTTATTTATTCACGAGTAAAAAAAAGATTTATCATAACTTGACTTTTACATGACAAGAAAATAAAGAAAGAATGCTATCCTTACTCGTGTCTTATTTTAATTAAACGTTAATGGAGTTTAATATGAATGTTCATTGTATAAAACAATTTAATTTCAGATATTAAAGAATTCATTTACTCTATAGAGACTAAATTCTAGCAGTGGCATTTTTTAATGATAACAAGTATATTTAAAGGACGCACTTAAAGCGTGTGATATTGTCACAAACTCTGAGTTTTATTTCTCATTCTAAATATAGATATAATTTTAACATTAGATTGGAATATCTAGTTTTTACAAAAAACTGTCAACGATAATATTAATTTAGCCTTGTAGGGTAAGTAAAGAAATATTGAACCATCACTTAACCGTCCCAAACTATTAGAGGTCCTTACGTAGACTTCCGTGGCCACTCCGAATACATACCGAAACCCAACTCATACTAGGCCAATATTATATTCTATTACTTAAAAAAATACCATAATGAAATATATGTTACCTAGCACTATGAACTATAGTTTTGTGTGGAGTCTTGAGTCACTTAACAAGTATAAAAGGTTAATTTATCGTGCTTTTGTCTTGTTACTCTTATACCTCCTCCAAACGTGGATAACCATCGTTTCGGCGAGTGTTTCACCTTCATATCCTTGCCAAGAACACCATTGATGTATCTTAATTTTTATGGATATTATGAACATTATTTGATGTTCATGACAAGGATCTGAAGAAGGCGATATAGTCGCCGAAACCGTTGTCATCCTCGCTTAGAGTAGGTATACGAGTCAAAAGACGTAAGCAAGGTAAATTAAACTCTTATTTACTACTCTTAATAATTCCCTCTCATAAACTTGGGTCTGGAGACAATCGTGAGGTATATTTCTGTCTGGCATTGACGCATTACCTTTTACGTTATTTTTTTTTTTCACCACATGTTAAACGAACTTTACGCTTCAAACAAAACTAATCAATATGTAATACACAAACTAGTTTCGTTTAATAATAGCATTACTATCGTTCTAAATAATTGAAAGGTAATTATAATTATACACAAATAACTATCTGATTAGGGTTTAATTTTTAAGGGGATGAGAAATCTATTTTTGTTACCAAATTCTATGCCACACTCCTATTCAACATTTTATCGGGTAATTTGAAGTTTTTGTACGAAGGTTTGGCAAGGTTTCTCAAAGTTCAATATTGTCAAGATGGCAATATTTGTTGTGAGGGCAGTTATTGGTGATCGTTGTTCTACAAACTGAACACAAGAGCTGAGGTTGACTTTATACGCCAACGGAGCGGAAACATGCCACGACAACAACAACATTCCTTCTCAAAACTTGCTGAAAAACCTTCGGTAAAAGTAATATATATTTTATGAAATGTAAATTATTTCTATATTATAGTTTTTACTGGAATACATAGCTATTTAAATGACCATGGATATTAAAACCATAAACCTATTTAATAGTAATAAGTTCAACTACAACAGTTTATCACATTTAATAAAATCTTAATGGGAAGATTCGTTATACAATATACTGAATGTATATACAAACTGGCTAGAAAGACTTTTTGTATTTGTTCCCTAGGTCCTTAGTCAAAACAATCTTTAAAAAATACCATAGAAACAAATATATGGCTTTTTACAGTAAATGACTTTTTATAAACACAATACGTTGTGTTTGTTTTGTTTAATTTTTTCATGCTATTTTATAAATGTTTTTTGTTCATTTTTATTTAACATAAGTATTTGGCAACCCATAGAGAGGCGTTGATATTGAAAATTAAATAAAAAAATTCTATTGGAAGTTGTTAAAAGAATCGCGAACTTTCCCAGAACGGAGTCTAACATAAATAGGATAATATTTTTAGTCTAAAACTAGCACAATTCTAATATTTGAGAGGATTTTTTTTAACTTTTTTTATACCATTTTGCGTGAGAAATCGTAAAACAGTATAGTATTGAGGCTGAGTCACATAATGCTTTGTTTATGTAATCTTAAGCTGTTATTAACTACACCTTTGAAATTTTATTTAATTATTCGGATAGCTATTTAAGGTTTAAGAAATAAGGGCAATATACGTTTACTCTTCCCCATCTAACTGCAACTTCTCGTTTGCGAAACAAGTGTAATCTTGCATTTGGAATCCGAAAATATCATTGCAAGACATTGTACGGTATCACGGAGAATGTTCGTATAAAATGTCCATTGCATGAGTAATGCAAGCCAAACAAACAGGTTGTTGTGCTCCTCAGGATCTAAATATTCGTAAGAGGGTAGAGTTTTACACTAGTTTGTCCTGCAGGACATTCAGGCTACTCTGCATTTTTACCTTGTTCTGAATATGGATTTATTGACTTCTGAAATCAAGCTACACTCATGGACCAGCATTAACATATTTTCCTCAACATTACTTTTATTTTAGTAATTTGAACGGTAAAAAATAAATGGATTAAATAATGATCCTTTAGAAAAGAGCCTATGCATACCATAACCATGACCATTACCTATAACCATAACCAACCATACAGAGATCAGGAATATTTTTATACATTGAAGACATATTCGCACTTATCCGCAGTATTAGATAATAAGTAATTACAAAGGGGTAAATAGTGTTAATTACACTCGTGGAAGTTTTTAAGGTACGATCCTTTTTTACTTGTGTCGTCAACACTATCTTTTCGCAATTGTTGCGTAAACTACTCAATCTTAAATGGATTTGCTGATCAGTGTGGCTGATTTAGAAATTAAGTTTCAATTTGGACAAATGATTATGTATATTACAATGTTAATCTTTTTTCAGTTTTGTGTACTAATTTTTATTTACGATACACTAAGGCTGACCAAATGATGATTAAGCAATGTGTTTGTAACGATCATTTTTTAGGTAATGTGGCATTTAATTAAAATGTATAAAAAGGTCTGCGCCATGCTAAAGGGCTTAGTTGACTAGATTGATGGGTTGCTTATTAATCTATGTAAAGCTTGAACACGATGCAGATACGGGATGACATGTTCAGGGTTATGCAAAACAGCAGCGTGTTGTGGCTGTGTAGTTGTGAAGTTGGAGGTGTGACTGTAAATAATATAAAATTAACTATTTACAAATGAATTAAATTTAATGTATTCTCAGATTTACCAATTTCCAGTCAAATAACTACTAAAATAAACAAACTAAAAGGCTAAATAAATTCAAATTATGTGTGAGATTGATCATTCCATAATAAATAGGTTATTACCGTACTCTGTTGCTTATTATTTTATCAAACAAATATTCATTTCCCCGTTAAGAGAGAAAAATACCTCCACCGCAGCAAACCTGCAGACTAAGCGAATTTACATTTGCCTGATTGGATTTTCACTAAAATGTCTACTTAAAAATATCATTTTTATTCCTTATTTAAATATAATTAGTTTAACACTGCTCAGGCATTCCCGATGACGTGGAACACACTTTCTTCCACTGCCAGCGTTGGGAAAAGCCCCGCCTGGAGGCTCAACATTTCGTAGGACTGCTGTCAGTGGACACGGTCATACCGATGATGACAATTGGACCTGTGTGTCACTTTATATCCAGGGTGTTCTCCACGCCAAGAAGCTCGACCTTGATTGGGATGGGGAGTAGGTCATAAAAAAATAATGCCAGAAACGGCGCGAGCCCTGTGGGCTTAGGTCACATGTTGGCCTGACTTAAAGTAACGTGACAAACAATTCCAGGTCTGTGTTTAACAGAGCAGAGGGTTTTTTTAGTGGGTAGTCTGATAAATTCAGTAGTCTCACACTACAGGCTGGCTACCTGTGTGCGTAAAAGCTTTTTCCCTCCTCACCCAAAAAATAAATAAATAAATAAATAAATTATTAGTTTAAAGAGTATTTAGGTTTGCTGCAACAGGGAGGGTAAACGTTTTTTATGGTAATAGTTTAGAAATAAATAGATGCATTTTTCAAATTTGATAAAAATATGTTAATAAACAAGCAAAATACAACAGCTTACTCTCCATAAAAATAACATGGCCAGTTTTAATTAAATTTTTTTTTTGAATTTTCTCCGTAACCATTAGGCGCATAATAACGCTTCAATGTACTAAATTATTTATTTGTTAAGCTCTTCAAAACGGTTTAAAAAAATGCATAATTTTATTTTTTTGGGTCAAAATCTTTACCCCATAAACCCCCCCCCCCCCCTCCTTAGACCCCCGTTCCCATTGTCCGATCATAAATTATAAATTTGAATGGAGGGTGTTTTTGACCTCTAGGCACCTCAAAACGATAATCGGTCCCGGGTCTAGGTCTTACCATGAGTACTACGGTAATAGCTTATTCCTTATATGTGAAATTCGCTAAAAGAAATATAAGTAATAGACAATAATATAGTTTAGTAAAATAATGGGTAAGGCAGTTCCAATAAGATTTATTCTAAGGAAAGTTTTTAAAGAAGGCATTCAATACAATTATTGATGGTATTTCAAAATCTTTAATAAATAATTACTCAAAACATTACATCAACAAATATTTTTTATTGAATCCCTTACCAAGTTTATGTTATAGACTAAATAATTTTCGCTGTAAGGAAAAGTGCTTTATATAGTATCATAATGCACACTCGTCAATATTTGTTCAAGCAGATGTCTGAACGTTGATTGATCAGGATTACCAAACAGTTTTAACAGCGGAATTAGGTCAAAGTGTAATAGATTTTGATTGATCGGGGCGCCACCCGGGCCTGTGAAAATAACGATGTCACTATCAGCTGTGGCCAGTAGAAGTGGTAATTACAAGATTAAATCTACTCAGTTGTCTGTATTTCATCGCACGGACGTTGATATCCGTCTCAGGTGTGGCCACTGGATGTGGTGGTATCCAGCATGACCTCTCCCGATGTCGGGCTGGAGTAAATCATTCAATTTCTGGTGAACTAAATGGCATTAACTTTTAAACAATTTTATTGATGATTGAGAATCTTCTTCCTATCCTAAAACCATGACGATGCACGGGTTCCCCGAACATAGACCTGTATCATTGTGAAAATTAGGTAACGTAATCAACAGTCATGCCATCAATTTTCTTTCTTGGATATGAAACTACAATTAAAATGGATAACTTCAGAAAACGGTTTTGGGACAGAAGTTACTTTTTATGTCCCATAGTGCACATAAGCATAATCCCCTGCTGCCATAAATAGACCAACCTACTGATATAGATTTTAGTGTATTAAATTATTTAGCACGCCTCAACGAGGAAATTTTCGTCTCATTTGTCACATTTTCGGGATGTTACTGCTGGTGAAATGTGTATAACCAAACTCAATTTGGATGCCCTCGGATGCAAATGGTTTTCCGAAGAAACAACGGCAATAGCGTTCACTATGGGTTAATAATAGCTATTTATACAACATCCTTTCACAATCTTGTCATCTCAAAAAGTCCTTAAAAACATTGTGAATAAACACGCGTTACTGACACAGCAAATCAATATACAACATTATTTTAAACACCAGCATTTGAAAATGGCTTACCAATAAAATCCTACTTTAAGGCTGGGTCATTATGAATGGCTGTTATAACAGTTTATCTCTAGTAAACCATATTTCAAAATTTATATGGCTTTATTTGACGTTGGGTACTTCTAACAATCAATTCACTATGCCGATAGACGAATCGTACAGTTATGTGCCAGGCCTACATATTTTTATTCGAAACCATTGAATTCCAATAATAAATCTACTCTTGTACATTTAAATATGGATAAGATTTTAGATAAGACAAAAATGTTATTAAAACCCACATATAAACATCCTAGATACTCTAAGACATGGTTTAAGACTGGAAGATATAGTTTCTAAGGCAAAATGTAAGGGTTTTAGAGACGACAAATGCCATGGCTAATTTTTTTTTGTTCTGTAGGCTATGTTTTATGTTTCTAAAGAGAGTCGAGAGATTATTTTTTATACTAAACTACATTTGAAATAGGTCAAAATGTTGCGACCACGTTAAAACAAAATTAATAATTTTAGTTTCTTGTTTAGCTCGTATCACTAAAACATAATTTATTGTTTAATACAAGTGTACCTTTACGTTTTGCTGTAAAATACTCTTTGTGTTTAAAAATTCGTATTCTTCCCATCTCATATCAATTCACACAAAAATTAAGTTGTTTAAATAAGTATTTAATAATTTTCTAGTGTACATGGTTGTTGTATAGGTAAGCATATATTTAAATTCTTTTATTTAATTTTTCGCTTACTATCACTTGCCACTTGGCAAACCATAAGATGTATTATTAATATTTAAACAAAATTGTTTGCCAAAAAATTAGTTTTCCCAGAACAGAGCGTATCAAAAATATTGTTTTTAGTCTAAAACTAAGATATTTCTAACAATTTAGAGGAAACCGTTGGGGCCGTTTACGAAAATCATTGTAGATACTCGTATCTACAATGATTGTTTGTATATGACATTAACATAGACTCACCAACACAAGGGAGTATGTATTATATATGATATCATGCTTTTACAGTTCGAAAGTGAAATAGTTACCTACATTAACATTTGAATATATATTATATACTAGCTGTTTGTACCCGTGCTTTGCAACGGGAAAGGGACACAAAATAGAAACATGTTAATCTTTACATCTGTTGCATATAATAGTTACATATCCGCCATTGCTTTTAGAAAGAAAATTCAACTTTTATAGCCTTAATAGAAACGTTTAAGTTATGACTTTTATATCTGGTAAGTAGTAGATACCACAATTTTGGTTTTGATTAATTTTGAATCTTTTGTAGACTGATATGAGAAAAACTGAACAAATCTTCGAATAAAACTGTGACATACATGATTTACCTTCATCTCCCTTAATTACTTATTAGCGAATTTCCCTATAGGGAAGTAGCTATTACCGTAGGTCTCATGGTAAGACCTAAGCCCGGGACCGATTTACTTTTTCATTTTGATGTCCCCAGAGGCCAAAAACACCATTCGTTCAAATTTTTATATATCTATATATAGATATATATATATATAGATATATATATATATATATATATATGTGTCCATCCGCACGATAACTTGAGTAATTTTTGTCCGATTTTGATAAAATTTGGTTTGAAGGTGTAAGGCGGGATAAACTTGAATGAGTTCGCGAACCAGCATGATCGGACTATGGGAACGGGGGTTTATGGGGGGTTTTATGGGGTAAAAATAGGTTTTTCCCATTTTTGACCCTAAAAACACAAAATTTCACAATTTCTTTTCAAACCATTTTGTAGAGCTTAAAAAAACAAATAATTTAGTATATTGAAGCGTTATTATGCGCCTAATTGTTACGGAGAAAATTAAAAAAAATTGTAATTTTAAAATTCCCATGTTATTCTTATGGAGAATAAGTCAACTGTTGTAGTTTGCTTGTTTATGGACATATTTTGATCAAATTTGGAAAATACATTAATTTCTTACTAAACCGCAGTACCTTTTAATATTTTACATAAAAAAACTTTTTTACCCTCCCTGTTGCAGCAAACCTAAGTACTCATTAAACTAATTCTGTTTAAATAGGGAATAAATGTGATATTTTTAAGGAGACATTTTAGTTTAAATCCAATCAGGCAAATGGAAATTCGCTAAGTCTGCAGGTTTGCTGCGGCGGGGGTATTAAATCACAAATCCTTCCATCTTCAGTTTCTTCACTCACAATAAATCATTAGCAAAACTAAGTCAGCTGTTATAAACTTTAGAAATATTGCTGTGCCTTATCAATACAGTCTTTTGAAATATTAAAAACTATATCTATGGGTACTATAAAAAATTTTAAACAAATAATTTAGCATTTAAGACAGCAGACAAAACTAATATGATAATAAAAGAATCAAGGAGTAAAAAATGTAATAGCAAATACAGTATATGTTTCATTGCATCTCTGATTCTACTCTACAAAAATATCAACAAACAACTTAATATACAAACCAGTTCTTTTAATCAGTTCCATCGTCCATTGCCATTAAATTTTCACACTTACCATTAAGTAAACATAGTAATAGATATTTCATTGATTTTAGAAACAAAAGAACACTGAGTACTGTTTAGTATTATGATATTTTTCTTGATTTAATTTAATCAGTGGTGTGGCAAAACACAAATAATAAATGTATCAAATAAAGGAAATGTGAACTGAAAGCTATGTTAAGATAAAATAAGAGTATTTTGTATTAACGTTTGATAATTAAATATAGTTACACATATACAACAGATTTTAGAAAACAAAAATCAACGACGTACAATTTAGTTATTGGTGATATTCTTTAGTTTAATTTAAGCATAGGTTTAGCAAAACACAAAAACTTAATTTACCTAAATATACATATAAAACACAATGTGATGTGGAAGTTGTGTTAAGTTAATCTAACACATGTTAAGCAGTTAGAATTTATTTAAAGTAGCCTCCAAATTCATACAAAACATCTATACATTGTAAATTTAATACTGTTTCCATGAAAACATATCAATAACATTATTTTCATAACTTAGACGCTTTAAAACATTTAAAGCAGAGCCGGAGTTGATACAGCAACTGTTATAGAATCTTTTTTTTCTATAATCATTGACATAGATTTAGAATAAATAATCCATGATAAAAGGTTAGATTAAAATAAACCTACTTCATAGTTATGGAAAATATTATATTTAATTCCTTTGTATCAGCTGTCTGAATTGTTAAATGTATGCAGTTTAGCAGTTCTTCTTGTTTACATTTAAATGTCAAAGCAAAGGTAAATAAACATTGTTAATGTTCTCTTCGCAGCCATGGAGACCAATCAATATTTACTTTTAAAATGTTCACCTCAGAACTTTTAAAGCCTTAGGGGCAAAGCCTACGGTCAGTATCAAAATGTGAATAGTCCTATAATGGTCCTTGGTATGGTAGCTATATTTTTGTAAAATTTAAGCCCAGTTGGTTCAGTAGTTTTTGCACCTATTAGTAACACACATACAGACAGACACCATTAGATTTTTATATAATAGTATAGATTAAGATGTAATGGGAAATGCATTATACAGCATCTTTTCCTTCAACACTAATTGACATTTTACATACTTAATTTTGTTTTGTGATTTCTTAATGCTTTCTATATGGCTTGCAATATTGCAGAGGAAAAGTTACAATATAGGTAAATAATGTTCTTGATGTTTGTTTAGATACACGAAGATATAGATACATATTAATGTATGGACAACTAGCTATAGTTTAAGCAAGTGTTTAGATTGTATCGAAATGTCACACATTTGCTTATAATATACAAATTGCAGTACTAACTTGTTTGGTTTTTACGTCTTGGCCATCCGCAAGTTCAGTTAACGAGACGATATAAATGCATCCCAACTATCCTAGAAGAACGTAACTACCCGGAACTAGTAGTGACCTTAGAACTGCTGTAATTGGTAATGTATGTTTTATACTTTAACGACATTATCCTAATGAAATTTTGTAAATAGCCTGATTATATCACCTAATTTTATCATCTTAATGCGAGTTGTACAATGTAATCAATCTTTTTCAAGTCATTATACAAAATAAAATAATATTTATTAAGGTTTTCGAAATTAGAAAACAAACCCAGAAAACTTTAAAGGTAGTATTTATTAAAAATTTCTGGTTTTTATTTTATTTTTTCTATTTTTAATTATTAGGAGTACAATTTGACTATTGTAAGTTATCGAAATGAAGTTGTCCGGTTCGTTTGTACATCCAAATTGATAAAGAAAATAAATCTAAAATTAAAACTATTTGCTATTCATTAAGTATTTAATCATATTTATTTTAGTACACATTTACATCACTCAGATCAATTAACAAGGCATATTACCTATGTTTACATCAATATATTTATTAGTTAGCTTCGTATAATAAACGTAAAATACGGCTTCAATTTGTATGTCATTTCGAATTTCATTTGAAAGGCAGTACAATCACCAAACCCCAGCTTTCTTTTGTGTTTGTTTAAGTTTATGATCAAAAGATCCAATAACCAAAGCCATTGCTCTGTTTTCAGGATTGTTAAATCTCTTTAACAAGCGTTCTCAAACTATTTTAGTCCCAATTACTGAATTGGACCACTCGTCAATTAAATTTGCCTGAACAGCTGATTAGTTGAAGTTCGAAGCATATCAATTTTAATTATTTTCTCTCAATAGTCCAGTGAATAGAGGTATGTTAACTTACAAACGGTCCGGTAAGTCTAAATTTTTTATATGTTGTCTAGGATGGTAAGAAGGTGTTAAAACCGCAAAATGCACAATTCTACCCCCTCCGCGCCCACCGCCATATTGAAAAATCTAAAAAATCTGTACTTTCTTGAGATTTTCGCCTATATCTCCGTTTTGGTGCGTTTTAGCGAAAAATATGTAATTGCAATGTTGTAGACAGTTAAATTTTCTTTAATATAAGTAGAACAATTTGGTTCTAAGACTTATGGATACGAAAATATTCCAATTATTTTACAATAAAACGTAAATTTTTTTTGTTATATTGCCTAATCTCTTTCTTTAGATCGCTGTAATTCAGTAATGAAATATTCTAGTATAACAAGTATCCCAATCACATGTATAGAGCATTTAATTACCTACAAAATGCTTCTATTCTTTAGGCCAACCGTTTGATGTGAGGCTGAAAAACAAACAAAACAAATTAAAAGAATGGGTCTATTTTTTCGCTTTTGTGACCTAAAAATTAACAAATTAACTTTCAGTTTTCGTTTTAATTTTCAGTTAATGAAACCATACTTACTGCACTTACTACATGTAACAGTGCAATGCTCATGATGCAGGTACTTTATTCCTCCCTTACAAATATACACTGGTGAGAGGAGGTGTTAAATTTAAAACAACCCACCAACACAGCAAGTAAATGTTTAAATATTCATTTATTTAATAAATAAGTTATTTTAAATAAGTTTGTTTAATAAATAAGTAAACTAATGGCTAATAGAATTAAAATAATCTAAATAACTAACATATTAGAAAATTTATTACTGGAGCTTTGCTCTTTTAGTAGGCATCTTATGGGGTTATGCATATTATTCCACCCATGGCATGAAAAGTCCCTCGACCATCTAGAGTATTGACGTTGAAGTCGGCGTTATCAAAAACCAGTTGGCAGAAAGCATCGCCACGGTTGGGTTTCACCAGAGGTAGTTGTTGTTGCATGATGGTAGACACTTCAAGTAATTGTGCTTCGTGATAAGAGGAAGAAAATCCAAAAGATGACATTAAATCTACCAGAAGCTTTGAACCAAACTTTTTGTACATGAATACACTTAGTCCAGTCAGAAGGGGTGACACAAAGGACCTTGGTCTTACAGCAGCTATGACAGCGTGCGATAAGGCCACACATTTCTTTTTCAATTTCTCCAGATATCTTTTCTTGTTCTTTGTTTTAACGGATGTCAGGAGAGTGGGCAAAGATTGTGGAATAACTGTTGCAACATCATTCAAAAACTAGTCAGTGGGTGGGTCTGTGGTATTTTACACCTGACATCTAATATGTTCCAAAACTATGTCTGCTGCTGCTTTCACTACTCTTAGTCTCTCTCCTTCTCGATCTGTGGATTTCATTGTACTGTACCAGTTGTCGGTGAGTATTTTATATCCTGTATTTTTGAAACAGATTGTCGTTTTTTTGTGAGTATCAACAATTAGGATATCTTCACCGTACTACTTCAGTAGGCGGGATTTATTTGTTCTTGAATCGATTTGATGTTCTCCCTTGATGCAAGAAATTTTGCAAAATAACAGAAAGTTTGATTTGTTACTGTTAAAAAAATTGAATATTTTCGTATCCATACATGTCCACACAAATTACTATACATAATATATTAGGATATTTAAACGTCTACAACATTGACATTACGCATTTATCTTATTTTGATCTTATTTTGTTTAAATAAATGAATCTTTAAAAATTTACTTGCTGTGTTGGTGGGTTGTTTTAAATTTAACACCTCCTCTCACCAGTGTATATTTGTAAGGGAGGAATAAAGTACCTGCATCATGAGCATTGCACTGTTACATGTAGTAAGTGCAGTAAGTATGGTTTCATTAACTGAAAATTAAAACGAAAACTGAAAGTTAATTTGTTAATTTTTAGGTCACAAAAGCGAAAAAATAGACACATTCTTTTAATTTGTTTTGTTTGTTTTTCAGCCTCACATCAAACGGTTGGCCTAAAGAATAGAAGCATTTTGTAGGTAATTAAATGTTCTATACATGTGATTGGGATACTTGTTATACTAGAATATTTCATTACTGAATTACAGCGATCTAAAGAAAGAGATTAGGCAATATAACAAAAAAAATTACGTTTTATTTAAAATAATTGGAATATTTTCGTATCCATAAGTCTTAGAACCAAATTGTTCTACTTATATTAAAGAAAATTTAACTGTCTACAACATTGCATTTACATATTTTTCGCTAAAACGCACCAAAACGGAGATATAGGCGAAAATCTCAAGAAAGTACAGATTTTTTAGATTTTTCAATATGGCGGTGGGCGCGGAGGGGGTAGAATTGTGCATTTTGCGGTTTTAACACCTACTTACCATCCTAGACAACATATACAAAATTTAGACTTACCGGACCGTTTGTAAGTTAACCCCCCTATTTCTGTCTCTATTTACTGGACTACAATACTTGAACCTCATTGGTCCGTTACCTGTGTGGATATGAGAAAAACAATGCTGATATGAAATTAAACGGGTGAGGTTCATTTGTCCGAGTTTTCAACTGTCCGAGTTTGTTAAAAATTACAAAATATTTGAAAAATCATTTGTCCGAGTTTTCAACTGTCCGAGTTTTGATAAATAACTAATAATAATTAGATAAATCAACTGTCCGAGTTTTCATTTGTCCGAGTTTATTCAATTATTTTAAAAAATATCGAAATATCAAGTGACCGAGTTTTCAACTGTCCGAGTATGGTTTAAATAATAATGATATTTCGTTAAATCAACTGTCCGAGTTTTCATTTGTCCGAGTTTTAAAACGATTTAAAAAAATATCAAAATATCATTTGTCCGAGTTTTCAACTGTCCGAGTAGGGGCAACATCAAAATGTGTCACTGCGCGCAGAGACTAGCGTGTTTAAAGCTCCTGGTCAGAAGTCGATGTGAACCTCTTCTGCGAAGGAGTCGGGTATTGTGCGAGCCACGAGAGGCCCTCACGTCAACTTAAGAAAAATTATATTATTTTTATTATAAGACTAATTTAACAATTTTTTAGTATAAAACTAAACTGTCATCACCAAACACAACCATCCAAACTTGCTGATAATATAATAATGGCGGGGGTATTTTATATTATCAGCAAGTTTGGTTGGTTGTGTTAGGTGATGAGGATTTAAATTGCAAAATTAGTCTTATATAAAAATAAAATAATTTTTCTTAATTCGACGTGAGGGGCTCTCGCGGCTCGCACAATGCCTGACTCCTTCACAGAAGGGGTTCTCATCGACTTCTGAACAGGCGCTTTAGACACGCTAGTCTCGGCGCGCAGTGTCACATTTTGATGTTGCCCCTACTCGGACAGTTGAAAACTCGGACAAATGATATTTTGATATTTTTTTAAATAATTTAAAAACTCGGACAAATGAAAACTCGGACAGTTGATTTAACGAAATATTATTATTATTTAAACCATACTCGGACAGTTGAAAACTCGGACACTTGATATTTCGATATTTTTTAAAATAATTTAATAAACTCGGACAAATGAAAACTCGGACAGTTGATTTATCTAATTATTATTAGTTATTTATCAAAACTCGGACAGTTGAAAACTCGGACAAATGATTTTTCAAATATTTTGTAATTTTTAACAAACTTGGACAGTTGAAAACTCGGACAAATGATGTGATCCCAATTAAACTATGCTGATATGAAAGTAAACAGCTGTAAAGTGAAACTTTTCAATTCTAAGAACTGGACTGAAATGGCTACTTTAAAAAACGGTCGTAGGTAAAACATTATACTACATTCTAACGGGTGAGGTTCATTTGTCCGAGTTTTCAACTGTCCGAGTTTGTTAAAAATTACAAAATATTTGAAAAATCATTTGTCCGAGTTTTTTTAACTGTCCGAGTATGGTTTAAATAATAATAATATTTCGTTAAATCAACTGTCCGAGTTTTCATTTGTCCGAGTTTTTAAATTATTAAAAAAAATATCAAAATATCATTTGTCCGAGTTTTCAACTGTCCGAGTAGGAGCAACATCAAAATGTGACAATGCGCGCCGAGTCTAGCGTGTCTAAAGCGCCTGTTCAGAAGTCGATGTGAGCCCCTTCTGTGAAGGTGTCAGGCATTGTGCGAGCCGCGAGAGGCCCTCACGTCGACTTAAGAAAAATTATATTATTTTTATTATAAGACTAATTTTACAATTTTTAATATAAAACTAAACCGTCATCACCAGACACAACCAACCAAACTTGCTGATAATATAATAATGGCGGGGGTATTGTATATTATCAGCAAGTTTGGTTGGTTGTGTTAGGTGATGAGAGTTTAATTTTATAATTAATAATTGTAAAATTAGTCTTATATAAAAATAAAATAATTTTTCTTAATTCGACGTGAGGGGCTCTCGCGGCTCGCACAATGCCTGACTCCTTCACAGAAGGGGTTCACATCGACTTCTGAACAGGCGCTTTAGACACGCTAGTCTCGGCGCGCATTGTCACATTTTGATGTTGCCCCTACTCGGACAGTTAAAAACTCGGACAAATGATATTTTGATATTTTTTTTAATAATTTAAAAACTCGGACAGATGAAAACTCGGACAGTTGATTTATCTAATTATTATTAGTTATTTATCAAAACTCGGACAGCTGAAAACTCGGACAAATGATTTTTCAAATATTTTGTAATTTTTAACAAACTCGGACAGTTGAAAACTCGGACAAATGATGTGATCCCCATTCTAACGCAGGTTGTTATTTGTTGTTGTTTCCTGATATATTTGTACTTTTACAATTCTCGTATTTTTCTCGTATCTATGTCAGTGATAGATGTTTTAAATACTTCTCTAAAAAAACTCAGTATATTTATAAACTAATTCAACGTACTTCCCTCTCTGAGACTTCAGTTACTATACATATCGTTCTTATTAACGGATATTTAAAAGCACGTGAGTTTGATATGCAAAATGCATTAAATTACTAACATTAAAGCTGTAATGTGACTGAGCTATTCATATGTATCATGATTTATGTCTGTGCTAATCTTAACCAACTTAAATGATTCATTAATTGTTTTTCCTACATCCCACCGTCCGACCTTAGTGGAACGAAAAACATCGTTCTATATAGACTAAGGAAGTTTCCGTCTTGATGTCATTTTGGAATTGACCTGTGACTGTGTTCTCGGAGTATGGAATTTAAAATTATCAATCTTTTAATTATTATTTGTTATAATTTGTCAACATGGTAACTATAAGAAAATTATAATAATACATGTGCAATTGCTTAACTTAAATGTATACATAATTTTTTATTTTGGAATGCCCTAAAGGTGATAAAATGAATTAAACAAAATGTATTTTAAAACAAAACAAGACCAGTTTATTAAACACAGATAGTTTGGTGTTAAAAATACGTTCAATAGAGTAAACAATGACAATGCTAATGGTTTTTTGTAGCACAGCATTATTGTTACGAAGGTTATATGATTCTCTAAAGCCTTCACCTCGCCGTTCTTTTTTACTATTTACTATCTCCTATTTAAGTGACATCATGCAATTAAACTCACAGATTTAAATGAATAGCTATCAACTTGGTAGTAAGAGTTTTGGAGCTTTGTCCAAACATTTACAATATTCAACCGTCCTGCTGGTCATGTATATCATGATAACATGTCATCAAGGTGAAATTTTATTGATCTACCCATTTCACTATCATTATTCTTCGGGGTAAATTTAGGAAGGTTAACTTTGATAAAATCTTCAGTGATAAGTTTGTAGTTCACTCCAAATCTTATCAGGTCATCAAGAGCTTCTGACCGTCCATCACCATCTGGAAAAAGTTTTTTAACAACTAAAATTGCGAAATGAACATGATTACTTTCTGCTTGTAATACTTATTTTTAAAGATATTTAAAAAATCACACAATTGATGTTTAAAATATTTATTATTATAAGCTGGTTCTCTGAACGTTGAAAAAAAATTTAATGCCTGGTTTTAGTAAGATATTACCAATAAAAAACAAACGATTTAATATTCAAAAATCCCTTACAGTCCAGAATCTGAAGGGAGTTGAGTATGCATGGAAAGCCTGACGCAGATTTATTTCTGATTGTTGTTATAGGCACTATGGTGATCATGAAAACGCATGTTGTTGCCCCCCAGCGTGGTCGGCATCCCCAGGGGGAGGGGGCAAATATGGGCGGGGGGCGCCGTTAACTAAAACCCTTATAGCTCGAGAACCATTTTAGATAGAACATTAAAATAAACATGGCAATTTACTCATAAAATTATGACCTTCAAAGAAAGTTATTATGTTTAAATCCGTATCTAGATTGATTTTTTTTGTTATAACTGAAACTAATATCCTCAATAAATCGTGTATTTTAAAAGTCCCGGAGCGGCTTAATATTTTTTTTTTACCAACATAGATACGGTAGCACAGTTTTGTATCTAGATATTTATTATTAAAACCTACCGTTTTAAGCAATTGTAAATTTTCTTCTCCTCCAGGGGGACGGCCAACAAGGAGTAAGAAGAAAATCTTTAATATAAGCATAGGCTGATATTCCCATCACATTAATGGTATTTGCTAGTAAAATACAATGCCGCAAATTTGAACTCAAACGAACAACCAAGTAAAAAGTGGCAGCCGTTCAAACTCATCCTACACTCATCTCCATTCATACTTGGCTTAAAATACCTACTTTGTCTGGTCGCCATTTCATCGAAAAGTATTAAAGTAGAAAGTATTAAGACATTTTGAATCTGCCAATTTGAATCTTTGAACAGCTGCCATTTTTATGCAGTTGTTATTTTGAGCAAAAATGTGTGGCAATGTATTCTAATAATTGAGACCTAATAATTTTATGTCCATATCGACCTATGCATACGTTTTTGATTTTCTTCCGACTTCTAGCGGGGTAGCTTATAGCAAAGCAATTTCAATGCATCTATGAATAGCTTTCATTTTTGACTGGGTTGTCCTTTGAGTTCAAATTTGTCTTCAGGATTATTAATCATACTCAACGAGCTTTAGATTTTTCATTTGCAATAACAAAAACCGAGAGTGAAAATTTAAAGTAGTCACAAACTTATTAGGGTTTGACATTGGAATCCTCTAATATTACTAAGAAAATGGAAGAAAAAAGGTCTCTAATGTAAAAGTAGCCTGCCATGAGATGCCCGTCAACGGACTGGTTATTGAATTCTGGCTTTGCAGCAAACTTTTTATATCAATCAAACTCAATTGATCATTACTAACCCTAAGAATTCTTTAACACTACTCCAAAAATAGGTACCTACTAAATATAAGCCAGTGTTCTACTAGTAAAACGACGCGAAGGCTAAGATTTTAAAATCTACATGATCTTAGTCTTTATCATGTTTAGTATTTAGTGTACTATACCAATGGAGGTAGTTGGACGTCCACTGATGCCGATGTACAAGTTGGTTCCTTTGTGCCTCTCCTCCTCAGATCCCAGTTGAGGACTCAACAGCCAACCTCGTCCCTCGTATACGTTGCCGTCACCTCCTACCACAAAACTGATCACCTTTACCATCTAGATAGTTCAACGTATATAAGTTTCTGTCATCCCATACCACAAAATAAATCACCTTTATCATCTAGATAGTTGTACAACCAGTTGAGATCTCGACAGATACCGTTGTCCCTCGTATACGTTTCCGTCACCTCCTACCACAAAACATGTCATCTTTACCAACTAGATAGCTCAACGTACTACGTAGTTGAGATCTCAACAGCCACCCTTCATCGTATATGTAGCCGTCACCTCCTACCACAAAACATGTCATCTTTACCAACTAGATAGCTCAACGTACTACGTAGTTGAGGTCTCAACAGCCATTACCATCGTATACGTTGCCGTCACCTACTACCACAAAACATATCATAATTACCAACTAGATAGCTCAACGTACTACGTAGGTGAGGTCTCAACAGCCACCCTCCATCGTATATGTTGCCGTCACCTCCTACCACAAAACATGTCATCTTTACCAACTAGATAGCTCAACGTACTACGTAGTTGAGGTCTCAACAGCCACCCTTCATCGTATATGTAGCCGTCACCTCCTACCACAAAACATGTCATCTTTACCAACTAGATAGCTCAACGTACTACGTAGTTGAGGTCTCAACAGCCATTACCATCGTATACGTTGCCGTCACCTACTACCACAAAACATATCATAATTACCAACTAGATAGCTCAACGTACTACGTAGGTGAGGTCTCAACAGCCACCCTCCATCGTATATGTTGCCGTCACCTCCTACCACAAAACATATCATCTTTACCAACTAGATAGCTCAACGTACTACGTAGTTGAGGTCTCAACAGCCATTACCATCGTATACGTTGCCGTCACCTCCTACCACAAAACATATCATAATTACCAACTAGATAGCTCAACGTACTACGTAGTTGAGGTCTCAACAGCCACCCTCCATCGTATATGTTGCCGCCACCTCCTACCACAAAACATATCATCTTTACCAACTAGATAGCTCAACGTACTACGTAGTTGAGATCTCAACAGCCACCCTCCATCGTATATGTTGCCGCCACCTCCTACCACAAAACATATCATCTTTACCAACTAGATAGCTCAACGTACTACGTAGTTGAGATCTCAACAGCCACCCTCCATCGTATATGTTGCCGCCACCTCCTACCACAAAACATATCATCTTTACCAACTAGATAGCTCACCGTACTACGTAGTTGAGGTCTCAACAGCCACCCTCCATCGTATATGTAGCCGCCACCTCCTACCACAAAACATATTATCTTTACCAACTCAACATATTATCTTTACCAACTCAACATATTATCATATTATCTTAGATAGCTCAACGTACTACGTAGTTGAGGTCTCAACAGCCACCCTCCATCGTATATGTAGCCGTCACCTCCTACCACAAAACATGTAATCTTTTCCAACTAGATAGCTCAACGTACTACGTAGTTGAGGTCTCAACAGCCACCCTCCATCGTATATGTTGCCGTCCCCTCCTACCCGAAAACTGATAACCTTTTTCTGCTAGATAGGATAAGGTACATCCTGAAATTCTAAAAATGTTGTTATGATCAAATATAGTTTTTTATCGGATAAATCTTTTTGGATTTTTTTTATACAGGATTGGCATAACAGATCTCACTTTTGCACTACCCAGAGAAATGAGCATACATAAAGTAAACATTACTAAATAAACACTAAGCCATCCAAAGCAAACCTGCGTACTATAAGTGATTTTCTTTTTATCTAGTTGGTTATTTGCTAACATAACCATCTAAAATATTCACATATATTTCATTTTTTATAACATAACCTGTAATGAGTACTTTAGGATTTTTTTTATATCATTGGCATTTCAAGTTAAAGATAGTTAAGTTTTAAACGCTTTTAAGGGAAAGCGGCCAAAACCCATTACAGTTTTGTGGGTGTGCCGGGGATTGAACCCGTCCGTATGTTGCTACAGGTTGTTATGGTTATAATTAGGTGTACCTACGTTTTAAGAAATTTTGATGGCTAAAATGCATAAAAAATAGCCAAATTACATAAAACTAACTATAAAAAAGCAAAATACAAAAATTATTTTATTCATTATCACAATTTTAAATTTTAAAATTAAACTAAAATATAAAATTTTTATATATACTTAAATTTTATAATTTAAATTATAACTAAAATTTAAACTTGATTTTTTGAATTTTCTCTGTAACTGTTAGGCACACAAAAACCTTTCAATATACAAAATTATTTGTTTTGAAGGTTAAAACTGGGAAACCCTAAATTGTTTACCACATAAACCTCTGTTTCCATTGGTCGATCACACCGGTTCGAAAATACGGAAGCATTGTTAACTTAGATGGATAATTATTTACCGTGATTTATATTTTCAAGATGACAGAAGATAAGGGAGATTATACATTAAAGTTTTTAGAGAAGATCATAACAAAATACATCAAATGATCACCTTTATTGATACAGTACCCCTAAACTAAATTTATGTTCATCGAACGCTCTTCAAGAGTTTCCCAAAAACTATTTGAATACTAGGTTCTTACTTATAGGGGACGTCTTCAAGTTTGTGAAGTCTGATGTGTTGTCGCTGTATCTGCTGCATATAGTCGCGACACTGGAAGATGGTCGTGCAGGCGTCAGTCTCAGTGTAGGACCACAGGACTGTATCTGCGGGGGGATGGCGGGGACTGCGACTCCAGGGATCCCACGACCCCCACTCTTCCCTCGGGATAATATTCACCCCCATCCTGCCATGCAAGCAGACTGCTTACTTTATTTATGACAATTCACCATAATAATAAATATTGTTACATCAAATGCACTAGGTTCACCGTTATGTCTTTTTGAGATGGCTTTGAACTTTATCTTTTGCATATATATTTTTTAGTCAAATTTCCAGTTAAATACGATCTTGAATTTACTTTCTGCTAAAAAAGTCATAAAACGATGCGGCAATCATCCAGAGTTCTGAACACATTATTTAAATGAAAACACTGATCTCACATAACGTTTACATATTTCTAATACCTTGGCACCGAATAATAGATACAATTATTAACATTTAAAATTCAATCATTGACATTTGATTTATATATCCGTGTGTAAATACTTCAATTAGAATTAGACATGTAGCAATGTGTAACCTATGATTAATGTTCCAACAATAAGGCAACACTTGTAGAATGATAATAAAGTACAGGTAATATTCATTTTGACAGATTTTATGATTGCTTAGTTAGCGTTCTTGTCAACCGGTGCCTGCAGCGCATATTAAGAGTGTTCTGGTCAAACACTATCTCAAATGAGCAGCTATGGGAATGCACAGGGCAACAAAAGATAGACATAGAAATTTCGAAGTAGGAAGTGGAGGTGGCTAGGACACACCCTTCGAAAGCCCGATGCTGCCATTGAGAAGAAGGCGTTAGAGTGAAACCCGCAAGGGACACCAAAAAGGTGAAGAACTTGCGGCACCTGGAAAAGAACAGAGGAGAAGGAGGCTGTGAGCTTAGGAAGTACATGAGGTCAGCTGAGGGACCTGGCACAAGATGGGGTTGGATGTCGAGCTCTTCTGGACGCCCTATGCTCCTAGTAAGGAGCTACAGGAGATAAGTCAAGTTAGTTAGTGTTTTAAAGGTTTCGAAAGTAAATAAATATGAGGACTAACAACCTAAAAACATAATGTTGTGTCTAAATCATAACCCATACATACCAAATCCGTTATGAAAATATACTCTGTTCAACACTAATATTTATGGAATTAACAGTTATTAAAGAATACGATTTTATAAATTAATCCTGTGGCAGAAGCCTGTACAACCAATGGCATAGAAATATTTTTACGTTCGCAAATACCGAGTATGGTTACACAAATAGATCACAGAGGTGAGAGAGGATTGCCGTTTCTTCTGCAACAGTCAGTATATCACTGTTGCAAAACCTCCCTCATCCAGAACTTTGACCATTAACACCGGAGCTCCACCTGAGCTCGCAGCTGAAATTTTATAAACATTGCTAGATCACGCCATTATTTTATATATACCGTCGTTAATGTATCGTATAGATGCCAAAAATGGCTAGTTCAAACTTTGTGAGTTTGTTTTTAATTTCAGTATCTTACATTGCATTAGTTATAATGTATTGAGATGTATTTGGCTTCTGTATCTTGAAGCAAAATAACTGTATAATATTTGTTACATGTAATAGTCGAATTAAACTTTAAACATACAAGGTTACACACGATGAAATATTACTATTTATTTTGGTAAAGGAACTTTTGCAGCCAATGATAAAATCTGAAATTATTGTGAGGGTAAGTGTATTTTTTTAAATATCAATTGTTTTAATGTCTGTAATCATTAAACTCGGTTTTTTAAGATTGGTTTTTAAAGTTAACTTACCTCCACTCTAAAAGATGTAATTCAACAAACTGTGAACTTTAAGGCTTTATGAACTAAGTGCATTTACTATCGTATAAAGTGCATCTTATTAAGTTAATTCAAATCCATCATTTCCCGTTCATTCGACATAATATATACCTAGTTACTTAGAATAATCCCTGGACTAGAAACTGTAAGCGCACCAAACTATGTAGACATGATCGACAAAAACTGAATCACGACAATAATTTACAATTTGTTGTATCTAAATGGCGCCATATATGAGATATGGATAAGTAACGAGATTGAATTAGGAGGAATATCATCATTGTTAAAGCATTCCCAAGTTTCATTTGTATTTCTTTGGACAAAACCTTTGTAAACAGACATTTATAAGATAAGGAAGGCAGGTTTGTGGGAATCTTCGACGCATAAATACTGATATAATTATGAGATGTAACTATAATTGTTGTGACAGTCATTATAGTAATTATATCAAATACCCCGCCCCAGCAAACCTGCAGACTAAGCGAATTTCCATTTGCCTGATTGGATTTACACTAAAAGTTCTACTTAGAAATCTCATATTTATTCCCTGTTTAAATATAATTAGCTTAACGAGTACTTAGGTATGCTGCTACAGAGAGGGTAATAAGGTGTGTTTTTAGTAAAATATGAATAGCTCAGTATAAAATATATATATTTGCCAAGTTCGGTCAAATTATATCCATAAACAAGGAATTACAACAGTTTAATTTTTCTTCTAAGAATAACATGGGAATTTTAAATTTTACAATTTACTCAATTTTCTCCGCAACCAATAACCACACAAAACACTCCAATATACTAAATTATGTGTTTTTTAAGCTCTTAACTGACAAGCCAAACTTCCTCAATATCGGAAAAAATTATTCAAGCTATCACGTTCATGGAAATACATATATAAAATGTTTTTACGAATTGTGTTTTTGGACTCTAAGGCCATAAAAATGAGAAAAGTATATCGGTCCCAGGCCTAGGTTTTACCGTGCGACCTACGGTAATAGCTACTTCCCTATAGGGAAATTCGCTAAAAAATTTAATATCCAAGCAACAACCGGTTGGGGAAGAAGTAGAGCAATTTAAATATTAAAACTCTTACAAAATAAGATAAAAACACAACAAGTGGTTAAGAAAGGGGAGCCATCAGTAGATAATTTAGTACTAAAAAGGTTCAGCAACATACTAAATGATAGTAGTACAAGGAAGGTCTCTTGACAAAAAGTAACCTAAGATATAATTCCTATTTTCTGAACTAATTCGAAACTAACTTACACGAATCTATGCTAAGTCATGCCAAAATAGAATGTGATTTTATGTTGGAGGTTTTAGTAAGCAATTGCGGCTCTGTGCAAATATTTTAATGTCCTCTGACTCAATAATACTTTAAAGGAATAAACTAGGATATTTGCTAACCAAAAGAACGAGTTTCTTTAAAAATGAGTAGGCTACTTACCAAATACTACTCTTTTAATACAGTACACTATCCAAGCGAAACTTCTTAGTAAGCTAACTACCTAATTTTAGGCAAAAGTTAAAACGTACTGTCTAGTTTATAAGTTTACAGTATTACTTACTTGATTATTTACTTTGTTAAAACTATTCTTTATTGTAACTAAGGTAAGATAAGATATGTAAGCAAAACCCATTTTAAACTAATGTCAGGCATTTCCGTTCTACATATCATTTTACTACGTTTAGTGAAAAGGGTTCAATGTGCTGGTGTTCACAAAACTACTTAAGGAAAACAAACACAATAATTTCTAATTAAAACAGATGATAAGTGGTAAGCTTGAATTCAAATATTCTTATAACTTGAACCAACTAAAGATTACACATTTTTTTAATTAAATATACCGTAAACAAAAATTATTGTTTTAATTGTTGATAAATCCATTTCATATTTTGTCAACATGACAATAAATATAAAAGATTTATATTACATGCTTACAAATAAAGTACATATAGAAAACAATTTTTTTTCTAATTCATATTTTTCTCTTCATATCACTGCATGTGGGCATGTTGTATGAAGATCCAGTAAAATATTTATTAGTATAGCTTTATATCATCGTTCTTTAATTCATTATCATTTATTGCAATATAAACATAAATATTAGTTGGTTTACTATTACATAGTACAATGACGAAATATCCCCCCTATTTTTGACCTGTACTTTTTTGTTTTTAGGATCTAGGTCTTACTTGGCGTGGGACTATTGTATACTAATGGTAAGTGATGCTGACCATGGTCGAGAAATTAAGTAAAATTATTCATAAGATCCTTTGCTGATGTAGCAAACTAAAATTATAAAAAAATATTTTAAATGTAAAATTAGTTCGCAATGCACCAACCTTCAACCTTTAACATGGTTTTACATAAGATTAAATAATCCTTTGATATGTCAATTTTAGAAAACTGTAAGAATTTTGTGTCTGGGTTTACAACAAATCGTTATATTCATTTACAAGCAAACAATCGTTTATAAGTACACTCGTTCAAACATCGTGATAAATATACAAAATGTGTAAAAAATATAATAAACTTAACTTCAAATAACTTATAATACAAAACTTAACTTTTTGGAAATTTCTTAATGCCTATTAAACATGCAATAAGAATTTTCATTTAAAAACCACCGAGCTCTTACAAATTAGAAAAGGTCATGCCTTGTATAATTCTTTTTAATAAGTTCTAACAAAATTCCATATTCTATCATGTCCTCAAATGCTTTGTACATATGCTCCCCAGGTCTTTCATCTGAAAAAAAGAAACAATTATTTATTTTAAAAGACTCAGTACCCCTAGAACTTACAACTAATAACAATAAATATTAGTATAAATATGAGTACTATTGTAATTTCGTACAAAAAAGGGAGTCTCTCGTCGATAACTTTAATCAGTTAACAATTAATTTTTAAACCATTACAGGGAAACTTAACTTAACTTTCTGTCAGATTGAACATTTTTAGCTTTCTGCCATCAAACTCACGAATAAAGGTAAAGGTAAAGCTACATAGGCCCTACTGCATAGCCCAATAAATTTCACTATTATTTCAATAGGTTAAAAGCGTAACAAGTTTACCATTGATATAAATAATTTGAGTATACAGTAATAAGAAGAAAATAAATATGATTTCAACACACAATCTTTTATTTCCTTTAGTTTACTCAACAAGTACTGTAATAGGATACTCTACTCAGTTTTTATAATTTAATTTATTAGAAAATTAAATTTATTGAAACCCATTACCTGGTACAGGGTTTTCTTTCCTGATTTCCTTGTTTTGATTCTAATTGGAGACTAAATGTATGTGGCTGTGGTTATTGTTGAAAAATGAATCCATATATCATTTCTAGAGATCTCCATAGACAAATATAGTTTTCTTTTTAGCTACCTGAGAAAGCGGGCTTTTTTGCACTGATTATAGCACGCAAAGTAGCTAATTGCTGCATTTACCTACTTTTACCACACTCATTTTTTTCGCACTCCAGTATTTCAACCAACCAACACAAAAGAGTGTGCTTTTATTAGGCACGTAAGACGTGTACGCTTGAAAATTAGTTGGCAACATAAAGACACTACGACTTCGATCAGCTGGTGCAGGGTTTCCCATTTCGTTAAACCTAATATAAAAATGTGCTGTATAGCGTGTAAAGAGTAATTATTTATATGATTTATAGTAACTGTAGGAAAAATATAATTTGTAACGCGAGGGTTAAGTGCTTTTGCTGCACTCGAGAACCTTTCCACACTCGCCTGCGGCTATTGCGTAAAAAGTCTTCTCTAGTTAGGCAAATAACACTTCAATGACTCAAAGTCAAATCAATTAAGATTTTTTGTTAAATAAATTAGGAGGTTTGCGGAAAACTAAGTATTATTAGGATTATACTGCATTATACCACAATACGTTATCAATGGCATTAGTTCAGTTAAAATTCTACTTACTAGAATTGGTTGGCCAAAAGAAAGCGAAAAAAAGACTTCTGAAGTTCATATGTTTGTATCTCGACGGAAGCCTCGTCTGAGCCAACCACCCTCTTCCTTCATACACCCCGCCAGAGCTTGCTATAACAAAACTACAACACATGAATACATGTAGATAATCATGTAAAAACTCTCTAAGCTATTCATTTCCATTTGATATTATCTTTTTTATCAACAATGATGTTCAAGTAGCTTTGTTTAACTTGAAGTTAACAATTTTTTTTTATTAAAATAAAAGATATGAAATTAATGTGCAAAAATAATCTTGGTAAATAAAGGTACGAGATTATTGCTCACTATATGCCCCCTATTTCATTACGTACATTTTTAAATTAAAGATGTATCTAATTTTAAGCCTCAAAACAATTTGCGGAATTCGATTTTAAATTAACTTAAAAGAACATGGTAACCTAATCTTATAATTTGTGATTCTGGAGTATGGCTGTGGAGTTTTCCACAGCAGCAAGAACTCTATCGAATTTTAGTTGTCTTGCGTCCGATCTGACTTTGGACGGCTTGTCAGCTTCTTTTTGAACGCAGAAGCCGTTGTTCTTAAGTTAGTAACCCACCGCATGATTGGGCTTCGTGACGGGACTTCTCCATGTCGATTTCGCCTTAATTAAAAGAATGCACAGATAGATGTTGGCGCCAGCTGAATGAATAAGACAAAACAAGTAAATACGAATAAATGATCCCTCACCTATAACGGATGTCGATCATGCCCTGATTCAGGTGGAAGTGTTGTAGGTTTCGCATCGCTATTGCCGCTGACCTGTCGTCATCAGTGGCGCCGCTGTTGACAGAGCTGACGAACACCTCACTCACCGGGTACTGCAACGGGTACCTCTCTACTGGAGGCTGAGCCAGCCAATCCTCCCGACTCTTAATGTCCAGAACCATTAGTGACTCTTCCTTCTGGTGAAACATAATTACTTTTGTAAATACCACTTCTTAACAATCATAAACACCTAATAAAACAAAAAAATATTCTTATACGACTTTAAATTTTCTCAGAACAGACATTTTTCAATTACACACAAACCAAGAAAAACAAGTATGGAAGCACCAATTTATCTTTGGGGTTACGGCAATTATTTCCACCGATGTCCGTAATTTCCATACAAAATTTAAGACAAATTAGCAAAATTTCTGACCAAGTTCTGAGTGGGGCGTAGTTTGAGAGTTATAAATCTGTAGGAGTTGCTGTGCCGTGCTAAATTCGGTAATAGCTACTTCCCCATAGGAAATGCACTCGAATGTAAGCATCGGCCTGTTTACATGCAGCTGAGTTTGTTTTGTATTTACTGTGAGTTAACTCTATTTAATTTATGGTTCTTACTATACACTAAAGCATATGTATCGTAACCTATTTGTGTCCCGAGTTTTATAGATAATTTTCACCATCCCTGTCCCTCTTTAAGATTACTCTTTAAAATGACCTTAGAGCCCTCACACCTATTATACAGCATAAACAATGTCCTAATGACTCTCATACTGTGATTTTTATAAGTTTTTTAAGGGACAGTTTCAATAACATTTATTTATGATATTATTACTTAAAACATCAACTTCCCCTCTGAAGAATCAAAATTTTTAGCATGAATGGTTTTCCGATAGGTGTATTTTTGAAAATATTCATTTCTTGTTCTATTTTATACATCCTATTACTCGTACTATAAAAGCTTAAAACTCCAGTTAAAAGAAATTTTTCTCACAATATTCCATCCATTTACCATGACAAATCTTAAAAACATTTTAATAGTAATTAAATTCACGAAGGTTTTAATTGTTTACTAGAAAAATGCACTGCGTTTTTACTAATAGGTTTTAAACCACTTACAGATATACGTTGAAATTGTAACACATTTTAATAAACTATAATATTAATGACACAAGTAATGGCTTGAGAGAGCCAAAGGGTTGGTAATTCATGGCATATAAATCCACTCAAACACTTAAAGCTCCCAGAATCAGCCACTCATCTCTGAACACACCAACCTCGTGCAAACAATCTTACTTGTAATACGTCTCTTCCGTTATCCCATTAACACGTGGTATGACACTTGTTTATCTAATAAAATTTTAATAAATTAAGAAGACCGAGTGAAAAAAGTATTTTGAAATGCCATTGCTCTGTTACTGTTATTTTTATTGCATGTGACTTGAGTTTAATCTTTATTGAGACAAACATTTTACAGTTAGAATTTAGCGGAATGACGATAGCTTATGATTAAAAAAAACTATTAATTGTCTTAATTAATTTTTGATAAAGTTAATTAAAAGGAATTAATTGAAAAAAAGGTTTATCAAACTTGGTATATATGTCATTTACTTACGTAAAAAATTATCTTTGTACAAAACTGCTACATGTAGCTCACAGTTGCGATTACGGATATATCATTATTATTAGATCCCACAATTGATTTTGACGTACAAAACGCATTTTAAAACATACTTAGTAGATATTCAATGTAATAACGACTTGTGCCAGACATATCTCATATATCCATATATCTTGTTTGATAAAAAAACAGATGCTGATCGTTAAGTATAAATTATATAACCGACTATCGTGAACTTGGCCAGATAATGAGTTCAATATAAAGAGATATTGAACGTCAACATTGGAAAACTCATCAAATTAATAAATACCCCCGCCGCAGCAAACCTGCCGTCTAAGCGAATTTCCATTTGTCCGAATTGATTTTCAATTGATCTATTTAAATAACATTGGGTTAAACGAGTACCTAGGTTTGCTGCTACAAGGAAACTAATAAAGTAGTGTTTTTTTAGTAAAATATTGATAGCTTACTATAAAATAAATAAATTTGCCAAGTTTGATCAAAATATATCCATAAAGAAGCAAACTACAACATTTTACAATATTCTCCATAAGAATAACATGGGAATTTTAAATTTACCATTTTTTTAGTTTTCTCCGTAACCAATAACCGTACAAAAACACTTTGATATACTGAATTGTTTGTTTTTTTAAGCTCTTTAAGAAGGTTTAGAGAAAAATTGGGAAATTTCGTGTTTTGAGGGTAAGAAGTGAGAAAAACCAATTTTTACCCCATAAAACCCCCCATAAAACCCTGTTCCCATGGTCCGATCATGCTGGATCGCGAACTCATTCAAGTTTATCCCGCCTTACACCTTCAAACCAAATTTCATCAAAATCGGATAAAAACTACTCAAGTTATCGTGTTCACGGACACACATATATATATATAAATCTATATATATATATACCTATATATATATATACATATATAAAAATTTGAACGAATGGTGTTTTTGGCCTCTGGGGACATTAAAATGAAAAAGTAAATCGGTCCCGGGCCTAAGTCTTACCATGAGACCTACGGTAATAGCTACTTCCCTATAGGGAAATTCGCTAAAAAGATCATGACTAATGTATGTCTTTTAGTAAACGCACTAATCGTATTCATTTACAGAACAGGTCAGTTAAGGTCCAGTGGTTTTTTAATTTTTAATAAAATTATGGATCCACGAATAGCTATTGTTTATAAAATATGAAAACTTTTACCAGAAAATACTGGTTAAGTAATTTCTTCGATGCAATTAGGTATCTTAGGTGGTTTTATCCAAACAGGCTTATAATGGAAGAACATTTGAAATTTAGCCCATTCCATTTACAATAACTGCAGCTTTAAGAAGAAGCTAGATAAAATGTTTTTTTTTTTTATATTTTTTTTGTAATTTTTGTTATTGTTTCTACTACAATGGAATTTTTTACGTTTTTTAAGGGCACGGTCTAAACCCCACTATTTTACTATCTAATGCCAATGTTTTATTAGATAGCACCATTAATTGATATAAACGATATTGCATATATATTTTTCACACATTAAGAATCCAGGGCAACAATAAGACATACATTACACCATTCAGCTTTTTTTTATAATCCGTGTATCAACATTTAAAATAGGTATTAATGCTTTGTATTTTAACGCAAATTCGTTCGTACAAAATATTTTGATTTATGGGAATGGCTAACTTTTCATACTGACAGCATTAGATTTACACGGTTTGAATAACATTTTATGAATTTTCATTATGTTTTTATGAAAATATATAGGCCTATATAAAATGCAATTCATAAAAGTTTCAACAAATAAGTTGTTTACTTCTGTTGGCCTTGAAAATGTGAAATTTAATACGTAAAAAAGTTCACTAATTTTGTAATGAGACCCACATGATAATTAGTTTGGTAATCACGAGATAAATCACTTTAATCATTTCGAAATAGATGTATTGTGTTTAGACTGAATCGATGTTTGTTAAGTATTGTTCTTTCATTAACGAATCTGTGTTGTGGTAAGTATTGTTTCTGAACTAATGAGTTAACCTACACTCTAAACAAGGGCTGAAAACAAAAACGTTCTACGTAAAATCTTGGATGTAAAACAAAACTTCGAGTATTCCAAGAATTGATGTTGATTTAAATGTACTTATAAAGTTAAGTATTGCCTAAACCTTTGATTTTTTTCTGCTACCGAAAGTCTTAAAAATCACACAATAAATACAGCTGCATTCATTAAAGAAACTTAAGCAAATCAGTGCAATATTGTTTGTTAAATCTTTACAAGATGAAAAGAAGTAAAGGAGGTATCCAGCCAACAGGATCTCTAACTCTCATTGTTTTGCGATTTTCTCTCTTCAGCTTTTGTTCTCTGTAAAACTATTTGCAGTATTTTTTGACTCTGTAGATACACTTACTCTTCAGTTTGAGCTGAAAGATATTTATTTAGTTAAATCCCATAGTGAGTGTAATCTCTTTTATAAGCATTGCCGTTAGATTAGAAATCTATTCTATTTAGATCTATGTTCATCTTGTTTGGCTTTCTGAAATCATTGTTTAAAATTTAAATTAAAATGTTATGATGCTGTTCTTTGTGACCTATTTAGCCGTTTATGAGCATTCCAATGAAACCGTTTCCGGTCAAACCCTAATAAGTACAATAAGTGCGATAAGGTAATATAAACGTTTAAAAAATAAAACAAATTTCTTGGGTTATATAAGGATATGATCATACAGTTGATGCTTACCACATACACTTCAAAGTAACTCTTTAAAATTGATTATTTTAAGTCTAACTTTCATTTAAAATCATTTCAATTTTGTTTCGTGTTTTTATTTTCCTACGTTTATGACAAACTTAATTTAGAAAATTAAATGTGGATGTATATGAAATTCAGAAATACTATTTTTGGAATCCTTACCTTTACGGCTTAACAAAACATTAATATTATATTGGCATTTTAAATTTGATATTGTTAGTTGATGAACTACATATTTTATTGCTTAAATTGTACCACTCTTATGATCTTACTAAATACCGGATGGATCTAAAAGAATGTTTATCTATTAGGTTTTTATTTACTATAAAACTTATATCTTACAATAATACCTTTATCCCTTTATACTTTTAGAAACTTTGTCCATTGTTCGTTATTAAAGTGGCTACGATAGTGAAACTAAGGCATGATGGCAACATTAATGTTAGGAGTTACAGCTTGGGGTTAAGGGAAAATACGATGGTCACGTGCTTTGTTGATAGTGCCCTGCCTCACTCCTTCATCTCCGCGTATAAGGCTCCAATGTCCGTGGCTTGAAGATAATACCAATAACTTTGGTACAGCGTACAGTATTTGCTAAATGATAATATTAACTAAAATCCCACTGGTAAATCGAATGCGTAGAACAACGAGTTTTAATTTGTTTCCGTTGTAAATTTTTAATGTAGGTATTATTTTTAGCATTTTTTGGGAGTTAAAAAGTTACATTAATTAATCGAGAAAGCATGAAGTAGTTTGTATTTCGAGTTTGCCTTTTCATGGGTTTATCTCATGAAATGTGTTGGATAAATTTGGTTCAGTTAATTCTGATCATCTTTTGTATACATGTAAAAAAAGCATAACAGAAAAACTTTTTTTTTATAATTAACTAAATTTTAAGCTTTGAAAATAAAAATAAGTACATGTATAATAAGTTACAAAGAGTCTAATTATATAGGTGCTAATTTGAAGGAGAAATCTTTATTTAAATCGGTAGGAGTCTGTTTTGTCTTAACGAAACTCGACATAGCGTTTATCCTTTTGAATTCTTAAAACTAATTTACCAGTAGAAATAAATTGTACATGTAAAATAAATACAATACATTTATGGAGATTCCGGTTATGTATGTAAACATTGTAAACGCCAGTGAAAAAAAAATTTCTTTGCCCTGTCAGACTTAAAGGTTTTTGGTATATTTTTATTTTATTCAAGCATTGGTATACTATGATGAATTAAAATATACAGTACAAGAGAACATTTCTACTTTAAAACCAATATTTATTTGATGACTCTTATAATCGTTTGTGATATTATGATTCTAAATGGTGAAGAATTGTTAAACCACAAGACAGTACTTAACCGTGAGGGATTAAATTGCTACGAATAAATTTAAATCATAATGAAACTCTATCACTAATGTGAGCCTACATTTTATTAAAATAAGTACCTTATTCATGATAAAAACATTTTTGAGGCGTTGGTTGAAAATATGTTTCCTAAAAAGAAAGGATATCTCTGTAGCCTTGGTAAACAAATGGGCAAGATTTAACTGAATCTACCGCTCCACCGAGTTCTTCTCTTTTACCTTGGTAAGTTGTAACTTTATTTCTAAGTTATACTCGTACTTCCTTTTCATGCTAGATATGTATAGTGTCATGGTAAACCTCAGTAACATCGACATGCTGGAAGCCAGTTTTTACTTTTACGAATATATTCGTTACGATTTTGTTAATACATTCCGCAATCTGATGTAATACTTTAGTCATCATCTTTTGTTTCTTATTTGTTACTTCTTATTAGTACTTGGCTAACATCAATAATAAAATTCTTATTAATACATTCGTTTAGAGCAATTTATTAAGAAACAATTATCCAATGGAAGTCCTAAGCCCTTTACGAGTATTTGACGAGTAGTCTCTGTGATCTACTCATAGGCCCTATTATTTATACTAGTTGTTCTTTTTAGATTTACAATATTGTATTAAATTTAGAAAAGGCTCAAATTATTATGTGTGTGTGTGTTATAATGCTCAGTAATTACTATCGTTGAAAGTAGATAGAACTAAACATGCAATTCCCATGTTAAAGTTTAAACCAGATTTAGGATGATAGAAAATTATCTTTCTTGAGTTGAGACATCGACAGAGTGCAATTATGTAAATAATGAATAACTGTTGAATACAAAAAATGTTTTACCATGTCAAACCTGAAGAGTAATTAATTTTCAACTAGAGAAACTTGTCACACAAACTATCGCGTCAACGAAAAGAGGAGAAATTAACATTTCAGCTGTCATTTTTTTTTTCTCATTATTATTCACTTACTAACAGCTGTTACTTTTAGAAATACAATTCTGTAAATGTAATTTTTAAATAAGTATCCAAAGTTTATAACAACTCATCACATTGTTATTTACCTGATAGTTTTCACCACTTAAAAAGTAATTTATGATTTTCATAAGAGAAAAAGCGATCCGTGACAGAGTTAATGTTGTGTTCATGTTTATAGATAAACGAGTCCCATAAAGTTAATAGAGGTAAATATAAACGTTTTAATTTACCTTTTCAGTTGACTAAACTTTTACAGTTAGTTAACTCGATTGATCTTAAAACTAGATTGGCGTCATTAGCAGACGAATGACCCATTTTCTTACTAAACAAAATTTATAATATCTCCGAATTAGTTACTAAGCTAGTTTTGGCATTTAATGTTATTTTATGGTAAACATAAAAGTGATGCGAAAAATAATGTGCTATATTGGTTATGAAAAAAGTAGTTGTACTCATGTTTTTTTAAGTTTGATAAAATATAAGACTAAACAAGCCCTACATTTAATTTGCGTAGTAGGCCTATCAATTTATCTAAGAAGTATTAGATGGGCTGCACACATTAGTCTTCCTTTAGTTTATCTAACTCTTTTAACTACCTTCCATTGCTACACTTGGTTAGACCAGAGGGCTTTATTTGTTTATTGACAAGGAATTAGCCTAGAAAATCCTTCCGGCTATCTAGATATCGATGGTTAGAAGCACACATGTAGTATGTCCATTTTTTTTGTAAAATGAGATACCGCTACCACTGAATTGGTGGAGTCTTCATCTTTACAACTGCACACTCGTTATATGTCCAATATAACCCAAAAATTTTAAATAAATAACAAAAGAAAATACAGAGTCTTGAGTATTGACTCATTATAAAGTGCACACCTGTGTTATGTCCTTAAGTTTTACAGAGTAATAGTAGCTTTATTACTGGGTATCTTGGTTTGTGTGCACACACATCTTATGTCCGGACGTACAACTCTTGTGCAGAAGAATATGTTGTTGTGTTGCTCACAGGGTATTACACAACTGGACATGGAACTGTTGTGCAGTAAGATTTTATTCCTCTGTGGTCAAGCAGCTGATTGTAAGTACATACCAGATTTATTTTTATGCACACATGCCACATGTCCGGGACATAAAACTGTTGTGCAGAATACGCTTGTACTTTAATTCCAACAGTTCGTTAAATATCTGGACATGGAACTGTTGTGCAGTAAGATTTTATTCTTCTATGTTGGCTTTATCAGTTTTTAAAGAAAGGATTGTTTAAAAATGGATCCTAAAAGTCGAGGATTGAAAATGTTGGAGATTTTAAAGCAGAAAACAGATGGAAATGCTCATCACAAACTATTTACAAAGGTGGAAAATATTTCAGCTTTGCTATGCTCCCCTACAGGTAAGCCAGAAGTGCTAAAAAGAAACACAGAAATGTATGTCAAAAGTTCCTTTGTGCCTTATTTCAGATAAGCACTCAAATAATTTAACTGGCTTTGGAAAAAACATCTTCAAGTAGAGTATTTTTATGAGAAGATGGTAGGAAAGGCAGGCCCGTTCCAAATGCTTCAAAGCCTGAGGAAATAGAACATGTTAAAAAACACATAGACAGTTTCCAAGGATGGAGTCGCACTATTGTAGGAAGGACTAAAAAAAACTCTGTCTCTCTCCAGAGTTAAATGTTTCTGAACTTTACAGATAGTATGTGACGAGTTTGCACAAAGGAAAACGTAAATCCTGTAAAAAATGGTGTGTTTCATTCAGTTTTCAAATCCTATGATCCTCCCCTGACAACATTTGTCCCTAAAAAAGATCAATGTTCCAAATGTAACCAGTATTGTGCTTCAGTATCGGGCTGCTGAAGATAAAACTAAATTTGGTGAGAACTACGAAACACATGCAAGGCGAAAAACAAAAGCAATGGACATGAAGAAGAAAGACATGAACTCTAAAGAAAAAGATCAAGTAACAGCTACTTTTGATTTACAAGCTGTGTTGATGGTACCATTTGCTGGGGACTGTAAAATTTACTATAAACGGAAACTTTCTGTTTACAATTTCACAATTTTAGATTCTAATTCAGATGGATTCTGTCATGTATGGGACAAGAGGAATGGAATGAATGGTTCAAGTGAAATCCGTACAGGCCTTATAATATACATGAAAAACCTACCTACTCATTTCAAACATGTTACAACCTATTCTGACACATGTGGAGGGCAAAACAGAAATCAGTTCATAGGCTCTGCAATGTTGTATATTGTAAATAAGACAAACATTGAAAGAAAATGTAGATATGAAGTACATGGAACCTGGCCACACGTACTTTGAAGCAGATTCCATGCACTCTACAATTGAGAGAGCACGTAAACACAAAAAGATTTACACGACTGAGGAATGGGGTGTACTTCTTGAGATGTCTAGGAAAAAACCCAAACCTTACAATGTTAAAATTCGAAAATATACTGTAATGACATTTATGATCTAACAAGCCTAGGCAAACTTGCCATCCAAAATAGGACAATCAATATCAAAAGAAAAACAGTTAATTGGTTGAAATTGAAATGGCTGAAGTTTGACAATTAATTGATTAAAATAAATTAAATTGATTGTAAATTAATCAGTAAATTAATTGATTACTGATTGATTGGTTATAAAATATAAATTCAAAATTATTTTTTAACTTTCATGCTAAAATAAATGTCATAATTATTCTGCAATGAATTGTGTAAAACTGGCAAACCAGCCCTTTAATCTCTGTTATAGATTTAATATTACGTTTTTTTTCTACTGTTTTAGTCACATGTTTTATTTTTACTAACAGGGTACTTGCTATTAATGATTAGTAATTGAAAGTGTCATATGGTAAAATAGAAGTCTTGTTTACGTTCAAAAAAGAACAGGAGTTATCCTAACTATTAATTTTAAACAATCTCTTTTTAGACACTTTGTGTTATGCACAGATGTTTTATGTCCGTGGTTCCAGGTTTTGCTTAGTGCACAAGAGTTACATGTCCGACTTCTTCCAAAATATAATTTAATTTCTCTCAAAGTAGACTAAATAACGGTAAACAACTACTTAAAACATAAAATATATTAAATAGGCATTCATATTTTACCCTAGTATATTAAGTACAATTAAGGATTTTAAAATAATGTTAGAAACAAAACTTCTTTTTGCGTTTCTCGAAAGTTTGGTAAAATGGACATATCATACGTGTGTTTCTAACCATCGATATACCATTTGGCTAAATAATATAAAGTGATACTTCTATGTTTGAAAAGCTAGTCCACAAGCCTTAAAACACATTCCATGCCCAGAATTTTCTGACTTCGCATAGTTTTTTTTATGTTTTAATCATTGTAGATGTCTCTAAATTCCATTGAAGCTTAGTTGAGCTTATCAACTAAACCTTTTACTTCCATACGTAGGACTTAAGATTTCAATCTAAACTATTTAATGTAGAAGAACAGTAAGTATGGTGTTAGACTAAGAACTTTTGAACGTTCACTGTTTTGAACTTACCACTGTAGGATGCAATAAACAAACAGAACTCTTTCTTACCTTAAAATCAGCTATTTAGGGTGGTAAATACACCGAGTGTAAGGTCCCTGACCTAGGGTGGATCAACTTTGGCCATCATCGAGTTTTAATTAGTTTTCTAAACTTGGAACGATCTTCCAGTTTTAATTTAATTTATTTAAACCAGACCTAATAAATTAAAAGCTCCACGATTCCTACATTTCAACATTATGGACATGCGAAGAAATTGAATGTGCAAGAAATATATATATGATATATATATATTATAAAATGATATAATTATAAAGGTTTGTGTTGTTGGTAGACACCACGCCCTGAGGCAGGATGTTGTAGAATGGTCGGAAATTGCGTGTCACATATTGTAGACAACCCACACGAGAAAGTATTACATTACTCACTTTATTTCAGCCATAGTAATGCACTTTATGTATAAACAAACAGTGTAGAAACGACACTGTTGTATACCACTACACCATCAAAATGCAGGGATAACAAAATAATAAGTAATTATAAAATATATAATAAATCACTATTTAAATAATGTAAGCACTATAAGCTTATTAGAGTGCACTTAGAGTGCTTAGAGTATGCACTCTAAGCACTCTATTTTTCCTTTAAGATAAAAGATGCAAACTACTTTGTCGTTTGGTTAATGGTAACGAGTTATTTAATTTATAATAGTATATGTAAAAAAATATAGATATATAGGCATAAATAATAATATGTAATTTAATTGTTATTATGCTAAACAAGTCAAATTGGAATCTCAAACATAAAATTTCCCAGGATTAACCCAAGTAAGTGGAGCAGCTTTTACTAGATTGGAGATTTTCGTCTTTCCCTGGGGTAGGCGGAGTTACTGGTGCGTTAAACTCTATATATACGAGTTGAGTGGAGTAGCAGAGTCAAATATACACCCTGTATCAGGCAGAACCAACTCGACTATGCAGCTTGTGCTGGAATTTTACATAACAGTGATTGGTAACGATTTGAAAATAAACGTAAAAGATTTCATCATAATTGTAATAGAGCATGCATTTTAAAATGTTTCCTTAACTAAATCTTGAGATATTTAGGGGCTGTTAAAACCCCTACAAATTCATTTTAACTTGTTATTAGTTTTTTTAGATACATCATACAAATGTATTTAAGAGCATGCAAAAAGTAATATTCTATATCCTTAATAATCTTTACTTGGGAGTGAACCTATTCATAAATTACCTTTAGTTATTTAAATGACGGATTGAGCTGTATTTATTTTGTATGCCGAGTAAGCTCTGATCTATTTATTGAACATAACAAAAACTAGATGGTTTTTAAGTAAACAACTAACATATTTTACCCTTCAAGTTGTCTTAACCATTTTATAAGAGGGTGGTGGCCGTTATTAAGCTCATATTTTCCCTTACACATGGGCTTCGGGCATGTGCGTGAAACATATCCAGCAATGCAAGGGGTTAGCTGATAAAGTGAAAGGGTGAACTATATTAATAAAATCTGGTGGCAGGTACCAGGTTCCGAACCTACGACATCGCTAGCTTGGCACAAAGTCCGTATAAAAAACCCTGGTACAATAAATCTCTAAAGACATATAATTTATTTTCAAGGATAATTACATTTTTTTTAGAGTGGAACATAGTGTGAGCAATGAGACTTTGGCCATAAATACTCAAGAAACTTGTATTATTCGTATTATAACAAAACACGACGCTCACTCAAGCTTTTCACTTACTTTGTTGTCAGCATAGCTAATCAACCGGTTCCCTCGCAAAGGTCTTCTCGCTGTTCTGTAAGTTAATTTTGTGAAATAATTATTCAAGCACTAATCAGTCTTGAAAAAGAAAAAAATATTTTTTCTTGATAAAACATGAGAACTCTTCAACCCGCTTCCAATTAAGGTACTCTGTCTTACATCTTGAAATTTTCCGTCGTTACAAACTACGCTTAGCGTTTCTTTTTAGTATGTTATTTTTTAATGTGAATCTTTTAATGTAAACTAAATAAATTTTTACAACAATGTGATTTTTGTTTTATGATATGAGACCTTTTTAAAATTGGGTGTTATTTATTATGTATTATACTAATCTACACCAATAATTTAGCCTTTTCCCCTTTTTAGTCTTATTAATATTTAGATTCATGTAATGTACAGGTTCCTGTAGCACCCTGAAGCAGTAGATGAGTATTAAATAAATAGTACTATATATTTTACAACATTTTTGGGTCTACACTACAACGAGATATGGCAAGGAAAGAGTAATAATATAGGACAAGTTTTATGAATGTGTGGCAAGAATCTGTGTCGACGAAGAAATAGTCGACTCATAATAATTATATTTTCTACCTTATCAGACCTAGAGAAAGTAATTCTGTAATGGTCTAAGAAAGTTATTGGTCAATTTTTTCGAGTAAAAATAAGTAAACATTATTAATTATTGTCCAGTAATTCTTGCAAGTAATATTTTACAAATTAATGCTAATACATTTGCGGGATATTTAAACGCTATACGTAGGTTTAAGACTATTATAATCCCAAGATTTCTGATCGCACCGGAAAACTAATTGCATTGCAATTAAAACGTAATATCCTAAGAATTCCTTAGTAGTTAGTTGGCTTTCAATAGTTGGAACTTGGAAAGAATTCTAATGAAACTACGTGACTGAATTTGAAAGGTCAAAATGCAATGCAAGATATTCTTTTTCGTTAACACTAATTTTTTTACATAAATATGTTCCAAAAATTAACACAATTAGAGTTACTTAGTAATTTAAATGTTTTTTAAATGAATGGAATTACGAAATTCTAATAAATATAGTTGCATAGTCCTGATAATAAATAATCCTAATAATAAAATAATATTGATTAAATCTACATTGCATGGATTCTAAACGATTGTTCAACGCAATGTGTTTTTGTAGTTGATGTTAGTCTCTTTAAAACCTGATTAAGAGTTGAAGTTCTTTGAAAAGTATATTTAGCTGCAAAGCTATATTGTTTACTTCAACTAAGTTTGTAAACGACTGTTATACATGTAAAAAGGTTTTCTAGTCTACTTTAAGTTTAGTTTTATTACTGCAAAAACTATCTTTGAGAATAATATTTTGCTTCACTAATTGTAAATCCTATTTATAATATAAGTAAAAGTTATATAAATTGCTTATTACTTAAATTTCGAAATCAACACCAACACTCCCTTTATACTTACGGTACAGACATAAGTTTTGACTAGTTCTATAGCTAGTAAAGAAACTATTCAAAAATATAATATTAGCCTTATGGGTTGCTGTGATTATTATGATTTACAGTGTTATAACAGTAACTATACTTACAAAAACCAACAAAAACCGTTTAAAATCTAAAAACTTATTTGCTTTTACAATTATTATCTTAAACTTCTAAGTATTATACAGCGTTATTTTACGTTTTTTTTTACTAAATCCAGGCACTTATAGAAAGTTGTATCTACAGGCTAAAGCTTACACAGGACGACAAGTAGTATCTTCGTGCCAAGGACGAGGGAGGGGGAGTGGACAAAGTGAGATACTCACAGGAGACCTATGATGTCCAATTTTACTTGCTCAAGGGAATTAAGTTCTCAAACGCTATATAATTCGGAGTTAATTTTAGAAATAAAATGTAAAGAATATATTGCTGTACAGATTTTTTTCATTGTGTCCATAAATTCCATTGGTGGCTGGTGATCTAAGTCTTGAGCTCTGCTACTTCAGCAGCTCACTGCCTCATTAATGTCTTCATTAATTGAAGGAAAAATAAATGTAAACATGGATAATTTATCGTGAATTTTAAAATAGCTTTTGTAATAAGTTTTGCTGTTAGGGAATGTTACAATAGTAAAAGTGCTATATGTTATTAAGTTATACTACGCATAATCAAGTAAATAAAAAAAAATATTCATAGGTATATTATTAGGATTCAGATATGTTCAGAATTACGGTAATCGTTATTACTAGGGGAAACCCGTCGAAATCGACGGTTACTTTCAAGGCTTACGTTAATTCATCTAACTGCGATGAATTGGGTGAAATATACATATTTTGAGCATTTAACATTGTTCAAAGAGTAAGTGTAAAAACAATAACAATATTGCGTTAGTTGCCAAATTTGGTTGTTCATTCAATGATTAAAATATTTCCTATCCTGTACGTCATCGGAGTTATTATTAGTATGTTATATGGTATCTCTTCCTTTGGTAGAACCTTTAAATAGTATTTAAATCGTATTGGTGGATCTTTTGTAGCTAAACACTTCCGTGATTTCATCAGTGTTTGAGAAAAAATATATGTTTGTTGAGAAGACACGTTCTAACTTCAAAGGGAGGTATATCCGTTACAGTGTAAGTTTGATTTTCCTTCGTCACGTCGCGTCAGTTCATATCGTACTTCTGTGCCAATGAATGAACCCTCTAGCATAGTTTTGAGAAATTGACTGTGGGGTTACTGATAAAGCTGGAATTCCTTGACATGGGGGATGTTAGTTAGTTGTCTCGTCTCGGCCTTATCAATAACATAAAGTTGTCAATATAATCTCTCTACGGAATGTTAGGTGTAGTGGAATACATGAAGTAAAGTTGGCTTTTATTCTTGAACTGTTAGGGGCCTCCTATTTCATATGATCTTGGCGGCTTCATTGGCAATAAATAATGCAAATGACATAGCAATTGAACATTTCCAAAAAGCAAAAATACTGTAAAATGGCTGTTACGTATATATTGACGTTTACATATTGTTAATCAACGTATATGATAAATACTTTAATCCTTTAAAACGTTTTTTTTATGGCGACCATTCATAGTAGGTAAGCCAAGTATGAATGGAGATGAGTGTAGGAAGAGTGGCGCGATCTTGAAGTCTTGTTAGTTACTAAGGCCGACATTCCTTAGATACAGCTGTTAACTAATAGCCCATACAGCGAATGGCAACCAAGGGATCTACAGTTTATAGTTGAATTGGAACCAAATTTTTTTTGCATTGGTATTTATGAATTGGTATAATTATCAGGATAGCACTGCGGGTAGTCGTAGTACTCACTCGTGCGGACGTTAATCCACACCAGGGAGTATCGCATCCACAGTGCATTCCTATAAATATCCACAATTCGTGACCTCCTAGTAGTTGGATTACAGGACGACGCCACCCGTCCCAGTCAAAGGATTATGTGATCTAGTTTAAAAGGAATATGACCTTTCTGTCATGACAGTAGCTGCTTAAATAGTATTTTCTCTTTGTACCATATTTTACAGCCAAAATGTCGTGTTATTTTCAATAATGTTACTATTTCAGTGCGCCAAAGTCCGTAATATAGGCAGGTGCAAATTATTTGTCAAGATAGGTACCATTTTAGGCAATGTTTCTAAGTTTGGATTTTATTAGACACAATAAGAGCAGATATTTCTACATAAATATTTGATATTTTGTAGAATAATATGATAAAATGTAGGCAAAAGTGGCGAAAAAGGCACATACCAACCCGTACAATAGATATATGATAGTTCAATAAGATATGATTTAAGAATTGCTGTGATAAAAGGATTTTCCACTGATTTCGTAATGGAACGTTATATTGCAAAACATGGCATGATAAAGAAGAAAATCTATTTTAAAATCAGAAAATAACATTGCAAATACTTATTTGGTAGAATTCAACTCCCAATAAATATGTGTTGTATGAAGTACAATTTAAAAATGAACAGCTGTTTCATTAAAAAGTATTATTCTCAAGGCCAAAATGTAAACAACTCTGTGGAGGGATCTTTAAAGGCTTCTGGGGCAGAGTCCTAAGGGATTTTGCTTAGTTTTTCTTTTCATAACTCATCTACAGACCAAGACCTTTCTTTGGACACCTCTACCAAGTTTCTACGCCCAACCGTTCTCTCAAATTAGTGGGGACAAAGTTTCCAATCAAATATTTAGATTCCCCCATGTTAATCTTATGGGAGAAACTCCAACTTTGATGGCCTGTGGGGCAAAGCCCGAGGATTTTTACTACATGAATTGGTGAAAGGGGGTGTCTACACAAAAAATATTTTATTTTGACACGTCGTTTGTAAAAATCCGTCCATTATTAACGGAGGAGTAGTGTTTTCAAGAAATCGCCTTCACGTATTATATATAAGGATGTTAGTTAAGTTAGATTTTTTTTAGTTCAATGTTAATATTATGAAATTATTAAATATGAAATTAGTCTTATACAGTTCTTGTTAATAATTTTATTTAATAACAACTTTTATACCATCAAGTCAATTAGTGCAGCAGAGTAACACTTAATGTTTTTTATGTGTTAACTTTTAATTTTTGTATAACTATACAAGCAAATCTTATAACCTTCGGTAAATATAATTCATTTACAATACAAGCATTATAAAATCATTGTAGAATATCTTATAATATGAAATGAGTTATCTAGGATACTGTTAATGCATACCAAAGAGGTAGCACAGGCGTTTAATTTTTTTATCTTGCTAAATTGTTTCTCTTGGAAAAAATTTACTTACAATTATTGTAAATGTTATTGTCTTACGAATAATTTTATAGCAGGGTAATATTTGTATTGTAGTATTGGTTGAAACAGGTGTGTCATAAACATTCTTAAATATGACTAAATTAATTTTAAAACTACTTTCAAGTCATCGAAACAATCAGAAATTTGTTCTCCGTTAGTTAAACAAGATATTTGAATTGAGTATCCTTTTACAAGTAAAAAACTGCACATAAAATTAAATTTAAAACTGTATGGATATTAAAATTTAATTAAATACAATCCTTAGGTACTAAAGGTCAACGTGATGACTTTGCGAAAAAAGCGTAAACGAACAAATGTAGGTATAAGAAATTTAATCCATTCAATTCCTATTGTAGTCATATGCATCATACCCCTTTATCTTATTTTAAATGGGATTTTATGATTGTAAGACAGCCTAAGACAGCTAACGTGTGTTTTGTTTTCAAAATGTATTAAGGTAAAAAAGTATACATTTAAAATAATAAATTGCAATTTCCAGTCTTAAATTTTACAAGCAATGACAAGGTGGATGACAAGACAGATTTAAATAGTATGTTGTGAAATATAATATCATATATCTTTTACATGCATATAGAATATGAAATATATGCTTAAGAAAGAATAATACGGTAACCATTTAGTTTAATCGGGTAAAGTTTTGCTATTAAGAACCCATCTCTTAAAAAGTTATATTTTTGTGGCAAACCCCAAAGTGTGTCTGTTTGATTCGTATTTGCATATTCAGTGAATTCCTTCCTCACATCGAAAACCACGAGTACACTTTTATCTTCCTTACTTCCTGAAAATTCGTGAGCAAAGTTAGCTATTTACGTTTGACGAAATGATCCTTAAGGCCTCATCTTTTTGTTATTTTATTTACTATTTTCCTGTTACCTAATAAAGTTTCACTAGTGTACATGTTGCTCGTAATCGAGCAATTGCAAAGAAGTACAGGAGTTATTTATAAACAAATAACTTGTTTAAAACTAACAACAGTCATAATTTCCGATGATTTTAAAAAAGTCGACTGAAAGATTATTAACTAATGGAAATACTCACAATTTACATAACATTGCTATTCCAGTTTAAAAGGTTAATTTTTAACTATCAAACTGCCCATGGACGGGGAAAGGTAAGCTTACAATTTAAGTCAACGTAAAAAGGCTGCCAGCTTTTATAATGTACCGTACCTAAGTTATTTAGCCAATTTAGTAGACAATAAGGTGTAGGCTACTTTAAACTCTACAGTGGTTAGGCAAAAACTGGCAGAACTCTGAAATGGTGTTATTTATGGCTTACTCATCTGCCAAATCCTTAAAATAAAAATTCTATAATTAATAACTTAGTATATCATTAAACACAAACCAACATCCATAACTATACACATTTTTAATACAACATAGATTATTTACACATTGCATGTTTGCAATTAGCATATATGTTCTTCTTCTCACTTTCAATTTTTGCTTCGCAGCGGTAAAAATCTGTTTCATAATCATTGAAATAGATTTATAATAAAATAATCTACCATAAAGTTTAAGATGAAAAGTTAATTTTTTTTGGATCAGCTGTCTGAAATTGTGAAATAGGCATTTGACAGTTCTGGTTGTTTACATTTAAATGTCAAAGCTAATGTAAACATTGTGAATTTTCTCATTCTTCCATGGAGACCAATTATCACTTTAATTTCTGACAACAGCTGGAGTTTCAAAACAATTTTTGTTTCCCATGTTATTCTTATGGAGAAATACGAAACTTTTAAGGGCCCCAGGGCCTCACTCTCTAATTATTTACCTAAAAAGAAAGTTGTGAAGTTGCGCTCCTGCACAACTTCACGTTACGCTCTTTCCAATGACACCAAAAACATGTCAATTGGTTCAGTAGTTTTGGAGGAGTAATTGTCACAAAAATCCTGCTTGCGTATTAAATAAGTAATAGATGACTGTATGCGTCAATGAGTAGTGGCGAACTAGCAAAGAGACATCACTTTAGGCACGTTTTCCCCATAAGAATAACATGGGGATCATTTTTTGGCCACCAAAACCAAAAACTCTGATCTTTGCCTAAATATCCCTATATAATTGTCAAACCTTATTTCTTACTTATTCCCCATAAATATATTTGATATTAAGCTAAAAAGCTATTTCTTATATTTATTGACCCTTACAAGTGTAAATTTAGAGTAGTGGCGAACCCACAAAGAGTCGGCACTTGGGGCGTTTTTCCCCATAAGAATAACATGGGGATCATTTTTTAGCCACTTTTCAAAAATCCTGATCTTTGCCTGTACACCCCTATATTAATGTTCAATACCATTGTACAACTTCATTACTATTTCAAATCCACATCTATTCACATGTATATTCTCAAAATCGAGCGAGGTTTGTGCGCGAACTCGGACGCGCTCCCGGCTCACGGCGTGGGCATGCTCCCGACTTATGGTCAGGCTTCTCGCTCCTGACCCATGGTTGGTCGTCTCGTCTCTAGTGGCAGCTCTTGATTAAGTCCTGGGTGGGTGACCTCCTGTTGAAGTAATTTCTAGTTAAATTGTTTAACAATTTTTAATTTCTAGCAAAAATATTTTTGAAAATTTAAAATTTTTTGAAATTTTCGAAAAGTCTATAAATAGAAGTGACATTCGGGTGATATTTCATTCTGGACCATGAGGCCCACCTGTCAACACTGCTCTGTGTCGCTCTCCACCAAAAGTAACCTGATTCGCCACTACAATTTGATACATCAAATCAAGGTAAAACTGTGTAAAGTTTGTAATTTAATCTGTGATAGTAACATAGCTCTAAAATCTCATATATTACAAAATCACAAGACTTGTAATTTCTGTAAAACGAATGTTGTTGGACATTTTAAAAGACACGCCAATTCTTGCATAAAATGTCCATACACAATGATTAAATTTGTTGGTGAATCGATTAGAACTGAACTTAAAAATACTCTTCAGTCTTGTCCTCTGCCAATAAAATGGACTTTAGTAAGGAGAATCAAATTTATAAAATATTCAATGGATCAAAATGGACAATTAGTTAATGAAAAAGAATGTATTGCAAATTTTAGAAGCCTTACTACCTTAACTATTGAGAAGAGAGATTTAAAGCCTCAAATTAAAAATGCATTTTTAAAGATTGATGCATCCATACACAAATATCAAGCCCAAGGCAGTGGATGGATTTATGACCATACTAAATATTGGCAGTTACATGTTTACAAGTATAAGCCCCTAACTCCAAAGTCATACATTCCCACACCAAAAACTATTCAATCGAAACATGCAGTGTTAAATATAAAAAATGCTGATAATAAATGCTTCCTTTGGTCGATATTAGCAGCTTTATATCCAAGGAACTCTAATGAAAATGCTAATAGAGTCTCCAGCTATGTACCCTACATAGGTCAGCTGAATATGACAAACATAAAGTATCCTGTGAAAATATCTGATATAGATAAATTTGAAACACAAAATAATATAAGTGTAAATGTGTTTGGAGTTGAAGACCAGAAATGTATATATCCATTAAGAACAACCAAACTGAATAGTAATACTCACATCGATTTATTATTATTACAAGAAGGTCGTAAATCACATTATTGTTTAATTCGTGATTTTGGTAAGTTAATGCTGCGGTCTACAAAATATGACCATAAGAAGCATTTTTGCAAGTTGTGTTTGCAACATTTTTACACTAATGATATATTAGAACGTCACACAACTTATTGTAAAAACTTTGATGCCCAACGAGTGGAAATGTCTAAACAAGATACATTACAATTTAAAAATTATAAATATCAACTTAAAGCCCCATTTGTTATTTATGCAGATTTTGAATGCTTTATAAACTCTAACAAGCATACTCCATCTGGATTTGCATTTGTTGTAGTAAAAGATTCAAAAATTATTTCTGAAGAGTTGTACAGTGGCACAAATGTTATGGATGTGTTTTTTGAAAGATTATTTCAGACTTATGATTATATTAAAAACCAAATGGCAATATATATTCCTCTTCAAATGACTCCTGAGCAAGAGGTATCTTTCCAAAACTCAACACACTGTAACATTTGTGAAAAGCCCCTATATTTTGATAGGGTGAGAGATCATTGCCATTCCTCTGGCCAATACCGTGGAGCTGCCCACAATGATTGTAATTTAAATTATAAAGTAACAAAGAAAATACCAGTATTCTTCCATAACTTGAAAAATTATGATGGTCACATAATAATGCAACATTTGGGAAAGTTTAATAAACGTAAATTAAATTGTATAGCTAAAGATATGGAAAAATATATATCATTCTCTGTTGATGATTTAGTATTTTTAGATTCATACAACTTTCTGTCCCTTCCATTATATAAATTGGCTTCCAATTTGAACACATTTAGATTCATACAAAATCCACTACTACAACGTAAAGGTGTATATCCCTATGAATATATGACGGGACCAGATAAGTTCGCAGAGTCTCTACCCCCAATTGAAACATTTTACAGTTCTATAACTAAAGAACATATCTCTCCCAATGAATATGAACATGCTAAAAATGTATGGATCCATTTTAATATAAATAATTTACAAGAATATCATGATTTATATCTTAAAACAGATGTATTGCTACTGGCTGATGTGTTTGAGACATTTAGAGACCTGTGTTTAAAAGATTACAAACTTGACCCTGTACATATGTATTCACTTCCTGGACTTACATGGGAGGCCTGTCTTAGAATGACAGGAATAAAATTACAATTATTCAAAGATATTGACATGCATTTGTTCATAGAAAGTGCGATTCGAGGAGGAGTCAGTATGATTTCTACACGTTACGCTAAAGCAAATAATAGATATATGGGTGAACACTATGATCCCAATCAAGAGAGTGTCTATTTAATATATTTAGATTGTAACTCGCTATACTCAACAGCGATGTGCGAGCCGCTACCTATGGATGGATTTTGTTGGTCGAATGAGATAGACTACAAATATAATCAAAATGATGAGTTTGGATACATTTTAGAAGTTGATTTAAAATATGATAAAAGCTTACATTATTTACATAATGACTATCCATTAGCACCAGAGAAAATGAATGGCAAATTAATGCCAAATTTAAATGACAAAACTAAATATATTTTACATTATAAAGCATTACAAAAATATGAGGAATTGGGTTTGATTGTAACAAAATACCATAGAATTTTAAAATTTAGACAGTCTAAATGGCTTGCGCCCTATATTAATTTTAATATTGAAAAACGCAAATGTGCTAAAACTGATTTCGAAAAAGACTTTTATAAATTGTTAAATAATAGTCTCTTTGGTCGAACAATCATGAATCAACGCAAGTTTCATGATATATATCTCAAGGATGAGTCACTATTAACAAAATATGTCACTAATCCAAGGTTTGATTGTAGTAAAAAGTTTGATAACAATTTACATGCCATACATTTAAATAAATTAGTTGTAAAGTTTAATAAACCAATATATTTAGGAATGACCATTTTGGATATTAGTAAAGTAATAATGTATGATTTCCGCTATAATTATATGTCAAAATTTAAGAATAAAAGATTTCTAATGACAGATACAGATTCATTAATGTATGCTATAGTTACAGAGGACTTTTACAAGGAAATAAAATGTGACTTGCACTATTTTGATACCTCTGGATATAGTAAAGACCATTTCTTATACTCTGATAAAAATAAAAAAGTCACTGGAAAGTTTAAAGATGAATTAGGTGGTCATATTATGTATGAATATTGTGGTTTAAGACCAAAGTTATATTCTTACATTCCTCTAAAATGGTTATATGAAGAAGACAAGCAAGCTTTAGAGGTGAAGAAAGCTAAAGGAGCTGATGGTGCCACTGTTAAACATCTCCTCAGACATCAACATTATTTGAACTGCCTTGCAACTGGGCAAGATTACTATGAGAATGTGACAAGAATTAAATCTATAAATCATCATCTTCAAACCTTAACCATGAATAAAAAAGTACTATCCTTTGACGATGACAAGAGGTTTATTCTGGAAGATGGGATCAACACTCTTGCGTTTGGTCATTATAAAATTGATGTTCAAAATGTGTAGATATATAATAAATACAAATGTTAAAAAAAATCTTTCATTTATTTACCCTTACCATCCTCTTGATAGAATTGGTCAAACATAAATCTATATTTGCCATTATTCTTTGGCCTTTCTTTGTCTATTACGAGAAAGCCGTATTTAGTTTTATCCCAACATTGATGACAGAGATTTTTAAATTGGTCAAATGAAAAGTCATTACCAACATGATTGTGATATACATGTTTTAAATTTAAATCATCTTGTTTAAATAATATTAGGAAATTTACATTATCACGTAAATGTTTGTGTACTTTGCTGTAAGATTGACACAAGTAAAAACAGTTAATATTTTTATGTCGACCCATTGAGAAAAATTGTGTCATATTTGGACTATTTATGTCATCAAATACAACAACTGACTGTGATTTTACATCATTTGGTGTGATTTCACAGTCAGTAAACGTGTGTAATTTCACTTCATCACACAAACTAAATATTTCAATTATTTTTTTATATTTTTCTTGTTCTAAAGATTTAGATATTAAATATAAGTTTGTAAATTTTAATCCTTCCTTTCTTACAATTAAATTGTAAATTACAACCGTCTTCCCACTTCCACTTGGACCACTAATAACACATCGAATATTGGTAGGAAATAGACCCAACTTCTTTGGTATATACTCCTTAGTATGTGATATTTTAAATTTATGTTTTTGTTGAATAAAAGACATTTTTTATATAATAAAAATGGTAAAAAATGATAATAAGAAAACATGTAAAAAGGGCAAAGGTTTATTCCTAAAGCCTTACAGGGGTCGAGGGTTATTGAATACTCTTATAAATAACCTTCCATTTCCACTTCACATACCATCATATCAATACTGTGGACCTGGGACGAATGTACGTGAGAATTTAGCTAAAAATGTACCTCCAAAAAATAAACTAGACTCTTATTGTAAAGAGCATGACATATTCTACATGAATAATAATGATACTGCTGCTCGGAACAAAGCAGACATGAGATTAGCAGACTTAGCTTGGACTAGAGTAACGGCCAAGGACGCAAGTCTTGCTGAAAAAGCCGCTGCTTATGCAGTGACAAATTTGATGAAGGCTAAAGCAAAAATGGGAATGGGATTAAAATTTAATAAAAAAGATGGACAACTACCAGCTGTTAGAGGCCGCAAAAGACGTGCCTCACTTCAGGGGAGTGAACCTAAAAAGCGAGCTAAAAAATCTAACACCAAGAGTAAAAGAGTGCTGAATAGTTAATTTAGATAGTTAATCTGGCACACATTGGACAGCATATCGTAAAAATAAAGATATTGTAATTTATTTTGACCCATTTGGAATCCAACCTCCAAAAGAAGTAATTAAATATTTTGAGGGATATAAAATCTACTATACAACCGATCAAATACAAGATTTAAATAGTTCTATTTGTGGAATTTTATGTTTATCATTCATAAAAAATATTTCTTTATAAAAATGGATTCATTTACTATAACATTTTCGGGTACAGAGCCAGAGCTAAAGTCAGTATTCTTTCCTCCCATAGAATTAAATGATGATTATGTAATTGGATTGGTAGATTTTCAAAGTTATAACTCAATATTTAATGTTAAAAAACCACTAAATACTTTAACATATTACAAAGTAGAGAAAATGACATTACCAAAAGGAGAGATCTCAGTTGATGATTTAAACCAGTTATTAAATGGAAAACTTAAAGTTATAGTAGATAAAAATGGAGAAGCATTAATTAATACTAAATCCAAACTTTTATTCAAAGGGCTTATTCCAAAATTAAATCAACTTAAAGCCAAAAAATTAACCATTAGTGAAGGTGATGATGTTTTCTATTGTGACCACAATGCTCCAGTTACAATAGAAATTTCTGAAGGAACATATGAGGTGGTTGAGCTTGCAAAGGAAATTCAAAAGCAAATCCCAGATTTTTTCCTTACAGCTAATAATAAAACTATGAAAGCAACACTACTTTCTAGCCACGTGTTTGATTTTACAAAACCATGTTTAGGGTCTGTTTTATTGGGATTTAAAGGTGTTTCTACTCCTGGTGTTCAGTTTGAATCTACAAATAAAATAAACATTAATAATGTAAATGTGATTAGAGTAAAATGTAATATTGCAAATGGGTCCTATTTAAATGGCAACAAATCACACACCATACATAGCTTTTATCCAGAAGCTCCTCCTGGCTACAAAATTATTGAAGTTCCAAGAAATATTATATATTTTCCTGTAAATAAGAGAAGTTTAGATGTTGTCAGTATTACATTTGCCGATCAGCACGACAAGGCAATTGACTTTAACGGAGAAGAAACTACAATTACTTGTCATATAAAAAAGATATGAGGATTTATAAGAATTTATCTATAAGTGTACAAAATGCTAGGTTCCTAAAGTCAATAGGACTAAAGTTAAAATTTTCTATTAATAAAAATGGAAGATTTTCTAGACGTTACAGGGAAATCCCAATTCGACGATAGTGTGGTTAAAATTACAAATCACTCCTATGTTCCCCACAATACTTAAGCAATAAATAATTCTGATGAAATTCGAATATGTATTAATAATCAAGATTTGCTAACTCTACCATGTAGGAGTTATCTGTATATTAAGGGAGAAATTGAAAATCATGATAAAGGTCATTTTATAAATAATGCATTTGCGTTCTTATTTGATGAAATTAGATACGAAGTTGCAGGTAAAGAAATAGACATTGTAAGAAACCCAGGAATTTCTAGTCTTATGAAAATATTGAGCTCTTACAATAAAACTACTAAATTGTCAAATGTAGCATTTGATTCTGACACGAATTTAAAAGAGTTCCATAAAGGTGGCAAGTTTAGTACATGTTTACCATTAGAGATGTTAATGGGTGTATTTGAGGATTTTAATAAGGTATTAGTAAATGTCAAACAAGAATTGGTGTTGAAAAGATCCAAAAATGATTTGAATTGTATATTAACAACCACTAGTGCTCCAGCCAGTGGCACTGCTGATACGATTCCCAAAATTACACTTAACTCAATTCAATGGGTCATGCCACACGTGATACCATCAGATGGAGAGAAGTTACAATTACAAAAGATGTTATTGCAAAATAAAAATTTGCAAATTGCATTTAGAAGTTTAGAGCTGCATGAACTTCCATCATATCCCAATACCACAAGACATACATGGTCAGTAAAGACATCTTCAAGTTTGGAGAAGCCTAGGTATATTATATTTGGTTTCCAAACAGCTAGGGATAATAGTGCACGAAAAAGAACTGATGAATTTGATCACTGTAAATTAAAAAATCTCAAAGTATTTCTAAACTAAGAATATTATCCTTATAGTGATTTAAATCTCGACTTTGAAAATGGAGATGTCTCTAAAGCTTATGAGATGTTTATGAGGTTTAGAGAGACTTACTATAATACTATCCCAGATCCTATGATTAGTAGGGCTGAGTTTATGAAGAAATATCCACTAATTGTAATAGACTGTTCTAGACAGAATGAAACAGTGAAGGAAGGAATTGTTGATATTAAATTAGAGATTGAAACTGCAGAAAATGTACCAGCAAATACATCTGCATATTGTTTGATAATACATGATAAAGTGTTTGAGTACAATCCTTTGTCAAATGAGATAAATAAAATGTAAATAAAAGATGAAAAACATTCAACAAGAATTGGTTGACTCTGCAAATCAAATACGAGAGAAATATAGAGCTTTAAAACGTGGCAAGTTTCTAGAGGCTGAAGAGAGGTTCCAAACATTCCAACCGTTAATAGAGCCATTACAAGAATTAAAGAAAATCACATCAGAGAGGCCTCGAATGGAGATACTCCCAATGACTCCATCTAGAATATCAATGATACCAAGATTACAACCATTACAACCATTACAACCATCCACCCCACAGAAATTAGATTTTGGTCTTTTAGCATCAGACTATTTAGGAAATTACCTCAGTAAAAGTAGTATGACAGACACTACATATGGTATTAGACGAGAAGCAAATACATTTTTTATTGGAAATAAGGAAGTTGATATTGCCAATGATGATGTTACAGTTGCAAATAAAACCTACAAGGGGACAAAAGGTTTATGGGAATTGTTAACGTTAAAAGAACCTGAGAACTATAGTCAGGCTGATTTGCAAAATTATAAAGAGATTTTAGAAGCTACAAATGGACATTTAAAGAGTTACAAAGCTGATGCACCAATTTCAAGTAATAGACATACTAAATATCTTAATATAATTAAACCTCTATTTAAATCTGTTGGTGAAGGTTTGAGACAAGTGACTGGTAATAAAATAGACTATATTTATTGGGATGATCCTAATGAGCTTGTAGATAGGTTAAGACTTCTTTGGCTAAGTCGCCAAGCCGGTAACTCAGGAGTGGATAATGAAATCGATTCCATTATTGAGGAATTGAGAGAAAGTGGAATTATTTATTAAAGAAAAATATGTTTATAGATAAATTTTATCGTTTATATAATCCATATAATAAGCCTGCAGCACCCAGGGCTAGTAGTGAACCTACTTTAAATTTACAAGATGATAGTTGGAATTGTTTAAACCGTAAAATTGGTAATGTTAAAGATGGGGAGTTTGTAGATGATGTATCAACTTTAGGACAGACATTAACTAGAAAAGGTGATGTCTTTTTACAAGGTAAAACTAAATATGAGTTTTTAGAATCTAAGAATAAAAAGTGGAATGCTAAAAAACAGAAAATTACTAATGTGGAAAAGGGTGAAAGTTTAGATGATGTGCCCACTTTACAACAGACTTTAATACGAACAGATGGTGGTACATTTGTACAAGACAATAAAAATTATGAATTTTTAGAATCAGAGAATGGTGTTTGGAATGCTAAGAAACGGAAAATTACTAATGTAGAAAAGGGTGAAAGTTTAAATGATGTGCCCACTTTACAACAGACTTTAATACGAAAAGAAGATGGTAAATTTGTACAAGATGATAATAATTATGAATTTTTAGAATCAGAGAATGGTGTTTGGAATGCTAAGAAACAGAAACTTAGCAATTTGATAGACGGTACAGATAGTAAAGATGCTGTGAATGTTTCACAAGTTCCAAAAATGGAAGTAGGCTATTGGAATTTTAATAATAAAAGGTTAGTACGTGTTAAACCAGCCATTGATGACACTGACTGTGTTACAAAAGAACAGACTATAACTTATAATAAAAAACTACATAGTTGGGATGCCAAAAATCAATTCATAAGAAATCTACCAGAAGGGGAACATTCGGATGATATTTGTCTAATGTCACAATCTATGCATTACGATGGATCAAAATTTGTATATGGAGAAAAAAAATTTAATTTGATGGAATATAATCCTGATTTATTAGTTGCTGACCCCACATCTTTGAGCGGATTTAAGTATATAGATAATAGACCATATATACCAGAAAACTATGTATTTAAAAGAATGGAAGATAATCTATTGATTGGGGCTAATGGTGATGTATTTAGAGTTACAGGAAAGGATGATGTTATAAAAAATGAATAAAATTGCATACGAACTTCATAAGCCTGCAAGAAAGAATTTCATTAGAAGGTCTTTTAAAGTATTGGGTATAAAGGAAACCATACAAATAGATTTAATTGATATGCAAAACTGTGCTAGAGAAAATTCTGGCAATAAATATATTTTAACTTTAATAGATACATTTTCTAAAAAAGCTTATGCTGCTCCACTAAAGAATAAGACAGGGTTAGTGGTTACAGAAGCCATTAAAACCATTCTACCAAAGGGGGTTAAAAACATTCAATCTGACAATGGAAAAGAATTTTTTAATCAATATTTTAGCAAATTAATGAAAAACTTAAATATTAATCACTATCACACATTTTCTACAACTAAGGCTGCAATTGTGGAGAGGTTCCAGAGAACTTTAAAGAATTGGCTATATAGGGAATTTAGTGCTCAGGGGAGTTATAAATGGTTGGATTTACTTCCAAAGTTAATTCGAAAATATAATAATAAGGTGCATAGATCTATAGGAATGAAGCCTAACCAAGTGAGTATTAAGAACAGTAAATATGTGCATGAGAGGTTGACTTCTAAAGTAGTGCAAGTTAAAAAGCCAAGATATAAGGTAGGTGATAGTGTGAGGATTTCCAAGTATAAACATGTTTTTAGTAAAGGATATACTCCAAATTGGACAGGTGAGCTATTTACAATAGCAGAAGTTAAGAATACAAAGCCTGTGACTTATATCTTGAAAGATGAAAATGGTAATATAATCAGGGGAGGCTTCTATACAGAGGAGTTGTTAAAGACCAAGTATAAAGACATGTATTTGGTAGAGAAGGTAATTAGAAGGAAGGGTGATTTATTGTATGTCAAATGGCTTGGGTTCCCAAGTAGCCAGAACTCGTGGATTTCCACTAAGGATGTCCAAGGGAGCGCGCCATGAGCCGGGAGCGCGTCCGAGTTCGCGCACAAACCTCGCTCGATTTTGAGAATATACATGTGAATAGATGTGGATTTGAAATAGTAATGAAGTTGTACAATGGTATTGAACATTAATATAGGGGTGTACAGGCAAAGATCAGGATTTTTGAAAAAGTGGCTAAAAAATGATCCCCATGTTATTCTTATGGGGAAAAACGCCCCAAGTGCCGACTCTTTGTGGGTTCGCCACTACTCTAAATTTACACTTGTAAGGGTCAATAAATATAAGAAATAGCTTTTTAGCTTAATATCAAATATATTTATGGGGAATAAGTAAGAAATAAGGTTTGACAATTATATAGGGATATTTAGGCAAAGATCAGAGTTTTTGGTTTTGGTGGCCAAAAAATGATCCCCATGTTATTCTTATGGGGAAAACGTGCCTAAAGTGATGTCTCTTTGCTAGTTCGCCACTACTTCAATGATAATAGATGACTGTATGCGTTCATTAATTTACTGTTACAAATGCATACATAGGTAACTACTACATCGTATCAGTTAATATTTTATTGATTAAACAACAAAAAATAATGCCTAGTTTATACAGAAGAAACATAATTTACGAACTTAAGGCAATACAATGCGCTTGAGATATTAGTATTTAATTAAAAGTTTGTTAAATTTACTTTGTCCCGGTTTCACGATAATCGAAATAAGCATATTGGTAAATTAGGTTTAGAAGATAGTCTTTAGCCAAATACCTCGTCTACCTAAGGTGATACCGCAAAGCTGTTTATACTGATTACTTTGTCAATCCCAGTGAAGACATCGGCGTCACCCAACCACGTTATCAGTGTCTTATCACAGTGTGACGTCACTCCTTTCATCCGGCTTGGCTCAAACATTCCAAAACATTGTGATTACCTTCACACGTGAGCTCTCCTGCACATTAATGTATTGATATAAAATTAGTTTAAAATATTTTATCCATTGAAATTGAATAGAAGACATCATACTCTTTACGTGTGTTTTAATCCAACAAAACTTACTGATATAGAATAAAAAATAAACTTAACAAACTATGTAAGTAATTGTAATTTTTGATGAAATCCTTAACACGTTTAAAGAAGAAAATTTACTTACGTATGTTTGGGTGCAAACCCCCTTCACATGGAATTTGGGTTATTCGAAACTAGTTTACATATCATTGTTAGTTTTCACGTAATCATATTTTTAACACCATTAGGCGGATGTAGTCTACTTTGCTATTATTTCAGAACTGTTGTGGAAAACACGTTTCATTTCGAATTATTTCCATTTTATTGCAAAAGTCTTCTACACATTTCTTCAAAACGTGTTCTATGTTTAAAAATTGGTTTATATTTTTTTAGGTAACACTGTTCCTTATGAAATATCACAAGTTCAAATTATGTAAGCCCTCAAAGGTCGTAAGTGTTATTCATTTTAGGTCAATGTTTATAAGAATAATGGTTACAATTTTACTTTCATAGTAAATCCGTAGCCTAATGATATTCGACATTTTTTGTGTACTGCAGATAAATTATCAATATCCCTGCAACAAATCAAAGGCTACCAAGCAACTATTATTTTGTTAGATACCACTTAAAATGAGTTATGAGAGACTGACACCTACACACCTTAAAGTTTTCAATTGAAATAAACAAACTAAATCTGTTGTGTAAACGGTTGTGATAAATAAACGGAAATTATAAGCTCAAATTAAGAAAGAAATCGCCTTAACTACCTCAAGGAAGATTTCCTTTGTTTGGACTGGATCGATGTTTTGTTCATTATTGTTCCGTGACTAATGAATCGATGTTTTGTTAACTATTGTTGTTTGACTAATGGATTATACCATTCACTCTCACCAGGGTTTGCATTTTAATGTTTGAATGCAAGTTTTATAAGAACAATTTATATTTTATATGGCATATTTAATCACATAAATATCTTTTGAAAAAGAAGTTTAATCACTAAGTACCAAATTTCGCTAAGTAAATAAAAAATCTAGTAAAAATATCTTTGAGAAAAAAAATCTTAAGACCTTTTTGGTAATGGTATCGAGACTCACGTATTACAATAATTGTCTTCAACAAGATAAAATTAAATAGTTTTTTTTTTATCTTAAATCTACTATCTAAAGATATTTTATACTAGGACAAAATATCAGTGTTATGTTTTATTGTGTAACTATTAGCCCCTGGACTCTCATTTTCTCAGGTTATCTAGCTGAACTCTATTGGTTAAAGAAAATCCTAACTTGTCAAAAGCATTTCCCTTACAGTTACATCTACGTAATATGCTATATTTATTATCTCTTTCTAGGTAGATGGCATTTAGAAACCTTAGATGCTTGAATGTTCCTTAGAAAAGTGCTAACAACCGATTGGAATTCTATATACAGTATCTGTAATGATTTCATGACTTTAACAAGTAAGTGCAATTTACATAGTGCCAAGTTAACCTATACAATAATAAAATTGATAAGAATTAAAGCTGCTAATATTAATGATTTTTTATGAATCTTTAATCTACGTTTAAATTCCGATCTAAATTTACTGCATAACATTTTCGATAAATATTAGCAAGGTTTTAAGATGAATGAATATACTTGAGCCACATAATTGTACCTACTTTGAAGAGAATCTATTAGGCATAAAAAAACAGATTTTACAATTTTGATCATTTTTTAACTTTTTGATGAGTTTTTGATTTTTAACAAGAACTTACATATTAACTAAAGTCACTGAAGAATGCACTAAAATTATAAAAAAGTAAAAGATAACAATTAGTTGTCAAATTAAGAATAATTATTTAGTGGATGCACATTCGGTAGTGAATCTGCTCAACAGCTACGAACTACATACGAATGCACTGTTATAATTATATCAATTAAAACATATTTAAAATTATCGGTCAGCTTTAGATTATATAATATCGAAAAAAGTAAACAGTTATGGTTTAATCCAGTGTTATTGATTAAAGTTGATACACTGGTAATGTAATAAAGGACAGATAGTAACATAAATATTAAGAGTTACAACTTGGGGATAAGGAAAATACGATAGTCACGTCCCTAGATGATAGTGCAATGTTTTACTCTCTCACGCCCGTGCAGAAAGCCCCCAATGGTGTTGAGCTTGAAAACTTCCTATGTATTGTAAATAAAATATAATAAAATAGCCTTCACAGATTAGTACAATTACGTTATTGTGAAGAAATACTGGAAGGTTTGTTTAAGACATTGTGAAAATATAATTTGAAAGTGACAAGGAGGTGTGAGTTTATCAATGACTATTCCTAAAATAAACATTAGGTATAATATTTGTTATTTGAGCGCCTAATTCATTACATTACTCAAAAGTTAATGAAGATGAAGTATTTCTTACACTTTTAGACCTTCTCTTTAAAAGATATGAGAATACTATAAGATCAGTCTTTTCACGGTTTAAGATATTTAATTTAATTAATATAAAAGTTTTAATATTGTAGCCTAGCTATTAAATGTCTATATAATATTCTTAACATTAGTTTATTTGTTCAGCATTTATAACTTGAAATAACTTGTAATAGAGTTATGTATCTAAATCTAGGTTACCTATCGTCACCATACCTATTAATTGTTAATGCTAAAGTACTAAATGATCTTTGATAAACTAATATCAAGCCATAAAGAAGTTAATGTTTTGTCGTGTTTGCCGATAAACGACACTCATCAAGTTAATGGCTGTAAATATTAACGTTTTAATTTACCTTTACAGCTGACTAAACTCTTACAGTTAGTTAACTCGTTTTATCTCAAAACTCGATGACGTTTTAGCAGGCGAATGTTCTTTTTATTTACAAACAATATTTATATCTCTGTACATTTTGTCATCTAACTAGCTTCGAGTATTAAAATTGGTACTCGTTCATCATAAATGTTATTCAAGTACATATCCTCATTCAATTACTTGTTAACAATTTTATACGGTATCATAATTAACACAAATATTCATTCTCTTTAATGAATATCCTAGAATAAATCCATATTATGTTTAAAAAAGTCTTCGTTAAAAAACTAAGAGATTTGGTATTTTTGTCTTAAACTTGTTTTAGTTTAACTCCCATATGCCTCAATGTAACTCGACTTAACGTTGAATTTTTGATAAATGTTTTTGTAATTCCTGATTATAATAATTTCCCCTACCTTTTAGAGTATTTAAAATTTAAAATTGAATACAACAGATGTAACGTCAAACATTTGAACGGACGTCAGTGTGTAGTCAATCATATCTAAGGATTATAAAGGTTTTTATTTTTCTTTAGATATAGAGAATTGAATTATTGCACAAAAATGATACAATACTGCTAATTGTAAAAGAGAAAAAAAATATATAAATAATTGTATACAATATAAGTTAGTTAAATATAGTTGATGGGAAATACTTAGCTTTAAGTCGGTGTCGGTGTCTTAAGCTGGATCCACTTTGGCTATCATCTGGCTTAAATTAGTTTTCAAAACTTGGAACTTTCTTCTAGTTTTAAGTTAATTTATTTACACCAGGCTCCAAGAGCTAAGAACCTAACGACTTGTGCAATTAAATTTAAAAAATGTTTATATAAACACATTTAATAATAAAAATATCTTATTAGAGATATTGCTGAAATAGTTTAGCTGGCTTTTTGCTTAAAATTTTGTTTTGTGTATCTTTACATTTTTCAGTCAATTAATAATTGTTACTTTGTTACTTAGTTTTTTGTCAGTGTTCTTGAAAATAATTTTATAATTTAAAAATAATGAATTTAACTGTAGCCACCAAATGTTAAAAAAGCCTGAAATCATCGAACAATTATCGAGCGCTAAATACTGTATATTCGTGTGTGTCCGTTAGCCCGATAGCACAATAAAAAATCATCTGATTTTGATGAAATTTAGTAAAAATGTATTAACTTACAAAAAATATATTTAGTGGTATTTAGGAGGGTTACTTAATTATTACTTAATAATTCACAACCCTTACAACTTGAGGCATGGAGTAGATGAGTAGGACGAGAATTTTCGAAACAACTTTCCATTGAAAGTATTCAAAACCAACTAATGAGTTTACCTCACTACTTAAGTTTGAATACAAGATATCGTTTTTGTTCTCTTTTTTATGCTAAAACTTTTCTTTTTCTGAAATTTTCCAGTGAAGTTTTATTTCAAATTAAGCTTTTAATTGACACACATTGTCACCAAACTTACTGAAGGATAAACATAAATTTGAAAAAGAATCCTTTAAAACTTTCGCAAACAAAGTTCAATGAATAACATCTCATCTGTCTGGTAACAATGTACTACTTTAAGGCATGCCAACAATATCGAAATACGTTTATTTACCTTGTACAATCAAATACCAATATATAACATGATATGTGTAGTCCATCGGTCACTTAGGTAAGAATGTAATATGTTTAAATGGGGCCTTCTTAACAAACTTAATCAAACAAATAGATTGGAAAACAGACATTACATACAATGTGTAGCAATAGCACTTCATTGTAAAGGGTCGTGGTTTGTAGCACAAGATATCATTGTTGAGCGTTATTTATATTGACATCGTACTGCTGCAACGTTGTTCAACATTAAATATGTTTCCTATATACCAATTGTGGTATAACAAAGACAATGTACATGTCTATGCTTTGTAACGATGCCTAACCAATACAGTGAAAGTGTGAAAATTTGTATCTCATCTTATATCTGTCACTTCTTGACTCTACTTTTCATGATAATCATTATCATTAGGCAGTTGCATGTTATTTAAACATTAAATTTCATATTTATAATTGCAAAATACAAATAGGTTTTACATACTGGTTGGTTATGACCAGCGTAAATGAGGACCGGTTTCGGAATTAAACTAAGTAAACAACTGGTCAAGAACTTGTTCAAATATACAATGGATTCAATGATTATCATCCTTAGATGATGGCTTGATTAAATTAGGTCCAAGGATTCCTCAATAACGTGAATTATACATGTCATTTAAGCATTGGTATATGATTTTACGTTCATCTTAGCATTTAATTTCAGTTTTAATAACCATTACCATCTCAATTTCTGTAACCCTTATTTTCAAAGCAAGTATAGACCAGATTAAAATCTGTTTTTTTATTTGAATAGTATGAAACCATACAATTCCACTAGCATCTGTTTGCTAATACAAAAATCATCGCAAAATCATACTCAGTTAAGGTCTGAACCGCTTCCCCCTTTTAAGTTCATAGATTATAAACATTCTTGTGAAACGTCACTAAACTAATGCACAACTTCTAGTTTTGGAAATAGTCTGGTTGTAGTATGTTTTTTTTAATTTAGATAACATAAATTAATTTTTTGTATAGTAGTTGTTTCATATAAATAAATCGTTATTACAAATTTAATTTAATAATAGGCTGGATAACTATATGATTAGTTTACTGTTTAAGGATATTTATCTATAAAAATCATAAATGGAAATCAATACGGTGCCATCTCTTAAACGGTTTATTTGTCTGTTGGAGAGAGGACGATCCAAGTTTTGGAACTAATTAAAACTTGATAGCGGAGAACACAGTCCATCTGACTCAAGTCATGTGATTCAGTTCACATAATATACGTGCGTTACAACTGTAGTAGCATATTGAAACGTTTATGATTTTTTTTTTCAAGATCTTTAATTAGTTTAGAAAAACATTGGTTTAAATTTAAAGTATCTGGTTAAATGTGTGCATATCCAGTTTTGTTGGATATAGCAAAAGGTAACAGAGACCCCTATTACCTTATCTGTATCAAAATACATTTACCTTGTTTTATGGAAAATCTCAGGAATATATAATTATTGTGACATAATAATTTTAATTTATTGCAAATAACAACAAATCTAAACACTATAAATTAAATTTCCATAAAAACCTTAAGCATTTTTTAAATGTATTCAAGAAATTATTGAGGGGATGGTGTTGCGGTTCATGTATAACAATTTTATGAGGTTATAAATAGCTTTTGTCTTTGTCATTAAATACATTTTATTTTATGAAAACTTTGAACGATTCTGTACTTACGTTTCAATAAGTTATTCAAAAGCACAAGTATGTTTAATAGTGATCGATTCGATGTCTATAATTTATCTGTTAACTCCTAAAAAATCAGTACTGTACCACTATTACCAAACTCGGTAAAAGTGAAATTTGGCAGTAGTTTTTTACTAGAATGATACGGTCTCGACATCAATACTATTTACAAAAATACTATTATATTGCAGAACAATATTTTTTGCATATTACAATCAGCTTGGTGTAAGAGATGTTTTAAAATGGAATTAGTCAATTATATAATAGGCAAATTATATTTTCAGCTAGAGATTTTCTTGATTATTTACTTATATTTGTTTTATGACTATGAGAGTATTTATTACACAACTGTAAGATATTTTTATAAATGATATAATTCTAAAGGTTGTTGGTAGACACCACGCCCTGAGGCAGGATGTTGTAGAATGGTCGGAAATTGCGTGTCACATATTGTAGACAACCCACACGAGAAAGTATTACATTACTCACTTTAGTTTGGTAATAATATTGTGTAGTTACATTTAAAACTTGCACTGCGTACTTACAGTTTTGCTGTTTTGTCATTGAGGCCACTTGATTTCCGAAATTTCTTGTTCTTTAAACCCAATTCAAATATTCGTGGAGAATTATATTAAATAAATAAATAGTAAAGTCTTACCTTAGCAATCCTTGTTATGGTGGTCCGATATTAATTTCAAACCCGTAGGTTCATCATCAGTCGGAAGTTTAGGTAGACCAAATTTTTGTTATAAAATCCACCCGATGGGTTTCGTAGAAATGTTGACATTTAACACGAAGACACACATTACAGTTGACATAAATAATATACGTAGTTTAGGGATAAAAACCATGGTTTTTTAAAACAGTGGAATAACCTCACTTCAGTCAGGGAACACGCTGCCGGCAGAACTGTCAAAATTTAGGCAGATTGTGCCTAAATTAAGACAACCCTCAACCCACAATCTGCCTAAATTTTGACAGTTCTGCCGGCAGCGTGTTCCCTGACTGAAGTGAGGTTATTCCACTGTTTTAAAAAACCATGGTTTTTATCCCTAAACTACGTATATTATTTATGTCAACTGTAATGTGTGTCTTCGTGTTAAATGTCAACATTTCTACGAAACCCATCGGGTGGATTTTATAACAAAAATTTGGTCTACCTAAACTTCCGACTGATGATGAACCTACGGGTTTGAAATTAATATCGGACCACCATAATAAGGATTGCTAAGGTAAGACTTTACTATTTATTTATTTGATTATATAAGCAATCCAGAGGCTGAAATGATAGATAGAGAATTATATTAAATAAACGAAAATGTAGGTGACATTAATAATCGTTAACACCAATTAAGATTATATTAAATCTGTTGTTACATTTAAATTTTTACGAAGAATGTGATAAGTGACATGGTGTTTCCTACTACAATGTGTACAGTTTTATTTAGGTCTTTAAAATAAGTCTAACTCTCAAAAACTGCCCATTACCGCTGTTGTTAACGTAATGAACGAATCCTCTTTTAACGTTTTTTCACCTCGATTTATGTTAACTTTAAAAAACAATATCGAAAACGTTAATTAGTTGTAAGCTAAGTTTTCTTTTTCTCCTTATAATAAACAAGGATTCTTCAACTAACTTCCAATTAGGAGACTTTGTCTTAAATCTTGATTATTTTCCTCGCTTCAAACTACCCGTGGAATTTCTTTTTGTTCAGTCTGCTTTGTTAAAATGTGAAAATGCCTTTGTGTACCCTAGCATACACGAAGAATTTCCATGTTTACAATTGTCTCTGTTTAAATAATGAACCAATGTGTTGATAGTCAATAATTATGTATTTGTATTAGTAATGCTTTTGGGAATACCCTTAGAAATTGTTAGCTACCAGATACTGCAGACATGAGTGGGATAATGTTTTTTAAATATTTTTTTGTAGTTCCCTACTAAAATGAGTACTAGATGCGTGCTAGGAAATTATTTAAAATAATTTAGAAAGTGTTTGACACCATGCTTCATTGATGGTAATATTTTCAAATTACGTGAACTTATTATTATATTAAAACATATCTTTATGCTCAATTAAGACATAGACCAACGATACTTATTTCATTGAATTCCATTTAAAAATTTGTTGTCATGACTGTTGAAGCAATTTAAATAAGTCTCTGTATAATGTCATGTTAATTATGAAACATAGGGCAATATTTACAATGTGTAATTGTTCAGTTTTTTCTTGGTTGTGTTCCAAGATCTGTCCTTTAAGTAATTAAAAGTTCAATTTCAATTCAAAACGAATCTTAAGCTTTCTTAATTATAGTTTTAGCTGTTCTGAAAGTGGACCTCAAACCAACAACGACTTAAAGTAGAATTGTTTATTAAAAACTATGATAAATTAGTACTAATTTATGTGTGTAATCTATATGCTATTTTATTAGTATAAGTAAAGTTTGTTTTGCGAAATTGGAAACTCGCCCTACTAGGTAAAGGAATTCTAGGTAAAGGCTAAAGGAAATTACTTCCATTTCTATTGCTTTGTAGTTGAATGAGATAAAAAGCAGTTCTAGAAACTGATAATTCATAAGATTGAGTTTAAGACTGTAAACCTTCAAACGTCACTAAATTATAAATTATGTATTATGTTATGATATCAATCTCTTCATAAATACAGTAATTGCAGAATGAATTCAAAAACCTTTATCCTTATGTGGCCTATGATAATTCCCCCCCAATTATAAACAACGTCATACTGCAATGAAAGTGAGTATATGATAACGTCATCAAAACTACAAATTGTTGGCAGGAGGTTTGCAAATAAATTTAAATTTATAACTGTATATAATATGAAATTACTTTACAATGCCTTAATGCTACCCCAATTCATAACCATTCATTCTTGAGTCACACAGGAAAAATTATCGTATTACAAATAAAATGCAATAGCCCGAGAATGCTTCAATGGTTGGCTTTCAATAGTAGAACTCGAAAAGAATTCTAATGAAGACTACGTGACTCTATGTAAAAGGTCTGAGTGCAAATATCTTACTTCTATACTTTAAAACGCTGTTTAAGAACTGAACATATATTCAAGATTGGCCTTTTATAACAATGTCAACTATCCGTATACAGCTAACTAGTGAGAAGTAAATTTTAACCATCAGGTTATAATTCATTATAATTTGTAAATATTCCTGGATCTAGATAACTCCATGAATAAATTACCACTTGGAAAGAATACTCATAGATAGATTTTTCTATTTACTTATTGAAGCCCAAATCAATGTAATACTTAATTGTAATTATATTAAAATAATAGTTTGATGAAATTAATTGCAGTAACAATTTTACAGTATTATATATGTGATGTATATACTGTACATTGATGTATATATTAAATCTGTATCAATAAAAACTAAGTTTATTTAAAGCAATCGCGAGATTGATTTTAGCTGCTACAGTATTTGTCACCTCTGTAGCCTTATGAAGCAATACAGTTCTTGGAAAACTAATTTTGTTTACAAAGTCATTCCTCCTAAGATTGAGTCAGGAAATTACACTTTCTTCTAACCAAAACCTATTTAGTTATTCATATAGAGATAAGTACGGTTGAACCTGCATGGTTCTATAATTAACTATCAGTATATGTAACTATATGTCAGTATATGTATTACTATATGTATTGTACAAACATTAAAACTGAAAACAGTTGCATACTTACCCATTGTTATAAACTAGGATTTCAACATTATGTATTCACTTATAAACCCAGTTCACCCACCTGATTATACGAAAAAAGATTATTTAAAACACTGTAAACTTACCAATATAATATTTTTCATCTTACAAATGTAACATATTTAATGGTAATATTGTAAATTTGATATGTTTTTAGTTTTCGACGTACATGACTTGTGATATTGATGATTCAATGTCGAGTAACTCAATATTATTATAGATTGACCAATCCCTTAATAAATAACTTCTTCTCAGTATAAAAATATGTTTGGTAAACATTTTAGTCTACCGATGTTAAAATGGAAAGACATTAGTTCAATCAAATCATTTTAGGAATATAAAATCCACGAGAAAGGTTTGCAAAATAGTAATGGAAAGTAAATAAAAGAAACGTCTTATAACACTTAAAACATATATTTACGCTTATACTGTTACTCACAAGAGGGTAAATAAACAAAAAAGGTGGTAAGTGGTTTTTCAAAATAGTAATGTACACTCATGACTAATAGTGATTGTAAAAACTACCTTTCTTCCAACTTTCTTTATTCAACCTAGGCACTGACAGTAATAAACAAGGACTCGAGCATTTATATAATCAAGAGTGTACATGGCAAGTATGGGGGGGCAGGAGTGGAGATAGTAGAATCTCAAAGGAGTCTTCATGATGTCTAAAGCTAATTACACCACGGAATCTATTCTTTAAGGACTTAATATCCTGAAATTTACTTGAGAATATTGTAGTGGAAGGAAAAAATGAATACCGTGAGATTGAATATACGAACAGTTTAGAAAACCTATTTAAAATCTTTATCAGTATAAAGTAAAATTCGGTATTACGTTAGGCATGGGTGAAATCCTCATTCACTTGTCTTGGTTACACCAACATGTACTTAGACCTTTTTTTAATCAAAATCAATAGTATTTTCTTCATATTTATTCTATAAATCAGAATATAGGTACCATATAAAAAAAAAACAACATCAAAAAAACTATTTAGTTTAGTAGAGTTGGATATCTCAAGATGTTATGAAATTGTATTAAACTAATACAAGTACTGTGAAAGGAAATGGCTTTTATAATAAGATTTAATCACTAAATAGACAACTTTTTCATACGTACTTTAGAGTAATAAACTTTCTTATTACGTGGATAATAGTTAATAATATAATAGATGTTACACAACCTATCTGCTAAACAAACATTTAATGATGTCAACAACGACTATTTGAATTGTGATTTAAAATTATAATTTATTCGGTTATTCCGTATGGCTTTCATCGTAATATATAAATTGATCTAATGACCCTAAGATAAAATAATTAGTTATAAACAGCACATTTGGGTTAGAAGATACATACTTTTATAGTCTTAAAATACTACTTTATAAAGTCCTAGTTAAAAAAAAAAAACATAGGGCTTAAATAATTAAACGTTTAAAAAATATCTTAAAAAACAAAAAAGTATAACTTCTAATAATATTCTAGTTTATTCGGATCAATAAATTAGGAAAAAGGGTGTGATACAGTAACCAGGATAATTCAAAACGCTAAAGTTACTGAAAGTTTATAATCAAGTTAAAACCACCGTATTACATACATAATTGATGAATACTTGTATAATTTATAAGAGCTGTTCTTGGAAACAATGTTTAATTTCTCCACTAATTTTGATACGGTTGCAGCTTTCCTCACTAATATACTGTACTTACTTACTAGTACCTATAAAAAAACCTATTTAGTTTTGTGAATTATTTTGTAATGTTTTTTGCAATTCGAAAATTCTGCTGTACTACATTTTGACATTGCGTTGCGTAACTGGTCTGTAGGTTGTCGTAATGAATCTTGCTTTGATTAATGTTTTTCATCCAAGTACTATTCATGAACAAAATAAATGGTGATGGTGTTTCCCTTAACATCAGTATTAACATAAAAAAAAAAAATAATGCATAGTCAGTGAAGCAGTTTAAATATTTAGAAGTTACAGAGTAAATATGACAATTTAGATTTATTTTAACATCGAATTATAAAGACGTGCAACGGGTTTAGGTTATTTCAAAGGAGATAAAACGCACGGTCAACGTAACGGATTCAATAAGGGCCGTGTTCGTGTCTTTAGTATCGTGAAGTCCTGTGTAAATAGGCCTTTTCAAGCAGCATAGGCTATAAAACTTCTTGTAGGAACGATATTACTCAACTAAAACTTTCCGAGTGTTTTTAGAATATATAACCATAGTCATTGGTAGATATGTATTTTTATATTCAATTAATTATTTGTCTGTTATAATTTTAAATTTAAACTAGCTGTGTGCCCGTTCTACGCACGGGGATCTTATCATAGTCAGTTAAAACCTTCTTATATAAAGCACAGCAGTTGGTTTGCATCTTCAGATATGCTGACAAAACTATTCCTTCGCAAATACAGTATCTGACAGTTTCAAGCCAAAACTAATGCTTCGCAATTAATGTCACACGGATCTTGTTGGTCCATATGTTATATCCAATGATTAAACTAAATAAACGGTATCAGCATTCTGACACATACTTTCTCCCATAAGTTTGTCAACAACCTTTATCATGTGTAAGCAGTGAGAGTAAATATACGGAAATGGGATTTGTACAATTTTGTTCAGAATTTAAAGGACTATAACATAATGGTTAAAAGTATTTAAGGTACTACCTCAACCTCTTAATTTAACACTTTATTCGGGTTGACATTTTCATTATCAAGGCACTCTTGTCCTTTCCGTGAAACATTGAGAAACAAGGACATTAATGCGATACTATCATACATACACACGAAAATACCGAACTTAATTAGGGAATCTGCTACGCTTTAAGCATAAAAAGGTACATATAAAATTAGTACTTGAAATCTTTGTTAATGCCATAAAATTTGATCATAACAATTTATATTTGCTTGGACCGGAGATGACTCGAAATTCTGTCGAAATGCTATCTGAATCAGTTTGCTATATGAAATGAAGTACAGTAGGCCTACTATAGACGATTTAGATTGGTAATTTGTAATAAAAATTACCAAAATAGGCCACGAACTATTGATACATAAACAACGTTCAAAGTGTTTGAACAATTCATGATGGTTTGCTGAATAAATGTTTTACTAAAATGCGTTATAGTTTTCTTAGCATAACATTTTGGAATCCTCACAGAAAAAGCAAAAATTATACAGTTAAGACATCAATTAAATTGAATAGGCCTACGCCTGTAATAAATAAGGTGCAACACCAACGATAACTAATTTGTAAATTACTGTGATGTGTTGGTACGTAAAAATGATTCTTGCTGCTACTAAAGGTTAAAAGGAAAAGAACCAGTACCGTACCAAAAACCAACGTTTACAGTTAAGAACTGTAGTACAGCCGACCAATTATATGCGTTAATCAAGGTTATTGATCTCTTGGTTTTGGATTTTCTCGTAAAAAGTTATCGGCAATCAAAGTTATTTCCCATTAATTGCTTTATTTGTACACAACTCTTAATGTAAACTTATCGGTGTCAGTTTGAAAAAAAACCTTATACAACATAACTTTATGTTATTTAATAGATTACGTATTCTCTAAACAATGGTTGCTGGTATATATATTAACATTATAAGGAAATGTGACAAAAATCACACAACGTTGGGGTTTTGGACGTTTATAATTTTATTTCTTAAGTACCTAGGTAGGCCGTGTATTCTATGGAAAAGTACCGGTATCAAGGATCGTTGTCGAAAGGGTTGTTATAAATAATTGGGTAAGCATACGTACCACACGTACCCAAGAGAAGGGCTATGGGCCTATTGGCTGTATGGTCCAGCGATTGCATCACACGGTGAGTAGGAACTATTGACTTTATATAGTCAATGGTAGGAACAGAAAGTGACACATTGGAAAATCGAGTTCAGCATCATCCGTAAACCTCTGTTACAATCACCCACTGCAGTTGTAATTTTTTGCTTTACACTTTACACAACCACCATTGAAGAGCCGTCAATGAGTGGAACATTGTTTCTAAGCTATTGGCGACGGTCATTAGTAAATTTAAGTTTCCCAGCCGTGTACAACACTGATTCAATCTTGATTCAATGTCTTCTTTCTGGTTATCAAAACTCCAAAACAATTTTATACACATATTTCTGGTTCCTAAACCTGGATGATGCCTAGTTATTTAATTTACGGTTACACTATATTTGATATTATTGATTTGAATCGCGGTTACACTTGCGATTAATTAAATCCTTTATGTAATAAAAACGTTTTTAATCTCACTTGGATAAGATTTGCCTTCAAAACGTGATCGGAAATGGTTGTGATTTTTGTAAACAACATTTGTAAACATTTCAGTGACAGCTAGAAAAAATAATCTTGATCCGAACAGCTGTTCGTTGTTTCATAGATGATTATGTGATACAAATTGGAAGAAAACTTGACAAAAATCGCACAAAACTGCATTTTTGAACAGCCGTAATCTTAATTACAAAGTAGTGAGACCATATTTTAATGGCTAAAGACACTCTCGCCAATCCAGTGAATACATTAAAATGACTTGGGTCTTGATAGGTACTCTCGTTTTCCTGGAGAAGATTGCGTAAAATGCCATCTTGAGTGTGTCAGACAGACAGACAGACAGACAGAAATTTAGATGAGACTTGTTTCGGCTTCTTTAATGTATAAAACGTAAAAATAACCTAAAAATGTATGATTCTGAGCAATGTACAGACAAAACTCTAATTTTATTTATATAGATTTTCCACTTAGGTTTTGAATAATAGGAAAAATACGACAGAAATTAACATTATGTTTATGACATACATTTCTTTAATTATTTTACTTGTAGCCTATACATTACAAGAATGTGTCGTGGAATAACAGATTATAAAACAATAGGGCGAATTTCTCATGTTGCGTAAGGATACAGAATATGTATTGGGCACGTAACTAATTAATATACGATAACTAACTGTATATACAGTATCGAAAAAAATTGAGACCAACTATGTACAAGTGCGTATATTTAATATTAATTTTCATATTCAACGCATTCCTTTATCACGTTGAATATTACGAGGAGGGTATGTTTTTTAGCGAATCTCCCATATAGGAAATAAGCTGGATCCTGGACCCGGTTCCATATGTGTGAAATAAAAAAAATAAGTGTACTTAGCGTTGTTGTATGCCTAACACAAAAAAAAAATACCCCCGCCGCAGCAAACCTGCAGACTAAGCGAATTTCCATTTGACTGATTGCATTTACACTGAAATGTCTACTTAACAATATAACATTTATTCCCGATTTAAATAGAATTAGTTTAACAAGTACTTAGGTTTGCTGCATCAGGAAGGGTAAAATTTTTTTGTAAAATGTTAATAGTTAGTAAGAAATAAAAACATTTTCCAAATTTGATCAAAATATGTTCATAAACAAGCAAACTACAACAGTTTACTTATTCTCCATAAGAATAACATGGGAATTTTAAATTTACAATTTTTTGGAATTTTCTCTGTAACCGTTAGGCGCACAATATCGCTTCAATATACTAAATTATTTGTTTTTTTAAGCTCTACAAAATGGTTTGGAAATAAATTGCAAAATTTTAAGTTTTTTGGGTCAAAAATGGGAAAAACCTATTTTTACCCCATAAAACCCCCCGTAAACACCCGTTCCCATGGTCCGATCATGCTGGATCGCGAACTCGTTCGAATAAACGTAGGTTTACACGTTTGTACCAAATTTCATCAAAATCGGATAATTTTTGCTTGAGTTATCGTGCTGACGGACACATATATATATATATATATATAAATATATAAATATATAAATATATAAATATATAAATATATAAATATATAAATATATATATATATATATATATATATATATATATATATATATGAATTTGAACGGATGGTGTTTTTGACCTCTAGGGACCTCAAAACGAAAAAAAAAATTGGTCCCGCGTCCAGGTCTTACCATGAGTACTACGGTAATAGCTTATTCCCTATATGGGAAATTCGCTAAAAATCCAAAAAGTATACATTTAAAATTACCATGTTATTCTTATGGAGAATAAATAAACTGTTGTAGGTTGCTCGTCTATGGACATATTTTAATAAAATATGGAAAATTTATTTACTTCATACTAAGCTATTTATATTTTAATAAAAACACACCTTATTGTCTTCTCTGTAGCAGCAAACCTAAGTAGTCATTAAAATTTATGATTTTAAAACAGGAAATAAATTTGAAAATTGAAAAGGGAATAATTTAATGGAATTCCAGCCAGGTAGATGGAAATTCGCTTATTCTACAAATTTGCTGCGGCGCGCGGCGGGGGCATTTTATAGTTCATGTGTAAAACATTGAGTATTTGATGTTTTTTTTTACTTGCTAATTAAATTTAAGAGTTTTATTGATAGAACATTAGAAATTTAATGGCTTCTATTTACTTTATAGTGAAAAGATAACTGAATGTTCCGAATTAATTGATGTCTTACATTTTAAGTACATGAGTATGTAAATGCAAAAGAAAGTATCACACATTTTTTTATTTTACCAAACATTCTATTATATTTTATAGCTTTAAAAGGTAGAGCAATATTTTACTGACTATGCAATAGAGTACATACTCTACTTTTAGAACTTGCCAAGAGGTAAAAACAGCTAAGAGTTTCTGAAAGGCTTACACTCTTAGATATCTTTATAAGTTACTAGCAGAGTACCCGTCCTTCGTACGGGGTTGGCATATAAGTATCAAATGCTTATAGCAGTTATGAGTGAGGACATGGTTTAAGAAATTTCGGTTCTTTTTGAAGTTCGTTCGCTACGCTCACTCACCTTTAGGTTGGAGCTCGTTCGCTGCGCTCACTTTCCTTCAGGTTAGCTCGTTCGCTACGCTCACTTGCCTTCAGGTTAGCTCGTTCGCTACGCTCACTCGCCTCCAGGTTGAAGTTCGTTCGCTACGCTCACTCACCTTTTGCTGTTGTCATAAATGTAAAAGAAATAATAGTGCTAGTGCTGCACCCTGTTGGTAATCCTTGTAACTTTTAATGCTATTGAACATCATAGAACATAACCAACTTGTTTAATTGAAACAGCTGTTAAGATTCATTAATTCCATTTCTCATAAGGTTAACATGGGAAACTCCAGAGCCACTGGGGCGGAGCCCCGAAGGATTTTTTGGGATAAAAATATGCCTATATGTTAATCGGGAATGTGAGCTATCATCATGCCAAATTTCAGCCCGATCCGACCAGTAGTTTTTGAGATTAGCTCATACAAACACACACACAGACACCACCTCTTCTTTATAATAGTATAGATTTAATCTTGTATTATAAATAAGTTCGTTAATAAGTGTGTTTAATCAACTAAACCATCTTATGTGAGGTTTTTTTCTTATTTTAAGAGAAATTAAAACTTTTTAACATAGCTTTTGATAAAGATACGTCAGTAAAATTGGATCAAATGATAGGCTTTTAACCGTATTCGGGATACCTCGTCTACCTAAGGTGATACCGCAAAGCTGTTTATACTGATTACTTTGTCAATCTCAGTGAAGACATCGGCGTCACCCAACCACGTTATCAGTGTCTTATCACAGTGTGACGTCACTCCTTTCATCCGGCTTTCCTCAACAACCACCGAAAACTGTGATTACCTTCACGTATCCATACATAGACATCATATCAAAGATTTTTATGTTTTTAAAGTGATTACACATTTTGTACAAACAATTAACTTAATACTAAAAAAATATTATAAATTTACTTGTGGTATTATTTCTTTTAACTCAGTAAACAGTGTAAGAATGTCATTACCTTTCTTGTGAAAATTAAAAAGTGCCCATTCAATTCACACAGCCTTTTTAATAGAATGGCAAAATAAATATAAAAGTTGAAAAGATTCATCCAAGAGATTTAGAGTAGTTGAATGTTTGTTCTTCTTATCATGCTGTAGATCACTAGTTTTGTATAAGGAAATTTGGACTTACAGGAACAGCCGGAGTAAGGTTTTAACAATTAAACAATTAAAACTCACAATCTCGCGAAAACGATTTCTGCTTACGCTCTGAGACCGTATTGCTATCAGATAAATTTATTCCTAATCTCTAATAGTAAAAAATGTTTAGTGCCTTCAACGTATTAAAACCTCCTAGATAAAAGGTAACATAACTTAAATTTGTAATGGGTAAAATACTTAGTTTAGCATGTATTTTTCTTTGGTGGAGTGAAGAATGAAGTGAGATGCCTTGTGTACCTTTGTCACTGACAAAAATTAAATGTTTAATAGCTATGACGACTTATTTAAAGCCCAATATTTATGAACAACTGATCCATTTCTGAACCATCAAAAAGATGCTGTGTTTTTCTGTATCAATTCGGCAACCATTTGATTGCCAGGCGAGCACTATACGCATCAGACAGTTTTAAACGGGTACTCTCTTAATGATGATTTTAAAACATTTGTCTATAAACTCCGTAGTGAGTCTGCTAATGTAGTGTCTGCCAAATGATGTTGGTCAACTTTTACTACGAACTAACTACAGTGATTAAGTCTAGTAAAATGTACACATCAAGAGATGATTGTTTATACAAACCCAAACACATTTATGGTAAGACGTCTGATACGAGATTTGCATGTGCTGTTTCACGCAAAGAGATTGCTGAGCGACAGTTATAGCTTGTCTCTCGACGTTGTTGAGACTGAAGTGCTTTGACAGAGCGAGTGACAGAAAGTCATTAAGATGCAAAGAGCTGTTACCTAACATGAAGGCATCCACGCCCACGCTGCACAATTGACATCACTTTTAGTGCATGTTTTGCTCTTTGACAAATTAGCTTCCACACTTTTAATAAGATTTACTCCCTGGAAACGACGAACTAGTTGTAAAACATGTATTATTTGTATTTCAAAACTTATTTACATAGCATTAAGGTTTAATCAGAATTGTCTGAATCTACTTTAGTGTGAAGAATAATATGTTTTTATGTTTTGGTGAAATAATAAGAGTGTCTCTTTAAGAGTAGATTGGCCGGTTGAAAGAGCTCATTAAAGGATTTATCTTATTTTATCTATATAAACACAGGCGATGAAAAAAATAGTATATTTTATCACTAGGGTCTAAAGTGACCTGAGGTAAAGTGTTACGATCGAGGCGAAGCCCAGGTCGAAAAATGAGCGAGGGTTAAGTCCCTTTTTGCCCGTGTGGTGAACTATATTTTTAGTCATATTGCACCATTAATTAACAAAAAAAGCTAGAAAAAATAATTTTTGTGTAAAAAACACCTTTCAAAAGGACTTCCAGTTTGTTTTCAATTCTGATAAGCAGCTGTTTAGTTAGTGGTTCATGTATTTCGTGTTACAGTACATTATATCATCGATATTTCGAGCGACCGACAACAATAAGCTAAAAGCTTACCTGATAAATCAATCGATATATAATTTCGATCAATACGATTGCCACATTCAAATTTTTACAACTGTTTAAAACAGCTGATTTTTACTCCCTAGAGACTAAAAATGAGTTTTACTCGCTAGAAAGTAAAAATAATACTTTAGACCCACAACGCATGTATTAAAAACGGCTGTTTTTGCTTCAATATGACGAAAAACTATATTTTTCACTAATAAAGAGTCAAAATAGGTATGTTGATCTTCGCAATAGAGATTACAGAGTCGTCTATTAATTCAAAAAATGCTGACAGTTTTTCTGATTGGTCTTATAGCGATACAAACTTGGACTTAAAAATATTCTCAGCACTTTCAATATAACGTGCAGGTTAGTTAAAAGAGAGTAAGTGAAAATCTACAAAATTATTGAGATATCATCAAACATTAGAGGTTCACCCCTATCCTTCTAATAAACTGAATAGTTTTTATCACTTCCTGACTCTAAAACAAATTCCTTATTGTTTATGACTGCTACTTTGTTTCAAAATTGCCTTCTTAACCGTAGCTAAACATTTTAAAATTATGTTAATATTTACACGGATCAAACGGAAAATACTATAAGTTAAGTGGTTCTTTTCATGTGTACAATGATATTTTTTACAAAATATGTATATATTTAATATTTGAATACTCCAACCTTGAATAATCTTCTAAATTCACTCTAAGTTTGATAGAGTCATTAGCTCGTAAAATATAGCAATCAAAAAAGGTTATTCACGCTAGTTTTGAAACACATATCCTATATACAGGGTGTTTTTTTAAAAACTTGCATCTTTATTTATGTAAAAACCGCAATAGATAGAAATATGCAGTTTGCGGGAATCATCTATTGACGTAGGGGGCCCAATTGTTTTGAATTAAACGTTACATTCACATTCCCCCCCTTTCCCCCCCTGCCCCCAACTTATTTTTTTTAAATAGCAAGGTACCGCTTGTGACATATCAAATGAAAGAAAATAAAAAAAGAAAATGTTTGATGAAAAAAATTAAAAATCGGTTCATAAATTGGCGAGATATTCTCCCCCCCCCTTCCCCGGAACTTGATTTTTTTTTAATAGCGAAGTACCCCTTGTGACATATCAAATGAAAGAGCATGAAAAAAGAAAATTTTTGGTGAAATTTATTTTTCATTTGATATGTCACAAGGGCGGGTACCTTGCTATTAAAAACAAGTTATGGGTAGGGGAAAAAGGGGGGGATTATCTCACAAATTCATGAGCCGATTTTAAATTTTTTTCCACCAAAAATTTTCTTTTTTCATGCTCTTTCATTTGATATGTCACAAGGGGTACTTTGCTATTAAAAAAATAATCAAGTTCCGGGGAAGGGGGGGGGAAATATCTCGCAAATTTATGAACCGATTTTTAATTTTTTTTCATCAAACATTTTCTTTTTTCATGCTCTTTCATTTGATATGTCACAAGGGGTACCTTGCTATTTAAAAAAAATAAGTTGGGGGCAGGGGGGAAAGGGGGGGAATGTGAATATAACGTTGAATTCAAAACAATTGGGCCCCCTACTTCAATAGATGATTCCCGCAAACTGCATATTTCTATCTATTGCGGTTTTTACATAAATAAAGATGCAAGTTTTTAAAAAAACACCCTGTATATATGTTACAACATCATAAGATTTTATAATGTACAGTCAATATCATTATATATATATATATATATTTTTTTTTTTACATCCTTTTTCCAATCCTTGGCTGTTCAAGAGCTTTGCTTCTCTTCAAGAGTGTAGTGTTGAACCTGTAAGTCATTTCAGGATCGAAACTGCTTCCTAATACTCTACCTGTCTTCTCGATTCGGTTATGGTTTCAATGTTTTATATTATCTCTAGTCTCAAAGGGTATATATTCTCGTTTCCGTTGATTACAACTGAGGGCCTATCAGTAAAAATCTCATATTTACAAAACTTTCCCAGGTTATCACTTTATAAATTAAATCTTTCGACGTAGCATAACCAACATTTAAAAGGTTTAACAATATAAAATAATTGTGCTCGTGTTTTTAGTCCTGGCAGTTGGTTGACAAATCTAGGTTTATCTAGGTAAGAGGTATTCTGAATGTCAAGATATATTCATTAGTCTCAGAATAATCCCTATCTATTGAAGTTCATTTAAGGTGGATTCGTTTACGTTTTACATTGAGATCGAACTCATTAAATGCAAATAAATGGTAAATACAAATAACTGATTGTCGCCTTGTAGTCCAAAAAATTCTCCTAGTGGATTACAGGGTTATGTACATTTTGGCGCGAGCGCTTTTAATTAAATGCCTTTTCTGCATTTTTTCCTAATCCTACTCCGTAATCTATATCGAAACGCATTGGCTTGTTATTTATTGAAACTGCAACATAATACGCTAGTGAATTGGGTACATTTTAACGGTAGTTACAATCAAGCCTGATTAAGGCATAATTAATTTTTTTTCTAGAACGTCATTGCTTTAATTTAAGCTAAGCGGAATGCCATTTAAATGTTGAAGAAAAGTACTTTGTATTGTGTGACAAAAAGGTCTTCACCCGAATGTCGTTTTCCTTTTTACTGTATTTAGGTCGTATATTGGCTTATTTATAAACATATAATATGATTCTTGGTTTACATTTACGTTTTAAATTAGTAACTATCACGACAACCTATAAGTCCATAATGTTACAGATTAAAAACATTAAGTTAGTTTTCATTTATATACGCATTATCGAATTGGGGTTGGTTTCTTCAATAAGATTCTCAATGTTTGTTGCAATAACCTTGGTAAGATTAGCTAAGCTAGCCATTATTGCATGATGCAATTAAAAAATTAAGGCCTAATCACAAAAAGCACACCATCAATGAACCCATCATAAGGTATACATGGGAAACTCAAAAACGCCCAAAATGATTTTTGTGATACAAATGTTAATGGGAAATATGAGCTACCATCATGCTAAATTACAGTCAAATCCAATCAAAACAATTTTAACTTTATATTATTATCATATATTATATAATTATTATTTTCAGAACTTACAAATATCCATCATTATATGTATTAACATTTTCCTCGTTATTAAAACTAATTTGGTTCACCAACATACTTTTTATTTATTATATTAATTAGTCATATGAGGTGAAACCACATTAAACAGTGTCAAGTTATAATGCACTTACACTTGTATGTGGGCGTCATACAAGGCCACATTGTTATATAATGGTATAAATTTAAATGTTTTCCCTATCTGAAATTTAAATGATAAATGATTTTATTATACATCATTTCAAAAATCTTTTAATTATAAGCAAGCTATAGTTTAACATTGGCATATTTTAAACTGTACATTGTTGTCCCATCTGACGTCCTAGATTTGCAACCAAGCGACAAATGTAGGACGACAGATTCGACAGAAATTTGCAGTTTAAAATATGCCAATGTTTAAAAAATTTCATTTCCATTTACAAGAGATTGATGATTTGAGAAAGAGGTTATACCTATGTATTAGGATGAGCATATTCAAATTTACTTAAGTTCTTAAAATTATATTGTATGATTGAAAGGTATTGTGGCTAATAACCACTTTAAAAGAACTGGAAAAATAGTTGTTTGAATGACTTTTTTCAACTTTCTTCTTTTAGGTTTGAATAACTTCATTTTGATTTAGGCTTGAAAACGCCTCGATTGTTTATAAAGATTGCCATTCATGTCAGTATGAACTACATATGCTATACTTAGGTAAATATAAACAAACATATTTCTTTATTTCGGAGACTCAATTTTTTTTTTTAAAGTTTAAGCAAAAAATAAATATGGTATGTTGAGTGACGCCTTATTTGGTATTAGCGTATTAGATACACTTAATTTAAGTTCTTGTTGCATGGAATCATGATTTTACAGGTTCCCAAAATACGCATTTAATCACAAACTAAGTTAACAGATTTCTAACTTTTGCTCACAATTTACCGAGCGATTAAGGGAGATATTTCCTCTAATGATTTTATAATTACATCGAAGCTTAGGTCGACGATTTTGCTGATTCCTAATCCGATTTCCGTAATTTGCAACCTTATCAAGTTTTATGTGTGGGATCAGCTGCGAGTGACAGGGTGGCGCGGTGAGCGGTGAGCGGCAAGTGGTGGGCGGCGGCGCGGCGGGCGACTCAGTTGTGGGCGGCGCGGCGCACGTTAGTCTCCGTCGTGCCGCCAGTGCGACTGCCACGCTGCCGTGTCTTACATTGACACTACGTGCGTGTTGAGCGTCAGTTACGCTGTGACTTGTGAACCGTCTAAAATATTTAAAAGTAAAAATGGTGTCAGATAAATTATTTTCAGGTAGGTGGTTTTGCACTGTTGACAACACGTGGTAAACTATTTTATCAACTCAAGTTTAAAACTTTTCCTTAACGAAGGTTATTTTTTTAAATTTTTAATTCAAACACATATTTAACAAAACATATTGTGAGGTAAGGGATTTTGCATAAACTTACTTCACGCTAAGACATTTTAAATAACAAGGTTCAAGATATATTTTACAATTAATTAAGTTTTCTTATTTTATTGGATGAAGTCAGGGTACGAAGTTTATCAAAAACCGTAATTTACCATAATTTAATCTTATAACTTTAGTTGTTATATATTCGAATTTCATTGTCCACAAGGCACTTTATCCTCTCAGGTATCAAAATACATTGTTAAGCTAACTTACAAATTACTAACTAATAAAATTAAACCCATATTACGGTGCATAGAAATAAAGACATGCGAGTTGAATACAATAATGATCAAAAACGTATCTTTAAGTTGTATAACTTTAGAAAGTTGAGAACGAGGAAAATATAAAACAAATCACAGTGGCACGGCATTGGAAAACTTTACAGTTACCTTCTTTATAAAAGTATGAAAATCATTAGGGAAAACCATTACACACAATTTAAGTGTTAACTCCATCTCCTTTGATCCAATAAAACACGTTTCAAATGACTCTAACTTGTAATTAGTAACATTGCTCAAGGGATGTTTGAGCAGTTTCCTTCCTTCACTGAAAATATATGTTAACACGCATCTACCTGCTACCTAAGTTAGATATAGACTTTAAATTATACAAAAAATTATTTTGGTCAGTATACTTTTTGATGGTTTCTTGTTACAAAGAGTACATTTGTAAATATTGTTAAGCAATTCAGGAGACAAAATTAACTATCTAAAGTAGAAACAAGTAAAACATTTACCAGTTTATGACATTGGAAATTAATACCCCCGCTGCAGCAAACCGGCAGATTGAGCAAATTTCCATTAGCCTGATTGGATTTTTACCTAAATGTTTTAGATCAATTCCCTATTTAAATAGCATTAGGTAAAACGATTACATAGGTTTTCTGCTACAGAGAAGGTAATAAGGAGGGTTTTAAGTGAAATGTCAATAGCTTAGGATGAATAATGACTAAGTTTAGCAAATTTGATCAGAATATATACGTATAAAGAAAACTGCATACAATATTTTACGTATTTTCCATAGGAATAACACGGGAATTTTAAATTTATAGTTGTACGGTATTTTCTCCGTAGTGATAAGGCATCACTCTTTAATATACTACATTATTAGTTTTTTAGCTTTTCTTTTATCTAAAAATGATTTGTAGAGAAATTAAAAATGTTTTGGAACTCACAAATTGGGAAAAACAAATTTATACCCCGTAACCCCCACCCCCTCGACCTATTTTACATAGTCTCAACACAATATTCGCAAAACCTCGTTATAATAGTTGTTGGTCTACACATTTGTGACAAATTTAATTAAAAATAAGATCATTTTTACTTTAGCTATCTATATACATATGACGGGTGATGATATTGTCTAGGAACATCGAAACGAAATAGTAAATCCGTCCAAGCTCCAAGTCTTACCATGAGATTTACGGTAATAGTTTATTTCCGGATTTCAAATGGCTTACTTTATTAGCTTGTGAACGAATGCATTTAACTAAATATATTTCATACAAAATCCTGATTGGACCTAAATCTGAAGTATAGTTTAAAATTTTACTCTAATGCTTGATTCGGCTATATTTTGTGCTATATGGCCTAATTATTTATCAGATTAAGAGAGAGAGAGAGGGAAAGAGAAAATTCTTTATTTATTACACACTGTTTTGCAGCAATAAATACAAAAAATAAGAATATCACATGGGTCACAATGACCTGTGCGTGATAGAGTCCTTAGCTGTCTGCTGTCAAAATAAAAGTTCTTCGCACTTCACAATACACATAAAAAAAAAGAACTAACAATAACTTGGTAAAATAACACTATACAATTAATACTATAACAGTTATAAAATAACCTAAAAAACCATATGCAACGTGCAATCAATAACAAGGGGTGCACATTGTTTGCAATACATCCGATTAAAGCATAACTTTTTTCTTTCAAACCAAATTTTTTACTGAGGCGTGGATTCCGTCCAGTAAAGAGTGCTGTAGAAAGTACAATAGATAGTCCAGTTATCAGATGGTTAGGTCTAAACGAGATATTCTGGGCTGATAAGCGACTCTGTATTGTCAAGGCCTATCTCCATCAGCCAATTAGCGATTGGAAATTTAGAAATACAAGCATGTTTTATTTATTTATTTACAATATAGACTAAATAAAAAGCAGTAATTATTTAGGTATAGCTAGACGACATAGAGTAAAACTGACATATAGAAATATACTTGTTCAAAGGTCAAACAAAGAAAAATAATCAGTGTATTGCTAGACGACCATAGTAAATAACCTAAGTCATTATGATGTATTACGTTGTTCACAGCGATTTTATAGTTAAATTGGAAGATCAATTATGTAGTGTATTACCAACCTTTTCAATGTAATATTGCTAAATGATGGATATGAACAAGTAATATAACAGGTGTATGAATATTCAAGTTCCTTTTATTTGTATTAAAAGCATAAATTTATATATAATACTTTTGTTAGGTGTATTGATAATTTTAATGTGCAGAATATTTATGCCATATCATTTTAAAAATTCATTTAATATCCTTTAATGAATACATGAAAGAGTCCATATTCATCGATTACATTCAAGAAACGTGTTCAATAAAACATTACATTTTCTTTAACACACTTGACAAGCCATCATCTTCAGATACCTCATTTAATTTCTTTTTTTTATATCAGAAATATTTTCGTATCAGTAAAGGAAACCAAATATGTGATTAAATTGTCCATCAAATAAAAAAAAATATAAAACATTAACTTGAAGCTTATACATATGTAGCATAGGCTTACATAACATTTTTCAAGCGATTTATGCAACTATGAAAACCCTCATAATAAACTTCAATTCTTTGCATGGATAAATTACAATAAATAATTTGGATTTTTTCCTACTAGCATAACCTTTTTTTTGTTTTTTTTTTTTTTGCCTCAAGCCCTCAGATAAGTTCAAGATGTCTTTAAAGGTATAAATTAGTTTGAAATTGATTACAAATGCAGTAAATAGTTTCTATTGATAGACAAATAGAAAATTACTACAAATAGCTAGAAATTTCGTTGGAAGTAAGGAGAAAATATGCATGTTCATATAGAACTGGCTTGTCTATTCATATATGTCTTTAGTTTTATATTTTTATAAAAATATCAATTTCATAGAAATATTCGTAAAAATATTGTCTTAGTAGATTTTAGACATTTTAAAATGCTGAAGTGGCTTATGAAATTATCTTAAAGTATGATAATCGACAAATACCGGTTAATCATATCATAATAGCACATTAAATTGCTCTACATTTTAATGAACAAGGCAAAGCTTTATTTGAAAACCAAGCGAGTGTTGTAAAGAGAGGCCCGTGTGATGGACTACTATATTTTTCGTCGTATTGGATTTCCAACCCGGGTCGGGATTCTTTTTCGTAAAGTAACGATACTAAAACACACAAGTATGATTCACACTTGATTTACCTTCTGAAATTAACTAAAAAATGATGAAACCTCTGTAATTATATCAGTATACAAACATGTATCGCTGTACAAATTTTTATAGTAGTTAATAACTGCATTAGTACAAAAGACATTACATTTGTTACGCTGCCAACACAGATATTCATCCATGAATATTCGAATATGAGATATTCGTTCATGAAATATAAAGAATTCTATTTTTTTTATTCACACAACTGCACATACAGAAGAGAAATATAAAATAAGACACGATGATAAAACTAATTTGGGTCTTAATATATACAATATAAATGTAGTTCCAAACGGGTTTTTTACAAATAACAGACGGATTTAAATCTAACATCGTCGGAAATATAACTAGATAAAAATAATCTAGATGATAAGCTTCCACGGTCACTGCAGATTGTCAAATCTTGGTCTTCGGGTGTTCATTCTTAAACTAGTTATTCATTTACATATACATACTATATACTATATTCATTTACTATATACATTTGTTTCAAACCCCTTAATCAAGCTGCTGCAGATGGTACCTGTAGATAACTGTTTTTTTTTATTATATCGTAATATAGTTGTAAATGATAATATAATGACGTAATAATAAGTTTTCACTGCCAAATAGATAAGTAAAATAGTTTGTATAAGTAGTTTTATCAGTGCCGTGATCAGGTTGCAATAAGTGTTGTAGGCCTACATAAAAATGTTTTGTTCGTACGTGTCAAATATATATACAGTTTTATGTTTAAATGTAAATTTCTACAACTTGACGAGTACAATTTGGATATTATAATGTTTCAATGTTTCTGTGTACCACTTGAAAATGCCAAAATGGCGAAACATGTAGTGGATTGAAAAACACACTATTTATTTCAACTGAAAGACGAGGTATGTTTTAATTTAGTTTAGTTTTATACGTATAACACTTGCATGTAATCGGAAAATAAAACTGTTAGGATGTTGAAAACTTTAAGACTTTTTAAAATTAAAAGCAATTCAGGTTTTAAAATGATTAATTATTCAATATATATAGGATAGTGATAGGTTTCCCTCTTCTAGCTCTGCAGTTTTCAAGGGCGTGTACATTGTATTTATATGCATAGAAGTGCTTCTGCTGGTTTATGCCAAGAACGTCTAAAAAATCGCCGACCTTGCTTCTGTTTAGCGTGGTTTTATGCGCAAAGACGGATCGTTTGCAAAACATGCGATGAATATTCATTTATTTGGAATAGGCATGCAAAAACATAGATTTGTCTTCTCCACCGTGTATTCTTAGTACTTTGTTTTTAAGTCCTTGGTGTATCATAATTGACATGCGTGGTTTGTTGGTTTAGCATACAACAGATGATCTGAGAGCGAACATTGATTACATTTAGAGTTAATCAATTAAAATCCAAGCAAACCTTCTACATTATCATTGAAAGAAGGTATATGGAAATGCACCAACTTCCGATACTATTTTAAAACTAAATACATAGCATGTTAATTTTTTAGGATAACTCGTCAAGACATGTTAAATCATGAATTTAAAGTAACAGATGGATTATCGATAAAATATTGTTTGATCTTTCATTCAAAAGAAATTGAATTAATCTCTATTATTATAAGATTTACAAGTGCGTTTAAAATTGTTAAAGCATAATAAACACAAAAGTTTACGATTTGTAAATTAGGTTCGATTTGACAGTGGTTACTTCCATGTCATCATTCCAAATCTTCTTCATAACAAGCGAATCATCCTCCAATAACGAGCACAATTATTGGGGGTTTAAAACACAATCTCCAATGTAGGATAAGTGTAAGTATATGTTTCAAGTGTTATTAAATGTTTTTTTATTTACTATCAGTAACTCAAGACAATACTGAAACGGATAAATACTTAATATTGCCACTATTAAATTAATTAGCCTGTGTTTAAATCCAAATTATATCTGTTCGAGTTTGAAAAGCACCAAACTTTAATTTTAAACAATGCATTGCTTATTTTCATTGCATTTGAACAAATAAAGTATGAGCATTTCCTTTCGTGTTTATACAATAGTTAACAATATTTAAACTATTTATAGGTCTGATAAATTTGCTTAAAAATTTCAACATGACACAGGAAACCAATATTTTTAACTTTTATTAGATATGTGGAGATATTTTAATTTAAACGTCACTGGTTATTAAAAATGATAATTTAAAGAGGCTGTTCTTGTTATGATTATTTCATATGCAGTTTTACAGTTTATGCTCACAGTAAATTGGTAATAAATAATTTAAACTTGATTTACACTATTTTACTCTATATTATTTAGATTTTGCTTTTATAAGCATACCGACCAAATACTGAATTAAGACTAGTTGACAAATTTGATTGTATTTTTCAGGGAAAGTACAATTTTCAGGTGTTCAAACATTTTTATTCCTTAATTATTTTAATAACAGGCACAACGAGCTGAGGAATTATCAATAAAACAACAAGTTATGTAGATCTCGTGCAAATACAGTTTACAAATACAAATATACCGTACATTTACTTACTTTGTCTTTGACTACGACTGTAAATATGTAAAAATGACACATACAGTAGAAATAATTACCTAATAGGCCTAAATAGGTTTAAAATGGCAAATGTTACAGCTTATCCCAGTATGAAACGTTTGGAAAATCTTTACAGACCTGTGATAAATGAACAAAACATCCCCTACTAATTGTAATCACGTAAGTGTGGTCAGTTTTGTCACGTCACTCCCCTAGGACTGTGATAAGTCCACATTGCATTATCTCCCTAATTATTTCCGTATTTCTCATATTTGAAAACATACCCGGAAATGAGAAGACTCCCTACAATGACACGTTTATAAATGATATTATGAATACAATAATAATAATAATAATAATAATGCTCACAAAGTCGTTCATTACTGTAATGATACTAGTTACTATCGTTCAATAATAAGTATAAATCCTTTAAAAAAATCTATTGTATTACGTCAAAGTGTTTGAAAAATCTCTAAATAGAGTTGATTGGTCTTATAAAAATTGTTAATTTGATTACATTTTAGCATGCACTACATAAAAATTGTTCATTGTTCCAAACCTAGGTGTTTGTGGGGTAATCTTAAAATCCCTTATTTTTTAAACTTATTATTGTGATACGTAAACAATTATCCCTTAAAAAATAACTGTTTTTTTTATTATTAACTTAACTTCCAATTAACCTGAATTATTAACCTTACCAAACCAATGCGGAAATGTGACCCAAACTAAGTTCCTATTTAATCAATATTTTCGTTTGTACTATGTGTGTAGCAGAACCACATCAACCAATCCAAACCCTGTTTAGTGTTGTATTATTCGACCAGGAATTTTGATTAGTTGAAAGAGATTGTTTGAGAAACATTTACAAGGAAAATAAAATATTAATGTTACAGAAGATGAGTTTTCCCAAATGTATATCAGTTTGAAATAACCTTTTTTCAAATTTGACAAAGCTCGTAATGGCTTCGTATTGTACATACCCACACTGCACCCCAGGTATTTACCTTTAATGCGTTGTTTTTACAAACGTACATACCTAGAGGGCTATGATATACTAAACAAAGGAAAGTACCGTAAAAAAAAATTCAACCGTCAAATCAAAATCTGTACAAAAAAACAAATTCGTGGAATTAACACGTTACGTGTTATCATCTATTTAATAATCTATTTCGTTTGTGCAAAGATTTGACTAAACAAATGCGCCATTTCCAACCACACTTAACAAATCGAGAGGTTTCAATAAAGTCGGTGGACCAGTGAAAATCAATTACCTCTGGATATGAAGCCCTCCACCATCGCTTTGTTGTCCCTCAGTTATATTGTTCCAGACGAAATGTGATTTGTGTTAGTATATGATATATGATTATAATGATAGTAACATTTTTGAAATCAATATTATTACAGTGTGGCTTTAGTGGGGCTATTTATGGATGGAACTGTGACTATTACTAGGTAAAAAACACACTGTTTATTGCATTGTTAAAATACAATTTTGAAAATAAGATTTCCACCCAATCCTCTCGTACTTTTTATTTTAGGTTCAAGGATCCATTGCTCTAGGCCCGAGTGTTATAGAAATAAATAGCTGCGGAAGCTTTTTACTCAGTGCATTAATAATAAAAGGTATTTAGAAACAATCTTATGTTACTTATGGACTTAGAAAGGTGTATTACTGAATGTGACGTGACTAATAATATTTCTGATTATTTTAGGGAAAGTATCCATACTTAGCTAATATCCATATATTAGCTTAGCTAATAATCCATACTTAGACAATAAGTGAGCACTGATTGTTGAATGTCCATGACGAAAATGAGTGTCGTCACGAAAAAAGGCAATTCCCAATAATTTACCATTGTTAATCTAAAATACGTTTTAATTATAAAAGTATGCATTTTTGGCCATAGTATGTTGTCAGAGCGAATTGTATATTCATTTGAATTCTTTTTTATGTACTGCATTCATATATACCTAAGAAAACATAAGTTGAACCACTGAATATTTTTACTTTGGTATCTTATTATACTTACAACCTGAAACTTTAAACCCAATTTAACCTTCTTCACATGCACCTTTTTAATAGTTTTTGAAACCTTTAAGCTCTTTTTTTTATTTAGGTTAAGTTATGAAACTCGAAGTTATATTTTAAAACTCAAGAGCTAGGGTGTTATTTTGTGAGAGGATATTTTTATTTAAAACTCACTTATACATCCACAACCATTTCAACATTCGACAAACGCAGACAATATTTTTAACCTATAAAAGCAAAAGGAGCAATGGAGGGACGATTATTCACAACCCAATAGCCATTCTACTAATTGTTCTTTTAAAGCAGAATTTAATAAAACCTAAAAATTGTTTAATGCATCACAACGTCTCTTTAAGCCAGTTAAGGTGGCCGTTGCATTATGTCCGGCTATTAACCTACTGATAGCTCTTTATATCAACATACACCTGACATCTACTATCTATCATGTTCTAGGCAGAGCTATAAACAAACTTCAGATTGATGGAGGCAATAGGCAGTATTCCCAAGACTGCTCGAGGATCAATATATCGTGACACAAACGACTATACTCAGGCATTGGTCCAAAAATAATAAAGATACTTAACATTGTATACTACTTACAAAAACTTTTACAACATTGACCAAACTCATTTTTAATTTTGCATTTAGTTTGTGCTGTAGTAAATTTTAGTACATACACTATCGATCAACTGTTATTAAATAAAACCTATATTCTTCACTACACCACAAAGTCTTCCAAAGACTCTCGTGTGATCAATGCATCATGAAAGTCCACTAACCAACTCAAAGCTTTGCCTGTGTCCCACTAGACTTATATCATCTGGACTGCTATAGGCAAAGTTGTATACACACTTCAGATTGTTTGATGCATACAAAGGCTTTTCAAGACTGTTGAGGATCAATATATCAAATCCGAGAGCTACTCTACCCAGAGGTATAGGACAAAAAAAATCCTATACCTATAAACCTATAATCATTCATTATAGGTCTACTAACCGTCTATAGGGTTTATTCTATACAGGCTATAAGGTAACAACACAAGTAGCCCCAAAATAGGAAAAATATAACTACCATAAATTTCTTTACAGACTAAAAATATCCAGAAATGTTAAGTCACTTTGCATTCAAAGTAATACAGCAGATTGTTTTACGGTATATTTTTTTTGAAATAATTATTAAATTAAAGGCTGCCCCTAACTAAATAATTGGATCAGTTTTAATGTGTTAAAATAAAACTAAAAAATTACATTTTCAAAAATATTCGTCAGCAGAATATGCGTCATTTAGATTTTGGTGTTTTATTTTTTTTTAAATTTTATTTTATAAACTAATTTTAGCTGTACAGGCTTAGCAACATGAAGCAAGTTGATTCATTTTAGGCCAAACCATTATGATTTCTCCTATTCATTAATTGATCTGTTTAAACTGTAAGTCGTTTGATAGAAAATTGTAAATGCTTAATTAAGGTGTTCTTGTTTTTTTTTTTGTTTTTTTTGTTTTTTTTTATCAGACACATCCTAGTAATTAAAGTTATAAAATTTAAACCACTAATTTTGAAAAATGCCTTTTGAGGTTATTTTTTCTGCACTAGAATATGATTTGATATAATTAATAGCATACAAAATGTTATAGGATATCTTATATTGTGTTTGAAATATAAGTTTTATAAAAAAAACTTCGTATTTCTTTCTAACAAGGGAATTTTGGAAAACTTGTTCTTGGTTTTCCTTTGATTTGATCGATTAAACATATTTATAAATGGTTTGTACTTACTTACGGGATAACCTGTTAAAAGATAATAATTAAATTATTGTTGCACAACATGTCTTATGCAATATTAAAATTTACTTTAAAAAGTATTATACTATTATTATAATGAATCTATTAAACAAAATACATAGGTCTACAGTTCACATAATTGTATAAAATGTTTTTTTAAAGGGTACTATATAATTTTATAATTGAATTGATAACTGATCAACTAACAAAAAACATTTTGTATTTTTTTACATGATGTAAAAATAGAAAGTAAACGAAGTTGTCTCTGCTATAAATATTTTATATTCATTCATACCGAGAAATAACACAGGCCTAATATAACTTAAATATAATTTTATGATTTAGTGTCTGTATAATGTCATAATATTTCGATGGTGGTGTGTAAATGGTCTTTAGAACCGCGATTGAAGCCTTGCGGTTGATTGGAAATTTATACTCAAATATTCACGCGCTAGGTTCCACAAATACTTGGTGTACCCAGGTGAACAAGCCGTAGGCCGTGCTCGTGGAAATCCATTAATCAATGAATGTAAGTGAATCTAATGCCTATCAAGATCATTCATTAAACGTGTTGTTAAAGCGTACTTCGTTATAGAATAAATATTAATTCATGAAATATTTAGTGTCGAGTCACCTTTTGCAGCAGGTCAAAGTTATGTTTACTCTTACCTTGGAGGTTGTGTTTCCTAAAAATTTCAATAATATAAGTCTTGGGATAAAAATCCTAGAGCGGTTGGATGTTCAATTAGTTTTTGCATCACACATATAATTGGTACAACTGTTAGAAAACCAACTGTTCTTTGTTTGCAAAATATATATTTCCTGTATTTCTTGGAAGGTTTCTTTCAAGTGGCAATGAAAGTTGGCAAATAATTGTATGTGGTAGTAGTTGTTATTTTTAGTATTCAAGACTTAAAGCATATACCCGGCAGGAGATTTTGTGTAAGAAGGAATTCCCGTGGGTAGTGTTCTTTAGGAAGTTTTAGGTAACTAAGCTCAAAGCTTATGTTTATAATATTGAAACAGGAAAGGATTTTATTAATGTTAGTATTATTACTCTAAATATGAATTTTTGTTTATGATTCACCTGATAGAGTTGCTACTTTGGTACAATAATACAATTTCCGATCAATGATAATTCTAGTAATGGATTTTTTGTAAAATCCGCTATTTTGTAGTAACCTAAATTATAAAAAATAAAATATCCGATACTGTAAAGAAAAATCTATTTTTATTGATTGTTTTTTTTTAATTAAACCTATTCCTAAATTACTTGTACTTACTTACGAGACACCCTGTACACCACCATTACCTGTAGCATTAAAACATTGTGATTGTAGTTGAATAAAAACATCTTGATACAAACTTTGCATTTGCAACCGCAAGTAATTTACCTGAGAAACTTGAACAATTTAACAAAGACAATAAAAGTTTTGCAGTTCGTTTTTATTGTTATCCACCTTATTCATAAAATACAATGCTGAAATTGTATTCTCTATGTTTAAATACGATTTTATATTCAATGGCTTATTATTGAAATGTAAGTAATAATTTCTTTGGTGTTATTGATAGCATAATTAGCCTTTTGGACTTTGGTGTGAGAGGGATGGGTTCAATTTCTGACACACAAAAACCATTTGGGAATTTTCCCAGTGTTTGAGTACTGCCTATTATCTATAGATAATTTAAATACTGTAAAGATAAACAGGTAATTACCTAAACATGAATACTACCTCTGAAATGTACAGTGTTACACAAATCTAAAATCTGCTTGGATTCAAGAAAAATAAAAATATCTATTAACTACGATGATAATGGTCAAAACAATTAATACCACTTACGTCTTAAAAATCATTAATGTTTGATCTTATAGCAAAAAATCATTAAGTAAATATATAGGTAAGATGGCTAAACAAGGCTAATATATAACCTTAATTTGACGGTATGCGAGTCTTTATTGATAAAGGTTGGTTTATAAAAGGTCATGTCAGCGATACAAATAAAGGTCAACCCTCTTAAAAATTTAATTGCTTTGCCTTTACTATTCTTAATAAATGTGCAGAAAAGATAAAAGAGTTCTACTGGAATGTAAAAGAGAAGAAGTGGTGTTATTGAAAATTTAAGATATCTCGTATCTGTATTTGAATATTGGGGTAAAACAATTATAAAAATAATATGATCGCATACGTTTTCATTTACATTCTTTTAATTAACTATTAAGGAAAATGAATAATTTAAGTAACCTCGAAGGGAATTGGCATTATTACGTCTACAAATAAAATAGCTTAAGTAAACAATGCAGTATTGTTTTGATATTGTAAATGAGGTTGCTTGCTTAGACAATCGTCCGAAACATTACGGATTAATAACGGCAATATTTTGGGTTTGAACTTTGGTACACACCAAAACATTTTTAACACTCTTCCACTCTTGTAGTTGTCCATCCCACTTCTTCCTTTGCTAGATACGTTACATACACTTGCATGGGACGTACAGATGAAATTTTAAAAAAATTAAATGTAATGCATATTTATGTCAGCCTATTCTACTTTTTAAGTTATACATATATCAACAAGAAAAACTGAAATTGACTAAACCAAGGGACTTTAAGTTATAAAAAAGAGGGAGTTTAAATTTAGCAGAGACATAAAGCTATATTTAGCACAAGTGAAAGACATGTCAGCCCCTCTATGAGGAACCTTTGTAGCAATGTTTGCAATATCCGCCGGAAGAAACCCCACCCAACTGCTCCACGCAGGCCGCAAACTATAACTTTAGTCAACTTGCCTCCTTTACCAATAACGTCTCTATAGCCATCGTTGTTATTTAAATTACCTCAAAAATTTACCATTTTCACTATTTTAGTAATGAGGAGGTAGAATATATGTATAAAAAGTAAATACTGTATGTTGCTTCCTATTTTTTTTTTTAGTTGGCCTTTTTTATTTGTTCGTAGTTTATTTAACAAAATAAATTAAATGTGCAAATTTGGAATGAATTGAATAAATACTGCGTGGTTATGAATAGCATTAAAACATTGCACTATCCGACTCAGTACCTGATAAACCAAAATATCCATAGTATTAAATATGTGTGTTTTTTTATGGAATCATTAAATTATAAATCACAATAATGATGACTGGATTTATTAAGGTACTTTCCCCATACTTTACTACATATCTCTAGTATATCTGTATATCTCTAGCCCTGCAACGCTCTATAAAATCTGTTCACTTCGTCCTTTACTATGATAATGCCTTGGTTGAGATTTCGTTATTTGATATCCTTTAATTGCAAAAGACCAAGCTCGAAATTACAAATTACTATACCAGTAATAGTATTTATAGTGGACACTGGTTTGGATTTTACAATTGTAAACATGATTGCATTGTGCCAATACCAAGTAACTCAGCAAAGCTATTATAAGCTAAGCATTTAGTTAATGAGACTGGTGATTCTCTGGGTCCCTAGACACAGTTTCCATTATTGTCAACACTTCCTTTGTGCTCTTCTTTGATTGCGTTAAAGTGATAGAGAAACTAAATAATAATAATAATAGGGTTATATGCTTCAATACTATCAGAATTAAAACACAATTTCATATCAGCATATTTTAGCAGTAAATCCCGCTTAGTGAATAAATAATTAATTTATATTATTACCAGTTATTAATTCAGTTTAATATATACAGTTAATGAATTACAGTTTTGTATTATTTTATAATCTACGGAATTTTTTGTTGCTTTAGAATTTACAATTGGACAAGATTCTACTTGCTCCGTTTAAGGTCCAATAGTAAAACCGAGTGTTTCTATCAGCTTATGTAGTAGTTTATTTTAAGTTTGTTTTTTTTTTTTGACACCGTGTTTGTTTAAATTTGTGTCTTTATGTTATTTCTAGGCAAACATTATAATTTCTATTACTTAGGGGTTCTCGAACGATCGTGTTGTAAGTTATATTTTTGGAGATTTAATAGTACTTTTACGTTATAAAGTTATACATTGAGTTATGGTTATGAACTAAATCCAAAAAAGAATACTAATGAAACTTAACACGATGAAACACAAACTTAAACAACATATAGCGAATATAGAATGAATATTAGTTCAGATTAAAATGTTAGCTATGGTCCATCTACCTACATACATGACTTATTTAGAAATTATTATAAGACGAACCCTCTTCATAATTATCCAAACAAACAAACAGCCTACATTGAAAGTTTATACAATAAAGTTTTAAAAAACACGTGTTTATATTTAACATAATTCTGTTGACCAGTAACACTGCGAATAATAATATAAACAAGTTTATTTGTAAGCCATTTGTTTACGTTTATTATCCATATAGTTTTTAGTTTATAATATCTAGGATCGTCAAACAACGCCATCCCGGCAGCGCGTCGTCGAAAACATGCTTAGCTTTACCTCGAGACTTTTAGTTCAATTAGTGTTATGTTTTACGGTGAAAGACTCACACGTTTTTTACAGTCGTAATTATACCATTGGTTAGTAATATTATAACAAACCCTAAGTGTATCATATACTAAATAGTTAATGGTATTCATAAAAATTTCCTTTTACTTTGTGCTGTATTTAGTAATCTGTATTGTAGATGATTTGCTTTTAAGCTTTAAGCTTTTTAAGTTCTGCTATACCAGCTGATCAGCTGGTGTTTATTTTCTAATGTTTGTTTATGTTTGTAATTTACAGTTTAGTTTTCTGTTTACACCTTTAATAAAATGAGTTACTTAAATTATTAGAATCTAGTAGAGCTTTATCTCCAGCTAATGTAGTCCTCAACATCTACGTTAAACTACGCCAATCTGGTAGAGCTTTATCTCCAGCTAATGTAGTCCTCAACATCTACGTTAAACTACGCCAATCTGGTAGAGCTTTATCTCCAGCTAATGTAGTCCTCAACATCTACGTTAAACTACGCCAATCTGGTAGAGCTTTATCTCCAGCTAATGTAGTCCTCAACATCTACGTTAAACCACGCCAATCTGGTAGAGCTTTATCTCCAGCTAATGTAGTCATCAACATCTACGTTAAACTACGCCAATCTGGTAAAGCTTTATCTCCAGCGAATGTAGTCCTCAACATCTACGCTAAACTACGCCACTCTGGTAAAGCTTTATCTCCAGCTAATGAAATTCAACGGCTCAAGGCAGGCTTGTATATTAAAAGTCACATTTCCTGTACAACTAACACCTACGTTAGAGGCCAATTAAATTACCTTTTAAAACAACAAAACACCTTTATTTGTATAAAGTAAGTTTTTGGTGTTTGTACGCTATTCGATGGGTTGTTTTAAACATCTTCTAACATAAGCAGTTAAACACGTATCCTTTAACAGTAGTAATAATTTCTTACATCATTCGTGAAATCATTGCAAACTATTTTCTATCAGGACTAGATAAATTGAAAGATTTTTACAACGTTTCAGGACCTAAAATATTATACCGTTTTTAAGTGAACAAATACTTATATTATACTTTTACTAATATTTCTCATCTGAGGAAGGTTTTGGATTATAAATCTCAAAGTGTTGTGAATTTTCTTTACTAATCGTAACAGAAAATGTACACAATAATCTCATGAACTACGTAAGTAATTAAATTAGATCTTTCTAACCATCCACGTTCTCATTGACAACAAAAATTAAAAATAACGGCTTTCTTGTATATAAATATATTTTTGTATTTTAAAGAAGTGTATTTAAACTATAGCGCGAGTAACGTTTGGGCACAATGGTATGAAGGGTGGGCTTCATAGATTTCCTCTACATTGTTGGACACATCTTAATTGCATGCTGAAAACAATACATATGCTAGGCTCTGTTCTGAAAAAAAATCGTTTTCCGTTAAAAACCTAAAATGAAATTAACATTTTTACAAAATCTGTCTTGTGGATAGCCAAGAAGCTATTCCATTTTTACGAAAATGATAATAAATAAATTAGAACTTGTTGTGTTTAAATAAAAGAATAGATTCTAATAATTTAAGTAACTCATTTTATTAAAGGTGTAAACAGAAAACTAAACTGTAAATTACAAACATAAACAAACATTAGAAAATAAACACCTGCTGATCAGCTGGTATAGCAATCCTCCCGCTTTAGTTTTCTTTGTATATTTAAAATTTTCTAATCTGGTCTACATGTCTTTTCCATATACATCCGTCTTCCGTTCTAACAAGGTAGATAACATTTCCCATTTGTTTCTCAATTTTCCCAACCGTCCATTTTTTATTTGAAGTAAGAGAGTAGTCCCCCACCAGCAGGGATAGAGGGATGGAGAGAAGGGGGGGTAGTCAAAGACTCGCCGCCTTCTAATAACATCCCACCTCAGCCAGTAGTCGCTGAGAAGGTCCCCGGTGTTGTTGGCACCCCTGGGGAGATAGTGGCGGGGAGAGGAAGGGGATTCATAGGCACAGGCAAGCAAAGACCAACAATGGATAATAACAACTTACGTCAATCAATCCAGTATGTTTATGGAGGACGCACGTTTCGAACTTTAGGTCATCTTCTGCTCCGCTTTTACACTAGGTTGTTACGTACTTAGTTGCATTGTTGGTGTAGCAACCGCGTCAAATAATTTACATTGTGAAACATAGTCAGACCACGTAAACATAAAAACACAAAACACGACACTGACGAAGACGAAAACATTTAAATATCACCGTGCGCACGTCTGAACGGGCTCGGAACTGCGGCGGCACTGACTTGTCCAGGCACCCTGCTTTGGACTTTGAACATGACGTCACTCACTCCTTCTTGTATTATCCTTGATATTAGCAGAAGATGACCTAAAGGTCGAAACGTGCGTCCTCCATAAACATACTGGATTGATTGACATAAGTTGTTATTATCCATTTTTGGTCTTTGCTTGCCTGTGCCTATGAATCCCCTTCCTCTCCCCACCACTATCTCCCCAGGGGTGCCAACAACACCGGGGTCCTTCTCAGCGACTACTGGCTGAGGTGGGATGTTATTAGAAGGCGGCGAGTCTTTGACTACCCCCCCTTCTCTCCATCCCTCTATCCCTGCTGGTGGGGGACTACTCTCTTACTTCAAATAAAAAATGGACGGTTGGGAAAATTGAGAAACAAATGGGAAATGTTATCTACCTTGTTAGAACGGAAGACGGATGTATATGGAAAAGACATGTAGACCAGATTAGAAAATTTTAAATATACAAAGAAAACTAAAGCGGGAGGATTGCTATACCAGCTGATCAGCAGGTGTTTATTTTCTAATGTTTGTTTATGTTTGTAATTTACAGTTTAGTTTTCTGTTTACACCTTTAATAAAATGAGTTACTTAAATTATTAGAATCTATTCTTTTATTTAAACACAACAAGTTCTAATTTATTTATTATCATTTTCGTAAAAATGGAATAGCTTCTTGGCTATCCACAAGACAGATTTTGTAAAAATGTTAATTTCATTTTAGGTTTTTAACGGAAAACGATTTTTTTTCAGAACAGAGCCTAGCATATGTATTGTTTTCAGCATGCAATTAAGATGTGTCCAACAATGTAGAGGAAATCTATGAAGCCCACCCTTCATACCATTGTGCCCAAACGTTACTCGCGCTATAGTTTAAATACACTTCTTTAAAATACAAAAATATATTTATATACAAGAAAGCCGTTATTTTTAATTTTTGTTGTCAATGAGAACGTGGATGGTTAGAAAGATCTAATTTAATTACTTACGTAGTTCATGAGATTATTGTGTACATTTTCTGTTACGATTAGTAAAGAAAATTCACAATACTTTGAGATTTATAATCCAAAACCTTCCTCAGATGAGAAATATTAGTAAAAGTATAATATAAGTATTTGTTCACTTAAAAACGGTATAATATTTTAGGTCCTGAAACGTTGTAAAAATCTTTCAATTTATCTAGTCCTGATAGAAAATAGTTTGCAATGATTTCACGAATGATGTAAGAAATTATTACTACTGTTAAAGGATACGTGTTTAACTGCTTATGTTAGAAGATGTTTAAAACAACCCATCGAATAGCGTACAAACACCAAAAACTTACTTTATACAAATAAAGGTGTTTTGTTGTTTTAAAAGGTAATTTAATTGACCTCTAACGTAGGTGTTAGTTGTACAGGAAATGTGACTTTTAATATACAAGCCTGCCTTGAGCCGTTGAATTTCATTAGCTGGAGATAAAGCTCTACCAGATTGGCGTAGTTTATCGTAGATGTTGAGGACTACGTTAGCTGGAGATAAAGCTTTACCAGAGTTTCGTAGTTTAACGTAGATGTTGAGGACTCTCAGCTCTGCAGTCAATTACAGTCAAAGCTGAGCTCGCTGACTTATTCATAACAATAGATTGTGTACGAGAACAAGGCTCTGTGAACCCTGGTGTAGCACGCTTGGGAAATATGAGCTTTAATTATTTTTCCTACAGTTACCTAACAATGTACATGTTCTCTCACTGATTTGAGAAAGCAAAGTAGCCAATTCGCTCATCAGTGAGACAATGTTAACATTGTCTCACTCTAATTACTTTGTCTCACTCCAGATTTGCAACGTGAAGGCACGAAATAGTGGGCGCGTAACAAGCAGGCAACGTCGTATGCGCGCGAAATACGTTGGCAGCACTGGCTGTAAATCAGCTGGTCAACTGTTGTAAGTTCACTTCTGTGTAAAAATAGGTTATGTTTCTTCACCTATTTATTTGTTTTATGGTAACTGTACTAACTGTAGGAAAAGTATAATGTGCAACTCGAGTTCAAAGTACAATTGCCTCACTCAAGAAACCATTCCTCACTCGCCTACGGCTCGTGAGTAAGGATTTCTCTCGAGTGAGTCAATTGCTCACTTTTCTCACTAGCTGCACAAATAACTATTTCTTGTCTTCACCTAGGTACGACAAAGAGAAAATATTATCCTTTTCTTAACCACCACCTTTACATTTTGTAAAATGAAACACTATAAGGAGTTATGTGATTGCATAAAGTAAAACACTAAAAGGATAGCAATTATATAACTATACTAAAATAAAAAAGTAACCATGCTAAATATAAATCTTGTAATATCAAACCTAACTTAATTAAATGGTTTATAAACCTCTGAATTTAACAAAACATTGCCTAAGGAATTACTAAAAGTGTGATTGAAATTATTCTCGAAGCGAATGATAGCACCCATTGTAAAGCTTCCTTCCATTAGGCAAATGAACTAGAATCATTTTACTGCTTTCAATTTATTTGAGATAATTCAAATTTCTTTGCTGTGGGAAGATACAATTAATGTTTAACAAAATGGATTAAACTATTGAAAATGTAAAAAACGCTTTCTAATTAATCAAGTAAAAAGTTACAGTTCATACATAGAAACTTGCGTGTTCCTAGTATAAAATACAGTACGGTAATATTATATACATTTTGCATTAGCCCATTTCAATAATATTATACTTCTGAAATAATAAAGGCGTGTATCAAACCCAACCATTATAGCCCTAAAAACCATATAAAATAATACAGTATTAAGATAACTTGTGAGATAAGTGTTTGTTTTATACGCTAAGGGGTTGTGCTTTAATCATTACCTACTTTATTTTATTTTATCACCCTCTTTCTTACACCTTCTAAAATCTATTAAGGACTTTAACAGCTAACAAGAGTTAACTTTGCATAGAATGACGTCACCTCAATCCAGCTTACTAGAATTCAATATCCGTCCCGTTTTCTTACCTGCAAAACCAAAACAGATATATTGGGTTCCTTGGATTTGTTTACGTTGTACCTATGTTTGTACAATATTGGTTATATGAGGGCGTGTAATGTTCCTGTCTTTTTCAAGAAATTAAACTAAAGGAATAAGACGATTTTAAATTCGCCATTCTTAGTTTAACTCAATGAAATAAAAACGTCTAATCATTTAGCTTACTGTCCATCCCTAAAATAATATTGTTTTAAGTGTTTAAAACCTTTAATACTAAACATAGTTTAGCTAATAGCAAAGAGACACATCCAACGCAGGGAATCTTTCTACACATTAGAGACCCATGATTTTAATTTTTATAGACAGGTAAACCTACGGTCAGAGTTGAGTAGTGTTCCGCCCAGGCGTTGTCACATGCTATTTGTGTCAGTGGTGATTGGGCAGGATCAAACTAGAGATTCCTTGGCAGAAGGTCATTACTCTCTACCACTAGACAAAACTCGGTCTGCCCAACTACAACATTCTAAACTAAATCTTATCTATAAACTGCAAGGCTCTATGCCCATCTAGAAACGGTAGACAGATATATTCTACTTTTAACGGTGACAATTTATGAACACCTTGGACGTAGATGAAATGACTAAAAATACGACTGTTTTAACTTACGACGCTTTAGCTCTAATTGATAAGAAAAAAAAAATCAATTTTAGTAATAGCCGAAATTGCACAGTTAACATACATTAAAATCTCATGGCTAAACAAAGTGTACTACCTTTGTTAATTATCAAAACGTTTAATAACTGAAATATAGTATTAATGTTTTTCTAAACATAAGCTATATTTTGCTTCTTTAATTTTAACAAGTATATCGTTTGTATTACAATTAGACCTACGAAGCAACAGAAACACATGATAATAATATCTATGGTTCTTACCGTCAACGCAATCAGGAGTAATAAACATAGCAAGTAGAAAAATATGTTTTAGATATACTCTGACTTTTAATTATTAGAGTTAATAATTGTACGCATTGGAACAAACTATTTTATTTGAATGGAATATTTATAAAACTGTAATTAAAAAGGTAAACATTAAAGTACATTGTTTCATAATTAATAACAACAGCGGATCATAGAAAATATGAAGAATACTACAAGATACGTCAATTCCATGATAATGCTATTGTTTCTCTTACGGATAATCTTAAGTTAATAATAGGATAGAGAGTTTACAAACTAATTATGTTAAGACTGAAGAATCAGAATTGTTTTGTTGTCCCATGAAATCTCACGTATATTTAAGAACTGTGGCAACCCATTACGCTGTAAGGAAAAACACTTATTCTTTAACACCTTCGTCAGGACAGACTTGTAAAAGCTTTTCGATCGACATTAATGTTTGAAAGGTCCTTATAAGACAATTTGAAGCCAAACACTTTTTGAAATAGACATTAATGTTTTGTTATCAAGTTACCTTGGTGTTATTGAAATAAAATCAATACATGGGGAGTTAATAAGAGCGTTTTTTCTTTCACAATAAAGTATCAATTTTATCAAGTATTTAATATATGGACGCCACTATGTGCGGATTTTAACCCAAATATAAGTGAAGGATGAGTGTAGGATGAGTGACGCGATCTTGTAGTTTTGTTAGTGACTAAGGGCGATATATTCCTTAGACACAACTGTAAATTAATAGCCCAAACAGCTAATGGCAACTAAGGGACCTACAGTTTATGGTGGAATCCGAACCACATTCTTGCCTTGGTATTAATGAATTGGTCTAATTATCAGGATAGTACTGCGGATGGTCGTAGTACTAACTAGTTAGGACGTTAATCCACACCAAGGAGTATCGCATCCACAGTGCATCTCTATAAATATCCACAATTCGTGACCTCCGAGCAGCTGGATTACAGGACGAAGCCACCGTCCTAGTTAGTATATGTGCTTGTAATAATAGAACAAAGCTTTCATTAATTTATGTAATCATTGTAAATACAAATATGCAAAGAATGAGTTAACTATTATTTATACGTTAAAAACTTAGAATGAGTGATAACTTGATTTTAACCGACTCATTGTGCATTTATGAGTAACATTAAAAAGAGCTACTAAGAAATATTTGTGATGTAAATTGTTTTAAATGTATAACAACACATTCCATATTAATCGCTGAGAATATCAAAATGAAGAAATGAAAACGGAATGTAACATTGTGTTAAGATTGCTTAGTTGATATATCTCTTGCGTGTGAATACAGCTTGGTAAATGAAAACTGTTCATCACTGTCTAGCAGGAGACGTGGGTTATACGGACAGGTAGAGAAATGGTTGTTTCGATACATAAATACTGCAGTAAAGAGTATTTTTATAATCTTTACTTAAAAAGAATTCATCGGTAAGACTTTGTCAGCATCCATAACACGAGATTGTAAGACAGATTATTACCATCCATATCCCGGGCTATACATTGTGCACTGCAATATGAGTTACAAAAGCCATAAAAGTGATGTTATGAATATCGTAAGTCTCATATGAGAAAGACTGTAGCAATAATTCGACCGAGAGAGCAGCTGGCCGCAAGCAATATGTTGTTACGAGGCGGCTCCAAACAACCGTGTTTGTAAACAACGCCAAGGTCTGAAATTATTCTGCTGTGCTACCGTATATCCATAGTGCACTGTAGACTGCTCTACTAGAACAATATATTTTTATTTAGGTTAACCTCTTTTGTAAAACAATAACCCATGGTGTGGATTAACGTCCGCACTAATGAGTACTACACCCGCAGTACTATCCTGATGATTAGACCAATTTGTTAATAAAACTAAAGCAAAAATGTGGTTCGGATTCCACTATAACTGTAGGTCCTTTTTAGCTGTATGGGCTATAATTAACAGCTGTGACTAAGGAATGTGTCACAAGACTGCAAGATCGCGCCACTCATCCTACACCCATCCTTCACTCATATTTGGGTTAAAATGCGCACATAGTGGTGTCCCCATCTTAAATCATTTATCTTCATTAGTGTTGCAAACTTGGCTACCGTACTTCTTATTACTTGTATTCAATACTGAAGATTATTTTCGTCAATTCTATTTTCATTAAGTTACAGTAATTTTACGAGACAAATTTAGGGCCACCTGAGGCAATCCTTGCGGGACACAACGCTCAAGACAATTTGTGCCTTATATTGTGGTAATACAATAGGTTACGATTTTATTATTTGATACACTTAAATTGGTTTGAAGACCTGAAGTAATAACAAACAGTATCCTAGTTATAGTATTTATAGTTAACACTAATGTAGTTACTTGCAATTGTAAACATGAATGCATTGTGCAAATAACCGATACCAAGTAACTACGCAAAGCTATTATAAGCTAAGCATTTAGTTAATGAGACTGGTGATTCTCTGGGTCCCCAGATACAGTTTCCATTGTTGTCAACACTTCCTCTGTGCTCTTCTTTGATTGCGGTAAAGTGAAATATATACTTGATCATAATTATAGGGTTAGGCCATATATGGCTCAATACTTAAAATATGTATACGGTTATTTTACTGTTATGAAGTGAAATAGTTTGTTTTATTGTAATATTAATATTAATATTATTGTTGTTGCGTTGTAATAGTTCTTAATTGGGTATAAAATATGATTAAACTATTTCTTTATTTATTTACTATGTTGAAAATGCTAGACTCCTCAATAGGTAGGTTAAGGTACATTACTGAATGATATATTGATATAAAAAACAATATTATCCTACATTAAAGACCCTCTAATTCTTTAGCCAAGATCTTATTTTACTCCTAAATCATTGAGTAAGATAAGCTAGGTCAGCTAGATTTAATTTAGTACTTTTATAAAGTAGTCAACATAATACAGGACTGAAGACGATTGTAACGAATTAAACACCAACAATAATTATAAATAGCTTGCTAACAAGTATATTCCTCCACATCTCGAAAAATAATATATCCAAATACATGAATGTTTAATGTTTAATTTCCGTTGTCATCGAAAACGTGAAAGGTAGGTATAATTTAATTCCTTGCATAATTTAGGATATTGCTGCGAAAACTTTTATCACAATTATTAAAAAAAAATTATCAAAATTCTTAGACATCAAAAATCTGTACCGTTCTCAGATACGGAAGGTACTTTTTCAACCGGGAATAGGATTATGGTTTTGATCCCAAAACGTTGTAAAAATATTGTTTTTAACTATTCCTGATTAAATTTGTTCTCGATAGTTTGTTTAATCTCGTAAGAAATTAAGTTAGCACTACTGTTAAAGAATACATTGTGGAGTTTTAACTGATTATGATAGAAGATGTATAAAATAATCCATCAAACAGCGTACACTTACCATAACCAAAAATTAGCTTTAAACTAAGAAATGTTTTTGTAGTTTAATATCCAAATTTCATTGGCCCCTAACGTATATGTTAGCTGTACAGGAAATGTGGCTGTTAATATCCAGCCCTGCCTTATGACGTTGAATTTCACTAGCTGGAGATAAAGCTTTGCCAGAGTGGCGTAGTTTAACGTAGATGTTGAGGACTACATTAGCTGGAGATAAAGCTCTACCAGATAGGCGTAGTTTAACGTAGATGTTGAGGACTACATTAGCTGGAGATAAAGCTCTACCAGATTGGCGTAGTTTAACGTAGATGTTGAGGACTACATTAGCTGGAGATAAAGCTTTACCAGAGTGGCGTAGTTTAACGTAGATGTTGAGGACTACATTAGCTGGAGATAAAGCTCTACCAGATTGGCGTAGTTTAACGTAGATGTTGAGGACTACATTAGCTGGAGATAAAGCTTTACCAGAGTGGCGTAGTTTATCGTAGATGTTGAGGACTACATTAGCTGGAGATAAAGCTTTACCAGAGTGGCATAGTTCAACGTAGATGTTGAGGACTACATTAGCTGGAGATAAAGCTTTACCAGAGTGGCGTAGTTTAACGTAGATGTTGAGGACTACATTAGCTGGAGATAAAGCTCTACCAGAGTGGCATAGTTCAACGTAGATGTTGATGACTACATTAGCTGGAGATAAAGCTTTACCAGAGTGGCATAGTTCAACGTAGATGTTGAGGAATACATTAGCTGGAGATAAAGCTTTACCAGAGTGGCGTAGTTTAACGTAGATGTTGAGGACTACATTAGCTGGAGATAAAGCTCTACCAGAGTGGCATAGTTCAACGTAGATGTTGATGACTACATTAGCTGGAGATAAAGCTTTGACAGAGTGGCGTAGTTTAACGTAGATGTTGAGGAGTACGTTAGCTGGAGATAAAGCTTTACCAGAGTGGCATAGTTCAACGTAGATGTTGATGACTACATTAGCTGGAGATAAAGCTTTACCAGAGTGGCATAGTTCAACGTAGATGTTGATGACTACATTAGCTGGAGATAAAGCTTTACCAGAGTGGCGTAGTTTAACGTAGATGTTGAGGACTACATTAGCTGGAGATAAAGCTCTACCAGAGTGGCATAGTTCAACGTAGATGTTGATGACTACATTAGCTGGAGATAAAGCTTTGACAGAGTGGCGTAGTTTAACGTAGATGTTGAGGACTACGTTAGCTGGAGATAAAGCTTTACCAGAGTGGCATAGTTCAACGTAGATGTTGATGACTACATTAGCTGGAGATAAAGCTTTGACAGAGTGGCGTAGTTTAACGTAGATGTTGAGGACTACGTTAGCTGGAGATAAAGCTTTACCAGAGTGGCGTAGTTTAACGTAGATGTTGAGGACTCTCAGCTCTGCAGTCAATTACAGTCAAAGCTGAGCTCGCTGACTTATTCATAACAATAGATTGTGTACGAGAACAAGGCTCTGTGAACCCCGTTGTAACACGCTTGGGAAATATGAGCTCTAATTATTTTACTTATTTCATGTAGTCGCAACTTGGAGAAGATAGTTTCCTTTGTGCTTTACCGAAACCTTTATATTTGTAAAATGAAACTGTGATTGCATAAAGTTAAACATTATAAGAATAGTAAACATAATACTTGACTCAAAACAAAAAATATAATCATGCTCTAAGTCCCGTTATATAACACCAACATTAATTTTATTAAATGTTTCATATCCCTCTGAAGATGTCTCAGAAAACAAGATATTGACCAAGGAATTATAAAAACGAGTGATTGAAATAATTCTCGATGCGAGTGATAACACCCATTGTTTAAGTTTCCTTCCATTAGGCAAATTAAATTGAATCATTCGACTGCTTCCGATTTATCTGAGAGAATTTATTTCTTTGACGTGCGATACTGAGTTATACAGGGTGTTGAAAATGTCTGGAACCAACATTATATCTGGTGAGTGGTTAAAGAAAAACAACTGATATTTTGTATACGGATATACTATGGTTTTACCTATCTTTTGGTGCCTTATGACATTTTTTACCACTTATAGGGAACGTCCCGTAGAGGATGCAGTAAAAAGTTTTAATGGAAGCCTATGGTAAATGATACATCATTTTAAAGGCAATTTTTTTCTGAGTAAGGAGCCACAAGTTTCATCTCAAAAGGACCACCCTAGCAAAAATGGCGACTGTTTGAAATTTAAAAACCCACTTATAGGGAACGTCCTGTGGAGGATGCAGTAAAAAGTTTTAAAGGAAGCCTATGGTAAATGATACATCATTTTAAAGGCCATTTTTTTCTGAGTAAGGAGCCACAAGTTTCATCTCAAAAGGACCACCCTAGCAAAAATGGCGACTGTTTGAAATTTAAAATTCAATTATTTTCAAAAACTTCAAACAGTCACCATTTTCGCTAGGGTGGTCCTTTTGAGATGAAACTTGTGGCTCCGTACTCAGAATAAAATGGCCTTTAAAACGATGTATCATTTACCATAGCCTTCCATTAAAACTTTTTACTGCATCCTCCACAGGACGTTCCCTATAAGTGGTAAAAAATGTCATAAGGCACCAAAAGATAGGTAAAACCATAGTATATCCGTACACAAAATATCAGTTGTATTTCTTTAACCACTCACCAGATATAATGCTGGTTCCAGACATTTTCAACACCCTGTATAATAATATATTATACAAAGTATTATATACAGGGTGTTTTTTTAAAAACTTGCATCTTTATTTATGTAAAAACCGCAATAGATAGAAATATGCAGTTTTCGGGAATCATCTATTGACGTAGGGGGACCAATTGTTTTGAATTCAACGTTACATTCACATTCCCCCCCTTCCCCCCAGCCCCCAACTTAATTTTTTTTTAAATAGCAAGGTACCCATTGTGACATATCAAATAAAAGAGCATGAAAAAAGAAAATGTTTGATGAAAAAAAATTAAAAATCGGTTCATAAATTTTTGAGATATTCCCCCCCTCACCCCCCCGGAACTTAATTTTTTTTTTATAGCAAAGTACCCCTTGTGACATATCAAATGAAAGAGCATGAAAAAAGAAAAATTTTGGTGAAATTTATTTTTCATTTGATATGTCACAAGGGCGGGTACCTTGCTATTAAAAAACAAGTTATGGGTAGGGGAAAAGGGGGGTGATTATCTCACAAATTCATGAGCCGATTTTAAATTTTTTTTCACCAAAAATTTTCTTTTTTCATGCTCTTTCATTTGATATGTCTCAAGGGGTACTTTGCTATAAAAAAAAAAATTAAGTTCCGGGGGGGTGAGGGGGGAATATCTCACAAATTTATGAACCGATTTTCAATTTTTTTTCATCAAACATTTTCTTTTTTTTATGCTATTTTATTTGATATGTCACAAGGGGTACCTTGCTATTTAAAAAAAATAAGTTGGGGGCAGGGGGGGAAAGGGGGGGAATGTGAATGTAACGTTGAATTCAAAACAATTGGTCCCCCTACGTCAATAGATGATTCCCGCAAACTTCATATTTCTATCTATTGCGGTTTTTACATAAATAAAGATGCAAGTTTTTAAAAAAACACCCTGTATAATAAGTAACAATGCATTATGATGTTTCAATTAATGTGTTGCAAAATGAACCCACTTGTCCGTTTATGAAGACTTTGTTTAGATAACCTATAGTTATTTAGTGGATAGAGTGTTTTACATACTAATTATGTTTCATATTTCTGAATTAACGTTTGCTTTTTATAGAAAATGGCAGGTCGAGAGGGGATAAGCATTTGTGTTTCTGCCTTATAAATCCGACATATATTTTGTGACGTTGACGACCTATTACACTGTACGAGAGAAAAACGGTTTTCTGTAACACCTACGTTAGTACAGACTTATAAAAGCTCTTCTATCGACATTAATGTTTGAAAGGTTCTTAAAAGACAATTTGAAGCCTAACACTTACGTAAATAGACATCAATGTTTGTTGTCAAGTTACCTTGGTGTTATTGAAATAAAATCAATATATAACAGTTAAGTGGTATTTTCCTTACATATTAATGTGCTTGCAAGCTGTTGTGGGACCAAGCTTTCATTAAATTATGTTGTTATTATAAAGATTAATAAATTAACTATTATTTATATGTATAAAACTTACAACAGATGCTAACCTGATGTTATCTACTAATTGTGCATTGATGGTTTAAAGTACAACGGATTTTAAAATATATTTCTGATGGAAAATATTTGAATGTACAACGAACGATACATTGCTTATTATCGGCTGAAAATTTCGAAATCAGGAAATGGAAACGGAGTGTATTATTGCGTAAAGATAGCATTGTTGATATAACTCTTGCGTGTGAATACAGCTTGGTAAATGAAAACTGTTCATCACTGTCTAGCAAGAGACGTGGGTTATACGGACAGGTGATTGCTTAAACCAGTTACAAAACAAGATTATTGTTGTTTCTATACATAAATACTGCATTAAACGTATTCTTCAGTAGAATTACTTAGAGAATAATTCATCGATAAGACTTTGTCAGCTCTCATAACACGAGATTGTAAGGCAGATTATTACCATCCATATCCCGGGTTATACATTGTGCACTGCAATATGAGTTACAAAAGCCATAAAAGTGATGTTATGAATATCGTAAGTCTCATATGAGAAAGACTGTAGCAATAATTCGACCGAGAGAGCAGCTGGCCGCAAGCAATATGTTGTTACGAGGCGGCTCCAAACAACTGTGTTTGTAAACAACGCCAAGGTCCGAAATTATTCTGTTGTGCTACCGTATATGCATGGTTTAAGATACACCGTAGACTGCATCCTTAAATAATACACTGAATTGGTATTTGTAAATGTATATCTTTTACGAGTATTGCTCTGGAATGGATTATTATTTTAGTATAGTATAAATATTTAAAATCACTGAATTTACTAGGTTTTTAGCCATACTAATGTATAATATTTTGTTTCAGGTGTCTGTTTATGCTGATTGAGAGATCCACGTGCACACAGATCTGCAAACAGAAAGTTGTTTAAAGAAATTTCAAACCGAATAATTTTAATAATTAAAAGTAAGGATATCTGCCGCCAGCTTCCCTAAAGTGTAAATAGAAATTCATGAGTGTACAATGTCAAACATAATCTATATAACAGCAAAATACGGAAAACAATAGGGAAAATTAAACGTTGATTCAGTTATGTTTTAAAACATTTTTGAAAGATAGTCTCTAAGCACCGAGTGATCCTGATTTTCATCCACTATGAAAACCGAAGTAACAACGATGTCAGGATATGTCAAGTGAAGTGACACAGTTGATCAACTCAAGTGTGCTAGTGGTAGGCAACTCCTCCGACAACTACACTGGCGACGATGACCAGTCCAACCACAACCAGTTCATCCTGCCTCTGTGGAAGCAGTTGCTGTGGACGTTCCTGTACGCTGGCATGGTTGTGGTGGCCACCGGAGGCAACTTGATCGTCATATGGATAGTGCTGGCTCACAAGCGCATGAGAACTGTCACCAACTACTTCCTGGTCAACTTGTCCGTCGCTGACGCCATGGTCTCCACTCTCAATGTCACCTTCAACTTCGTCTACATGCTCAACAGCGACTGGCCCTTCGGCACCCTCTACTGCAAGATCAGCCAGTTCGTCGCCGTACTCTCCATCTGCGCCAGTGTCTTTACCTTGATGGCCATCTCGATAGACAGGTTAGTCGCTTCTATGTTCTTCATTTGAATAAAATCATATTATGTAAACAAGCTTTGCTTAAAATAGTATGGGTGTAACTTACCTTTTATTCCAGGAAATAAAACGCATAACTTCTTTTTTAGTTACTCAAGTATTTCACGCATTTACGTACATACAACTATTGTTGTAGATGTGGCAAAGGGTTGTTATGTGTACATATTTTCCCTTATAGCAATGCACTGAAGGTAAGAAAATGTCAAAATAATGCTAAACTCATTCAAGTCTCACTGTATGGAAATAATCATGAAGAAAGAATTACTGTGATCAGAATTACTTCATCAGAATTACATTAGTGTGATTTGTTCCTCTTTATTATAAAATAAAACAATTTTTTATAGTTCTTGTAAAACGATTTATTTATAAATTGACGAGGATTAATTTAAAAGCTAGCCAATTCGCTTCTTGATAGTTAACAACTGGCTTAAACTTAATTAGCGACATTTACAAAATACTCATTAACATATATTTACTGTCTGCATTTACTAAGCATTTAGATTCATTTGAATTTTTCTTTTATTTTATTTTTAATGTAACAAAATGGATGGCTTTATGAGCATGTGTTACTATTCCTTTCTCATATCTCCTTTGCTTTAACGTAACCCACATTGCAGTTTATAAGCTCTTGTTCAAAGCTTAAAAGCAAAATATATATTTGTTGTCCAGAATACTTACCCAGGCAATTTTAGTTATACTCTACTTACATCGATAATCCAACAAAGTAAAAAAACAACCTCTCCTTATATAAGCCTATATAATTATAATTTTATAATTATTATTTTATAATTATAAATTATAACTAAGGTGTTTATTAGTAGTTTAGGTCTTGTAGATTCCATTAAAACGATACGCACATCAATAATATAACATTATTTTTGTAACAACAAACTGATTATTTTACATTTTACAATACGTGGAGTAAATCAATATTTATGTTGTTTAATTTATTCTTAAGCTATTTTTAGTTTTGATTCACATACTGCTCTTTACAAAACTGCTATGTTGAATATTGATTCAACAGTATTGGGACGCATACAAACGAATTGAATATCAAACGCATTCATTCAAACGCAATATTAAATATCAAAATATTGAATAACGTCTACGTATGGCATGAATATCAAATATGCTCTCCACCTATGCATATTTGCGTTTGTAAGTTTTTTTTTTTGTAACTGGTTGTTTCAAATTTTACATAGATCCAAAGAAAACCACAAAGTTAGGATTTTTACCATTTTTTAACCATTGTCCAGATTTTCCTTTGATGATCAAGAAAAACATCTAGAAGGCACGATATTTATGAACTAAGATATATGTATATTTTCATACAAGTTACATAATACGTTATTATTGTTTCTATTATCTTTACCATCTGCTTATTTTTAATGTTGCGAAGTTTTATAGTAAACGCGTCAAATAACGACTGTGTTTACTACTCATTACAGTTACATGCATTTATGAACATTATTTCTCACTAATTAATTCATTCAGCTCTTCACGTAATGTTTATGTTTATATTTCGGTTTCAGCTTGCGTACTTTCTATGATACACAAACACATCATATATTTCACCCACAACTATCTGCACTGGTACAGTAAATGTCCCTTGTCCAGGTACATGGCTATAATTCACCCCTTGAGACCCAGGATGGGGCGTCGGGCTACTCTCGCCATTGCAATCGCCATATGGATCGTCGCCTCCATCTTCTCCATACCACAGTTCATCTTTTTTACTACATATGTACAAGAATTCCCCAACGGTGACCAAAGAATCATCTGCTACAGTGAATGGCCTGACGGTCCGACCACCGAGAGTTACCAGGAATATTTGTAAGTATCTGAAACATATTGTATTAGGAAAGATTTGTATAATTAATTATTACCTAGACGTAAAGAACGTTTCAAACTATATCAGTGGGAAACGGCCTTGTAGTCATTGTTTCACATAATGTTGTCCAAGCATATACAGTACGCTTTACATTTCTTTGTTATAAAATTATTACAGAGCAATTTTAACCCTAAGCTAGCTTACTAATCAAAGCTGGATGTTTTATGGTTTCCCATTTAAAATTTGTTTAGTTATTTAGTGAATTACAAAAGTAATGTGGTTATGACAAAGGAAATTGGATTCATGCTAAATAATTTACGAATTATTTAAATTTAAACGTGGATGGTACAAAGTCCACCGTTAAATATTCCGTTCATAAAAGGAAACAAATAACTTATTTCAGAGCGTGTAACCATATCGTTACCTGAAACCTTTGGTAGTGGGAGTAACCCAAAATCATATAGCATCTGATATAATAAAAGAGCAGATATAATACAAACATGATTTATTTCAGGTACAACGTACTGTTTATGATCGTCACTTACTTCTTGCCAATCTGCTCAATGAGCTTTACCTACGTCAGAGTGGGTCTGGAGCTGTGGGGGAGTCAGAGCATCGGAGAGGCCACGCAGCGACAAATGGAGAACATCAAGTCCAAGAGGAGAGTAAGTACCTAACTAACTGTCTAAATGTAACGCATTTAATGCCAGTTTAAAATAAATATTCGGCCTATTACATATACATGTAGTATATGTAGTACGACAAATATGGTAACTTCCCACAAAAGTAAAAAACTAAGGTCAAATTGTAGGCTGCTATGATTTTTTTCGTAGACAAAGAAATTTATTTTGGAACTTTATTAACTCGTTAACAGTTGTCAATCTTTATAGTGTCTACACATTTATTATGTTCTGTGGATAATGATTTCTACATAGACTTAAAAGTATAGTTGACCTACTTGTTGCAGTGCAGTTAGGAGCAAACCAGTGTAATGGATCGAGTGACCATTTGTGTTGGTAACGGTACCAAGCACAACCTTGTTAAGCTATAAGATCAGGTGAAATATATGAACGGAACAGAGAGTGGAATATAACTATGTACTTAATCTGAGCTTATGCCATTGCACAGCTGTGTAGCGCAGGTGGACCCGGCAGTCGATTGTACATTACTGTGCATAGATCTTGGCCTAATACTGTACTTGCTACCTGAATTAAAAACATGTTTATGTCCTACTGGCACGACCTAGGAAGTTACGCTCGAACCCATATATCTGTATTACACATTACTTCAGACAAAGAATAGAAGGTATTGTCACGTATCTTCACTAAAATAAATGTCATTAGATGATTGATGAGATTTATGAAACTCAGGTACCCAAATTTCAAGCTACACAGGATCAGCTTACTCCCGGAAGTAAAACCTTGTAGTATATTCAGGCGCTCAATGCAGCGCAGGTGGGCTGTGACTGTTTGTTTGTAGTTCGATTTTTACTGATGATAATGGAACTTAACCTAGGTTTGTGTATAGAAACTGAAAAAATATGATATGTACGATTATAGTTTAGAAACGTATCGCCCATAACTGTAGCTTGAAAAAATAGTGCAGCGAAAGCGTCGTCGGTCTTGCGCCCATTACTGATGGGAATGGCACATAGCCTCCATACTACAGTGTTGCCTGAGGTGAAATGTTATAATGTGTGCAGTATACAGTGTAAAGGCGTCTCTCGGAACTGTATCTAGACCACTTAGTGTAACACAGGTGGACCGCGACCGCGTCGGTCGAGTGTCCATTACTGATGGTAATGGCTCATAGCCTCATACTACAGTGTTGCTATAACCTGAGGTGAAATGTTATGATGTGTGCAGTATACAATGTAAAGGCGTCTCTCGGAACTGTATCTAGACCACTTAGTGTAACACAGGTGGACCACGACCGCGTCGGTCGAGTGCCCATTACTGGTGGTAATGGCTCTTAGCTTGAAACTGTGTTCTCATAAACTCAGGTGATAAAGCAAATTCATATCTTGCTTTTGAACTCATTTAATGCGAAACATCATTTGTAACAGTTATTTTAACTTTTGTTTCATGAACATACAAATCGTTGCATAAAACACAGTTTTCTTAAGCCATATTATACAAATCTATGTAGGATGTGATTGTGTTTGTACATCAAATTTTACCTTATGTTGTAGCCTATTCGTTAAATTTAAAAAAACCCTCAATACGATTTTGCTCTTTATATTTTACATCTAAAATGTGATAGGATGAGTGGCGGTAGCCCTATGATTATGTTTATGACTTTTACATGATGTCCTCTGCAGGTAGTGAAGATGATGATAGTAGTGGTGTTGATCTTCGCCGTATGCTGGCTGCCGTTCCACATCTACTTCATCATCACCTCACATATACCGGAGATCACCAACTCCCCCTACATACAGGACATATTCCTCTTCATCTACTGGCTAGCCATGTCCAACTCTATGTACAATCCCATCATATACTGTTGGATGAATATGAGGTAACGTATATGAATCTTGTCAGAAATGTATAGTGTTGCCCTTTAAATTCATTGCGAAACTATGATGTTCCCTAGACATAAGTATGAGAGGAGACATTTTTAATGAAGGTAAATAAACGAGATAAACTAACGAACGAGGTCTAAGGAGATAAACGAACTACTTTTGTAATAAACTAAAAAATATGTATTCATTCAAGAATACTAACTAAATCATATTTTTACTGTTAAAAGTATTACGCATCAAAAATAAATTTATTATCTTAAAAGCCTTCAAATGTTCTCGTATCACTGAATAAACTTTACTTTATAATGTCATTTCAACTTATATTTCAATAAAATGTGCATGCATATGATTTTAAGGTGGGAAACACAGTTCATTGTACTAGGATTGTTCCAACAAGAATCAATTCATTCTGTTGACTCATGTTTCCTCGATTGTAACAGCCAACTTTCTGCTCCAAATCACGACTACTCTATTCATGAATAAACATTGAGACAAATCCGCCTTTGCCTCGCTACGCATTCGCTATTCTGGCCCTTCCCAAAGGGGTAATCGTTCGAGAAAGTTCGAAAACATACTGTTTAAACTCTTTTTCAAATCAGTAAACTCTCTTTAGCTATCATAAACTTAACATTATTCAAATATATAAACAAGTCGTGATAATATGTAAAATGTCAATAACATAAATAATAAATATCCTACAGTATTTGTTATTTAAGTTATCTTCTTTATTCAATCGTTCATAGAGGGATAGTGTAGTTTGGGTCTCTTTATAACATATGTGATTTGTACAATTAATTGCACTATCTACTAGTATAACCAGATTATACATCCAATGATGTTAATGATTGTTAGCATCTTTAGGAAATCTTCTACACGTTAGAAGTTACAACATTATAATTTGAACTAATTGTGCAAATAATGTGCTGTTATTATTAGCTTCTAGTATCTCTGGGAACATTTTAGATTACAGTTCATCTGTTGAAATTGAATAGAGTAAAAATAGCTTTCCAATAACAGTTTTTTTTTTTACCCAGTAGATCCTAACAAAACACAGTATATTCGGTTGCATTTATCATAAAACCGTGTAAGGGATTTTGACTCACTATTACGGTTAATTATTTAACTTCGATTATATGAAATATATATCCCTGAAATTATTTTTAAATCATCCCAACGCCATTCTTTCCTTTCCTTTTGAGTCTATTGTGATCAGGTGTTAGTAAGTGTACTTGTCTTCTAGGTTCCGACGTGGGTTCAAGCAGTTCTTTTCCTGCTGCCCGTTCATACACCTGACGCCGGACGGTCTGACACGACGAGAGGCGGTCACCAGTAGATACAACAGCTGTTCCGGCAGTCCAGAGGCTCACTATCGCATCGTGCGCAACGGTAATTACAAATAATGTAGTAAACCTATGATAGAATTGGCAACCTTCTCCATTAAGGACCTTTAACATTTTTACATTACATTTTAAATTATGTCATAGAATTTGTTTCGAATTTTGTTGCTGCCGTTGCTCAGTTGGTATTGCGAAAGAATACAAATCTACAAGTGATGACGTGAGTTTGGACTACCAGAATTATTAATTAGTTAACTCCTGTACACTAAAGGTCTTTATAACATAGAATAGAATAGAATAGAATGTTTGTTTATTTTCTCTTTAAGATCGGATACATATAATACACAGGTCACAATTATTGCATTATAAATTCACATTAATAAAAAGATACAAAACAAATGAAGTTGATTACGACTATAAAGGTTTTGAATAATTATGCTATTTTCAGTCCCTTGCTCTCACCAGGCTGAAATATGACAAATTCAGAAAACGAAAATAAATCATCTTAAACATGAAAAGAACATCTGCTATGTACAATAAGCGTGACCTACGAATTTTAACGTAGAGAAAATAAATAGGGCCTCTATAGGCAAAGCCTGTAGTTGAGGTTCCGTTAATTATAAATTTTACATAAACAAAGAGCGTTCGGAAAGATATAAATTAGATTTGAAATTAAAAACACAATGGTCTTAAACAATTGAAAAGAAAATAAGTAAGAAGAAAAATTATAATTTGAAACACTTGCCAAATAGTCATGCATGTTATCTTGTTATCTTGTTGCTCTGATAACTCTAACGATGCACTGCACTATCACCACCAGGCGGCTGCTAGCCCCAACCCAAGGGCCGTCATAGCTCACTACATACAATGTATAGACCCTGAGTGGCATAGCCCGCCAAAGTGCGCCCTTACTTCTACAACTTAACTTACACATCTTTAACTTTACATCTATAAGAGGTGAAAACCATGCTCTGCTTGATACTTTCCACGCAGATGCACTATATCCATATTAAATGTCTAATGCCAGGTTAATAGATGCCGTGACAAGAAAAATCGTAGAAACCCAATCTCTGTGTTTATATTTAAACTTAACTTTCTAATTTGTTGAAAATTATAGTATTGACAACTGATATTGCTGGCAGCCTTGAGAACTTTGATCATCGATGAACTTGGAATGGTTCATGGTCTTAATGGTTAGCGTGCACCACGTGAGTCTGAAGTAAGAAATGGTTACCACATAACCACATTGTATATACCACATTGTATATTTACACTAGGACCTACAGAATTACATCCCTGCAGACGTACGTGTAGGTTTCCTCGAGTCTGCAGACTTTCAATTTCTAACAAAAAGCATCCCAGCAACAAAAATACGGTATGTAACATAGCAAAACATTGATGATATTTCAGGAGCTGTCCAGCCCGGGTCTATAGAGACAGGTCTGACGGCGCTAGGGGACTCACCCTCCTACTACCATCACACTGCCGGCTACAGGGCGCGACGACGCTGGAAGAACAATGGCACCGACTCTTGACAGGAGAGTCGCAGGGCGGCTCGTGTCCAGACCTGGATATAGCAGCTCTGCCAGACCACACTAACTTCGCTGCAGAGATTTGTATTGTTAATACCAACCTGTTTGTTTTTAAACCTATTTTAAAACTATTTGTTTGTATAAACTGGCATACATAACATGTACTTTTGTATATAGTCGAAGAATCAGTCTATTGTAAAATAGTTTTTACTGAACACACATGCCAGACATCATATCATGTACATATTTAGACAACCGACATTATTTTGATCAGTACAAAACTCTGCATCAAAGTCCGATGCCTATTTGAGGCAACATCTACATGACTTGTATGATATTGCTGTCAGTTCCTCTAACGTATCGTTACCTCTGCTATAGATTACAATATATATTTATACTGTGCAAGGTGTATATCTGTGATCACACTCGACGGGTTTCGTGTAAATATTACCACCATTATATATAATGTATTTCCACTATCTATCAAACTCATAGCACAAAGAAGGGACAATGGTTTATATTTTAAATATATTTCTACGATAAAATATGAAGCTTTATATTTCGAGCCCTAAAGGTTACTACTTTCTAACATATTTGACAAAAAACCATTTAAAATATTGTAATTCAAATAATTAAGAAGTAAATGGTAAGAAGTAAGAAGTATAATCTAAAGAAATTGGTTCATACGTTTAATTTTCTGTATCCAAACATGTAATTAGTGCTAATCAATCTTAGTTCAATCTTTCTATCCTTGAAGTTAATTTATTTCCTATTTATAAAACAGATTGACTTTAACTGTCCGTACCTTTTTGTAATGTTTAAATGTTTTCTCAATTAGTTCAATCTGTACGTTATTTTCAGAATAATACACTTTTCAATTTATGTTTGAGCCTTTGAAGGAACAAGTAACATATTTTTAGTGTTTATATTTAAGTAGATTCTTACATTTTGAATCTAATAAAAATATATTTGAACTGAACAGACTGTCTGATTTTTCAATGATAAATTAAATTTTAAATTTTATAGGTTTTTAAAACATCGGCAATTTCACAATTTATGCACATATCTTATGGATAATATTCTTAAGTGCTTAAATAAAATATAAAATAGTAGTTAGTTAAACGTTATTTAACTTGAATCTACAGAAAACAATTGGATGTTAGTTAATAAACCAAAGGATTTTAATTGCCAAAGATCAAAACTAAATTCACAATTGGATCAATTCGTCCAGTGTTTGAATACCCCAAACAAGCAACAATGTTTGAGTTCCCTCAGAGCTTTAATGGATTTGAACCGATGTATTCCAGCAGTGATGGATAATCTAAAGTTCACTCATAAAGGTTTTCACAAAACGAAAATAAACATATAAAGTGATTTTTCAATAATTGTACGTTTTGAAAAAACTGCATTCAATTTATTAAAAAGAAATTCCATGCGTTCATATATTTATTGTTATACATTGCTTACATCAGCAAATATACCCAATTTATACCCAACATACAATATTTTTTTCAGCTGAGATTACACAAATTATAAAAATTAGCATTTAAAACTGATTATTTTTAAACTCAAAAACATTTTCTTGGTATTTTAAAGCTGCAATATAAGGGACAACATAAAATATAAAGAAAATAAACATCATTTTAAAATTTAACTTTAACATCAGCACAACAAAACATTTCATCAGTTATATTCATTCAAAAAATTGGTACAATCTGTCTATACATGCTCCAAAACCTTGAACTCCCAGATTCTGTATACTTGTAAGGGAAGAAAAACGCTTTGTAATATAAAAATGTACAGAAAATAAATGAATACTCCTCATTTTGATACTGTGGGTAAATTATTTTCCTTCTTCTTTTAACTACTGAATCATCCAGTGATCCAGCAGATGTCTCTAATAGAATAATCTAGGCTCATAAGTACAGGTTCATACAGCATTCATAAGTCTAATTCCTGTATTATCAGTTAAAGTACATTCTTGTAACACGCCAGCCACGTTTCAACGCTGGGTCCAAAATAACCCAAATGTGTTGAACACAATGGCTTCAACCGTAACCGAATTCCTCAAGTTGTTTAAAAAGATCAAAGAGTTTGAAACACGTCGACCTCGAGACAGCAAATACAGCATCCTACAAAACCTAACACATTATGTTGCTAATAAATAGAAATCAATTAGTTTTAAGGCTTTTAGGAAAATAAAGTCTAACATTCTTGTAATGTTTCTGTCACTATACATTACTTAAACTAAAATAAGTTAGCCTTCTGTAGCAGGTTTAAAGTTCACTACCGTTTATTATTGTTTGCATTTTTACTCAAATAGAAAGTAAAATAACTACTACTCCAACCAAATATTCTTTAACTGTTAATCTTTACAAATCCATTCAAACTGTTAAAAGCATCTGCTTTCTACAAATTGAAATTGTTGATTTGGTGCAAATAACTTTGACCATCGGGCGCGAATGGAGCCGTTCGGGAGCTTTACACTGTCCAGCAGGCGGCTTAACAGTCGTGCGTTTATAATTGACGTCTGTTTGTTATTGCAATGCAATCCTGTCCACTGTTTACGATGGTCCAAAAATAACACCTGCGGACTATTGGCTGTCGTGTTTGTGTTAAGAGATTCTTGTTTAGGCAATCAGCCACCGATATTGTAGTCGTTTTGTACGAATTATGTTGACAGTTTGATGGAGATTTAGAGTCTTTAACGTGGTAGATAGGTTGGCTAGCGATTTACATAATTGAAAAGTTTATGAAATTCTGTTATGTGTATGGTAACATAACATTTAGATTTAAATTAATAATGTTACCGGTATACTCTTATTTTATGTTTTGTTTCACAAATATACATAACTCCAATTGTAAAAAATTTAAAGAATACCTAAATTAACAAACAACAATTTTACTATGAGGGATATATTGGAAAAGATATTTTTAAAATACTTCTTGATAATTTAGTTTTGAATGATAATTGTAATTACTAAAAAAAATATAACAGTTATAAATATGGAATTTAAATACCAAAAGCCTTCGGAAGGTTTATTTGTACAAATTGTGGACAGCGCTTAGCCTAAAAGGATAACTAACGATCATGTCTCATTGTTTTTGTTTGTCACCACACATCTGAGCGAGAGAAGCAATCTATCACTTAGACAACAACTTGTCACATTCTTGTCTTTTGTACACTAATGTGCCTTATCGGTCTGATAATTGGCTAAACTGATGGCACTATTGGTTATATTTTTGTCCTGACATTTAGCAAATGAACTTTAAATGTAAAAAATGTGTCAGGATTCTAGTACAAATAATTTACCTAATTTTACGTATCAGTACCATATGTTATATGCCATGTAATGGTTGTGCTTTGAATTGGTAGACCTCTGCACACATCTGTGTCAACACATGTAATATATCCTCTAGACAACGATATGTCACATTCTCTCTGATAAACACCAGCGTGTGTCAGAACGGTACACTTTCTGACACTATGTGTTGTTTTTCGGGTTGGCAGACTTTTCTAAACACACACACCTGTGTCAAGACATCTAATACATCACCTAGACAACAACAATGTCACATCCTTATTTTATATTAACATAACTAAGCCAAACATCTTTTGTGTTGATTCTTGGTTTGGAAGATTTTTGTACACATCTGTGCCCAGACGTGTATTACATCGATTTGTCACATTTCTGTCTTTTATCAAGACCACCGTGCAATCTCAGTACGATACGCTGAATGAAAGGTAATGCATTGTTCCTTGGATTTAATAGATCTACAGGGAATGCCATAGACATTCCTTTTTCTTAGCAAATGACTAATATTGGAAAGTGTATTTTTTTTTAAGGAACGTGTGTTTTTTTATCCTTAATACTAATAAGTATAATGTTTGTATTTAAGTTCTATGTTTCGAAGCAAAAGCTTAAAAATATTAAAAATAAATATTATGTATGCCAAATTGATAGTTATGATCATATTAACAGACTGATACGCTTTAGGCTATGTGCAAGGTTGGTACGTATTAGCTTGTGAATATCATTTTCCTATCCAATTTCTTTTCTTTAGTCGTTATATTTGAAGCACTGATTATTCATATAGCAGTATACAGTAGTTCTAATGACCGTAGCACCAATTATAAGATCAAAAATATATTCCTATATATACTTAGATAATATTAACATATACTTAGACCTCTCAGTGTACGCCTTACGGCTGATCGGTCGTCAGTATTCTATACAATCTTAACATTGTTGAAAGCGTCATAAAGACTTTAAAGAACCGTTTGAATAAGTAATGCTACTCAACCACCATTTTGATTCTACTACCAAGGAGGTCCTGCCAAAGAAGTATGTAAAATAAGCGAATAATATTCTATTTCAGGTACACAATGATTTCGACAAGTTATTTCTCCTATGCCTAGTTACTTAATACAGTAGGTTACACACCTAACCTCTAGCATATTTAGTTAGAGGGAAAAATTAATGTTTGCTTGGTTTAGGTAGCATATTTTAATAACATTATTTAGCATAATTTTTTTTACGTAATGGCAAGTTGAGGGCTCGGCAGAACACATATTTAATATCTGGGTGACGTATTTCACTATTATAATTTTGAAAACTATCTTATCTCCATTTAACAATACCATAAAATTACAAGATGAGGAATAATTAATAAGGATTGTTGGATTGGTAAAAAATAATATCTTCAGAACAATTCTAAATTAAAGTAATATATAGCTTATAGTTTTATATTGCATTTTGAAGAAAATACCAACTATCAAAAAATAGGCTCGGTTAAAATTGCGATGTGTAACACTTTTTAAACCACAGAAACTGTCAATATGAAATACAGGCTGTGAAAGCTCAGCGATTTATTCAACTTTGAATGTTTTAAATCAACGGCGTAAAACTGTTGAGAAGTATTTGAGTGTAACTAATACCTTTCCGTCAAACACGCTCATAAACTTTCGTTGAAAGCGTTGAAAAAGCGGATTTATTCCACATTATATTATGAGTATTTAACATGTAAATGAAAATAACAGAATTTAGGTTGCTATGGTATTATTAATGGAACATTTACATGTTAGGTTACTTACATATGGATATATAAAAACGCATATTTTAAACTGAAAGTATTGATAATATTTCCCAACTAATGAAGAAAAAGGCTGATTTAAAATTACCTACGACCAAAGAAATATAGATCTAAGAAAATAATTTGTAAGTGAAATAAAATACCTTATGTTAGATGCATGATAACGTGAAATCTATATGTAATGTTAAAGGTATTCCTTACGTTTCATTCTTGATACCAATCTAATTATTTCTCAATCATTTTAAAAGAAGAACAGCTTTGTGTGTTGTAGTATTAGAGCACAGGGCCTTCCAGGTTAATGCCCAATATCTAAATAATAATTTCTTTTTCATATATTACATTGCCATAGAAGTGTTGAATATGTTGATATAATGGTAAATATAAATGTATTAGTAAAAGTTACTACACGTTTCGATAATGTTTTATAAACGATCAAACAAGTTTCCTGCTTCAATCAGTGTAAGGTACTTCTCGTGGCCATAAAAAGCTTTAAAAAATGTGTACGTATTTCATATAAAACATCGCAAACTTTCTGCATGTAGAAATTAATAAATAATTTAAACTACTAAAGGATATTTAAAATCTTCCATCAAAATTTTCCTACAAATAGCTTTTGGAAATTAAGTTAAAGCCAAATGGTTGGTTGGAACTTCACAATAACACACATTCACACACGAAAACGCGCAAATAGAGTGCTAATCGGATTATTCTGAGTGAACTATACATTTGTGGGGGAAATTAACACCCCTGAATTTGCTTACGTCCATTAAACATTTTTAAATACACTTTGTTGCATTTTGGATTCACCTTGTTTCTGTTTTGTTGGCTGTGCCAGATTGATTTATTTTAAATGTTTGTATATATATATATATATGTATTTTCTTTGTGTGATTTTACCCCAGTGGTATTTTTTTATTATTTGAAAGGGTACAATCCAAACCCTGGTCTTGTTACTATGTAACGTCAACCTTTTTGTTAGATAGCATCATTAATTCACAGCCCAATGACAAATAATGGCATCTGGATCTGGAAACGATCTCGCATGGATTCGTACAAGCAATCTTCTGATTTGAATGCAAGCACTATAACTCTCGGCCAAATACGTGTGCTAATTTTTAAGTAGCTGTTTGGCTTTCAAAATAAACTTAGTAGCCTAAGTGTTTAAATATTTAAAATGTATAATGTACACGAAGTGATATCAATCAAGGTATACAATATAACTTATTCTACCTACATAAAGGTTATTTAACTCGCCAGATTTTGGAACATGTATATCAGCCGTAGCCTGGACGAAAAATTATCACAAAATCGTGTTGTAGACTTTAAAATCGCCTTTAACTGAGATGACTTGAGTGAAATATTTGAAATATAGTAAAAAGACATAGTGTTGAAATGAAAGTAAACTTTTTCCTACAGTTACCTAACAATGTACATGTTCTCACACTGATTTGAGAAAGCAAAGTGGCCAATTCACTCATCAGTGAGACAATGTTAACATTGTCTCACTCTAATTACTTTGTCGCACTCCAGATTTGCAACGTGAAGGCACGAAATAGTGAGCGCGTAACATGCAGGCAACGTCGTATGCGCGCGAAATACGTTGGCTGCACTGGCTGTAAATCAGCTGGTCAGCTGTTGTACTGTTGTATTTGTCACTTCACATTAAATGTTATATTAAAAGTTCACTTCTGTGTAAAAATAGGTTATATTTCTTCGCCAATTTATTTGTTTTATGGTAACTGTAGGAAAAGTATAATGTGCAACTTTAGTTCAAAGTACAATTGCCTCACTCAAGAACCATTCCTCACTCGCCTACGGCTCGTGAGTAAGGATTTCTCTCGAGTGAGTCAATTGCTCACTTTTCTCACTAGTTGCACAAATAACTATTGTACATTCTTGATTGTACATTCGCAGTCAAAAATGTTTAGTCAAGTGTTGTATTAAAATCAAAATTGAAAGTAAACATTTAATATTGGCTAGGACTGAACTTAGTTAAGACTTTAGTTGTATGCATTTATTTAATGCTTTTGGAAAAAGTAAAATATGATATATTGTGTGTATGATTGTTATTGATAAAGAGATATATTTTGTATTCTGACACGACATTGAATGTATCAGTGTGTATAATACTCAAGTAATGAGCAAACTTCAGGAGAATGAAGATTCCAACAATAAATAACAATACTCGAAGGAAACAGAAAGTGATATTTGTTGTGGTAGCAATAAATCCGCGGGGTGGAGACTGGACGTAAAAAGTGTTTCAGAGAAAGTAGTTTGTAAGAAGCTACAGACGATGGGTATACTTTACCATATAACTCCACAGAAGTATTTGATACATATTATAAGCGTGTACGAGTTTACTGAGAGTATTAATGTTTTATTAGGTTTTCTTAAATGCCAATAGCAATAGTGTAAAACAACCGAAACACGCGTATATGCTGTAAAAATCAATCAACTGCAATACTACTTCGATATTTTTTAAAGGTAAACAAGGGTTATTAACAATTAAAATTAGCAGTCTCAACGTCAAAAGCTCAGTGATACAAATAGGTAATTAATCTATCATTTTTCTGACAAATAATATAGCTGTATAGAAACGAGATTTAATTAATTGCATACTTTGCATTTAATTTACATATGATTCACATAATTATGTGGTTAGTAGGTGTGACAGTATGACCTAGATAAATATCCTCATTGTCGAGGATATTTAGATATTTCAATCCACGTATTTTTATGACAGATTTCATTTTATCAAATGATTCTGTAATCCATGGATGACTACAGCGAAAACAGTTGTTTGAGGATCCTCTTTAGTCCGACTATGGCAAACATAAACATTATACTAAACATGGTTTTAAAAATTGCAAACTTAACTTATATAATTTACGATTATTGAGTTATATGTTGAATAAATGCGTATAACATCTTTTCGAACAAGACCTTTGTCAGGCGTATTATTTTATCTTATAATAATAGTAAAGTAATAATTTATAAAACTAGGTGGCGTTCGCAGATGCATCCACAAAATTGAGCGGAGTCATCAAGGGTTTATATTATATTGTTTTGGTCATACTGCAGTAATACCAGTCGTTTTTAATGCATGCGTTGCGGGTCTAAAGTAGCATTTTTACTCTTTAGGAAGTAAAAATAGTTTTTATCCTCTATGGAGTAAAAATCAGCTGTTGTCAACTCAGTTGTAAATTACTATTATAAACGATTGCATGTATCGAAATATGTATCGATTCGTGCTTCGTAATTATTTTAACCTACAGTCTACAGTCTCTTCCCACAGAGTTTTAGCATTGCAGATACATTAATCCATTCCCACAATCAACACGCTCACCTTTACTACTTCCTTCACCACCCCCTACGTCGTGGACCTACGAAGTGGTATTTCCCTCACTTCCCATAGCATTTTAGGATTGCAGATACATTAATGTAATTGCCAAAGACAGTTCCCACACTCTGCACTGCAAGCCTTATTACTTCCTTCACCATTTCCTACGTCATAGACTTGTTTCCTTCCCTTCTCATAGCATTTTTGGATTAAAGATACATCAATCTAACTGCCATAGACGGTTTTCACACTATGCTCATACTTTACTACTTTCTAAGCCATTTCCTACATCATGGACCTGTTTTCATCACTTTCCATAGCAATTTAGTATTTTAGATACATTAATATAATTGCCACAAACATTCCCCACACTCTGCACTGCTAGCCTTTACTACTTCTTTCACCATTTTCTATGTCGTGGGGGTGGTTCCATCCCTTCTCATAGCATTTCAGCATTGCAGATACATTAATCTAACCGCTACAAACGGTTTCCAGTTCTCACACTCCACACTGCTCACCTTACTACTTCCTTCACCTCTTCTTACGTCGCGGACATGTTTCCCTCTCTTCCCATAGAATTATAAGATTGTAGATACCTTGATCTAATCGTCATAAACAGATTCACCACTTCATACGTCTCGGACATTTTCTCTCCCTTCACATACCATTTTAGAATTGCAGATCCCATAATCTAATCGTCATAAACAGTTCCCCCACTCCGGACTGCTCGCATTTACTACTTCCTTTACCACTTCCTACGTCACTGACCTGTTTACCTCCCTTCCCATAGCATATTAGGATTGCAGATACCTTGATCTAATCGTCATAAACAGTTCCCACACTCCGGACAGCAAGCCTTGACTACTTCCTCCATCACTTCCAACATCGTGGACCTGTTTTCCTCCCTTCCCACTGCATTTTATAATTGCAGATACCTTAATTTAATCGTCATAAACAGTTCCATCACTCCGGACTGCTCGCCTTTACTACTTCCATCGCCACTTGCTACGCCACGGACCTGTTTCCCTCCCTTACCATAGCATCATAGGATTGCAAATACCTTAATCTAATGGTCATAAACAGTTCCCACACTCCGGACTGCTCGCATTTACTACTTTCTTCACCACTTCCTACGTCACGGACCTGTTTACCTCCCTTTCCATAGCATTTTATGATTGCAGATACCTTAATCTAATCTTCATAAACAGTTCCCACACTCCGGACAGCTCGCCTTGACTACTTCCTTCACCACTTCCTACGTCGTGGACCCGTTATCACCCCTTCCCATAGCATTTTATGATTGCAGATACCTTAATCTAATCGTCATAAACAGTTTCCACACTCCAGACTGCTCGTCTTTACTACTTCCTTCACCACTTCCTACGTCACGGACCTGTTTTCCTCCCTTCCCATAGCATCATAGGATTGCAAATACCTTAATATAATGGTCATAAGCAGATCCCACACTGCGGACAGCTCGCCTTGACTACTTCCTTCATCACTTCCTACGTCGCGGACCCGTTTTCCTCCCTTCCCTTATAGTTTTTGGAATGCAGATACCTGAATCTAATCGTCATAAACAGTTTCCACACTCCAGACTGCTCACTGTTAGTACTTCCTTTAGCACTTCCTACGTCACGGACCTCAAGCTAGTGACGTCATTTGATTATATTTATGATTCATACCGTTTCTGTTCTAATATCTGTGGAGTAATGCTATCAGCTATTTCTTTATCTACTGCATTCAAAAGTCAACAGCTGATCATATGTCTTTGTTTATGTGTCAAATACTGCTTCCATAAGGATTACATTGAAACTTTGAGACCCAGTAGGGCGGATTCCTGAATGTTATTTTTAACGCCATATAGATGTTGGCACTCACCGTTATGGTCTTTATCACCATCCAAAATTTGAAAAAGATTGATTCAGCCGTCTAGGAGGAGTTTGCGTATTACGAAATGCATAAAAGTCGACGTATAAGAGCTTCGCTCGCTTCGCTCGCTCCGCTCAATTAAAATATCTTAACCTTGATTTAAAATTCATTATCAGTGGATAAAGAGTTTTTGAACAATAGCTTTCTTATGGTTAAAATATTGCAGACCGGTTTAGGAGATTTTATCATTTGCTGTATCAGGTAACTCATTTTATTAACTTGAGAAATTCCGCTGAAGAAACTTAACATCTGAAGTTGATTTTACTTTTATTTCCGTTTAGAATAGTTGTGCCATCCAAAGGTTGTATTATATATTTATTTCCCATAATTAGATACAGTATTATAATATATTTTGGAAATATATAATACAATAAGATCCAGGGGTTGTTATTTCAGCTGATATAACAATTATTGAACTTACTTTCTTAAGTTATCTTTCTCATAGAAATCCTCTAATAAGGTTGGGAACCACTCAACGAGGTTTTTTTTATTACGATTACATGGGGTGCATTTATTTTTTTTAACATTTTACCGAGGTTTGAATTTATGATAACAATGAAAACAGGTGAATTGCAGAACAAAGTAAGAAATGTGAATAAAGTGAGACAAAACTAATCTCAATACGCTTTAGGTTACACGGATTTGTAAAGGAAGTGTAAGAGTTTATATAAGAGCGTTCGGTAGATTTTGTGAACATTTTTAAAGAAATCGATAATATGTCTAAAGCAAGCAGGAAAAATCGATTTCTTGAATTATTAAAGCTTTTGGTAAGCTAAGAAATTAAGTGGAAAAGTGCTCAAGACATTCTTTTAAACCAGTGACCTCGTGGTAATGAATTGGTAATTTATGATATTTTTGGATTTATGATACTTTGAGTTACAATGAAAAGTGTTAAAGATCTCCCAATAAATCATTGGTGTTAACTTTGAACCCTGTGATTTTTGTGTAAATGTTTTCCAAACCACGTTAATATATCAGATATACTTCATATATTAATGCACATTTGTCTCAGATAAATCTGTTTCGTATATTTCATTTTAAACACGCTATCATATCAAATTTATTAAAAACTACGTATGGGTGATTTAATCCACAGATATTTAGAAAACGTAAGTATTAATAACAGGATTAAGGCTTTTTGTGTAACAATTCAATAAAAAATAACCAAAATATTAAAACTTGTAATTCAGTTAAATGAATAAAGATTAATTCTTCAATTCAAATCAATTAGTCTCAAATAAGGATATTAAAACTTTCACATTTTGAAAGAAATGCGTAGCAGTCAACATAAATGTTAGGCTAAGACGTTATCAAAATTCCAAACCGGTTAAAACATATATGGTCTAACATTTATGATAATCCATATTAATCTTATATGACCTTGTATATCTAGAGCAATTGCCTTTAACATTATTTTGACCGGCATCAGAGATCCAAAGGAGAGTTTTTAGGCTATATTTGTTGAGAGACGTATGAATGAGACTGACAATAAATGGAAGAAACACTTTGGTTGAGTGGCTATAAGACTTTCCAAATCCGATTGACAACAGGTCTCATTGACGTCACAGATGAACTTTGGAACTTTTGATCAAATATTGTTTTAATATTGTTTTTCAGTTAGAAAACGTTTTCTGACTATACCTATTTAAAAGAATTTAATAATTTTTCAAAAGTTTATGACCTACCTAAATAGCCATAGGTATCATGTTCATAGTGTTTAACACAGCAGATATTCGTAACCATTCAATAACATTGGCTTATTATGATTTTAATAAAAATCTTAAAATACCTGTTTAGCTTTGTTATAAAAAGAACGTGCAAAGGATAAATGACACAACATAAAACTTGGGAGTCTTAGCAGGTGTGAAAACCATTTTAGAACGTTTTTACATTCATCTTTTTGTTATGTTACCTGTTTTGTTAAACAAAAACACAACGATGCAAATGATTCTTATTTTTGCAAATATTGCTACAGAGAAAATACTAAACCTTTGAAATAGTTAAAGCAATTAGCATTCCATGGAGGTAAGCATATCTCAATTACATTTTACCCACTACTAGAGCAACCTTTGTATAATATTATATAGTATAATATTCTGAAACACCAGGCAAAACGAAGTCTAACAGTCAATCTATCGGTACCTTACACATGATTAACTTTTGATTAAATATAAGTATTTTTTTGTGAATTGTATAAAAAAGGTTATTGTTTTAGTCAAACTTGAATAAATTTACATTTGGTTTTTACTGTTTTTATTATTATATTATATACAAAAGAATTCACAAAAATAGAAGTACTAAACTTTCTCTTAATTACTGTTTCGAGTTACAATGTTTTATTACAATCCGTTTCTACTATCCAACGATTGACAGAAGTGCAGTAGACATTGTCAATCTGATGGACTATGAAGTGCGACGTACGGTCCAAATCTACAAGCGATGATTTATATTGGCTATTGTCATAACAGAAATTATATTTTCATCAGACTCAATTTCAGGATCACCACCAACAACGTGTGTACCTGTTATTTACTCATTTATAAAATGAAAATAATAATAAGCTTAACTATACTTTTCAATTCTTGTCTTATGATACATTTTGTCTAACTTTTAATTGATAACATAACATGTATAGGACATACAATAAGATATTATTTATTCATGGGATATTTCATACTAATAATGTTTTTGTTTAGTTTGGTTCTGACTTAAATAAATTTGTTAAGCAATTGTAACTGAATTATATTATTGAGGTGAGACCTTATTTATTTATTTAAGTTGAAATAAATTGCAATGTTATGAAGGAAGTGTTGTAATCTTCAATGAACAACAGTAAGTTAATACATAATAAACTTAAAACTGATTGGAAGCCTTAAATAAAATCTGTAAGAAAAAAGGCTGAAAACTTGTATTTCATATTTCGGTAAATTTTTCTTCTATATTTTATCTTTGAGAAATATAATTTTAATTGAAAAATATTTGTGATTGCCTTAGTATATGGCAAATGTATGTAAACAACTAAAACAAATAAACCTTATTGCTACATTGGAGGAAAGCATTAGTGCAATAACTATAAACAAGCTGTAAAACATAAACAATTTCTTTTCTTTTCTTTCAAATCATTGGTGGTACCAATTCATGCATTATAGACGTAATTAAATCACTGTATGGAAAGCTTTCATAAATAATTAACACTTACCAAAGAAAAACACTTTTACAATTATTAAAATTAACCAGAATGGTAGCAAGCGTTTATAATTATTAATCCAACATAAACGAGTTTCGTGTTATCTTGATGATGTATTTAATTTTAAGTAAACAAAACGTGAGTATTATGATGTTTAGGAGACAAAAAGTACATTCAATTTTACACTCGTGCCTAGTTTACAGACAATTATGGTTTCTTATATAGCTTATATTTTGACGTTTAATGTTGTCTATACGATATTATTATTTTTTACTTCTTCAGAAAGCTCTGTGCGCTTTTAGAGCAGGTCGCCAGTTTGGTGTTGCCTGATAATGTAGTCCCCCAGGACCCTCGTGTTAAAACTTACAGGATAAGGCATTCTGAAACCATGGAACTTGGCTGGCTGGAGGACTACCACGTTTGTCAGAATTGGGCCTTCGCAATCGCAATCGTTCTACCAGACCTCAGGAGTACCTCAAGAATCACATTTATGACCCTATTTATTTAACTTGGTTATCAACAATCTGGTAGCTTCAATCGAGGTTCGTCAGATGTTGCGTTTGCTGACGATCCAAAAGCATTGCCTGGTGCAATGTTAACAAAATGGAAATCGATCCTGGGAAAGAATCCTGAGTTATTGAATGTGTTATTCAGTTATTTTTGCTTGAAGCAACCAATTTTAAATTGTACCTTAGATATACTCGTTAATTATCTAATCTCTCTCTCTCAATCCTTAAGCCGTTGGCACGCAAATAAAATAATTAAATGAACACTGTATGCCAACACGAATGCACACATGTGTGCTGTATGTCACTGCATGTCTCGTGTGTCGTGATTCTTCTTTAAACGAATTAAATTTTTTTGATCTCTTTGCAGTCTTATATCTAATATTTACTTATAATACATTAGGCTATAGCTTTAAAGTATATACATGCCATGATTAACTGATGAAGATATGGGTTTTCAACACTTAGGCTTGTACCGTTCATTTTTCAAAACACAATGATTACTTTACTTTCGAACATGTTTTCTAATGCACAGAATTTAGTGTTTTATCCTCTTACTCTATCAAAGCCACTTAGTGTAGCGCAGGTGGGTCGGGGCCACGCCAGCCGAGTGCCCATTACTGGTTGTAACGGCTCTTAGCCTTAAACCGCGTTTTTATAACTACACATAACATAGTAACAAGTCTAAGTAGTATTTAACTGGCAACCAAAAAGAAAACAGTGTAATGATATGTAATATAGATACCGGGTGTCGAAAAAAACTCCCTAGTTTTAAATACACCTCACGATAGTATTAGTTTAAATGGATGAGTAATAATCCTTTGATAACTTGTAAGTACACTTAAGTAAGTAACTTGTTAAGTATACTTGTAAGTCTTAGTTGTGTACGTTAGCAATACATTTGGTAAGCCTGTTTAACTTTGAGCCTTGTTATTGTATAAACTATGATACAAAGAAAATTAAAAAAATTAGTAAATTTATTTGGATATCATCAGGACTATCAATGGTTTGCATATCGAGGTGTACTAGTGTTTAAAAAAACTTTTATTTTCCTACCTTTGATCGATGTATCAGTCATAGTAATTCGTCTATTGTACGGTAAATAAATAAATTTTAAAACTAGAAAGTTCTTTTCGGACACCTTATATGAAGATATATGGGTTAGGTATAAATATATGGGGTTAAAATAAAAAAACAATAATATAATAGGTTATTTATACATTTTTTAAAAATATAATTACCTATATGGATAGCATTTTTCCGAAAGGGTTTTCAAAAGCTTACTATTAAAAGTCGTACAAAAATATAACTTGTTTTGAGGCATTTGTTTTGATCCATGATAATTGTAGCTGTGTGATTATTAATAATTCAAATAAATTCATCAAATAAATGTTAATGGCCAAAGTTATGGGATTATTACTTTTAAAAATTTTATCAAAGACAAAGATTTATTTTTGGCCTATGGGTTATGATGTATGTTCAAATGAAGCGCAAACAGAAGATCAAATTTTCGTCCTTCTCTTTCGTTACACTGACTATACCTTAAAAATTAGTAATAATCATGGAATTGAACTTGAAGGTTATCTCACTTAAGAGGTGTTTTACATTCGACCTGAATAGGCTACCTATAGTTTCAAAGGGACCATTTGTTGTCATTACACTGTTCGTGCTCCATCATTAGTTAATTGTTTACATTTTTATAACCTTTCCACCATATAAAATTGTTGAAAGATTTTCTTGAACATAACAATTGTGTAGATTCACAAGGGGAAATCTTATGTGGTAGTTGTGCAGCGTAGGACGTGGCAGACCATGTTTGTTTTGTATTAACGCTGTGCCAAAAATAACGGAATGCTTACGCATTGTCCGGTAAATTTGTAAACGAAACACTTTTAACTCAGTTAAATTTTTCAATGGCATGTCGAAATACGCACATTGGTCATAACAGTGTTATGACTAGAACATAAAAGACCATCCACTAAAGATTTTTAAAATTTTATCTTTAGTGGGATCAATGTTATATCACTGGCACTTTTACTTCCTTTACACTGCTATTTACTTAGCGATTTTCGGAATCGTAGATCAAAGTGTATATATGCTGATGATTATTGGTATGAAAAAACTCTCTAAGAGCTCTGCCTCACAGATTTATATAGGGCTACCCTTACATGCTTTTACAGTTTACGTTATTTAATTAACTAATGAACAACAGCTGATCGATGCAATTAAAAGCTGCCTGTTTATTTACTTGAAAAGCGATTTGATGGTTATTTCTTTACATTGTATAAATGTGTGAGTCATTTAGTGAGATTTTAAAAAATATCGTAGAAGTTTTGTATAATTGTTTTTTATTCATATAGTATAATACCAAAGCTAACGTTAAAAAAGGATTGATTAAATTTAAAAAAGAAAAATTGTAAATTAACCAATTTTATGTGCCTAAATTAACAACAAGAATTTTACTAGACTTAGTTTAAACTAAGTGTTATGTTTATATAGCAAATAATTTATGTGTGGCAATTTCATACAGCAGGATGTATACTCTAACAGCATTATTCTGTATTAAAAACTCCCCCCGTTGCGAAGAACACGTATAGCAGCTCGTACTTTATATAAAATGAGATTAAAAATTACAACATAGTGTAAGCGTCAATCTGACAATCTAAGTGCAATGGTTCATTTTCAGTTTTATCTCTGACCAGCGGGCGGATTAACGTGCTTTTTTTAATAATTAATTGACGATTGTCTGTTATTATAATACAATCATCTACACTGTTTAAGATGGTCCAGAAATAACAGCTACTGCATTAACTGTGGGCTGTCATGTGTATGTATGGAGATTCTTGTTTGTACGGCCATCCTACAATATTGTAACAGTCCTCAACTTGTAAACAACAAATGTTGATTGATTGATTTGATACTGTTATACTTATTTTGTATAGCAGAAACGAAGTCTACATCTGTTTTATTTGGCAGCCCAAATGTTAAAGTTATCGGAAGCAAAGGTTTTAGTAATTTTTTATTTATTGAAAGAGTCAATAACTGTTTAATTAAACATATTATTTTTAAATGGATTACAATGAGTTTATGGCATGTTTATTAACATTTTTAACATTGTGAAGTAGAATTTACTAAAGTAAATTTTGTCATGGCTGTGCTAATTAAATTTTACTGTATTCATTTGATGGATTTGGGAATAGTTTCTGCAACTTTTATGCTACAAACTGAATATTTAGTTTGTAATATTCATACAAACTATAAGATTCATCATTATCACCTCTCTCGAGTGAAATACCTGTTTAAAGAAACGAGTAAAAAAAAGATGTTTTGTTTAATAGCAGGTCAAAAGTATATGTATTTATTAAATTATTCCTTCAGTAAGCTTGAAATATCTCTACTGTTTCCCATTCTAGAGTATTAGAGTAAACATGCGCTAAGCATTACCCGCCCGTATTATCGTTTAAGAAATGTTTAAACTTTCCCTACATTTGTGTTTTAATTTGTTGTATACTACATTAGATTGCATGAACCATATTTTTATGCGCCTTTTTATTTGGCTGAACATCGAAAAACATTTTTGTTGCAAATCATTAGGTCTGTTTCACTATGCTAAATTTGAAACTTAGCTTTAGTAAAGCGAACGTAATAGTTAAATTAAAGCATTATGACATTTGTATTTTGTCATGCTAAAACAACAGTAAAGGTAATCAACCGACAGAAACATTGTAAATAGATTTGAAAAAAAACTAATTTCAAACAAATATTTCTTACATAGGCTACTATAAATAATATAAAACTACAATTACAGGGAGATGAGAGGTCAGCGCCGGAGGTTACAAGGTAAAGTCAAGTAAGCGAAGGAGTAAGAGAGCCTCTCAACTCTAGAGGCTAAAGAACCTCATTACCTCGCAGATGAAACGTCTCGTTTATTCTCGAGCTGTGGACATAGATATTCACTATTTTTATTATTCGCTGTTTAGATGCAAAATAATCTTATAAATTAGCAGCCCTGATTTGTCGAATTCATAAAAAAAACCGCTTATACGCGTTTCAGAATTGTTGTGTACACAGATTGAAAGTATTAAAGATTTGTTTTATTGGGAAAAAGGAATTTCAGGGTGAAACAGTTTCTGAACACTTAATAATAATTAATTTGGTTATTCCAGTAAAGACTATTTGTTTTGACCTAGTTTATAATAATACAGTTCGCGTTCGGACATTATTAACAAGTACAATAAAATCGGCAATATTAGAAATTTAATGAAGTGATTTGTTAAAGTTTGTGATTAAAGCTGTACAAAACTGTTTAATCATTTTCATCATATTCTAAGTATAATATGTATGATTGGAATATTTGTGATGTTAGAACTTAGAAAAGAAATTTTTATCTTAATGGGAAACGATATGCAACAATGTGCCCTAGATACCGCGATAGGTATAGGTGATAGATACCGTTAAGCAACTAGACAACATCGAAATCTGTTTGATTTTCCTTCTGGTTCCTATATTACTAGTAAATCAATTATCAGACATATTACGAATTTGAAAAAAAAGACAAGCGTACTAATTAAGACTAAACTAACTTATATTTTATATTTTATATTTTATTTTTATATTTTGACTTATCCAGCCCATATAGTCATAAAACTAAACTTACTAGTGATCCTGTTGGTCAAATTCGAGCAATTACAAAATATTAAAGGCGTTTCTTTTTACGAATAACAGTCACAATTTCTGTTGACTTAAAAGAGTCAACTCAAAGATAATGTAATCATTAACTCCACTCCATCTATCGAAACTGAAAACGAACTCACTCTAAAAACGAACACTCTTGTGTGTATATGTTTACTATGAACAACTTTAATTAATAAAAATGATTCGTCTGTTTAAGTAAACAAAATCTTTTCTTCATAAGAAATACATTGGGATTTTGATGGCCTGTGGGGCAAAGCCCGAAGACTTTTATTACAGGAATTTTTGATAGGGGGTGTCTACACAAAAATGCCTAATTTTGAAACCTCGTTTGTAAAAATCCGTCAATTATTTACGGAGGAGAAGTGTTTCGTAGAAATAGTCTTCACGTATTATACAGGGTGGCTGGTCATCAGTGTGACAAAATTTTTTTGCGTAAGTACAAAGTAAATGCAGTGTTATGATGCATATAAAAGTTTTAGTGGTTTGAATACCAGAAAACAGGGAACTTTTTTACTGTTTTTACTGTTCAAGCTGAAACAAAAATACAACTTTTGCTTAATACATGCCGGCTTTCTATGTTTTAAATGTTAAAGACACCCTGTTTTCTGGTATTCAAACCACTAAAACAAACAACAGAATATCTAAACTTCAATAGTGTAGCATATGGTTAGAAAGCTTATAAAATGGCGCAGTTTTTAACATAATCGGCCACTTTCCTGTATACAGGCTGTGAACAAATACAATAGACCAATGTTTTTTTTTAATTTTTATAAACATCTTAATTTTTATCTTTGAATCTATTTACAATGGGGTTTTTACAACTGATCCTCCGTCATTTTCCATTATTCTTATTCAAAATTTAATGTAGAACACGAAAATGACATTGTCTACTCAAATCCACTTACCGGTAATTGAGAAATAGCTGTATTAAGTTTGAAAACATAGTTATTTTTGAAAAACATAAAATAATTCTTTGGGGAGCTAATTTTTGGACTTGGGACCTTTTATATGCATCATAACACTGCATTTACTTTGTACTTCCGCCAAAAAAAATTTGTAACACTGATGACCAGCCACCCTGTATATAAGGATGGTTAAACAAATTAGGTGTCTTTAAAACAATCCCTAAAATATTGTTGTTTGTTTAACACAAGCAATTGTAAATTGATAGCTAACACAAACTCTTAAATTTTAAAGTGAAATCATTCCCAATTACAGCCTTAGTCCCTTTGATAACAAAGAATAAATATATAAAAACATAAACCTTGTAGGAGTGCTAATAATAAGTCGAGTGTTCAATATTTATTCACCCGTTTGTTCATCTTACAAAACAATTGTTCTTGAATTTAAAGGGGAAAGCAAACTCGAGTTCAAAAATAAGAAATATGAATAGGCCTGTAGCAATATACACAAATATGTTTAATATAGTAATCAGTAGGAATAAGAGTATTAAAATATATCAAATAAGAAAACCATTATTATCATTATCTGTATTTTTAACGTAATTCATGATTGCTGCATAACTATGTTAATCCATTCAATCTTAATCTAAATCTATGATTTTTATTGCCTGGTTGCTGTTAGATAGTAGGTGTTGATCCTTTAATATAATTTAAGATTTCAAATTTATACGAAATCAATTTCTTTTTAGTACCGAATATAAAATGATCCATGGAAATTGTACATTTAAATGATATATAGTAACATAAAATAACAATATAAAGAATACTTAATATAAAGCGTAATAGTGTGTAGCCTTACGCATTTTAAGCCTTTCCTTCAACTGGACCTCCTCCTTTGGCCTAATATAAATTGAGTGAATAGCTTGAATATAATTTCATTATTTAATTAATATTTCCCGTATTCTTTTAGGCACATAAGAAGCTGATAAAGCCAAGAAGAAGGTATCTTAAAAGGATTCTTTAAATATATTAGATAAAATAACGTCAACCTTCTTTTACTTATCGTTTCTCTTTACTAGCTCGGACTTAAGGATATTTTTGTACTCTTGCATTCAATCAGGAAACAAGGAAATTACATTAGTGGAAATCGAACTCAAGCTTTTCGAATGCTTTATGTTTATTCTTCGTAATTTGATTTACAAATTGTATTTAATAGATCTAAATTTTGAAGCGAAACAGCATGAATGCATCTTCATCAATTACTTTGATATATAACTATTTATGATACATTACTCAGTAGCTTAAGATTTTATAGAAATGTATTAATGCTAGCGGATAATACAGTTTGCACTAAAATTAAAAAATATATTAATTGAATGTGATAAACAGCAGAGGTTGAATGGCGCGCTGAGAGTCGCAAGACTTAAATCATTTCGACTAAAAGTACAAACGAAAAACACCGTTGGTAGGATTTAACACTTAAATTACATTTGCAGATAAAATGGATACTCGTAGAGAGAGAAAAGTCGTTAATATTGTAATAGTTAACCATTTTAATTAGTACTTAAATATAATAAATAAAATAACAAACAACTGAAATGAATAGTTTGTTTGTTACAATAAACATTCCTACTTAAACTTTTTATACTACTTTTCAGAGCACTGTAAACATCTTAAAAACATATTTAAATTGTCCTTAGGTATTAAAAGTATTAAACGGGTATTAAAATAAGGTTATAACCATAACCATACTAAGACACTTTTCAAATTGATTATAAAATAAGATGTTGTTTTGTAGCCAAGGCGATTCACTTCATTGTGAGTAAACACAATAGTGAAATCTCTCAATCCTCGCACTTGAGTTTACTTGTTTTTTACAATTTCTTTTCATTCACTCCTTAACAAAAGCAATAGCTTTGATAATTTTGAAAATTTGTTTTGCAAATCGTGACCGGGCTTATTTATTTTCAGAATACAATTGTTTGACCACAAAAAACTAATCTGTAGCTCATCATATTCTGCATATTTGAATACAGATGATATTGTACTACTTGAAACTTATATCCTAGCTTAACTAACTACTTACTTTTCCTGTTGCGTATAATTAAGTGTACTAGTATATTTCCTATTACTCTACCTTATTTTTATCGTATTGTTCGTATTTGAAATATCATCCATATTTATATGAATGTTCCGATATCTAAAAGGTAATGTTACAAAGAATTTCTAGTGGTTATTATAAAACTCTTTGTACCGTACAGTTTGTTAACAATAGGTGAATTGCTCTTGAACATGCAAGCGGTGACCACCGCTAATGCTTCTTAGGCCATGATTCTATCTATTATTGGGATAATCTTGTACTCTGTTTAGTGCTCTAATGCTAACATGTGTGTTTTTAAACGTAAAACATTGTGTCAAGGAGATTGTTATTAAATTTTTTTTTAGTAGAAGCTGTGGTGGGTGTTTAAGTCGTTACATTATTATTTATTGTTGTTTTTCAATAAGTTTGAACAAACATATTGATAATCCTGATATATTTTTTAAAAGTAACTTCCGTGCATAACGGTGCAGTTTAATTTTTTTTTTGCAAAATTACATTAGTTGAACCCACATAACTCAATCAAATGAGAAAGCACAGGATTTGTAGTTATAACTGCAATATCATTTTTTATGGGCATCAGCTTTAAGAAATGACACATGCATCATAGGCAAAAAAAAAAAAACTCCAAACAAAGGGGAAAATTTGTTTTCACTTCTACAACGGACAAGTTTATTAAATCGATAAAAGCTTTGTATTGCCATCATTAGTTTATAAAAAATTTTTTCTCTGTAAATTGTAATGAATTTTGACGGTATAGATCCATATTTCGGATAACAAAGCAGCGTTAAATATGTTGTGTAATGATTCAGTTTCAGTAAACTTAGACTATCAACTGGCTTAAGTATGTAAAAACTCTGATACTACTATTAGAGCTGTTATACTGACACATTGTTTACATTCCCACAAGTTTTTTTTAAGCAAACAAGGAGCATTGTTTGAGTTGTCAAGTTGTTCATTAAAATACGAATACGGGATCATGTTAAGAAATTAGGTATTTCACACACGTTGGACACTAGTCAAAATTTTAACAAAATGAAAAAACACTATTGATTTAATAGTATTTTGGCTTACTTATCATAAACTAAAAAAAAGGCATGTAAATTTAGTTATGAAATTCACCAATATTACAAACATATCGTTATTACCAAACACCATTCCATCAATATAGTAATAACTAACATGTACCATTAAATTAACTCCTTCTAAATTGAACTTGATGTTAAATTTATGCCATTGATGTCCTTTATGCAATATTTAAGATCAAACGTACAGCCCTTTAGGGTATTCTTTCGTGTTTTTTTTTTTTGGGTTTTAAGTTTATTTCCATAATGTTGATTTGATTTGGTTTTAATAAAAAATAAGTAGAAATATGAATGATTATATTCATTGCATGTTTCCCCTGCGGCTCAAGATCACGTCCTACATTCATGCTAAATCTTAAGTCTTAATCGATCTTCGGGCTTAGTTTCGCACACCAAAGTCAGTCACTTTAAACATAACCATTGTACAATTGTATCCTCATAGTTACACCATTCTTTTTAACTCTTTTATCTCTGGGAAAGTAGGCTTAATATTTAAAAAACAATATGTTTAATTTATACTTGTAACTATAGAATAAAAATGAACAGAATAATTATCGTAAGTTTTAAATATCTTTACGTGAAAAGTGTATTATTGGACACTAGACAACTATGATCACGATAATTTACTTTTGAGACCGTAAATTTCAAATATTAGTTTTTAAGCCAATGTGGAGCGTATTATACATGGAGAAGCAAGCAAAGGGATTTGATAAGGTTTCAGTTCCATCAACTTCAAAGGGAAGTTTAAGGTCTGTTCTGTAAGGCTGAAACTTGTACGGTGAATCAAGTAATGTAAAATAAAGTTGAATTTTAGTTGGATGGTTTATGATTAAATCCATATTACAACAAAATGTCACAACAATGAGGATTCCCGATTAAGTTTTATAATTTACACATAATTCCAGATTTCCCGGAATTCTCACACTGTGTCCTACACACTTAGGGATTGAGGTATGATTGAGGTTTTAGACCTAAGCGACTTAAGGCTTGCTATTAACCTATGATGAATGCTTCCAAAGTTTACATAAACATTTGCCAAGAATACTTGCATTTTACTTTTGGATTCTTCACTATGAAAATTGTGTAGGATTTAAAGTGTGTGAATGAATCAGTAAATCATGCATTGTTCTTAATGCCTTAAATAATTGTTTTTACAAAATTAAAGATCGCATTAGCGTTATATTTTTATCTTTGTAATGACCTATTACAGACAACGAGGTCTGAGTAAACCTGAAATAGGTTAACTAGTTTGGGAAAGTTGTGATCATCAAGGTTTACCTTAGTGTAACGGTTGTTTTGACAGTAAAAGCACAGTTTCCCCAACACCAGTTAACCTAATTAGTTTGTATTGTCAATCATTATTTTAAGCAAAGCACTAATCCTCCGCCACGCCCATCACTAACGCTGACGAAAGTAGTTCAATCAGTTTACAAAGTGCTGACTTTCATATCAACTTGGAAATCGTGGGTAAACCATGTAATTAGTAAAACGATTGATTATAGAGTTTTTATTTAAATTTAGGTTAGCTACAATTATGTACATCATTCAATGTTACATACAATTTGGCCGGAAAATCATGCTTAGAGATATCAGACTACAAGTAGATTGTGAAAGATCATGTTCTTTATTCTAGTTTGAACAAACTATTATTTGAATTTAACCGCAGCTTCATATAAACATGAATATGTTACATGACCATAAATTGTCGGGTGTGCGAGGGTATAAATGTGTAAAATATGGTAATATATATTACACAACAGCGCTTGGTGTTCGGGTGCTAGATTTACTAGTTTGTGCATAAACATATGTTTTTCAACAATGAATGTTCCATTGGATATTACAATCCTATTATTTTACGTTCCTTCTTAGTCTACTACCTAATTTTTTTTAAATTTCATTAACGTTTCATGAGTCATGTTTTTTTATCAATAAGCTTTATTTTCAAAATACACAATCAAACAATAGTATGACATATCTTGGTCAAAAGTAAAAGATACATACAACCATTTTTGTAATATATATATTTTTTTATTGACGCACATTTTTGACTTGTATTGTATTGTCATTGAATTAAAATTTTAGGAAGAATACAAAAATTACAAAATACTATACAGAATAGTGGAAAAAACACAGACATAAGCTTAATAACATATTCATTCGAAATTGGGCACTAATCTGTGGTAAATTCGATCGTTATTTTATCATTCCTTAGAAACGTTGAGTTTTAGGACAATTTATCACAAAGGCCCTACTCATCCTACGAGACAGGAGGCAATACATTGGTGTTAATACAAGATTATGTTGTCGTTACTTAGAGCCAGTGAAAGTCTCACTGTCAATATGTTTATTTTTCCTCCATTATTATGTCCTTAAACTTATACTGTTGGCCTTATTTCGAACGGGGTAGTAAGACTACAGGTGTAAACGTGATAGATTAACGTCGCAAGAAATGCTTTTGCATTAATGCACTAAAATGTTTTTGATCAACTAATATATAAAAAAAAAAAAAAAAAAAAAAAAAAAAAAAAAAAAAAAAAAACTTGGCTCCATAGTTTTGCTTATCAGTTTCTTGATTTGTGATTTTATTTTGTGGGATATTCAACAAAATGTGGTTCCTAATGGTTTGAAATTTTAAGCAAATGTGATTTAGTACATGAGATATTTAGAACCTCTACTAAATAAAAGTTAAACATGAATATATTATATCTTGCAAAAAACGTACTCCCAACAAATTAAAAATTACTGTGATATGCACAATTCGGTTGTATGTAACCATTATGTACTCTGGTAGTAACCGAAGAGTTGAACAAGAACAATTGATTAATATAATTAATAATAAATTGTTAGAAACATTAGTAGGAACTTCCTTTTTTGTTTAATATATTCATTATACTTCTAATGAGATTAATTTTAGTTTACATATTTAATTAATTCACTAATTATTAGTAGATTTTTTGGAATATTTTTAGTGATACAGCAAATCATTATATTGCGTGTAATATTATTATTATAAATGCTTAATATCAGGAGTCTAATAACAGAAATATTTAAACATCTTGACTGTAAATGCGAGTTATCGAGGTTTGATTAACAGTTTGTTTTGAATTCCCTATACATTCTTGAAAAAAAAATTGGTGTTTGGTGTTTTAATGTACATACTTTGATGAATGATTATCAATTGGTATTTTACCAACAATGAGATAATAATGTAACAAACTGTTTCAATAGCTAAACCCATTGATTAAATAAAATTCAAATAATAACAAGTAAGTTAAAAAATTACGACGATCCAGTTAATGTTGAAACGCAATATGGAAACGTTATTAACAAAATAGTTCATTTTTTATTTACTTAAATAATTTACGATTACAAATTAATACATCTGGTTCCATGGAAACTCTAAATTAAAATGACTAAATAGGGTATTCATTATTTTGCAATATTTTCTAATGTTCATGTCTTGAACATAATCCATATGCGTCATAATATGAGGGCTTTTTCTGTAATTTACTTCTTCAGCTGTCCTACTTAAATAACTTTCATGATTGACGTGTCATTTTAAAGCTCATAACCCAGCATTAAAAATGAAAATGGTAAAGAAAAAGGGAATTGTCTGAAGGGCGTTGTACCTAAATTATTTCTTGAGTTCACTTTCAAAGATACAGTTTTGCTGACAAACTTTCAATAAAAAATAGTAATCTAGAGCTGATCCTTCAGTGAAATGTTTAACCATAGTTAGAAGATACAGTTAATGAAAATGGATTTTAAATAGTTTACTTTTTATGATTGCGACGTGATTGAGGTAGATACACCATTCTTCAGACTTATAGAGTTGATTTAGATATTCGAAAAGTAAAAGGGGTTTACATTACTATTTTTATTTTGCAACTAATGCACAATTTGTTGATTTTATTTTGGTCTCTCGCCAATAATTGATTTTATACCATTTTATAAACGTTCATTCAATAAGTAAATTATTATATGGCCTACTCACAACAAGCTTGTGTATCGTTAAAACTAACATTTACCAAGTCTCTGGAACTTTATGTTAGGCTATCTCTCAGCATAGAGTTTATACGAGATGGAATTCTTTACTCCACTACATTGCGTTAAACCAGAAACTAGACCCATTGGCGGCTGGCCACTTGAATAATTGAATTCGTCATTGTCGTCGTGTGAAACTCTAGCATTAGAAACATGAAAACACTTTTCCATTCTCTGAGTAATTTATGGAATGTAAAATTAGCTAAGTATAATAATGGCATAAGCATGTTTTTGCAGCACAATTTATAAGCAAATTGTAATAGACAAGTATATGTGCGACTATTTTAAGGAATATTATAAACGACACCTTTATAATTATAAGGTATGCCATATTGCTACGAAATGTGTAAAATGCATAATGTGTGTACACGTAGCTTTAACGAGTTTCAAGAAATTATGATATAAAGTTACGGATGGAATACCTCTCGTGCAATCTGAGCGATGTTATTTAACCGTGAATCACCAGCGTTCCAAATCAATAGCGTAAAACTGTTGAGAAGTATTTGAGTGTAACTAATACCCTTCCACTAGACACGCTCAAAAACTCTCCTTGTGAGCTTTGCTAAAGCCCAAGAACTTTTTCTACATTACATGAGCTTTAAATATTTTAAATTAAACTCACGATAGTTTAGATGTTTTAAGCACTATTAACATATCATGTTCAATACTAATAAGTCAATAAGTCATTTATTTGCCAAATTAAAAAATACAATTTGCATTAGCTATGTCAGTACACTGAATACAACTCACCAACTATCAGATTCTATGTGACTAACTATTTATATAGAATTAATGTCAATCAATGTACTGTTGTATAACTTCTATGTATTACTTGTATTTATTTATTTGTTGAATTAAAAGCTAATTTGTATATAATAACTAAGGCCAGGCGCACACAGGCGATTTTGAGTCGCGCAACAGTTGCCCGACTAAAATGTTTAACATTGTTTTAAATTGGAGTGCGCACACGAAGGAAACAGTCTGGGGACAGTCGCGCAACTGTTGCAACCGATGTTCCCGGACCCAATTTGCCAGCGACTGCTCTGCGACTGAATTGTTGCGGGACTGTCGCTCCAGGTTTGGTATCCATTGAAACAAGTGTAGATGCGCACACATGCAACTAAATAGTCGCTGTGTCGCTCAGTCTCACCCCAGGAGTTCAACTACTCGTGGCCAGAACTGTCACTAGTGTTTGCTCTCTTGTTGTGTGAAGTTTTTAGAAAATTACAAGTATGAGTGTGCGTGATGGGGATGTCGAACAATTAATTGACGAAGTTGAGAAGTGGCCGACTATATTTAAAGTCATTGAAACTGTCCTTTCACAAGTCGCTCACTATATATGGGATGAACCCAGTATCTTCTCTTTTTCTTTCGCGAGCGAAACTTCAGCAATAAAGCACATACTACGGCTGTATCATTGAAATCCATTCGGAACGCTGTAACGAATGTATTTCCAACACGTCTCAAGACTAGATCCGCGACTAAAAAGTTGCCTGTGTGCGCACTCCAGCTCAACTGTCGCTAGACTTCAGAGTCTCCGAGAGAGTTGTGCAACAGTCCCCCGATTAGTCGGGCAACTGTTGCGCAACTCAAAATCGCCTGTGTGCGCCTGGCCTAAGTGGCTAACTATAATATACTATAACTATAATAGCTAAACTAAGTGGAATAAAACGGTGAACTGGAAATATTATTATTTGTCCTAGCAGTTGCATATAAAATATATTATTACGCTGATGACGTTTGTTATACAATGTAAAAAATGTCCAAAGCAATAAATAATTCTTTTGTAAATGTTATTATATTGTAGGAGTATTTCATTACAAAGCAAAAAGATCTCATTAGGGCTATGTTAATAAAAATTATCCCTAAATCTTTTATTCCGAATACCTACAATCTTAGTCTTTTACCATTGACTTTATATCTACACGATAGTGCCTTTCAAAACACGGCAGCGAGCTGGTTTAATGAGAGAGGGCAGTACTTTGGTCCCCGAGGTCCCGGGTCAAAATCCCGTCAAATAAATGGATTAGTTTTTATCCATGTCATAGTGCCACGGATATCTAGGCCTACCCTAAAAGGAAAAAAAAATGGTTTTATGGCGCCTTAATGTGATGATGGCTCTTTATCAGCAAAGAAAATCATTTTGAATACCGAATTGTATTTAAATTTTGAACGTTTTTTTTTATAAAACTTTCATCGCTATAATAATACTGACTTCTCTCGTTCTATAGATCAAAGGAAATAAGATTATACGAAAATATTTACTAGATGACCTCCTATAAAAAGAGAAATAATTTTACAGCCTGGCACAGTAACTAATTGGTTTGATAAACAAGATTTTTTTATAGTTAAATTTATTCTGTGCCCTTTATCATCAGTATTTAATTATACATTACCTGCATGTTTGCTGAATCCGCAAGCATAACTCGTTCATGTGGTCGGAAAACTCTTCAAGTTTGAGGTCAAGATGTGATTTTGCAAATTTTTTATGTGCAATTACAGTATGCTAAACGTTGATAATATAAATTACTTGCTCAAATTAAATTTACTTTCTTAATAACAGACATAGCTCAGTTGAATTAAAGTGAATTAAAATTCACTTTCCTAGTTACAATTTAAGGACCGATTACAGGGTGAAATGTTAATTTGTAATGTTCATTGGTGATAAATCATCCATGCAACATTCAATTTCTCGATACTAAATTATAAACGACAAGACAAGGTTTCTACGCCAATCAGTGTAAAATATTCAATGTAATTACTACTGTAATTTAGTATGCATACGATATAAATAGTTCAAAACCTGTTGCAAGCAGTAAAAATTTAGAAATAATATAAAAATACAAGAAGCGATTTTAAATAAAATATGTGTATAAACAGCTCTTGAGAATTCTGTTAAAGCCTAATGGTTGGATGGAACTATACAATCACACACATTCACACACGAAAAACTCAAAATAGAGTTTTTACAGGATTATTCCGATTGAACTATACATTTGTAAAATGTCCAATGGAAATTACTACCCCACTCCTGCATCAGTATACATATATTTCATATTTTGTTAACTGTATTTAATGTATAAAAAATAATATCAGACTTTACAAAAAGCGGAAATAGTCTTAAAGTATAATCTACCTTACCTACTTGCTAACTTGCTAAAAGCTGTACACCAGCCTGTGTCGACAGAATGTGGAAACCATGATATTCCCAGATTATTTTCTAGATTTAAAAATCTCCTTTAACATAATTTTAAACATGGTTTTAGCCACGATCCAACTAATTTTAATATTTAAAAGAATAAACGCAATAACCGTGTGTATCATTTTATATACATATTTTGTATTCTGACACGACATTGAATGTCTCATTGTATATAATACTCAAGTAATAAGCACACTTCAGGAGAATGAAGATTCCAACAATAAATAACAATACTCGAAGGAAACAGAAAGTGATCTTTGCTGTGGTCGCAATAAATCCTCGTGGCTGGAGACTGGACGTAAAAAGTGTTTCAGAGAAAGTATTTTGTAAGAAACTACATACTATGGGTATAATTTACTACGATAACCATACAAAGAGTTTAAAAACCTTTATGAGATTTTCAAGGCGATGACATGAATGGTTTTAATGAAGAATCAAAACTAATAAATAAGGCGTATATGTACGATTGTACGTATGTTATATTTTTAAACGTATTGCGGTGATACCGCCTAGACAGTAATTAATTATATTTTCATCGGTTGTTCAGGCATAGAATCAAACATATATATTATATATATATATGTATATACAGAATGTTCTGTAAACAGCAATCTTTAGAAAATGGTTCTATGGGCAAAAATAAAGGGAAGATCGGAAATGACATGTTTTTAGATTGTTCTAACCGATCTTTATGAAACTATATTTCTATGTAGGTTAATGCAGAAGTGACTACGAGAGAAAAACATTTTATCTTGATCGTATTCCAAATTTCAAAATGGCAGCCATTTTTGACCATGGACACATAATCATTACTAAGGATACTATACACATGTTTTATGACAGTTTTCGTAATATAAAATGATTCTGTGTTTACTAATGGCTCTAGCAAAAAGATCAGTTTTGGAAACATGTTTAGTCTGAATATGGAAAACCTAATTTTTGATGCTAAATGTATGTTTATCAAATGTATAATTTGGACATATATGATAAATAAAGGGGAGTGTCATTGTATAATTTTATATAACAAAACATCGAACAAAAGTTTTTCTTGTATTGATAATAAATATTAAAAAACCCTCTCCTCAGCAAACCTGCAGAAAAGTTGATTTCCATTTTCCAGACAGATTATCACAGATGTTGCTATATAGACAATAATTTATGCTTTAAAAAGTTAATCTTGTGTATTTAAGATACCGTAATAGTGTTTCAATCACTGAGTGCGTAGATTGAATACGTATTCGTAAGAATATTAAATCTATTAATTTAAATTATATGAAAAATGCAAGGTCCCACATCTGAAATGAAATGTATTTTCGAACAAGGAATACGTAATAATATTTCATATTTTTAAGGGTGAACATAGATTTTTTAAGCAAATAAATAGATGTAAAGCTACAACTACTTAATCAAAAGTCCAAAATGGTTCAATCATAGTTACAAACTTAATAAATGTGACATTGACGATGTTCAATCCAATCCTGACCTAGTAAATACAATTTTTTTAATATTTTAAATTAATTTTATAAAGAACAATGACATTAATGATAATATACTGACATCCTAGAAAACGGAGTGGATAAAGTAATAAATATTTTATTAACCTGTGTAGGCTCATATTCGATGAGATAAGACTGAATGTGATTGTCAATAAATTGAAGGAACTCTTGGTTGAGTGGCTACAAGACTCCAAATCCGATTTATGACAGGTCTCATTTACGGCAAGGATAAACTTTGAACTTTTCGATTTATTATTGTAAACAAAATCGTTATTTTGTTAGCCATGATTGGTTAGTTAAGAGTACTTATACTTTCTAAAAAGATTTGCCACTTGTTATATAGCCATAATATATTCTTGTTAAGCCGTTTGTTTTGTAGTATGAATTTACAACAAATATCCCTGTGCTGTTGGGAAAGTACGTGGATAGAACAAATGATATCACATCAAACTTAGGAGTATTAGTAGATTTGTAAATGCTATTTTTGATTTTTGGAAGTTTTATGTTTTTTTTTTAATCCAGTTTAACTAATATTTTTCGCCCAAATACAGCTATGTATTCGAAAACTTAAAATTCTTCAAAAAATTACGGACAAAAATATAACTAAACACCAACACACATCAAACAAATTATTACACAGGTTAGTGTATAATATTTTATGAAAATTGTAACGCTCGCCATTACATAAACGTTTACAAATTTCAATTAGAATATCCCTAATTGTTTAGTTTTACATATTTTTGTGTTGCTTACTAATATAACTATGTGTTATTTAATTGTATTTCTTATGAAAGAAGGATCTTTGTAGAAAAAATGTTGATTTCATCAGCATGATACATCCAAACTGCCAATCAACCGCCATCCATAAATATACTTTTTCAAACATATATACCTCTTGTGTCTCACATTGAATAAAATCTATAATTGTTCTAGCGAAATGTTGTATACTTTGTTACTATACTTTTGTTGTTTCCAGCTATTTTTTTTTTTTACAAATTTATAATACTTTTTTTATTAGATATTTCTGTTACGAGTTACAATGGTGTTAGATAGTTTTTTATTATAGTGTGTTATAGTGGGCTGAATGCAGATTTAATGTGCATTGGAACAATTATTTGGTATAATTTAATAATTATATTGATCAGCTGGATTATTGGTTTAAAAATAAATGTAATGAAAAGAACATGAGTATTATTATCTAAATAATTTAATCTATTATTTTTGAACATTGGTGCCGAAAACCCTTAGGAATCAACTAAATGTCAAATAAAGGAATTGTTACAAGGTCCAAAGCCAAAATGTCACATGTAAGACAACAAGATGGTGAAGATAAATTAAGTGGTAAGTCAGTTCCTAACACAGCAAAATCTCACAAAACTAGTTCGAGTCAAAGTATAAATAGAAGTGTTACAGAAGTTGTTGATGAGCTTATAAAGATACAGGAAGAGGAGACAGCTGTAATAATCTCTTATGCACAAGCAAATGCTTAAGCTGAAAAGGCTATGGCTGAGGCTGAGGCTGACAAAAGACTGGCTCAAGTGCAAGAAGAAGCCAAGCTGAAGGAAATAGAAGTCAAGAAGAGGTTATTTGAAGGTCGTCTTTTACTTCTTAGTAAGTGATCGTCTAGAGGTAGCAGTAAGTCATCACGGCGGACGCTCGATTCACTTCTACAAGAGCCAATATCGACTAAGGAAGCTGTCGAACAGTGGATGCAGGTGAAGGAAACTGACAAATCTGTTTAGAAATTTGGTTTGGAGCCTTGTGGCATGAATGAGATGAAGACTTTGAGGATGGAAGATTTCATACAGCGACAGGATTAGCGGTGTGTGTTTCAATTGCCTGAAAACGATGCACCGAGCAGCAAAGTGCCGTAAAAGGGTTGCCTGTGGAGTGAACGGTTGTACCTACGGTTGCACTTTCTCATAAAGAAAGAAGATGAGAACACAAAAAATCCTGAACCAACTGAAGTACAAACAGAGCACGTAGGGTACGAAGAGGAAACGATAGCAAGGGTTCTATTAAGAGTTCTCTCTGTGACTTTGGTGGGGAGAAATGGAGTGAAAATTGACACATATGCACTTATTGATGATGGTTCTACCGTTTCCATAATTGAAAAAGATTTGGCAGAAGAACTTGGAATTGAAGGTCCTGAAAAACCTATATCGTTTTCATGCACAGATGGGTCTGTTTAAACTGAAGAGCAGTCTCAAACCATATCAGTGACAGTTCTTGGAGAAACAGGAGAAGCGTTATTACTGGACAATGTGAGGACATTGAGAGAGTTGCAGCTACCAACACAATCAATTAGCATGGAGAAAATGAAAAGATAATGGTCGCATCTACAAGACATCCCAGAGGAAGTATTCAGACGTGGTCGGCCAAGACATCTCATTGGACATGGACACATCCACCTGACAGTTCCTCTGCAAGCTGTGATCGGGCCTGCCAATGCACCTATTGCACTGAAGTCAAAGTTGGGATGGACAATTAACGGCCCCACTGGAAAAACCACTTACCAAACTCGAGTCGATAAAGAATTTGTGATGTTTAAAAGCGAGATAAGTTCAGAGATGGAAGAGCTTAATTCGATAGTAAAAAGAAGTTTCGATACAGACTTTTTTGATTGCTCAGACTACAACTGTAAGAAGACTGAAGAGGAAGTGAGAGCAGAAACAATTTTGGAAAATACGTGTTCTCAGAAAGAAGATGGATGTTGGCAAGTTGGTTTGCTTTGGAAAAAAGACAATCCTCACTTACCTGAAAGTCGGTCTGTTGCTTGGCGAAGATTATACTGTGTCGAAGAAAAAATAAAATAAAATCCAAAACTTAGCGAACAATATCATAAACAGATATTGAGCAACGCTGAAAAGGACTACGCAGAGAAGCTGAGCCCAGATAAAGCTAACAACAGGAGTGAGAAGACGTGGTATCTCTCTCACTTTTCTGTGCTCAACCCAAGGAAACCAGACAAGTTCCGGTTTGTGTTCGACGCAGCTTCGAAAGCTCACGGACAAAGCTTAAACAGTCATCTACTTCCTGGGCCAAACTTGTTTAACAGTTTGATTGGTATTCTGTTTCAATTCAGAAAACACAAGATTGCGTTTGCAGCAGACCAAGAAGAAATGTTTCTGAAAATAAAAATAATCGCAGAAGATCAAGACGCACTACGCTTTCTCTGGAGAGGAGAAAACAGAAACCTTGAAGAATGGTGTATGACATCTATGATTTTTGGAGCGGTGTGCTCACCTACTAGTGCCATCTATGTCATGAGGGAAAATGCAGAAAAATATGGAAAAGAAAACCAAGAAGCTTTGCATGCTATACAAGAACAGTTTTACATGGATGACTTACCTGGACAGCAGAGAAACTATTGACGAAGCAGAAACTTTGGTAAAAGATGTAGTAAATATCTGCCAGAAAGGAGGATTCAACTTGAGGAATGTCATCAGTAATTCAGAGGAACTAATTAGTTCACTGCCCAAGTCAAAATGGTCAAGCAATCACTCAAATGAAGAAGTGGGACTAACAGCCGAAGATACAGAACGAGTTCTCGGACTGCACTGGATCTTTCGTGAAGATGTCCTTGTCTTTAAAGTGAACTTCATTAAAGTAAAGAATGAAATTATACAATTAAAGGAGTCACCAACGAAGCGATAGGTTCTGCAGGCTGTGATGTCTATTTACGATCCATTAGGATTCATTACTCCGATTACGATAAAAGGAAAAATCCTTGTACAAAACCTGTGGAAGTTAAACATTCAATGGCATGAAGTAATACCAGCTGAATTAGAGAAGTTGTGGGAAAACTGGATGAAAGATGTAAAGAAGTCAGACAACTTGAAAATACAACGTTGCTACAACCTCACTTTTAATTGCTCCTTGCAGCTGCATATATTTTGTGATGCAAGTGAAAGATTTTGTTAGATTTTTAAAGATTTTTTTCAGTGGCGTATTTCAGAGTGGAAAAAGGAGATCAAGTTGAGACTACATTTGTACTAGCAAGATTTGGCAAGATGATAACTGATGAAAACCAAGCCTGAGTACATTTCGCTAAGGGCATAGTGGAGGTGGTACACCCTGGGCGAGATGGCCAAGTTAGAGTAGCGGATGTTCGAACAGCCACCGGAGTGTGGAGGAGACCTGTAACCAAACTGGTGAAGCTGATGACCTGAGAAACCCCCCTGGGAGAAATGTTAGATAATTTTTTATTATAGTGTGTTATAGTGGGCTGAATGCAGATTTAATATGCATTGGAACAATTATAATTATATTGATCAGCTGGATTATTGGTTTAAAAATAAATGTAATGAAAAGAACATTAGTTTTATTAGCTAAATAATTTAATCTATTAATTTTGAACAAATGGTTTATTTTAAATATTACTATATTAACTTCAGCATGCATGCTCGAGCATTGAACACCATTGTCAGAAGTTTAGTAGTCATTGACAATCTGATGGAACAGGAAGTGCGATGTGTTTGCTTCAAACCGACGGACGATGATTTGTATTGGCTGGTGACGTAACAGAAATTAATTGTTTTTCTCGATGCGATTCCCCGAAATTCCACCAACGCTGTGAGTGCACTTTTATGTACTCATTAAAAATGGAAATACTAATAAGCTAACCCAAATCCTTTAATTCTTATTTGTCTATATGAAAATGGTTTAGCTTAAAAAAAATAAAGTTTTTTAACAGGGTGAACCAATTAACTGTGCCACCAATGGTATCTCAGAAACTATTAGATTTGGAGAGAACATTAAATGGGGAACTTTAACTTGTTTTTTAATATCATTAAAAATATGAATTCCAATGTTTAAAAAATGACCGCCATTTTCCAATATAATGGCCAACTTTAAAATGTCTTATGGAACACACCTTTTAAGACTTTTTTACTCTTGGTATTTTCTCTCTTAACCTACTCGTTTAGGAGCTACAGCGTGTTAAACTTTGAAAAAAAGCTGATGACATAAAGATTTTAACGATACGGCAAGCTAATTTTTCAAAGTTTAACACGCTCTAAATCCTAAACGAGTAGGTTTAGAGAGGAAATGCCAAGAGTAAAAAAGTCTTAAAACTGCATATAAAATCTAAAAAAAAATCATAAAATACAGGGTGTTCTGTAAGAAATTTTAAAGTTTATCACCATATTGGAGAATAGGGAAAATATGGAAATTTTTGAAACAATGGAATTCATATTTTTAATGTCATTAAAAACTAGTTGAAGTTCTCTATTTAATGTTCTCTCTAAATCTAATAGTTTCTGAGATACCATTGGTGGCACAGTTAAGTTGTTCACCCAGTATAACTCATTTACAATCTAAAGCTACTAAACAATATTTTTTTATGTCCCGCCTTTATATGCTGGGAAGCTAGTTTTAGCCCGGAGCTGTCTTACATTAGGCCTACTTCAGGCTAGTCCTAGTGGGTTGCGGCATTGTATTATGAAAGGTGTTGGCAAATTCATTAATACCATCTTGCACTATTAACATTAGATGAATAAAAACCTATTTTCCTTCTGTGCCTTAGCAGAAACCCTAATCACTTGTTAAATGATTAAATGATAAATATAACATACTTAAAATCTAATATTATTAGGGAATAAGTATGTTATATTTATGGAAATATTTGAATAAAAGTCCCTCCGACTAATTGAAATTCGCCAAAGTCCGACGGCAGTATTTTATATAGTTTAGTTTTTATATAGTGTGTAAATAAAGTCTTGAGACAAATTTGTATTTTTAAAACCTATTATTTATTTCGATAGAAATATTCTGTTTGATGCAATAATTGTTAGCTAAGGTTCTGCAGTTTTTTACACCAAAAATGTTTTTACCCCCCCCCCCCTAACAGAGTAGTGGGTAGGGGGGACTTATTTTTTTCAAATAGCAACCCATATTGAGTGACCCCTCATTTTTAAGGGTTTGCAAAAAAAATTCAATGACGTAAATCTGAGGTGAATATCCCTAGCCAAAATGGCGGGTATTCCAAAATGGGTGCTTTTTCAAATAAATCTAATTTTGGAATACCCGTCATTTACGGCTAGGGGTGAAATATCTACCTCGGGATTGCGTCATTGTGTTTCGTTTAACAAACCCTTCAAAATGAGGGGTCACTCAATAGGGGTTGTTATTTAAAAAAATAAGTCACCCCCACCCCCTACCCTGTTAGAGGGGTTGAAAAAATAATGTTGATGTAAAAATTACGGAACCTATAGGCTATTAACAATCAATTCTACAAACATATTTCTATTTATTTCGGTTTAAAAAATGCAGATTTGTTTCCATTGTTTGTGAAATTGGTGCTTTTTCACATACAGTAAATCAAATTTTTGAATACCTGCCATTTTAGCAAGGGTTAAGACATCCACCTCGGGTTTGTTTCATTGTGTTTCTTTTGACAAATCCTTCAAAATGAGGGGTCACTAAATAGGGGTTGCTATTTGAAAACAAAATAAGTCACCCCCTGGGGGGGGGGGCTAATAATTATTTTAGATGTAAAAATTGCGGAACATTTGTTAACAATTATTGCTACAAACAGAATATTTCTATCTATTTCGGTTTTAAAAATACAGATTTTTTCACGACTTAATTTACACACTGTATAGCTGTAAAATTAATACTTTTACATTATTAATTTATTTTTAATTTTTAAAATACCAAACAGTCAACCCTTAAGGTCTCTTACATTTGTATACATTTACCATTGACGTGGGCTTAAACAATAATTTCAAAATAAAAACCATGGTATTAGTATATAAACTGACTATTTTTCCTTGAAGTAGGTAGTGTTTTATCCTCTTACTCTATCAAAGCCACTTAGTGTAGCGCAGGTGGGTCGGGGCCACGCCAGCCGAGTGCCCATTACTGGTTGTAACGGCTCTTAGCCTTAAACCGTGTTTTTATAACTACAAATAACATAGTAAAAAGGCTAATACATAATCACCGAACGAAAAAATTGCTCAATAATGTTTTGTATTTATAAATATAACTTTGACAAATCTTAGATAAAGAGTTTTATATTCATTGAATTTTAGCCTCCTGACTTTATTTAAATACTACAAGTTGGTGTAAATACCTGCATTTATGTGATCCAGTTTGTAGCTGAGTTGCTACCGAATTCAACTCACATAGGAGTTATCATCAGGCTATTGACAAGGAGCCTAGACTAGACATATCTCCAACCCGATCACGTCGTGTTCCTTTAGGCCTGCCGTTTCAATATTAAATCTTAAATGTTCCTGCAAATGTTCGTGTTTGTTTATTTGTTTATCAATTTAAGACCTTCGAATAAAGTGAGAAGACCTCTTTAATAGCCTGATGATGACACCTATGTAAGTTGAAATCAGTTGAAAACGGTAGCAACTCAGCTACAAACTCGATCGCATAAATTCAGGTATTTACCCCAATTTATGGTTTTACATCACTTGAACATAACGCTTACTAATGATAATAGTTAATAGATAATACCAATACTAATATTAATACTAATAATAATTGGTAATAATAGTTTAATAGCACGCTGGGGGGTGTAAACTTATGCATTAAAATAAACTATAGGTAAATGAAAAAAAAAACTGTTCAATTATTAGAAAAAAAATGAATAAAATACAAAAGACTTACTTGAGCTTGTGGGTACTGTGGATGGCTCGAATAAAGCGCAACCAGGAATTTCAACTGTCCACCCCTTATTTCAGCTCTAAGCACGTTAAAAATATAGTGAAGAGCTTCGACATCTAGATCATCTTACTTTTGTGGTTGAATGACGTCGGCTTCTAAACATCAGATTAAATTATTCTCTTAATATTGGTCATGTTTCATCGTGACCTCATTTGTTTGACCTTTATAATGAATACAAAACCATTAAAATATTTTATTTTACATAAGAGTTTTTTTGATTCCCAAAATTAAAACTTATGAGTAAGTTTGTAACGTTAAACTTAGTTTTGCACAAACGCTGTGCCCGTTATGCTTGATTGTTGTGGGGAATACGTACAAACCAAATCCTCTCTGCTAGGTTTGATTTAGTTATTTATTTATTTCTTCAACACTAGTATGAACGATGATTATAAATAGTAATGGTCGTTGTATAAAGGATTGCCATAACAGTTTTATGACTGGTACACATACAAAAATATTTTTACGCCACACTACATTATTTTTACGAACTTCCTACGGAAGGATTTAGTCCAGAAAACAGCTGTTTGCCGCCAGCTTATTCAAATAATATACTAAATAAATAATATACGTAATATACTATTACTTTTATTAAATGGAAAGGCGTTCGATGGAAAGTCAACACTTTATTATTATTGTACAAAGATAACCGGTCAGAAGCTGTTATTACTGCTGTACCGTACAAACTGTAGGCCATCATGTATAATGTATGGAGATTCATGTTTGGACGCCATCGAACAACATTGTAACTCGCTTTAACTTGTAAACACCTTATGTTGATTGAGAGTTGTATAGCAGCAACTAGGTAGTTTATTATATTTTTTTAGCTATCCCAATATAATTTAATTCGATTGTTGTGATTGATGTAAAAAAAACTTAAAAAAATTATTTAACTTTCATAAGGAAAAAATATATATTTTCACCACATCATTTGAGTAAAATTCCTCGTAAAATAATAAATAGTGTAATACGATTTAAAAATTTTTGTCACCAGAACTGATGTACGAATAATTTAGGCCACGTACCATTTTAGTTCCGTCGTGTCCGCAGAGCTACCTGCGTCAGTGTGTCCCTCGCATAAACGTGGCCGGCTATAATCAATAAATGATCTTTGTTAAAAATGGGTAAGCTTTATGTGTCAATGTGTGTTATGACGAAGACTTCAATCGAAATTCATGGACTAACCAATTTGACGATATGGGTTTTAAAATAGGTCATTTCTGACCCGAAACTAGTTACCATTGACTATATTAAGGACTAAAGACTAAAAGGTACGTAACCTATCATATTAGTGTAATAAGGTCTTTTACAAAATTTATCACGCATTTTTGTTTATAGTGTAAAATATTTCAATAACTGTAAAAGGAAAAAGAAGGATAGGACAGCTACTTTATCACAATAAATCTCCAGCCTTAAATCAGCTTATATATTTGGTGACCAGCAAGCTCCAGAATCAAGAAACTACCAAATTCTTTACGAGTAAAAGTACAAGGCCATAATTTGTTACAATCATATCACCATTATTGTAAATACTTCCTTTAAGGGAGCTAGGAAGAACAGAACATCAAGGATTCTATTTATATTGGGATAACTATTGGCTAATTATGTGTTAGCTAATTTGTGTTTTCGAAGTTGATTTTTTAATATCTCTAAAGTAAACAGGATACTACACGGTATGTTTTCTTAAAGCGTTATTATAAAACCACGGAATAGTATTCTAAAACAACAAAACATTAGGCAAGTAAATGGTTGATACATTGTTAATAACTTCAGTAAAACATATTTCGTACAAACCTAAAATAACGTAAGCCGACAATTACTGGGAGATGAGAGGTCAGCGCCAGAGGTTACAAGGTAAAGTCAAGTAAGCGAAGGAGTAAGAGAGCCTCTCAACTCTAGAGGCTAAAGATCCTCATTACCTCGCAGATGAAAGAACACGCTCATGTCGGGGGTTGTAGACAATAATTTAATACTAGAGGATGTCCAGTGGTTGAAAACTCGACCAAAAATAAATAATGTACAGACTTCTTTATTTTCACTCTCATGTGATTGGAATTTACTTCATTTGCTTTGATTTTCTGTTTATATATCGTTGTAATTCACCAGCTGGCATCCCATAAGGTCTATGTTAATTTTTATATTATTTTAATTATTTTTTTTGTTTATTTTGTTTTTTTTTTTAGTTATAAAAGGATTCTGCACATCTACAGGTAAATCTCTATCTAAAAGTACCCGTAAGTTTTGCCTACGATGCACACGATCTGAGAAAAAAGGTTTTTAAGAAAAATGCTTGCCTTTTAATATTGTTCGTTGTTTAGAGACAGCATACGCTCATGATTTGTAAGCCTTCACTGTTTCAATACCAACAGCTCATATTCGTTTCTGCATTGATGTGTCCTTTCTAGGACAAAAAGTCCTATTATGAATAAGGTAATGCTGAAGGGGGCCAAAACAATCTCACAAAACAAAAACAAACAAAAAATTGCATGAAGGCATTAACAATATGAAACATCTTACAGTTAATTGATAGAAAACAACCAGGTAAAAAGCTAAATAGATAAATGATATTTTCCTTAAGGCAAGTCTGAACCGCAAGTTGAAGTAGGGAAGGGGATCCTAGATATTCAATATCTGGATCTTTTCATATTTTTTATAAAGCCCTTTATATAGTAAAACTTACAAATATTATAAAATAGTTTTCTGTTTACTTTTAAGCATAAATTACGTCAACATTGTGAAAACTATTTAAAAACACTTATGCAATTCCTATTGACTGCAACTATTGCCAAACATATTATTACGTTGCAATGTTACTAAAATTTATAAAACAAATTCTAAATAAACTATTACAATCCTGGGCGTTGAATTATCAGGAGAAAGCTTACCTTAAATTTTCTTTAAAATTTAAATCAAGCTACAAAAATTATTTTATACAGCCCTTACCGGTTAAAAGAAGAGGAGGAGAGGTTATATTTCACAATCAAGCTATTTTCGTAGACAGACCTAATCACATAAATTATTATTTCATAAGACTTTTCTGATATAAGTTTGTCAAAAACATTTAATATAAGTATAGAATACAATTGAATAGGAACAAAACACAGAGAAAAACAGTTAAGCTCTTTTTATTGTAACGATGGGCGAAACTTGGCTTCAGGCAGAAATTATTGAGCTCTAAATGAAATATCGCGTGTATAAAGCTGCCATACTTTGAAGTTTGGAGTACAGAACAATCTCAACTTATCTTTATAAAAGACCCATCAAACCTTTATAGCAATGATCAAGGAGTAGGTATTATTTTAGTGTAAATGCTCAACAAACTTTGCAGAAAACTCAATTCATTGATTTTACCTTAATAGATAGCAAAAAGTTAAGTACTATTACTTGATCAACCTTTGCACTTCCAATTTCTTATCTATATCACGTTCCACTCAAACTAAGATAGATTTATAAGTAGGTTATCATATAACATTCAACGATAAGAATTTGATCCGATAAAAAAAATATTTGTTGTAAATCTGGTTACGGAAAGTAAATGAAAAATCTGGATAGTAAAGTGAAATATAGCACAGAAAAAATTGGCGTTGAAGACTTGGTTAGTAACTTAAAGAATAGGAATTCCCAAATTTTGCATCTTAGATGGTTTTCGTAAAAACGTTATCGGCGTATCGTCCTCCGGTAGATAGAACGAAGACTACTATAGGTTTTATATGTCTAGAGGAAGTTTGATAGTGAAATTTTACCCGGTCCGTTAAACTCGGTCAGTCTACTGTAGATAACACATTCACAGTTGTTCCTGTATTTTATATTTTATACAAACAGTGTGCCTTTACAACCAAATGATCTTAAAAAATAGTTTATTGATTCCTGAGTTTACTGCTGTAACTTTACTAAAAATGAAATTATAAAAAAACATGTCAACAGCGATGAATAAGTGATTTGCAAATTGAATTAACCATTACAACTTCAATTTAAAAGTTAATAATAATACAGATGACACAATGCTTTACATTTAGAGACACACAGACAGAGCTGAAGCTTCAACCCAATAATAGCTATATCTCGGGGTTGGAAACATTTAGGTTGGCTACTGCTTGTGAATACTAAAATAATTCATCTACTTTTACGAATATGAGATACAAGGATCAATGAGTCTTATTTATAACTAATAGGATATCTTTGTAAACTTAGACCTTTTAACTATCAGGGAATTCGATACAATGGCTATTAGTATTTTAATGATAAACGTCAATGCTAAATGTTTAAGCACTAAAAAAAAAATTAGCACTAGGAGATTTGGTAGTACACTCAAGTGCACGATATAAGACAAGTAAATAGTAAGTAAAGCTATAGTACAAGTTTCAACTAATACAATTGAATCTACGTTTCTATATGCAGAACATGTTACATTTTACAGATAGTTTTTAGTTTTAAAAGTTATAATAAAAAATAATTAGGCTCCGTTGCAATTTGGAAAACAAATTACCTAAATTATCACAGCTAGTGAATGAAAAGAAACTCTTAGAACTCAAGTGCGAGGATTGAGAGATTTCACTATTGTGTTTCCACACAATGAAGCGTATCGCCTTGGCTGCAAAACAACTCCTTCTTATTCTTTAATTAATTAAAAAGTGACTTAGTTCGGTTGTCCCTGGTCTATTTAGAGTTTATTCCATGTATGATTTTAAAAAAAAATTAAGATTTGTTGAAAAATATTCTCAAGGAGTGCCACGTTTCTTGGTTAGAATGCTTAATGCATGAAATAAACTACTCATATGTTGTTGAGCACAGTTAAGTATAGAATAATATGTTTACCGACAAATATATCACATCTGTTCATAGTTACGTCTCGCCATGATAGTTGCAGTTGGATGGTTCAATTCCGGATAAACTCATTACAGAAATAGAACCACCAAACCTCCGTTATCTTTCAAGACATATATGTAAAATAAATTAGCTGCAATTGTGCTAGGAGTATCTAATCCTTCGAATGACGTTTTTCGTTCGCATTTTTTGTGGAAATCGCCAAACCAATAAGTCATGCGATTCTGAGCACATCCCTTACCACTCTTCTCTATCACATTCAATAAATATAGCTTTGCTTTTAGCACAACCTGTGTTAGACAGTAGCATCAGCTTATACATTTCCATAACATCTAAGATAAGTGAGTAAACTAGCATGTAGGGTATCTAAATATAAAAAAAAATATTAGTTTACAGACCATAAATAAAGATTTCTGTTCATATTTTTAGCACTTTATTTTTTTACTACTACTAGAGTCTCATTAATCTTATCTGTGCAAACAAATCTTTTCAAAACAGCGTGTTATGACTTCATTAGCTTTCATCTTAGTTTTCTTCTTTCATTAGCACACAACATTACATGAAATATTAAACGTTTAAATTATTTGAATTTTTTACTAAGTGAATAATATTTATATTACATATGAGGAATTTTAGAGAGAAGTTAAGGGATACAAGAAACCATGTTTTTTACCTATCTTAAAGACAAAAGCCACATTCTAAAATCCCGTGGACTCAGTTCTTGTAGTTAATCATTAATGGACAAGGGTTTCCAGACAACTTATCCTACCAAGTTATCTAGCGCTGAAACATTCAGTATATCGTGTATATCTCGTACATTGTTTAGAATTTACATTTCCTTACCACGTTCCTGCAACACAAACATTCACTTCAATTATATCCCAAATATTCAAAAGACAAGGTATATTTTGTTACAGTTGTACAACTTTATTCGAAAACTCCGAGAAATTGTTTTATCAAACTATGTTAGCTTACTAATATCGCAGAGTATATTGTACTTTTAAACACCAAACTAAACCATTACAACCTATTTCATATAAGAGTTTAAATTTAAAATTACGTTCATGTTTCACTACTTCAATAATTTAATTTGAAATGGTGACCATATGAAGGTAGGTATCTTAAGCCAAGTATAAATGAAGATGAGTTTAGGATGAGTGACGCGATCTTGTAGTCTTGTTACTGACTAAAGCAGACTTGTTCCTTAGACAGGACTGTTAATTAATAGCCCATACAGCCAATGTTTACATTATAAGACAATCATCGAAAGAATAGCTAAGATAAAGCCTTAAGTAAGGTAGAATCTTAAGTTATTATGTTAACATGGTTTGTGAGAATTTGCTACAAAACTGCAAGTTTTTTTTCCACTACTACATTTACAAAATCGTTAGTAATATGGTAATGGCATGTAAAATTCTATTGCTGCTGCATTGGTTAATGAGGGTCACTAGTTCAGAAACATGTAAATATTACACAAGTTGTTAGGACAATAATGTTAAAGGGAAACTCCACGATAGATAAATCAATAATTTAGTACAAAGATATAAATTTGCTAAAACTACGAGTAAAAATACAAACAAACTCAGGAAAAATAACAATGTACAGTAAAGTTTTCCCCACAACTTTGTGAGTCGTGTATAAAATGTGATGACTATTATAAACTTAAAGGACGGATTTTAAACCTGACAAGTCCTGTTACAGTTCTAGAGGAAATAATCGTCTCACATAACAAATTATGAATCAAATCTCATGATAAAACGTTTTTACGTATTAAATTATCAATGCACTTTAGTATTATTTAAGTAAAACATGTGTAAGTCATGTTTGTATCCGCATTTTCATATAAGTATGAACTAGACTATCATTTAACTGCATGAATGATATATAAAAATGTTTCGTTGTGGCATAAATTCAAGGTGCAAAGTATTATTTTCCACCTATGTTACATAAGTGAGAAATAATACGAGCACAAAATGGGATTTGCTGGTGGCTCTAATTTTAATTTTGTATTCATCTCCCTGCAGACGTGTTTATACATATGTAACACTCAGTGGAGAGCTTTACCGCAAACAGTAAACATTATAATTACGGCTGAGTTTATTATTTAAATCTTTTTGTATTCTAGCATAAAGGTAAAGGTATGATATTTTCAACTAATATCTAATCAGTTAAGCGTACCACGGATTATATAATATATTACTTATTAGAAAAGACGGGAAATTATCCAATGTAAAAACTTGTTAAATGTTTTGTTTTAACAATTTTACAATAGCTTCCTATGAAGCTCAAAGGTATATTTTTTTAGTATTTAATGCCATATGTAATACAGTCCGATGAAAAATTAATGGTTTAATTGTATTTTTTTAGAATTATGTATTTGTCCAGACATTTAATATTTTCTATATTATGTTACTCAGTATCAATATAACTTATTAAATAAAAAAAATTGTGTCTATGTTTGTTAAGTTTTATTGAAGGTTTTGTTGATGGACTCGGGTATCAATATTCTGCAGAAAAAATTAAAAGTAGTTCTGATAGCATTAGAATCATTAAGACATAAGAACGATAATCATTTAGATATAACCGCTATATTAACCAATATATTTCATGTAAACATTATACAATGCAAAAATTGCACTAGTTCAAAGGGAACCGTACTTTTAAACGCAGATATATTACATTACTTGAAGTGAGAAAACACATTTTTAACTTAAATATAACTGGTGAATACCCGATATTTTATCTTGTAGACTGTACAACTTAAAAAAAGTCATAATCACATATAGAACTAGTATAAAATGATATTTCGATGTAACTCAAAGTTCAATCTCTTTGAAGATATTTAATTACCCTACTGTTAGTTCCAACATTACAACAAAAATATTCCTTTGTAAGTTCATTTTTCAATTAAAATCTAATGTAATAAATCAATTAAAATACTCATTGCATACCATCAGTTAATTAAAGTTGATTCTTTGTTATTGTCATCAATTTGTTTTGTTTTGCTCAATTTTTGATATTACAAGAGAGTTTTTACCTTAATGTACATTGTGTAATAATACATTATGTAGTTTCAGTAAACTTGGGCTATCAGCTGGTTCAGTATACACAAACTCTGATACCTCTATTGTCTGACACATTGTTTACACCGCGCTAGTTTGTTTCAAGCAAACAAAGCACATTGTTTTAAGATGCCTTTGTCAGTATTCATTAAATTACCTTATTACCTTATTACCATGTCTTCATCTTTTACCCAATAAGGGATTGATGGCATCAGAATTTCAATATACAAAATCATTTAAAAACAACTGAATTCGAGTAGATACTAACATAAATATTTACAAAAACTTTGGCATGTGGATATGCGGTTTAGTCAAATAAGAAGACAGGAGGATGTTAGGCACAAGTGATCTCAAACCTTGGATATTGGCCTAATTTTGAGCAAAATCCGGATACCAAAGTCAGATACTTTCAAGTTTAACTCCAACGAAAATAGCACGAAGAAATAGTAATTAGTAAATAAATTATTACTAAGATGTATACGAAAACCCCTATACGTACAGCAAACTTTGTTGCACGGCGTAGAAGTGACCCTGTGTGAGACAGGAACAGAAACTAACTTTGCAGTGTCACATTGCTTAACTGACCTGACATGCCACCTTGTAGTTTTAAAAGTAGTAATTTTAGAGTTTCATTTATCAATATGATATAAATTAATGATAATATCTAACACAACTTCGAAGTTATATACTGACAAGAGGTTTGAACCGTTCCCCACGACAAAACGTGATGAAATGTGAAAACAATATTGATAGAATAAAAGTAAATCGAAAAAGTCAAAAACTGTTTACTATCAGTGAGTGTTACAGTGAGGTTACATTAATGGCAAGAAAAGTATAATTTTGTAAAATATTATAATTGGCAACATAGGTTTTCATAAAAGGTATAAATCTTTTTGGCTTAAGTATTAACTTTGTGTAATTTTATCCTTATAGCGACCAAATTTATTTTCCCTTTTTGAGAAATTAGGCGAGTGTTTAATAAAAAACTACTGTATTGTTATAATTATTTCTGTTGCAATATCATCTATATATATAATACGCTAAGCCGATTTTTGTAAACAGAACTCCTCCCTTATTTTTGGACCGATTTTGATGATTAAAGTGTAAAAAATGGCCCTGATCTGTAGTTTTTGTTTTTCATTTTTTGAAATCTTTATTAGTTTGGACAGGATATTCCATCAAAGCTGGGTTTTCTCCCATAAGATTATCATGGTGGAAAAGTTTATTTTTTTAATTGCATCTGTTTTGTTTTGATTTCATATTTAATTCTTAATGACAGCAGCTGATCAGGTGATTTGTTTACATTTCCACTGAATGTTGACAATTTACATTATGTGAGTGTTGCTCTTTTATACGACTTTATACGAGTGTTGCTAACGTAAACAATCGTGTTTTCTTTGTGGTGAATAAAGTAAAACTGTATCGTTTGTAATCTGTTTGTAGTTATATCTTTTATTGTTATGAGTTTCTTCATTTCAATTTTGTTTTTATTATGTTTTAAATATTTTTTGTGACATATTATTTGAATGGATGAAGAGAAGGTTATCGAGTTCATTTAGCCTATTCCTGTTTGGAAAATGCCAAGGCGTAGAACTCTGTTAAAACTGTTTAGTTTTTATGTGTATTTAGTTAAATATTTTATTGTTTTGACTTTCTTCATTTTTATGTGTATTGTTTATCATGATTTTAATTTTTTTTTTTGCCTATTCCTGTTACTGTTTGGAAAATTCCAAAACATGGAACTGTTAATATTGAAAATAAAAGAAGGGGTTTATTGTGGAATTTGGTGAGATTAAGACGATCTAATAATAATAATTATAATAATCTAAAAGGGCAAAGTAATAGAAATCCTAATAATTATAGCCTGCCAATTGAACAATGTGTGTCGTTTTTGTTACTCACTCTTCTTCAATTGTGAGAAAAAGTCAAATGGATTGTACAGGCCTACTTCTTGCTTTTTTTTGTTACGGTTGGCAGTTCCACAAACCAATGAGGTTATAAACAGTATATTGACTGGAAGTTAATTTTAACAATCAAAACAATGGAAGTCGAAAATAAGAAACTACAACAACTCATTAGCTATGGTAAGTTCCAGTGGAAATTTAAGACCAAACACAAGAGGAGGACCTTATGTTTTTATGTTGTCAATGGTCAAGTTCGCTACAGAATTAGAATCACACCTAATGTCGCTACAGCCAAGTATATTTTTATGATTCAACAGAGGCAAGTAATACACACTGTTCGATCAGAGAAAATCAAGATTGTGATCCAATTCTTATGCAAGAGTTATCCAAAGTAATTTAAGAAATAAATCCATACTACTAAGCATTCAAAACTTTGGGACAGGTGTCAAGAGAAACTCCACCTGAACAACGTGAAAATGTGTGGATGGTAATCTACTCTGATAGGCAACAAGATAATAGACGAGACAACTTACCAACTTCAAATGATCTTGCTGCCTTATTCAAAGAAGATGACCGGTTGTCCAGTTGGAAACCCACAGTTTGTGATGTATTCCAAAAATGGAGCACCTGAAATAATAGCACCCCACTGTTCAGGATTGGATCCGATGGCATATCCTTTACTTTTCCCCTACGGAGAATAGGGTTGGTTTAGAGGGATGCCTCAAGTCGAAGAAAGAGCTACTGCTCAAAGATATAAGGTGACTCAACTTCAATTTGCTTCATACAGACTATCAGCAAGGCAACAGTTTTCTCCAGTTGTCCTTACTCCATGTTCACTAGAATTGAAGGAGAGCGATTAGCATTTATTAAAATTAATCAGTCGAAACTGAGAGCAGAAATGTACGTGAACCTTTACGATGCAATTCAAGCTTGAGCAGACAATAAAAGTCTAAACATTGGTCGCCAAGGAAGTTTTCGCAACATGCACAGCAATTACTTAGATGCTATGGCTATTTTTCGACAACATAGTAAGCCAGACATGTTTATGTTAGTACATGTAACCCCAATTGGGATGAAATCAAAGAAAATTTAATGAACAATGAAACAGCTAACATACGTCCAGATCTAATAGTACGTGTATTTCATGGGAAACTTAAAGAACTTTTAAAATATTTACCAATCAATGACATTTTTGGAAAGGTGTCTTCATTAATCTACACAATTGAATTCCAGAAAAGAGGATTGACCCACTGTCACGTATTGCTTACGCTTGAAGCTGATTTTAAAATCAGGGAAATTGACCAGATTGGTGCTACTGTTTGGGCAGAAATTCCTGATTCATTAATTTATCCTGAACTTCACAATATAGTAATTCACCAAATGGTTCATGGATCATGTGGATTTTAAATTTAAATTCCCAATGTATGCAAAAAGGAAACTGTAGTAAGGGCTATTCGAAACATTTTAGCGAAGAAACACGAGAAAATGTTAGTGGCTATCCTGTATATAGACGTCGTGATAATTGAGTAACTGTCACTGTCAGGCGGTTCAACAGTTGACAACCGCAGTGTAGTACCATACAATACTTACCTTACTAAAAAATATAATGCTCACATAAATGTAGAAATATGCAGTACTGTTAAGTCTATAAAGTACATATATAAATACATATACAAGGGATTTAACGCGGCATCAATTGAATTTCGCAATGGCAATACTTTAGAGTATGATGAGGTAAAAGGTTATATGAAGGCAAGATGGGTTGGGTCATCTGAAGCTATCTGGAGAATCCTTGAATATCAATGCACTATCAGTCTCACACTGTTGTTAATTTAGAATGTCATTTACAAAATCAACAAAATGTTACTTTCATTGGAGGAAACGGAGAGCGAGCTCTTGATCCTAAAGATACTAAACTTATGGAATGGTTTGTTTTAAACCAAAGAGATCCTGATGCAAGATTACTTACATATACTGAAATACCTAAACACTACACATGGAAGGATGGTGAAAAGTGTTGGAAGAAACGCTAAAGAAATCACAGAATTGGAACACGACTGAATGTTGTATCGCCAAAAAACGTGGAACTTTTCCATTTGCGCCTACTACTCTTACATATAAAGGGTGATCAACATGTTATTGTCCTCCGAACTATAAATGGTCAAATCTATGACACCTACCGAGAAACCGCAATTGCATATGGAATTGCTGAAAACCGCCAACTTAGCCGTGATACACTGCAAGAAGCTACTTTGCATGCCTCGCCATACAACTTACGAACTCCATTTGCCTGGCTTCTGGGTCTCAATGTTCCAACTGATAGCCTTGACCTTTAGAATTCTTACAAATGCTATATGACAGAAGATTTCATTCATCAGGGATTAACAGAGGAAAACGCTTTAAACAGCGTGCTTTTGGAAATTGAAGAAATATTAATAACACACAATACAAGCTGTAATGATTTAGGCCTCCCAGTTCCAATAAGACAACATCAATTAATTTTCAAGCGATTTCCGCCAGACATAATAGCAGTGATAGATAGATTATTTAAAGATTTGACTAATGACCGTGATTTGAAGAACATTCCAATTGCAGGTAAAGTTGTAATTCTCAAGCGATTTCCGCCAGACATAATAGCAGTGATAGATAGATTATTTAAAGATTTGACTAATGACCGTGATTTGAAGAACATTCCAATTGCAGGTAAAGTTGTAATTCTCAAGCGATTTCCGCCAGACATAATAGCAGTGATAGATAGATTATTTAAAGATTTGACTAATGACCGTGATTTGAAGAACATTCCAATTGCAGGTAAAGTTGTAATTCTCAAGCGATTTCCGCCAGACTCTCCCAGTTGTCCCCCATGCAGGACGCTCTGTTACAGTCCAAAACTGTTTGAAAAATAACAAACTGTGGCCGCTAATAACACAATTGAAATAAAAAAAAACATGCGTGTAAATGATAGAGGAGATTAATTTGCTACCTATTAAACGTAGGAAACGGATCACTGCCTACAGCACGAAATGGTTATTCACTAATAACAAAGAAAAAACTATTGGGTGTAGGCTCACCTACAGATTGTATTTAATCCAATATTGTACAAGGGAGAATACAAAATGCGCCAAAAAATGTAGACTGTGATGTAATTAATCAATCCGTTTTGTCTAGAATCCCAGGAGATGAAAGAGTATATGAAATTATTGATACATTGATTACGAATGATATTGTTTCACATCTTGAACTCCTGTAGAATATTTCAACAATATAGAAGTGAGTGGCTTACCAAAAAACAAACTCTCTTTAAAAGAAGGTGCAATAGTTATTATGTAAAATCTTAACACGGTAAAACGTCAAATAAATGGAACAAGGCTACAAGTAACAAGATTGTTTAACAACACTATTGATTGCAAAGTACTCACAGGGAGTAGCAAAGGAGATAGTGTTTTAAATACCCCGGAATACCCCGTGTTAAACTAATACCCTCAGAAACTATACTTCTTTTCAAAATACAAAGAATCCAATTTCAAATAACATCAGCCTTTGCAATAATAAGGCCCAAGGACAGTCCCTTCAAACAGTTGCTATTTATCTCCCAAAACCGGTGTTCACACATGGTGAACTAAATCCAGAGTTCTACTGGGCCGATTTTATTAATTAATGGGTCGTTATTAATGGGTGGGGGGTTGCAAATAATTATGAAAGTTCGTTTTTGTCATGATTTATGGTGAAAAATTAAAAAAGAACATGTTTTCCATAAGAAATAAATTTAAAACTATATTTTTTTAACTGTTTATTTGTGTGCAATTATTATACAGGGTGGTAATGAAGTCCAAAGACAGTTGAATTTTTTTTTAAATAATGCAGATAGAGCTACAATACTTGGGACAAAGTTACAGGGCATAACAGTCTATTTTAACACATATTTAGTGATCCAATAACTCTTCAGGGGGGCGGCCCACAAGGAGTCGGAAGAAACTCTTAAATGGAATTATAGGTCGATATGCACAATCCAAATTAAAGGTCTTTATTCGTAGAATACAATGCCGCAAATCCGACCTTAAACAGACAACCGAGTCGAAAATGGCAGCACTTTAAACCTTTCTTGAATTTGCAATTTAAGTTAAATTAATAAAGTGATGTATTGTTTAATTTTAACACAGTTAATTCAAAACTCTCTTACAACCTATTGGTGTCGTACACTCTAATAATTAAGTTACTATTCCTAAGAGGAAGTGATAATAAATTAATAAAGGAAAATGGATTAACAATTATAGGCCTAAAAGAGAAAGTTGTGTGTTACTGATAGTAGGGATTCCCACTACAACATGGCATTCCAGGTCTACAGGAAGCATTTCCCCTAGGCAGTTGTTATTAGTTGCATTATTAATTGTTAGTGAAGGTAGAAAATAGCAGTTTGTTGCTTCATTTGTTTTGAGTTGTTGCTAAATTAGTTTTTCCTTGGCTTTGTTATGGCTCTTAGTGTGAACCATGCCCTCGTGCCTGCACCCAGACTAACGAAATGGAAGCGTGATCCATGCGCAGGCCCGAGGAGCGGCTCACAAAACTTTACTTAACAAAATGAGAACCATGGATGGAGGTTCAAGAACAACACGCCATTTGAGAGAAACGAGCTGTAATTAACCATTTAAAAGAAAACACAACAACAATAATCAACAACAATACATGAATTAAATACTCTCAATAAACCTTAAATAAATTTTGGTACCCGTTTAAGCTGCTGACTTACAATAATTTATTTTAATCATTCAGAAAATCAGAAGGATTTAGTAAAAATTTAACATTTAATAAAAGGAAATTACCAAAATTAACAAACTATAACAATAATAAAATATGATGACTCTTTTAATAAATATCTGAAAAGTTAACAATTAACTAGGGGCCCCAAAAATTAAATACAGTGGAGAGATTTTAAAATCGGATGATTAGGCAACAGTAGAATAAAATTTGAAATAAATAACAATAGGCTGCTGTGCTTATAAATAGTCAACAAATGTTAAAAATCTTAAAGTCCATTCGGCAACAGCAATATATATAACAATTAGATAAATAACAATTAGTCGGTAACTTGCGGTAACAGTCTTCAAGGGTGTGACACCGGAGGGCCATGAAGCTGGGCGGACAGCACCGGAGGAGAGAAGAGGCAGGGCGGAGAGGGGGCCAATATGCAGCGCCAGCCTAGTCGCAACATTCCTCTCCGCTGAAGATGGTCAGTCATTTTCCTCCTCACGGGCCCCAAAAGGCGCGCGGGGCGTACTAAAGTTACTCCATAAAGAAAGTTCTCACAAACGGCCAAGAATAAAACTTAAAAGGCACATTTATTATCCAAAAAAGGAAGATTTAAAAGGATAAAAATCTTCAGTGAAGTACTCAAATCCGACGTCTCGCAACCTCTGACACTTCGCGGTCGGAGTAATAAGAACAAAACCCACAGCCTTGTTCGGGGGGGCCGTGGAGTGACAACGAAACACTGAACTAGCCTACTATAAAAAAAACACTTGAACCATTGATCATGAGTCGTGACATTCGCCCGGTGGAAATAGTCACGGCTCAACCTCCCTCCCCAAAAGAGGACACTCCTCTCCAAAAGGGACAAACAAACAAGCCTCTCCCCCACTTCCTGAAAAGAGAATGACCTGAAAGACAACTCAAGTGTCTGTGGTGGGGAACGCCAAGGGACTTCCAAACTGAGGGGAAAACTCACCCCCAGGGTTTGCTCTGGCCAGAGCTGGAAAATTTTGTGAGGGAAATTCCTTCGCAGAACACAGGGGACAGGAGAAGTGATCAGGTTCTCTGGCCCAGTGCACTTCCCACCCAGACACAAGAGGAAAGAAAATTGCCTACGGAAGAGTTCCGCGGAAGGGCTTGAGATGAGAAATGTGCGCCCTCCGGAACACTTTTCCAGTCCGCGGATCTCCAATCTCCGCCGTGACAGGCGTCAAAAACCTCAGGATGCGGTGGGGACCTGACCACCGATGACACAACTTTGCAGCTCTCTTGTCCACAGCCGAACTGGCTGGATGAGCTTTACAAAACACCAAATCCCCCACCTGGAAGGGGTTGTCTACTCTACCACGATTGTGCTTCCTCCGGACCAATTCCCTAGCTCTGATCAAGTTTCTCCTGGCCGCTTGCCAAGTTGCCTTGACATCAGCCGCACCAGGAGGTGGCAGAAGGTCGCCAATTCCCCACACATTCGCTAACGGGTTGTTAGGCGGATAGCCTAGAAACAGCTCGAAAGGGACCGCCTTGTGACTCTCATGGTGAGCAGTATTGAAAGCAAACTGAAGCCAAGGGAGTTCCTGATCCCAGGTGGTCTGCTTGTCAGCATGGAAAGCTATGAGAGCGGAACGAAGATTGCGATTGAACCTTTCAGCATGAGAAGGCTGTGGATAGTAAGGGGAAGTAGTCACATGGCGGATTCCGTGCCCAAAGCACATTCTTTTGAACAGATGGGAAACAAACTGTGTTCCGTTGTCGGAAACAATGGTGGCGGGTATTCCAAAATGTTGGAAGAGGTGAGTTCGAAGTACCTGCACGGTGAGCTGTGCAGTGGCATTCCTTAAGGGAAAAAGCCAACAAAACTTGGAGAAGGCATCCACACAAACAAGTAGGAACTTATTTCCTGACTTGCTACGCGGGAGAGGCCCTACATAGTCAATGAAAACCTTCTCCAAAGGTCTTTCCGCCACCTCAGATGACAACAAACCAAACTTAGAGTTTTGAGCGGGCTTGCTCAGTGAGCACGTTTGACAAGAACGCACCCTAGCAGCAAGATCCCGATCCATACCCTTCCAGATGAACATTTCCCTAACCTTCGCAATGGTCTTGTGGATACCTAGATGCCCACCCACAGGAGACGAATGAAAATACTCAAAGACCATAGGGATTAGAAGACTAGGCAGCACAACTTTAGGTTTACCTCGCTGCCGAGCGCGACAGCAAAGGGCACCCTGGGACAGAAAATATGGGGGGTGGGCTCCCCCATTTTGAAGCTCACCAATGATCTTTGCCAGCTCAGGATCCTTCAGCTGATGGGGAATGAAATCAGAAAAGGCGAGTGGAAACTCCAAGAGCACGGCACAACCCGGTTGCTCTTGGTCAGAAGGAGGATCGTCGGGTGAATGGTACATCCTAGATAGTGTGTCCGCAATCACATTCTGAGTGCCTCGAACGTGTTGCACTTGGAACTTAAGGGACGATATTTGGACAACCCAACGACCAATTTTCCCAAGCTGGCGTGGATGTGCGAGAAGCCACGAGAGTGCCTGGTTGTCGGTTTCCAATAAAAACTCTTTGTGCTCCAAAAAGCGTCTGAATTTATTGACTCCAAACACGACAGCCAAACACTCGAGTTCATACACAGAAGAGCTTTTCTTTTCGCAGGGACTCAAAGTGCGTGAGGCGTACGCAATTGGCTGCCTAACACCATCCACCTCTTGTGACAACACAGCCGCAATTGCGACGGAGGAAGCATCTGTTTGCAAGACAAAGTTTTGATTGAAATCCGGCATCGCCAAAACAGGGGGCTGCATGATAGCCTCCTTGAGAAGGTCAAAAGACATCTGCTGCGCTTCACCCCAGACAAACTTGGCGCCCTTCTTCCGAAGCTCATTGAGAGGAGCCGCCAATTCAGCAACATTGGGTATGAAGCGTCGGTAAAAACCTACCATGCCGATGAACCTAGCAATACCCTTGACATCTCTGGGAGGAGGAAACTCCCTGATAGCCTGGGTTCTAGCGGGGTCGATGCATGAGAGATAAGATGACCAAGGAACGAAATTTCCGGCTTTGCAAAACTAACCTTGTCAGGATTCACGGTAAGGCCAGCCCTATTCAATCTACTCATGACTTCTTCAAGATGAATCAGGTGATCTTCGAAGCTCTCACTGTACACCAAGAGATCGTCGAGGTAATTGAACACAAACTTGAACTTGACATCATGAAAGATGGAATCAAGGAGTCTGGTGAGAGTCTGGGCCCCCACAGCAAGACCCATCGGAACTCTTGTGAACTGATACAAATTCCACGGAACGCAGAAAGCAGTGAGAGGTCGAGACTCAGGTTTCAAAGGAATCTGATGATAGGCCTGATTCAGATCAAAAACAGAAAAATACTTGGCCTTACCGAACCAATCAAACGCAGAATGCAAATCGGGGAGAGGCACAGAGTCGATTTCAATTTGCGCATTCAATTTGCGATAGTCCAAAACCATTCGGGACTTGCCATTGGGTTTTGGGACGAGAAAGGCTGGACTAGCGTAGCTCGAACGGGAAGGTTCAATGACACCATTTTCCAGAAGTTCGTCAATGATTTTTCTGAGAGTTTCCATTTTGGGTGGAGCTAATTTGTATGGGTGAGAGCGAACGGGACGGGTATCTGTTAGACGAATCTCGTACTCCAACAGGTTAGTGACTCCAAGCTTTGGCGTCAGCACATCTGGGAAACGAGAACACAAGGTTCTGATGGCTTCAGCCTCGCAAGTAGTCAGATGCCCTAACGGATCAATTGTTGGCTTGCTGGGTATCTCAGGCTCGACTACCGCAGCACCACCACCAATTTCATCAGCAAAAGATATTAATACCCGTCTCGCAAATCGGAAAAAACACTGACCTCTGCCTAAATCCAAAATTAGGCCAGTGTGCTTGATAAAATCCGCTCCCAAAATGACAGGGAAACAAAGGTCCTTAGCCACCCAAAAACTCCAAACCCAAGAAAAATGTTCAATTTTGAACTTGAAACGGGCTTCATAGATGATGGGAAGGGGTGAATTTGACGCAGTCCAGCAGATAGGGGTTTTTCGCTCAACTTGCTTGATAAGCCCAGACGATTCAAGGTTTTCAAAAAGGGACAAGGAAATGAGGCAACGGGCTGACCCAGAATCCACTAGGGCCTTCTGCACCGTGGAACCTATGAAGATGTTGAGACGTGGGCAAGTTGAGCGCGCCGCTTTCACGCCCATGGTAGCAAGGCCCGCAATCCCCCGCAGCAGAGGCTCGGTCACAGGCACAACACTCCCAGAAGGGGAGGCAACAGAAACATTAACTGACTTTAGCTTAGACTTTGACTTACTTGAAAAAACATTCAAATTATTGCCCTTTACATTATCACCAACAACCTCACAGGAAGGATTGGGCAATTTTTCCTCCTGTGAGCAAACTAGTTTTTTGGACCACGTCCAAAATTTCCACCTTGACGGCAATGCCGCCGAATGTGACCTGGTTGCCCACAACCAAAACAAACAACAGGTTGCCTCTGCCACTGCGGCGGTTCAGGACCCAACACTCCCACGGGTGCTACGACAGCATGATGACCAGCTAGGGGAAGATGCCCCGCCGCTTGGTCTCTCTGAAAATCAGCGTCCTGGACAGATCTCGAAAGGATGGAAAGTCTGTCCAGATCCGCAAAAGATGAAGGCCGTGGTGCAAAAACCAGACGGGAGCGTTCCTCAGGCTTCAACCCCTGAAGCACAATGTCAATGAGTTCAAGCTCACTGATCCCCAAACGCAAGACCCTTTCCACCGTGCGAATGTCCCCCACGTACTGGCTGAGAGACTCGGCTGGCTGCTGAGGACGAAAAACTCTCTCAACCTTCAGCTTCTCCATGACCCGACGGGGCATGAAAAGCTCCAAAACTTCTTTATGGAAAACATCAAAGGTGACGCCTCTGCGCAAACAATCAAGCAATCTGTCCCCCAACGGTTTCAGACAGTATGGAGCAATGAGTTCCATCAAAGTTGCGTCTGACATGCCAGGGTATTCACGCATGCGCAAAACACTCTCCAGAAAAAAACAAAGACCATTCACATCTAACCCGTCCACCGGCCGGAAACCACTCAGGACAGAGGCAAGGGGATGGGGAAGTTTGCCAAAGGAGTTAGAGATGGAAGGGGAACTATGAACTTGAGAAGGAAAGGGAGATGGGGACTGGACATTCAGCGTAGCCGCAGCCAAGGTGGACGTGTGAGAGGGGGACGGTGTGACATTTGCATTTGACATTTGAACATTTGCAGGCAACTGGAGCAGTGTACTTGGCGTAGGCGGAGCCTGGGGGGTACCCACTGGAGCCACAACTTCAACAACAGACTTTGGCACTTCGTTTGAAGTTTCCGAAGAACGGTTGTCTTCAAAAATTTCAACTTTCTCCTTGACAGACTTTCCTGCCTTAATACTCTCCAAAATTCCTTCCAGCTCAAGAATTCTGGCTTCCACCCAGCTCTTGTCCTCATCTTGGATTTCAGGTTGCCCTGAAACCAAGAGCAGACGCTTACGCCAGTGCGTCAGCTGTGTGATAGCCGAACCCTTAGCTGAGCCCATAGGCAAACTACTCCAACTATTAATTTCCCCACTTAGCTCTTCCATCCTCTCTTTACATGCCTCCAGTTCCTCATCCAAACTGAGCGACTCAACCCAAGCTTGAGGCATGCTAGCAATTTGTCTGAACTGTGTACGCAAAGTGCGTACATCAGTTCCAGGAGTCTCCCCCCGGGACCGCACCTCGTACACCAGCTCCGGCTTCCTCAAATATTCCGGCACAATTGACGCCATACCGAGTCTCAACCAGCACTTGACTCAAAATAACAGCCAACAAAATTTTTTCACAAAACAAACACAGAAATTTAATTCCTAAGGCTTCTGGACGTTGATGCCTACGCACCTGATGGGGCCCAAAAGAAGAACCTGCCCATTCATACCGCAAGTACCGCAAGAAAAAACAACAACAAATGACCCACGAACGTACACACACACAAACATACACCGATACATACACTAGACAACACCTAACACTTGTGTGATGGGGTGTACACACAAACCTTTTTTTTTTTTTTTTTTGACACATGACCATACTTTTGACACTCTTGCTCCCGAAGGATGCAAGTCATTACCACCGATTCCACCCGGTGCCTCGGCCAAAGGGCGAGCTCCTAATAAAAATGTGTTTACGCCCCACCACAACAACAACAAGACCTTTTTCCAAAACTGCCAGGCCAGAACATTTCCAAGAAACCAATCCATCCACGGCTCTTCAAAACAAACCAAAAAAACAGAACGTAGACAGTGATCGCATCTCTAAGTATCCGAGTCGTGAAACCAAGTTTCACGGCAAGGCACCCAGGACGCAACCCACCAACCACGCTCTGCTACCAGATGAACCATGCCCTCGTGCCTGCACCCAGACTAACGAAATGGAAGCGTGATCCATGCGCAGGCCCGAGGAGCGGCTCACAAAACTTTACTTAACAAAATGAGAACCATGGATGGAGGTTCAAGAACAACACGCCATTTGAGAGAAACGAGCTGTAATTAACCATTTAAAAGAAAACACAACAACAATAATCAACAACAATACATGAATTAAATACTCTCAATAAACCTTAAATAAATTTTGGTACCCGTTTAAGCTGCTGACTTACAATAATTTATTTTAATCATTCAGAAAATCAGAAGGATTTAGTAAAAATTTAACATTTAATAAAAGGAAATTACCAAAATTAACAAACTATAACAATAATAAAATATGATGACTCTTTTAATAAATATCTGAAAAGTTAACAATTAACTAGGGGCCCCAAAAATTAAATACAGTGGAGAGATTTTAAAATCGGATGATTAGGCAACAGTAGAATAAAATTTGAAATAAATAACAATAGGCTGCTGTGCTTATAAATAGTCAACAAATGTTAAAAATCTTAAAGTCCATTCGGCAACAGCAATATATATAACAATTAGATAAATAACAATTAGTCGGTAACTTGCGGTAACAGTCTTCAAGGGTGTGACACCGGAGGGCCATGAAGCTGGGCGGACAGCACCGGAGGAGAGAAGAGGCAGGGCGGAGAGGGGGCCAATATGCAGCGCCAGCCTAGTCGCAACATTCCTCTCCGCTGAAGATGGTCAGTCATTTTCCTCCTCACGGGCCCCAAAAGGCGCGCGGGGCGTACTAAAGTTACTCCATAAAGAAAGTTCTCACAAACGGCCAAGAATAAAACTTAAAAGGCACATTTATTATCCAAAAAAGGAAGATTTAAAAGGATAAAAATCTTCAGTGAAGTACTCAAATCCGACGTCTCGCAACCTCTGACACTTCGCGGTCGGAGTAATAAGAACAAAACCCACAGCCTTGTTCGGGGGGGCCGTGGAGTGACAACGAAACACTGAACTAGCCTACTATAAAAAAAACACTTGAACCATTGATCATGAGTCGTGACATTCGCCCGGTGGAAATAGTCACGGCTCAAGTGAAAGAGAGAGAATTACCTTATTAATAATTCGTGGTTGGGGAGACTTAACACGGTCGTACAGTGAAGTTCAAAAATATTTAATGATTCATTTCCTAACCGAAACCCAATAGCGAGATCAACAGTTGCGAGTACAATAAACCGTTTTCTAACACATGGCACTGTATCAGACCTTCCTAGAAGTGGTCGTCCACCGAGTGCAACAAACGAGGATTCCAGTTTGGAAGTTCTGCAATCATTTGTTGAGAATCCTCATGAAACTCTGAGATCGGCTGCAGCCAAACATGATATGTCCCATCCGTCTGTGTTAAAAGTCTTGCATAAAAGTGGCTTCAAACCATACAAATTTACATTACATCAAGAACTCAACGAAGACGATTTTGATAGGCGTCTTGAATGTTCTGAGACAATGATGAACAAGTTTGATTTGAAACAAATACTTCTAAATAACATTGTATTTTCAGACGAGGCTACATTCATGTTAAATGACCATGTAAATAAACACAACTACCGGTTCTGGAACGATAGTACTTCACACTGGATGATAGAAGGTCACACGCAACACCCACAAAAGTTGAATGTCTGGGCCGGCATCATACGAGGGAGAATTGTGGGGCCGTTTTTTATTGATGGGAATTTAGGTGGAGACTCCTATCTTGCTCTACTCCAAAATCATATTATACCAACGCTTCAAAACATTCTTGGAACGACATTATTAACGACCTAGTTAATATTTGGTTTCAACAAGAACCAAATATTCGAGCTGCGTTCGAATACGATAAAACGTATGACTACAAAATACATCGCGACATTGCAATTCGTTTAATGACTACTTTGCCCATACTGCCATGCTTTGAAGTTTCAAAAAGAGTCGATCGGTATGTGTTGCTCGCATGGGAAAGTAAATTTGCCACCATTGTCTGAGCCACCTGAACCCCTTCAAACCTACATTGCTGGTGTTTCCCGGGAGTCCAAACACTTCCTCCAACATATTCGTAAATACAACTCATGTTTCCAAATGACATCGTTTGGTGCATCCAGTATTGTGAGATATGGAAATTGTATGCCCACATTCAAAGTACAAGGGCAAGTGTACCATCAAATAGGTTCACTTCTTCCACTACCTCAAGAAGATCCTCAGTTTTTGCAAATTTATTTCATCGACAATGTAGAGGAAGAGCTTGATCGACGATGCGCATTTAGTTTAGCAACAAATAGGAAATTATTGCTGAGTTACGAGCATCATTTCATGAACATAACAGTCTGGTCAGAGATTTTAAATCTGCATAGGAAAATGCGAGAGAAGACGACTTTAAAGTCATTATCAGGGCAGATAAAGCACCATTACATGAACATGCAAGACGTTTCAATGCTCAAATGGCCCCTGAAGTAGGAGCTGTGATTGTTGGAACGGAAATTACCAGACGAGATATTGTTATCAGCATGTGCGACGAAACGAAGCAACGAGTTTCTGAAACACATATATCCTATGACGCCCTTCAGTACCCAATAATGTTTCCAGGAGAAGATGGATATAATCTCGAACTATATCAAACCAACCCCACAACAGGCGCAGCAACGACCAAAAAAGTAAGTTGCAAAGATTTTTATGCATATCGTATCATGATTAGAGATCAACAGACTAACCACATTCTAATGTGCCGTCAACTTTTCCAACAATTTATTGTTGATGTGTACGCTAAAGTTGAAAGTGAACGTTTAAACTATATTCGTTTCAACCAATCTAAGCTTCGGGTCGAAGATTATATTCATTTGCGAGATGCAGTCGCCAATGATGGAGTAGCTGCTGATATTGGACAGAGGGTTATACTTCCGGCAACATATACTGGGAGTCCAAGACACATGCACGAGTATGCTCAAGATGCACTAACATATGTACGAAAATATGGACGTCCAGACCTTATCTTTCAGTTTCTTATCTCTTAGTTAGGCCGAGCACCGTTTCTATGTTAGTATGGATCACGATATAGATAACGATATTGATAACGATGCTAATGAATTTACCGTTGATTGTAACTTAGTTAACGATTATGATGATATAAAGGACATTTGCAACGTATCAAATAATTATTTAAATTTCAATGTAATGCATCAAAACATCCGAAGTTATTCGAAAAATATTGACCAATTGTTAGTAGTGTTAAATAGTATTCCTGTAAAAGTCCATTGTATAGTATTGAGTGAGGCATGGCTGAATGACGATTCCCAGTTGGTACACATAGATGGTTATGATGTACATAAATCAGAAAATCCCTTGAACAGAAACGATGGGTTAGTTGTATACATGGACAGTGCGTTCTCGGTGACTTGCCGTCAGCTGTGTCTGGGAGGCGTGGCCAGCTGTTTGTCGCTCTCGTTTCAGTGGGCCAGTCACCCGTGCGAGCTGCTCTGCGTATACCGCAGCCCAAGTTCAAATCTTATATCGTTTGTAAATGGCCTTAAAAACTACATTAACGGTAATCAATGCAATCGTATGACAAGAATTTTAGTAGGGGATATAAACATTAATATATTAAATGTAAATCATAATTCAGTTGAAGACCAATATTTAGATGTTCTCTATGACGCAGGATATGTATCCTGCATCGATAAGGTAACTCGACCTGAGAGTCAATCATGTATAGACCACTTTTTTGTACGATTGTTAAAGTCATTCAATGTCCATTCAGCAGTTTTAAATTCTTCAATTACAGATCACAGACTATTTTTTTTTTATTCAAAATTTTTCAAAATTTAGCTTAACTAGTGAACATACATCAATTGTCAAGGAAAAAACTGATTGGGTAAAAGTTCAACATTTATTATCATGTGTTAATTGGCAATCTGTGCATGATGATTCTATGGACCTTGACACCTGTGCTACAAAAATGGTAGATATTGTCACACGTGCTATGACTAGCTCAACGTCCCCAGCCAAATTAAATTGTAGGACTAAGAAAATTAAGCCATGGATAACAGTAGGTTTAATTAATTCAATTAGGGAACGTGACAAATTATTCAGGAAGATTAAAAAACAACCATTCAATTTACGATTACGTCATTGTTATATAACTTACAGGAATACCGTTCATTCACTTATAAAGCGCGCTAAGTATGACTATTACAGGGACCGAATTGAACAGGTTAATGGTGACGCAAAACGTTTTTGGGGAATTGTGAATGAGGCTGCCGGCCGCCCAGTTAGAAAACAACCTTTCCCTGTGCAGGAGTTTGCAGATTCAATCGACGCTGTCACTCCCGACCATGTCAAATCTATTTCTAATTCTTTCAACAACTATTTTGCATCGGTTGGAGTAGAGCTCGCTACAGCTTTACACCCTGATGGCCCTCCTCCAGTGTTGGTGGAGGCCAATCCCAGCATGGAGTCTGCCTTCCGATTCCAGCCGGTCACCAGAGAGCAGATCACTGAGGTCGTCAGGAGCATTAGAGGAGGTTCTGCACCAGGCCTTGACAATATTTCAGCAAAATTTGTAAAGGAATCTATTACCTGTATTATTGAACCACTTTACTATATTATCAATCGTAGTTTAAAAACTGGAGAGTTTCCGAATATTTTCAAAATAGCTAAAGTCATTCCCCTATATAAATCTGGACCAAAGTCTGATAAATCTAACTATAGACCTATTTCCCTTCTAACGGTGTTTTCCAAAATACTTGAGAAATGTGTGAAAATCCAATTGTCAAATTACTTAAATCAAGAAAATTTAGTTTCCAGTTCACAGTATGGTTTTCGAAACGACAGAAATACTTCAGACGCTTTATTCGATCTTACAAAATTTATCTTTGAATCATTCAGTAAAAACAAAAAAATTCTTATAACTTTTTTGGATCTTACCAAAGCCTTTGATTCAATTGACAGAAACATGCTAATAAGTAAATTAGAATGTATAGGTATCGAAGGGCCAACTCTAAGATGGTTTGCGAACTATTTTAAGTCTCGGGAACAAGTAGTTTCCATAAATCGAGTTGTGAGTGATGTAACACCGGTAGAATATGGTGTGGTTCAAGGCAGTACTCTCGTACCTCTATTATTCTCTATTTACATAAATGACATATCTAAAGTTAAATTAAATAGCAAGGTGATACTGTTCGCTGATGACACGGCGGTTGTGACTACCGGCAGTACGTGGGACGAGGTGTACGGTTCTGCATCGACAGATCTCCACAATTTAAAATCTTGGTTTGATTATAATACACTTACAGTCAATGTTGGGAAAACTAAATGTCTTCCTATTTTTCTTAGAAATAACTTTGGACTAGGTGAGAGATCTTTGAAGCTGCACTGCTGTGGCGATGCACTCGCGATTGGCTGCGCATGTGGAGTGATTGAGCATGTGGAGCAGTATAAGTATTTAGGGGTTGTGATCGATAGTAAATTGACGTGGGCTCCGCATATTCAATACGTCAAAAACAAAGTACGTAAGCTCATTTACGCATTCACGCAGCTTCGGGAGGTGCTTTCGGGGCAGCAGTTGCGGACCGTGTACTTTGCCTACGTACAGTCGGTGTTGCAGTATGGTATCCTGGCTTGGGGTGGTGCCCTTCCTACTGTTCTGGAACTACTTTCTGTCGTTCAACGATCTGTTATCAAAACTATTTAAAAAAAAAAAAACTCTAGATTTCCTTCCTTGCAACTGTTTTGCGACTTTCCAGTTTTAGACATCCGACAATTGTTCATAAAAAATCTTCTTATTTTCATAAAACTTAATAAATGTTCAGTTTTTTCTCCTGTTCAACATCGTTATTTGACTAGAAGTAACATTAAATTCGGCTTTTCCTTTCCCAGACTCTCCCATTCAACCCTTAAAACTATACCTCATTACGTTTGTCATACATTGTATAGAAACTTGCCTTCACATATTCGAGAGGTGGAGAGTGACAGCGTCGCTGTGTTTAAGCGTAGAGTCATGAGCTGGCTTTTAAATATCGACAGGGAGCAATCAGAAGGATTACTCAAATCGTTGTACTCGTAAATTTCTGCAGTTTAATGCGTCACCAAATCACTGTTTCGATGCAATTAGGTTTTTTTTCTCTCTTGATCTTGTTAATATTTTATTTTTATTTACTATCATGATAAAGTGTCTAAGTACTCCTGAATGTTTATGGACCTGTGTATAGCTGTATTAGCAACTCATTCCCAAACACAGACGGATAGTCTACTTGGGAATTATTTTTCCTGTACACACAATTTTTAACAAACTTGTAACACATTAATTCAGGAATAAAGAGATTTTTATTTTTTTTTTTTATTTGACCTTTTCATAACTTTCACGTGCAATCCCTCTTGGACTGAAATAAAAGATTTATTTAAAAGATGTTCTAAAAACTACCCACGTGTAATGCTCAAAGAGACTCAAACCGGCGGAGATGGTTATCCACAGTACAGAAGAAGAAACCCAGAAGAAGGAGGATGCACGACAACAATCAAAATTAATAACGTGGATTTCGAAATCGATAATCGGTGGATTGTGCCATACTCTCCCATTCTTTCGAAGTCATTCAATGCACATATCAACGTAGGATACTGTAATTCAGTGAAATCCATTATGCATATATCCATCCATATGCAAATATGTAAACAAAGGCAGCGATATGGCAGTTTTTGGACTTGAAGATGCCAGGGCACCAGTGAATGAAATTGAACAATTTCAAATGGGACGGTACATCAGTAGTAACGAAGCGGTTTGGCGAATTCTTGGATTCGACATCCATGAACGATTTCCTGCTGTGATGCACCTTAGCGTGCATTTGGAAAACGGCCAAAGAGTGTATTTTACTGAAGAGAATGCTGTTCAGAGAGCTGCAGTTCCACCCAACACCTCTTTAACCGCTTTTTTTGAACTATGCGCAAATGACGAGTTCGCAAAGACTTTGTTGTATCACGAGGTTCCGCACTACTACACTTGGGATCCCAGGACTAAAAAGTTTTGCAAAAGAAAACGAGGTGCCCGTCATCCATCAGTAGATGGCATATTCTCTACTGGCACACTGGGACGTGTGTACACGGTACATCGAAGTAATGGCGATTGCTACTACCCGAGAATGCTGCTCCATGTAGTTAGAGGACCAACCTCCTTTCAAGAACTCAAAACTGTTGAAAGACAAGTCTGTCAAACATACATAGAAGCATTTTCCAAACTTGGCTTGCTTGAAAATGATTCACACTGGGGCAACACACTGGCCGAAGCATCTGAAACACGTCATGCCTACCAGATTCGTACTCTATTTGCCATCATTTTAACTACTTTCGCCCCTTCAAATCTACAAAATCTTTGGGAAAGACACAAAGAAAGCATGAGTGAAGACTTTCTTCTTCGAACTCGCAGAGAAAATCCTGGCCAAGAAGTGCAATATACTGAAAACATTTTCAACGAAGCACTAATGTCGCTTGAAGACATATGTATTACTATCAATAACAAGGTCCTCAATGAACTTGGGTAATTTTCGCCAGTAAGAAACAGGAATGATATTCTCGCCAAAGAGTTGTTGCGGGAAACGCAATATGAGGTTAATGCGCTCAAAACATATGTTGAAACTCAAAAAACTCAAATTGACAGACGACCAGCAACTTGCATACGATACAGTGATGCAGCTAATACGAGTAGGAAATGGCGGTCTTCTTTTCCTCGATGCACCAGGCGGGACAGGCAAAACATTTTTGTTAAATTTGTTTTTTGCCGAGATCCGAATGAACAATAACATTGCTCTGGCTGTTGAATCATCTGGGATTGCAGCCACGTTGCTTGATGGAGGTCGCACAGCACATTCTGCTTTTAAGCTGCCATTAAATTTAAACCGAGGAGATTCGTTGTGCAACATAGGCAAACAATCTGGAATGGCAACTTTGTTGACAAGATGCCATATCATCATTTGGGATGAATGCACCATGATGCATAAAAAAGGGCTAGAGGCCCTGGACCACACCCTCCGAGACTTTCGAAATGATCAACGGCCAATGGGTGGAGCTTTAATACTTCTCGCTGGCGATTTCCGACAGACATTGCCTGTAATTCCAAGATCCACGCCAGCGGACGAGCTAAACGCCTGCCTAAAGAATTCAATATTATGGAGGCATGTTAAAAAAATCACACTATCGACTAACATGTGAGTGCACTTACTCAAAGACATTTCTGCAGGACCATTTGCAAAGCAGCTCTTGGATATGGGTGACGGGAAACTTCCAGTAGATCCACTTACCAGAGAAATTGAATTCCCATCAAACTTTACTCAGCTACAAACGTCAATCGAAGACTTAGAAAATAATTATTTCCAAACATAGCGACCAACTTTAGAAACCACGATTGGCTTCATGAGAGAGCGAAGAATGAAGATGTGAATAAAATTAATACCAAGATCCAGTTGAAGATCCCTGGAGCCGTAATGGAATATAAATCGATTGACACCAATGTAGACGAAAATGAAGCAGTCAACTATCCTGTTGAATTCCTCAATTCTTTAGAACCTCCAGGAATGCCACCACACATTTTGACCTTGAAAGTTGGCTCACCAATATTGCTTTTAAGAAATTTAAACACTCCAAAATTATGCAACGGAACAAGACTGGCCATTAAAAAACTATTGCCAAATTTGATTCAGGCATCAATATTAAGTGGCAAATACAAGGGGGAAATAGTTATGATTCCAAGAATCCCCATGATTCCAACTGATTTGCTATTTAATTTCAAACGCCTCCAATTTTCAGTGCGCTTGTCAACAAAGCACAAGGGCAATCACTGCGCGTTGCTGCAATCAACTTAACAAACCCGTGCTTTTCTCACGGCCAGCTCTACGTTGCCTGCTCGAGAGTGGGATCGCCAAGAAATTTACACATTTACATACCGAATAGAAAGACCAAAAATATTGTCTACCCACTAGCATTAATATAAGAGCAATAATAAAGAATCGGTTGTTGTCGTACGTATTTTAATTTAGTTATAAGCACTTCATATACAATAAGACAATTAAACGTTACGGTACTTAAATTATAAATAGTCAAAGGCAAGACAACGTCTGCCGGGTTCAGCTAGTTATCTTTAAAAGGTGAAAAAGAAGGTTCGTTTTTTAGTTGTGATTTTCGATGTGTAAAATATAAGTAAGTTAAAGAAAGCTCTGAAGAGTTTTATTTTCTCTTTTATTTTCCCACAGTTATGTTCCCTCAAAGATGGATCGGAAGGAGAGGTACGATTGAATGGCCAGCTCGTTCGCCAGACTTAACCCCTTTGGGCTTCTTTTTTTTGGGGGGCTGACTTAAAGACATGGTCTACAAAACAAACCCACAGAACTTGGAGGAATTGAGGAACAGGATCTTGGAAGAAAGTCGATTTATCAAAAATAATAGCACAAGACCACAAAACGCGATATACGCCTTCTATCACCGATTGTCTCACTGCCAAACAACAGAGGGAGGGCACTTCGAGCATTTATTGTGAAAAGGATTTCTTCTGTAAGTACTGATTTAATAATTCTAATTAAATAATCCATTTTATCCCTAGATTATGCCAATAGCAAAGACGAGTAGTGACTCTTAGTTTTCCTGTCATGGAATTATGAAATTGCCCGGGATAATAACTTAATAATAATTAATTTAACTAAAGCAAATTCAAGGAAGCTTTGAAGTGCTGCCATTTTTGACTCGGTTGTCTGTTTAAGGTCGGGTTTGCGGCATTGTATTCTACTAATAAAGACCTTTAATTTGATGTGCATATCGACCTATGCTTCCATTTAAGAGTTTCTTCTGACTCCTTGTGGGCCGTCCCCCTGAATAGTTATTGGATCACTGAATATGTGTTAAAATAGACTTTTATGCCCTGTTACTTTGTCCAAAGTATTGTAGCTCTATCTACATTATTTTTTTAAATATTTAACTGTCTTTGGACTTTATTACCACCCTGTATAAAAATAGTAAATAGTATTAAATAGACTTATTATATGTAAGCTTTCTGGGCTGTTATATTAACATATTTGGTGTAAGCCAGGATGAAGAGTATTATACATGGAGAAGTAAGCAAAGGCGTTTGCTAAGGATTTAGTTCCATCAACTTCAAAGAAAAGTTAGTTTACAATTTTAAGACAAACTTAATCTTCGGTTCCGTAAGGCTAAAACTTGTATGGGAAATCAAGTCATGCAAAATAATGCTCAATATATGTTTATAATTTGTTTTTAACAGCAAGTTAATCAAGTAAATGCCTGTATAAAATGTTTTTATTTTATTTTAGTAATTGTATGATTTCTAGATTATTGTATTTTTTTACCTTAGAAAAGATTCTTAAGATAGCTTTCGTACTCACCTTTACTGGTATGAATACAAAGTAAATCTTTGTAAATATTTAATCATACAATTGTTCATCTGCTGAGGGGGGGGGGCAAAATTCCTGGTAAACAAACCTCAGGCATTTTCCCAGGGTTTCCGGCAGCGAAACCTAGTTTTCTTAGTGGTAAAGTTTACATTTTCAATAGGGTTATGCGGTGACCCTATGATTTTCGGGCTGAGTTGACCCGAGGATGGGTTTGTTCCTGAAATAATTATCGGGATGAGTGCGTAGTGTTTAGCCCGAAAAATCACAATTTAAAAGTTATTTTACAGTCATGGGAGGCGATGACGTCATACACCTGAAATAGGTTAACTAGTTTGGGAAAGTTCTGATTACCGAGGTTTACCTTAGTCTTATGGTTGTTTGGACAGTAAAAGGGCAGTTTCCTTAATACAGTTAACCTAATTAGTTATTTGTGAAAATCACAATAAGTAGTTAAATGAAGAAGTTACTTCAACAACTGCGCACCAAAAGAATTCCATAAATGCCATTTAACAGAAATTAAAACTTTTACAATAACTAAATTATGTAATCTTCATCTGGTACCTACGTTAAACATGGTTAAACTTTATATTTTGATGTAACCCATTCGAGTTTTAAAAATGATAAGATAATTTTTACCTGAATTGAATTCTTATCACAAAACGATGGATGTTAGCTAATGAATAATTTAAGTACGAGCCATATTTTATAAATAACTAGCCGCTATACTTGTGTCTTGCAACGGGGCCAGTATGCAAAATAGGCAAAGTTGGTTCTTTGAAAATGCCTTAAAAATGGTTTCAATCTCACCATTTAATTCAGAAACGAAATTGGACTGTGCAGTATCCAAAATCAATGACAGACTTTGGTATAATGAATTAACATGTTAAGTAGTTTGTACTGTAAACGATAAGCAATCACAATTAATTGTTCCAAACCTGTCCATAGTGTAATTTTCTAACATTTATACTAGACATTTTAGTAAAAATATAACCAGGCAAATGGAAATTCGCTATTCCTGATTCCACGAAATAAAAAAATAATTGCCATAAAACTTATATAACAGCCAATGTTGATACGGTAATGGTTATAGAATCTAACGTATTTCATCAATAACTTATTATATATGAATTAATATTATTTCAGTATTGAATTTGTTTAAATAAACTGTGTGGCATTGTGAAATCGTGTGCATTTTACAGTTGATTATCGTTCATATTTAAACATTTATAGGCGGTTTGGGAGCTCAAGTCCAGCTATTAGACTACGCGCCTAGTGTTAGACGGGACAGAGTCCCAGTTCAATATCGAAGCGGGAATAGATCTATGTGTATTCTTGGAGCTGTTGCTTTATTTTTTTCTAATTTGAGCCCAATTGCTTCAGTAGTTTTTGAGTTTAGCTCATACAAACTCACATACAGGCAGACATACGGACAGACAGAAAGGCACAATCTCTTTTTTACAATAGTATAGATAGATATAATAATGGGTATTTTAATAGCTATGAGTAATTAAGACTAAACAATTTAGAAAATTTTGTGAATTTCTGTATATAAATAAAGATTATACATGTTTTATTGGGTTATATGTAAGATTAGTCTGATCTTTCGGCACGCGCATCAGTAACGCTGAAGAAAGTAATTCAATCAGTTTACAATGTTGTGTAGTCCAATCCGTTTCGGTTGATGGATTCGCCTACCTCATGCAATGCTGTAATTTGTCTTATCTGAAAATAATGCTTTGATATATGACACTTAGACAGTAGATAGTAAAATATAATTTTAATTCATTTGTAGCGACGGGCAAATGTGGAAATTGTTCAAATGATAATAAATTATTTTGTATGCGAGACTACAAGTGTAAAATATGGTAATATTTATATTACACAACAGCGTTTGGTGTCCGGGCGCTAGATTTAATAGTTAATGGATAGACATAATCTTTCAACAATGGATGTTCCATTGGATATTCTCGTTATTTAAACATCTACCTTTTCAAAGTCTATTACTTTTACTATTCCAACTTTTATTAATGTTTAGATGTTTTATAATTATGCCTATTAATGTTAGAAATGTTTTACATGAACCAGCGTGGTTATAAAATCGATAATTGTTTCATAATCCTCCCTCAAAATACTCCAAAAATTGGTCTACAGCTAAAGCAAAATACCCTACGATATGATCATAACACACGGTCTCGGCCTGGAGTAAATATTATGGCCAGATTTATAACGATAAAAAAAAACAAAAAAACTGGTGGCTATTATTTCGTAAAAAAAACCTATAACTCAATTGCAGTTTTGAGAATAGTATTAAAATTCAATTTAATTAAGATATATCATAAAAGAAATAAACCAATACAACAATATAATTCATGTAAATGTAATATTGCGCCAGCTTTTTTATTATAATTTAAATTATTTTATGCTAGGTTAGGTTTCATTACCTTCAGTCGTCTGACGTTTTTCTGCGACTTAGGTTTCAGCATTGCTGTGCTATCTTTAGGCTCTAGTGCGAAACGTACTCTGCCTATTGTAGATCGGAGTGTTCAAAGTTGTATACAGTCCACGTTCCACAAACATGGAAGAAAATAAATGAACATTTACCTATCGGTATTTACTACACTAAAATACCCACATATAAGTTCACCTGCCGCCATGGCAGACATCCGAGCCACAGCTATCTGTAACGTTCTTAGGGTCTACCTTATCGTTGTCCTAGGTGTTATGTTGATTCTCGGCTACTAGGTTGAGTCAGTGTCGCTTGAGTTTAATTAATTATATTGAAAATTTAATTGGACCCGTGGTGGATTTTATTATTCTAACTTCAAATGAACTGAAATTTCGCACCACTGCCTGATGATATCACAACAATGTACTGAACTCGAAAAAAATGATATAAACTGGATGATTGAAGGTTAGTGTGCCGTTATTATTTCCTAATCAGTCCAGAGATATTTCCACAATCTCATGATGTAAAAAATATAGTATTTATGCAATTTTTTGGCATGATTAGTGCACAATAGTATATAAACCAATTTTTTTTAATAGTCAATGAGTTGGGGACATTTTTTGTCATTAAACCAGACTATAAACTATACAGGGTGTCCCGTAACTCTCTGGACACTTGTATATAGCGTTATTCCTTAGGTCAAGACAAACACATTTCACCATAGGAACATGGGTCTGTGGTGTCTAGTTTACCGACTGTCGGTATTTATGTATTTTTTACAAAAAAAACTAATAACTCCTAAACGGTTTGAGATACAGCTTTGATATTTTGCAAAAATGTTAATCTTATTAAGACCTATTATCGTTAGAAATTATACTAAAAAATCATTAACCGTTTCAAAATGGCGGCCATTTAAAATATTTGATGCCAAATTTCACGAAAACCGTTAACTTTACAAAAAAATTGCAAGAGACAAAAAAGTTTGTAAATTTTATGTAGTTTTCAATGATACCTGATTTGTTAAGATTGGATAAATAATAACAGAGAAATGTCTTCTTTTATAAACGCGTGACCACTTTTCTCAATTTAAACAATGCTAAACAACGTAAAAGGAGTATTAGCATTGTTTAAATGGAGAAAAGTGGTCATACATTTAGAAAACAACACGTTTCTCTGTTATTATTTATCCAATCTTAACAAATCAGGTATCATTGGAAACTACATAAAATTTACAAACTTTTTTGTCTCTTGCAATTTTTTTGTAAAGTTAACGGTTTTCGTGAAATTTGGCATCAAATATTTTAAATGACCGCCATTTTGAAACGGTTATTGATTTTTTAGTATAATTTCTAACGATAATAGGTCTTAATAAGATTAACATTTTTGCAAAATATCAAAGCTGTATCTCAAACCGTTTAGGAGTTATTAGGTTTTGTTGTAAAAAGCACATAAATACCGACAGTCGGTAAACTAGACACCACAGACCCATGTTCCTATGGTGAAATGTATTTGTCTTGACCTAAGGAATAACGCTATATACAAGTGTCCAGAGAGTTACGGGACACCCTGTATATAGAAACACTCCTAATTTCTTGAAAATAATATTATAGAAATGTTGTTTAAATCTAAGCTAATATTAGTATTTCAAAGCTGTGGTTTCCTTTTCTGTTTCTCAGCTATGGTGTTTGAGTTCACATTAAGCCTTATGAATAAAGATCACATGATAAGTAGAATGAATACCACAGGTGTGCTAACTCTATTTCAACGATTCGTTGATAGGATTATTATACAGTATAATCTCAACTCTATTATATTAATAATTGAGGATGATTACAGGTATTAATTTTATCGTCTCAGCACCAATGACAAAGATTTCTTACTAATATACATTAAGATATATGGTAAATGCATTTGCGGATGGTTTAGTTAAAGTTCATAGAATGGGAAAAATCAGAAATCCCATAAAACTTGAATATAGTTTAAATGTGACTTAGTGTTTGCACACACACTTTCCTTTCCGTCCCCTATTACCCACTATTTTCAATAGTAAACACTTACTTTGGTAACCTAAAACTATATAAGTAATAAAATTCTAGCGGCGTTTTTGTATTATGAGTGTTAGGAACATTTAAACTCTTTAAATTATACAGATTTTACATTTTCAACGGTCAAATTTATTTGACTAAAACAACGGTGTCTTAACAAAAATCATGTTTCATTCACCCTCTTCCCCCTCGAGGTATTAGAGGATAAAACATGGCATTTTTCCTGTGGAGACAATTTATCAAGTAGGCTCCTGCTTTTCCAACGAGACAGGAGCCAATATGTTGGTGTTAACACCAGATTATGCCGTCGCTACTGAGAGCCATGGCAAGCCTCGGTGTCAATATGTTTATCTTTCCTTTGGTTATTTAGACTTTAACTGGTGGCTTTACACTTGTTGTCATCACACAAACATATATTGACAGGTACAATGAAGTAGTTTTACCTACAGGTACCTGTTAATCTGATATAACATATCTTATATAAATCTTTGTCGCTGTTCTTATCTCATTTTAATTCTTGTGTCTCAATTCTTTGTATTTTTACCATGTTTTCTTCTTGACTTGTCGTATTGCATTATCTGTATGCTTAAAGGAATAAAATCTATTGTCTATTAGCATTAGTCTCTAGAAGGTAGCTAGAGTATTGCTGAGTCCAAAAGGCATCACTGTGAACTGTCAAATCCTGTTTCCATTTCCCTATGAAAAAGCTGTTTTCTCTTTGTCTGAGCTATCTCTACCTGCCAGTGCCCACTCTTCATGTCCAGGGTCGAAAAGAACTTGCTTCATAACATTATTCAGTAGTCGGTAATTTACACAGAACCTAGAAGTCCCATCCATCTTCTTTACTAGTACCACCGGAGAATGCCATGGGCTGCTCAAGCTCAATCACACCATCTTACTCCATTTCTCTTATTAACCGGATAGTCATTTAAATTTATTATGCGGACTTGAAATCCGTTAGAAGATTAAAACTGCGTTTTTGCTACAAGTACCCCATGTCCAAGTTCTTCTTCGTTTATAACTGGATCCAACATCAAGTTCTGGCATTCCGGAATAGTCGTGCCAGTTTTTGATTTCACGATCTTCTGAGTTCAATGTGACAGATTGGCTCCCTTGAACAAGAGAATCGAAGAAGACAAATTCTTCATGAACTGAAGAGCAACTTCTTCTCCAATGGTTGTCACTCCATATACTAAGGACTAATCCCAGGCCAAGATTCATCATTAAGTCCATGCCAAGTATGACGTCATCCTCAATGTCAGTTACAAGAAAGCGGTGTTTAAAACATGCACTCCCAATAAAGAAGGTGGCAACTCTCTCCCCGCGAATGCTGGCGAAGTTTCCACTCGCAGTTTTTACGGTCCAGGTAGTTGGAGCAATTTTCATGGAGGGAGAACAACTACCTTATTATCATCATCGTTGCACCAGTATCAAGTAGAAGGCTTCTGAGCTCCCCGTTGACTAATCTGTCTGTTGGTCTGACCTGAAAGAGTTGCTAAGAAGAAAGTTAGAACATATAGTCCTCTACACCAGAAAATAAAAAAAGCGACAGTAAATACGAAAAGGAATAAGATATACGTCCACATCTTCAAACAGAAAAAGGTGGAGAATAAGGGTGAAGCGCAGAAGGGGTTCGAAAAGAAGTTAAGTCCCGAAAATATCGTAAATGCATCCTATTCCATCGGAGAGATTTTGATGAAGTGGAAAGGGGTGAATGAAACTGATGTGGTGCCAGCTAAGGAGGCAAATCTCAAGTTTCCACAGACATTGATACATTTCTTCGAAGAACGGCTGGATTGGACCCAACCCTCCTCTGAAGAAAACAAAGACTTCAACAGTGCCAGTGTATATACAGGGTGACTTCCGGAATATTGAAAATGACTTCCGGTGTACATTTTACATCATGTAGCTCCGGATGTCATTTTTCCATAGACTGTGACTTCCAAACGGATGGGTTTATCGAAAAAATGTGAAGAATAGAAGTTTTTAAGTTTTTAACTCCGGGGAATAGTTCTATGAGCCAAAATAAAGAGAAAATCAAGAATAATTTTTTTATCAAAAATCGCTTCTTTAACAAAATATCCGCCATTTTGTATTTTTTACATAAACATTTTTATTTTTGAAATTGTTCAAACCGATCTTTATAGAACTTGGTATGTCGGTGAAGGTAGAAGAGACCAATGTTAGAAACAAAATTCATCTTGATTCAACTTAAAATTTCTAAATGGCGGCCATTTAAATTTTTTGTTGTTGCAATATTACGATTTTTAGTTGTAAAATAAGGCAAACCTGACTAGCTTCTGCCTTATTTAACCCAATTTTTTTTTATCGTAATATTTCAGGTATTTCTTATTCGATCTTTTAGAACGTGGTATCGTTTGATAAGGAATTAAAAATTTAAATTTGTTCCTGACATTTTTTCATAAAATTAGCCGTTTTTTGAAATTTAAGTTTAAAAAACTAAAATGGCCACCCTAACCTAAACTGAATCAAGATGGATTTTTGTCTAACATTGGTCTTTTTTATCTTAACCTACATACAAAGTTTTATGTAGATCGGTTGAATAAAATAAAAAATTAAAATGTTTATGTCAAAAATACAAATGGCGGATATCTGGTTAACGAAGCGATTTTGGAAAAAATGTTATTCTTGATTTTCTCTTTATTTTTACCAATAAAACCATTTCCCGGAGTTTGGCGGTTTTAACGGACACCCTTAATAGTTATTTGTGTAACTAGTGGTGAAAGTGGCACTTTGCTGCACACGAGAGCAATGTTTACTCGGAATGATCTCGAGTGCAGCAAAGGCCTTTTTCACTCGTGTTACACATTAAATTTTTCCTACAGTCACTATAAATCATATAAATAATTAGTCTTTCAAACACTATACAACACGTTTTTAGGTTCAGCTGGCAACACAAATGGTGCCCTAGGGAAAGTAGTATAGTACCCGCGGTCCGTATCACTCCGCTATTTTTCCTCGGCAAGAAATGTGCTCCGCGTTTTGAGAATATAATTCCGTATGTTTTTGTAATTTGAAGTGGTTTCCGCGCCTAAAAAAAATGCTTTAAAGGTATTTTCTTGTTTATTAAGATCGTAGGAATGTTTTAAAAACGTCTAGAAGAAAAGTCCAGAAAGTTCAGAAATACCGAAACTATAAACACGAAATGACAGGTTAAATCGTAGTTATCAATCAGCTGCTCATAGTGTTGCCAAACTATTTCCAAGCGTACACGGATTACGTGCATAATAGAACCACGCTGTTTTGTGTTGTTTCGTTGGAATCCTGATGTGCGGCAAAGTATAAACCGTACGACAATGTATAAACCGTACGGCAAAGTATAAATATGCAGCAATTAGCAGCTTTCTGTACTATAAACAGTACAAGGAAGCCAACTGTGTCGGGTGACTGTAGGAAAAATATATAAAGTCTCCGGGGTTCAACATCATTCTCGTCATTGTTAAGCACGGCTTCCACTTCAATGCCTGTTTCCCGATCACAGAGAACAAGGGCCATGAGTAGACTTGCTTGTTAAAACTCTTTGCTGCACGGAACTATTGCAAGTTCTGTGACCCCATGTTGCACGGAACTATGACAAATGCAAAAATGCTTTTTTTAAATTGTTTTTGACCTATCACCCAGCAACGTCTAACTGAAATAAATTACGGGAAAACAACTTTATATTGTATAACGAAACCATATGGTTTACTTTTCTATTTAGAATAAGTATAATCAATAATAACCTCATTAATCATGAAAGTATCAATGACAACAGTAAACACCAACAGGATCACATATGAACGTCTCTGAACACAATAAATAAATAGGTTTCCTTCAAATACCCACATACTCTCTGTCTAGGGGTAATATGTTGAACTACAAGGGAACAGTTCCAAAGTAGTAGCGCTGTGTGTCTGGTTGGGAAAAAATAAAACATGTGGTGTTACATTTACTGTAACACTATGCTGCAATGAGCTGCAATTCGAAAGCAAATTGAGAGTTTACAGAAGGATCATTGCTCAATCGACGATAGTGCTCAATGTGAGGGTTTTCCCCTGAGAAAATCAACAATATCGTCGGTGATCGCAGCAGGTGTAGGGGAAGTAAGGTTTCAGGTGCAGTCAAATAAAGTAACAATAATCAGAGCGAGAACCAAATCTGGTACTGCATCACCGACCTAATGAAATGTCTTACCGACCACAGAGTAGGGAGGGTATTTTAAAAATATAATTGTTTATGCATTTCCTGGAATATTGGGATACAAACACTCAAAAACTAAGTACGAATATATGTCCAATATGTAATTACAATTGTTAAAATCGCGTCAAAAAACCAAACAAATTTAAAAGTTCAGAAGTAGGCAGGACTTATTAACAACTCATGTAAGCATTGTGACGCACTTCATTTTGCAGAGGAGGTCTCCATTGGTCATTTTAATTCCTGTTCTCACAATGGCCTTATTCACTTTCCCGAATTACAAATGAACGAGAAGTTGAAAGAACGTCATGGATCAACGTCCTTATTGTGTCAAGGTTCTAAAGTAGTCATTTTAGACACTATCGTGTAAGGAAGAGACAATGTTGGATTTATCATAAAAAATGTTTGTGTTCCGCGAGGTTTTACTTTTGTAAAGTATTCATTATACAGGATGGTAAAAAAGTCCCTGGACAGTTAAATATTTAAAAAGATAATGTAGATAGAGCTACAATACTTGGTACAAAGTTACAGGGCATTAAACTCTATTTTAACAAATATTCAGTGATCCAATAACTCTTCAGGGGGACGGCCCACAAGGAGTCGGAAGAAATTCTTAAATGAAAGCATAGGTCAATATGCACATCAAATTCAAATTAAAGGTCTTTTAGCGAATTTCCCATATAGGGAATAAGCTATTACCGTAGGTCTCATGGTAAGACCTTGACCCGGGACCGATTTACTTTTTCGTTTTGAGGTCCCCAGAGGCCAAAAACACCATCCGTTCAAATTCATATATATATATATATATATATATTTATATATATATATATATATTTATATATGTGTCCGTTAGCGCGATAACTCGAGCAAAATTGACCCGATTTCGATGAAATTTGGTACAAACGTGTAAACCTACATTTATTCGAACGAGTTCGCGAACCAGCATAATCGGACCATGGGATCAGGGGTTTATGGGGGGTTTTATGGGGTAAAAATGGGTTTTTCTCATTTATGCCCCTAAAAACTTTAAATTTCTAAATTTCTCTCTAGACCATTTTGAAGAGCTTAAAAAAACAAATAATTTAGTATATTGAAGTTTTTTTGAATGTTCATTGACTACGGAGAAAATTCAAAAAATTGTAAATTTAAAATTCCCATGTTATTCTTATGGAGAATAAATAAACTGTTCTAGTTTGCTTGTTTATGGATATATTTTAAGTAATCAAATTTGGCAATTTGGCTTATTTCATACTAAGCTATCAATATTTCAATTGAAAAAACACATCTCAACATCTTCCCCGTAGCAGCAAACCTAACTACTCACTAAAATTAATGTTATTTAAATAGGATATAAATCTGTAAATTTTTAGGGAATATTTTAGTAGGAATCAAGCCGGGTAAATGGAAATTCGCTTAGTATGCAGGTTTGCTGCGACGGGGGTATTTTAGTAGAATACAATGCCGCAAACCGCACTTCAAAAGGTTGATCCTGCGCAAAATGACAGTTGTTCAAAGATTCATTTAATTTACATTGCTATTATACGCTTACTCCTCAAGGGGCACTGCCCTAGGAATCGGAAGAAAATTTTTAACGTAAGCATAGGTCGATATGCACATCAAATTAAAGGTCTTCACTAGTAGATTACGATGCCGTAAATTCAAGCTCAAAAGAATGCCTGAGTAAAAAATGGCAGTCGTTCAAAGATTCAAAATGGCGGATTCAAGAAATCTTTGAACATCTGCCATTTTGCGCAGGATCAACCTTTTGAAGTGCGGTTTGTGGCATTGTATTCTACTAAAAAAGACCTTTAATTTGATGTGCATATTGACCTATGCTTCTATTTAAGATTTTCTTCCGACTCCTTGTGGGCCGTCCCCCTGAAGAGTTATTGGATCACTGAATATGTGTTAAAATAGAGTTTTATGCCCTGTAACTTTGTACCAAGTATTGTAGCTCTATCTGCATTATTTTTTAAAATATTTAACTGTCCAGGGACTTTTTTACCACCCTGTATAATATTTGTTTAACTACACGTTCTGGTATTTTACATTAGACACTATTCCTAATGTTTAAGGAATTTATAGTGTTCAAAATAGGGCTTGAAATAGGGGCTTTTGCCCCTACAAGCCACTAGTAGAGTGAATATTTATTGTTTTAATTTAACCTATGTTATCTTGTTCCGCGATGCTTTGCAAGTTTTATTCTTTTAATCGTCACAAGTCTCTCGTTTCATTCGTCGTTAATTTCTAAATCACTCAATAGCTGACGCGTTTCTTATCTTATAAGTTGGAAGATTTTAAATCAAACAAGATTAACCAACGCGACTAAATTTTTAGACACGATAAAAACCATTTATCCAGTAGGTCGCCGGAAGACTGGCCCCCGGACAACTACCCCCCCTCCCAAGCACGTTCCTACGTCATGTTGACGTCAAAGATCAGGGGGGGGGGCAGTTTTCCAGTCACGGACAGTCAAGTTTCGCTGTCATACTCTTCTAAACTTACCTAACCTAACCAACCAAACTTGCTGTTACATTTCAACATTCTGTATGATATTACCCACATAACTTTTCTGTTATCAAACGGAAATTATCGGAATATTGCTAGGGAGTAGTATTCCAGTCGCGGACACGGCTCTCATATTGGTTAGTTGGCAGATTTCGTGACGTCACGTTTCACCTGTGGGGGGGGGGTGGTTTTCCGGGGGATAGTATTCCTCATCCCCTACCTAGCTTGTATTGCAGAATGACAGTTTTTACAGTTTTTTTTTTAATTATCTGTCTTAAGGTTAACATGAACTCATAAAAAAGGATTTTTATTCCGTTTTGATTTAGAGTTATAATACAACTTGAAATGAGGATATCATGTTTCCGAGTTGAGGCTAGCTTGTAGTCCTGTTATAAATGTTTGGGATGGTTGGGGTAGCAGTGATGGATTCAGGCCCGTCGTTCTTCTCCATATTATACTACAGGATCAGACATTTTCCTAGCAACAATAGAGGGCCAAGTTGAAATCGTTCGCATATTTTCAGCTAGATAAGATAATATAGTTATTGACATTTCGATCATGCGTAACTATCACAATAAAATTGTGAAATAGATCATAATAGTAAAGGAATCCTGCGAAAGTTCTAGGAACCACGGAAAAGTTAGATTTAGTATATTAAATGTGGTTATTGCATAACCTCGTATTCTAAGATATAGTAATTGTTGATCAATTCTGCAAGATATCCTAAATGTGAAAGCTTAACCAATAATTCTTAATAGAGTAGTTTGTGGTGTCATTTATTAATACGGAAAGTAAATAAAAGATAAGAATCAAGAATCAATATTTCATTACAGTTATTTCATATACATGCACATGATCACGTCAAAAAGTGGATTACGATACAAAGTGGATATGTCTTACTTACTAAAGTGGAATGGCGTCCCTACTTATAACCTAATGGCTAGCGGAAGTACCGAAAGTAAGTAATAACCAACGAATTCACCAACCAAAGACCTATATGATCCCAGTAAAAATAAAGAACTGAAGACTTGCAAAAAATAAAGAAGAATCTGGAAGAGAATAGTTCAATCGTTCTTCCATAAATTTAATAACACGTGAAATGCTGATCAATAAGTTGTTTACTGCTAAGAAATGATTCGACTTTAATAAAAAACCAAGTTATTAGTAAAACTATGTTATTTGCGATGTTTGATTCAATATTCATTTGAAGTATGATAAATTTTTGCGTGCTAATACACCTAAAATCAACCTAATCCTCAGTGTATTATCGTATTATATAGTACTCACGAACAATAGTGTGGTTACTGGACTACTGGATCGGAATTAACCATGACACCACCATCAGGTAATCTTGGTTGCTATTGAAACGTTTGTTCATTAGTGGGCTTTGAGCTTACACTGGATTTAATCAGTAATTAGCGGGTATTTTGTTTTACTTTTTACATCCTTGTTGTGTAGTTAATTCCTACTAGGGGCTGTGGAAATTTTAAACCTAGCCACAGCTTTTGTTTGGTAACAGATAAATATCTAGCTTTCACAGTTATGCAGGCTGAAATACTATCATTGAATCATTTCAACCTGATCATTAAAGGTTATAATTTTTGTATCCAAATCGTTGTATGAATAGTGAAAGTTGAAGTCACGAATACTTTGAAGGCATTTTTCTGCAAAGAACAAATCTGACCATGACTAGACACTTTTGAACAAAAACTAATATAGATTTTCAGGTGTAAATGTTATATTTAGTGACACCTAGGTAATTTTATTTGTTTGTTTTTATGTTATTTTGGTTAGGAATAAGAAAGTCATTTGGCCGTAGCTTTGGCAGGTAAAACACATAATTGTTTATTTCATTTTAACTTGGTTTTTCAGATATTATTTACAGTTGTTCTAAACATGGTTATTTATATTGGCCAGTACATTAAAACCTAACTTATGTAATTTAAAGTAGTATATTTGACTACTAGTCACGAAAGTGACCCATTTCGGGGCGAGATAGTGTTTTACATGCGAGTCGGAGACGAGCGTGGGAAACGCTATTAAGCCCCGAACTGGGACTTACTTGACAAGTAGTGAACGATACTTTCCATTACGATAAAAAAACTACTTCATCAAACTAAAAAGAAATATATATAAAATAAACTTCAGTTGTAACTTTGTTGATGTCAAGCAAAATATTGTTTGTGTAGTGAAAGTAATGTTTATGTCAGCTGATCACTATTGGCCGTGGAAATTGAAGATTTCCGAAGATCACAGATGTATGGAAATTGCCTATTTTCGAATACAGAGTGATGAAAAACACCTTTCTGTCCAAACAAGCAGAGCATGTGACTTTCCCTAGAACTGATCTCTACTAATTGTTTTAGAAAATAATCACGTGTTCTATAAAAGGTTAAATTGACTATGTACAGTTGACCATACAAGCAGTACATGTGATACCACGTGACACGGATCTTTACTAATTGATCTGTCCAACCACCACGTGTTGGTCGGAAGGGGTTCTGGGTAACGGTTAACAATGCAAACATTGCTTGTGTGACCACTTAATAAACGTAGTTTTCAGTAATATTAAAACAAAATATGTCTTAGATGTGCTATTTATAAAAGTTGATAACCTATTATGAAGCTTGTAGTACAGCTATTATATACTTACATGTACTGTATACATACAAGGAGACCATTAGCATTCGGTTACCTTTCGGGATGAGCCAACTTTGGCATTTTGGCCATTCGCCTCCCCACTAACTATACAAATTGATTTAACACATCAATTTTCAAGGTATAATGTTAACAGCTGGTTTGACAAATTTTAAATTGTATAGCACTAAAAATAAAATTGGTTCTGGTTTGAATCCAAAACAATAAATTAAAGTTATTGAATTTAACTGAACTTTTGGGTTGTTCTACCGAGCTTTTTAAAATTATACTATATTTAATCTGGAGAAGCTAAATAATCTCTCCAAAAATTAACTTTAAAATATATTATTTCCCTATATTTTTTTGTTAATTGTCGTCAATATTGGTAAAGTCTGTATTATTTTGCGTAGAACACGACTTGAATATTTAGTGCCATGAATGGGGATGGAGATAGGCGGAAATAGCTTGTTAGGCCATCCTTGATCATTACCACGCTCTACTACTACTGCAGAGGCGTTCTACCATTTAAATCATGCAATCATTCTTGGCTCTATTAACAATTGCATTTACATACTTAACCATAAATATCACTAATGTCACTGCTTTAGTTATTGGCAAATTATTTCATTATGTTTAGTAACACTTATAACAGAGATCTTAGATTAAGTTCCAAACATTAATAAATTGGCAGGTATAGTATTAGGGGTAGGTAGGTATTAGATTAGGTAAAACTCATGTTTCATATTCAATATGATAAACCTAACAACCTAACAAAAACCTAACTCTCAACAACGATAATCTCCAACTGATTGAGATTGAATTAATGATTGCTTTACTAATAAACACCATTCGATTATATTTAATAATTGATCAATTTTTTAATGTATATAATCAAAAATTCATATTTGTTTTCAAACTTTATCTATATTTAATATGCTACTTAAAATATTGGTAAAATATGGTAGTATAGGTATATAGGTATGCTTACTTAAAATTTAAGTTTTTGTCTCGGAAATCTGTAATAACAAGGTAATTAAATATTATTTGCTCGAACAAAGTATTAACTGATAATTATATTGCAAGACGACGGAACGTAACAATAGTACGTGGTAACTGGGCCAGAACTGTCATGAGCATGGGACGGCGTCTGTTGTCATAAAGTGAAATTATCTGGACCATTTAATCCTCTCTTTGTATGAGATACGTAACACAAGTTTCCTTACTATATAGAAAAATATGCCATAATAATATTTCTTTAGTTGCATTTGGTTATACCAAATTATTTTTTTTTTCGTTATAAAACCGTAAATTGAATGCATTTTTAAGTACGTAGAACGGTTGTTTATTTAATGTTACTAAACCATACGATTCTTTGGGTTACAAATTATGCAAAAAATAAAAACCATCATAAGGTTTGGTTCATAAGTAAATATTTAATAAGAAATATTTTAGTTAGTTTTTGGTCTAAATTGAGGTAATTTAATCAGCAGAATGTGAAGCATTCTGTATTGGTATGAGTTACATTGAAAATGCTACAGACGTTTTGCAAGAGAAAGGAAAACAGTAAATATGAGATCTAGGGTTGAAATTTAGTTTTGTTGGTTACATAAGTCTTATTTATTTTTTATTGATTCTGTTTTAATTAAGTTTACATGGGGATTGAATTCTACTATTGAGTCTTAACTTACGCACATTACAGATATACAACCTTCACAATAAGCGGACACTCACAATGCCGTGTGAAAGACAAGGTAAATAACTGAAGGCGGCTCATTAGTGAGACATTAGTACTGTAAGTGTATTGAATATGGCTTATGATCGGTTTAGAGATATACCTAGTTTTTTTGTATTTTGGTTATACAATTTATTATGTAAGACAAATTCTCTTTTAAGATCCACACGATAATCCCTCATATCTCGCTCCATCTAATTTTACAAGCGTATTATCTGGAATTCCACCAAAAAGAAGACTGTAAAAGTAAAACAGGAATTAAGTCATGAATAATAATTTACATTTTCTTAAAATTTTGTTAATTTTAACAATAAAATTCCTAACTAAGACATACTTATAATACACACATATAATTATAAACAGACAATACTTTATTATAAACAAGTGTGTGTTGACTATATTTATTATATATCGTTACATAACGTTGTCAGAATATGTTCTAAGATTACTCTTATTAATATTTATACTCTAATTGGATTTTCAATCTCTACAAAGCGTTAAGCGACATCTGTGAGAGATGACGACAGGTTAGTAACCTCATTTTATGTCAATAGATCAATCCTGGAGGCAAATTATGTATAAGTTAAGCGACACATAATTCCTAAGTATTGACGTGTCAATTAATTCAATATATTCTCTCCATGAACTGTGAAAAATCTAATCTCGTTCCAAGATTTCATCATCGTAGTCTTAAAAAAAATTCAAAACTTAATTACTTTCTTAAACGTTTGTACTGTAAGCCACTATAAAGGACTTAACTGAGAGTAAATTTAATGCTGGTGAAGTTACGTTACAGTTTTGTCACATGACCCATACCATCATGCTACTACTGATCATCGTGTTTGGTAACATTAAATACTTAAAGAACATGTTACACCGAGATCATGATAGTGTACAAACCTTTTGCAGATTTAGGTATAAATTTACATAACTTTAGAAAGTGAGACAGTATCTGATTGGTCGAAAAGTTCCGAAACTACAACTTTCCACTAACCAGAGTTAAGATTCCAAACCCCTATATACAAAGTAAAACTTTACCCGAAGCACCGCTATCGTTAGCGTTATCAGTAATAATATCTATGTAGCAGAATCTGCTTCAAATGATAATTGAGTCTATACATAATGATTAAAATGTACAGTTGTGTTTCATTTTCCCTGCGTGAGTGCATTGAAGTTATGTTGAAAATCTTAATTTATTATTGAGTGAGAGTGATTACTACAACAATTTATCAACACAAGACAATTTAAGCTATTTACGTTCTTGACTCTCTTCTTAAACAGTAATTACATGGTCAAGGAGCTGGACGAGGCACGTACATAACTCATTCACCATAATTACAATCACCTTGGAGTTATGGATGCCGACCGAAAAACAAAAAAATACATCTGACGACCAGGCCTGGCTCTGCAGCTATATGCAATGCTTGTAAAAATATTCGTATGCAAAAATTAAATACATTTAGTTTTATATTTTATATTTTTTTGTATTTTAAGTAAAAACTACCTATTTACAGTTTTCTTTCAATCGTGAAAGAGATTCCTGAGCACCTTTGAATCGTAATGGTATTGGTTATAATGGCTCATAAACCTGTTACAATAAACGTACAGACACGCATTTGAACTATTTTAATTTAAATTGGATAATCTTTACTCGTATTATACTTTTAGAATTAAACTGAAAAAGATTTTTAAGACTAAACAAATATAAAAACATATGTTGTATTGTATATGAAATCCAACGTCTAAACTCCTAACGCATGGATTTGTTTTAAGTAGAAATAACACATTTTAGACGATGTTACACAGAAGGATGACTGAAGTCTTTAAGAGCCCTCATGCTAGTAAGACAAAGAGGGAAAGTCGATATCTTAACTGCTAACAACTTCCTTCAACTTCTTGAACATCTGCTTTTCGAACAGAAAGTAGTCTTCTTCTAACTTAATGTTTGAAATGAAAAATCGTATTCGCATGTGTTAAATAGTATCAAAATGTTTAACTATTCTAATCTAAAGTTTTTTTTTATTTGAGTTTACTTCACAATCTTTACAAAAAACACTTTAGATTTTGACCATTGTGACAAGTAGCGCGTATAGAGACCAAACGCGTATCTACTTTAATTAAAGTTTAAACATACGTAAGTTTCACGATAAATGAATTATGAAAGACTAAAACCCGTGGCAAAATATTTATAGCAATGCCCAAACCTTACTGAATAGTAAAACCTTCAGATGGGGGTATTTTTAATACAATTTTAACTACTGAATTTAAATTAAAGTAATTTGCCAATACCAAAGGCATTTGTAATTTTATTTTATAGTAGAACGTTCCAAATCCTAGATTAATGATACACATAGTACACACACATACGATGTACATAGTAACATCGTAACATACATGGTAAAGAGTTTTAACCCACGATCTATCTTCATTCCTAGCTATGTTAAAATAATAAAAAACGAGATAAGAAAATAGTTGTCACTAATACTGTACAATTAGATGGATACCAAAAATAATAATGTTTCTTGTTGCAGGAATATATTAATTAAGACAGTATTGGGCTTTACATTTAGTGTTATATAAAATTCCAACAAAAAATTGCGGTTAGCGCAACCATTGTGTAAAGTAGAAATTTAAGATACAAACCTTGGCGAGTGTCTTAAAATCTTCTACAAGTGTCGTTAAGAGTACGCGAGTTGCGTACACTACTTTACCTACGAAAGTGTTTACTAACAATCACTACTCATAACTTCTAAGAGAGGTTATGTTTTCGTTTATAACCTCTCATTGCCACTGACAGTCATGCAACGAATCATTGTACCAATCGCTAATTGCACCACTGATCAATAATGAAATTGGCCTGAACAACTGATTAGTTCGAAATTGTAATTTTAATTCTTTTCTCTCAATCCTTGAACCTCATTAGTCCGTTACCCATGTTGTTAAGTAAAAACCCCTGTTAATTTGGTAAACAATACTGATAAGGGGTTATTTTTAATTATAAGAACTGAACTGAAACGGCTAGTTTAAAAAACGGTTGTAGGTAAAATATTTTTGCTGGTACAAAATAGTTGTGGGTTAATAAACTACTTAAATTTGTTTAAAAGATTATACAGGGTGTCCCGGAACTCTCTACCAATATTTTAGGGCATTGTTCCTGGGTAAGAAACATATCTAAATATCATATTTAAATTGTCCGGAAGTCCTTATTTACTCAGATAGCCGCCATTTTGTTTTTTTCACTTATTAATTTTTTTCTGAAGATTGGTTAAACATACGAAGTTGAAACTTTGCACAAACATTTATGACAACTAGACAAAGCTACAAAAACATTATGACGAATTTTCAAATTCATAAAACAAAATGGCGGCTGTTTAAAATGTTGTTTCTTAAATTACTCGAAAACCGTTGATTTTACAAACATTTTACAAGAATAACTTTTTTAAGGCAATTTTATTACAAATCGATCGACACCTTAATCTTTAAGATCGGACGAGTATTAACTGAGATATGGCAGTTTTAGTGATACGTGACCGCCGGATATTAGTTGCAGCGCATGCTGAAAGCGGTCACGTATCACTAAAACTGCCATATCTCAGTTAATACTCGTCCAATCCTAAAGATTAAGGTGTCGATCGATTTGTAATAAAATTGTCTTAAAAAGGTTATTCCTGTAGAACTTTTGTAACATCAATGGTTTTCGAGTAATTTAAGAAACAAAATTTTAAACAGCCGCCATTTTGTTTTATGAATTTGAAAAATCGTCATAATTTTTTTGTAGCTTTGTCTAGTTGTCATAAATGTTTGTGCAAAGTTTCAACTTCGTATGTTTAACCAATCTTCAGAAAAAAATTAATAAGTGAAAAAAACAAAATGGCGGCTATCTGAGTAAATAAGGACTTCCGGACAACTTAAATATGATATTTAGATATGTTTCTTACCCAGGAACAATGCCCTAAAATATTGGTAGAGAGTTCCGGGACACCCTGTATTGTTTTATGTTTAACCAATTGGATCATAGTATTGAGATACGAATTCTACTTCTAATAATAATTCTAATATAAACTCCAAAACTATGTCTGAAAAAAAGAGGTTTAGTTTTATTAGTTTGTGTTATATCAGCCAAGTTATTGGTTAGGCTTATACAATTTACCTTAACATTGTGATTCAACAACGTAAATTATTTGAACACAAAAATAATTATTCAAGTATAATTTTTTTAACGTATCAACTATGTGAATCGTAGGTAAGAATATATACTCAGAGTATAATCAGCAGACCACTAATTCATATATTGACAGTGTCATCACGAATTGTTCTGTACACAGTGAAAGGGCTATTTCCAATACTGTAAATGGACTATCAAGTAGGATTATAAAGGGTTAAAATCGCCGTAATTTCTTTCTATTCCACTGGGTTTATTTCAATGTATGTACAATGACAAGTCTAAGGTAAGTATATACGACATAATTTCCAACCAGCAAACGTATACTTATTTTCCACATATCCTGTTCAAAGGAGTATTACAACAAAATAGGGTAGATTCCAATCCCATACATTGCCATTTTCTGTTTGTTTATTTACATATAAATATATCAGCATCGGCAATGGTGGAGCAGGCAATTATCTAGTGGTTCGAGCACAGTACTTCGGCATCTGAGGTCCTGGGTTCAAATCCCGCCAAATCAACAATGGATTTTAAGTGTTAATGTCGCAATAACTAGGTCTAGCCTGAAGTATTGTGAAAAACTATCTCGGGCTCGTGCCTAACCTCCTAGGACCAAAAAAACGATAATCTACAAAACACAATTTTTTTCTATTTTATCCATTAAAGGTGCATTACATTTTACTATTCGTACTTTATATTTCACATTTGTTGTACCCCGTAGGTGATTTGTGATTAAACAAATCTGTAAAAATTTTATTTTTATACGTAGCAGTAAATTAACTAAGCTATTTCATGGAAGTACAAATACATCAAACAACATGTGTCAGGAAAATAGTATCGCCGGCATACCCTGAGGCATCGCGAGTCAATTTAATATCTCCTTTATTGATGATGTATCGTCTATTTACACATTTCTCAGTGATGTACAATGTATCAATAGACGCTTGCATCCCTTGAGCACAGACAGTATATACAGTGATTGAAAACTGGATTTGAAGTATCAACATTTAATAGCTGTATAAAAAACTCAATGTATCTAAAACACCTTCTTTATTAGGGTGATTGTAATTATGGAAATGCTATCCACATGTGTTGAACGAAAATATGTTGATTTAAAAATAATATTTGGGATTGTTGCTTCGTAAAGGTGTTTGAAACATCTCAAAGTTATTAAAGTATACTTTTCGCTCAATTCAGGACAAAAGTTTCTGGAGGTAAGAGTAAGCATACTAGAAACCCCCCAAATGTTAAATCTCCTTAAAATAACAAAAACTCTAATTTTATTTAAAATAAACAGATATCTTTCAAATAACGTCTTTAATACAGTATTTTTTTTATCGTACGAATCTACATTTTAATTATTACTAGTGGTCGCCTCGTGGTCGAAAACTCGACCAAAATGTGTATTGTGCAAACTTCTCTCTATTTCATCCCACGCGGTGAAACAAAACATGTGATTGGAATTTCTTCAATTTGTTTTGATTTTTTGTTTATTTTTTCTTGTTATTTCGTCACCAACATAGCAAGCCATTAGGCCCTATTAATTTTATTAAATTTTAAATTATTATTATTTTTTTTTTTTTAGCTTATTTTGATTTAAAATGCGTAGATTTTCCCTGCGATGTACACGTGCTGAGAAAAAAGGTTTTAATGAAACATGCTTAACTATTAATATATAGATTGTATATATGAGATTGTACTAAACCTGGCTAAATTACAATAACCTTTAAATCCATGTTTACTACGATAAAGAAATTGTCTAATGACTATATTATTATGAGTAGGAAGGTAATGGGTAGGAAGGTAGGTAGGTCATTGGATTATATGAGATATCCTATACACCAACGCCATGAAAAAATACTTAAGTTCCATCTATATCAATAGATGTCTAAACATTTTCGTTCTATATTACATAATTGCATATCTTAGTTGTGTAGCGCCTATTTACAGTATTTGTTTTTTAAGTCAGACCAAATACTGAAAAAATTATACAACTAAAACAAACGTTTCGCTCATGTATATAAGATAACGGTCACAATTTAATTGAACTGTTTTAGTATTTCACCAAGCTTGATGGTGAAGATTAAAAGTTATATAAACTTTGGTTTGGACAAGTTGGGCAGAGTAAAGTTCTTGCAACTGACACGGTGTGAGTGGGATCAAGCTACAAAGATCAGACTTAGTTACAGGTAATACAAGTTTGTAATGTGGGTGTGACTTTAACCAAAGTACGCAGCAATGTCTTTCTTCTTTCTTTCGAATATATTTTTTCACTCACACCCCTGTGTGATTGAAAACATTGATATGTACTTTCAAAATCCATTAAATAATAGTTTTGAGGCTTGCCTTTTAATATAGATAACGGTAATTATAATGCTTGATACAATCACTGTTAGTATATTGCAAAGTGCAAACATTTTATTATGTTACTATTATTAAATTGGACTTTTCTAACTTGTCTTGTGTTTAAAACTACTCAACTATGCTAATACAACACCAACAAACTAATACAATAAATTAAGGGAATACTTAATTTTATTTTTAAGTTTATTGAGTTTTTAGTGTTATTTTTAAGTTTAGTGAATCTGCGGCATTTTATTCAGCATAAGAATTAATGTTCGTCAGATATTGAATAATCTTTATAGTATATTGATTATAAGTGAAATAGTAAATATTGTTTACTAGCAGAGTACCCGTCCTTCGTACGGGGTTGGCAAATAAGTATAAAATGCTTATTGCGGTTATACTCGATCTTTGCTTTTGCAATGTGAGAAGACATGGTTTAAGAAAATTTGCTTCCTCAAATTTACGGTATGCTATAGTATTATACATCTACCATAGTCATAATGTTCTACCACTTCACCTACACAATAGAGAAAGATAGATTATTAAAAATTCGCAAAATATCACAAATTATTCATGAAATTAAAAACATAACCATACTGTAAACAATCTTACTTTGACAGTTCTCATTGCGTATCACAGTGTTTTGTTGCTGCATAGTTCAAATTAGCTGATTTCATAAAAAATGAAAAAAATAATAGTGCTGCAACCTGTTGGTAAATCTTATAAATTTTTAATTGCATATCATAGAACCAACTCTTTTAGTTGAAACAGCTGTTTAAATTCTCTAATTCCCTTTAAATATGAATACTCATAAGGTTAACATGGGGAACTGCAGAGCCACTGGGGCGGAGCCCGAAAGGATTTTTGAGATAAGAATATGCCTATATGTTAATCGGGAATGTAAGCTATCATCAGCCCAATCCGACCTGCATTTTTCACGTTTACTTGTCACAAACATATATCAATACATACAAACTTTCTCATTTATAATATTAGTAGGATTGTATTATTCTAGTGTGTTTATAATGGTACGTTCATGTTATCCAACGGCTCTGCAATAAAACTATTGTCATCCTAATGTTCGTCTGCACTGAGTGAATCATAGAATAGGTCCGTGTTCAATAGTACTGTTTAGTGCAGGTGCAGTATCGTCCACAGTGTTCGAGCATATTGTTACAATACCTTTACAATCGATCATGACCTCAATTCCAATAGTGTCACTCTTATATTATTTTAGTATATGGGCGAAAATAGATATTTGAGAAAGCATAAAATAAAAACATACATAAAAATTTGTTAGAATTAAGGCAAGATTAAGTTCACTGTTATATGTAATCTAAATAGATATGTCATAAAAACCTTTTTGTGTGTGAATTTACATTCATATTGTAAAAGGTATCAATAAAACCATGCTCGGCTATTACTTCGTTTACTGATTAGATATGGTAATTGGCAGAGATAATATTATAATTTAATGCCGTGACCTAATAACCTATAGAGCTCAGCAATAATCATTTGAGCTCTTTGATAGCAGAATGTAATTATTGGTGGAGAGCGATTACTTCGTTTGTGATTGTGGGATTAAATTTAATTATAGAATTATACTTTTATGTGCATTTGATTTCATTCTCTAACTATCCGCATAACTTTTCTAATAATAAACTATGAATGTAATATAAATATGTAACAAAATAACAAACGTTTTAGGACCGACACGTACATCAAAGCTGAAAGCACACATATCAAGTGTTATATTACAACGTACCAAATGATACGAACACCTTTTCATTGTTTAAACTTCTATGGTTAAATTACCCCGACCTCTTTAGATGGTTAAAAACATAGAACTGTTTATAAATGTATTGACAATGACACTTAATGATAAACTAATTTTGTGACCGAGAGTTTAAAGTACTTACACTAAAATAGGAAAAAGTCAAGTGTCATCTTTCTATACAATTGTATAAAATCGATTATATTAGTATTGTATAATTTTTTTACTTAGCTTTAAAAAACTACCTACTTCATTATATTCTATAATCTACATTTTGCGAAATACAGATGAGAGTGCTAGCAAAAAATACATACAGGTAAATGTATGTTCATGTTCCATGAAGATGATGCCTAGTAAGTTTTGAATAATTATACAGGATATGAAAGAAGGGTAGGGATTTAGTTCACGTAGTGATTCCTTGAGTCAAAATGAAATAATAATCTTCCCATTATCACTTCGTTAACCAGATATCGACCCTTTTGCATTTTTTACATAAACATTTTTTTCTTTGTATGTCATATTTTTTTATAATTATTTTTACATTATACTTTTTATCTTTGATAGTTGTGGCACTACCTCCATTGTCATTTATTCGTCCTACACACAACGAAACAGTTCTAACTATTTAGTCGACAATACTTTTTATTTAATTTATTATTGAGACAAAGTTAAAATAGTACGGACGTTTATAGTAAGTCTTTAAAAACACATTAAGGTGATCATAAACCTCACAGCGTATCCTAGATTCGTCCCATTGTAGTAAAGAAGGTACTTAAAACTTTATTGAGCGTGGGTTTACTTTTGAATATTTAAATAGTTCAACTCGTTAACATTGTTTTTTTAATGAGATATGTAAAATCGGGTTATGAAGTCCATAACATTATAAATTTAATACTTGAAGTCTTAAAATAGATACAGTCTTCATTTTTAGATTTTTTTTTTACATTCCGTATGAAATAATAAGCAAGTCTACAATTTATTTTAAGTGCTTCAAAGGGTGTAGATACAACGCATTGTATATACCTACTGATGTAATCTTAGGAGATGTAGTGGGTATTTCAGATGACACGTTTTAACATGTAAGACTTGAGAGGGAACACTCTGTTGAGTGATTTATGGGACATAGCAGTCAGATACATCGGTGACAACTTAATCATCGATTAACTCTGTAAAGTAACAACTAAATGCGAAATGAATTGAAATCCGTTTGTAAATCATTGCTTATAGAATGACAGATATCACAGGTTTTAAAGGTAAAGCTCTACAAAATGTAAGTATGACTATCTGTCCACCAATATAAAAAACGAAATATTGAAAATAAATTTTTAATTTACAACAGTAAACTAAACACAAAAAAGAGAGGTAAATGATTGCTTTTAAACTCGTTTTGCATGAATTGAGTTCCGTCTGTTACACTCAATGGTCGCTATTTTTGGAACTACAGTTCTATGTTAGTACGGTTCTGTCCCAAATAACCTGCAAAAGCAACACAGGATTTAGGATTTAGGAAAACAGGATTTAGTTCACGTAGTGATTCCTTGAGTCAAAATGAAATAATAATTTTTCCATTATCACTTCGTTAACCAGATATCGGCTCTTTTGTATTTTTTACATAAACATTTTTATCCTTGTGTGACTAATTTTGTATATTTTTTTTTACATTATAGTTTTTATTTTTTATAGTTGTGGCACTACCTCTATTGTCATTTATTCGTCCTACACAAAAAAGAGAGGTAAATGATTGCTTGTAAATGAAAGCTTGTGTTGTTTTCCATGAATTGAGATCCGTCTGTTACACTCAATGGTCGCTATTTTTGGAACTTCAGTTCTATGTTAGTACGGTTCTGTCTAAAATAACTTGCAAAAGCAGCTTGATGATTAAACGGCTAAGTAAATCCGTCTGGAAAAGAACGCACGATAAGATGGTTACTTCTCGTGCAAAGCTGAATTTTTTAGTTTTAGATGAACTGTATAGCCTACAAATAAATGCAATAACTGGTCACTAAGGGTTGTACACATAAAAGCAAATTTAATATTATGACTTACTTGTTGAGACAAGAATAAAGATTCTTTATTCGTCATGACAAAAACAATTCTCATTGATAGTATTATTGTATTATTCCAAGATCATTTTCATTAATATAATGAATTAATAGTGATGATAAAACAGGTCAGTTTAAGCTACTCGTTTGTGGGTGTTACAATATAATAAGGTGGTCTGGAGTGACATTTGGGACGTTATGATCCCTTACATTAACCGTAATCATAAATGACGCGATATAACGTTTTGCTTATGTGACTATTGCATACCTCTTTCCTTTACATTATCAAAACAAACAATAAGTATAATTCGGAAGACCTTAAATAAAATTTGGTCGAATCTCTAATTGCTTATTGTTGAAATATAACATAGTTTTACAATTAAATAACATTTGAAAATAGATCGTTGATTATAATTTACCTGTCAGGTCACCAAATAATTAGTAAAAAAATACACCAGAAGATGTTTAGGCTTCAATATTGGACCTAGTTGCACTTTGTTATTGTACCAGCAATAAATCACTACGGTTAAAAAAATACCCCCGCCGCAGCAAACCTGCAGACTAAGCGAATTGCCATTTGCCTGATTGGATTTACACTAAAATGTCTCCTTAAAAAAATCACATTTATTCCCTATTTAAATAACATTAGTTTATCGAGTACCTACTTAGGTTTGCTGCAAAAGGGAGGGTAATAAGGTGTTTTTTTTGTAAAATGTTAATAGTTTAGTATGAAATAAATGCATTATCCAAATTTGATCAAAATATGATTATAAACGAGCAAACTACAAACATATTCTCCATAAGAATAACATGGGAATCTTAAATTTACAGTTTTTGGGAATTTTCTCCGTAACCATTAGGCACATAATAACGCTTCAATATACTAAATTATTTGTTTTTTTTAAGCTCTAAAAAATGATTAGGAAAGAAAATGCTAAATTTTAAGTTTTTAGGGTCAAAAATGGGAAAAACCCAATTTTTGCACCATAAAACCTCCCATAAACCCCTGTTCCCATAGTCCTATCATGCTGATTCGCGAACTCGTTCAAATAAACGTAGGTTTACAAGTTTGTACCAAATATCATCAAAATCGGATGATTTTTGCTCGAGTTATCGCGCTAACGGACACATATATAAATATATATATATGAATTTGAACGGATGGTGTTTTTGGTCTCTAGGGACCTCAAAACGAAAAAGTAAATCGGTCCCGGGTCCAGGTCTTACCATGAGTACTACGATAATAGCTTATTCCCTCTATGGGAAATTCGCTAAAATCTTGTCTTAGTAAGCGACAGTGCTTAACACACCGTATTAACTATCCCACGCTCAATTAAAATTTATATCCAATAAACAATTCCCCTAGTTTAGTCTACAAATTACATCGTTATTTAATAAAGTAACCAGTTTATATACTTTCATACTGTTAAACATTCCGAAACGGTTTAAAACTTTAGATCACGGTTTATACGCATTTTTTTCTAGACCGAAAATTCCAATCGATGTTTTGGGGGAAACATAACATGTAAAAGTGCACAGCTGGTAACTTTGCAAATGAAAAATATACCTTCTTCCTTACAGGTTTCTGTACTATTGATTTTTTTATAACCATGGTACCTTCACAAACAATAAGTCTTACAGTTACACCGTAGACTATTGCATTACATAAAATAGCAATATAGAAAGTGTATAGGCAAAAACACACTCAACTCAGGCTTGATATTGCTACATAGAAAGTGCTATCACACATGGCCAAGACGTGCCAAACGTGGAGTCCACCAGGCAACATAAATCTGTCAAGGGAAGGTCACCTTTTCATTTTATCAGGAAAGTCGTTAATTCTGTTTATCAAACTTTGCCAACCAACCTCTGGCCCTTGTTTAATATACTCTATTAAAGTAGTATTATGCCTTTTCCCTTCATATACATACTTGACTTAGAATATCAACTACTACTGATCGAGAACAACGTAAAATAAACAGCTAAAATTGAAAACGTCATGAGCAGAATGTCTAATAGCATGAGAAGAATGTAATTTCTATTGACAAGAAAGATCTTGTAGAAGGTTTTGTGCTCAGATAAGGAATGTCTATAAATTAAAAACCGATTCAATTTGAAATATTCTTATCATGAAACACAAATTCTCTGTGTATTTTAAAATTACAAATATTGCTATTTAGCTAAGACCATATTAATAATAAATCCGAATTTACTAATTATTAATCTTTAGCTAATTTTAAAGAACTTCTTGTATAATTTTTAAAGTGATTACAAAAAAAAAATTTGTTGTTGTTTTGTAGAATTTTCGTGTCATACGTGTTCTCAGAGCGAGTAGTGAGTAATCTTAAAATAGTTTACATTAAAGAACGTTACAATGAAAATGATAATTTATTTTATTACAAATACTCTACCTAATATACATGTACCAAACCAAATTATATCAAACCAAAGTTTATTTCTATTGTTAAAATAGTTTACGAGACAGCAATTTTTTTATGGTATTTAAAATGCATTAATATAAGCAAAGGTCTTTTGAACTTATAATCCAAATTTTAATAAATGGTTTAATTATGATCAACCGGTAAATCACCAGGGATCATATTTTAATTAAAACAGTGTTGAAACAACCAATATTATTTCGTTGATCACAGGGTTTTGTAATATTGCAATAAAACCATTTGAGATTTGTTTTATATTAAGTTATTAAATATTTAATTAACTTTTAGTCATGGTGATACGTTGTGCTTGATTTAACCGCCAATATAAAGTATCCCACAGGCTCGATATATAAGCTAAGCCGGGGTTGGTATACATTTCTTATAAATTGTAAATATACTCACCTTTCAATAAACTTATTACAGAAAAACTCGTTGGTAGATGGGATACAATAATGAAATAAGAGCGGCTCTTAAACGTTTATAATTGATAAAGTACATTTTAATTTTTTAATTTTTTTTTTTTTTTTTTTTTTTAGAAAATTGATTAGGATATGCACGTGTAACACCTACATACTACCTACATAATAGTTGCGAATTTCTAAAGTTGCATCAAGCATAATTAAAAATAGGTAATTAACAACGAATTATTTTTGTTTCGTTGTACGTTATATAGGGTCTTAAATAAAGTAAATTCTATTCACTGATTTATAATATGTTAACAAACATGGCTTAGGATATAACAAACCATTCAAAAGTTATCGCTGTAAAAATGTTTATTTTGAAGTTTATTTACAAAAATTATCGTTTATTTGTTTGTAAAGGTTAAACCGATTGGTTATGTTATTAATAAACAATATGATAATAATAAAAAAATCATCAAAAAATCACTTTAACATGGCCCTTTTAAATTAGAAATCATGAGGCATCGTAATGTAAAAATTCTATAATGCAACAAATGCCAGGAAATTATTGGTTATTTGGCTATTAGTTTTTCTCTTAGGGCCCTTTCACACGAGGCCACTGGTGGCCGCCACCGGTGGCCGACACTGGTTGCCCGCCACAGCTTTAACATTATGTTAAATGGGACCTTTCACACGCAGCCACTGTAGTTGCCCGCCACTACACAGTGGCCGAGCAGTGTCTCCTAGCGCAACTGCTAGTCGGCCACCGCCGGCAACTGCAGTGGCGGCAACTCGTCGCGGGGCATTGAATTAAATGGGAGCGTTCACACGAAGCCACCAGTGGCCGCCACCGCGAATGCGCGACCACTGCGCAGCTACCCTTCATTCAGCTCACTCACGTGCAGACCAACGCACTGTCGTAGTAGTTGTTCGTTGTGTTCGCGTAGAATTTTGTGAAAAATGAGTGATTTGAAGAAAAATAAAGATGACGTGGTTGCAAAAGTCGAAGAAAAGAAGAAGACAAAGGAGGAAGACCAGAAGACACTCAACAAAATAATAGAGGACAAAGTAAATACGGAGGATTTTATTTGTGAAATTGAGAAGTACCCGGCAATTTGGGACAGTACAAAGGATGAATATTCCAATAAAAAAGAAAAACGAAATGCATGGCAAAACGTCATAACAACTTTTATTGAGGATTTTGATGAGAGATGTGCCGCTGAAAAAAATGCTTTAGGTAAGTAAAGTAACCCAATCTTTTAAACGATATGTTTTTGTAGGCCTACTTACTACTGAACAAGGACTAAATATTTGGTTAGAAAGTTTGAATATGTGAATTTGTAACGTGAGTTGGCCTGCATGGATTTATCTTTACAATTGGCGTTGTAATTTAACACTACACGACAAGTTATTTAATTTTGTGTAATAATTTAGAGAATTGCAAACTTAAAATAAATTAATACTTGTTTTAGATTATACGTCTGCTGTAACAAATATCTATAAATGGTAGTAGGACAACTACAGCTATTTCCTGTTTTTTTTTTTTTAATAGTAACACATCTTCAGGTCGAGAATGTCGACCAGGCGTTGATTCACGAGACACGGCGCCAGCGCACCACCTTTCACTGGCGCCGTGTCTCGTGAATCAACGTCTGGTCGACCAGCTATGTATTTTCATGCGTTTTGTATTGTAATGTATTTCCCGTTTTGCTTGCATTTTTTAACGAACTCCCCATGTGGGCTTAGCAAGACATTTTTCACTAGCTTATTTTTTATTATGTATTTAGATTGTTGAAATCTGCTGTGCAATTAGCGAATTTGTGTATATTCTTATGTAAATAAGTTATCGTGTGATAAGTAGTAGAATAGTGGTAAATGGCTTAAATCAATGATTTAAATTGGAATTGCTGAAAATCTAAATCATCCACAAACATTTCAAAGCAATATTTGATTAAAATTTAAAAAATGTGTATAAATTGTCCTGATTAAAAACACTAAAGCTTTGTTTTTATTGAGAAAAAAAAAACAATTTTTACAAATTTTGCAAAATAATTTGACTTTAACATTAGGCTACTTTTACATTATGCTATATGTATATTTATATTTGTATTGTATATATATATAATTATATATATATATTTATATATATATTAATATATATTTATATATATATTAATATATATTTATATATATATATTAATATATATTTATATATATATATGTGTGTACATATAATATACAAAACAAAAAATTTCACAATTTCTTTCCAAAACAATTTGTAGAACTTAGAAAGGAAATAATTTAGTAGCCTACATTATTATGTGCCTAATGGTTACGGAGATAATTCGAAACAATTGTACATTTAAAATGTCCATATTATTCTTATGGATTTATGTAGGGGCTTATGCCACTACAAGTCACTTGTAACTGGTATGTTTGTATTATAGGGTTACATAAATTCAAAAATTGCAATTCAAACTCTATTTATTATTTACATTATTACATCCATTTTCACAAAAGCGATTTCTTAATAGATTGAATATTGTATGAGTATTTTATACATTAATGCATGTGTTTGTGTACGAAATCAGATCTTACAGTACTCCTAACCATCAGCACAAAACACGACGTCCGTCACGCACCAACCTTAAATACGGTCCATTTGCCATGATAGTGCTCCTTCTTCACTCACGAAGTAATCGGCAAACTTATCTCGGAGAGTATGTCCTTGTCTAGAAGTTTGTACGGTAGACGGTTCCAAATCAAATAGCCCTTCAACTGTCAACGTGTCCTTAATTCTGTAGCCATCTCGTTCCCTCACAAAGTTATGTAGTACACAGCATACCTTAATGATGTTCTCTGCCAGACTCAATTCAACGTTTAATGGCCTGTGTAAAATCCTCCATTTGTTAGCTAGTATTCCAAATGAGCATTCGATGTTTCTCCGTGCTCGGCTCAACCTGTAGTTGTACACACGTTTCTTCGTCGGCAAGTATTTCCCTGCGTATGGCCGTAGTACATGTGCTGATAGTCCAAAGCCTTCATCCGCAACAAACACAAATGGCATTGGCTCGTTCATTCCTGTAAAAGACTCCTGTGCTGGAGGAATGTTCATCTGCCCATTTTGCAGTCTCTTATAAAATGCACTGTCTTTGAAAACTGTAGAGTCAGCTGATTTCCCATATGCACCCACATCAATGTAACTGAATCTATACGAAGCGTCACACACAGCAATTAATAGGATTGAAAAATAGTTCTTATAATTATAGTACAAGGAACCACTTTCCTGTGGCTTGATTACTCTAATATGTTTCCCATCTATAGCCCCTAAGCAATGTGGAAAATTTGTCTTTTGGTAAAATTCTGACGCAGTTTCTAGCCAATACTTTTCAGTTGGCTCGGGGAAAACAATATGTTTGACATGCTTCCAAATGGCATTGCAAACTTCCCGAATGATGTTGGAAATGGTTGAAATACCAATGCGATATTGGTAATGGAGGTCAGTCATTGAAGTACCAGTGGCCAAGTACCTGAAAACAAAACTGTATAAGAAATCAAATAAACTTATTCTCTCGTAAACTACATCTTTCTCCGAATGTGTATGTATTGTTCCAGTTGTCATCCTTCAGAAGAAGTGGAAGGGCATACGAAGCTGCTACTCTCGAGAGCTGCTAAAGAAAAAAGAAGAAAAAAGTGGAGCACCTGCATCTGGGAGGAAACAATATGTATACTTTGATATTCTTCGTTTTCTTGACACAACCTCAAAGAAAACAGAAAATTCAATAGAGGACGGAGTCCACGAAGGAGAGCCTGAGGAAGATGAGATTGCAGTTGAAACAACAATGCAACCAATGAGCAATGAAACATCAATTGCAAGTACTGCAATTGAGCAAAATGAAGATAGGCTGTTTCTACTGTCTCTTGTAAAAGAGTTACAGAAGGTGCCAGCCAGCAAAAAACTAAAGTTAAAAGCGGATATCATCACGGCTATCGATTCGGCCCAAAAACAATCTGTCATACAACCATCCCAGCAAGGGTTTTTTGGATACCAACAACCTCCCTCTCAGGTCCCATGGAACACCAATAGTTTTGGTAATAATACACTCCTAACCGAACACCGTCAAGTGCAAGAGCAACTTCAAGCACCGTCAATGCAACCACACTACACGTACGTATCGCCGTCGTCGTTGTCCGAGTCAAGCAGCCACGCAAGCGAGTTTGCACCATTTAATAACTAATTTGTGTGCGTGTCAGTGCAGTTAAAAACTATGATTATGGTTCATTTCAGTTAACATTCCTATTAATGTATTGTTTTATTATTTCATTTGCGAATTCCAGTGTTTGAATCTTACCTTTAAGTTCAAGTAAATTGATTATACATACAGTGCACAATGTGCACATGTTTTGAAGATTTATAATACTGTACTGGTATTAAAAATGAAGTTTATTAATGTAGCCTGATTGTACTGTTATTAGCGAATTTCCCTATAGGGAAGTAGCTATTACCGTAGGTCTCATGGTAAGACTTAGGCCCGGGACCGATTTACTTTTTCATTTTGATGTCCCCAGAGGCCAAAAACACCACTCGTTCAAATTTTTATATATGTATATATATATATATATATATATATATATATATATATATGTGTCCGTGAACACGATAACTTGAGTAATTTTTATCCGATTTTGATGAAATTTGGTTTGAAGGTGTAAGGCGGGATAAACTTGAATGAGTTCGCGATCCAGCATGATCGGACCATGGGAACAGGGTTTTATGGGGGGTTTTATGGGGTAAAAATTGGTTTTTCTCACTTTTGACCCTCAAAACACAAAATTTCCCAATTTTTCTCTAAACCTTCATAAAGAGCTTAAAAAAACAAACAATTCAGTATATCAAAGTGTTTTTGTACGGTTATTGGTTACGGAGAAAACTAAAAAAATGGTAAATTTAAAATTCCCATGTTATTCTTATGGAGAATATTGTAAAATGTTGTAGTTTGCTTGTTTATGGATATCTTTTGATCAAACTTGGCAAATATATTCATTTTATACTAAGCAATAATTATTTTACTTAAAACACACACTTTATTAGTTTCCTTGTAGCAGCAAACCTAGGTACTCGTTAAACCTAATGTTATTTAAATAGATCAATTGAAAATCAATTCAGCCAAATGGAAATTCGCTTAGGCGTCAGGTTTGCTGCGGCGGGGGTATTATACTATTACCTTGAACATTTATCAAAATGTGTATTTAACTGAGTGACCAAAGAATAACTGTTTGCCAACTTAAAAGCAATTTACTTTTATGGCATTGCATTTAGATTGTTTAGTATGCTGCAAATTGCTTTCTTTCAAATTAAAGTGCCTGCCTCAAACCGTTAGAAATAATAAATATCTTTGTCTAAAAGAAAAAGGGAAAAATATTTAAATATTGTTTGATATCTTTTGCATCTAATGCATCAATTGGACCTCGCAAACAAGCTTTTTAAACTTGACGAGGCCAAGCTGTTGTAGTATCTTAATATGTGTTTTCATCAGCACATAATGCATCAAACAAGGTGTAATAAAGGCCATTTTCCTTCCTAGAGGCTAGCATTGGATGGACATGTAACTTATTACGCCTGCGTCTTCGCCTTCTTTTCCTTATTAACAAAGCAAGAAGAAGGAGATGTTCATTCTTCGAAAGCATTTTCTCAACTACCATCGTACAGTGGCTGTAGTGGAGTGGCTTGTCAGTTGCCTGTACCATCCACTGCAGTTGCCCGGCCGGTAACCAGTGGCGGCCACCGCGGTGGCGGCCACCGGTGGCCTCGTGTGAAAGGGCCCTTAAATGTACGTTTAAAAATGTTTTAAACCAAATATTTTGGATAATTTCTACATACAATTTAATCTATTTAAAGAGGTCTTGCACATTACAGTTAAATGGTTATAATGCTCTGATATAGTAAATTTTGTAAGTTGTTATATCGTGGAAATAACATTACATTACGTTAGAGTAGTCGTCTGAAATGGTAATCAAAATCTCGGCATGACATTAATAGTGCTTTGTAGAGGAATAAATGGTATCATTTTCTTGAAGTAAATTTAAATGATTTACACAACATAATCTATATGAACGAAGTTTTTATTAGGTACTGTCATGAAGTAATTAATTGTTTTTAACATGCACGTAACGACTGGTACTGAACCTGTTAAACCTTTAATTTTTGTATACGTTTCGCTTTACACTTAATTTTTTTTATCGATTATGGTCTAATTTTGTTGTATAAGCACAACTAATATTTCTTTCAATATAAAATCAATCCATTTATAAGTTATAAAACAGTAATATCAAAACTGCAGGGATCAAATAATGATTTAAACTACTAATCAGTAATCAGTTAACAGGTAGCATATTGTTAATAAGTGTCGTTTATTGTTAATTCCCGAAATACTGCAACCTAAATATTTGAACGCATTTTAAAAGGCAAGTGTTCGATGATCATAAATAGTCATCAAAAAGCTTAGTAAATTACAAAATCAGGTTATAAGAGTAATGAATATACCACTTATAATTCTTCTACAGATTTACGTATGATTACGTACAAAGTATCTAGATTTGGGATTGTTATTGTTTTGTTTTCAAAACAACGTTCTTTTTCTTTAGACTTTCGAATGAAAATATATTTTAAGAATTTATATTTTTTGTCAAAACGTTCTAGGTGATTAAAACAGGATTGATCTCCTTCTAAATAAACCAACGTAAGCACTTGCAGTTATATGTTTTACAACCTTTATTGTTATGGTTCGTTATATGGTTTATGCTACTCTTTGGAACAACGTGATAGTTGTGTAAAAAGTCACTGCAAAAATAATTTCAAATAAATGATTGAAATACATGATTAGTTGAAAGTTAAATTTGTTGAAAAGGGGAATGCAGTAACGTGTTTATATTCAGTTCTCCATGTCTGTTCAGCATGTGCGTAAAAGATTTATTAGTCTTCATATTATTTATAAAACATGAACATACCAAAGGCGTCTCCTCAAAACAACACACAACATTATTCTATTTGTATTTTAATGCCATTGTTTGTATTCGAATTATTTACAGCAAGTTAGTAATTTCAGTCATTGGCATTTTATGAGTTGTTATATTAAACAACTCATTTCGACTTACCTGTACGATATACCTTATGGCTATTGATTTCGCATTTGTAATTACAACTATAAGTGATCTAACAACAAACTATTTTATGGAGGTTTAGCTTGACTAGTAGATATTTTAATTTGAAAGCATATGTTTTTACTTACTTATAGTTACTTTACTTTTAGTCTAATTAAGTAGCATTTAAACAATTGAAACATCCCGCTGTATTGGTCGTAGTCTCTTCAATCTTAATAATAACTTTTTAGCGAATTTCCCTATAGGGAAGTAGCTATTACCGTAGGAAGCATGGTAAGACCTAGGCCCGGGACCGATTTACTTTTTCATTTTGATGTCCCCAGAGGCCAAAAACACCATTCGTTCAAATTTTTATATATGGGTGTGTCCGCGACCACGATAACTTAAGTAATTTTTGTCCGATTTAAATGAAATTTGGTTTGAAGGTGTAAAGCGGGATAAACTTGAATGAGTTCGCGAACCATCATGATCGGACCATGGGAACGGAGTTTTACGGGGGTTTTATGGGGTAAAAATTGGTTTTTCTAATTTTTGACCCTCCAAACAAAAGATTTCCCAATTTCACATTTTTGAAGAGCTTAAAAAATAAATAATTTAGTATATCAACTTTTTTTTACAATAATTGGTTAAAATTCAAAAAAAATTTATTTTAAAATTCCCATGTTATTCTTATTGGGAATATTGTAAAATGTTGTAGTTTGCTTGTTTAAGGATTATTTTGATCAAACTTGGTAAATTTATTCATTTTGTACTAAGTTATTAATATTTTACTAAAAAACCCACTTTTTACCCTCCCTGTAGCAGCAAGCCTATGTACTCATGAAACCTAATGTTAATTAAATACATTTAATTGAAAATAAATTCAGACAACTGGAAATTCGCTTAGTCGGCAGGTTTGCTGCGGCGGGGGTATTTACTTGTATAGCGGACATTTTATCCCAGACGCTTCGTACAAAATGTTTGACTCACATTCGTAGAGGAAAAATTAAGAAAAGAAATGTAATTAAAGTTGGTGGCAACTTGGGAGAAACGCATTCACCTGGGGGTCTTCCTCTGAGTCAACAATACTCCTGGGAATCTGTGTCTTCGTTGTGTGTTATGGTATTGTCATCTGTTGGGATTACATTATTTGATACCAGTTAATTATACAAATTTCCACAGGAATACCTATGAATGCAGTAGGTATGATAAATTGTAATAATGAATTTAGTTTAATTCTGTCAATCTTAATTTAACTCTCTGTTGACTAATATTAATAGTTTGAGGATTAGATCAAGATAAAAATTATTTTTGGTTATTTGTTAATAAACACACACATAAAACGTTATGAAACAAAACTATAGCTTTTTGATAAGAGAGTTGTTAATTACCAAATTAAAAATACGACGTTTTTGTGGAATCAATTTTACAATGAAACCAAAACTATGGTTAGAAAAGTCCCAAGGCACAGTTTACACAATGTACACGTCTCCGCTGGGTAGCGTAATAATTAGGTAGCTGAATAACAATTGCATAGTTTAGAATAACGCAAACGCTTATCCTTGTAGTGTATTCCCTTAATGTTTTGTTATACAGATACTGTAGTACCCGTGTTAACTTTGGCATAGTGATAAACGTTTACAATTAATACAAGAAAAAAAATGCCTTTCCTCTTTCAATTTTTTGAGTTGTATTTATTTATTTTAATAGAGGGGCTTTAATGACATTTTTATTTTAAAATATGTGTCGTTGGTCCTTTTTTTGTTGTGCCTTTTTTAAAATACAAGATTCATTTATATTCTAAATTGTCGTGTAAAAAATATAACACTTAAGGTTAAAATAAAAATATTACTAATAAAATAAATAATAAAATGTAATAAAATAAATATAAAATATAATAAAATAAAAATATTACTAATGGTAAAAAATAAGATAAAAGCTTTTGATAAACGTTATTTCAGCTTATAACTCTTTGCCAGTCACAACTTGTTCTAAAGATTTACTTAACAAGCATAAGAATGACAGCAGCTTTCTAGTAGGAATACACGTGTATAACGTTTTATAAAAAAAAGACGCATATTGCAACATCTATGTGCATAGCCCCTTGATATTTATCACCGTAATCAATTAAATAATGAGGTGGAGACCATAGAATACTGTATTTTAGATTCAGGGTGCCCGTAGACCTCTGACAAGTTGTTTACATAGATCAATATGTAATTGGAAATAATATTTATACATTTGTTGCATCTGACACCTGATTCCGCAATCTGTGTTATAATATCCAGAACAGGATAATTTTTCCAAAGTGAATTAAAGTCCAATTACAGTGTTTTTAAATGTATAAATAAAGAATACTTTACGCAGCTACACAAGTACATAAGAAAAAAAAATTATATTAATTATGAGGTTCAAAGTTAAATGGCTATTTCCAGTATCTAGGATTGGAAACTGGTTTTTGTTTAGTTTAGTCCTCTTTACCTGATGAAACAAAACAATTAGCAAATTACTCTCATGTCTCTTGTGACACATTTAATTAACTATTGTTATTCCCAGGCAAGGTGAGATGCGTTGTTGGGTTCAATCGAATTTAATCGTTGATATCAACATACAGGTAATATTATAGTAGCCTGGTTATATTATAATGCCGTGCTGCTCAATGATGTACGACTAAAGCGTAGATATAGTTTCTAACACAGAAATACTAATAAAAACCAATTTGAGTGATATGTTAGTTGAAAAGACACCCATGAATTATTAAGTTGGATAAAACTTGAGAGTTTTTTTCAAGAAATCATACTCAATTTATAATCTTATAGCGGAGTAAAATAAATTTTATCTTTAAACACATCAGTAATGCAGTTGTAAACATACATGTTGTTATGTAGTTTGGGTATAACTTGTGTATAAATTATGCAAATGTTTTGATTGAGGAATTTTAAATACTCTGGATACACATAATCAAAATCTTGACCTCCTTTACAGGTAGTCCTAAAAACAAATAGTTATATGCGTATGTACATGCAATTATACTACTCCTAATTCGTTATATAGTCCAGTGGCTGACCTGAAGTGTGATGTCATTCTCGTATTCTCTTGTAAGTCCGATAGTGATGTGCTCCAATGTAACCACTCGTACGCCACATCACAGCGGTTAACTGCTCGTTAGTGTTGGATAACCACGTACACGGTCGTTACTGAGCATTTACAATCATCTCGTCATTAAAATCTTTGAACCACGTCAAAGTTATTCTCTGGTACCAACACCGTTTTAAAGACTTATATAGTATTAGAAGACCTATCAAGTATATACTGGTAGGTTACAGTCGTTTCTAAGATTAGATGGCAACTGATTCTCAACGCTCATCCAAGAAAGGTGAGAACATAGTTTTGTTAATTTATTCAGCTTTGTTACACGTCTTAACGGTCAAAACAACTCTAGAAAATACCAGCTCAAAAGTTTTTTAATTTTTACCAGCGATAACAGTTATCCAGTTTTACTACTTCATATTTCGTAAGTCTCAAAGAACTCATATGTTTAATAGAAACATAAATTACACATAAGTTTTAGCACACTGGATATTAACCTTGAACACAGTTATGCTGAATTCGGCGATGGGTTATGAGGGTCAAGTTGTGAGATATGAATACGTGCCTAAGAGGTATGAGTAAGGGAAATACGTGCAGTGTCAAATGACCAATAGCGTTGAGGAAAGGGTAGTTCTTGGCTGGGTTCGTCAGTAAGAAGTGCTATACGAAAAAACATGGCACGATGATCTCTGGTATCGAAATTTTACAAAACAAAAAATTTTTCCATAAATAACGAATTTGGAAGCTCGTAAAACGATTCCAAGGGTGTCCAAATGTGTATGGTTATTGTTATAAGAAATAAAGTAAGGATGTTTAAATGTGTTTAAATATGTATCTAATTGTTACTTTCTCCCAAGGTAATCTTTTCCTTTAAATGACCGGAGATTAGTTTACCAACGGCACTTGTACATATTAAGTCTAACGCAGGCTTACATAGCCAGCGGACAGTTTAATACTACTATTTGTGGAAATATGAGTTTGGCATCATTTTACATGAGTATTTGAATTTAATGTTTGCATGTTACATCCACGTGTTGCTCGAACTGTATTTGTGTGACAAAGATATTGGTAGCCTGAGGCTAGGTAGTGTTGTACACGAGTAACACAACCTCTACATCAATGTTGAAATGAATGATTCTGAAGAGTCGTTGTTTGCAAACAACATCCCACCTATGATGCTAAAACCGTTTCAATTTAACAACGAGGTGTCTAGGTTGCAGACTAAATGATTCACTCTTTCGCAAACTCAACGTATTGGAACCGGTTTGGATTCGTGATAAGTGACAAATTTACCAAATACAAGCTGTTGTGTAGGTGGAGTTGGTGGCTTTACAACTAATGAGTACATGGTTAGAGCATTAGCAGCTAATTGTCTACCGTTACTTATTTTAATACATAATATACTCTATTACATAAAACACTGTTCCCAAATACTGTTATTATTGACTAAAGTGATTGTATATGTCACTAATACTAGAACACTGAACTGGTACTAAGTCGAAAGTACTATTAATTAACATTATCCGGCATTTAAACATGACAATTAACTTATGAATTAAACAAATTTGTCACATAATGTTAAATCAAGCTTCTATGTTACTGAATCCTATATATTAGTAGGCAAGTATGTTTTTTGAGAACCTTTTTTCTCAGCTCATGTGCATTGCAGGGAAAATCTACGCAGACAGTTGGAAAGATATTTTCCTGTTATTTCCTGTATGTGTGAATCCCTTTATAAATTAAAGTAGGCTAAAAAAGTACAAAAATTAATTTAAAAAACTAACATGGGACAAATGGGTTGCTATACTGGAGACAAAATAACATAAAATCAAGCTGCACTTTACTTTACGTCCTACACTCATTCGAATTGAAATATCGATCGTTATATCCATTAATCGATATAAAATAATCGTAATTACAAATATTTTTAATCGATTTTTAATATCATTTTAAATCCTATATCAGCTGTAATTATGATCAGTTAAGTTAGTTTATCTTGAATTTGTAAATAAGCAAAATTAAAAAATATAGCAATTTAATAGGATAAAAAAACCAATCAAAAATTAAACTACATATTATAGCCTCATTCTAGATACTAAACGTATGCTGAAAAAGCACATTAATGTCAAAATGTTTACAAATCCAAAGGGAGAGTTTTCAAAAAAGGTGTTTTTCAATTTATAGATAGTGAGTGTGGTTTAGATCGTTTCTGACATCTAAAATCTACCTGATTTCCCCCTCGTATTCTAGCTTTCATATCTTCGTTACAGACGTCACATTTAGGAGTATCAGGTACTAATCCTTGATCTTGCATCCATTGAAACAATTTTCAGGATTACATAAAACACTACGGCTATTTTTACCTTCAATGACTAACTAATACACAACCCGCCACTCCTCTCCGCTCAACCTATCACTTGATTTTTGAGAAGCACTTTAGATTCTCCTTAGTTTAAAAAAATATCGTAGTCCAGTTCTAAGCAAGACAAAATTTATATCCAGACGTGATAACAATTATTTCCAAAAATTATTATCCCATTCACTAAACAAATTACCCGCAACTCATGTCTACGCACAGGCCCTGCCTATGTAGACCATTACCATATAAGTTGATAAGGTATTTTTTTTCTTGTTGTGCCATTTAGTTATAATATTATTTTGCAAGTTATTTTTAAGTCAAGGATTGTGTAATTTATTATGCAAAATACCATGAACTGTATTTTTCAGTTGGGAAATAAACATTATTTCATTTTATTACTTTGACCAAAGATTACATATGCTAACGCATATGTAATCTTTGCTTTGACTAAATTCTCGATAATTCATGAAGGTCTTTAAAAATGACTTATACAACAAAAACAATGAAATAAACAAAAAATGTAAATATTAAAACAAAAACAATGCAATAATCGATGTATAGAATACTGTAATCGAAATAGTAAGAAATCGTAATATCCATTAATCGATATATCGATCGATATTTTCATTCGAACGAGTGTGGGACGTAAAGAAAAGTGCAGCCAAATATGACCTCGAGAAAATAAATTATAATTGTATCTTACAGCTAAACACTTTAAAAATGACAATGCTTTCAAAAATTATTTAAACTAAATAAAATCTTTAATTAAAACAAAAAGATTTTATGTCAACGTTCATTCCTCTCCTCTTAAGTATAATCTTTTTCATTAATTGGTTCTAATACATCAGTTAATTATGAAATTCTAAATAGTTTTTATAGTATGATGCCATACATTTTAAAGAGAAAAATATGCTTACGTTTAAATAAAAAAAAAATTAAAGATGCACTACATGCTGTGTGTTTTTTATCTTCGCTAAAAACATGATAATGTTAATTTAATTGTACGGTAAAAGCTGTGTATCTACATTATGGGGGTGCTGTGCCACTAAGCATTCCTGTTGTGGCCTTGTAAACAACAATGTTTAGCTATGCATGTTCATGTCATGTAAAGCAACTCCTATCCATGCGTAACATTTACACTGTACATTATTCTTTACATTGATGATTAGAATAGATTTTTTAAGCTCATACAATTTAAAATAAGGTATCGTAACTAGTGATTATAAAGATGCATTGTATTAAATACTTTTTTGTAAAAAGATTTGCCTACGAACACAGTTTGTTAAATATGCATCTAAAAGATTTAAAAGTTTTTTGGTCGTTTAGGTAGTTTTTTGGGTTATGACAGTTTTCCACGTAAAAAGACATCATTTTCGGGATTAACGTTGAATTTCGAATAGAATGAAAAACAACATTTCAAAAAATGCGTGCAAATCCTAAAATGCATATTTGCCAATAAACTAAACTATCTATAGGACTATACACAACCTCACCTATAGAAAAACACCTTGGTATTTTGAACAACACCTTTTCCCAGTTTTGAACAGCATCTCACTATGGATAACCCAGTAGAACTTGATGATGTTTTAATATTTTCATGACAAATTATTTGAACCCCAAAAAAGGAACACATAATTTTCTTAAAATTTAAACATTCTATTTCCGATAAAATCAAACCTCGTGGTCGGTCAGGTTTCTGATATTATCTAGGTAATGTTGGTGAGAACTCAGTCAGCACATTTATTGCCACGAATGGGAATGGAGATGGGCGGAAATAGCTTGTTAGTCTCTCTCGACCAGCACCACTTGTACTGTCCTATAGATATTTTCTACAATTGAAAATTTAGCTTGACTAAAAGTATTTATATTTCGTTCGGTTAATCAATTATTTCTTTATTGCGATGGACAATAATACAACAAGAGGGTATCAATTTATGTTTAAATTAAAGATACAAAAATATCACTGAGCGATGGAAACATTTACTAAGACCGTGTTCAATGTACGTAATTAGAATTGTGTCACATATAATGTGATGCAACTACAGTTATCATGGAGAACCAATTATTGCATCTCTTAAACACCATTCGATTACCATTAATAACTGATGATATTTGTGCACTGCACAATCAGTAGGTGTCAAATGAAAACTAATATCTATCTGTAGAACATATTAGGTGAGACGAAAGTAAATGTGTAATGGTTCTGCCTGATTACTGTGCAATAACGATTCAACTATTTATAATGTTAAACTTATTTAATGAAATAGATAATAAACTTATAGCCTTCTAGCGCTCCAATTTGCTTCAGTTTACTACGAGTTAAAGTAACATCATCAGGTAATCCGTTATTGCTCCGTCTTAAATATTATAATATAAAGCAGTCACTGCTAGTAATTATTGATCGTTCGTCAATTGTAGTAAGTCAGTAAGTCGTTAGTGATTGTTAATGATTGTTAGTCACTGTGTTGACGAAACGTGTATTAAACAACAACGGATTTAAAAGCCAGAGGGTTAAATATAATACTAGCAGAGTACCCGTTCTTCGCACGGGGTTAGCGTAAAAGTATAAAATGCTTATTGCAGTTACACTCATGCTTTGTGTTTGCAATGGGAGAGGACGGGATTCAAAGAACATTTACGGTACACTATAGGATAGCACATCTACCATAGCCATATTGATCTACGACTGCCCCTAAACGAAAAAAATGGAACAGCTTTTTGTTGCTATTTTGTTCAAATTAGATGTTGTCGTAAATGAAAAAAACAAATAATAGTGCTGCACCCTGTTGGCAAACTTAATAACTTTTCTAATGCTATTCAATATCATAGAACCAACTTGTGTAGTTGAAGCAGCTGACAACATTATTTTATTCCTTTTAAATATGAATACTCATAAGGTTAACATGGGAAACTCCAGAGCCACTGGGGCGGAGCCCGAAAGGATTTTTGATATTAGAATGCGTCTATATGTTAATCGGGAATGAGAGCTATCATCACACTAAATTTCAGCCATATCTAACCAGTATTTTTCACGTTTACTTGTCACAAACAACCATCCATCCATACATCCATACATACATACATAAATCCAAACTTTTTCACTTATAATATTAGTAGGATTTATTAGGATTACGTCGTTCCAATAACCGATCCTGCAATCACAGGAAATAAATTCTAATTAACTAAATTTACGAAGACAAAGTTTTTCCAGTTTATATATATAATAACCAAGTTCAGAATGGAATGTTCAGTAATAATGTAACTTTATGATATGAACTGTTAGAACACAATGTAGACAGAAATATTATATTGGATGACAATAAATGTAGTTATTGTGTGTAGTAACTGGGCCAGAACTGTCATGAGCATGGGACAGCGTCTGTTGTCGTCAAGTGAAATTATCTGGACCATTGCCTTTAATATCCTCTTTGTATGAGATACGTTACTTGGTTGCCTTTTTCATCTGCTTATAATATTTTCTAATATAATTGTTAGTTAAAATTATATATATTGAACTATAATTATAGTGGGAATAAAAATTATTTTATTTGTAAAATAAATAGCTTTTAAAGTGAAGGCTATAATCAATAGTTTAAATAATAAGAAAATTTCGTTTGTTTATGCTGAATAGTGTCCTAATAAAAGGTATTAAGCATCGGTATAAAAAAACCACTACTATTTTAGAGTTTTTAATTTAGTCTCGTATTTAAAATAAATTTGGAACTTAAATGAAACTGTGGTTTTTGGTAAGTCTTTAAAACCCCATTAAGGTGGTCGTAAAACTAAGAGCGTATGCTAGTTTCGTCCAATTGTTATAAAGAAGAAACTCAAAACGTTCTCAAGCGTGATTATTCTTCTGAATACCTAACAATGGGACTAGGCATACTATCCGAAATATACCATATCTATTATAATATTATTGATAGGCCTATGTAAATACTTTAAAGATTATTACTGGACCTAGATGCCGTTTATCACTGGGCTATCAGTGAAGAATGTTATGTATCGAAAGTGCGACCTTAGATGGTTACCGCTTAAGAATTTGTACCGTTCCTATTCAAAACGTTCTAGATGACAATAGTGTAGATGAACACAAACAAAATAAAATATGTGATGATTTGTTTTTTATCATACAAGAATTAACGAAAATTAAATTATTGTGAACTATGTATGAAAAATAAACTCGCACTGACATCGAGAACAACGTAAAATCAATGACTATGTAGTAGATAAGAGAAATATATGAGAGAAATGTCATTTCCAGCGTCAGGCCAGCTTGTGTAGAGGGTTGTGCTGAGAAGAGAAATGAATTGTCCTTAAAATAAATACGGATTTCATTCTATGTATTCAATTCTAAATAAATTTCTTTCTGTGGATATTAAACAACACTTATACTACTACCACCATTAAAAATATTATACTCATATTCTTTGGGAAATTCAATAGCTAAATTAAAAATAAAAAGAATTAATATCACGGATTGAATTTAAATTTACAGGTTATTTTATTTAGAACTTGACGGCATGATTTTACATTTGAAAAACGAACACAGGTATGGATGTATATTAGCACAAGTACAATTATGTTCATAATAGAAACATTAGATACCAGTAAAATAAGAACTTAATAGTTTTACAGACTTATAAAAAGCTATAACACATTATATAATTAAAATAAGGATAAGAATTGTAATAAAGTACGTTGAAAAAATTACTATGTATCGAAAATACGAGGCGTGTTTTTTTAGTAAGTACCGTTTTTAAATTTCTCCGTTCCAGCACTGCGATTGGCATTTTCGACATTTGCGCTGTGTATGGGCATCTATTGGTAAGACCTAGCTGGAAATTCCAGAACAATCGGCCGTGTTTACATCCGGTTTCGAGCATTCAAAATGGTGCCGCCAATTGAGACTGCCACCGGCTGTGAAGTGCGCGCTGTAATTAGATTTTTTTGTGCTAAAGGTGTGAAAGCTATTGAATATCATCGACAGATTAGTGAAATGTATGGCGAGAACATTATTAGTGACGGAATGGTACGCAAGTTGGTAGGGGCATTTTAAGACGGACCCACCAACGTTCATGATGAGAAACGCACTGGGCAGCGTCATTACTGTCCCCGTACCCAGTGCGTTGCTCATCATGAACGTTGGTGGGGCCGTCTTAAAATGCCCTTACCAACTTGCGTACCATTCCGTCACTCATAATGTTCTCGCCATACATTTCACTAATCTGTCGATGATATTCAATAGCTTTCACACCTTTGGCACTTATAAATCTAAATACAGCGCGCACATCACAGCCGGCGGCACCATTTTGAATGCTCGAAACCGGATGTAAACACGGCCAATTGTTCTAAAATTTCCGGTTAGGTCTTACCAATAGATGCCCAAACACAGCGCAAATGTCGAAAATTCCAATGGCAGTGCTGGAACAGAGAAATTTAAAAAGGGTACATACTTAAAAAAAAAAACGTACCCCGTATAAAAATCTTACAACACTTCATGATTTCTTTATAACGTAAGTACCAGTTTTAATTTTAGCAAATTTCACACATAGGGAACAAGCTATTACCGTAGTACTCATGGTAAGACCTGGACCCGAAACCGATTTACTTTTTGTTTTTAATTTTGTTTTTTCTTTTTTGTTTTGTAATTAACCAAAATACAAAGAATATGTCAGGTTATTTCTTTTATGGCAGTTCGTTCAATCCAACGACTTAAGTATTTATTTGTTCCTGGAACGATATGAATCAGACCCACAAACAAACCACGGGTCAAAACATGACAAGTGCCACCCACGTGAGATATAAATAACCTAATCCGGCACAAGAAGAGATATATTTTGGTGTCAACAGATTTATCGCCCAAGCTCTTTAACGAATTATAATCTCGAGGATATAAATTGTGAGTATATCTTACAAAACGTTTATTGCTAATTTTTCCATCTAAATCATTCAATATTATATTGACATTAAAAGCAGTATACCACTCCTTACTTAATTTTACTGTACCAATTTTTACTATTCCCTCAGATGAGTGAAATACTGATTAACACTGATGTAGTTTCGTGGAGGTGATGTAAATTTATAATTTAAAAAAATCATTCATAAGTTTCTAACTTATAAAAGTTATATTATTAACGTGATGTTGTGCGCTACAAGTTTACTCTCATATTTGATTTGTGGCCTCTGTTTGTGAGGATGTAAAGGAATTGAAGTGGAAACTGGTTAATTTTAGCATCAATGCAAAAGAAGTCCAAAATTTGAAAAATCACATCTCCACCATCGAAGAGTCAAAGATCATAGTGAAAACCGAAATGAACAGTTATAAAACACTAAGCAATGATGATAATAAATTAGAACTTTTAGTGAAAATCAAACGTAACAATAAACTGGAACAAGCACTCAAGGGGGAGATGAAGAAAATGACTCAAAGGTGAAAATGTTTATTTCCAGGGAAAACCCACAAACCAACTTCGAAAAACAACACTTAACACTGTACTCCCACTAGTCAAGGGAAAATATATTCAACCACATTTAAAAATCTTCTTTGAACATTTAAGTATGGCATTCTTTTTAACGACATGCACTTGGTGGTTAATTTCATTCTTGAACAAATTGGCATTTGTTATTGGTAACATGGATGTTTAATTTCTTCAATCGGATGAGGAGAGCAAACCGTAGATTGTAATACTGTAATCTTTAAAGGTAGAGCCGTACACTGTGAGGTTATTACAATATCTTTGATCCCCTTTGGTCTTCCTATTGGTCCATTCAGAGCTTGAGTTAAAGTCCAATGGAAATCTAAAGGAACAGTCTATATTCCAAAAGATAGGAGGTTAACTTTATAATATGTACCTCTATGAGTTTTAATGGTTTGAAGAATAGCACTTTCGTAATCAACTTACAAGTTTAAAAATTAGTTGTACAAGTCTATGTTGTAAACAAATTAAACATATTGTAAATCATTAAGGACTTAAACTGGTATGTTGACAGTTTTCTATGTAATTAATTATTGCTCCCTTTGAAGAAGAGTTTTTGTGCACACCTTTTGTAGATGACCTTAACGATTACAGGACAAACATTTGAGGTCATGATGAATTTGTGTGACAAGTCGAAGAAATCACAAAATTGTTCCTTGCACATCGGAGGCACAAGCCTTCTATTCCTAAATCTTTTTAGTATATTTTTCCTGTATATGAAGGTTTGCTGAATCGTCTATTTTAATTGGAACCATTGTTATTGACGTCGTTGAAGGTTTGGAAATGTAGTTGACTTCATCTGAACAATCATTCAGGTTTTTGATGGAAATACCCCTTGAATCTACTTTGGATGCCTCCAGAGCAAAGGAGGTTTTCGATAATGTTTAGGAATTACAATACTGGGTACATGAAGATTTTTTATATTAACTGTGATTCAAGAATTATTTCTGCTGTTGACTCTTTATATGCACATTTAAAGGCACTTAACTTTGCAAACTTTCAATGTTCAATTATGTATTCTGACAAAATTTGGTTTTCTCTTTGAAAATAATACTTTTATGACGTTTTTCATCGGACTTAAAAATAAGTCATCAGTACTGCACAGAATTTATCTAACTGTAAGTCTGTTGTTGACCTAGGGGCTATTAAATTTGATAGCAATTATTGAAATGGTTCAGCACCCATGATATTGAGCAAAAGCTTAGTTGAAATCTGGCCATCACTCTCGATTCTTTTTACTTGCTGTGGTTTTTATATGTGGTTCATGAATCTTTCTAAATAAGTTTTAATTTTTTGAGTCGTATGTTTCAAAACTGGGAACAATCATAATGTAACTTGTTTGTTCCTGTCGTTCTCAGTTCAAAGCATCCTCAAGACAAACCTTAGTAATTTTTCATTATTTGCTACTATTGTTTTGATAAGTTCTTCGTATTATTGAAGATTCGTCTCGTGTTTTAAGTACCTATTTGAATTAAAACTGTGGATGTTTTAAACTAACTGTTTAAAGTAAAATTACTTTTAATCTCCTCTCCTAAACGCAGTTATGGTAGCGTTAACACAAATAACCTTTTTATGTAGTTGATTCAAAATTGGAATTAACATCAAAATCATAACAAACAATATTAATTAAACAGCTGACTACATCGAAAAAATAAATTTTGAAATTCCACACTTTACTAGGCATGTATTCATTTACAAATTCAGAATTGTTGTGGTTCAACAAATATTTTTTCTTCAAAGGCCAGATGGAGCCATCAGTCAAAATGTGTCTGGTGGTCGCAGATGACAGGGCCTTCATACTTCTCAAGTTAACAACTACAGATGCACATGTTGAGTATGTGTTAATTCTATGCAAATCAACATGTGATACAAACAAAAATGTATTGTTCCTAATACCAGAAACAAATAACTATAAGCAAAACAGCATCCGATTACAATGCAACACTAAAGTTGGCTTTAGGTTGAGAACATTGAGCTCTAAAATGTAATATCGCACGTAGAGAGCGGTTATACTTCAAACTTTGGACTAAAACAATCTCAATTTATCTCGACGGATCCATTAGACGTTACTCATATTATTGAAGGAGGAAGTATAATTTAAATATAAACACTAGAAAAGTTTACGACTTATTGTCTTAAATGTATTAATAAAATATATTACACTTCTAGCAGGCTCAAAGAGTATGTTTTCATTGAAAGTTTTCCAGCAATTTAAGTATCCATGTGTGATTATAGTACATAAAAAATCGAGTATTCATATAATTGTAAAAAATGTAAGAAAATTAGATGTGGAAAACAAACAAAAACTTAGAACTACCATACAAACTCTTTTTAAGCTTGCAAAAGTACCACGTTGAGTTTTATTTTCTACAATAAAGTGAAAAAAACAGGGATACCAACATACAACCAGGTTTTGTGGTGTCTCACAGTAGTGTTAATTATTTGGATAGCGTTTAATACAAACACCCTGCACAATCAATACTATTTTAATAGACTTATAGAAGACTCAAACTTAATCACCAAGGTAAGTTTTTAAAAATATTGTCAAAGAGCAGTTACTGATAATTATTTACTGTGACTGTAAAGTTTCGGAGACTACGATATATTTTGGTATTGTGTAGAATGGTTTTTATAAAAAGATTTTTATGTTATTTTCTTCGATTTGACTAAGTTTTATACCAAGTATACAATAAAGTTTGGGTTATAACGTTTTATTTTTTATGAATCGTAAATGACCTATATACTGTCACTTAGACTGATGCAAGTCTTTATCTCTGTCATGTTCAAATAGTCAGTTGAATTTCTTTACCATGTTTCATCTGATTTATTACTGAATCTTCATAAAACTTTTACCTCCTTAATTAGCTTAGTAGTTGAATGCAAAGAGGAACACGCAGGACAGTCAAGTAAGTTATTATATGAATCTGACAGCCTTAAACATTGACCACTGGGTACATAACGATGATGGATTCTAATAATATAGCTATGATATTGTGAGTTGTGCCTAGTTTAAAAGGACAAACGAACAATTAGACATTTGAACCGTCAAATTATTAATCACTACGTTAATAATGAATCTCACTTTAGATTACTTTACTTCATGCATCTCCTCTATGATTCCCTACATCCAATAGTCAAGGATTATATTACCATGTAAAGCTACAAGATTTAAATGGGGACAACTAATGTAGAATCTTCTCGAAAAGCAAACCAATGCCATAACCTCAAACCCTGTTCTGAAGTATAAAATTTACTGTAACCGTATCATTTGTATAAGTAAACTTGACAATTTAGACATTTTATCAGATTTTAAGTTTACTCAAAACAGTTGTATTCAAATACCTCTACGGAATTGCATAGTAGTCCGTCTGCCTTGAAATTAGTAAAAAACTGTTTTCTCTACATATAACCATAAGCATCACCCAGACGAGTCTATATGACGTATGCCTATGGGGCTAAACGTTTAAACATAAAGGGGACCTTAGTGATGAAAAAAGAAAATTTTTGGTGAAAAAAAAATTAAAATCGGCTCATGAATTTGTGAGATAATCCCCCCCCCTTTTTCCCCTACCCATCAGTTGTTTTTTAATAGCAAGGTACCCGCCCTTGTGACATATCAAATGAAAAATAAATTTCACCAAAAATTTTCTTTTTTCATGCTCTTTCATTTGATATGTCAAAAGGGGTACTTTGCTATTAAAAAAAATCAAATTCCGGGGAAGGGGGGGGGAAATATCTCGCAAATTTATGAACCGATTTTTAATTTTTTTTCATCAAACATTTTCTTTTTTCATGCTCTTTCATTTGATATGTCACAAGCGGTACCTTGCTATTTAAAAAAATAAGTTAATGACAGGGGGGGAAAGGGGGGGAATGTGAATGTAACGTTGAATTCAAAACAATTGGGCCCCCTACGTCAATAGATGATTCCCGCAAACTGCATATTTCTATCTATTGCGGTTTTTACATAAATAAAGATGCAAGTTTTTAAAAAAACACCCTGTATACTTCCATACTATTAAGCATTCCGAAACGGTTTAGAGTTTTAGACCACGGTTTATACGCATTTTTTCTAGACCGAAAGTTCCAATCGATGTTTTGGGGGAAACACAACATGTAAAAGTGCACAGCTGGTAACTTTGCAATTGAAAAATATACCTTCTTCCTTACAGGTTTCTGTACTATTGATTATTTTCATATACCCATAGTACCTTCACAAACACTAAGTCTTACAGTTGCACCGCAGACTATTGCATTACATACAGATAAAATAGCAATATAGAAAGTGTATAGGCAAAAACACACTCAACTCAGGCTTGATATTGCTACATAGACAGTGTTATCACACATGGCCAAGACGTGCCAAACGTGGAGTCCGCCAGGCAACATAAATCTGTCAAGGGAAGGTCAGCTTTTCATTTTATCAGGAAAGTCGTTAATTCTGTTTATCAAACTTTGCCAACCAACCTCTGGTCTTTGTATATAATGTACTCTTTTAAAGTAATATTATGACTTTTCCCTTCATATAGGTACATACTTGACTTAGAATATCGAAAATGTGAATGGTAAAATAAACTACTACTGATCGAGAACAACGCAAAATAAATAGCCATAATTGAAAGCAATGCATGAGAAGAATGTCATTTCTATTGACGGGGAAGCTCTTGTAGAAGGTTTTGTGATCAGATAAGGAATGTCTATATATTAAATACCGATTTAATTTAAAATATTCTTATCATGAGTAATCAATAATCCGTGTATTTTAAAGTTACAAATATTGCCATTTAGCTAAGACCATATTAATAATAAATCCGAATTTACTAATTATTAATCATTAGTCAATTTTAAAGAACTTTTTGTATAATTTATAAAGTGATAACAAAAGAATTTTTGTTGTTGTTTTGTAGAATTTTTGTGCCATACGTGTTCTCAGAGCGAGTAGTGAGTAATCTTAAATAGTTAACATTAAAGAACGTTACAATAAAAATGATAATTTATTTAATTAATATACTCTACCTAATATACATGTACCAAACCAAATTATATCAAACCAAAGTTTATTTCTATTGTTAAAACGGTTTACGAGACAGCAATTTTATTTTATTTTTTTAATCGTCTTTAAAATACATTAATATAAGCAAAGGTCTTTTGAACTCATAACATAATCCAAATGTTAATAAATGCTTTAATTATGATCAACCGGTAAATCACCAGGGATCATATTTTAATTAAAACAATGTTGAAACAACCAATATTATTTCGTTGATCACAGGGTTTTGTAATATTGCAATAAAACCATTTAAGATTTGTTTTATATTAAGTTATTAAATATTTAATTAACTTTTAGTCATGGTGATACGTTGTGCTTGATTTAACCGTCAATATAAAGTATCCCACAGGCACGATTATAAGCGAAGCAGGGGTTGGTATACATTTTTCATAAATTGAAAATATACTCACCTTTCAATAAACCTATTACAGAAAAACTCGTTGGTAGATGGGATACAATAATAAAATAAGAGCGGCTCTTAAACGTTTATAATTGATAAAGTACATTTTCATTTGTCATCACGACTATAATTAGATGATTAAGAAGATAATCAATTAGGAAATTGATTAGGATATACATATAACACCTACATACTACCTACATAATTTCTAAAGTTGCATCAAGCATAATTGAAAATAATTAACAACAAATAATTTTGGTTTCGTTGTACGTTACATAGGGTCTTAAATAAAGAAAATACTATTCACTGATTTATAATATGTTAACAAACATGGCTTAGAATATAACAAACCATTGAAAAGTCATCGCTGTAATAATTTTTATTTTGAAGTTTATTTACAACAATTATCGTTTATTTGTTTGTAGAGGTTAAACCAATTAGTTATGTTAAATAAAAAATTCACTTCAACATGGCCCTTTTAAATTAGAAATCATGAGGAGTCGTAATGTAAATATCCTATAATGCAAAGAAAATATTGGTTATTTTGCTAGAAGTTTTTCTCTTAAATGTACGTTTAAAAAATTTTTTTAACCAAATATTTTGGATGATTTCTACATACAATTTAATCTATTTAAAGAGGTCTTGCACATTACAGTTAAATGGTTAAAATGCTCTGATATAGTAAATTTTGTAAGTTGTTATATCGTGGAAATAACATTACATTACGTTAGAGTAGTCGTCTGAAATGGTAATCAAAAACTCAGCATGACATTAATAGTGCTTCGTAGAGGAATAAATGGTATCATTTTCTTGAAGTAAATCTAAATGATTTACACAACATATTTCATATTAACGAAGATTTTATTAGGTACTGACATAAAGTAATTGATTGTTTTTAACATTCACTATCAAGTAAACTGCACATCCAGAGGATTTGACGAATGGTACTGAACCTGTTAAACCTTTAATTTTCTTTTACACACTTTAATTTTTCTTTAATTTCGCTTTACACTTAAATTTTTTTTATTGATTATGGTCTAATTTTGTTTAAAACAAAAACTAATATTTTTTCAATATAAAATCAATCCATTTATAAGTTATAAAACAGTAATATCAAAACTGTAGGGATCTAATAATGATTTAAACTACTAGCGAAATCAGTTAACAGGTAGCATATTGTTAATAAGTATCGTTTATTGTTAATTTCCGAAATACTGCAACCTAAATATTTGAACGCATTTTAAAAGGCAAGTTTTCGAGGATCATAAATAGTAATCTACAAGCTTAGTAAATTATAAATTCAGGTTATAAGAGTAATAAATATACCACTTATAATTATTCTACAGATTTACGTATGATTACGTACAAAGTATCTAGATTTGGGATTGTTATTGTTTTGTTTTCAAAACAACGTTCTTTTTCTTTAGACTTTCGAATGAAAATATATTTTAAGAATTTATATTTTTTGTCAAAACGTTCTAGGTGATTAAAACAGAATTGATCTCCTTTTAAATAAACCAACGTAAGCACTTGCAGTTATATATTTTACCACCTTTATTGTTATGGTTCGTTATATGGTTTATGCTACTCTTTGGAACAACGTGATAGTTGTGTAAAAAGTCACTGCAAAAATAATTTCAAATAAATGATTGAAATACATGATTAGTTGAAAGTTAAATTAGTTGAAAAGGGGAATGCAGTAACGTGTTTATATTCAGTTCTCCATGTCTGTTCAGCATGTGCGGAAAAGATTTATGAGTCTTTATATTATTTATAAAACATGAACATACCAAAGGCGTCTCCTCAAAACAACACACAACATTATTCTATTTGTATTTTAATGCCATTGTTTGTATTCGAATTATTTACAGCAAGTTAGTAATTTCAGTCATTGGCATTTTATGAGTTGTTATATTAAACAACTCATTTCGACTTACCTGTGCGATATACCTTAGGGCTATTGTTTTTGCATTTGTAATTACAACTATAAGTGATCTAACAAAAAACTATTTTGTGGAGGTTTAGCTTGACTAGTAGATATTTTAATTTGAAAACATATGTTTTTACTTTACTTATAGTCTAATTAAGTAGCATTTAAACAATTGAAACATCCCGCTGTGTTGGTCGTAGTCTCTTCAATCTTAATGATAACTCTTAAAGTTGGTGGCAACTTGGGAGAAACGCATTCACCTGGGGGTCTTCCTCTGAGTCAACAATACTCCAGGGAATCTGTGTCTTGTTGTGTGTTATGGTATTGTCATATGTTGTGATTACATTATTTGATACCAGTACATTATACAAATGTCCACAGGAATACCTATAAATGCAGTAAGTATGATAAATTGTAATAATGAATTTAGTTTAATTCTGTCAATCTTAATTTAACTGTCTGTTGACTAATATTAATAGTTTGAGGATTAGATCAAGATAACAATTATTTTTGGTTATTTGTTAATAAACACAACACACAAATCGTTACGACACAAAACTATAGCTTGTTGATGAGAGAGTTGTTAATTACCAAATTAAAAATACGACGTTTTTGTGGAATCAATTTTACAATGAAACCAAAACTATGGTTAGAAAAGTCCCAAGGCACAGTTTACACAATGTACACGTCTCCGCTGGGTAGCGTAATAATTAGGTAGCTGAATAACAATTGCATAGTTTAGAATAACGCAAACGCTTATCCATGTAGTGTATTCCCTTAATGTTTTGTTATACAGATACTGTAGTACCCGTGTTAACTTTGGCATAGTAAAAACGTTTACAATTAATACAAGAAAAAAAATTCCTTTCCTCTTTCAATTTTTTTAATGAGAGTTGTATTTATTTATTTTAATAGAGGGGCTTTAATGACATTTTTATTTTAAAATATGTGTCGTTGGTCCTTTTTTTGTTGTGCCTTTTTTTAAATACAAGATTCATTTATATTCTAAATTGTCGTGTAAAAAATATAACACTTAAGGTTAAAATAAAAATATTAGTAATAAAATAAATAATAAAATGTAATAAATTAAATATAAAATATAATAAAATAAAAATATTACTAATGGTAAAAAATAAGATAAAAGCTTTTGATAAACGTTATTTAAGCTTATAACTCTTTGCCAGTCACAACTTGTTCTAAAGATTAACTTAACAACCATAAGAATGAGAGCAGCTTTCTAGTAGGAATACACGTGTATAACGTTTTATTAAAAAAAGACGCATATTGCGACATCTATGTACATAGTTCCTTGATATTTATCACCGTAATCAATTAAATAATGAGGTGGAGACCATAGAATACTGTATTTTAGATTCAGGGTGCCCATAGACCTCTCACAAGTTTTTTACATAGATCAATATGTAATTTGAAATAATATTTATACATCCGTTGCATCTGACACCTGATTCCGCAATCTGTGTTATAATATCCACAACAGGATCATGTTCCCAAAGTAAATAAAAGTAATATTAGTATGTATTTGTTTTTAAAATCTATAAATAAAGAACACTTAACGCAGCAAAACAAGTACATAAGTAACAAAAATGATATTAATTATGAGGTTAAAAGTTAAATATCTATTTCCAGAATCTAGGATTGGAAACTGGTTGTTGTTTAGTTTAGTCCTCTTTACCTGATGAAACAAAACAATTAGCAAATTACTCTCATGTCTCTTGTGACACATTTAATTAACTATTGTTATTCCCAGGCAAGGTGAGATGCGTTGTTGGGTTTAATTTAATGTAATCGTTGATATCGTCAACACACAGGTTGTTCAGTCAAGTGTCTTTGTTTTTTGTATTAATTTTATATGTCTTTGTTTTTAACAGTCCATCTGTAATTACCATCACATTACCATATGTCAATTTTCATTGTTGCATTCATTTTCGTCTCGAATCACCTCTCATAACAACACGTACTCATTATTTCTCTCATAAATTAAACCTCTTTTATACCAAACCCTCGACCTTTTACTCTTTATCATAATAACACCGCACATTTTTGGTCCTTCGAGCCGAAGATTTTTGGTCCTTTCGAGCCGCGGATTTTTGGTCCTTTCGAGCCGCGGATTTTTGCTCCTATCGAGCCGCGGATTATATCTACGAACATTAGTGCGACTTTTCTCAAGCTTATTTTCAATGTCTCGGTTGAACGTATTTCATCCATCGTGAAGCCGCCAAAGACAATACCGCATCGCCATTTTGAACTTTTCATCTACGTCACGATACAGTCCACACTCCTCTCAATCCAAGTGTTCAACATCGTCATCGTTCTGCTAGTTCCGCTCCGCATTCATCACTTCGACATTTCATCTACAACTTCAGCTTCAAACGTCATGTCAAAAGTAAGGTTATGTTTGTAATTCTTCGAAGACAATGAAGACAACTCATCGCATCTCATCGTAGGTTCTAACAATAAATCAATACCTACAAGAAAATAATGAAGAAACCCTGATTTTATTCCTCAGTCGTCCTTATCCTCAAATTACTCCATCCATTTACAATAACTAGACTACTTACTTAAGTTAACTCATTGAACGATCAAGGCCTAACTTTCAAAATGAGATTTTCAACATTTTCTAATAGATGCAAATTGCAATTAAATAAATTAAATTCGATCAGTGAGTATATCCAATCGTGTCCATCAGAAATAACAGAAGCTCAAACCGCTAAACTTAACCTTTATTTGCACGAAGCTAAAGCAATTTCTGCCAATTTTGAAGCTAACCTTGATAAGCTTCTTGATGTTGATGATGACAATAACGTTTTTTCTGACAATGAAGAAGCTATTTTAAAGCTCCAGAACGACATAACAGAACTATCAATTAACATTCAAACCGAAATTTCTCTTCTTATTCAGAACTCTAATGATGAACACTTGTCAATTAACTCGGTAACATCAAACCCAACCTCTAGGCCTACTACTAGCATTGTAAAATTGCCTAAGCTAGAACTGTCCTTCAATGGTGACACTAAAACATAGATATCCTACATTAACCTTTTTGATACTACTATCCACAACAACAGTAGCTTATCCTTTGTTGAAAAACACCAGTACTTGATAAATTCACTTGAAGGCGAAGCCTTACACTTAATCAAATCCCTACCGATCTCGTCTGGCAACTATACAGTAGCCTATAATGCTTTACGGGAAAGATACCACTCGAAGCGTAGGCTAATCTCTGTCTACCTCAGTAAAATTGTCGATTTGCCCAATATTACTGACACATCTATCAAAAACCTCAGATTATTTTTAAATGAGTTCAACGAAAATGAACAAGATCTTAGTGTTCTTGACTATAATGTCATGGAAGACAACTACCTACTAAGTATGTTGATCTTACGAAAAATGAATTCCAACCTCTGTCAAGTTTTTGAATCAAAACGCATAAATTCTTCTGATTTCCCTCAAGCTAGTGAAATAATCAAATTCCTTAAAGATTTTTGTAACAACAGTGAAGATGCATCTCTATGTCACGGTCAGCAAACAGCTCCTCTCCAAATATCCAACCCTCACCAAGTTCCACGTCAAATTGATGAATCAATTCAGTTTCAACATCCTCCTATGTCCTTGATATGTACTTCAAATGATTTGAAATGTTTTTGCTGCCATAAAAATCACAAAATATACAGTTGCCCTGTCTTTAATAGTAAAACCCCTCAAGAAAGGCTTAAAGTTGTACGCGACTTAAAACGCTGCACAAATTGCCTTGGTAATCACTTTGCTAAACGCTGCAAGTCTACTAATACTTGTAAGACCTGTTTGAAACTTCATCACACACTTCTACATTTCTTGAAGCCTACCAAGCCTATGTAATGGCTGATAACAGAAATCACTCCAACCAAGAACAAAAAGAAGCAATAGCAAACTCAAAACCTTCGAAACTGACAGCTGTAACTCCTGGCCATTTTCTTATCAAATCTTCTCTGACAACTGTTCCTGACCCAACAAAGATCTCACCTCTTATTGATAATTTACCTCAAGACATCACCCAAAGCCTATGCTGCCGTTGGAGTCAAGAATATTTTAAGACCCCTCATCAGCGTTGTTTCAAGTGGAACCTCAAGAAAGAAAACCTCAATGTGTAGACCCTGTTAGCTAAAACACATCAGCTCCTCCTAGCTACAGACCAGCTGGATCCTCCTTCAAGACCATCATTCAAAGTATCTTCATACCATTAAGCTGCATTCTTTAAATAATTTGTCAACCCACTCTGGTCAATTCTCATACAAATTTTATATTTTTTTTCCATTTCTCTTTTGTTGAACCTTGTTGGTTTAAAGGGGGCGGTATGTTCAGTCAAGTGTCTTTGTTTTTTGTATTAATTTTATATGTCTTTGTTTTTAACAGTCCATCTGTAATTACCATCACATTACCATATGTCAATTTTCATTGTTGCATTCATTTTCGTCTCGAATCACCTCTCATAACAACACGTACTCATTATTTCTCTCATAAATTAAACCTCTTTTATACCAAACCCTCGACCTTTTACTCTTTATCATAATAACACCGCACACAGGTTATATTATAGTAATATCATGCTGCTCAATGATGTACGACTAAAGCGTAGATATAGTACCTAACGCAGACATTCTAATTTAAAAAACAGTTTTAGTGGTAAGTTAATTTAAAAGACGCCTATAAATTATTGGTTAATAAAAACACACCATGCGTTTTTTCAAGACATCATACTCAATTTATAATCTTATAACGGTGTAAAATAAATTTATCTTTAAACACATCAGTAATGCAGTTGTAAACCATACATGTTTTTATGTGGTTTGTGTATAAATTATGCAACTGTTTTGATTAAGGAATTTCAAATACTCTGGATACACAAAATCAAAATCTTGACCTCCTTTACAGGTAGTCGTAAAAACAAATAGTTATAATACGCGTATGTACATGCAATTATACTACTCCTAATTCGTTGTATATTCCAGTGGCTGACCTGAAGTGTGATGTTATTCTCGTATTCTCTTGTAAGTCCGAAAGTGATGTGCTCAAATGTACAAGTCCCGGCCACGTAAAGAGAGAAAATGTCCAGGTAGACCCGGTCAGGCCTAATCCGCTGTTGTCAAAACATAGCTATTGTTTTGAAACCGAAGGGGCGCGCTACCCCATCCCAGCGGTCATTGCTACCTCAGCGGTCATTGCCTGCTGCTTCTCAACATCGACTAGCGAATCAACGAAGCGACGTAGAATTGCGATTCAAATTTTGTGATATTCGTCTTCACTTTGTGAATAAAATGACCTGTCACTTAATTATAGGCGATCACTCGTTCGATTTATAGAATTTGTACTGGCCCGAGTTATTTCTAAGAATTAAAGGGAGGCAGTAGCAATGACCGCTGGGATGGGGTAGCGCGCCCCCTCGGTTTCAAAACAATAGCTATGTTTTGACAACGGCGGATTAGGCCTGACCGGGTCTACCTGGACATTTTCTCTCTTTACGTGGCCGGGACTATAACCACTCGTACGCCACATCACAGCGGTTAACTGCTCGTTAGTGTTGGATAACCACGTACACGGTCGTTACTGAGCATTTACAATCATCTCGTCATTAAAATCTTTGAACCACGTCAAAGTTATTCTCTGGTACCAACACAGTTTTAAAGACTTAAATAGTATTAGAAGACCTATCAAGTATATACTGGTAGGTTACAGTCGTTTCTAAGTTAAGATGGCAACTGTTTTTCAACGCTCATCAAAGAAAGGTGAGAACATAGTTTTGTTAATTTATTCAGCTTTGTTACACGTCTTAACGGTCAAAACAACTCTAGATAATACCAGCTCAAAAGTTGTTTAATGTTTACCAGCGATAACAGTTTATCCAGTTTTACTACTTCATAGTTCGTAAGTCTCAAAGAACTCATATGTTTAATAACTCTATCTAATTGCCTAAATTACCTACTTATAGCAGGACCCCACCCCAATGAACTCAAAATTTGTCCCTGTACCTATTATGTTTGTACACTTAACTAATTTATCATACTAAAATAAACATGATACTTTGTACAATTTTGCTAAACATTTTCTGTGGAATTTAAATTTTGATCTACAGGTATTAACAAAGGATAAAACCTTGTTAGATCTAATAAATGTTCTTGAATTCTTTTGTTTCTATTGACTTTCTTAGATCATTCAGAAGGAAAATTATATCAATTAAATCAAATAGTTTCAAAAGCATGTATAAAATGCTCACGTACTTCCCTCTCCACTCTTTATTATTCACTGTATTAGTTGGTTTTCAATTATTATCTATTAATACAAAACCATCATATAACATAAGCTATCACCTTACCACCAATCGTATAAACTATCTAATATGTGGGGTTTTGTTGTATTTTTTTTTTTGTTAGCTACATAATGTACATCGTTATAACTTAAAAAGAAGAGATTATTTTGCACAACTTAACATAATTAATTAAAACTGACGAATTGGCTTAGGTATCAATTAATAATATACCCATAACTGCATTTAATACTACACAAATCAATTAACTTGTACATATTAGAATTTCTTCAGGATTTAATTATTAACAAAAAGGTCCAACATTTCAATGTAAATCAAATTACAATCTCTTTAAAAAAAGTCTAAAAGTCTATCCAGATAGTTATTCTCTTTTCAGTTGCAGTAACGCAATAAATATATTTGATAGCATTTAAACATCCAAAATGTTTTAATGTAAATTGACATCTTTATTGCTTATTTGTTCATTAATTGCTTTTTTTTAAGCGCAGACTAATGTTCCTGGTAAAAAGTCGCATGTATTGCTTATATCTTTCATATTATGTTATGATGATCAATATAGTTTCAGTAAACTTGGGCTATCAGCTGGCTTCAGTATGCACAAACTCTGATACCTCTATTGTCTGACACATTGTTTACACCGCGCTAGTTTGTTTCAAGCAAACAAGGTGCATTGTTTAAGGATGCCATTGTCAATGTTCATTAAAAAATAACAAGACGCAGCAATGTTAGGAACACGAGATCTCAGATGTTTGATATTGGCTCAACTTTGAAATAAACATAACGATCATTTAGGTAGAAGTATTATTATTACCCTTAAATTGTATTAAATTAAATATTGTAATACTTTTTTTCCTAATAAATCTAATGTATTACTTTTTATTACAATGGGGAGCGAGCTTGTCCAGTAGTATAGGTCAGACCTTCGGGGCCGAGGCCTGGTTCAAATCCCGACTTCGCCAATTTATATTATCTATGGGTTTATGCGACTCCCGGTACACCATCACGCAGTCCGGTATACTGGACTGTAGGTACTAGTACTAGTATGTACTAGTAGGTCTTGTGTAGTAGTTGAGGTGTGAAAACCCTATATAGTGACTGAGTAAAAATGCATAAAGAGCCGAGTGGTTATAGTGATCGTCTGAAAATCAAAAGGTACCCGATTCTATCCTGAGAAAAGTGTGTATATTTTTTATGGCCTAGCTATTCCTGATCATTGGGATTAAAATAAATGATCGTGGCAAATTAAACAGCTGATCATCTATACTATTATATAAAAATCTTGTGGTGTCTGTATGTGTATTACTAATAGGCGCATAAACTACTGAACTGACTGGGCTTAAATTTTACAGAAATATAGCTACCATACCAAGGACCATAATAGGACTATTCACACTTCGATACTGACCGTGGGCTTTGCCCCTTTGGCTTTAAAAGTTCTGAGTTGAGGATTTTAAAAGTAAATATTGATTGGTCTCCATGGCTGCCATGAGAACAAACACAATGTTTACAATTTGCTATGCCACCCAAATGTAAACAAGCTGAACTGTCAAACCACATTAATTCACAATGCCACAGCTGGTTTATAAATAGGAGGCATATAATATTCTCTACAATCATGTTTATTTATTCTTATATTTGATGGTTCATTGATTATTTATTTTATGAAATTAGTGAGATTGTATATCTGATGCTGTATCCAACCCTAATTAATTATTTAAAATTTTGCTAATGTGAATAATTGTATTGAAAGAGTTTGGTGTAAAAATAGTGAAATTATAAAGTTCACATTTACTTGAATCATTTTAACATTTTTGAACAATTAACATGTGTTTAGAGTAGGGCACACACCTTAAAAATTGAAACATTTTTCTCAAGGAGATAATTAATTGTATATTTTTGCCATTTTGAGAGAAATATTTTTCACACCATTAGCCTTTTCCCAAATTTTTAAATCATATTTTCATATTACTACCCATAGAGTTATGATGTTTTCTAATCCAGAGGTAGCTACTACTCTATATTATAACTTTTTACACTTCCTGTAGATTTTAATTCTATTCTAATAATGAATATCTTTTTACGAGCGTTTCAAGGTCATTACATGTATAATTTCAACCAAGTTCCTCTTAACTTAAGCTACCCTTGCAATAACATTGTTTGAATGACATTAAATTTACTAATTCTAAGCTGATATACAAATATTTCAAATTAAAAACAACAATAAAAAAGTTGTATATATGCCTTTGCCTTTGGTGCATAAATATTAGGAGCTATAAATAGTAGGACTAAATACTAAATAGTCCTATTATTTAATAGCTAAATAGTATGTTTCTGTTTGTTTTGTTTTAGTAGTAAGAGTATTAATGTTTTTGTTTGTTCACATAGTATATAATAAGTTTTTTTTTTATATTCAATGCTGAGTGAGCAATGCTTTTTAGAAGCAAGATCACCTGTTTCATTTCATTCAAATTAAATGCTATACCATAATATTAACCAGATGTTGTAAATTATTGTTTGTCTATGTTTTATTTTATAATTTAAAAGTAAGTAAAGGATTTGAGATTTTTATTTGTTTATTTTTTGAAAATGTTTTTTAAATGTAATTAGAAAGTTAAAAGTTTTTGATATATTAAGTTTTATATAAAGTTTTTTTTTTTATTTATTGGAATTTAATCTTTTTTAACATACATGTGGGACTTTCGGATATTAAAATGCCTAAAAGAAAAAAGAGCAACCTCTCCAGTCGTCCTGCTAAGGCAAGGGCAATGGCATCTTTGCGAGAAAGGGAGTCCTTTCAAGAGAGACAAGTCCGTCTGCAAAAAAACGCAGAAACTACAGCACTACAACGATTTTCTGAAACTTCAGAACGTCGTCAGGCTCGATTACAAACCAATGCTAACAGGATTGCTTACCTACGGTCCCAAGAAACTCCTCAACAGCGTCTGCTACGTAGAGAAGAGGATTCAGTAAGACACGCTGCACAGCGTTTAACTCAAACTAATGAACAGCATGAAGCCAACCTACTCGCTCGAAGAAATGACAGGCAACAATTTATGACAAGAAAGTGGGATTCATTTAAACACATAGCATTTAATTATGACCCAACAATTGATTACAAAAACCACAATCTTCTTTCAATTGGACATATTAATAGTATATGTAGGCATTGCAGAGCAGCCAAGTGGCCAGGAGAATCTGTTGGAATGTGTTGCTCAAGTGGCAAAGTCAAAGTTACTCATTTGGAAGAGCCACCTGAACCCCTTCTCACTTTGCTCAAGGGAGAAACAAGGGAATCAAAAGATTTCTTACAAAATATTAGAAAATATAATATGTGTTTCCAAATTACATCTTTTGGAGCATCTGTTCAGACTATTGTTCCTCATTTTCATACTACTTTTACTGTTCAGGGACAAGTTTATCACCGCATTGGTAGCCTTCTTCCTCCTTCAGGAAAGCCCCATAGCTTTCTACAAATATATTTTATTGGGGATCAGGACATTGAAACAGACACACGTTGCAACAACATACCTGGTGTTTGTCGTACAACGGTCGAAGATATACAGCAAATGTTTCATGAAGAAAATCAATTAGTACGTTCTTTTAAAACTGCTATGGAACTTCTTCCAACAGATAACTACAAAGTTGTAATTCGTGCTGACCGCCGTCCACCTGGTGAACATGAACGCCGGTACAATGCTCCTACTGCAGATGAAGTGGCGATTGTCATTGCTGGAAATGAGTTTGAGAGCCGAGACATTGTATTAAGGAAACGTGATGGCAATCTTCTCCGAGTGTCTGAAACTCACCGCTTCTACGATGCACTACAATACCCACTAATTTTCTCAAAAGGACAAGAGGAGTATCATTTTGGTATCCCCATGATGGATCCAAATACTAATCTCCCTACAAACAAGAAGGTTTCGTCAATGGATTTCTATGCGTACATGTTAATGGTACGCGAAGACGATTTTAATACTATCTTGAGGTATAGACAGCTCCTAAACCAGTTCATAGTTGACATGTACGCCAAAATAGAAACTGAACGCCTACTGTACATTAAGCTCAATCAAAAAAAACTTAGGGCTGAGAGCTACGTGCATTTGAGAGATGCTTTGAACAATGATGCGACACTGAGTGCTAATGATATTGGCCAATCTGTTATCCTTCCTTCAAGTTTTGTAGGATCTCCGAGGTATTTAAGTGAAAGGGCACAAGACGCTTTGACCTATGTTAAAAACTACGGTCGCCCGGACTTATTTATAACTTTAACATGCAATCCAAAATGGCCCGAAATATTGGAATCCTTGCTTCCAGGGCAGAAAGCAACAGACAGACATGACATTGTTTCACGTGTGTTTCATCAAAAAATAAAGATTTTTGTCGCAGTGATCAACAAAGGGGAAGTTTTTGGCTCTGTCAGATGCTTTATCTACACTGTAGAGTGGCAGAAACGTGGATTACCTCACATCCATTACCTCCTTTGGTTATGTGAAAAAATCCGTCCTAATCAGATTGACAGTGTCATTAGTTCTGAAATCCCAGAACGTACCTCTGATCCGGTTCTTCATGAGTATGTACTGAAACATATGGTACACGGACCTTGTGGTGCTTACAACCAACGGTCTCCATGCATGAAAGACGGCAAATGTACGAAACACTACCCAAGGCCCCTGATTGAAAACACCCAAACAAATGATGATGGTTATCCTATGTACCGTAGACGGAGTCCACATGATGGTGGATTCACGGGTCATATTAATATGAAAGCTGCTGGAAATGTTGCTGTGGAGATAGACAACCGCTGGATTGTCCCATATTGCCCAACTTTGATTAAGATCTTCAATGCGCACATCAATGTAGAATACTGCAGCTCAGTTAAGGCCATAAAGTACGTTTGTAAATACATACACAAGGGAAGTGACCAAGCTGCATTCAATTTGGTGAAAGGCGCACAATTAGACAATCTAAAGGATGAAGTGACTATTTATCAAACCGGACGTTACTTAAGTAGTAATGAGGCTGCTTGGCGCATATTTGGATTCCCAGTGCATGAGAGGAAACCAACTGTGACTCATCTATCAGTACACCTAGAAAATGGTCAGCGGGTATACTTTAATGAGGAAAACATGAATGAAAGATTGCAAAACCCACCACCAACCACGTTGACTGCATTCTTTGATCTATGCCAAAATGATGCTATTGTCTTCGTTTGCTTCTTCATAAAGTAAGAGGCCCTACATCTTTCCAGCAACTAAGGACAGTAAATAACCAAATTTGTGGCACATACAGAGAAGCCTGTCAGGCCCTTGGTCTGCTTGAGAATGACAACCATTGGGAGTCAACGATGGAAGAAGCTGTTCTGACTCGCTCAGCTTCTCGTGTACGCCATCTATTTGCAATATTGATAAGTACGTGTGAGTTGTCAAGCCCTATAACTTTGTGGGAATCATTCAGAAATGATTTTGTCTGATGATATCTTACATCGACACAGGGAAGTCGTCCCTGACCTTCAGTACAATGACATAGTTTACAATGAGGCCCTAACGAATATCCAAGAACTGGTGAAGTCTATGAGTGGGAAAGATTTAAGTTCGTTTGGCTTACCCGCTCCAAACTTATTGAATGGAATCAACCCTGAACTTCTAAAAGAAATGGCATATAACATCGACGATATGCAGCTCCAAGTACAAGAGATGTTACCAAAACTTCTACCCGAGCAACAAGTGGTTTATGATACAATTTTAGAGAGGATTGAGAGTAGAAAAGGAGGAATTATCTTCCTAGACGCTCCAGGTGGAACAGGTAAAACTTTTCTTATAACTCTCATATTGGCTAAGCTGAGAAAAGAAAATCACATTGCTCTTGCGATTGCATCCTCTGGCATTGCTTCAACACTTCTACCTGGTGGAAGAACTGCACATTCTGCATTGAAACTACCACTTAACCTAGCAACTGCTGAAACCACACAATGCAATATCAGCAAAACCTCTGATCGAGCTGAAGTCCTCCGACGTTGTACATTACTGGTGTGGGATGAATGTACAATGTCTCACAAACGAGCATTTGAAGCATTGAATGCAACACTTCAAGACATCAGAAATAGTCAAGATTTAATGGGGGGCTTAGTTGTTTTGTTGTCAGGGGACTTTAGACAAACCCTACCAGTTATCCAACGTGGAACTCCAGCAGATGAAATCAATTCCTGTTTGAAAAAGTCTGTCCTATGGAGTCATATTGAGCAGTATCACTTGGTTCAAAATATGAGGGTAAGTCTCCATAACGACTGTGATGCCAGACAATTTTCAGGTGATTTGCTCAAGATTGGTGAAGGTAGAATGAAAACTGACCAACATAAGATGATTTCCTTCCCAGAAAACTTTGGTCACATGGTTGCTTCTGCGGAAGAGCTTATAGCAAGTGTGTTTCCTGACTTACAAAACAACCACTATGATCCTGAATGGTTATCCTGCAGAGCAATTTTAGCCCCCAAAAATGACGATGTGAACAAAATAAACAGCAAAATTATGAACATTATTCATGGTGAAGTTAAATCTTATTTGTCCATTGATTCAATTACAGAAGAGGAGCAAGCACTACACTACCCTGTTGAGTTTCTTAACACCTTGGAACTGCCTGGTATTCCCCCGCACAAGCTTGAATTGCAATTAGGAATCCCAGTAATACTACTTAGGAACTTAGAGCCACCTAGGTTGTGTAACGGTACTAGGCTTTTAATTACATCTTTAAAAGAAAATGTCATAGAAGCTAAGATTTTAACTGGTTCTGCAAAGGGGGAAGAAGTACTCATTCCCAGGATTCCCATTACAACAGCAAACCTACCCTTCAATTTTAAGCGCCTTCAGTTCCCCTTAAAGGTTGCTTTTTCAATGACGATAAATAAAGCACAAGGACAGACTCTACAGGTTGCAGGCCTCTATTTGGAAACACAATGTTTCTCCCATGGGCAATTATACGTTGCTTGCTCACGTGTTTCTAGTGGAAAAACCCTGTATATTTTCACAAAAGATAGGAAAGCTGTAAACATTGTTTATAAGTCTGTATTGTAAATATATATTTTATTTTAACATGTTCATATTAAAACTTTTTCACCTCCCTTGAGTTTACTTATTTTACAATGTTTTTAATTTCAGATTTCAAAAAGCACCATTTAAACATACATCTACCCCGGACGAAGGACGGGTACTCAGCTAGTAGTCAATAAAAACGTCACACAGCCTAGCTATTCCTGATCATTGGGATTAAAATAAATGATCGTGGCCAATTAGTCAGTAAAAAAGTCACACAGATAATCTCAAACCAGACTAAACTCCTTTTTGAACTCGTATTTTGGTTAAAATACGCACCTAGGTGGCGTTCGCATCTTAAAAACTGATGAATCGATTGTTTTTAGAATTCAGCATGAGTAATTATCTGACCATTTTATTGGAACTAGGCATTTCTGGGGGTTTTAAGATATTTATCGTTTCCACGTGTAATCTTTGCTACTGTAATATCAACAATAAGCTGCGAACTATTCACTACTTTATAATAAAATAACAATTGTTCTCTGCAATGCTGAGGTTTAACCCCTATATTTAGTGACCCTGGCTAGTGTTAGTAGCTCTCACTATGTCCACCACTATCTGTGTGTGACAGGGGCAGGCGCCATCAGTGTGGTAGTGTCACGTTAATTAACTGACCCAACAAGACACTTTGCGCATCATTTGAATAAAAAAATTACTTATTTTTACATGATATAAATGAACAAATGTATCATAGTAATACAAACAATGTACATAAATATTGAAAGAAAAGCCCTTTCTATTTATCAGTATCACTATAACATTAGGTTATAGAATTTAGTGCATTACATTATGTGAAAAAAGAAATAAAAGGCTTCAATTTTAACGATTTATTATGTACATCAACTTCAAAGGTATTTTTAGAATGACAGCTTAATATTAGTTTTATAAGGACAGTAGGTTGAATAGTATGAATAATAATTCAATATCTCAGTTAGAAGTTCTTAAAATTTAACTCAGTTTTTAATTTTCTCATCAGAAAATGTGATAGAATTTTTTTTGTTGTGTCATGTTTTTTATTATGAACCCCTAATAAAATACCAAAGCTAAATTAGTAAGTCAGCGGTTCAGTAGGTAGCGCCCCGGACTTCGGGCCCAAGGCAGCGGTGTTGTGGGTTCGGATTCTGGTCACTTTTATTCCTTATTATCAGTACAGTTCACTCTTCGGTTCACTCTTTGCTGAATGCGTTCCATGCAGAGGCCTCTGTGGCCCATGTGGGAGGGCGTATAGAAGGTAAAAGAGGCCACCTAACTCAATAAAAAGAAACCATTTCATGTGTGATCTTCATGTGCGCATTAAATGTTATTACCCTGAGCTCTTAAAAACGTCATACTATGAGGAAAATATATCTTAAATATACAACAAAATCACTTACTTTAGATAATATTATTTTATCTGTTATTAACGAGTGAAATTTAAGAGTAAATTACTTCTTACAAAACATTGCCCCCTATTTTTCAAATTAAAACAAATAAATCATTTATTATAGCCAGAACTAACTTAGCAAGTTGCATTAGCCAAGTCATAACATTATTATAAAACATGCCTTACATGAGACTTACAAATCATGAGACTTTCCAAACTTCCATTGAATTACCATGCCAAAGTGGTCACTTTGTCACTTAGGTATTGAAGGTAAGTCAGCAAGTGCTCCTTCTTGGTCTTCAATTAATGTACAACTATGTAGTTAGGTGTTTGATTGAGTTTCTGGACTCAAGCCATCACTCTAGCAGTCAGTAACAAACCGTGACTATCTCGGATACACCCTACTCGTTTTGTTGTGATTTGCTTATTTAGAATCATTTGATTATAATCTCAAATATCTATCTTTATTTAAATATATTTTCGTTTTAATAATATTTAAATACCATAGTGAAGTACGTTCACAACAGTAGGAGTAGGCGGTTTAAAGAGGAAGGTTTCCTTGGTTCTAATGAAAACCAACGAAAAAAGAAAAGAGCCAGTAAATATGATAATTCAAATGCATTAAAAGAACAAATGAAATACTATTATATGAATTTATGATAATTTTTTTTTTATTATATGAATTTTATTGAAATACTATAGTTCGGCCGCTTAGAAAACGACCTGCGCACTAATGCTAAACCAATGCTGGAGGAGGTCGCTTTCTAAGCGGCCGAACTATAGTTGGCGTACCCGTTTTTTGCAACGGGAAGAGAACGCAAAATAGAGAATCCTTTTTCATAAAAAAAACTTTGACAAAAACTTTCTTGAACTTGATAATGGAAAAAAATAAAAGGGATTTACACTCAGGGTTTATAATATGGGGAGCTGAAGTTACTTTAAGCTTATAGGCTAATACAATGTTCTCAATTTAGGCTCAGGGGTCTGTTACATGTATTCTGAATCTCTGGTTGAGGTGATCGGGCGGCGTCGGAATTTAATCTTGTGATTTAAATATTGGTTATTATATAAAGCAAAAAAAGATTAAATATAAGCTGGTTAAATTATTAATCAATAGTCCTGGAGGATTAAATATCTAGTATAATAAATAAATTGTAATAAATACTCAGTGGCAGACTATGACTTGAACTTGAGACCAAGTTGACTGTCCAATATTCTGGCTGATGCAGGCTAATAGTTGATCTTTGGATAAGCTGTCTTAACACAAGTATTAAGAGTTTAAATTTGGTTCTGCAATAATAGATTATTTAAAATTATTCTTCTAATTAGTCAAATTAATGTTCTGGAATAGGCTTCAAATAGTTTCTTGATTTTAAAATTTATTATGAAAGTTCAAAAAGTTATGGCCTAAAAATGTTCTAATGGCTTCCAAAATTAAGGGTTCCCCGACTAACTTTGCCTTATTTTTACACAAAAAGCGTTATATTTCAGTTATCTTTTGTCCGATCTTTTTGATCTTGGTACTGTTTGATAGGGAATTAAAAATGCTAAAAAAGTATTATTGAAATTTGTTCATAGAAATAGGTGTTTTTGAGTTATTTAAGTAAATTAAATGGCCGCCATTTTAAAATTTACAATTGAAAGAACTTTATTATTTTTTATATTATAGGTCTTGTGTATTTTAACTTGGTTACCAAATTTCATAATCATCGAACGAAAAACTTCACAGATAAAAATACTTTGGTATAAATAACAAAATGGTGGATAACTGGGTAAATATGCATTTTCGGACATACCTTCACATAAACTTTGTTCTTCCTTTTAGTATGAGGATTCATTTCCCAAAGTCCTGAAACGTTTTTTATGGACACCCTGTATATTTATTTTGAATCATCTGTCTGAAATTGTGATATACGCAATTTTGGCAATTCTTCTTGTAAACATTAAATGTCAAAGCAAAGATAAAAATAATGAGATTTATCATTCTGCCATGGACACCAATGAATTTTTACTTGTGAAAACCTCACCTCAAAAATTTGGACATCCACACTGGAGGCAAAACCCGAGGGGAACTCAGGGATGTGAATAGGCCTAGGACATTCCAAGATATACGGAACATCTTTGTGCTTAATTTAGGCTATATTAAGTTATTATTTTAGTTGTGACAGCTGCACAGACAACCACATTTTTATATTAGTATAGAAGACTGGAATATAACACTTTTTTCTAGGATACGAACCGCAAAATTTATGAAAAATTAACTACGTAACAGAGTAAAGTTTATGGAAAAAGATAAAGAGCAGATTTAAAATAAAAGATGTACATTAAACTAATTCTTACATTGTAAGAAAACAATTGAAACAACCTAATTCTTAAAATAAAACCAAACTAGAGATAAACATTTTATGTAGCAATAGCGCATGAGCTATAATCTATTTGAAACATCATCACGATACTACATGATACCATAGTTATTTAATATCGAGTGAACATTTATCAAGAAGAAGTCTAGGCAAACATAAAGGTAGTGAGTGATAAATAACTCTTATGCATGATATTTTATAAGGACTTTCCCTGTTATAGGACTATTTATCATGACAGAGGAACGTATTTCTCTCTCTCATTTCACATCACAAGACGTTTATTTTCACTTTAGTTTATTGCTTAAAGGTTTTCGATATAACATATAAATTTAATTCCATTCTCAACCTAAATCATACGCGGGTGGATAATAGATCAATTGTTCCTGGTTAAACTATCACCTACATGTCAAGCTAATACACTTGTTTTGGATGCACTCTAATAATTCAGATTTTTCGAAAACTAAACAAATAGTTAATATTGACTGTATTTGTAGGGATACGTATTTATTAGATGATTCAGTTAACTGATAACATTAAAAAATAAGAGAAAAAAATGTCATTTATCAAGTGGCATTTTAAATAGCTACCTAGTAGCTTATATCCTATTTGAAAACAACATGCAACATTTAATCTGTATTAATTGTTGCGAACATAGATTTATCTAAATCTGGAGGAATATATAAATAATCTTAAAATGTGTAATATCGAACCTCGTAAAATGTTTGTTTCTCTTGAACAAGTCAGAAGTCGCACTTCGGAACAAGCAATTAATTCAATAGTGTATAGTAAACCTAAGACGACTTGTATCCTGCACAGTGTTGCAGCTCCAAACAATCTTATTAGTATAAGATAATAGTCAATGATAATGGTAAAATGGATCTATTTTGGCCTTATGTTGTTATGGCAATAAACCTTCTTCGTGAATTGTCTACAGTTTGTTACTTTCACATTTTGATATACAGGGTGGTAAAAAAGTCCCTGGACAGTTAAATATAAAAAAAAAATAATGCAGATAGAGCTACAATACTTGGTACAAAGTTACAGGGCATAAAACTCTATTTTAACACATATTCAGTGATCCAATAACTCTTCAGGGGGACGGCCCACAAGGAGTCGGAAGAAAATCTTAAATGAAAGCATAGGTCAATATGCACATCAAATTAAAGGTATTTTTTATTAGAATACAATGCCGCAAACCGCACTTCAAAAGGTTGATACAGCGCAAAATGGCAGATGTTCAAAGATTTCTTGAATCCGCCATTTTGAATCTTTGAACGACTGCCATTTTTTACTCAGGCATTCTTTTGAGCTTGAATTTACGGCATCGTAATCTACTAGTAAAGACCTTTAATTTGATGTGCATATCGACCTATGCTTACGTTAACAATTTTCTTCAGATTCCTAGGGCTGTGCCCCCTGAGTAAGCGTATAATAACAATGTAAATTAAATGAATCTTTGAACAACTGTCATTTTGCGCTGTATCAACCTTTTGAAGTGCGGTTTGCGGCATTGTATTCTACTAAAACAGACCTTTAATTTGAATTTGATGTGCATATTGACCTATGCTTTCATTTAAGAATTTCTTCCGACTCCTTGTGGGCCGTCCCCCTGACGAGTTATTGGATCACTGAATATTTGTTAAAATAGAGTTTAATGCCCTGTAACTTTGTACCAAGTATTGTAGCTCTATCTGCATTATTTTTTAAAATATTTAACTGTCCAGGGACTTTTTTACCACCCTGTATTAATAGTTACAATATTCTCAGGCTGCCTGTCACTTGATATGTTTTGTTACTCTCTGTGATGTTTTGTACAACTTTACTCGTAGCGACGACGACGTAGCGATTCTCATGTTTCAGTTGTCGTTCATTTCTAAATACCTCCACCGTTGCTGGCACGTGCCTCGCTTTGTGTATTGCTAACAGTTGTATTCATTTTAAAGATGAACTTGCATCTTGGTAAAAATGTTGATGGTTGTAGACGTCAGACTATTGCGCATAATTTCTGTACCCTCCTCTAATAAATTATATTATTTTTACAAATGCATTTCTTATATTTGTATTGGACATTTTGAATTATATTCATCTTAATTGGTGTGTAATTTAGACATGCCTGTTACTTTATATTGAAATAATAAAAAAAATCAATGATAACAATGGTTTATCAAAAATAAATAATTATTAAAAAAGCTACTACAATAGTTAAATGGGATTTCTAAATTGGAGCACATTAGGTTTGTTTCGAAACGATACAGGGTGAGTTTTAATTGTCCCCCCTTAACCTTTTTCTACATTTTTTCAAATACCAATCCCACCACTTCCAAACATTGTTGGGTAGTAAGTACTTCATTTTGACAAGGTGGTCATTTCCGGCCGCCATCTCATAACTTTGGAATGGATCAAGATATTTAAAAACGGTTTGTGGCATTGTAATCAGGGTAAAAATATAGTTCGAAATAATGGTTCACAAACACATCTTTACATTTGAAAAAATATTTTGCATCCAATATGGATAATCCAAGATAGCGTCCGGAAATGACCACCTTGTCAAAATGAAGTACTAGTCACTATCAACCCTATATGTAAACAAATTTACACATAATTTAGCAGCTAAATAAAGCCAAAGAGAATATAACGAGTTTATGTATAACAAAGAATGGTTAATCCATATTCAGTATAACATATTTTAACAGAATGTTTCTTGATATCTTTATCAGTTCCCTTTATCCACCGTACGTATACATCACAGATATCACTACATTTGACAATGTAATAGGACTAATACATTATTGGTTATCTTATCCCGTTACTAGGATCTAAAAAGATGCAAAAATGTAATTTAAATAATATTATTAATCAAACATTTAAAACAATTGAATCTAAGGGAAGTTGAAGTTCAATCCGTAAAAAAATTGCTACATGAGCACCTTGGTTCAACAATATGTTTAAAAAATTATTGTTGAGTAAACTTTCTTTATATCTAAAGTGATAAACTTGTATAAAGGGTTTATTTAAACCACCACTACGAAAACTAAGGGGATTATTTGTTTTAACACAAGAGTGTAAGGCTGCAGTGTCTGTAACAAAGCAAATCTGAACGATACGGCTTAGGGATGGAAAGACAACATTCCTTTCACTTTGATAGTACTGTACCTGACCTTACTTTAACAGCCATAACAGGAGGTCATAAATAAACCAGTTACTGCATATTATAATGGGACACTGCTGAATCAGTGATATTGTCGGATCATTTAATATTGATTTATAAATCAATAGATTTATTAAAATAATAATAATTTTTTCGGAAGTAAGATGTGTCTGATCAGCTTAATGGCAGTTAAATCAACATTTACTACGCTGTATAACTATTTATCTAAGCTTTTTAGGGGTTTTCACATATTTTATATAATTACTTACTAGCTGAGTACCCGTCCTTCGTACGGGGTTGGTATACAATGCTTATTGTAGTTAAATACTCGTGCTTTGCAATTGGAATGAGAGAGGACACGTTTTGAGAAAATTCGGTTTACTATAATCTACGGTATACTATCTATATAATTAATACGCTACACGAAACTTTGTCGGTTGAACTCCTCTGCCATTTCTAAACCGATTTTATCTATTGACGTCTCATTGGAAAGACCGTGTCACGTAGATTTGCAAACTGTCCTTACATTTTGAAAAAGTCCCTTGGGCTCTGCCCCAGTGGCTTTGGAAGTTCCCATGTTATCCTTATGAAGAACATAATTGTTATATTTTGATCAGCTGTATAATTTAGTTGCTGTTATTTATTTTTCAATTCAAAGAAACGCATTGAGTACATTTATTTACTACTAGCTGTGTGCCCGTTCGACGCACGGGGATCTTATAGTAGACAGTTGAATGTGACAAAAATCACAAAATGTGTTGGGGTTTTTGGACATTTGTAACTTTATTTCTTAAGTAGGTAGGTCATGTATTCCATGGAAAAGTACCGGTATCAAGGATCGTCATCGAAAAGGTTGTTATGAATAGAATAAATAGGTAGGCGTACGTACCCAAGAGATGGGCTATGGGCCTATTGGCTGTACGGTCCAGCGATTGCATCACACGGTGAGTAGAAACAGAAAGTGACACATTGGAAAAGCGAGTTTAGCATCATCCGTATACCTCTATTACTTACAATCACCCACTGCAGTTGTCATTTTTTTTACTTTACACTTTACACAATCGCCATTGAAGCGCCGTCAGTGAGTGGAAACCTTGTTTGTAAGCTATTGGCGACGATCATTCTAAGTGTCCCAGTGCTATACAACACTAATTCAAGGTCTTCTTTCTGGTTATTAAAACTCAAGAACAATTTCACACACAAATAATCTCTGGTTCCTGACCTGGATGATGCCTAGTTATTTAATTTCATTTACGGTTACACTATAATATTGCACTTGCGATTAATTAAATCCGTTGTGTAAGAAAAACGTTTTTAATCTCACTTTGTTTGGGATTTGCTTTCAAAACGTGATCAGAAATGATTGCGGTATTCGTAAACAACATTTGTAAACATATCAGTGACAGCTAGAAAAAATAATCTTGATCCGAACAGCTGTTCGTTATTTAATAGATGATTATGTGATAAAAATTGACCGAAAACTTGGCAAAAATCGCACAAAACTGCATTTTTGAACGTCCGTAATTTTATTTACAAAGTAGTGAGGCGATGTTTTGATGGCTAAAGACACTCTCGCCAATCCAGTGAATACATTAAAATGACTTGGATCTTGATAGGTACTCTCGTTTTCATGGAGAAGATTTCGTAAAATGCCATCTTGAGTGTTACAGAAAGACAGACAGACAGACAAAAATAGAGATAAGACTTGTTTCTGCTTCTTTAATGTATAAAACTTAAAAATAACCTAAAAATTTATAATTCTGAGCAATGTACAGACAAAACTCTAATTTTATTTATATAGATTTGAGTTTGTGTAAACATAACCCCCAAGACAAGACGTGTAGTATTGTTGTATCTTAAATTTGTGTATTTATCTTTTTTTTGTGTCGCTGTGGCGGATCGTGTAACTTAAATTTGTGCATTTATCGTTGATTTGTGTAGCTTATTTGTTGTTTTTTTTCTTTTACATGCCTCCGACGCGACGACAACGAAACATAGACAGGAGGCGTAATCGTGATAACGACCGCAGCTACAGAACAGTGGCGCGTATTAGGCTTAACTCATCACATCACAGTCAGCACCTGGCCCTGGACAGTCTCAACTATTATGTTACAAATGCGCCCTAACACTACCCCAAAACGACTTTTCGTTCTCAATTGGCCCTCTATCAATGACCTGTGTTGCGTGTACAGAGAGGTATTTTGAGAAGGAGAAAACCGGCCGGAATGCTTTAGGTTTCAATAATGAAGATAAACATGGTCTGAGTTACACACCGGTAATCTTTGAGTTGACTCTTTTAAACTCATTGTAATTAATATGACTGTTATTCATTTTAAAATAACTCCTGTAATACTTTGCAATTGTTCGAATTCGAGTAACATGTACACTAGTACTATATAGAACATCTACCATAACCATCATGTTCTACCACTTCACCTAAACAATAGAAAGAAGTAAAGTTCTCACACTCAGGTTTTTGTTGCTGCTTGGTTGTCATTAGCTGTTGTCATAAATGTATAAAGAACTAATGGTGCTGCACCCTGTTGGTAAACCGAATAACCTTGTAATGCCATTGAATATCATAGAAACAAATTGAGTAGATGAAACAGCTGGCAAAATTATTTAATTCCTTTTAAATATGAATACTTATAAGGTTAACGCGGGAAACTCTAGAGCCACTGGGGCGGAGCCCGAAAGGATTTTTGAGGTAAGAATATGTCTATATGTTAATCGGGAATGTGAGCTATCATCGTACCAAATTTCAACACAATCCGACCAGTACTTAATGCGTGATTGAACTTCAAACAAACAAACAAACAAACGCACAAACTTTCACACTTATAATATTAGTATGATTTTAATGTGTAATTGTGGTTTTCAAATTAATCACAATTTTCCAATATTCAAATCTAAAGATTACTAAACTAAGGATTTTAGATTTTGAATGGGGTTATGATTGGCATTATACATTTATTTATATGAAAATAAAACGTTTTTAATCTTTGTTGGCCCTAATATTAGGCATACTGAACTTGTCCGGCAGGCATGATTGAGCAAACCATTAGGTTTACATGCAGGACTAAGAGAAAAACAATTTGACGTTAGTTTGTATATTTCTCAAGTGCAATTTTTCTAGAAAATGTAGCTTGCTAATATTTAAATGTATTTTTCTAGCCTGACATGACATAAAACATTAAGTTATTATCTAACTAGATGCTGTTGGTATCTTATAAAATCAGGCTATTTAAAACTAATTTAAATCTACCTTTGCTTTTCTACCTAATATAAACGTTAACTCCCATTTTGTTATGATACCCCTAACATTTGTAAATAGGGTGTGTAAACTAAGAGCTCCATGTTTGATTAAAAAAACCTGAAATTCTTTAAATTGAGTTAATCCATAAATTTTATTTAATAGCTTGGATAAACTAGGTATATAAATCCATATAATTTTTTCCATTCTTATTTAACTTTATGAACGTATTTACTATGGCCCCAGCTTCAACTAATCCTATTGATGATGCGGGCAGTAATACTGCTGCTTGGACGGAATCCAGATATAGCTTTAGCTAAATCTGTAATTTAAGCTATGGATCAACTTGTTCATCATAATCATCAGATACTACTAGACTATGGATATCATTTATAAGATAAGTCATTATAATATGAATCGTCTAGACAAGAAGAATAATTATAATTTTTATTCTAATGCATTTCTTACTTGTTATTAGCATGACCTTTTAAGGTTGATCGATATAAATAAAGTTGTATGAAAAAAAAAATATATTTTAAGATATGACCGAACAGATCACATACATCATCACATACAGATTACATAGCATCTTAAATAATAATCTTATTAGATACACTATAGTTGTTGTGCTACAGTATTGAATTGTTGATACTCCAAACATTTTAAATCAATGAAAATATCAACTATGCTCCAGGGATATATACGTCGATATACATTAAATATTGTGAACTGAGTAAATACAGGCAACGTTGTCAATATAATAATAGCAATTCAATTGCTAGTGAAATGTCTAGTGTGTTAATGCAGTAACTTTTAGACAAACTTTTACACGTTTTAATGCTAGGTTTCATCTGATAATAGAAAATGGAATAAATGTATTTTATCTGGTTTAACTTTTCTGGTAAAGTATTATGAAAACATATAATATAAGCTAGTGCCTTTCTGTGATGAAAAATATTTTTAAGCTATTTATAATCAGACTCTCAAAAAAAATATATGAAATAGTATGGCATTTATAATATTAACATTATGATTGTCTTATGACGGATGTAAAATGGATTGAATGCTTTACCTACTCAATAATCCATTTACAGTATTGACAATGGTCCAATCACTGTACACAGGGACAGTTCGTGATGCCAATGTCAATGTAAAGATTAGTGGTCAGGTGATCACGTATTGCTCAGAAAATGTTAAATACCTCTTAATCCACGTGGGTTATCGTCAGTCACATGTAATATTATTAATCTTTAAACTAAATAAACCATCCATACAGATTTGTTAAATGGTTTACTTTTATTTCAGCGAAATCCCCTTCCTGCATTCTATGTTTTGAAAGAACCATTTGGTCTACAAGTGCCCGCTGGGGCTTAAATGGAAGCTAATTAGGCTAAATTAATTAAATCGCTCATTTACGTACTCCTGCAATGATTTTATCGTGGATGAGTTTTTTATTACATATTCAATAAACCATGACGAAACTTTTTATTTTTTGACAAATGTTTTAGTATTTTTATATTTATATATATTGTATATTTATTGATATTGTATATTTATTGATAATGTACGTATTATAGTCGTTAACATCTCAAACTTTAGCAAATTTTATCCGAGCATAATTTAGGAGATGTATAGCAATAAGTGAAAAACTGTAAAATGTTTACGGTTTCTTGGCTACTACGCCGGTAGCACAGGCTTTTCGAAGCTGCAAACTTGTTTATTTGTGGTATAAGTCGTAACAACATACCAAAATATTATAACTCTATGATCTTTTGGATGCAAGGCCCCTTTTTAATGTTACTTAGCGCGTTTAAGATTAAATAAACCTACCATATAGTTGTTTTTTTTATCAGCTGTCTTAAATTGTGAAATAGGCAATTGACAGTTCTGGCTGTTTACATTTAAATGTCAAAGCAAATGTAAACATTGTGAATTTTCTCATGCTTCCATAGAGACCAATTATTAATATTTAATTTCTGACAACAGCTGGAGTTTCAAAACAATGTTTGTTTCCCATGTTAATCTTGTGGATAAATACAACAATTTAAAGGGCCCCAGGGCCTTACTCTCTAATTGTTTCCATAAAAAGAAAGTTTCCTGTACAACTTCTCGTTATGCTATTTCCAATGACACCAAAAACATGTCAATCGGTTCAGTAGAGTCGGAGGAGTAATTGTTACAAAAATCCTTCTTGCGTATTAAATAAGTACAGATATCGATATAGATATAAAGATAAAGGCGTGTGTAGTCGAAATTAAACTATGTATTTGTTTTTACCAAAATAAGAGAATAGCCTATGATATAATACGATTGTTAAAAGAAACAAACTAAATGTAAGTGGTAACTGGACCAGAGACCTGTCATGAGCATGGGACGGCGTCTGTTTTCGTCAAGTGAAATTATCTGGACCATTGCCTTTAATCTCATCTTTGTTATACCGCACGTTACTATAATTTAATTTTTTTTATAAAATAATTTATTAGTTGTCAAAAAGGTTTTCATGATACTTGTTTTCTCTTACACATAAAAAACTGTTGATTTTTTGAGTTTGTATGAAATTGAATAACAAGCTCTTCAACATACCTTATTACACTATATATTTTTACCTATTGTAGGTAAATAGTTTAATCGTGTTGGAAGTTTTTATTTACGGTCTAATGAATAGCATGCATTTGTGCATTTAACCATAAAGTAACTTTAGTAAAGGTCCCAAGAAAATTATATTACTAATAACACATAACCCTAAGAGGGTGTTTTCCTTCTCTAGCATCAGAAAAAAATTATGCAGCGTTCATCGGTAAATATTACTTCATTAAAAAACGATCAATTTACATCGATCAAACATTTACACCACAGAATCTCCTTCTAAAAAAGATCTGTGAAGAAAGTGAGGTCATATTGAACAATAAAATCAACCGTGGTCGCCGAAAGCCTCTTAACACGACCTCGGAAAAGCAAATGGAAGCATTAAAAAAGAAGAACGGGGAAACGCTTTATGATAGATTATCTTACTAATATTATAAATAAGAAACTATGTGTGTTTGTTTGTTTGCAGTTCAATCACGCAATGACTACTGGACGGATTGGGCCGAAATTTGGCATGATTATAGCTCACGGTCCCGATTAACATTTAGGCATATTCTTTTTCAAAAATCCTTTTGAGCTCCACCCCAGTATCACTGTGGTTCCCCATGTTAACCTTATGAGTATTCATATTTAAAGGCAATAAAAGAATTTAGTCAGCTGTTTCAACTTAATAAGTTGGTTCTATAGTATGCAAAAGCATTAAAAGTCATAATATTTACCAACAGGGTGCAGCACTATTACTTTTTTACATTTATTGAAACAGCTAATTTGAACTAAGCAACAAAAGACTATGATATGCAATGAGAACTGTCAAAGTAGGATTGTTTACAGTTACTTTTATGTTTTTAATTTCATGTTCATTTGTGATATTTTGCGAATCTTTAATATTTTAATTTTTCTCTATTGTTTATGTGAAGTAGTAGAATATTATGGCTACGGTAGATGTGTAATTCTAAAGAATACCGTAAATATAAAGAAGCAAATTTTATCAAATCGTGTCCTCCCCCATTGCAAATAATGCAAAGCTTGAGTATAACTGCAATAAGCATTTTATACTTATATGCCAATCCCGTACGAAGGACGGGTACTCTGCTAGTTTATTATAAATCTATCTTAAAGATTTTGAAACAGATTTTCCCCGTTGGGAAACAAAGATTAATAATGAGAAGAAAAAAAATATTAATTGTAACAGTCAATGTGTAATATCTATGTTGTATTAAAAGTGTGTATTGTTTTAAATCTTGGTTTGTTTTTAATGATATAAATTATTAGTTATTGCATTTTTATTTCAAGGATTTGGCATATGAATAAGCCTATGATAAATAACACCATTTCAGAGTTCTGCTAGTTTTTGCCAAACTCTGGTCCTGTAGAGTTTAAAGTAGCCTACGCCTTATCGTCTACAAATTGACTAAATAACTTAGGCACGGTACTTTATAAATGCTGACAGCCTTTTTAGTTTTTAATTTCATGTTCATTTGTGATATTTTGCGAATCTTTAATATTTTAATTTTTCTCTATTGTTTATGTGAAGTAGTAGAATATTATGGCTACGGTAGATTTGTAATTCTAAAGAATACCGTAAATATAAAGAAGCAAATTTTATCAAATCGTGTCCTCCCCCATTGCAAATAATGCAAAGCTTGAGTATAACTGCAATAAGCATTTTATACTTATATGCCAATCCCGTACGAAGGACGGGTACTCTGCTAGTTTATTATAAATCTATCTTAAAGATTTTGAAACAGATTTTTCCCGTTGGGAAACAAAGATTAATAATGAGGAGAAAAAAAAAATATTAATTGTAACAGTCAATGTGTAATATCTATGTTGTATTAAAAGTGTGTATTGTTTTAAATCTTGGTTTGTGTTTAATGATATAAATTATTAGTTATTGCATTTTTATTTCAAGGATTTGGCATATGAATAAGCCTATGATAAATAACACCATTTCAGAGTTCTGCTAGTTTTTGCCAAACTCTGTCCTGTAGAGTTTAAAGTAGCCTACGCCTTATCGTCTACAAATTGGCTAAATAACTTAGGCACGGTACTTTATAAAAGCTGACAGCCTTTTTACGTTGACTTAAGCACTGCAAGGCCGCTTGAGACAGGTGCCTCCAGAGATCTGGGGGCTACCACCACTTGCACGGCTGAAGAGAAAGAGGGGTTAATAAAAAAGGCCCATCGTATAGACAGTCTGGAACTGGACTCGGCCTTAAGCCCCTTCCAAGAAGTTAAGAAGATTTGAAAATGTTTTATAACCAGTAGCTTTTTATTCGAAAACATTATCAAAATCTGAAAAGAACCATTCTTCTGTTGAAAAAGAAGCTCAAGCAATCGTAGAATCTCTTAAGAAGTGGAGACACTATCTTATTGGCCGGCCATTCCTACTCATTACAGACCAAAGATCAGTTTCTTTCATGTTTGACAATAAAAGATTTGGAAAAATCAAGAATGAAAAGATACAGCGTTGGCGTTTAGAACTGTCTTGTTTCAAGTATGATATCGTATATCGACCAGGCAAGGAAAATTAAGTTGCAGACACCATTTCACGATTGTGTGGAACGATTTGTGGTCGTCCAAACTTAAATGATATCCACACGAGTCTGTGTCACCCTGGAGTGACAAGATTCTACCACTGGATTAGATCGAAAAACTTACCTTTTTCACTGGAAGAAGTTCGTCGTACGACAGCTCAATGTCGAATTTGTGCTGAACTTATGCCTGATGTTTTATTTTCTAGAAGTCTTTGTCGGATAACTGGGGAAATCAAACCTCTGATAAATGCATCACGAATATAGTCATTTTTATTTTGTTCAGCAGAAACTTGGGAAAAATCACAAGGTTTACTTAAATCTTTCAAAGCTTGTAAATATTGGTCAACTGATTCCCCTGACTTCTGAAAACGAGTTGCTAGAAGATGTCTGGAATAAATCTCATTCTTAGGACGGATATAGAGTACTTTTAAAATAGCTATAGCTTCATCAAATTTCTGTAGACAGATGGACTAATGTGATTAACAAGTAAACGTGGTTTTACCTTTTCATTTGTTGCATTAGAGTCACATTCCTCTAGGAAGTTAGTAAAAGTCTGGTACCAATGCAGCCAGTGTTCTTCTGCACCATCACTTTCTGGCTCTACATCAAATCGGTCAGGCTTGAGGAGTTTATCCATGACTTGTGAAAAGAGTTTATTAAATTTAAGGGCAAATAAAACTCATTATTAATTGACCTAAGGATAGGTTTTAATAAACTCTGAAGTCAAGTAAGATTTGTAACATACAAATACAAAATGTAAATAGTAAACAAAGGACAACTGTGAGACGATAAAGAAATTCATGAATTAAATAAGGAATAATAACAGTTCATATGTATAAAAATATTATCACAACTCATTTGCAAACATTGTATATTGTGTTATATTTCATTATTTGAAATTTATAAAAATACAATTGAATGTAGCTTTGGGGTTTTTTACAACACTTTTGCTAATTCTATTACATAAGCAGGCTTTATTATCAAGTCCAATAGGTCAATCAATGTATACATTTTTCATCGCACACACTTGTGTGAGGAAGGAGAATTGATTTTGATTAAAAGTAAAAGAAATCAATTAGTAGATACCCGTGTCACGTGGTATCACATATTACGTTCGTTTGTTAAACGGTTACAGATTCAATGTAATCTTCTGTAAAACTCATGGTAGTTGGACGAACCAATTAGTAGATATCCGTGTCACGTGGTATCACATATAATGTTCGTTTGTTAAATGGTTACAGATTCAATGTAATCTTCTGTAAAACCCATGGTAGTTGGACGAACCAATTAGTAGATATCCGTGTCACGTGGTATCACATATAATGTTCGTTTGTTAAACTATTACAGATTCAATGCAACCTTCTGTAAAATACATGATTGTTTTGAATAACATAGTTTTGATAACATAACAATTCGCAAATCAAATTAATGAATTCTAGCGTCTAAAAGGAGGAAAATGAATTATAGCCTATAATGAATTCCATCATAAATAAATAACAATGTATGATAAAATAGCAAAGCTTTACAGTTTTACTTTTTTGTAACATTCGTTTTCGTACAGTATCAGCCAATTTTCTATCCAGCTTGATATCGAATAGTGATCGAGGTAGAAGGCAAACATGTCTATTTAAGATGGAATTGCGAATTCTAGCGTCTAAAAGGAGGAAAATGAATTATAGCCTATAATGAATTCCATCATAAATAAATAACAATGTATGATAAAATAGCAAAGCTTTACAGTTTTACTTTTTTGTAACATTCGTTTTCGTACAGTATCAGCCAATTTTCTATCCAGCTTGATATCGAATAGTGATCGAGGTAGAAGGCAAACATGTCTATTTAAGATGGAATTGCTTGAGTTTAGATGTACTCTAAAGCCAGTCCATTAAATCAAATACAAACAGCTTGGACGTGATTGTCTTCACAATATAATAATAATATGTTCCAAAACTGACAATGGTAGATTCGCAGACTTTGATCTATTATATAATCTAAACTGAGCAATGGCAAAACACAAACAAACCCCTCATCAATAGCTGGTACATACAGCTAAAACCCTCCCAGTATATATTGTTTGGTAAAAATGTACTTCATTTACTGAATCTAATTAACAAATAACAAACTAGTTTATTAAATCAACCTTAATATGGAATATTATTTTTATAACTTTTAAACAGTTTAAGAAAAACGTATTCCACTGCCAACCTACATAAAGTATAGTAACAAAGTGCGAAACTATTACCATCCTATGACACATCTTTTATTTACTTATTTTTATGACTCTCATTTTACTGCCATTAACACATTTCACAATAATACCACACTATTGATTTAGAGGCCATATAGGAAATATCAAAACATATCTTAGATTTACCAATGAACAAACTATCACATTTTAAACCAAACCCGAGTGTATTTTAATTTTTTTTTATTTACCTAAGTAGCTCGAAGAAAAAAAAAATTCTAATATGACAAGTAAGTTTTGAAAAGATTCATAATGATATCAAACGAAAGCTCTGTGCTAATGACGAAACATTACAATCCTGGTAACCAAACGGGACTGTATGGATTACAAAACAAAATCACTATTATTACTCATTAGTACCAATGTAAGCTCACTGCCTACTAATCAACAAACGTTTCAATGGTATCTATGATTAGCTGATAGAAGCGTCATGGTTGATTCCGATTTTGCATTAAACCACTGCAATATTTGTGTACACCAGCTAATGAGATAGTAAACAACTACAACTTGGGAAGATGCAATATATTCTACACATCACATTGCTTTAAATTCTAATCACCTAGTTTTATAAGCTAACCAAGCAACTGAAACATGCGTACAGCGTGCTTTTGGATTTAAAAATCTTATTAAATACTGAAATTCAATGAGTTTACTACATTAATGTGTTGTAGTGCGTAGCCAAACACTTCCCAAAGCTATGTACTTTTAAGCCATTAAAAATTTTTATTAGGTAGGCCTACTCTAAATTAGATTAGGTATTAAATACATCGCCATTACCTTGGTGAACTAGCTCATTTTTGTCTTTGCATCGGCATCATTTATTAGTTATTAGTCATTATTATCATTATTTCGTTCCTTCTAGTTAGAAAACACGTACCACGTGTAGTAACGTTACATGAAAATATTACATTAATTATTTGTATAGTGTTAGCAAAACGGGAGTGACGATGGAGACCAGGTCCAGTCCCTTCAAACGCACGCACCCCCACAGGTCTCCATCGGCACTCCCGTTTTGCTAACACTATAACTGTCAAAAATTATAAACGGGCGGAAACCATAATAATGTTCTATGAAATTAAAAATCTTTCTAGTTATATCATATAGCATTTTAACTAAAGAGATTATACCATTATACTATTTTGCAAAACCTACTTATGTACAACGGTTTGATAATAAAGTATGTACTGCACGTAATTTCTTTACACTAAATAATTACATTATATATAAATGGAAAGTATAAGTTGTTATCATGTAAATGCATTATAATAGTATGCAGTCGTTATCTTGATAAAAAAAAAAAAAACAGCAATATGGCCTACTACTTCTTGTATAAATATTTTCCTATAAAGAAATTCAACTATCCATTTCAAAGGGTCAAATAGTAGATTTAATAACATAAATTAAATTAAACTAAAAATACTTTCTACATTGTCTACATTGTGATCAGGTGCTATATACGCTTTAAAGAATATTCTGACACATAGACAATTTCTTTATCAGTTTGATAAAAAAATAATGTAATGCATAAAAAATAACATAACAGAACCATACCGAACTTAACACAATTGTTTGTATCAAGTTCGGTATGGTTCTGTTATGTAATTTTTTATGCATCGTATGTTTCTAAAGAAAAATGTTTTGTCAATTTAAACATTAAACATATTAAATTTATAAAATTTTTAAATTGGTTTGTTAAATTTTATATATGTATGTATGATATAATTATGGCAATTTAATTAACATTTTCCACTTGAATGGTACTGATAGAAAAGAGTAAAATTAAATAAAAAGAAATAATAAATACATTTTTATGTTTATGATTTTTACAGTAAAACTTTCAAACAACCATAAACAATTATATTTGGGATGCCCATTTGCTATATTTATTGAACATATCCCATGCTTTCTTGAGATATGCATTTGTTTAAAATATAAGAATAATTATCCTTCATGAGCTTCTTTAGATTTTCTGTTTTATAAAAAAGTTTATATCGTTAAAAAACCACATACAGCCTTTAATTGAATTTTCTTGATGTCAACGCGTGGTTTTAAGGCTACTGTTAGATAGCGTAAATAAGATCGCACTATTACTGTAGTGGAAAAAAACTGGTAGGCCTACTTAAAAATAGTGCATTTATTGTTAGTTAACATTTAAAAATAGATTGCCTCATAAATCCTTGATAAAATACTAATGTTCTAAGTACACAACATTACTATCAACTCAACTTCAACCTAGTCAGGCAATCTTGGAAGTTAATTTCATCTCCTTATCATTTGTACGCTACAGTAGTATTATTGCGAACATTTGCGAGACGCTCACAACTAGTCTCAGCTATTGTGTTGAGTTACAAACAGTCTAACTTCGTAAACATAATATTACTGAAGAGTTATTCGTCTGAAACCCATTGGCCAGGTTTAAAGTTTTCAAAATATATAATTTCAAATCTAAATACTATACAGCCGGATGTGCAACTGACTCCACCTTATCTTTCCGTTTAAGGTTTTTATGTAGAATACACATATAAATACAACAATCTACAACAAAAATACACAATCTTAAATAACAAGTGTAACTTGCCACAATACACGAAAAGATTTACGGTACAACTAAAAGACAATATGAGTTTGAATCTTACTGTAATATCACTAATGCGTACTTGAAATTTATTGCACAATCTGGTATATTCTAAATAATGTTTTTTTCAGACTTTCAATAATATACGACTTAAAAATCATAGAAAAATCTTGCATGAATTATAATATTTAAAGAGTAAATAAGAAATAAAAAACCGTAACACTAAATCCAGTTGTGGATATCTTGATTTAATAGACCAGTGATTTTACAGCTAGATTCTTGATCATTTATGTATCAAACCATATTTAGGGACCAATGATAACGTATTTGGTTATGGATGAAACATAATGCAGATTAATGGGTAAGTAGATGATTGATTACATACATGTGATTGTTGTGTATAAAAATACCTATTTTTTACAATTTACAATATATTTTCAGTTTTAATCAACTATTCTATCGCTGAGTTAAGGATACAGAAATGAAATTTATTGTTATATTAATTGCGATTAATTATTCCTTTTGTCCTGTTTTAAATAAATATTCCTATATAATAGTGTGTGTTTGAGTGGACATTGGCTGTTTATTTGAGTACAAGGAATTATCAGCCTGTTTTAAAAAGTAAACAAATAAGTGGAATGTTATGTTATACACGATTACGATTCCCTTTACAATCAATAATAGAGCTTTCTTTAATAATATTAATGTATCACCACTTTAAATGTATGCAGACACTAAGAAGTATTTATTTAAATGATTATAAAGGGGATTTAGGCATGTCAAGTTATAAAAGTTTAATGCTATAAATATACTTGACAACTTTTAAAATAAATAATATGTATTTTAGGTTGGTAATAGCCAATGACCAGTTATACGATTTTGCTATCTATTATAGTGCGAATGAGTTACTAATACAACTTTAATTTCTTTGCAAATAAAACACAGCTTTATTAATTTTATTAGTAATCGAGACTATTTTACTAGATTTATCGTCGAAGGAGTCAAAATTTAATTATTTACATTTGAAAATTGTATTAACCAGAAGACCTCATAATATTACAATCTAAGCTCACTTATGATTAAAGTAAAATCCACTTCATCAAAGAGGTAACCCCCTCCTAAGATGTTTCACTATTTAATCACATTTAGTTTTTAAACAATATTTTCTTCTTCCACGTTCAAGCTGTAAATCTAACTAAATTGTATAAGAAGTACTATTAACTCTTTGGGGGTCATCTCTTCAGTATCCTTCAAGATCTCTTCAGCTCTTCAGCAAGAATTTGTAACTGCCGTGTCACTTACAACGACAAACAGAACGTTGTACCTACTTAAGTATCAATCATAAATACTATTTCATTAGTTTTATACGAGTTTAATTTTAAAATTATAATCATGTTGCAAGAATATGAATACTGTAAAGAGGGAATGTTAAATTCAATAAAAGAAATATTTTTGCTTATCATGGTTGTGCTAGTTATAATATATTTGGAAATATATAAGAAAGAGGGAGTAGGCTTATACTCATGTTATAAATGTTGGGCTGGTTTAGACAGGAGTGATGAATTTAAGTCGGACGTTCTGGAATATTATACCAAAGACTGAGACATTTCAACTGCAGCTGTAAAAGAATGTTTACCAGAGAAATGACATTTAAAAAAAACATGATGATGGAAATGTACACGTACAATGTGTTAGATCTTAGTATACTGCCAATGCCCTTTAAAAATAATAAAACAGTTATAATAATACAAATATGTAACTTTATACTTTCTTAATAACTGAGTAGTCTTTTAAAACTATTTTATATTTAGCAACTATAAGTTTCGAGTCATATAGCTTACGTCAAATAGAATCAACTCTAAATCAAAAATAATCCATACATATTGTTTTGTTTATGCGTTTTGATTTATTTACTCATGATTATAGACAACCCATTCTTGTTAACACTAAACTCAGTTTGAGGTATAAATCCTTCCTATATTTTATCGGTATCGTTTTAGATCGTATGTTTTACACCAGAAGAAGTAATAAATAGTAGTAAATGTGTGGAAAAAGTCTGGGAGAACAAATATAACACGAGGATTGAATAAGCAGGAGGATTCATAGACCTCATTGCAATGTCAATCTACAGAATTATATCTTCTATATAAGTAGTATGCAAACGTTCTTTTCTGTTAATGCAGCTTGGAGTAAAACAGTTAATAACTTGTTCTTCGTGGAATCAAAATAATTGTCAAAGCAATATTATGATTGATCTGGCGTCCAATATGCTCATTATTTATTAAATAAAATAAATACCATAGACTCCTCTAGAATTTATATTTTAGTAAAAAATATAGTTACCTACACATATATCTTGATAATTTGGTGTTCACATAAGAATCGGAAGGTTGGGGAGATTCATTAAAATATATATATTAATAAGAAAACTATAGGCCCTACTCGTCTATTTTGTGGTGGAAATTATAAGCCCAGCAGTCTTTAATCATAAGAACTTATTTTAACAGGCAAGTGATAATTGGAATCCTAATAAGCTTTCATATTTTGAAATAACCACTTATTTTCCTTCACTTTAATTGCACAGAGAATGCAAACTTTTTATTTTAGGAATTCTAATGTTGGAGTTGAACACAACGTCAACGACAAAATTTAATCATCCCTGTGGCCAACCGCCAATGAGGCTAGCATTTGTGTATGTCTAATTCTCTATTTTGGCTTGAATAAATATATTCCACCACACAAACTTTATGTATCGGTTTTGGGTACTCAAAAAAAGAATAAAAAAATTAGCCCATTTAAAAAATGTGTTTACATAGCATTTACGAATCGTAATGTATGTAAAGAGGACATTCAGTGTATAATAATGATGCAACACATTTGTATGCGTATAAAATGCTCTTTACAATTATTACATTTATAGTCAATAGGTATAAAAAGGTTGGATTCTTTTTATCGCTTATATTTGGTAATGTTAACCATCTAGAAATTTCTGTTTAGGCACAATACATCGTGGCGAATTGTTTAAAAATACAGCACGATGCAGAAAGAAATTACCGCCTCCAAAAGTTAACAAACTATTGGTTACATTCTTCCTGGATATGCTTTCACGGTCACTTAATGTACTAGAATCGTAGTCTTGCGACGACCGTGTTAAAAGCGATGAAACACTAACACTCACCGACGTTTCAGCCTCGATAAAACTCTTTGATTCATCTTGTCGTTGAGAAGACCTGATCAATTTTTGTTAGTTTCTTCTTTGATCCTTACTTTTCTTTTTCAACTTTGGCATCTTTCATGAAAACTGATATAATGCTACTGAACTTAATAAAAAAAAAAAAAAATTAAAATAGAACTTTAAAAAATAAAACAAGTTATTACGAAAACCACTGTTGTAATAAATAAAATAAATCCCTGAGCTATTATCTAGCAGTAAACTGAAATGAATAGAACCAACCAGTAACTTAAATTATAATATAGATAAAATCTTAATTTAAAATTAGGCCTACTAATGAATGGTTAACTGAACGAAGTAAAAACCATTGCCGGTGGGTATGGCATACCCTTCAAACCTGAGCGTCGCGAAATGGCTCAGAGGATCGTTTTGTTACTGGGATATCTATAGCTGCACTGAATTAAATTGTTTTTGGATTATTCCATAGAACATAATTAGATTTTCAATTAAAATAAATGAACTATTCATGATAAAATAAATACAGGCTACTTACTTAAGTTGGTGGTCTTACAATTTCTAAGCAAGCAATATTGAAGCCAGGCTACTTACTTAGTTTGTGATCATCTTACCATTCCAAAGAGAGCAATTAAACCCAGAATCTTTATATGTGGAAACATCTGTTTATTGAAAATTAGATTTTCCTGAAAACATTCAAGTTCAGTTTGAATAATAATTTGCAATTGGCAGTTTGATTTATTTAACCATTGCTTAGGTTAGTGCCACCTAATTAAATATGATTTTACCTTCCATCGGTTACACAACAGAGTTTTCCTCCATTAAGAAGAGTCAAGTATCATGGAGTTTGGCTCCGTGTGCCATTGATAATATTTTTGTATTTGTTTCTTATGTAATTTTATAAATATGTTAAGTAAGAGTTATTGTAGATTTCATATAGAATTTTATTGAATAAACATGGTTTTAATACGTTTTGGTATTATTATTATGTGTATAAAAAATCTGTTTGTCTAATGATTTAACCCCTGGAAAGTGGAAAAAACACTGTGTTTCACCGATTGTGTTGTTTTATTGTAAATATGTTTAAAGTAAGAGTTGTTTTATTGATTTCATGTACATTTTAGCGAATTTCCCTATAGGGAAGTAGCTATTACCGTATGTGGCACGGTAAGACCTAGACCCGGGACCGATTTATTTTTTCATTTTGATGTCCCCAGAGGCCAAAAACACTATTCGTTCAAATTTATATATATATATATATATAGACTTATATATATATATATATATACGTCCGTGAACGCGATAACTTGAGTAATTTTTGTCCGATTTTGATGAAATTTGGTTTAAAGGTGTAAAGCGTGATAAACTTGAATGAGTTCGCGAACCAGCACGATCGGACCATGGGAACAGGGCTTTACGGGGGGTTTTATGGGGTAAAAATTGGTTTTTCTCACTTTTGACCCTCAAAACACAAAATTTCCCAATTTTTCTTTAGACCTTTTTAAAGAGCTTAAAAAACAAATAATTTAGTATATAAAAGTATTTTTTTTCGATTATTCGTAACGGAGAAAATTAAAAAAAAATGTAAATTTAAAATTCCCATGTTATTCTTATGGAGAATATTGTCAAATGTTGTAGTTTGCTTGTTTATGAATATATTTTGATCAAACTTGGCGAATTTATTTATTTTGTACTAAGCTATCAATATTTTACTCAAAAACACACTTTATTAGTTTCCTTGTAGCAGCAAACCTAGGTACTCGTTAAACCTAATGTTATTAAAATATATTTAACTGAAAATCAATTCAGACAAATGGAAATTCGCTTAGTCGGCAGGTTTGCTGCGGTGGGGGTATTTAATGATTATAGATGGTAATAATACATTTATATATCAAACATTGTCTAATGTTTCAACACCCGGGAGAAAAACTCATTGTGCCACCGATCTTGTACCACAATCAAATTCATCGATGAAGGTTTAAGCCTATTTACCAAATCAGCAGTAGATTTTGAGTAAATGTAGCAATTAATGTAGAAGTAACCAAGAACCCTTTTAATGCATCAGTGGTTACCCCTTAGTGGCAGCCGTAGCTATTCTATAAGTACATTTAACTCAAATTGGTGCTTTTATGCACTACAAGGTGACCTGCTGTATAGAGTTTGGTGGACATAGTAACTGCAACTTTGTGTTGATTTGTAGATACATTGGATCTTATTGAAGCATATGTGCATAGCAGCATTGACTATTGCGGGCAAGCCACTCCGGCTGGCATTGCTCCTGCCAAGGCCACACTAAAAAAACCAGGCCGTAATGCTCGTCAAGCATGACGTCACGATAGAAGACAGCAATGACGTAGTTATTATTTACCAAGGAAAGATTAAAACAAGCAGCTGATCACATACGGCAAACACTATGTCATAACCGTCTTCTATACGTCATGCTTGACGAGCATTACGGCCTGTTTTTTAATGTGGCCTTCTACTGACCCATGAATAATGAATGCAGTAATTAATTAAGGTAATGAGGTAATTAAATAATTTGAATAAATTTAAAATGGAAAAGATTTCTACCCCACCACAAGGTGACCTGCTCTATTAGCAACCCACACATCTAGAGACCGCAACTTTGTGGCGATTTGTAGATACATTGGATCTTAAATGCATTTGTGCACAATGGTGCAAGCCACTCTGCCAATCGACTTTTTAAAAAAAATCACATAAATATAGACCGACCGTCCCACCTATGTTCCACAAAAACTTTACTATGGATCGCTGTCCCAAATGTGCACCGCTTAGGCCATTCCAACAGACCGACTTTCCACATGTGCGCCAGTGTCACTGGCTGATTTTAGTGATTTATATACGTCTAAGATCGTATTGGTCCATTTTTATGCCTTGATATATTTAAAATTGGTCATTGGGAATATATGACACATAAGTAGATATATTCATGTCACTTCTGGGCCAAAAACGGAGCCACTCAAAAATTAAATGAATTTTCCTATTTTTTTATACAATATGCTATATTTTTTACCCTTTTAGGTCAATTTCTAACATTTTCATATTTTTCTAGAAAAAGTATATAATTTTGATGAAATTTTCATGAATATGTCTATATTTTCCATAAAATTGACTACAAACTGAAATGTTTTTAAAAACAAGTAAAACTTTAAAATTTTTTATTCAAATATTCTAAATATTTTATTTAAATTATTGTTTTTTGTAAATAATATTTTTCCTATTTGAGTTATTCAAAATTTATTAAAAGTATTGAATTTCTCAGAAAATTCTAATGATATTTGATGTATTACAAGTCCATATTTCATTTTAAATAATTTTAAACTTAAACATGAAATGTTATCAAAAATGATAATCTTAAGATAAAAAGATAAGTCTTGATTAAAATTGAAAATAAATGTCACCAATGAATAGCTTGTTAAAAATTAATGCTATTTCATATATTATACATTTCTGTATGATTAAAGATAATGTAAAAATCAACAAAAACAAATTGCGTTGTAAATATAATCTTATTGAAGGAATATTAGTCTATGGCCTAATTTGTTTGGTCGATCTTTTTATGAAAATAAGTGATTGAATAAAATAATAACTAATTGAATGTTAGTAAAATGCAGTGTGGATTAAAATAATTATTTTGATTTATTTAAACTAATTGAAAAGTATTTTATAATTAATGCTTAAAATGTATAATCAATGGTTAAATAGTTAGCTAATGAAACTAGCCGATTGAACAAAAAAGTGTCAAGTTAGCAAAAATCTCGTCATTAGCTATCATAATGGGTGTGGCTTTGTCGACTGGCTGATTTTCTATGTATATTCTCATTTTGTTTTATGAAGAAATATTTAAAATAAGAGTTTATTGATGGTAAAAGTTTATTATTTATTGATTGAAGATGAAGTATAAAGAAGATTAACTATGAAAATTGTGAAACTATCGTGTTGTGAAGTGAAATGTGTTTGAAGTGTTCATCACCATATTTGGATTGTTCAAGTGTTTTTAACTAATATTTTAATAAGTAAAAGTGATTTATTGAACTATTTATAGACTATTTTTATTGTTTGCAATCATAACTTGTTTATAAAACAATCAGAATTTTCAAGGTCAAGTGACTGCTGCTTTGTTTGATAGTTTTTTGCCAAACCATATGATATTCAAGGACAGTGTGCTTCTAAAGCACGCTTTGATAAATCTGAATTGTACAGTAAATATTTTGTGTAGAAAAATTTAAGTGACAGCGCTGTTTTATTTGACAGTTTTTTTTTGCCAAACCAAATGATGTTCAACGAAAGCGTGCATTGAATGCACGCTTTGATAAATCTGAAATGTTCAGTAAATATTATTTGTTTATGTTTGTGTGAGTTATTTTGAATTCCTATTCAGTAATTTAACTGTTAATATCGAATGTTTCAACTTATTATTCGATTGTTAGTATCGAATGAAATTATTTGAAATATATTGTATGTTATAACTTGAGTGTTTTTAAACCAATCTTAACCAAATTTGAAACATACACTCATTGAATATTAAAGAATGTTTTTGACTTATGTTAAGGGTAGTTTCATCCCTTATTTTGTATTTTATTTATAAAAATGTAAAAAATTATTAAATAATTCTAAAACTTAAAAATTATGAAAAATTTTGTTTAAAATCAATGTTTTTACTAAAATTTTCCAATTTAGGGTGAACTACCCTTAAACTAAAAACCTTAATAACTTCTTTGTTTTTAAAGATATTTTCATGAAATTTGGTATGATATATCTATAAGGTAAGTACAAATTTATTAAATAATAAAATTTAAAATATTTATTTCCTGTGACCTTGAAAATCAAAAATTTTTATTTATTAATATTTTTTTTATGAAACAAATTTTAAATTAATAATAGTAGTCTCATTATTCATAAAATATAATAATATTTTGAAAAATATGTCAAAAAGTAGTAAATAAATGCTGGTTTTATAATAATTTTATTTGATTTCAGTTATATCATTTTTAATCACATTATACTCTAATAATCTTTCAGACACAACAACCACATAGCAATTAGTTTTACTAGCAACAGTTATATCATAATCAAAATCCATATTTATAATAATATCATTTTTCGATCCTGAAATATTTACAGTAGTTTTTGTAGTATCAATCACATATAATGGTCTATTTTCAATGAATTCTGTTGGATCATAATACATTTCACTATTGTTATAATAAACCTTTTTATAATCTTGATACATTTGATATACAATTCTAAATTTTCCATTATTTATATCTAGATTTATTAATTCATCAGGATAATAGTGACCATTTAATTTTACTCTAATATTTTTAATATACATACTATCAAATTTTGAAGTGTCATATAATTGATCATTAGTTCTACCTTTTTGAAAACCAATTATTATAAATTTTGGATTATAGATGTTTCGATAAATATTTGTTATATCAAAACTAACTGTTTTTCCAGTTATTGTCTTTTGTTCAATACATTGCTAATGATTAAAGTGAAATAGTATATTTTCTTTTTTAGTTATTTCATTAATATATTGAATTTTACTTGTAGTTTTATACTCAATTATTGGAACTCTAATGAAAAAGTCATCAATAATTACTTTTCCAACACCTGGTAATGTAGTATCATCAAAAGTTCTATCAACTTTTTTAGTTTTCCATCTAAAAATAGCATCATTATCTTCAGATCTAACAAAATATATATTAAATCCTCCTTTGTATATTGGAACATTAACATTTTCAAAGAAACCTAATCCAAAATGTGATAGATTACCCACAGCTTCAAATGTTTTTTTGAAATCTGATTGAAATCCATTACAAATGTTGGATACTGCTTCTGTTTTTGAATAAGTAACAGTACCTTTTATTGTACTCAATTGTCCAGGATATTCAATTTCCTCAATTAATTTATTATGTTTTCTAATTTCAATTTTTGAAAATAAGAATGGTATAAAATTATTAATCAACTTTACATTATCTGTAGCACTATAGTCTTTATCATCAGATTTTTTTAATGATCCTGAAATATAAAATTGAAACTTAGATGAACAAAATCCATCACCAAAATCAATATTAAATTCAGTTTTTTTGTTAGGTTCATTCAAATGTAGTTTAGATAATGGATAAAAATTTGTATATTCAGCTCTTTCAATTTCATAAGAATTAGCCATTTATTAAGGAAAAAATTAATAAACTCAAAGTTTTTAAAAACCAGTAAAATTTTTGTAATAAAGAATAGTTTTATAAATCTTTTTGGAATAATTTAATCAATCTCGTCATAATCCATTTTTTCTTTAAACTGTTCAATATTCAGTGCATGATCTATGATGAATTTTGCTGATATATTTTGATATTGTAACACTATTTCCCAATCCAAATCATTTTTATATTTATCAATAAAATCTTCATCTAAATTTTGATACTTACAAACCAAATTAATATAAGCATTAAGTTGATAATTAATAAACTCATCAATAAATTGTATACTTAATGTTTGATATTGTGCAATTTTTTCCCAATTTAGTTTATTTTGAAACAATCTGATCATATCTTCATTCAATTCATATTTTTCTGAAATAATATTCCAATCTTCATTGGTCAACATAAATTGGTTTCTGATAATAAAAAGATCAAATGAGTTATAGTTTGCCATTTATTAAGAAGAATTTTTTGCAAAACAACTTTTCTTTGAATTACATATACAACATTTTGCTTTAATCATATTTTAATTTTTTAATTTTATTGCTTGAATGTCTTTAGAATTGGTTTTTTGTTTACATTTGAGACAGTAAATAAACTCCATTTATATAGTAAAAATTATTGATCTTCTTGGTTTTCTGTATTAAGTTTATCTTCTAATGTCAAACTTGCTATTTGTGCTAATCCAGCAGTTACTAATCTTATTTTTTCAGCAAGTTTACCTTCAAGTTGTTTTTCTAAATCTTCAACATATGTTTTTAGATTAAATAATGAATTAACCAATTCATTTAAATCCTGTTTAGTTTTTGAATGATCATTACCAATCTTAATAATAGAATTTAAAACTTCATTTAACTCAGATTTTATAACAACATCATAATCATTAATACTTGGTTTTACATTAACAATCCTTCTAGAATTAATACTTAAATAATTTTTGGATAGACTAATAGCATTAACCAAATTATTAGTTTTCTTAATATGGTTTTTTAAATCCTTATTTAAATCCTTATATCATTAAAAATGGAATTTAATTTTGAATTAATATAATCATTTTTTACTTCAATTAAATCTTTTTTATGTCTACCAAATAGATCAAATATATTTAATGAATCCATATTTATTAAGAATTAATTTATTGATTATGTTATCAAATCTTGTATTTTTATTCAACTCATTTAATACAAAAACACACAAATGACCACATATAGGTGGATCATCATAATTTTGAATTTGTGAATCATTAAAAAATATATTGTCTTTTCCTAAATATTTAACAATTTCCTTAAAAGGTTTATTAACAATTTTTCCATAAGAATCAAAGTAATGTTTAATTTTATCTTTTTTATAATAACATATCCAATGAGTTCCATTACCAGAAAAAGAATCTAAATTGACTACACCACATTCAAATTTATTAACAGTTTTTGGAAGCATATCTCTCATAAAAACACCTCTAAAATTCTTAATATTTTGACATAATTTTTCTAAATCAGCTAAAGTCAATGGGTTGAAATTTTTTTCTTAACATATTTTAATGTTTTTTCATCTAATCCAGATCCTTTTATATTAGCTAATTCTTGATCTAACCAATTTATAAATTCTCTAAATTTTGGAATAACATTGTCTTTTACTACTTTAGCTCCTCTTCTAACTTTTGGTGTTAAACTATTTATGCCAGGAATATAATCAGCAACATTTAATATTTCATTTAATAAACCACCATCTTTTATTTGTTTAAGTTGATTATAAGAAAATTCAAGTCTTAATCCAGTATTTAATTTTTTATGTTTTTCTAATTTATTCAATTGTCTTTTAGTTAATAATAATACATCATTACCATTTTTAAATTGATCTATTTCAAATTGTATAGTCAAATTTTTATTTTTATTAAAAGCAGATTTAATTTTAGATTTTTGATAATCAGTTAAATTTACCTTAACTTTCTCCATTTATATAGGTTAAAATTTTAATCCTATTTCTAATCCCATTCCAAATTTTCTTTTTAACCACATAGCACCTGATGTTGGTAAAGCAACTAATCTTTCACCTATATCATGATCACTAGATGTTGCTATATCCCATGCTTTATCTTGTAATATTTTATCAGCAATATCATTTCTAGATTCTGTATCTTTATGATCTCTATAAAATATATCATGTTCTTTAGCAGCTTTATCTAAATCATTTATTCCAGGATCACCTCTTTTTAATCTTTTTTGTAGCTTAGTTCCAGGTCCTAGATATTGAAAACCAGGTACATGCAATTCAAATGGTAAATTATTTATAAAATCATTTAATAATCCTGAACCTATAATTGGTAATGTTATAGTTGGTAATATTCTTTTTAAATATTTTATACCATCTGGTTTTTCAATCAATTCATCTAATTTGGTTGAAATAAAATCCTTAATAGCCCTTTTTTCATTGATAAAGTTATTATTTCCAGCTTTTTCTTGAGCATATATATAATTGATTATACTTTCCAATTTGTTTAAATCATCAATATATCTGTATTCAATTTTATTTTCTGTATATTTTATAATACCAGATCCTTCAATATTTCCTTTAGAATCCCAAATAAATTTAATCAAATTCATATATTTATTACCTTTACTTGGTTTTGGTTTTCTAGTACTTGGATCATTATTTTTATAAATTGAATCTGTTTCCCATAAAATTTTTGAGTAATTATTTAAATCATCTTGACTATATAAATTATCATCTGGTTTGTCTTTATATGTCAATAATCTCCATAAACCTTGAGTGCCAGTATATGTTTTACCATTAACAAGTAAATCATCATTATCAATTACTGTTATTTTATCACCAATAATAAATGATTTTTTATGTTTATCCCAATACGAACCAAATTTATCATCTTTTGCTCTAGGTAAATATTTTTGTGCAATTGGACCAATGATTTTATTTAATATTTGAGGTGAAACAATATTTGGATCTATAAATGTTGATTCTTCTTCAATAATTTGTTCTCTTATTGGTCTAAATGGAGTACTTGAAGGTAACATAAATTCTTCTTCAGATTGTGGTATTGATATGTTTGCAAATTGATTAACAATAGGTACTAAATCCATTAAATTTTTATTTTCATTTAAAACTTCACCAATTTTATTTTCTACTTTACCAATTGCAGATGTTATTGGTTCATATGCTTTTTGTTTAATTTGTTCATAATTTTCATCAATTTTAATTTGATTTTTAAATTCTTTTATTAATTTTTTTCAATTTCATCTAACTTCTTAGCCTTGTCGACAGTTATGTTATCCATTTATTAAAAGAAAAATATGTTAACATAAACATAAATGATGTTAACACAAACATAAACCATGTTAACATAAACATAAATGATGTTAAAATAAACATAAACCATGTTAACATAAACATAAACTATGTCGATTAAGCACAATCAACACTATACTAATGATTAATATAAATAAAACAAAAATAATAAGTAAATCTAAAATTAAACACAAACACATCATTTTTTATTTTCTGTAAATTTAATAAGAAAAATAAATACTAAAGATAAGGCAAATATTATTATAACAAATATTTTATCAACAATTAAATCAAGCATACACCACATTTATTTAGAAGAAAATTTTATATTAGAAAACTTATTCATATATTTTCCTTCATTTGTTTTTAATATCAAATTCATAGTTAAAAATCCATAATTTTCTTTCCAACAATCATTACAAATATCCTTAAATTCATTAAATGACATATCAGAACCTACAAAATGATCAAAAATTTGTTTTATATAATGATTATTTTGCTTAAAAATACATAACATATTTAAATTATTTCTTATTAATTTAATGTCAACTTTTGAATAACATTGTGAAAGATAAATACATGATATGTTTTTATGTCTACCCATTACAAAATACTCTTTTATTTTATCTTGATTTTCTAAAATACAATCATCAAAAACAATTAATGAATTTGGTTTACAATCATTTAATGAAATTATATTTTCACATGAACCAAAGAAATTTGCAACTTTTTTGTTAATGTTCATTTCAATATTTTTAAATCTATGTTGTAATTTTATATATGCAGGCTGCTCTAGTGATTTACTAAAAACATATAAATTTGTGTATGGTATCAATCTTTTATAGATGAAATTTAATAGTAATGTTGTTTTACCAGAACCACTTGATCCTATTATTAACAATCTAATTGGTTGATTATTCTTGATTTTTTCATCATATGTATCAAATTTTATCTTATTTTTTTCCTTTAAAAATTTTTCCATTTAAATAAGATTAAATTATTTAAAATTATAGGCAATTCTTCAAAGATTGAACTAAGATTAGAACATCCAATTCATTTGGATGGAAATTATAGTATTGGTCTTTGTGGATTTTATTCAGATAATTTTATATTAAATGTACCAAATGATTATAAAAATGTATATGGTTTTAGTATTATTGATGAAAACAAAACAATTGATAAATATTTTAATATAAAGAAAGGATATTATACCTTAGAAGACATAAAAAAATTATTTACAAAAAGTTTAACAGAATTTAAAAATAAATATGATAAATTTAATGAAAATGAATTTTTATTAGAAAACAATGGTCCTTTTATTGTAATAAAATCACCTGTTAAAATTATAGTCACAGCTTTTATAATTGATCTATTAGGGTTAAAAGATGAAATGATTGAACCAAATGTATTAATAAAAGGAATAAAATTACCAAAATTAAGACCTTTTGATGTTATTGAAATCCATTGTAATTTAGTTGAACCTAGCATTGAAAATCATAAAGATCATTCACATTTACATAGAGAATCTGAAATTTTATATTCTTTCTTTCCAAATATTGAATATGGTTCAAAGATTAGTGAAAAACCAAATGAAATTAATTATGTTCCTTTAAAAAATATAAATAAAATTCAAAATATTAAAATTACTATTCAAGATAATGAAGGAAATTTATTGATTAATGAAAATGTAAGATCGATTGTGTATTTAAAATTAAAAAAAGAATCTTCTATACAAAATTAATTATTATAAATGGAAACAACAATTGATATATTATAGAATTTATTAAGAAGTAATCGAGTCGCTAAAATTGCAACCTGTTTAATTGATTAAAAAAACAAGTTTATAAAGGTTTATTTAAGGTTTAATTATCAAATAAACTATTAGATTTTATAGAATTTATTAAATATTTGACGCGTCGTAAAAATCTCGACGCGTCAATAAATGAAAAAAAATGAGTTTATAAAGGTTTAATTATCAAATAAACTATTAAAAATATGAAATTGATTAAAATTATTAAAGTTTTTTATATCATAAAAATCATGATGTAGTTTAATTGATTAAAAAAACAAGTTTATAAAGGTTTATTTAAGGTTTAATTATCAAATAAACTATTAGATTTTATAGAATTTATTAAATATTTGACGCGTCGTAAAAATCTCGACGCGTCAATAAATGATAAAAAATGAGTTTATAAAGGTTTAATTATCAAATAAACTATTAAAAAATATGAAATTTATTAAAATTATTAAAGTTTTTTATATCATAAAAATCATGATGTAGTTTAATTGATTAAAAAACAAGTTTATAAAGGTTTATTTAAGGTTTAATTATCAAATAAACTATTAGATTTTATAGAATTTATTAAATATTTGACGCGTCGTAAAAATCTCGACGCGTCAATAAATGATAAAAAATGAGTTTATAAAGGTTTAATTATCAAATAAACTATTAAAAAATATGAAATTTATTAAAATTATTAAAGTTTTTTATATGATAAAAATCATGATGTAATTTAATTGATTAAAAAAACAAGTTTATAAAGGTTTTAAAACTAAATAATATAGAGTTTGAAGAAATAAATTATAAAAATGATAAATGTAAATTATATAGTTCTATTAAAAATGATATAAAACAACTTAATAAAAGAGAAAGAATTTAATAAATTGGAAAAAAAGTAATATACCTATAAATTGTAATAATTCAACTATAAATATTACATATTAATTATATTTTGATCATTTTCTTTAAAACTATCTTTAACATATTTTAAAACTATATGTAAAAATGGCATAATACAAAAATTAAATGTTAAGTGATAAACATAATATTGGTTGTACTTAAAAAGATAAACTAAATGTTTATTTGATATTTTTGTTTTATATAAATATAATTTTTGATCATTTTTACTATTTATTAATTCTTTTGGTATAATTATTATTTCCATTTATTAAAAATATTTTTTAATAAATTCTTTAATTTTAGTTCTATATGGTTTTAAATTTATATCTTCTTTATTCTGATATATATTATAATTTTTATATCTAAATAAAAATATTTTACCATAAGTAATATTTGCATATAAATATATTATTTGGTTATCATTTATATTTAAAATTTCTTTTGGTATAATTAATGCATGTGGTTGATCGCTCATTTAGTAATATTTTTATGTCCCCAAGGTAATGTATCTACTCTATTTTCACATACAAATCTTTTATTATCTTTATTACTTAAAGCTAATTTGTTAATTCTCACTGTGTATAATTCATGTTTAAAACTTCTAATACATGTCATCTCTCTATATTGTTCCACATCATCACAAACAAACATTTCTTAAAATCATTCATATTAATTGACTTATTTACAACACTTTTCTTGATTCCTTTACATTTAACTGGATTTTTCTTATCAAACTCATAACTGTATAGCTTTGATCTTAATCCACAATATTCTTCTAAAATTTCACCATTTAATTCATCTTTAAATTTTCCAATTACTTTTTTATTCTTTTCATTAAAACATTCATGATCTTTCTTATAATCACTTGTATCGAAATCATTTATATTTTCTTTAATAATTTTATAAGGATCTTTCTTTAATTCCACAAAGTAACTATCAGTGTCCATATATAATAGTTTTATATTTGGATCAAATTTCTTCAACTTTTCATAATAAAATTCATACATCAATAGCTTTGATAATTCTAAAACTGAAAATCCTATATAAATTGGTTTATCAAATTTTACTTTTTCTTTAATCATGTGAGAAGCAATACAATCGGTATCAAATATCTTAAATGTTTTAAAGTTTGGTTTTTTAGCTAGTTTTAATGAATATTCTTCATTACCTAATTTTATATCACATCTATTCCTTACATTTTCCATTGTTTTACCAAATACAGAATTATTCATTAACTTAAAGAAGTCTTTTTCAAAGTCTGATTTTGATTGAGCTCTTAATTTTGTATTCAATTGAATATATTTTTTCATATAATTGTCTTGATCAAATGCAATCACTCTATTGACTCTTTTCAATTTTAATCCTTTTTTTAAGTAATATTTTAAGTTTCTTGAATGAACCACATAGTCTTTTTTATTAAATAATGTAGTACAAAGCTTATTATTATAATGTTCAGGAGCTAAAGGTAAATCCTTGTGATTATCATGTAATTCCTTTGGATATTCTAAATCAACATCTAAAATATAACCATAATCAGCATTTTTATCTAATTCTAAAATTGTTTCTATCCATTCATCTGTTGTATATACATGGGGATTCATCCATTTAATATCTTTATATGGTAGTTTTTGACTTAAGGCCCATCCATATAAATTGTTCGCATCTACATATAACATATAATTTTCAGGTTTATTAGGATCATAATTTTTGGTATATTTGTTATTTGCTTTACAATACCTTGTAACACATTGAGAAATTCCACCTCTTATACCTTTTTCAATCATCAAATACATATCATAATCGCTTATCAATTCTAATTCTATTTTTGTTAATTTTAACATAGAGTCCCATGCTAATGATGGTGATGTTAAATAATGTGCAGGATCTAATTGATAGTTCTTTAAACAAACTGATCTAAAATTTTCAAATATATCAGCTAATAGCATCACATCTTGAATATTGTATAAATCAGAATAATTTCCTAATGTTTTAACTTTTAATTTGTTCCAAACTTTTAGAGATAATGTTTATAGTCTTCATCACTTCTATTTTCATCAGTTAAAGAACTATAAAACTGTGCTTTATCTAATATTTTATCATAATTTAATTTTTTAATATCATCTATAAACTCATAAGGAAATATACCTTTAGAAGATAATATTTCTAATGTTTCATCATCTTTTTCAATTATATCAATGTTCTTTATAAATTTAGTCAAGTGTTTAAATTCTTTCAGATTTTTAGCTAACTTATCAATTGATGAGGCCATAAATCTAAACGTATCTACAAATGAGAATTTTACAAATTTTCTAGGTTTATCATCTTCAAATTCATAACCATATCCTGAATTAACTGAATAATTTATATATTTTTCATCAGTATTTGCTATTAAATCAATTTTACCATATTTTTTAGCTAATTCTTTAATAAACAAATGTGTATCATAGTTTGAACTATTATGACAAAACACAGGTATATTTTGTGGAAATTTTAGATTTAAATTACAACTTGAATGTGCTGCACCTCTAAATTTTCCTGTTAAATGACAGTGATCTCTTACCTTTCGTCTTGTGTCATTATCAAAACCAATAGTTTCACAAATATGACAAACATTTGCTTTATGATATTCAATTTCTTCATTTTTAGTTAAACTCATAGGCTTTTTGTATTTCGAATTATATTTTTTAGCTATATACTTTGAAATCTCATCTAAGTATTCAAATAATTTATTTGGTACATTTTTCAACTCTTCATCTGTTTTTGCTCTATAACAAATTGGTTTATATATTTTATTAGTCACTCTAGAAACTAAATAAATTGTGAATCCATAAGGGATATGTTTCTGAATTTTATTTGTATATGAGTTATTTGGATTATTTTCACAAGTATTAATCTTTTTCAGAATGCTTTCAAAATCCATATAAATTACATAAGGATGTTCAAGTTTTTTATAATAATTTTCAAATTTAACAGTTTCACCAGGAAATGGCATAATTGGTCGACAAAGTTCAAGAGATTTACAAATTATTAAATGTTCACTTAAATCTTTGTTTTTGTAAAAACGTGTTAAACATCTTCTACAAATGAATTTCTTATGTCTATTACTTTTTGTTAATTGAGTAGAAACAAATTTACTTAAATCTGTTATCAAAACATAATGTGAATTATTATCATTTTTTATGTACAATAGATCAATATCTAATCTCGCATTGTAATTTTCAGATATTTGTAATGGAACAATCTGTTTATCTTCATCAAATCTGTATACATTAATTGACATGGATAGATAAGTATATTTAGAATCAAATGATCTTTTTTCAAATAATTTTATATCTTTTAAACTCATTGGATAATCAAATTCTTTAAACATTTCATCATTCAAGTAATTTTTATATTGTTTTACTCTATGTGGATGATCAAACTTTTTATCTTCATATTTATCAATAGCACATCTAATTGCATAAATAAAACAATATTCATCTTTATTTTTGAAATTTATACAACACTTTTTATTTTTTATTTCAATTGGTAATTCAACATATGAACCACCATTTAATGAATTATGTTTACTTAGTTTTAAATTTAAATCTAAACATCTTTTTAATGACAAACCAGATCCTTTTGATGGTTGATTTAAATTTTCTCTTAATATTAATTTTTTGAATTGATCATCAATAAATTCATCAATGTTTAATATATCTGAACTTCTTAAAGGATAATACATTTGGGGTTTTTGACTATCACCATTTACTAATTGTCTTTCATATTCACAAGATAATGATAACTGACCTCTTTTATTTTTAAATTCTTGTTTTTCAATCAATTTTTTAATTTCATTTCTTTGTGATTCTAAATATTCAGATATATCTAAATCATCATTTGAATTTGTTAAATAATACTCTTGAAAATAACCTTTTAATGATGACACTTCCTGAATATTTATTACATTTTCCTTTGGAATTGGTTTATTTTTTAAATTATCAGTTAATAATCCAATCAATTCTTTTCTAGTTTTATCTTTTATTTTAATACCATTTTTAATTGATAGATTTTGAATAAATTGTAATGATCTATATTTTAGATTATTAGGATTTTGTTTGATATTATTTAATCTTTTAATTAGTTCATCTCTATTTAAATTGTCAACATTTCTAACAGATAATTTGTTAGCAATTTCTTTTAATTTTTCACTGTTAAATAGTGAATAATTTGTTGGATCATATGACTTCTTTAATTCTTTTAATTGATCTAAATTTTCGTTTTGATAATCAACTATTTTATTTTGTTTTAAGTTTTAAGTTATTAACTTCAGTTTCATATTTAGTTTTATTTTCAAAATGTTTCTTTGAATTATAATGTCTATTATAATTTTTAGATAATATATTCTTATTACAATAAGGGCATAATATATTTTTATTTGTACGCTCCATTTATTAGGGGAAAAATTTGCACGATTTATTAAGAATAATTTTATTTGAAAATAATTGTTGTTGTAAAATATAAATATTAAGATAAATATTTATGTATTAATTCAAAAATTATAAAGTATTTTAAATAATATTTTTTAATTGTTTACACTTTGAACATTCCTTCTCCATTTATATAGTATACAATTTTACAAATTAGTTTTCTTCAATTCGTAATCATAAAAACTACCAAGTATATCTTCATCATTCAAGTCTTTAATACTATATGTAACAGGATTTGTATTATTAATTCTGGAAACAACAAATATTTCTCTTGACCAATTGTTTTTATATTTATTTGAAAAAGTTGATTTTTTGTTTCCTATTCTAACTCTATCATTTATTTTAAATTTAGATTTTGTAATTATTTTTGGTGGGATATATTTAAAAACTGTATCTAATAAATCATTTTCATTTTCTTTATTTACATCAATTGGTTTCATTGTAATTGTTGAATGATATGAATTATTATATTCTTTAACTATTTTTTGAAGAATATCAATCCATCTAAAATTTTTATTAATTTCAAATAGAACTTTCTTTTTTTCATTTTGAGTCCTGTTATATCTTTCAATAATACTTGATTTTTCTTCATTTTCTGTATGATACAATTTAATATTATACTTTTTTTAAACTCCATTAAATTCTTTATTTATAAATTCTAGTCCTTTATCTGTATGTAATAAGTATGGTGATTTATGACCAATTTTTATTGCATCTTTTATAATTTGTTCAAATGCTATAGATACACATTTTGCATCTTTTTTCTTTAAAGGTTTTGACCAAACATATTTAGAAAATGTATCAATAACATTCAACATATATTTATAACCATCATTTTCTTTTTCATAATTTTTCATAATGATTAAATCAGCTGCCCATAAATCATCAATACCTAATGTAACTATCTTTCTTTTTGGAAATTTTTTTCTTATTAGAGCATGAATTTCTTTAGCTTCAATTATTTGATCTTTTTTATTTGATTCCTTTTTTATTATTGGTTTAATTTCCTTTTTAATTATTTTACTTTTATTTGTTTTACATATTGAACACTTCGTAGCAATTCTAAACAAACCATTCTTCATTTCAACAATTTCTGGATTAATATTTTTAGTTTTCTTCTTACATTTATGACACTGAATAAGTTCTTCCATTTAGATATAATTATTTTATATATAAATGATATATGTTATAGATGTCATAATTTTAATAACTTTACAATTATTAAAAATTGTATAGGATGTAATATATGTAAAAGAATTATTTCTGAAAAAAAAAAAATTAATAGACGAAAAAATAAGAACAAACATCTTATAAATATTTTAAGAGAATTTAATCATTTTCAACCATATCGTACACAACAATTAATCAATGAAATCTATACATTATGTATTTTAGACAATAGTTTTGAAATAACACCTAAAAATATAAAATTATTCTTAAAACAAAGAAATTATACAAACTGGATATTTTACTATCAATTCTTAAACAAAATATTCAATATTGATTTTGAATTAAATTTTGAAGATAAAAGAAATATTACAGTAATTTTTAATGCATATTTCAGTTTTACAAAAATAAATATATCATTTAAGAAACTATTACCAATGATTTTTAAACTTTTAGAATTGAATTTTTATATAAAACCAGAATTTGATGATATTTTTTTTAAATTCCTAAAACATCTATCAACTTTAAATGATCCATTCATAATATATCAACATAATGGTTTTTCTGATAACATAAGTGATACATCAGATATTATTAAAAAAATAGAATATTCATCTGTCACACAACAGTTCTAACAAACTGTTGTGTGATATTTAAAATTCTTTTCATATATTACAATTATTAACTGTTTAAAATTTTTATAATTATTTTTGTAATAAATGGATCTATTAGAAGAGATTAATAATATTGGAGAATGTAAATTCAAAGAATATAAACCAATAAAAAGTTCAGAATTGAATACAAAATATAAAATAGAAAAATTTGAAAAAGTTAAAGATAAATATGGACCAACAATTATTGTTGAATTAGAAAAATGTAAAGTTCATTTGCCTCATAGATTTATTAATATATTTGATGAAAAAACAATTAAAGAATTAAATAAAAAAGATTTAAACTTAATTATTACTGAAATTAAAACATTCAAAGATAAAGAAACTGTTTTAGTTAAATTTTTATAAAAACTACTCATTAAATTTTAAAAATTTTACTTGTTTTTAAAAACATTTTGTTTTGTAGTCAATTTTATGTAAAATATAGACATATTCATGAAAATTTCATCAAAATTGTATACTTTTTCTAGAAAAATATGAAAATGTTAGAAATTGACCTAAAAGGGTAAAAAGCATATTGTATAAAAAAATAGGAAAATTCATTTAATTTTTGAGTGGCTCCGTTTTTGGCCCAGAAGTGACATGAATATATCTACTCACATAGATCTATATGGGGCGCTAGGTCTCTGGATTTGACAATTGGTGTAGGGCTATTCATTAAAATACCATATTTATTATCGGTGCTGTTTTTTTTTTTTTGTATTTTCTCCCATCTACTTATTTGAATGAAATCATAGCTTTACCACATATTTCTCAGTGAAGTTGAGGTTAGACTGTTTGTATGCAGATATGGGACAGTCGGTTAATAAAAATGCATTAAACATTTTTGCTATAGACCGAGGGCTCACATAAGCGTTGTTTTTTAAAATAGTCAAAAATATGGAAACAAAAATAATTTAGTAGAAGCAACAGTCTAGGAAGCAGAATATTGTATATCAATTGATTATTAACAAGTTTTTATTTCCGGTCTGAGCTACTGATCGATTTACTACCTCCAGTATAACAGTGACGTTAAGTATTTGACACATAACTTACTGGGCACAAGCATAGAATTATTGAAGACGGATTTAACAGTCAGTGTTACTGTGATGTGATAATGGCGATTGGAAAATCTAGCAAGACAGTACCAGTAGCTCAAGTAATTGGTATTGATCTGATGGTGTGATGCTTCCCATAAAGACTAGGATTTGCTATGGGTGCAAACGGCAAAATTACGTCATTGCCGTCTTCTATCGCGACGTCATGCTGGACGAGCATTACAGCCTGTTTTTTTAGTGTGGCCTTGGTGCAATGAAGTTAAGTCATGCAGTCAATATGTTAACATTGAAGTACAAAAACAAAATTTGATAAGTCAAGTTAGTCCTACCTTAGGTAACTTATGTTGTGTGATTTGTTAAGGCTTGTTAAATTTACAAAGACGTTAGTTTGTATTCATGACCCAATTTTTTATTGATTTAAAATGGTCAAATAGGCTAATAAAAATTCCTGATAGGCTACATTGTTATTAGCCTATAGGCTAATAAACTTTTCAAACCTAAACTTATCCTATGACAAACTGTGTACTTACCGTAGGCCTAATAGCAGGGTTGCACTTTAGTTTACGTCCTTACCTAGCTACCTAGCTGACCAGTCAAAATTAATTTTAATGCAGTTTAAACGTCCTACATTTAACTTACTAAGTGCATATAAGCCTACATTAAAATGAACGAAGAGGATACGCGTCCGGTAACCGGACGTGGATTAAGCGTCCAGCAGTGATGTCAACTGGTTGTGGGGACCCGGAACGCTATTACTACAATGATACGAAGTTCAGCCATTGGTGACTTGATGTAGTGGATAGAGTGGTAGGCTGATATGCAAGAGGTCCCTGGTTCGAATCCAATCAGTAACTTTAACTTTTTGTCAAAAATTTTACTTTGAATACTATTTCTTCTTAACTGTACATCTTTTGTTAGAATATTTGCAATTTATAATTTTATTTTATAACAGAATTTAACCTTCATTCAATTCAACCTTCATGGCAGTAAATACTGGGCGCCTAATCCACCGGACTTATATAGTCCTACTCTGTGTTTAATTTAAGTATGATAACTTAGGCTATAGCCTTGTTAAAGATCAAGGTCTCCATTGACACGGTATATTAAATTAGGCCTAGGTAATATTAAAGCCCAACCTGGACGAATAGTTTGAGTTACCTTGAGACAACAATTTTAATAGCCATATAAGATGGTGCTGGTCTAAAAAGACTACCATTTATGCCTAAAGGTACCATTTTGAGGAACAAAAATGATTGTAATAATTAGGCCCAAACTACTTACTTTAGTCGATTCACATACGTATCCAACAAAATGAATTGTGCTTGTATTTGTTCGATATATAAATTATAAATTATTGTTATCGAAATAAGGTGCAAATTTAAGGAATATACAGCAAAACTGCACACAACATTCACAACAATAACTGAGAGATCAACTTGAATGAATAGACTCCGATAATTTTTTTTATATTTGGTATCCGGTCCACGGAGCAAGATCAATGCCTGATTTACATTAGATGAGGATTGAGAGAATTAACTCACAGCCACTAAAGCTAAAGGTGGCCTTTAATATTTTACTTTATTATACAGGGTGGCTGGTCATCAGTGTTACAAAATTTTTTGGCGTAAGTACAAAGTAAATGCAGTGTAATGATGCATATAAAAGGTTCCAAGTCCAAAAATTAGCTTCCCAAAGAATTATTTTATGTTTTTCAAAAATAACTATGTTTTCAAACTTAATACAGCTATTTCTCAATTACCGGTAAATGGATTTGAGTAGACAATGTCATTTTCGTGTTCTACATTAAATTTTGAATAAGAATAATAGAAAATGACCAGGAGGATCAGTTGTAAAAACCTCATTGTAAATAGATTCTAAGATAAAAATTAAGATGTTACATAAAAATTTTAAAAAAACATTGGTCTATTGTATTTGTTCACACCCTGTATACAAGAAAGTGGCCGATTATGTTAAAAACTGCGCCATTTTATAAGCTTTCTAACCATACAGTATGCTACACTATTGAGGTTTAGATATTCTGTTGTTTGTTTTAGTGGTTTAAATACCAGAAAACAGGGTGTCTTTAACATTTAAAACATAGAAAGCCGGCATGTATTAAGCAAAAGTTGTATTTTTGTTTCAGCTTGAACAGTAAAAACAGTAAAAAGTTCCCTGTTTTTTGGCATTCATTCATTTGTTCTTCCAAATGTAAGTTAAGATGCCAGTTTACAAAAAATATTAAAGAGAAGAGAAAAAGAAAAAACTTATCTTTTTTTTTATGTCTGGCTTTAAGCTAATGATAGCATCGGTCGATGAAGAAGCGAAAACCGTTTTACATAAGATGAAAATCCTAGTCAAGCTATTTCCACAAATACGGGCACCATTGTTGGCGGCTTTGCTGGGTAAGTAAGCCTAATATTGTTTAAAATTGAATAGCATATAACAATTAGTGAATGTAATGAAAACTTAAAATGTCTGGGTACTGTATAATGCATAAGTCTGATGGCTACATATTGTGTATTACTCAGTGATGAATACAATTTTTGATTACTGAACTTTGAACATAAGTTCATCACTGCAATATGTTATTTAGTACTAACTTAAAATTTGCATTCATATAGCCTAGACCAGCGATGCACATATGCGCAGCCAGATTCTACCTATAGACTGCTGTCACATATAAGCGACGGCTAGTGACATTAAAATAGACTGGCGCCATCTGCGTCAGGGTCCCAATGTTATTAAACAGCTTAACTTATATCTTCGTAACGGTCTTTTAAATAACAACTCAACATTCACAAGAAATTGACGATTCCCCTGTCTACGAGGACGGCAGAGAAGACATCAATGGTAAATGGTCTATTTGAAGATCCTGAATTCTCAGCAGTGAATGGGCTACAGAGATGTCTGTCGCATATGTGGGTCACACTTGGTCTATGGATATGATGATTAGTTATATGGTTGGCAAAAATGTTTTTTACACCACATTATGATGTTATTAGCTGTATTACAAGTGTTAATTGGAGGCGGAAAGCTACGTTTTGCTGGCAATGCCAACTTTCATCATCATTTAGGGGCCATGCAGGTTTTTACTTAGGGCTGAAAATCAGCTGTTAGCTTATTTACTTAAATCATATTAAATACACAAGCAGTGCATACAATAGACTTGTTTTAGTGTGCAATAACTTAACAGTTATTGTTCCTTTATTGATCTCAGCCACATATAAGACCCTTGAAAAAACTATCAAAATAATTCACGAATGCCAGCAAAGCGGCCGACGTGGATTGCCTCGGCCTCGCCGACAGGAATGGAGAGCGAAGCCGAAGGACAACAGAAACAGAAGGCTAAATGCAGAGAGAAAAGCCGAGGAAAATGGAAAGAAGAAAGTAAGTGTTCTCATGCATTTATAACAGGTTCACTTTACCTATTGAGGCTTAATGTTTGTAGTTTCAAAGGCAGGAACATTTTTTTAAGGATTTTGATTGATTTTTGTTATGATTATGGGACAGGCATATTGGCAGAGAAAGGTTTCTATCCTGAAATTATGTGGAGGCATGTTAAAAGCCTACCCAATTTCATACTAACCACACTTGACTGTAGACAGATTCTTTTTATTTTTCATACTTTTATTTGAATGAGTTCGCGAAGCAGCATGATGGAACCATGGGGACAAGGTTTTATGGGGGGTTAAATGCGGTAAAAATTAGTTTTTCCCATTTTTTACCCTGCAAACATAACATTTTGCAATTTCTTTGCAAGCCATCTACTATAGCATAAAAAAAAAAATAATTTAGCATATTGAAGAGTTATCATGCGCCTAATGGTTATGAAGCCAATTCTGATACTTTTGTATTATACGGAGGCCACTCTTATATAGCACGCTGCGGCGGTTATGTTTGGTTGGTTAATCAAACGATATCAGATGAGATGAGTAATACTCTAACCTGCCAAATCCCCTTCAAGTAGGCCTTGATCAGGTTGTTGACCAGAGCGTGCATATATAAATTGTATCTGGGTCGGTATCCTGAATGATGACTCATCTATTATCGTTAGATTCATAACAAAACTAGGAATGACCTACAAGCATATTTGTGATAACCTAACCTAACTTAACTGCTGCAGCCCACTGTATACCTAATTGGGGGAGTACATGCAGCAGCTAACGGTGGTGACGCATTCAACTCAATCCTTGCCGACATCACTGCCTTCTAGGAGGCAGAACTCAAAGGCCACTAATTGTAATCATGTAAAATTTGGAATTAGGTCGATTAAAGTATTTGGTCGTGGTTGTTCGTGTACATAGAATAAAATTACGACCAAATAAGTAATAGAAAAGTATTTTAATAAGAGTTAAATTGTGTGTACATGCCTGTAGAAAAACAAAGATCAGACTAACTTAATGCGTTGCTATGACAACGTCATCAGCTGACGCTACACCAGCCCCCCACGGAGAAAAGGAATCTATACATCATTTTGAAAAGTAACCCGTGGTCGGATTTGTCTTCCAGAACGAGTTGTATAAGAATTCGTAGATGGAGTTTGACAAGATGGTGGTAGTTTTGAGGATTCCTCTGCTTGTCCAGTCGGCACCAAACGTTTCGTGGGCTCAGGAATAGGACTTTCATCTGCAATAATATAGGCTGGCTTGACCCTGTCCAAAGATACCTTAGTTTCTTGGCCTCTTACAATGATGGTAATTGTCTTTTCGTCACGGCATATGACCTTGTAAGGACCAGAATATGGAGCCTGTAAAGATTTTCTTAAGCTGTCTTGTCGGAGGAATACAAAGTCACAAGTATTGAGGTTCTTGAACACAAACGACCCTGGTTTAATGTGGCGTGATGCGGGTGTAGGTCTTAGTCGATTCATATGCTTACGCAGCCCTGATACCAATTCTTGTGGCTCGTTGCTCTCGTGGGAAGGTATTACGAAAAACTCTCCCGGAAGACGCAGTGGTTCTCCGTACACCAGTTCAGCTGATGAAGCAGTGATGTCCTCCTTGAAGGCAGATCTTATTCCGAGAAGGACAAACGGCAGTACTTCGGTCCAGTCTGATTTGCTGTGAGCCATTATAGCAGCTTTCAACTGGCGGTGGAGTCTTTCAATCATACCGTTGGCTTGTGGATGCCAGCTGGTAGTGAACTGGAGCTTTATGCCCAACTGTCGCGCTAGGTCTTTAAACAAAGTCGATGTGAACTGGGATCCGCGATCACATGTCAACTTTTGTGGGCATCCAAATCGAGCTATCCAAGTAGAGACAAACGCTCCAGTAACAGATTCGGCAGTTATTTGATCAATAGGACAAATTTCAGGCCAACGAGTAAATCTATCTATGATAGTTAGACAGTACCTAGAAGATTTTGATAAGGGAAGTGGGCCAATTAGGTCAATGTGGACATGAGAAAAACGTTCTGTAGGTGTATGAAAATCACCAAGGGGAGTAGAAACATGTCTAGTTATCTTAGATCTTTGGCATGAGAGGCAAGATTGAGTCCATTTGTGGCAATCCTTACGAATGGAAGGCCAGACAAAACGATCGCAGATAAGTTTTGTTGTGGCACGTATTCCAGGATGACTCAGCTTGTGGAACTGGTCGAAAACTCTACGTCGCAGTTCTGATGGCACAAAGGGTCTAGGAGTTCCTGTTGAGGTGTCACAGATAAGGCTCAAATGGGTTCCAGGAATCGGAACTTTCTCCAATCTAAGAGATGTAGTACTTTCTGAAATGAGATTTTGAAGTTCTTCGTCTGACTCTTGTGACTTGGCTAAGGATTCATGATCTAAAACAGTTGAAATGGCTTCAACACGTGACAAAGCATCAGCAACTATATTTTGTGAACCACTGATGTGCTTTATGTCTGTCGAAAACTCAGAGATAAATGAAAGTTGGCGTAACTGAGCTGGAGGCAACTTGTCACGGCGCTGTTGAAAGGCATAAATAAGTGGTTTATGATCTGTGAATATAGTGAAAGAAGTTGTTTCCAAGAGATGACGGAAATGCTGCACAGCTTCATAAATAGCGAGGAGTTCTCTGTAGTATGCAGGCCAGATGCACTGTTTGGATGATAGTTTCTTGGAGAAAAAACCTAGTGGTTGCCAAGAGTCATCGACAAACTGTTGGAGGCAAGCACCTACACTTACTCCAGAGGCGTCTGTAAAGAGACCAAGAGGAGCATCAGGTTTAGGATGAAACAATAGTGTTGCTGATGATAAGCTAGCCTTGCATGCTTGGAAAGCTTCTTCTGTCTCTGGAGTCCAGGGCACAGGGAGGGAACCTTTTGAATCAGCGTCACTAAGTAGGGAGTGCAGAGGTGCTTGAAATTCAGCGGCCTTTGGCAGAAACCTACGATAAAAGTTCATAATTCCCAAGAATCTGCGAAGACCACGCATTGTCTGAGGTAACTGGTAGTCTTGTAGAGCAGTGACTCTCTCCTGAGGTGGACGTGTCCCAGCAGATGAGACTAAGTAACCTAAAAATTTAACTTCTGGTACACCAATTACACATTTAGATGGATTTACAACTACTCCATAGTCAGAAAGTCGTTCAAACAACATTCTTAGGTGTTCTTTATGTATTTCTTCAGACTGGGAAAATACTAAAATGTCGTCAATATATGCATAACAAAAATCAAGGCCGTGAATAACTTCATCTATGAATCTTTGAAATGTTTGACCCGCGTTGCGTAAGCCAAAAGTCATGAATGGAAATTCAAACAAACCAAATGGAGTGGTGATTGCTGTTTTTTGGATGTCATCTTCGTGGACGGGAATTTGGTGGTAAGCCTTGGTCAAATCAATGGCAGAGAAATGCGTACAGCCTGCTAAATTGAACGAGAAATCCTGAATATGTGGTACAGGGTATCTGTCAGGAACAGTACGAGCATTTAAAGCGCGGTAATCACCGCAAGGACGCCATCCATTTTCACCTTTAGGCACCATGTGCAAAGGTGAGGACCAGGGGCTTTCAGAGGGTCGAGCAATACCAAGCTTAACCATCTCCTCAAATTCTTTCCGGGCAGCTTTCAATTTTTGAGGATGTAAGCGACGTGGTCGACAGTGAACAGGAGGACCAGGTGTAACATTTATATGATGAACTGTTTTATGTTTCACAGCACGAGGTAAGCCTGGAGGACGAATAATATCAGGGAATTCAGAAAAAACTTCTGCCAATGGCGAAGAGAAAGATATAACTTTAATACTAGTTTGATTGTTGTTAGAAACTATTCCCTCGGCATTCAATCCCGTTTTCTTGTCAACCAAACATTTCATTTTGCAATCGGGTAATAAGTGATAGTGTGAAAGGAAGTCTGAACCTAATATAGGTATTGAAACATCCGCTACCACTAGACTCCAAGGGAAATTACGTCTAAGGCCTAAATTAAGGGTGAGAGGCATGGTACCATAAGTCTTTATTTCACTGTTATTGGCAGCACTTAGTGAATAGCTAGTAGGAAAACGTTTATATTTGATAAGGCGTTTAGGAAAACACGACACATCAGACCCGGTGTCGATAAGGAACCTAGTTCGTGAATTTCTGTCCATCACAAAGAGACGGCCGCCAGCATTTGAACAATCCGTTGCGGCCTCTACGGATTGTTGCTGAGGTTTCCCTGAAAAGAGCACGGAGAAAGACATTTGGTAGCATTGTTTTTGAATTTTCTATGGTACCAGCACCAGTTCTTAGAGGGATTAGGTTCGTTTCCTGATCCACCACGAGACTGGGAACGACCCCTAGGTCTCACCTGTGTATCTCGTACTCTGGTTTCTGATAATGCTTGAACTTGTTTAGAGAGGGATTCTATTGCATTTAATAAAGAAGTGTTACCTGAAGAGACTTCACAAATACCAGGTGTTGAAGGAATGTCAGCTACCTCCATGATCTTATCAGCCAGTTCTGCCAGTTTGTCCAAGGAGAGCTCAAGTTGCGTAGTCAATATGGCTTGTGAATGAGGAGGGAGTCGTCTGAGCCACAGTTGACGAAGCATGTTGTCTTGAAGGGGAGTCGAGCCCGCAAGAGACCTAAGATGCCTCAAAAACTGAGAAGGCTTGCGGTCTCCAAGGTCCTCTTCACTCAGCAGCCGCCGCACACGTTGCTCTTCGGATGCAGAGAGGCGTTCAATCAGTTTCTTTTTTAGATGTCCGTATTTGTCGCCTTGAGGAGGGTTTGTTATGATGTCTTCGACTTCAGCAGCAATTCCTGTGTCCAATTGCGAGACCACGTAGTGAAACTTGGTGTCGTCGTTGGTAATTCCAGATATAAGAAATTGCGAGTCAACTTGACAGAACCACAGACTTGGTCTTTCAGGCCAAAAGGGCGGAAGTTTGACGGCTACTCTGTTCACCGACATGTTTTGAGAAGTGCTGGGTTGTCCAATCCGTTGACGCAGTTCTTCATTCGCAGTTCTAAGTTCGGCGAGTTGAGTCTGCAGGTCTTCTAATGACATCGTTCGAAGGAGGAAACACAAAAGATTTAAACTCTTCAAAGAAAATAAGTCTTTAGATAACGGTTGTAGTCGGGGTCACCATTTTGGTCGTGGTTGTTCGTGTACATAGAATAAAATTACGACCAAATAAGTAATAGAAAAGTATTTTAATAAGAGTTAAATTGTGTGTACATGCCTGTAGAAAAACAAAGATCAGACTAACTTAATGCGTTGCTATGACAACGTCATCAGCTGACGCTACAAGTATTTCCAATAATAAAGTTATTTTTGGTCTCCGGTAAAAAATAATCATTTAGTTTTTTTTATGATAGTTCTGTTAAAAAAGACATGTAACTAAACCTGTCCTGTTTTTAAGCCTATTCTTGCACAACATATTTTTGTGGCTTGCGTTTAATCTCATCTTCCAAACAAACTAAACCCACAACATTGTTAGCATCCATTTTAAATACATCTTGACTGCCGCAGCGCAAGAGAAGCAAGAGTACATATGGTAGTGGCAGCGAGCATGTTCAATATCTGTCAGAATCAACAAGCATGCTCCGTCTGTTCAATGGTGTATGCAACGCGTTAGATAGAGATAACTTATGTGATTGTTTTAAAGGAGGTACTGTATTTTAGAGTAATGTAAATCTTTGTAAGACTAGATTACTTACGTCAATAGCTCATTGAATTTCATTTCATGTTTCAGTACATGTTTCGACACATTGTCATCCTCAGCTGAGTACTAGTGAAGTTTTTATTCGCCATATGGTTTCGTCAATGTTCAATTAAATAAACACGTAAATAAACGTTACGTGTTTATTTAATTGAACATTGACGAAACCATATGGCGAATAAAAACTTCACTAGTACTCAGCTGAGGATGACAATGTGTCGAAACATGTACTGAAACATGAAATGAAATTTAATGAGCTATTGACGTAAGTAATCTAGTCTTACAATAATATCTACAGCTCAGGGGCTTAACAATGAATTTAAATAAAGTAAATCCAATCAGGTAAATATAAATTCACTTAGTTTGCTGGGGGGAGAGGAGTAAGGTGGTTTTATTTGTGATATATCTTGATATATAAGAGGAGTTTTGTATACCATAAATTAATATTAATAAACAAAATTTTTTTTAGGATTCAAAAAAGAAGAGACGATTGAAGAAGATTTGAAGTAGGCCTACTTCATGACTTTTAATAATTTTTAATTTTTTGTTTACGTTTCTTTTTAATAAAATTTCTTTTTAATAAAATTAATAAAACCATTTTGGTCAGAGAAGAGATAGCGACCTCTAGTTTTCACCATTCTTTAAGTTTTTGTAAACACTTTAAAATGAGGTGTCACTTGAAGAGGGGGTTTACATTTAAAATATTTGAGTTACCCCCCAAATCCCCCCTTTTGGGGGGACACTCAAAAATTTCAAAATCATAAAAAGAAACTTCCTGCTAAGATTGCATGACCCCCAAAAGGATATCTCTGTATATTTACTTGGAAAAATATTAGATGGGGGGGTCTTGACTTTTTATTCACCCTGTATAATTAGATATGAGTGTAGAATGCAGTCTGATGATCTGTTTAGCTTTGTTACTGACTAAGATCAGCTGTTTTATCAGCCAGGATCATTTATTTAAAGCCCAACGGTCAGGAACAGCTGGATCCATAAAATTACAACATTTGCCTGGATTGATTTTGAAAGTAGGTTTGCTGCTACAGGAAAACTAATTAACTTGTGTTTTTTATTAAAATATTAATAGCTTATTATAAAATAAATAAATCTTCCAAATTTGATCAAAATATATCCATAAACAAGCCAACTACAACATATTATAACATTCTCTATAAGAATAACATGGGCATTTTAAATTAACAATTTTTTGAATTTTCTCCGTAACCAATCACCGTACAAAAACACTTTCATATACTAAATTGTTTGTTTTTTTAAGCTCTTTAAAAAGGTCTGGAGAAAAATTGATAAATTTTGTGTTTTAAGGGGGAAAAAATTAGAAAAACCCATTTTTACCCCATAAAACCCCCCGTTAAACCCCGTTCCCGTGGTCCGATCATGCTGGTTCGCGAACTCATTCAAGTTTATCCCACCTTACACCTTCAAACCAAATTTTATTAATTTCGGAAAATAATTACTCAAGTTATCGTGCGGATGGATTATATATATATAGATATATAAAAATTTGAACGAATGGTTTTTTTGGCCTCTGGGGACATCAAAATGAAAAAGTAAATCGGTCCCGGGTCTAGGTCTTACCATGAGACCTACGGCAATAGCTACTTCCCTATAGGGAAATTCACTAAAAGGTGATGCTCGCTGAAATGGGTTGTGAACGTGAAGCCATTCGACCAAGGTGTGAATATCATGCTGATCACAACATCGACGTGAGTCCCTTAGATCGACATGCTGATCCGATGTTGCATAGTACACTCTACTAAATATTTCAATTTGTTTGGTTACACGATAAGTGTAAGGCGTGGTGTGGACCCATCGAGCAATTGTAGAAGGATTGAGCCCTTTACCAGTTGTTAGTCCTCCAACTTTTTTCATAACGCGCATCAGAATTTTTTCTATCGCCATGTGACTCCATCCCTGACCAGAACTTATTTGATCGTCCAATCGTGAAATAACCTTGCGTGAACCTCTCATACTCATCATTTTGTAAAGTTTTCTTAAGACGAATCATACTCTGGAGTTAGATGTTAAATATATTTATTTAACAATACAAAGTTGTTGTATGTTGGGTATATGTTAAAATGTTGTATACTTTCGTCATGTGAAATTAATTGCTGATTTTTATGTATGTTAAGCTTTAAAGGTCTTATGTTTCCAAGGAATTGTTACTGAAAAAAAATTCCAATTTTATTAGGTAAATAATACTAAAATATTGTTTGTAAAACGGATCAAATAATAAACTACGTAAAAAGCTATGTTTGTATTTTTAAATGTATTTTCAAGATAGGTAAGTGTTTGGATTGAAAACAACAGAGAACTGGCATCAGTATTGGCGGCTGTGGCGAAAACGGGTGGCCCTGGGAGCGCCGAGTGCCTGAGCGAAAATGTATTGAACGCTTCTATTGATTCTTAAGTAGGGTTGTTAAAATATTAAGGTAAACATTTTTAGTGTATTTGAAAGAGGAATTCATGCTCTACAGTTTGTATAATCAGTTTACCTTATAACAACAAACCAAAAGAATACTTGGTGAAAAATGCTAATTATAAGTTACAATATGTCAAAATAAATTGGTTTTAAATTAGTAAAAAAATAAAGAAACACATTTGTGTTGTATTTAATATCCAGCCTGGAGTTTACAAGACATTTTTATGCAAACAGATAAAAAAAACCTTTTCCGTAAACGCTTGCATAAATCCAACATGGCCGACTTATTTTTAAAAATGGCGGAAAAGTCTCCATGGGATTTTCTGGGACTTTCTTCTGTGGGTTCAGGAGACCATAATAAATGATTTCCAACAGGTTTCAACTATTTTTTTTGAATTTCCTTACTCAAATGCTAATTTCACTGGACTATAAACCTTCTTATCTTCTTGGAAGGGGCTTAAGGCAGAGTCCAGTTCCAGACTGTCTATACAATGGGCCTGTTTTATCAACCCCTCTTTCGCTTCAGGCGTGCAAGTGGTGGTAGCCCCAGATCTCTGGCGGCACCTGTCTCAAGCGGCCTTGCAGTGCTTAAGTCAACGTAAAAAGGCTGTCAGCTTTTATAAAGTACCGTGCCTAAGTTATTATGCCAATTTGTAGACGATAAGGTGTAGGCATATTTTTTTCTGATGGTAGAGAAGGAAACATGCGTTGAGGCTTGTTGGCCTCATTGATTTTACGATCTTCCTGGTGAAAAGACCCAGAAGCCACGCAAGAATAACCAATAATAGAAATTGAACAAATAACAATAGACATTGAATAATAATAGACATAGACATTTAAGAAATAATAGAATAACGCATAGGCATGAGCTGCAACACTGTTAGCGCCATGGTTAAATTAAACAAGTCTAGCCAATACAGCTAGTGAAAACCAGAGCGAGAACCAAATGATCATCCAGCATTACCAATTTACAGGTACTCTGCTTACTGACATAAGTCTTTCCATAACAGGAATATTGCCCTTAGAGGGGTAGTTCGATCTGGAGGGGGTCAAATTTGAGGGGGATGAATTTAATATAGTACTTTTCAGAACCAGACCAAGTCTAAAACATGTGTGTAACATTTAAATGCATTAAGAATAAGATTGACTCATTCTATTTTTGGAGTGTGGCTGGGCGATAAAAGAAAGATCCCATATTCCTTAAATATTTTGGATATTAGAATCCCAGGTCATTAACTCTTGGTGTATGTTCTTGTATAATAAATGTTTATACGTGACGTGTGCAACGTACAAGACAAACGTTCATTGCTGTACAAATAGACAGTCAGGACTGTTGAGTCAGTTGTATTGAACATGTCTCAGTAGTCATCCATCACTCAGAGATGAATGTTGTTGTATGATGAATGTATATACGTGACGTGTGCAACTTACAACACATAGGTTTATTACTGTACAAATAGACAGTCAGCTGTGAGTCAGTTGTATTAAACATGTCTCAGTAGTCATCCATCACTCAGAGATGAATGTTGTTGTATGATGAATGTATATACGTGACGTGTGCAACTTACAAGACATAGGTTTATTACTGTACAAATAGACAGTCAGGACTGTTGAGTCAGTTGTATTGAACATGTCTCAGTAGTCATCCATCACTCAGAGATGAATGTTGTTGTATGATGAATGTATATACGTGACGTGTGCAACTTACAACACATAGGTTTATTACTGTACAAATAGACAGTCAGCTGTGAGTCAGTTGTATTAAACATGTCTCAGTAGTCATCCATCACTCAGAGATGAATGTTGTTGTATGATGAATGTATATACGTGACGTGTGCAACTTACAACACATAGGTTTATTACTGTACAAATAGACAGTCAGGACTGTTGAGTCAGTTGTATTGAACATGTCTCAGTAGTCATCCATCACTCAGAGATGAATGTTGTTGTATGATGAATGTATATACGTGACGTGTGCAACTTACAACACATAGGTTTATTACTGTACAAATAGACAGTCAGGACTGTTGAGTCAGTTGTATTGAACATGTCTCAGTAGTCATCCATCACTCAGAGATGAATGTTGTTGTATGATGAATGTATATACGTGACGTGTGCAACTTACAACACATAGGTTTATTACTGTACAAATAGACAGTCAGGACTGTTGAGTCAGTTGTATTGAACATGTCTCAGTAGTCATCCATCACTCAGAGATGAATGTTGTTGTATGATGAATGTATATACGTGACGTGTGCAACTTACAACACATAGGTTTATTACTGTACAAATAGACAGTCAGGACTGTTGAGTCAGTTGTATTGAACATGTCTCAGTAGTCATCCATCACTCAGAGATGAATGTTGTTGTATGATGAATGTATATACGTGACGTGTGCAACTTACAACACATAGGTTTATTACTGTACAAATAGACAGTCAGCTGTGAGTCAGTTGTATTAAACATGTCTCAGTAGTCATCCATCACTCAGAGATGAATCTTGTTGTATGATGAATGTATATACGTGACGTGTGCAACTTACAACACATAGGTTTATTACTGTACAAATAGACAGTCAGCTGTGAGTCAGTTGTATTGAACATGTCTCAGTAGTCATCCATCACTCAGAGATGAATGTTGTTGTATGATGAATGTATATACGTGACGTGTGCAACTTACAAGGCATAGGTTTATTACTGTACAAATAGACAGTCAGGACTGTTGAGTCAGTTGTATTGAACATGTCTCAGTAGTCATCCATCACTCAGAGATGAATGTTGTTGTATGATGAATGTATATACGTGACGTGTGCAACTTACAACACATAGGTTTATTACTGTACAAATAGACAGTCAGGACTGTTGAGTCAGTTGTATTAAACATGTCTCAGTAGTCATCCATCACTCAGAGATGAATGTTCTTGTATGATGAATGTATATACGTGACGTGTGCAACTTACAAGACATAGGTTTATTACTGTACAAATAGACAGTCAGCTGTGAGTCAGTTGTATTGAACATGTCTCAGTAGTCATCCATCACTCAGAGATGAATGTTGTTGTATGATGAATGTATATACGTGACGTGTGCAACTTACAAGACATAGGTTTATTACTGTACAAATAGACAGTCAGGACTGTTGAGTCAGTTGTATTGAACATGTCTCAGTAGTCATCCATCACTCAGAGATGAATCTTGTTGTATGATGAATGTATATACGTGACGTGTGCAACTTACAAGACATAGGTTTATTACTGTACAAATAGACAGTCAGGACTGTTGAGTCAGTTGTATTGAACATGTCTCAGTAGTCATCCATCACTCAGAGATGAATGTTGTTGTATGATGAATGTATATACGTGACGTGTGCAACTTACAACACATAGGTTTATTACTGTACAAATAGACAGTCAGCTGTGAGTCAGTTGTATTAAACATGTCTCAGTAGTCATCCATCACTCAGAGATGAATGTTGTTGTATGATGAATGTATATACGTGACGTGTGCAACTTACAACACATAGGTTTATTACTGTACAAATAGACAGTCAGGACTGTTGAGTCAGTTGTATTGAACATGTCTCAGTAGTCATCCATCACTCAGAGATGAATGTTGTTGTATGATGAATGTATATACGTGACGTGTGCAACTTACAACACATAGGTTTATTACTGTACAAATAGACAGTCAGGACTGTTGAGTCAGTTGTATTGAACATGTCTCAGTAGTCATCCATCACTCAGAGATGAATGTTGTTGTATGATGAATGTATATACGTGACGTGTGCAACTTACAACACATAGGTTTATTACTGTACAAATAGACAGTCAGGACTGTTGAGTCAGTTGTATTGAACATGTCTCAGTAGTCATCCATCACTCAGAGATGAATGTTGTTGTATGATGAATGTATATACGTGACGTGTGCAACTTACAACACATAGGTTTATTACTGTACAAATAGACAGTCAGGACTGTTGAGTCAGTTGTATTGAACATGTCTCAGTAGTCATCCATCACTCAGAGATGAATGTTGTTGTATGATGAATGTATATACGTGACGTGTGCAACTTACAACACATAGGTTTATTACTGTACAAATAGACAGTCAGCTGTGAGTCAGTTGTATTAAACATGTCTCAGTAGTCATCCATCACTCAGAGATGAATCTTGTTGTATGATGAATGTATATACGTGACGTGTGCAACTTACAACACATAGGTTTATTACTGTACAAATAGACAGTCAGCTGTGAGTCAGTTGTATTGAACATGTCTCAGTAGTCATCCATCACTCAGAGATGAATGTTGTTGTATGATGAATGTATATACGTGACGTGTGCAACTTACAACACATAGGTTTATTACTGTACAAATAGACAGTCAGGACTGTTGAGTCAGTTGTATTGAACATGTCTCAGTAGTCATCCATCACTCAGAGATGAATGTTGTTGTATGATGAATGTATATACGTGACGTGTGCAACTTACAACACATAGGTTTATTACTGTACAAATAGACAGTCAGGACTGTTGAGTCAGTTGTATTAAACATGTCTCAGTAGTCATCCATCACTCAGAGATGAATGTTCTTGTATGATGAATGTATATACGTGACGTGTGCAACTTACAAGACATAGGTTTATTACTGTACAAATAGACAGTCAGCTGTGAGTCAGTTGTATTGAACATGTCTCAGTAGTCATCCATCACTCAGAGATGAATGTTGTTGTATGATGAATGTATATACGTGACGTGTGCAACTTACAAGACATAGGTTTATTATTGTACAAATAGACAGTCAGGACTGTTGAGTCAGTTGTATTGAACATGTCTCAGTAGTCATCCATCACTCAGAGATGAATCTTGTTGTATGATGAATGTATATACGTGACGTGTGCAACTTACAAGACATAGGTTTATTACTGTACAAATAGACAGTCAGCTGTGAGTCAGTTGTATTGAACATGTCTCAGTAGTCATCCATCACTCAGAGATGAATGTTGTTGTATGATGAATGTATATACGTGACGTGTGCAACTTACAACACATAGGTTTATTACTGTACAAATAGACAGTCAGGACTGTTGAGTCAGTTGTATTGAACATGTCTCAGTAGTCATCCATCACTCAGAGATGAATGTTGTTGTATGATGAATGTATATACGTGACGTGTGCAACTTACAACACATAGGTTTATTACTGTACAAATAGACAGTCAGGACTGTTGAGTCAGTTGTATTGAACATGTCTCAGTAGTCATCCATCACTCAGAGATGAATGTTGTTGTATGATGAATGTATATACGTGACGTGTGCAACTTACAAGACATAGGTTTATTACTGTACAAATAGACAGTCAGCTGTTAGTCAGTTGTATTGAACATGTCTCAGTAGTCATCCATCACTCAGAGATGAATGTTCTTGTATGATGAATGTATATACGTGACGTGTGCAACTTACAAGACATAGGTTTATTACTGTACAAATAGACAGTCAGCTGTGAGTCAGTTGTATTGAACATGTCTCAGTAGTCATCCATCACTCAGAGATGAATGTTGTTGTATGATGAATGTATATACGTGACGTGTGCAACTTACAAGGCATAGGTTTATTACTGTACAAATAGACAGTCAGGACTGTTGAGTCAGTTGTATTGAACATGTCTCAGTAGTCATCCATCACTCAGAGATGAATGTTGTTGTATGATGAATGTATATACGTGACGTGTGCAACTTACAAGACATAGGTTTATTACTGTACAAATAGACAGTCAGGACTGTTGAGTCAGTTGTATTGAACATGTCTCAGTAGTCATCCATCACTCAGAGATGAATGTTGTTGTATGATGAATGTATATACGTGACGTGTGCAACTTACAACACATAGGTTTATTACTGTACAAATAGACAGTCAGGACTGTTGAGTCAGTTGTATTGAACATGTCTCAGTAGTCATCCATCACTCAGAGATGAATGTTGTTGTATGATGAATGTATATACGTGACGTGTGCAACTTACAAGACATAGGTTTATTACTGTACAAATAGACAGTCAGCTGTGAGTCAGTTGTATTGAACATGTCTCAGTAGTCACATGTCACTCCGAGATGAATGTTCTTGTATGATGAATTTCTATATGTGACGTGTCCAACTTACAAACAAACGTTTATTACCTTAAAGTAGACAGTCAGGACTGTCAGTCAGATGCATTGTAAGTCTTTAATTCAAAACATTTTGGTAATAAATGGTTAATTATTTGTTCATACCATCGTGTTATTAATAACATAATTTTCGTGGAACCTTTACCAATGATACTTTATGGTTAAATGCACAAATGCATGCTATTCATTAGACCGTAAATAACAACTTCCAACCCGATTAACCTATTTACCCACAGTACGTAAAAATAAATGGTGTAATAAGGTATGTTGGAGAGCTTGTTGTTAAATTCCATACAAACCCAAAAAGTTAAAATTTGTTATGTGTAAGAGAAAACAAGTATTACTTTTGATTAATAACTTAATAAAGTCAACTTAAATCTTATTTGACAACTAGTATATTATTTTACTTAAAAACGATGAAATTATCGTAACGTGTGGTATAAAAAAGAGGAGATTAAAGGCAATGGTTCAGATAATTTCACTTGACGACAACAGACGCCGTCCGATGCTCATGTCAGGTCTAGTCTAGTTGCCATTTGTTCCTTTTTACCATCGTTTTATATCATAGGTTATTCTTTCATTTTGTAAAAAACGAATACTTAGTTTAATTCCTACTAAACACGCCTTTATACTTAAATGTATCTTTACACAATATAAATACTATCTAAGCTATGTAAAAATAAACTTACCGAGAGTATCCTAATAGATACTCACCTATTAGGATTATTCAACCTTGCAGCTATTGTTGGAAGTCAACTGACAAATTCGTCATGTTTGTTCGTGCCAGTATATTATTCCTAGATTTTCTATATCTAGTCTTTGTCAAAATATAGTAGCAGAACATGTATTGTGGAAATATCATGGATTATGGTTTGTAATCAGGTAAATGGTTTGTTTATAATTACAATGATTGATACTCAACAACGTTTAGACTACACATCCCTGATGAGAGTAAAGCTTGTTATTATGCGTAGTTAGATTAAATTGGATATGAGCAAAGTGTGATCGTATTAAACAGGATACATAGATTACCTTTAATACTTGCCGTTTGTTTTGTTCTATTATGATTATTGAATATAGGTTTTGTAGCCACATTACCGCAACTGCCATTTGTATACCCTCAATTTATAAATGCCATATGATGTGTTATCTTACGGACAAAGTTCATAAAAAGATTATGTGTTTTACGGTTTTTATTCTTATTTTTAGTTAATTTCCCATATAGGGAATAAGCTATTAATGTAGGTCTCAAGTTAATGCCTAGCCCCAGGACCGATTTATTTTTCGTTTTGATGTCCGCAGAGGCCAAAAATAGCGTTCGTTTAAATTCTTATACGGTTGTATGAAGTTATATATATGCGTGCAAAATAACTCGATAAACTAGTTTATTGTAGTGAAATTGTACAGTCAAATGTATTCGCTACTGCTACATTTTTTTATTGTTCAGCCCAAGATAATAATGACTCGCATACGTCCTTAAATAGGCACGGTTGCTCTAATTAAGCAAGTATTATCAGATAAGTCAACACCTATATACCACAAAGTGTCAATTGGTAATTGTAGATTATACGCTGCACCAAGTTTCAAGAAATAACTAAGCAACCGCTATGATTTTTTTATTGTATCATTTTAAGTTTAAGATAAAACCTGTTAAAATCTGTGAAACTGCATTGATACCATGTTTCTGGGACTCGTGGGAAACTCTGATCACATATATTTTACATATCGATAGCTAAAAAACATACATGATGTAAAATGTTGAACATTACTTGAAAAAATTAAACCTTTTATTTACAATACTTTGCGAAATAAACTATTTACTTAGTTGCTATCATCAATAGTGTGTGTGTAAGTTTACATTACATTTTGAAACACGTAATACTCATGAAGTGCAAATAAAACTCATTATTAATTGACCTAAGGATAGGTTCTAATAAACTCTGAAGTCAAGTAAAATTTGTAACATACAAATACAAAATGTAAATAGTAAACAAAGAACAACTGTGAGACGATAAAGAAATTCAAGAATTAAATAAGGAATAATAACAGTTCATATGTATAAAAATACTATCACATTCTTCCCACCCTAAAACGAGACGTAGTCTTGTAGATGGTAAGGTCTTTGCCGTACACACTGTGGATGCGTTTTGGAAGGCACTGAACTTGAGTCTTCGCAAGAACTGTTTGCATGTTCAACTGGTACATTCGTGTCACTTAATGTCCCACTAGAATCATTTTCCTCTTGTTTTTGATCAAATGAAACCTCCGGTTCTTGAATAACTTGTTCATTTCCATCTGTTTCTGGAAATTGGTAGTCTGTTTCTAAAGATGATTGTCCAGGTGCTGGGGCCAGATCTCATTATTCTGACTTTATCAAGGGTTTTTCAGAGAAGATTCAGCCCCTTTCATCTACTAAAGGTTTTCCATTATCAGAAGAAGCAATTAACTCCTTCAATGAATTGAAAAATGAAATAGTAACTGCAACTAAAGCCCCAATCCAAAATGATATACCATTTACAGTTGAGACCGATGCGTCTGAGTTTGCAATCGGCTCTACCTTGTCACAAGCAGGACGTCCAGTAGCTTTTTATTCGAAAACATTATCAAAATCTGGAAAGAACCATTCTTCTGTTGAAAAAGAAGCTCAAGCAATCGTAGAATCTCTTAAGAAGTGGAGACACTATCTTATTGGCCGGCCATTCCTACTCATTACAGACCAAAGATCAGTTTCTTTCATGTTTGACAATAAAAGATTTGGAAAAATCAAGAATGAAAAGATACAGCGTTGGCGTTTAGAACTGTCTTGTTTCAAGTATGATATCGTATATCGACCAGGCAAGGAAAATTAAGTTGCAGACACCATTTCACGATTGTGTGGAACGATTTGTGGTCGTCCAAACTTAAATGATATCCACACGAGTCTGTGTCCCCCTGGAGTGACAAGATTCTACCACTGGATTAGATCGAAAAACTTACCTTTTTCACTGGAAGAAGTTCGTCGTACGACAGCTCAATGTCGAATTTGTGCTGAACGTATGCCTGATGTTTTATTTTCTAGAAGTCTTTGTCGGATAACTGGGGAAATCTAACCTCTGATAAATGCATCACGAATATAGTCATTTTTATTTTGTTCAGCAGAAACTTGGGAAAAATTACAAGGTTTACTTAAATCTTTCAAAGCTTGTAAATATTGGTCAACTGATTCCCCTGACTTCTGAAAACGAGTTGCTAGAAGATGTCTGGAATAAATCTCATTCTTAGGACGGATATAGAGTACTTTTAAAATAGCTATAGCTTCATCAAATTTCTGTAGACAGATGGACTAATGTGATTAACAAGTAAACGTAGTTTTACCTTTTCATTTGTTGCATTAGAGTCACATTCCTCTAGGAAGTTAGTAAAAGTCTGGTACCAATGCAGCCATTGTTCTTCTGCACCATCACTTTCTGGCTCTACATCAAATCGGTCAGGCTTGAGGAGTTTATCCATGACTTGTGAAAAGAGTTTATTAAATTTAAGTGCAAATAAAACTCATTATTAATTGACCTAAGGATAGGTTTTAATAAACTTTGAAGTCAAGTAAGATTTGTAACATACAAATACAAAATGTAAATAGTAAACAAAGGACAACTATGAGACGATAAAGAAATTCATGAATTAAATAAGGAATAATAACAGTTCATATGTATAAAAATATTATCACAACTCATTTGCAAACATTGTATATTGTGTTATATTTCATTATTTGAAATTTATAAAAATATAATTGAATGTAGCTTTGGGGTTTTTTACAACACTTTTGCTAATTCTATTACATAAGCAGGCTTTATTATCAAGTCCAATAGGTCAATCAATGTATACATTTTTCATCGCACACACTTGTGTGAGGAAGGAGAATTGATTTTGATTAAAAGTAAAAGAAATCAATTAGTAGATATCCGTGTCACGTGGTATCACATATTACGTTCGTTTGTTAAACGGTTACAGATTCAATGTAATCTTCTGTAAAACTCATGGTAGTTGGACGAACTAATTAGTAGATATCCGTGTCACGTGGTATCACATATAATGTTAGTTTGTTAAACGGTTACAGATTCAATGTAATCTTCTGTAAAACCCATGGTAGGTGGACGAACCAATTAGTAGATATCCGTGTCACGTGGTATCACATATAATGTTCGTTTGTTAAACGGTTACAGATTCAATGTAAACTTCTGTAAAACCCATGGTAGTTGGACGAACCAATTAGTAGATATCCGTGTCACGTGGTATCACATATAATGTTCGTTTGTTAAATGGTTACAGATTCAATGTAATCTTCTGTAAAACCCATGGTAGGTGGACGAACCAATTAGTAGATATCCGTGTCACGTGGTATCACATATAATGTTCGTTTGTTAAACGGTTACAGATTCTATGCAATCTTCTGTAAAACCCATGGTAGTTGGACGAACCAATTAGTAGATATCCGTGACACGTGGTATCACATATAATGTTCGTTTGTTAAACTATTACAGATTCAATGCAATCTTCTGTAAAACCCATGGTAGTTGGACGAACCAATTAGTAGATATCCGTGACACGTGGTATCACATATAATGTTCGTTTGTTAAACGGTTACAGATTCAATGCAATCTTCTGTAAAACCCATGGTAGTTGGACGAACCAATTAGTAGATATCCGTGACACGTGGTATCACATATAATGTTCGTTTGTTAAACTATTACAGATTCAATGCAACCTTCTGTAAAATACATGATTGTTTTGAATAACATAGTTTTGATAACATAACAATTCGCAAATCAAATTAATGAATTCTAGCGTCTAAAAGGAGGAAAATGAATTATAGCCTATAATGAATTCCATCATAAATAAATAACAATGTATGATAAATTAGCAAAGCTTTACAGTTTTACTTTTTTGTAACATTCGTTTTCGTACCGTATCAGCCAATTTTCAATCCAGCTTGATATCGAATAGTGATCGAGGTAGAAGGCAAACATGTCTATTTAAGATGGAATTGCTTGAGTTTAGATGTACTCTAAAGCCAGTCCATTAAATCAAATACAAACAGCTTGGACGTGATTGTCTTCACAATATAATAATAATATGTTCCAAAACTGACAATGGTAGGTTCGCAGACTTTGATCTATTATACAGGGTGTTGAAAATGTCTGGAACCAACATTATATCTGGTGAGTGGTTAAAGGAAAACAACTGATATTTTGTGTACGGATATACTATGGTTTTACCTATCTTTTGGTGCCTTATGCAATTTTTTACCACTTATAGGGAACGTCCTGTGGAGGATGCAGTAAAAAGTTTTAATGGAAGCCTATGGCAAATGATACATCATTTTAAAGGCCATTTTTTTTTTCTGAGTAAGGAGCCACAAGTTTCATCTCAAAAGGACCACCCTAGCAAAAATGGCGACTGTTTGAACTTAAGTTTATCCCGCCTTACACCTTCAAACCAAATTTCATCAAAATCGGACAAAAAATACTCAATTTAACGCGTTTACGGACACACACACACAAATATATACATATATAAAAATTTGAACTAATGGTGTTTTTGGCCTCTGGGGACAATAAAATTAAAAAGTAAATCGGACCCGGGCCTAGGTCTTACCATGCCACCTACGGTAATAGCTACTTCCCTATAGGCAAATTAACTAAAAATGGTGTTGGTAGAAATATTCTGCAGCTTATAAAATATAGCGTGTTTTTTATTTGTTGATATAAATTTTCTGTGAATAAATTTACGTTTACTACCTTATTACTGAACTTATTTACTTAGCTTATACCTAAAAACGTAAAAATTGATTAGAAACACCATTTTGTATGATGTATATCATAAGAAAATGTATAAAACCCAAAATACGGGCAGCCATTTTGAAAAATCGCCGCCATTTTGGATTATAGCATCTTTGGTCGGTGCCTCCCCATCTCATTTTCATTGCCTAGCCTTAAACTACATTCCCACCAAAGGGCATACTCTTATCACAATTTGCAGTTTTCTTATGGTTTTTGTACTTTAGCTCCCCCACTATAATAGTGTGTGTTTAAGTAGACATTAGCTGTTTATTTGAGTACAAGGAATCATCAGTATGTTTTAAAAAGTAAACAAATAAGTGGAATGTTATGTTATACACGACTAGTTAACCACCCGTGCTTCGCCACGGGAATATTGTCAGCAATAAAAGAAATAATAATTAACAAATACTGTTTATCTTTGTATTTTATTTAGGGGTTGTTTAATTTTTTACATGAAATAAAACTGATAGTTTGCCTGTATAAACTATTTTATATTAATCAAACCGATATATTATTTAACCAAATGAATGTTTTATATTAATTCGAGTTTCATTTGAAAAATAAATAGTATACGAACTGGGCAATGCTGATAACCTAATAAGCAGCTATTTATGCTATTTAGATAATTTGCTCAAGTATATTCCTATATTCGTCGTTTTTTTTTCATTACATTTGTTGTATGGAATAAAGATAGTCACTTAGCCTACATGTAAATCACGCATCATAAGTTGGTCGCATTTCACGAATCTTTGACCCGTGAGTAAAAGCTGTGTTTACGTCGTATATATAAAGTTGGGCATACTTTGTTCAATGTTAGAGGGTATTAACGGTCCAATTTGATGGAAAAGGAGTCGTGGATTTTAAAACTATGTAGACTACCACTACCAGAAAGATGTTGATTCAAGTGAGACTTGCAACTGGTCATTTCAAATGCAGATTTGTATTATATTTTACTCAAATAGTTTTTTGTCTCTTTTGACCCTTAATACTTTTTTTTATAGTCGCTGTTGATAAGATAAACTCAAAATGTTGATAAGGAGTTCATTTTACCTTCCCCTTGTGACAACATAAGGAAAAAAATATTTGTGTCCCAGTTAGTCTGTTCTGACCGTTCTGACTCAAAATTCATAGATTTGCAGTACTGACAAATCCAATCTAACGACCCCAATTCAAAAAAATTTGTATTTTTTAGAAGGGACTTCCAGAGCACATTTAACACCATCACTGCTCTTTACCTTTTTAGTTCGATGGTTCTCTGCATGTTTTTTTTCGTTCTGTATGTCTCTTTACGCCCGGTTAATGATTACCTTTTCTTTTTCTTTTTGTACTTTTCACATCCTGGGGTTAATGATAAAGTTTTATAACGCTATAATGACCCGAGTCAACATTGCCATTAAACATCAAGTCAGATACTTCTTCGCCAGAACACAAATCGTAAGTCACAGTTTCTCAAGCAACTTCCCTGTGTAGGCTCACTTGAAAAAATATAGTTAGGGTACAGTTCACTGATAAATTGTTGTTCCAAATATCCCAGCGTACTCGCCATCTCGAGAAGGTAAAATTTGGACGTCGAACACTGATCTTGAGTAAGATTAATCACTTACGATAAAATGTTTGTATGTTTACAAATCATTAGCAATTATCTTTACAACTTGCAAGGATTTCCCTATGATTGTTCTGGTGGCTATAGAGAATAAATTATATTGATCAAAACAATAAGTTTCCGTCCCCTACTATGGGTATTATTTCACATTCCATACTCAAACTTAAACTCAATTACCACTTTCCTTCAGATCACTTTGCAGGAAAACTAAAACATTTTTGTGTCCCAGTTAGTCTGTTCTGACTCGAAATTCGTAGACTTGAAGTAGTGACAAATCCAATCTAACGACCCCAATTCAAAAGAGTTGGTATTTTTTGTAGGGACTTCCAGAGCACATTTAACACCAACACTGCTCTTTACCTTTTTAGTTCGATGGTTCTCTACATTTTTTTTCGTTCTGTATGTATCTCTTTACGACCGGTTAATGATTGCCTTTTCTTTTTCTTTTTGTACTTTTCACACCCTGGGGTTAATGATAAAGTTTTATAACGCTATAATGACCCGAGTCAACATTGCCATTAAACATCAAGTCACATACTTCTTCGCCAGAACCGAATGGTAAGTCACAGTTTCTCAAGCAACTTCCCTATGTGTACTTGAAAAAAAATTCACTGATTTATTGTAGTTCCACCAGTATGTTTTATCTATGGTTCCACGTATCCCAGCGTACTCGCCATCTCGAGAAGGTAAAGTTTGGTACCACTGAACGTCTAACACTAATCTTGAGTAAGATTCGTACCCTACTATAAAATGTTTGTATGTTTCCCACTCATTAGCAATTATATGTACAACTTGCAAGCGGATTTCCCCATGATTATTCTGGTGGCCGTAGAGAATAAATTATATTGATCAAAACAATAAGTTTCCGTTCCCTACTATGGGTATTATTTCACATTCCATACTCAAACTTAAACTCAATTACCACTTTCCTTCAGATCACTTTGCAGGAAAACTAAAACATTTCAAAAATAAGTTAACAAATACACTTTCCTTGATCAAAATCGTGTGTTTATAAACAGAAACTCCAGTTTAATAATTGCATACTGAAAGTGAGGTTATAAAAATAATAACAAATGTCTGACAAACATTAAACAGCTGACGAATAATTTATAAACTGTGTATTATATTCTTCAATAAGAATTGTATTGACTCGACCTTTAAAGGGCTGTAGGTCGTAGGCCTTAGAATAAACGTAATTTCTAAGGAAGTTTGGCAAATCTACTCACTATCCCCTTTAATTTGAGACATAAATCTTGTAGATCGGTCCAGTAATTACTGAGAAAACAGTGTTACAACTGTGTATTAAATATATAGATTACGATTCCCTTTACAATCAATAATAGAGCTTTCTTTTATTTAAAGGTATGCAGACACTAAGAAGTATTTATTTAAAAGATTATAAAGGGGATTTAGGCATGTCAAGTTATAGAAGTTTAATGCTATAAATATACTTGACAACTTTTAAAATAAATAATATGTATTTTAGGTTGGTAATAGCCAATGACCAGTTATACGATTTTGCTATATATTATAGTGCGAATGAGTTACTAATACAACTTTAATTTCTTTGCAAATAAAACACAGCTTTATTAATTTTATTAGTAATCGAGACTATTTTACTAGATTTATCGTCGAAGGAGTCAAAATTTAATTATTTACATTTGAAAATTGTATTAACCAGAAGACCTCATAATATTACAATCTAAGCTCACTTACGATTAAAGTAAAATCCACTTCATCAAAGAGGTAACCCCCTCCTAAAATGTTTCACTATTTAATCACATTTAGTTTTTAAACAGTATTTTCTTTATTTGCGTTCAAGCTGTAAATCTCAATGAATTGTATAAGGAATACTAGTAGCTCTTTGGGGGTCATCTCTTCAGCATCATTCAAGATCTATTCAGCTCTTCAGCAAGAATTTGTAACTGCCGTGTCACTTACAACGACAAACAGAACGTTGTACCTACTTAAGTATCAATCATAAATACTATTTCATTAGTTTTATACGAGTTTAATTTTGGAATTATAATCATGTTGCAAGAAAATGAATACTGTAAAGAGGGAATGTTAAATTCAATAAAAGAAATATTTTTGCTTATTATAGTTGTGCTAGTTATAATATATTTGGAAATATATAAGAAAGAGGGAGTAAGCTTATACTCATGTTATAAATTTTGGGCTGGTTGAGACAGGAGTGATGAATTTAGGTCGGGCGTTCTGGAATATTATACCAAAGACTGAGACATTTCAACTGCAGCAGTAGAAGAATGTTTACCATAGAAATGACGAGTTTAAAAAAACATGATGATGGGAAATGTACACGTACAATGTGTTAGATCTTAGTATACTGCCAATGCCCTTTAAAAATAATAAAACAGTTATAATAATACAAATATGTAACTTTACACTTTCTTAATAACTGAGTAGTCTTTTAAAACTATTTTTTATTTAGCAACTATAAGTTTAGAGTCATATAGCTTACGTCAAATAGAATCAACTCTAAATCAAAAATTATCTATACATATTGTTTTGTTTATGCGTTTTGATTTATTTACTCATGATTATAGACAACCCATTCTTGTTAACATTAAACTCAGTTTGAGGTATAAATCCTTCCTATATTTTATCGTTATCGTTTTAGATCGTATGTTTTACACCAGAAGAAGTAATAAATAGTAGTAAATGTGTGGGAAAGGTCTGGGAGAACAAATATAACACGAGGATTGAATAAGCAGGGGATTCATAGACTTTAATGCAATGTCAATCTACAGAATTATATCTTCTATATAAGTAGTATGCAAACGTTCTTTTCTGTTAATGCAGCTTGGAGTAAAACAGTTAATAACTTGTTCTTCGTGGAATCAAAATAATTGTCAACGCAATATTATGATCGTTCTGGTGTCTAATTTGCTCATCATTTAGTAACAAAATACCATAGACTCCTCTAGAATTAATATTTTAGTAAAAAATCTGGTTACCTACACATATATCTTAATAATTTGGTGTTCACATAAGAATCGGAAGGTTGGGGAGATTCATTAAAATATATATATTAATAAGAAAACTATACTCGTCTATTTTGTGGTGGAAATTATAAGCCCAGAAGTCTTTAATCATAAGAACTTATTTTAACAGGCAAGTGATGATTCGAATCCTAATAAGCTTTCGTATTTTGAAATAACCACTTATTTTCCTTCACTTTTATTGCACAGAGAATGCAAACTTTTTATTTTAGGAATTCTAATGTTGGAGTTGAACACAACGTCAACGAGAAATTTAATCATCCCTGTGGCCAACCGCCAATGAGGCTAGCATTTGTGTATGTCCAATTCTCCATTTTGGCTTGAATAAATTTATTCCACCACACAAACTTTATGAATCGGGAGTTTAAATGGTAAAGTTATAAACTGTAAACATACTTTCAACTCCCTAAAATGTTTATTGGCGGTGCTTATAAATAAAGAAATGAGCCAATTACTAACTTCCTAAGTACTCATCAGAAAAAAACATAGGAATCATTGTTATAATGGAATAAGCTTACCTTGTTCGGGGAAGACCAGCGTCAGTCAATATTATAACGAAAGATTTCAACTTCACAATTCTGTCAGCTTATTTAAACTAAACAAAATTTATGAAATTTCTAGGATACTATAAATACGCAAACACGTTGTTGCTGAACCAAATGATTATATAAATATCGCTAGAAGATTACCTTAACTTACCTTAATTAACTAAAAAGTTGTGATCTATTATGTTTATAATGGTAAGTCAAACTTAAGCATTTTGGTTCTGTTTTTGTAATTTAAAAAGTATGAAGCCAACAGCTGAAGTCTAAGTACTTACAGAAAGGATAAACATATTGACATTGAGGCTTGCCATGGCTTTAAGTAGCGATGACATAATCTGCTGTTAATATATTGCCTCCTGTCACGTCGCATAAGTAGAAGCATACGGTACACGATAAATTATACCCATTCAATTTCATTTTTTTTCCTTGTAGAAGCATTTAGCACTGATGTGTCAGCTTCGTACAGTCAATAATGGAACTGTCATTTATAAAATATCAACATAACAATATTGGATTAGGACCAATACGTAGTTCCTATAGCAATATAACATAAAGTAAATTTTATGCACGAACTAGAAGATCTAGCACCAGGCATTCATCGCTATTTGATATTTATTACCATATTTTACACTTAACTTTAGTCTCGCACACTCGTATATTTATGGTTATTTAAACTAATGTTTTATTCATTACGATGATATTTTTAACTAGCTCTCAACACCTAACAAATATAAGTGTAGATAAAATAATATTTTTTCTGTCATCGCTAAAAAATAAAGCTAGGAAAGGATAATAATTCGGTCAATCTGATACTGAAAACATCACATTTTACAAGAATCTGTGAAATTACATTTGAAAACATAAATTTGAGTAACATATGTTATTGGACCAAAGTGATCTCCTTACAATAGTTTTAATTTGAGGTAAACTAAGGTCGAGGCAATAAATACCACGAAAATAGCATAGGACTTAAAATAAATAAGAACCAAATAAAAAAAAAACTACGCAACAGGTGCATCCTAACATACATTTTCTAAGCTACCATGATTAATCGGGTATAGAAAATCATTATCAGCTCGAAAAAGATTGAAAATATTTATATGAGATGATTTTATATTAAATAAGAAGCGTCTTTCTTCTTTCCTTCTCAGTACAAGTCCACCAATCTGTAACGGAAAACCAATCTTAGCTTGAAATAAATTAATATTTCGTCACAAGGATTCAACCCTAAACGTAAAATATCATACAATAATGCTGAACAAGAGTATTGAGGAAAACCCAAGGATGTTGTGTAGTTTTTGACGATGCACCACCGGAATGGGCGCATCATTTGACGATCCCACGGATTAGAAAATTAGAAATGATACGGATCATAAACAAACAAATTCCCCGAAAATAAAAATGCGTGTGTTATTATTTCAATGCAATTGTTAAAAGACGTCTTAAACGCATGGAGGGATTATTAGTATTAGATTCCATCATACATCATTCTTTTATGTTTTGGATCCATATCATTTTGTTCTAAAGTCCATGGACGATCCCAATGTTGTGACGTTCTGCGATCCAATGACGCATCCATGTTGAAACCAGATAACACATAAGATTCGCAACTCGCAGCAATGCTGGTTGTTAACAGCTGTTGTTAACTATTATCACGAGTTTGTTACTGAGCTTTATGGTAGATATTTTCAATATAGATCATACTCTGTATGGATATTGTTGTTAATTAAACTAATTAATAGATTAATATATTCATTAATATTAATTGCACATCAAGTAAACACACTTGGTCATTGGCAACATAGCTCAAAGGTATAACCATACTTGGCAATTTATAAGTTTTGATTTGATTTAATCTTGTTGTTTGACGACCCGTAAAGTATCCTCTGAGAAATGATTATGTTCTTGTACTTCAATGATAAAGTAATCTAAAAAAAACTAAGAAAACAATTTACAATAAATATTTGGTTTGTACAGTTACTAAGTCCTAATCGAGGAAAAAACTAATAAAGATATTGAACACAACTAATGAAAAATATTTTATCCTGTGGTCTTTGTAAAACATCGAAACTTCATTATTACAACCTAATTTTTAGAATATTTGTTCTACCTTGAACCCTCCAATTAGTATGCAAACACATCAAATTACCGTAAAAATACAAGTTTCTAGCTTACTGGAATAGAAGACGAAGTTTGTCTTCAAGTTGTGTCCTAAAGTTCCCTTTGATGTTGATGAACTTAGGATCTGGGTGTAACTGAAACCCTAGCAAATCCTTTGACTTGCTCCCCCATCTATAACACGCTTAATCCAAGTTTATAACTGATATTTTAATATATTAATATTTACATATTCAAATGCAATAGCTAATCTAAAATACGAATAAAAATACAAGAAATAAAATGGTATTATATAACACCATTCATACTTAAGGGATTTTATCAAGAAATGGTTTTAATTCAGGGGTTTAGTAAATATTTTATTGTTGTTGTACGAAAATAAATCCGTTATTAAATTTAAGGGAATCAGTTTTATAAACAAAAATCACTGGGTGTATGAAGTGTTATATAATTATTGAGCTTTTTAGAAATGAAAAGCCTAAAAATATTCGATAAATTTCGTAAAAATGTTTATATTTGTTAGACCTAGACCACAGTGTCTTGTCAGGTCAGTTAACCAATGTGACACTACCACAAGGCATGTTTCTGTTCCTGTCATACACAAACAAAGGTGAACTTCAGTGAGATTTACATGAGTATAATTATAAGAAGTAATTATAGGAAACTCTATTATACAAAAATTAAGCACTTTGATCACCAGTTGTGCTTGAGAATAGTTATTGGCAATTGCACTGTATTAATTGCCCATCAAGACCAAGTGTATAGCCTATGGCCTAAAACAATGAATAATCTACTGTAGTAATTAATTGAAAATTACGTTATTTGCTAAATCATTAAGGCCCTACAGGCTTGTTAAACAATAATAATCGTATACAGATTATATTTCAATTTCGACTTTTTTACTTAAGCTGTATATTCTAAACAAGCAAAGAAAAATATTTTAAAAATAAATCAACGAAAAAACTACGAATTCCGTATATGACTTTTGTTTGAATAATTTCATGAGGAACGAACTCACGAAGTTTGTCTTTCAAGTAAATATGATTATTTACTTTGGGTAAGAAGTCCTGAGAAAAATAGAGGAGTCGTTTGCATCTATTAAATATTTGAGAATTCCCAGGGCCAAGCCTAAAATTCTAGAATTCAGGATTCAGCTTTTAATTTATTAACTGTAATATAACTTTTCCACCTTTCAAAAATTGTTACACTATTTTCTCATTTGTAATAATAAAAATTGTTTTATAAATCTTAACCTAAAATCTACTTACACAAGTAAGTTTATTTTATCATCCATTTATAGATTTTTTTTTTCTTTGTGGATTTCATGGGTTATTTGAATGTCAGCAAGTTTCACCTTTAACTTAAATTCTTAAAACCTACCCCATACGCAACCAAGATTTAACCTCAACCAATGCAGTAGCCAACTAAGTTATAACTTGGTATTTAAATACAATTTGGAAAATCTTTATGACGACACAATATACTTGCTTATAGGAATAGACGGAAATATTTACAGTAGTTTACAGTACCGGTAACTATAAACAAAATGTTCTTAAATAATACGATACGGTATCAATATAGTTAAGTTTTCTCTTAGAACTAACCAGGATGAATTAGAGGAAAGGTGTTAAATCTACACAGTCTGCCACATCGTCACCGCACGAGAGACTTAAGTGTTGAGATTAATTACCCTGCTCAGGCTCTAATCTTCAAACTTTGATTGTTTAGTAAAACCTTAATATTAGATAATTTGGCTTGAAAGATGCAAATGTAGTTAAAAATAAATGGCATACACAGGCTACATAGGTACGTTAAAATCATGATATTATTATAATACAAAATTATATATAGATAAAGCATGTAACACGCATTCTAGTAGTTATCTTTGTAAATAATATTAGTTATGAACGAGCATTGGTTGGAATAAATACGTTTATTATTTTTTACCTTTACATTTCCCATGGTTGCTCACTTTTTAATTACTTAGAAATAAAATTTATAATCAGTTAAGAGGCAGGTCATATTTATAATATTGGTGGTACGTGTTTCTACACTTAACTTAACCACCGATTTAAGGTTTAAAAAAAGTCAAACACATGAGTTATACAACCGCAAGGTGTATAATGTTTTGACAATTCCGTGTAGAAGTATACTTATAATGATGTTGAGAATAATGGTTCAAAAGGTTATCAAACATCGCAAGGCTCTTGGTGTCACTGGATAGAATAAATCACTGACCTGGAGATTGGGCAATGTGTAGCTCCAACAAGTATGAAGTATTGAAAAATTAAACAAATTGCAAATGAGCCAGGGATTAAAATTAGCGAATAAGCTCTCAGGTAAACATATAGTTTACCAACACCGTAAAATGAACGTGAGATTAACAACTCATACTTTAAGCAGTAGTGTGGCACAAGCTTTGGATTTTTGACATTTTAAGGGTGATCCCAATTTTGCTGGTTGGCGACTGTAAATTCATAAACAGAATTGAAAGGTTTTTTGACTATTTAAACAGTAGGGACCTATTTGGCCAGGCGTTTAAAGGGCCCGTAAAACTAGGTAACTTGGACAGGGATGAGAGTTTGTTAAAAGCTGCAGAAAGGTACTTATCTAGCCTTAAAATTAATAGTATAAATGTACTTGATCAGCCAAGGAAGACATTTTAATTAGGGGATTTAAGTGATATTAAAGCTGTAAGACTTTTAGGAGATTCATTATTAAGCACATACACGTTACAAATGTCCGTAAGACCATTTAGAGCAACTTTTTCTTGTACTCGCAGTAGATGTGGTATCAATAACAACCGTAATGCTCAACAGTTTACCCGATCAGTTAGGAATTTAGTGTTCCGAAATAGTGTAAGACCTGCTGGTCAAGTTATAGATTGTCATCACTTTGTATTCTCATTGTCCGATTCACGTAATGAAATGATATTTGACAGTGATAATAATGAATAACTATGTCTCTTTTGTTTGACAGCACAGAGCGGTTGTATTATAAGGATAATGTCTTGTATTACGTTAGTGGCTTAAAGATAAAATGCCAGGATTGTATTGCTGTGCTCCTTTCAAAAAAAAAAAGAGTTAGCATACTCAACTGACTGATTATGTAACCCAACGGAAGCTTATAAGGGCACACGAAAATGTCCTTACTTAAAGTACTACAACCTCTATTAATTTATATTTATTGTTGACAATTTGCACCATTTCAAACAATATTTTCAGTCTCATCTCTCACTTGATACCTTTTTTTAGTTTAATTGTCCGTGATAACTCTATATAAATGATTTTTAATGTATAACACTTTATAAGCCTACTTATATTACAATCTTTGGCATGACTATTGATTTGTATCTAATATTTTTATATCTATTGTTGACAATCTGCATAACATGTTTCATTGCCTTCATTTTGACATTACTGTATACATGTACTGTATTTGTGTTGGTTTATTTTTTTCGATTTGTTATAAGTTAAATATAGTTAAGTATAGTTCCGGGAGATTATGTTTGAGTAAGCTAGCTTAACCTAAAAACATTGGATGGGCAATATTTGATCATTCAATCGTGTTGTTTTGAATTGGCAGATGCAAGAAATCTGTTTATAACATGCTAAATACTATTTAGAGCATTAGTTTTTGTAAAAATATATTATTTAATACATTTGGGCTATGCTCACCATAACATTTAGTAAATATCCAAAACCTGAGATCATGTGTTTAGGGACGCGGCCTTTAAAATGAAATGGCCAGGGACTAGGACATGGTGGCGTCATTTCTTCTACGTCATGAAGTAAACACAGACGCTTTTGAGAAGGTCCAAACCAATAAAATTTGTTTATGGGTTTGGAAAATTAAATATGCCGGAAATATAAATTCTCCCTTCGGCACGAAGGTCCGAGTCGCCAACCACTAGGCTAGCAACACACCCTAGCCTAGCCCCTAGCATGGCTTGTTGTTTTAATGAACATTGACAAAGCCAGCCTCAAACAATGCCCCTTGTTTGTTTGAAACAAACAAGCTGGAGTGTCAGCAATATGTCAGACTATATAGGTATGTAGGTATATAGGTATGGCTAATGTATACTGAAGCTAGGTGATAGTCTAACTTTGTAGAACGTATATTGACCATTACAACATGAAATGAGAACAAGTAATTAACAAAAGAAAACACTTCAACGAACCAAAGAGAAGCTCTTCATTCAGCTAAATATATTCTGTAAAGGTAGAAATAGACCATGAGAATAGAACATGCAAAAAAATTTACACGTATTTAATTTTCATCCGTACAATTATGTTGCAATTTCATTGTTAAACTGGAAAGAGAATATTGAAATTTGCTCAACGAGACCGTACACAACCCGTACAATTTGCAGCACAAAGTAGTCTGACTCGTTTGACTGCAGTTCAGGGCTATGTTCTACATTTCAATGCTACATGTATGTGATGGATATATTGATTTTCATAACTATAAAATTACTATTTCGCCTTTAACGGAATTACGTTTTATCACTGACGGAGTAAGTGTTTGCCAACAGAATAAATATTTTACTTATTTATATTCAAGCTATTGAAACTCCTAAGGAGGAATTCTACAGGGTGTCACAAAAAAGTGTGATGGGCTATACAGGACCTAATTCTACATGCAAAAATAAGTCAAAAATGAAGAATAAAATTTTTTGGATTTCGGCTTAGTTTAGCCGTAATCCGCCATTTTGTTTTTTGGGGAAAATATTTATTATTTCAAAATCCCTTTGAGATATTTTTACGAAACTTGGCAAAATTGTTTACACTATAGTAAGTAACATTTATAAAAAAAATTATTATTTTAACTTTCCAAATTTAAAAATGGCGGCCGTTTGAATTTTTAAATGCCAAATTTCATGAAAACCGGTACCTAAATCAACATTTTGTAAGACACAAAAGTTTTAGTATTTATTATGACAAATCCAACAAAACAAAAATGAATAAAATCGGTTCATAAATAAAGAAGCTGTGTTTATTTTAGTAATTTAGACTGAAATTACTTAATACGTTACATCAATTATTACATTACATTTAATACATTTTAATATTAATAATTTCAGTCTAAATTACTAAAATAAACACAGCTTCTTTATTTATGAACCGATTTTATTCATTTTTGTTTTGTTGGATTTGTCATAATAAATACTAAAACTTTTGTGTCTTACAAAATTTTGATTTAGGTACCGGTTTTCATGAAATTTGGCATTAACAATTTCAAACGGCCGCCATTTTTAAATTTGGAAAGTTAAAATAATATTTTTTTTATAAATGTTACTTACTATAGTGTAAACAATTTTGCTAAGTTTCGTAAAAATATCTCAAAGGGATTTTGAAATAATAAATATTTTTCCCAAAAAACAAAATGGCGGATTACGGCTAAACTAAGCCGAAATCCAAAAAGTTTTATTCTTCATTTTTGACTTATTTTTGCATGTAGAATTAGGTCCTGTATAGCCCATCACACTTTTTTGTGACACCCATATTGGTCTACTGCAGAAACCAGATGTCCAAAAAACCTAACTTTTCAGGGGAGACAAATACATGTCCCGAACATGTCTGCTATCTGCAGTTACATCCTATTTCAATAAAGATCTACTTCTATATGAGTAATGGGACATGTCTGGTTCTTGCAGTAAAAGTCGAATCTATTTAAAAGATTCCAAAAATATAAAATATATGCGATTTGTGATATTTTGGACATATCTGGTTTCTGCAGTAGGCCATTCCGTCTTAACCTTATGAATATGAATGTGTGGGAATACGTCGGATGAATCTTAAAACAACTGATAATGCTCTTTTACCAAAACAAAAGCTGGATATAACTATAATTAGTCACTTAATAAGTGACGTTATGTGACATATGTACAAACTGGTATTAACAATTTCCGTAATAATCTATTAGATAATACGTTTCGTTTTTCAGCATCAGCGTTTCCGGTTTATGATTACTATTTAAATAATATATTTTTAAATGGTTAAATGCAATTTACAATGGTATAGTTGGTTTTGAATAATTATTTGAAAAAGCCTTGAAATAAACAACTAAAACTAAAATCAATAAACTAAGTAAGCCACATCAAATTATTTAAATACAGAAGTAAGCAAATCAAATTGACATATTTTTGGAAAGTAAATACATTTATATTATGAATAAATATTAGCACTTATTATTCTCTAGTTTACTCGTCCCATTCAGGCGTCCTACGCTTTATGTCAATATAAGAAACTGTTCCAGCATTTCAGAGGAAAGAGCTTCGGTTATTAAACGGTTGTCAATATCAGCATCGACTCTTAAACATTGAAATCAACGAGATTGATTTGTTTCTGATCAAAGGTCAAAAGCTTACGTGTACTGAATGACAGTTATAAGTTGTTGACTGATTTAAAATATATATTTAAAATAATTGTTTTTTTATATATTTTAACGTATTGTAAAATTCATTTCAGAGTTATAGAGATGAACGGTCCCGTAATCATAAATTATAACGATGTTTGTTAACAAATAATAATTTTATAACGTAATACGGTCTTGCAGTAATGAAGTAGATAACATATGGAACAATGATACTTTATGTTAGATAATACGATGTTTTGTTGTGTTATTATTTACAAGCGTGTAAATAAAGTAACACTAAGAAGATAATTAAATAATTCAATTGTAAATGAATACGTGCTTTAAGAAGTTATTATCTTTTTATCGTGTTATGATTTTACAATATAATCTGTTAACACAAAGCTTTGTACCTTATCATAGGCTAATCTTTGTTATTTTATTTAAGTTGATAAGTGTGGCATAATAAGTTTTAAACGTAGCAATAGTCTCAAGTGAGGCTCGCATTACTTTTAAAATTCGTCTACTTTTTATGTAGGCTCTAATCCATCTTGACACAAGAACAGCCCATCCTATAATTTACAATTTAGGTATTAAGGCAGAAAAATGTACAGCTGATATCCTGGTATCTTTGGCGATTCTTTGTCACCATATGGAGAAAAGGTACCTTAACCCACAACACCAGTTAAAAATTCGTTTGCTTTTTCTTTAGAGCAACAATAACATAATATTTGTTGTTGGTTGTTTTGCTGGTATTCAGGCGGCTTGCTGAGCTTTCTGTAACAATTGTAATAACAAAATTATTATAGTAGAAACTAGCTGACCCGGCGAACTTCGTATCGCCTAAGTTATAGGTTTCCCCTAAGACAGACCGATGGAAAGAAAGTACCGTTACGTTTAATTTTCAAGATGATTTCGTTCGCATCGCTCAATCACGTCCTGGTTGAAGTTCGTTCGCTACGCTCACTCACCTTTGGGTTGGAGCTCGTTCGCTACGCTCACTCACCTTTAGGTTGGAGCTCGTTCGCTGCGCTCGCTTGCCTTCAGGTTAGCTCGTTCGCTACGCTAACTCGCCTCCAGGTTGAAGTTCGTTCGCTACGCTCACTCACCTTTTGGTTGCAAATTAGCTGTTGTCATAAATGTAAAAGAAATAATAGTGCTGCACCCTGTTGGTAATCCTTGTAACTTTAATGCTATTGAACATCATAGAACAGAACCAACTTGTTTAATTGAAACAGCTGTTAAGATTCATTAATTCCATTTCTCATAAGGTTAACATGGGAAACTCCAGAGCCACTGGGGCGGAGCCCTTTTAAGAATTTCGAAACGGGAAATAGTTTACGTCCGATTCGCATACCTACAGAATTTACACACCAAATTTCATAACGATCGGTGAAGTCGTTCCGGAGGAGTTTGCAGACAAACACTGTGACACGAGAATTTTATATATTAGATTTTCAGATTTTAATAATTTTGGAGGTACAATATATTCAGAAATGTTATGTAATTTATGATTTAACATTGAATTATGCATGATCGTTGGGTAATAAACAAGGTTATTATACTTTTTTTGCTGTTAACTTTGACCGTCTCACTAATACATGATGATGCATTAATTTGGTACATTTTTACAGTAATAAAACTCATTTTGGTTTACTAAATTTCATTTAGATAAAGTTCTAGGTAAAAATTACCAAGGCTGTATTACAGATTTGGAGGTTTCGAGTCAATAAGATAGCCCTAAATCTGGTTCTGAATATTATTTAAAAATTACTTGAGTGTAAATAACCGTACTGAAAGAGTTTTTAATTAATTATTAGATAAGAAAGGAGTTGTTTTGCAGCCAAGGCGATTCCCTTCATTGTGCAGAAACACAATAGCGAAATCTCTCAATCCTCGCACTTGAGTTCTCTTGTACTGTAAAGATTCTTTTTCACTCCTTCCAAAAAAATCAGAGACTGCTTTTAATTTAGGTAATTTATTTTTCAAACAATATTGAACGTTTTATACAACTTTTATTGACGTTCATATTTAACTTGTAACTTTTAATGACTTACCTTTATAAAACGGTTACAATATAGAGAATAATGCAAATTTTACAAAGGTGTATTAAATTGAGACATAGAAAATACTAATTTTAGTTCCATGCAAATTCCAGTTGGTATTAATAATCTTCATGTGTATTGCCTTGCAATAGGCTTAAACAGTTAACCGATTTTCAAAGCCATTCGTAATGCTACTGTAGATTTACGCTTCAATTTAACTAGTATTTAAAATAATCCGCTATTCTAGACAACGCTCTATTTCTAAGTACACGATAGCAGAGGAACCAACAAGAAATTCAAGAAAACTATGCAAAAGATTTACCATTAGGTAACTGGTAGCAATATGGTACCAGTACTCTGTTAGCAATAGTCGTCTTAGTAAAATCATAATAAGTATACATGAATTACGTTCATGATGTACGTTCATATTTTTAAAATATCTTAAGGCTCCTGATTAAATTGCAAAGAAATACAATTATTCACTTGAAAAGGATTCTTTGAAAAGAGTGGTTCTTTAAATGAGTCGACGATTGCGACGACGACCGAGGTTAATGATTAAATGCTTCATCGCTTCATTCTCTTTCTTAGAAACGTATTTCTACTAAAATAATGACATATTTCGTTTTACAATAACTCATGGCTATTAAATCTTAGTGATAATTAAGAGAGTGAATCACAATTTTAATAAGTTTGTTTACAATTTGTATTACAGTAATACTTACTCATTGAATGACGACACAAACGTCACACTCTTTTCTTGGTAAAGATATACAAAATTATGAAGGGTTCCGTATAGTTAAATTAATTGTAGTATTAGTAGCCTCCGGATTGCAAAGAATACATAATAATAGTCGTTTTAATACCTGATTCTGGCAATCCAATTGCTGTATTCCAAAACTGGTTTCGACCTGCTAAGAGGACACCATGACCTCTGATGATAACCTTAGCATGTCAAAACTAGTTGTGGAATACAAAAATTGGATTGCCAGGACCAAGTATTTAGACTACCATTAATAATTAAATTAAGATTATTCTCCGATCAAAACTTCGAAGTTTAAAGCTCAACTTGATATTACATTTTAATATTGATGCTCAATATTCTCATTCTGAAGCTAAGATTAGTACAACATTATAATGAGGAGCTTAACTGTTTCAAATAACAAAGATCAACCGTAACTAATAATCGCGTAGTTTTTACTGTATATAATAACTGAACTAGTACTTTATATTACACAACTATTTCTAGTATATCTAAATTAAAGGTTACACCTTAGACGGGTAGATTTAGCCCAAAAAAAACCTCCAAGAAAAAACAAATTTTAACAAAATTCTTTCAACGGTTTTTGGTAGTAATAGGTGTAAAAAGTACCAGAAAATAAATTACCAAAGTCGGGTTTTTCCAAGATGGCCGCCATGAGGCCCTCAAATCTACAAGGTCACTGCAAATTCGTAGATTTATAGTTCAGGATTGACCGAAAATTTTCCATGAAAATTGGTAAACTTATGTAGCACTATATTTACAACCTTAAATATGAAAACCAGGCAGACAACGTAACCCAAAGATAAGATGGATTTTCCAGGTGTTATGTACAAAAAAATTAGGTTTTGTATTTCTAATATAAAGTGTTCAAATATTTTGTACAAAGTTTATTATAATTTCAAATTTATTTCTCACCATCAGATTAAGCACGAAAAAACTAACTATTTAGTATATCGAGTCTTTGTTCTGCTCCAATTTGTTGCAGATATATTAAAAGTATAACTAGGTTATGTTTTCTTGCCGAGATAAAACTCAATATTAATCTTATGGAGAATAAGCATAAATATTAGTATTAATTTTCAGTAAACCTATATTAATAAGACTTTGTGTTCTGCTTCATATTATCAGTTTTAATATTTTTTTTACAAAAAATCCTTTTTTGGAAGTTACCATTGCAGCAAACCTACGTATTCGGTTCCTCAATGTTAATCATATAAAGAAAAAGCAAAAATATATTTCTTATTTGTCCGAGAAATATAGAAAATGACCTTAACAAAATTGCAAAAAAAGTTTAATGGTTTTGTTTTGTAGTTGGGTGTGCAGAGGTTCCCAACATTGGACACAATTTGGAAAAAAAATACCACCTGCATTTTCATTGATATTAACTTGGGACCACCACCGATATTGATTGGGTGGTCAGTACTTCATTTTGATTGAGAACGTGTTTTCGGCCGTCATTTTGTATCCGCATTACTGAATATAAATATATTTTTTTTGTGTAATGACAGTGTCATTTCGATAGGGAACGTGTTTTGGCCGTTTTTGACTTTTTCCTGGTACTTTCTACACCTATATTGCAAAAAGTACCAATAATCGTTGAAAAACCTTTTGGTAGAATTTGTTCTCTCCCAGGTGCCTACATCTACCCGTCTACCTACGGTAGGTTCTGTGAAAAGGACATATTTTAAATGTCTAATAAATTATGATGGGGAAAACACCAAAACACTATGTTGATATTCTTAATTTAGAACAATGTGTTTTATTTTATTTTATTTATAAGTTTACAATTTTTTTATAATAAGTGGTATTGAGTTGAAATTTAAACATTGAAGGTACACTTTTAGCTACATATTTAACATGTATTGTTTTGAGGTTTTTTACATGTTTACAATTAGATAACATTATCCAAGTAATAATTATGTAGATTATTTTAATCCCTCATTTATTTGATCATTTGGCTAGTAAGCACTTTATTAATTGACAAAACATTCTTCTCTTGAGGTAATAAATAATAATTCAAAGTTAGCTTTACGTATAAGTAAAATAGTTTAGTACAGAAAAATATATAATTTTTTACAGGCGGATAAAAACGTAATACAATAAATGCAAAAAACATATACGTTGAAAATGGATGCTCAGATATTCTTGGCTGTTACAATAATATTTACAACAATAATGCAACAATATTTATAATATAATAATATTTTTGCCGTTTTGAGGATCGCAAAAATATTGTTATGTATTTCAAAATTGCATCGTAATCGTAACATAAAAAAACAGAATATATACACCACTACAGATAATTAATTTTATTATGTTTATATAAAGCCACATAGAATACATAAAAATTATCTCTAATCGCCCACATTAAAATGACGTGATTCATCTCACTGATCACGTCTGTGGGAAATTGATAATCTTTTACGAATTAAACCGAATACAAATACCAATTTCGAAATAAATACTCAAACCTAATAAAATATAAGGAACTTTAGATCATCAAAACTGTTCTAAAATCTTGTATTTTTTATTTTATTTTCTGCTGATCTGTGGGGTTAAAAAATTAAATCATAATTAAAATCTAACCATCTAAAAATATTTTTAATGCAATAATTGTAAGAAATTATGTTTTTTTCTTAGCCATAGTAAGGTTTTTATCTCTATAAAATTTGGTTGACTATCCAACACCTTTTGAACACGTGTTACTTATCGTATTCTTACACTTATTTTATACATTTAATAATACTAGTGTTCATGTTGCTCGAATTCGAGCAATTGTAAAGTATTACAGGATTTGCAAACCAATAACAATCATACTAAGCTATCAACATTTCAACAAAAACACACCTACCTTCCCTGTAGCAGCAAACCTAGGTACTCATATTAAAATTAACTTAATGTTATATTTAAATAGGAAAAAATGACAATTTTCAGGGAATATATTTGTAGAAATTAAGCCAGGTAAATGGAAATTCGCTTAGTCTGAAGGTTTGCTGCGGATACACAATTTTAATAACAGCAATGATTGTAGAATCTAAATTATTACTTAATCCATGAATTTATATAACAATTATTTCCTGTAAAATATTATTACAGCAGCTCAAAAACATTGGACAGACTCGGTCAACAAATGACGTAACTGAAAGAATCCAATACTAATGACATTAACATATAGTTTGACAGTTCCATTTAATCAATGTTAAATGTTTACATTCGGGCGAGTGACATATTTTATTTATGTTTATGATCCATACCGTTCCTGTTCTAATAATCATGCAGTATTTAATATATTTGGACCAGCTGTGTGGAATTGTAAAATCAAAATTAATTTTACAGTTAGTTCTGCTTGTTTACATTTTTAAATTTTGTGGGTTTGTTCTTTGTTACTATGGATACCATCAATAAATATTTCACTTTAAATTTCTGACAACAGCTGGAGTTCCATAACAAATTTGTTTCCCATGTTAATCTTATGGATAAATAAGAAACTTTAAAGGGCCCCAGGGCCTCACTCTCTAATTATTTCCCTAAAAAGAAAGTTTCCTGCACAACTTCACGTTACGCTCTTTCCAATGACACCAAAAACATGTCAATCGGTTCAGTAGTTTCAGAGGAGTAATTGTCACAAAAAACCTGCTTGCGTATTAAATAAGTATAGATTTCTGAGTCTCTAGGCAAGTATTAATCTAGGGTAACTTTTGCCGAGGGTCTCTAGCTTCTTTGTTCTTTGGAATCTCCAATACATGTTCCGTCAGGTATCACATATATCAAAGTGCGTGTTTCCGATATACTATACAATGTGATTTGGCTACATGTTCAACACACGTTCAAAATGTATTGCTTTTATGAATTTCTTTATAGATTCATTAAACGCTCAAATGTATTTAAAATGTGAGTTTTTACACTTTACGTTTTATGAACCATGAAAATATTAAATTAGGTAGAAACAGTAATTAATAAATGTTTTTCGAGGTTTTGTCAGCGAATTGGCCACTTTGTTTTATCAAATCAGTGAGAGAACATGTACATTGTTAGGTAACTGTAGGAAAACGGTAATTAATAAATGTTTTTCGAGGTTTTGTCTTAAGTTGATACGGATTTTTTTAAATTACAGGACACAAAAACGCACGTAAAAATCAAATGCAAAATCAAGCAATGTAGGGCAAATCTTTCATAGGGGTAAGAAATATACGTTATCAACTGACGTTAATTAACATCCTGTCTCATGTTGACTGTGTCAAAGACAATATGATTGAGACAGTCTTTAATACCAACTATGTTGAATGTTTGATTAAGGTACAATTGTTGTGTTGAAAATAGTGAAATCAAACTACACGTAATACAGATACGTTAGGTAACCTCCAAAATATATTGCCACAACACCTTAATGTAAATGTACTATTTTACAGACTGATATTAACTGTTTTACACGACATTGACATGGATGCAGATTTCATCATTGTTAACTAGACCAAAACAGGGAATTTCAGTTGTGCAACACGCACATTGTACATTCCGTAGGGTATACTGTTATATTCATATCATGTCTATGTAGTCTTTTGGGTACAACATTTCTATCCACATCCATTCGCAGATGTCGCCATTAAATGATGTGAAGTTTTGGTGTTCCTCAGAAATGTATTACTATAATAAACGGTTAATAACTCTAAATTATAAATCTATTAGAAAAGGGAAATCCGCTTTTACTATAGATATTTTTATGTCCTGAGTACCTATGAGAAAACTAACGAATAAAATCAGTTATTCATTTCCAGTACTTTGATATTGAAAAGTTTATACATACGATAAACTAACAATATTTATATCCTCGAGATTATATTTCGTTAAAGAGCTTGGGCGATAAATCTGTTGACACCAAAATATATCTCTTCTTGTGCCGGATTAGGTTATTTATATCTCACGTGGGTGGCGTTTGTCATGTTTTGACCCGCGGTTTGTTTATGGGTCTGATTCATATCGTTCCAGGAACAAATAATTACTTAAGAGATTAAATTGAATAAATTGTTGATAAAACATAAAACATACCATGTCAACAAATTTAAATCATAAAAGGTTAACTTATATAATATAACTCTATTGGTACAAGTATTATACGATCAAGACTTAATCTTTATTTATTTACCATGGCTATTAATTATTCGTATCTAACAGTTACTAAAATAATGAATATATTATATGACATATTTAGTTTAACGTTAAACTTGTTAAGTCACGTTCAGAAAAAAAATATTAACTTGTATCTTAAACAAAGCATTGTGTAATGTTCTTAAACAACTTAAAAAGTTTCTTTAGTTTACATGACACTATATAGGCATTTTTCAGTTCAAGGCAATTTCCTGACACTGTACAAACAAGGTCACTGCATATTCATAATCTCTGATTTTTATTGATATCGCCTAAACGTGAGAAACACATTTGACGATTAAAGTTAATCAAGTAACATCAATGAAACATCGAGCGAACATTAATAATGATATAAACGTTAGGTCTAAATACACACTAAAAGATTTTTGTCTGAAGAAGAAGCTGAGGTACGAGAATAGTCGTGCACATTTCAAACAGACGGACCCTTACTAAACTTAAGGGCCATGCATATGTCGTGTTTTATGATTCGCTTGACTCAATGAACTAAACAAAAAGAAAAGTATGTCGAGGGTTTTAATATACATTTTCTACGTACAAACTCCCTAATGCAGTAATTTAAGGATTGTTGAACAATATAATACTAATTATTTACGTTCTTTATAAGAACGAATTAAACCTTACGCTTCATGATGCTTTATCAGGCTAAAAGCTGGTTGCTAGCTTGAACACTAAATCAGGTACTTTTGTTTCTTATCGAGCAAAAATTAGTTAACTAGTTCCAAAGTGTTATTTATCCTCACTAAAAACAGTCTCATTAGGTCTACCTTTTGTGAAATCAAAATATTTGCGCCATGTATGTAGTGGTGTTGGATAACAAACATTTCCAACACTGTTGTTGGGTATTTTAACGCCAAAATTCCTCAGCCTGCAGGCTAGTCTACGAATAGTCACTTCGGTTTAAGCACCATATGTGGGATGTTGTTTGCAAACAAGGACTCTCAGAATCGTTCATTTCAACATTGATGTAGAGGTTGTGTACTTGTGTACACACTACCTAGCCTCAGGCTTCCAATATCTTTGTCACACATATACAGTCCGAGCAACATTGGGGATACAACAACGAGCAGACACCCACACATTCATTTAAATACTGAAGTCGTGTCGAATTACACAGTACACAGGCTAGAAGTCAATAGCCAAAAACATTGCAATTGTACTTATCCATGTGAAGCTCTCCGCGGGATATGTAGGCCTAAATTAAAACTATACCAAGATTTTCTACATGTGTTATATATGTTTTTGTAAGCATTTTAATGAACACTTAAGTAGCTGGAGTCAACGGAACCTATAGGTTTATAGGTATATAAATAAATTGTTGAATATAAATCCGCAGTATCTATCAAAGCACTCTTCATCATATAAATAAATGTTTGAACAACATCCTTAATGGTCAGCTAAGTGGGGAAGCGAGCTGGTCTAGTAGTTAGAGTGCGGGACTTCGGTGCCCTAGGTCCCGGGTTCAAATCCCACCAAATCACAAATGGATTTTATCTAAGTTAGAGTGAGGGACATCGGTGCCCTAGGTCCCGGATTCAAATCCCACCAAATCACCAATGGATTTTATCTAAGTTATAATGCCTAAACCCCTAGGTCTAGCCTGAAGCAAAAGCACAATCATCTAAACAATCCCGGGCTCGTGCCTAGCGTCCTAGGACAATCATTGCCAGCCACTGAAACATTACAGAAAATATTGACGGATGTTAGCCTCTGGATTACTGTATAGGCCTAATAACACAGACAAGGGAAATCATTCGTGGGTCTATATTGCAGCAACCGGTTTTAACTCCGTGGAGTCATCTTCAGAATCGGCGTACACGGATAAAGGTGTCTCTTAATTTTAAGCCTGTCATCTTTTTCAGATACGTTCAATGTCCGTGCTAAGTGTTTTTCCTTTTTAAAATCCAAGATGACCTTCAAATGAAGTGACAACTTTATCCATGTACGCCTGATGATGACTCCACGGAGTTGAATGCAGGTGTATTAACCACTTTAAGTATGACTGAAAACGTATATCTAGTACTTATTGTGACGAACTTAAAACCCCATTTATTTTAAGAAGTTTTCTACAAAAAATATCTAATTATTTTATTGTAATAAGTATGACATGTAGATGAGAACTGAATGAAGTGTTTTTTTTTTTTACTTATGAATCATTAATAAAATCAACTATAACATATGTAATTGAGCTTCTGCTAGTGTAAAAACATCCAAGAGTCCACGATTGTTTCATTGGTTTCTTAGTTTAGAAAGATAGACAGGCTTTGAAGTGTAAAACAAATTTACTGACGATTTTCAAACACTATCAATTTCACACGGTCAAATAGGTAAGAAGTATAAAAGTTTAGAATTGTATATGTGGTACAGTATTTAACTGTATACAATATATGAAGCTATAAAACTTACAGATTTATTGAATCTGCTGTCCAAAGAACCTTTATGCTGAAGACGTATATGCACGTTGTAAAGAACTGATAAACCTAAAACTACACTCATATAACAAGAGGTGTTTTGTTGAGTTGCAAGTAAAATGGGACGAAACTCATCTTGGTTTCAATTATAAGCCTGTGAACGGATAATACAATTATTAACCGTCTCAAACAGAATCACAAGTAATTTTCTGCATATTTTTTATTCATTATGAAAGTCAACATAACCACATAATCTACAACCTGTTTTAGAGTCTAATTATGAAAGTAATTAATTATAAGGAAAACACAAAGCAGAATATTTTATATGTTTGAAGATTTCTTTATGGCCAGTATGAATATCGATGCATTGTTATCGAGACTTCTAACTGATTTAATTTAATTTAGTTAAAGCTTAGATTATTATTAATTTTACTTTTATAGATTTAGATTAATTTCAGAATAATCCGTTTTAATCGTTTACTGGACAACAGAAAGTTGAATGGTCTTTAAAAGTAAACAGTAAACAACAATCAAACAATATAAGAACATTTTCATGGTCACTTAGCTTTTATAAATAGTAAATAACGGTAAATGAACGAATTAACTTATATAAGAACGGGAAACGAACTAGTAATAAGATAAGAAATAGTCATTACTCTTGGACTTTTGTTTTATTACAATTTATTTTGAAAATAATTTAGGTCGATGTCATTCGGAATACAAAATTCAATATTATCAGATGTTTTATACTTAAAGTGTTTCACTCTGAAAGAAAAGATTTAGTAGTAAATGCTATGTAATTATAATGTCATGAAAAAATTACAAATTAATTTAATAGAACAAAATTAAAAATAAACATACATTTAATTTTATTTTTAACGTTGGAATTGGTAGTAATGTATTCTAATACATTATTCCAATACAAAAAACTTAGAATTTTGTTGGTATATTAATTATCGATACCATAAAAACATAAACTGGAGTTATTTTACTATAAAATGAAATGCGTTTTTTTTTACAAATAACCGTATCACCGAAAGCGGGAATACGATTCTCTTTCTTCTCAGATTAATTAGAAACACTTGATTTCATTCTGGTTAATTTCCCTAATGGAAGAAGCTTTAACAATGGCTGCTTTAATTTACGTTAAGAATGTTTTTATTAACTATGACAGTAATTTATCATTGAAATCTAAACTAACGCTTTGCTACCCATCTCCAAAGCCCATCTCCTATAAAACTAACCATCATTATAAGTTGTTATGGATCTATAATTAGAAACAATAATTCACTACGTTCATTTTGTACAACCAAAATGAAAAAGCTAAGTTCCCACTGGGTTTTCTCTGATTCTTTTTTGAATCAACTGTTAAAACAAGATCGAATCATGTAGACTCGTGGTCTTCTGGCGACGACCGTGTCAAAAATCTTGAATCACTAACACTCACCGACGTTTCGGCCTTTGATACAGAGTGCCATCTTCAGGGCGACTTGACTCCGCACAGATGAAAAATCAAGTGGAGCTTACAGCTGGGCAAGGTCGCAGGTTATATCTGGAGGGGTGTAAGCACCACTTGATTTTTCATCTGTGCGGAGTCAAGTCGCCCTGAAGATGGCACTCTGTATCAAAGGCCGAAACGTCGGTGAGTGTTAGTGATTCAAGATTTTTGACACGGTCGTCGCCAGAGGATCCCGATCCTACATTAAGTGACCGTGGGAGCCTATCCAGGAAGATTTAATCATATTTACTTAATTCATCCGAACAAACAGAATCTAAAAAAAAAAAACACTATTAAAATGAAACCTTTGTCCTCATAACGATAAATTGCAGTATAGCATCTGATCACGCTAGACCGAAATGGAAGCTTATACTGTACGTTTTCATTTCTAGCACATTTTAATGTCCATATTACTCCTTGGAGGGGTGTAATTGTCAGATGATGTACAGATTCATTATGAAATGTAGATATATAATACATTGATAACTACAAGGTATGTTCTAGCTTTAATCATTACCTCAACTCGTTTTATGTATTCAACATTTTATGTATTTGTGTATTTATCTAATGAAGTATTACATATTTAAAAGCTTAGGTATTACGATTTTTAGTAATCAAGAGCACAAGAAAGCTGTACGAAACTGGATAACATGGTAACCGATGTAGGTAAAAGTTTAAAATAAGACAAATAATCATATTGAAATTTAATGTTTTGACTAAAGGAGATTTCTAAGTTCTTAAAAGCACTATGTGTAGCTAAAACATGTTAAGTAATTTATTTGCTAGAACCATGAAATTCCAACAAGTTGAAATTTTCGTTATTGTGGACGGTATATTTTTCCCAGATTGGATTTTATTTTCCCCATACAACTTAATAATATTTACATAAAGATTGTTTCCATCTCGGCTATAATATGCAACGTTAGGAATCCAATAATATTGCCTGCCGTGCTACAACAGGGTTCACAGAGCCTTGTTCTCGTACACAATCTATTGTTATGAATAAGTCAGCGAGCTCAGCTTTGACTGTAATTGACTGCAGAGCTGAGAGTCCTCAACATCTACGTTAAACTACGCCACTCTGACAAAGCTTTATCTCCAGCTAATGTAGTCCTCAACATCTACGTTAAACTACGTCACTCTGACAAAGCTTTATCTCCAGCTAATGTAGTCCTCAACATCTACGTTAAACTACGCCAATCTGGTAGAGCTTTATCTCCAGCTAATGTAGTCCTCAACATCTACGTTAAACTACGCCACTCTGGTAGAGCTTTATCTCCAGCTAATGTAGTCATCAACATCTACGTTAAACTACGCCACTCTGGTAGAGCTTTATCTCCAGCTAATGTAGTCCTCAACATCTACGTTAAACTACGCCAATCTGGTGAGCTTTATCTCCAGCTAATGTAGTCATCAACATCTACGTTAAACTACGCCACTCTGGTAGAGCTTTATCTCCAGCTAATGTAGTCCTCAACATCTACGTTAAACTACGCCACTCTGGCAAAGCTTTATCTCCAGCTAATGTAGTCCACAACATCTACGTTAAACTACGCCAATCTGGTGAGCTTTATCTCCAGCTAATGTAGTCATCAACATCTACGTTAAACTACGCCACTCTGGCAAAGCTTTATCTCCAGCTAATGTAGTCCTCAACATCTACGTTAAACTACGCCACTCTGGCAAAGCTTTATCTCCAGCTAATGTAGTCCTCAACATCTACGTTAAACTACACCGCTCTGGTAGAGCTTTATCTCCAGCTAATGTAGTCATCAACATCTACGTTAAACTACGCCAATCTGGTGAGCTTTATCTCCAGCTAATGTAGTCCTCAACATTTACGTTAAACTACGCCAATCTGGTGAGCTTTATCTCCAGCTAATGTAGTCCACAACATCTACGTTAAACTACGCCAATCTGGTGAGCTTTATCTCCAGCTAATGTAGTCCTCAACATCTACGTTAAACTACGCCACTCTGGCAAAGCTTTATCTCCAGCTAATGTAGTCATCAACATCTACGTTAAACTACGCCACTCTGGTAGAGCTTTATCTCCAGCTAATGTAGTCCTCAACATCTACGTTAAACTACGCCAATCTGGTGAGCTTTATCTCCAGCTAATGTAGTCATCAACATCTACGTTAAACTACGCCACTCTGGTAGAGCTTTATCTCCAGCTAATGTAGTCCTCAACATCTACGTTAAACTACGCCACTCTGGCAAAGCTTTATCTCCAGCTAATGTAGTCCACAACATCTACGTTAAACTACGCCAATCTGGTGAGCTTTATCTCCAGCTAATGTAGTCATCAACATCTACGTTAAACTACGCCACTCTGGCAAAGCTTTATCTCCAGCTAATGTAGTCCTCAACATCTACGTTAAACTACGCCACTCTGGCAAAGCTTTATCTCCAGCTAATGTAGTCCTCAACATCTACGTTAAACTACGCCACTCTGGCAAAGCTTTATCTCCAGCTAATTTAGTCCTCAACATCTACGTTAAACTACGCCACTCTGGCAAAGCTTTATCTCCAGCTAATGAAATTCAACGTCATAAGGCAGGGTTGCATATACAGAGTGGCTGAAAAGTAACTTACACCCCCCCCCCCTTAACTTTTTAACCATTTAAAAAAATATTTGAAATCTGTTTGCGGCAAACTTCTTAGATATGAGGGGCTACATTATTAACAAAATGGCAGCTAAAAATGATTAAAACAATGGTTATTAAAAGTGATTTTGAACTGTCATTTTGTTATTAATGGTCCGATTACTATTTTCTTTATGTTAATTGTTATGTTTCGTCAAGACCTGCAAAATTATACCAAACTCGACTATACTTGCTATTTTAAAATTTTGAGTTTCCCCCTACCCCCGCTACCCCTAAGGGAAAAATTTGCAAAATTGACCTTAATTATTGTAGCCTTTCATATCCAAACAAGTTGCTGCAAACCGATTTCAAGTATCTCAAATAGTTAAAAAGTTAAAGGGGGTGCAAGTTAATTTGTTTGCCACCCTCATGGTTATTTAGATTTGAAACGTTTTAGGGCGCCATTTTTTTTTATTAGTGGGCCGATTTTGGTTTTCTTTATGTAAATTTTTAAGTTTTGTCAAGACCTGTAAAATGATACCAAACTCGACTATACCTGTCATTCGAAAATTTTGAGCTCCTTCCAACCCCCCCCCCCTACCCCTAAGGGCAAAATTTTCAAAATTGGCCATAACTATTGTAGCCCTTCTTACCTAAGAAGGTTGCCACAAACATATTTGAAATATCTCAAAAGTTTAAAAGTTAGGGGGGTGTAAGTTACTTTTCAGCCACCCTAATCTAATGTGTAATTGTACTCCTTTGTTTGTGGTAACAAGACGGCCAATATTAAAAAGTAGTTTATCTCACAAAAGTAGTTTAAGCAGCATTATTTTTAGACGTGGTTTCTTTATCCATTAGGCTATAAAATATATAACATAGAATTTTCCTTTTATACATACTGTACTTTCCTTGGCTATGGTCTCCATCTAATTCTAGGTCCCCGGTCATTACTGTATACCCCTGGTGAAGGTATTTTAAAATATTTTGTGTTGGTAGCGGGTTCATGGCATATATACTTATTAAAGACTAGTCAGGGACACCATGTGTACGGTAATTTTACTTTTATGCACTTCGCCAGTGTTCGCCAAGAAGTCATAAAAGAATCGAATTTTCATTATGATATTTGTAAAAAACAAGATTATTATTATGTGTGAAATGCTAAATTTTAAAGCGCTGGTAAATCGATCAATAGAGTTACCTTTAATATAAAATTATCTAAAATTAACCTCATGATACCCCATTATTTTACTGTAAAAAATGCTGATATTCAATTACTGTAAACACTTACGCTTTAAAGATTGCAGTGGGTACACTTACGTAATGTTTAATTTTTCATAACGAATAATAAAATGGAAATTTATGAATTCAAAGTTTTTAATCTATTTACTGATTGTGGTATACGTATTCATAAATAAAAATTGATCTCAATCTAAAAATGTTTCACAAACTGTAAATATTTTTTAACTGTAATCACACTAAGTTGCATACACATCAAATAGTTTATTTATTAATCTTTACCAAAGGCGCTACTTCATAAGGTACACCTGTAATATTTACAATGTTTACGAATATCAAATAATGAAATCTTAACCACGTTACCATAATAATGAACGAAGGACAGAGATTCTCAGGAGCGTTGCCTGCGAGGATAGCTCCAGGTGGGTCAATTTTCCTTCATGATACCGTTACTGAAATTGAACTCCATTATGAAAATTAGCATGTATTATAACATGTGTGTATTTAAAATATGCTATATTTGATTTGTAGCAATCCTAAAATCTCTATTAAATTAGAAATGATATTCAGATAACATATTTGCAAACATAACGAATATTTAAAAAGCTTATAAATATTCACAAAATGTGAACAAAAGTTATTGTTTAACCGTTAATTGGCCAAAGCTAACCAAATGAGTACAGAGTGCCTGCGAGATAAGGCGCGTGTTTTATCTATTCCAAACATAACCAATATGTAAACCAATAATTTATTGATCTAGAAATAAACATTTTTTCAAAGGAGTTGTAATTTTATGGTATTTTAATTTTAATTTAATGGAACGGTTATACTTAATATTTTTTTTTACTTTTTTATAATATTATATCGTGTTTTATATTAAAAGAAAAAAACACCTTATTATAAAATGTTTGTAACATTATATCTCGCAATTTCATAAAGTATGTACAGTACTTCATTAAATATGTACGTATAAATACTTTTTAGTTTTGAAAATTTGCATTTTTTATCAAGCAATACACACATTAGTTGGTGGTGTGTCCAGAAATTGGATCCAGTAAAACAATTAATTTCTGTTACGTCACCAGCCAATACAAATCATCGTCTGTCGGTTTGAGCCGAACACATCGCACTTCCTGTTCCATCGGTTATGAATGTGTACTACAATCCTGCCAATGTGTTGTAGATGCATGCTGAGTGAAATAGGTAAACATGCATTCAACATAGCAAATAAGCCATCGTAACAGCAATACATAAAATACATATTAAACAATTTTACCCACCGCTCTCTTAACATAATATCTTTCAATATGTTTGACAAAATCATACAAATGCAATAGATATGATCAAATGTGAGTGACCTTTGTTATGCGTCAAATGACAAAAGGTACTAAGCCTAGAAGTTTTCTTATGCTCTTTACTAGGCCTGCTTGTTTTTCAAAAATTTACAAATCGTCATAACAATTTATTTAATAAGAAAATTAAAGATTATGGACATTATTTTCAAAACAAAACAATAATGAATGCTAAAGTATAAAGTTCCTTTGTTGTGTAAAGGAACCCTGCCTTAAAACGGATTATACGCGAGTCTCATCCTTTTAAAATTCCTTGTTTTCATTGCATTTATATAATGTTATAATTTGTTTTGCACATGTTACTACAATGTTCTTCTATTTGGTATTAAATGCCATATTATTCAACATTTTGAAATTAGTATATATAATAAAAACAACTTTGATGAGATTCTGTATATTTGATTAAATCAAAAGAGCTATGAGAGATAGCTATAGATTTTGCTTAACTTTACGCATTTACATAGTAAGAAAATAATCATAAATATACAAATATATCATACATAGTTCTATATTGCTAACAAAAAATATATCTGAACTAGTGTCCCACACATTATTAATTTACTAAGGAAATGTTATTATGTTATTTTTCAATCAAATTACACGCATAATTCAATAATGTATATTAAAGCTTTCTTAAAAAACATTAGACATATTACATATACTCAGGGGTTTCTTAAAAGCTACTTTTCTGAAACACTTTTTACGTACAGTGTCTGGCAACAAGGATTTATTGCTAGTACAACAAAGATCACTTTCTACTTCTTTCGAGTATTGTTATTTATTGTTGAAATCTTCATTCTACTGGAGGTAGCTCTTTACTTCGGTATAAAATATGAAGCTCTTTACTTTGGTATTCGGTAATAAATGGAAGTAATAGAACATAAAATATCTATCTTTCATAAAAATTAATCAATCAAAATATGCTCGCTGGGTACAGATAATAATAAATATTGAAAGTCAGACTGTTATACTAGTTACTTCAAAGGTTTCTTTAGGGAATTTTGCATACATCAAACTAATATATCTCGAGTATATTTTATTGTAGGTGGATGTTTTCTTCTCATAAATTGTTTTTATGCCCTAGCAGCAGCAAACGTGCAATTTGTTAAGTGAATTTTCATCTGACTGATTGGAGTTCAAATATTTCCCTAAACATATCAGATGCATACCCTTTTTATTAAATATCATTTGGTTTAACGAATTCTCAGGGTTGCTGCTACAGCGAAGGTAAAACAGTGTGTTTTCCAGTAAAATACCAATAGCAAAGTATGAAATTAATAATATATTGGCCAAAATTGAGGAAAATGTAACTATAAACAAGCAAAGATTTGTAAAATTGTATTTTTACCACATAAAACCACTTTCCCATAGTCCAGTCATGTTGGTTCGATGAACACGTTTGCAACAGGTTTAATTTAATTCAGATGATATTGGCACGATTTAAAGTGCTAACCAGCAAGTGCAGACTTGTAGCAGTATTTAACATTTAATAGCTTCTTTTATTGAGGAGGGCTCAACCTGTTATTAAGATTCCAACATGAGAAGATGTTACCTCAAAACTTTGCACTTATGCTAAGAAAGAGTTTAGTATGCTTTATGAAGACTAACGATGCGTCAGCTATTAAATGTATAGGAATTTTCAAAACTTTTCAAACATATTGCAAATATTAATGTGAACATCAATTTACCCACAAATAAGTATTTCTAAAATGAATTTAAAAACTGACTAAGGCAATGTATTTAAAATTGCCATTGGATAAAGTCTGTTTATAAATAGCGCTTAGTGGTGTAACTATTGTAGGTTATAAATGTCTAGGCTCACATTTCAATTTACACCAATGTAAGCATAAACAAATTAACATGTTAAAATAACACGTTTACAAAGTCAACTGAATAAGAATTTTAACTTTTTCTTACCTGGAAAGATACTTATTTCTTACAATTATCCAAATCTTTAAGTCACTATCACTCTTGACAGTATTTTTTAACAATAGCGTTTATAACATGCGTTAGTAAAACGTCAAACATTTTGATGAAGTTTGTTTACATATTTAATAAATTCCATTAAAATATCGAATAAAATCACATAACATTTTGGGACGTTTTTAAGTAAAGTTTGTTAGAATGTCCAGTAGAGGGGGCTTAGTTATGGTTAAATAATTGTCAAAAGTGTATGTTATTGATCTGGAACGATTCACGATAAAAACGTGCTCAGCTTTCACGACCTATATTGTCTCATATTGTCAATTTGTTTGATCGGAATATCGGCAAATGTACCTGACAAATATTCGGATATTAATCTTTTCTATTTGAAAAATACTTTATATCTGTCTGTAGTTTGTATTGAGAAACTTTAAACCCGCAATACAAAAGAATTGATAAAATGGGTTTACTCAGTACGTATTCAAATGACATGAGTGTTCATTCTCTTTTTTAGTATTTCGACAAATGTAATTCATGAAAAGAAGCCTTTTCACACACACTTCATTACACTTCATTAAGTCAAAAGCTAATGTAGGTTACTCTGAACAGTGAAAAATATTTCATATTAAGGTTTCTAATGAATGCGGAACATATAGCTTTGAAGTTAAAATAAATCAAAGCAGTATAATTCATAAGCGTGAACAGAAAATATTCTAAAAATAAATCATAACCCAATAAGATTCCTATTGACAACAAGTAAAAATAACTACAGTTAAATGACAATTAAAACTATTTTTAACCAAGCAACTAACCAACTTCTTCGACATGTCACAATCAAAGCACATGATTCAAGGAAGCTGAAACTGCGTGGCGTAAAATGAGGTTTCCGTTTGAAGGCTAGTCATATGATTGATCCTCAATATTATCCCGTGAAGATACATCCCACGATGATTGTGTACTGAGTAATATATAGTCATTACATGTTGGTTTATGTAGCCCACGTGTGAAGATTTCGAGATGCTTCTACTTTCATATAAACAGGGTCCTTAATATATTGCAATTCTTTCACACATACTAAAACTTAATGTTTCTGCAATGTTTGAAATATATTTCATAATAAATAGAGCTTATATTACATATAATAATAATCAAATTATGCTTTTCAATATCATACGGCTATATTAGACTGTGACTTTGTTGGCACAATCGGTTTACAACACTACGAAATACATCAAGAAACACACGCCTAACCCACAAAAAGGCATAGTACAAGAATTAAATATATATTTTTTTTCGATTAAGTGAACTTTTTAAGCAATTCAATTTTACTCTGCTCTATGAAAATGCATGTACATTTTCAGTGAAAGGTCAACCAACAAACAACTCTGCTACTTTCTATAAGGTTGTCACTACCTCTGTCGTATGAGAAAACTAACGTACCAGGAAAACCTTAGACGACGGCACAACACAGCAGTAGAATGCCGTTGGTTTTAAGGCAATTTCTTGTCATTTTCTTTATATTGAATTTAGAGTTAAGTTCTTCTGCCAAAAAGTCTGTCTAAGTGCCTACCACTTATATTAGTTTTTGTACTTAAAAATATAATTTACAGTTTTGTATATCACTTTTTGAATCACAAAGTTTGTTACAAACCCTTTTGCTTACTGTGTCGGTGAGGATGGACCTCGCCGACATGCCTTGTAAACTTGGCGAGGCCACGCCAATGTAATATTATAAATAATTATATACAGTATAAATTTAACATTGTATTTTTATAGACTTTTGTTTTATGCACTGTTATAATTTTAGGTGCTTACATTTTTAAATGACCCAGGTTTCCCCAGCCAATCATACAAAAACTAATATACAGAAATCCACAAACCTATTTATAAAACAGCAAAACTATTATAACTTTAGCAAATCCCATTTGAAAATTCAGATAGCAATCAGATAAGCCAACGCACTAGTGTATTTTAGAGGTGAATTCTCTAACAAAGAACGATTGCAGCGATAAATCAAATAGGACTTGTAAATTTATCCACCCTTTCGATGGTACATTAACTTGCTATCTGTTTCTTCCACCTTCAAATTCTTCTCCATTATTTAAGAATGAAGCTAAGTTTCCATTGGTTGGGGAAAATGTTGACAACTATTGTTTAATTCTAAATTTTTAACAAAGCTACACAAGCCACTGTTTTTCTAAACAAATTGTTCTACCGTAAAACGTCGTTACCCTAATGGTGTTGGTGTATGACGTAAATGAGTCTATATGGTAATATTCTACTTAACGCTAACTTAAAAAAATAAATTTAAATCTTCTAAATAAAATTAAGTGTATTTGTTAACATAAAAACAAACAAACTGATAAATTAGTATCACCATTAACACCTTCAGTTAAACATACTGATACAATCAAACGTACCTAAGCTACACATGAGCTATAAGAATCAAACTTGCCATGGGCATTGTTATGTCTTGTTTACCTTCCCCCAGGAATCAAATTGATCTGCTATTCTTTTTGAAAATAAGTGATAAGTGAAAATATTTATATGTTGACAGTCACTACCTCTGCCATACTACAAAACTAACGAACCAGGAAAACCTTAGACGACGGCACAAATTTGACACAGCTGTAGAATGCTGTTGGTTATAAGGCAATTTCTTGTCCTTTTCTTTATATTGGTAATAAGGCATTTGCAATTCTGGATTGCACTTCTTCTGTCTATTGTCTATACGCCAACGGTATTTATCAACGTTTTTATATGGTGACGGTCCAAACACTGGTCTTGTTACTATCTGACGTTGACCTGTTATCAAAAATTATCATTTATCGAAAGCACAATGTCAAATGGCTTCTAGCCTTGGTAAAGATCTCGCTTGGAATCTAAACAACGACTTTCAGATTTTAAGGCGATTTCCGCTATTTTGATTGGATTTATAACATCAAGAGAATAATTTAGAGTTTAAAATTAACTATAAAGGATTGATATAAATTTTGTATTTTTAAAAGATTTTTCTGAGATCAAATGAATTTATAATTTTTACATGGGTTATTAACTGGCTAAAAAACCTCAATGAACCAGAGTAATCAATCATTACGGTAGCAAAGTCTGGAGTTTAATTCCCTTTCGTCCAAACAAATAATCTTAACAACAATCTTTAACGTGATTACAGTAAACACTGCGTCCGATTTAGTCCAGAAGCTTTGAGCCGAATAAAAAGCTTAAGGTTTAATATTTTATATGTCAAAGTTCGGAGCACCGGATTACATAAGGTATTGTTGTCATGTCATACAATCCTCCGACGATTTCTTTAGAGTAAAAATGTTTGTCGAAGTTTAATATATCATTCATGGTATATCCTTTAATGATATGAATATTATACATATCTAAGTTTACCTTCCTTTGTAATAATAATTAATAAGGCAATGAATGTAGAAAATGAAGAGAAATAAAAACAAGAGAAAAACATTATCTATAAAATTTTACGTTTGGTGTTAATTGTAACATGGTTTTACAGTAAAAAATACTATTTATGAGAATTTATAAACTTTTACATAACAAACAACTTTAACAAACAAATTTTAAAAGTCTTCATGAATATAAAATAATTGCTTAGGGCCTACTTGAGTCATACCAAAAGTTTTTCTTTATAACAATGTCTATGTCCATTTCTATTTAAACTCCAAATACAAGGGTAAATATTAGTATAAAATTAGGAAATATGGTTCCAAAACACGTATAAGTATTAAAAGAAATGAATTCAAAAGCTAAGTATGCAAAACCTTTTTTAAAGATTTCTCGCCATTCAGTATTTCCCATATTGTACCCATCATCATTTAAATTTAAAAGGAGACTTAAAAAAATATAAAACTTCTAAATTATATACTTACTGTAACCCATGGTTTAGATTTCATAAATTTTGATTAGTAACTATGAATGGCCCTTCCAAGAAAAAAAGGATGCGTGCATTTCAAAATAATTTCTGTAATTTTAACGTATTTTCAAACCAACCATATTTTTCACTAATTATCAAAAGTGGAATATTATAATGTTTGGCTGAATTTGGGGTTAATTTGTACAATAACAACTTACCAAATGCCAAGGATCTTTTTTTTTAACTTTAGACTTTACCATTAAGTAAGCAGCTTACCTATTTAAATTGTTGGACCTGCCAGTATTTGTTTGAACCATGCTCTTAGTATAAATTAAGAAGTAATTTAAAAGTATTGTACGAAACATTTAGTAACTGCGCTAAACTTAAACTACATAAATGAATTGCATTAGTATTTGACATAGTTATACAGAATATGCCTTTGCTGGATATTGAATGCAATAGAAGCTGTGTGTTCAATTCAATTAAAACCTCTATCCATTGATATTATGACTTATTCTGCATGATTAATCAAAGAGTTTCACATATGTTTATTGAGAGCTTTTACAACAACCTGTTCAAAATATTAAACATCAATACATTTTTAGTTTTGTGTAATCGTATATCTCTTTATCCTAAATCTAATATGGTACAACAAATAATCTGTTGACTTATTATTATATGATGGTTATATGTTTTTTTTTATTTGCAATTATACTGATATTTAAGTGTAACTGTCAAACAATATGATTTATTTAGCTAAAAATCTAAGAGTTTTTGAAAGCTACTGTAGATTTGATGTTTACAGACATGTCAAATACAACTTATAACATTCAAATTGAATATTTAATACATAAAAACACACTAACTCGCATACTTGCATTAAATAATAACCTTAAGTAAATAAACAATTAGTTAATGGTAGAGAGTTATTGTTAAACGATAATAAAGCAATAATAATCTACTTCTAAATGCGTTAAGACTTTGTTGTTTTTTAAGTCCACAGAGAGCCTCTTAAACTTAATGGTTCTTAGCAGATCAATGTTACTCTGGGCTTTTACAATTTATGTTTAAGCTGTGTTTTTTATGACTTCATTACTAAAATCATAAATCGTTACTCATTTCATATATTGGTGGCGAAAAAAGTGGGTTAATTAAATGTATAATTACTAATTGATTGTTGATCCAACGAAGAGGTGGAAAATAAATGTGAGCGTATCAAACAATGTCATAAACCTTTTTAATATGTTTAGAGGAAGTTTAATTATTTGATTCTTTAAGCCATATTGTTCGATTAAGTCGATAATGTATTTCATTATTCTACATCCAACCGCTCCCCATTGTTGAGCATTCCCTGTTGTAATTCCAATTAAATATTAGATTAACGGTGCTATAGTATTCCGCATACTGTCAATTAGCTTAATATCACAATCAAATGATTTATTTCCAATATATTAGAATATAATTAATAAATTCAAATATCCTACACATGTTTTTTGTGTATTGCAAGCCCTCATATCCCTAAAAACTCCTTTGCATATATTTTCATAAACGCTAATTTGATTGAACTAGTTTTTTGTTATAAAAATGTAAAAACATTAATCTATCAAAGATTTATTATGATGTCATTAATTATAATGTATGATGTGTAAACTAATAACAATAGCCTCTATTTCATCTCTATTTTCAATAATTTTTACTTTACTCAGTTTATTAAATAAGTGAGCTTTATTACACAAACATGCTATAAAAAGCAAGTCAGGTCCTACATATTCTGTTGTAACTCCAAATTAGGGAATCTAATTTGTAATATATAGTTTTTATTATATTTCATAAACGAATCGTATTGAATAAAGGAGTGTAAAGTACAATGTCTGCCAAAATTTCCTGTATATTGCACAGAAAACCAAAGTCTTTGTGATCAAAGTAAAGATTTATCGTGTTATTTTTTAATTTCCGCAGCTTTGTGGTAGATTAAATAACCGTCTTCTTGGATTGACCCGTTTTGGCTAAATTTCCAAACCTGTGACAAACCAAAAAGGCGGATTTTCTATAATTAGCCAGTCTTGCAAGGCTCACTCACGCTTTTTCGAAACACTCATGACAAATCTCATGAGATGATATGCTACTAAGCAGAAGATGAAATGTTAAATTTTCTTTTACTCACTCCTCTTTCACTATGGTCTTTAGGTAAAACTATTATTCTAAAATACCTTTACAAACCGTCTACCCTACTTAAATGTTTAGTTTGAAATGGTTTTTGAGACCTAGTGTGGTGTAAAATGGCACATGTTTTGTTAGAAACGTTCTTAAAAATAGAGTATAACGAGGTTGCAATTTAAAAAAGCATATTTTCAACAAAAAAAAACATAAAAAACAACATGTGAAAACTTGAAATGCTAATACGTGTTTTTTCATAACTTTAAATTTAAACAGTATAAAAATGGTTTTAAGCCGCTATATTTTTATAAGTAGAACATTGCTTGGGAATTATAATTTGACGAATCGATTGTAAAACATATTCAATAAAACACGGATAAAATTAAATTCGTATGTCATTGACAGAGCATCCATTTCTCATATCGACACGACTCTCTACACATGCTCGCTCTAACACTGGCATTGACATTCCTGCCTTAAATTATTTCCATCTTTAGTCGTTGATTGTAGTTTGATCTTGATGTCAAACGGGGAAAAAATGTTTTACAATACCATGGTAGAAAAATTCATGTATTATTAATAACAGTGTTTGAAGACAATACTAGTTTTTTGCTCAAATGCCATTTAGCTCTGAAAAATCGTAAAAAAATGAATTCTGTAAAACGAATGGCTCATTAATTTACTTATAATAATTATCAGCTTAACATCTGGTTTGAACATTTAATATCAGCTACGTCTGCCTGCATTACATGGATATGGATTAACACTGTCAAAGTAAGAAACATGTAAGCATATTTTTGGGGCTTGAAATTATCAGAATTCGTGTTTTATTTACTTAACTGTCCTTCCTTAAAAATTTGCCAATAACTAAGATACCATAGTCACGTGTGTTACACGTTATATAGTTTCACTTTATGACTAAGGCTCAATGTAAGGGGATCACACTGTCTCATATGTCGTTTCAGCCAGCCTTATTAAACTGTAACATCCATAGAGGTTAAACTGGAATGTTATTTATGTGTGTTTATTGAGCATTTACATAAAACAATAATTTGAATATAGACAATTACTAAAAAGGTCACCACTTACCATTACAACCAGTGTCTACCCAATGATAACTCTACGTTGCCTTGAGCAAGTATATCGTATAATACTACCATTGATTTAAACCACCCAAAGTAATCTTTGAAACCCCACAAATGTAGTTTTTCAGGAAATACTGAATAAGAATTAGTTAAGGTAAATTGTACAGTAAAACTGTTTTTATGTAAACTTCATAGTTGTTTTATTGTTCATAGTGTTTTATAGTTAATTTAGTGAAGAAGTAGTTCATAGTTTTAATATAAAAAGTGTACTTTTGATACCTCAAAAGTTAAAGATGATCAATAAATAATGGTGGAGTTGTGTCATCAAAAATGTTGCAAATAATCGATGCTTAATAACTAGGCTTTCTGCCAGTGTTTGCAGCGCACCAAGAATACTAAAGAGAATAACGTTTGTCTCCAAATCTACTGTAGAAACTGCTACACACACTTACTATTTTATGTTTGTAAATGTAAGTTTTCTAGAGAAACAACATTTATGGTTGGATTGAAAGGTGGGTTTTCATTTAAATAAGTTAAAACGAAAATTTACAACAACGGAATACATTTATGTTTACGTGCGATGTGTCTTTCTGCTTTTAAAGGAGGCTATTTTTTTACTGTTATACTAAATACATAATGCTGGGCCTTGATAACCACAGAAGAAACAAACTTGCATTCCTTTGTAGTTCCAAAAAAAATTACAAAATAAAAATTAGTTTTTTCTGGGTTTTTTTATATTGTATGTTCGTTTTAAAAATGTTATAACAATAAATATAATATAAATAACTATATGTCATAAGCAGGCTTCATTATAAAATATAATTTAAGTACCGTACACGCGATTAAGATGATTTTATACTTGTAAATTGAGTCGTGCAAGTCGTGCATCCCGTGCCGGTGGAGGTTTGGTCACTTGGTCAGCGTCACGTCACTACCCCCGCCTAGGTTGGGAGGTAGTAGAAGGGGAACTTTCACTTCCACCGCGACGCCACCCGACGCCAAAGCTGGTCTCATTCGCTGCTCAGACGCGTTCCCTTGTTATTGTATAGTTGAATTGTCCCTTGTATTATTACACTCTTCAACCTTACTAGATATAAAATTAATTTTTCGTAATTTTTTCTGACTACTTCTAAAATGGTCAGTAACCGTTTTGCCATTTAATAGTTGTTTTAGTTTCATAAAGTACTTCTTTTTACCAATCTCTTAGTTTTTGTCTTTGAAAGTGTTTTTTTTTTTTTTTTGTAGTTTTCAACATAGTTGTTAGTAAACCTATTAGTTATTAAGTAGTTAAACTGTAGTAGGTTAAAAACTACAACTAGGCTATGCCATATCTCCTTTTAGTTTATTAATCAGTGTTAGCAGTGCTGACAAATTCATCATTAGTTGTCAGTAAAGTTAATAATTATTTCTCAGTCAAAAGTATGGGTAAATAGTACTTTGTAAGAATTGGTTTGTGAATTTTAGTTTGAAGTTGCTATTTTTCATTTGGATTTGTGTAGTGATCTACGATAGATACACGTGATCGTATTTTTTTCTTGTCCCTTTACACTATGAATGCTTAGGTTGTGTTTTCCATTAAGGAATGAAAAAAAAAACACTTAACCTAAGTACTGTCCAACTTAAAACACGAAACTCGTTAAAAGATTTGTTATCTATATCGTGGATTTAATATTGTTCTGCTAAATAACTATTTAGTGAGGGCCCCTTAGCCTAGAACAAAGTCTGGCGATAGTTTTAATGAAGGAGTTCTTAGTATGCAATATTCGTCGCATAGGTAGCTCCTTCACAAACTATTTGTGTTTGGACTAATAAAAAGATGTCTTTATGGTTCCTCACCCTGCTTAGCAGGACACAGAGTTGGCAATGAGTAAAACAATCTATCCGAAGATCTACTCCAAGACAGTAAATTGTCTGGCCTTGGCTCTTGTGTCCGGTTATTGTATATGCTAACAATAAGGAAATTTATTAATTATGCTAACATTAACCCTTAATTGGTAATCCTTCTACAAATGGAAACATAAATTGTATCCGAGGGATGCATATGGGTGTTCTTTTTTCCGAGTAGCCTACCATTAATTAAAAGTTTAGTGATATGAGTGACGGTATTTTGGTACCATTCACAAGGCCATCGGCAATATTAAATTACCCATTACCAGGCACACAGAGCCAAGTTTTAGACGAAGGACGTGATCTGGGACACCCCTGAGTTGCCTTATTCAATTTTATATAATACTAGCTGTACCCGCGGGCTTTGCCCCGTTTAACTTCATAAGTATTCGCATGGCTCAATCACGTCCTGGTTGGAGTGAGTTCGCTACGCTTACTCACCTTTAGGTTGGAGCTCGTTCGCTGCGCTCACTTGCCTTCAGGTTAGCTCGTTCACTACGCTAACTCGCCTCCAGGTTGAAGTTCGTTCGCTACGCTCACTCACCTTTTGGTTGCAAAAGCTGTTGTCATCAATTAAAAAAATACCGGTAATAGTGCTGCACCCTGTTGGTAATCCTTGTAACTTTAATGCTATTGAACATCATAGAACAGAACCAACTTGTTTAATTGAAACAGCTGTTAAGATTCATTAATTCCTTTTAAATATGAAAAATCATAAGGTTAACATGGGAAACTCCAGAGCCACTGGGGCGGAGCCCGAAAGCCCGATCAGAATAAAAACTACTTAGTTGTCCTATTTAATGCCCAAAGAATCGTTGTACCGAATTTCAGCCTCCTAGGTAAATGGGAAGTGGGAGAATTAGTGATGAGTAAGTGAGTCAGTCAGTGAGTCAGTGAGGGCTTTGCCTTTTATATATATAGATAATAATATAATAACAATCAATTTTAGCTGTATGTAAAAATAAGTAGTCTTTGTAGGTATTGTTTATAGATTTTTCACGCTTATATGTTAAAGGGTTCAATTTACGTAATGCATTTGTAGTTAAAAAACAGGAGTTTATTGAATCCTTTATTTGTTGTTTCATATTGCCTGTTAATAAACTCTGGAATTAAAAGCCTGAATAATATATTTTACCTCTACTTTAAGCTACTTGGTCCTAGACTTATTAGTTTTTAGCTAACATAATTATTAATAATCGCTGCAAAAGAAAGTAGCCAATACCACAAATGTAACTGCATAATTTAATTAAATAACAAAAGTATTATGTAATTCTATAGTCACGAATATACCACGCCAGTTTTAAAATTCATGATGTAGCCCCTGAACTATGTAATTTTACAAATAATAGTGTCTGTATTCATTAAATATTTTAAATACATTCACTGGTTTAATTCAACGTCCACCAATTTTAATATATGATACTAATTGAAAACTAGTTTATTGGGTACGCCATTGGAAGCTCAAGGATTTATAATTGAAACTTTAGAGGGTAATATTGTTATAAAGGTTCAAGCATTCCAAATTCATAATTAAACTAACTGTTGTACCCGTACTTTGCAACGGGAAGAGAACACGAAATAGAAACATTTTGATCTTTACATCTGTTGATTTATTAAACCTTTTAAAACATTAATTAACCTTTATAGCCTTTATAGGATAGATGTTGTCATAATGTAAAAAAAAATTTGTACTGCACCCTGTTGGTAAACATTGTAGATTTTTAATGCTATTCAATATCATAGAACCAACTTGTGTAGTTGAAACAGCTGACAAAATTCTTTAATTCCTTTTAAATATTATTACTGATAAGGTTAACATGGGAAACTCCAGAGCCACTGGGGCGGAGCCCGATAGGAATTTTTGAGATAAGAATGCGTCTATATGTTAATCGGGAATGTGAGCTATCATCATACCAAATTTCAGCCCAATCCGACCAGTATTTTTCGCGTTTACTTGTCACAAACATACATACATCCATACATCCAAACTTTCTCATTTATAATATTAGTAGGATGATCCCCACGTATAAAATACACACTGTATAATGTATAAACACGATTATGTACATATAATACGATTTTGAAAACAAGTTTTAAATTAAAAAGGTTTTATACGTTCTCAACATGGCATTGGAAATAGTCATACATCATAGGTTTTGGGGTATCCCTAATATTTTACATATACCACTCTCTCCCGACTCGTCTCACTGACCACACAAGCTGTAAATATTTTATGGTGTCTCATCTTAGGGATTTAGATGAAAGACCCAACTTTCAAAACAAATCAAAGATGCGTATCGTAGTTTTGACATCAAAAGACAGTTCGCATGGAGATTTTTTGGCTCAAAATCAAATTGGTTGGTTAACAGCTTGTGTTGAAGGAGGGGCCATACATTTTACGTTTATTAAAAACAAAGTTGTACTTGAACGTGCAGTTTAACGCTAGTTTTTATATTCTCAGTAATGTAATTTTCATTATTTTGTTTATAATAGCAAGTATATAGATATTAAATTACTTATTCCATTCATAGTTATTTGAACTTTAGTATCTTAAAAATGTACACAGTTAGGTATGGCATTTGTATTTTACGCTACACCGTTTCCAATAATCAAGAATCAATGTCAAGAGCCGACCAGTATTTCCTGTAGACTTATTTTACAATGTATTGGAGGAGTTTAAATTGTTTACATTCAATTTGTAATATTTTAAATTTTGTAACGATGTACATACAAGTCCACTAAAAATACATTATAAGTTAATAGACCTAATTCTAATATCATAGAGCAATTACAATTTTAAAAGATAGTTAAATAAAGATTTTTTAGTTTCAGCCTGAGTGATCAATAAAAGGAATGCAAGAGTAGGGAGGAAATTACTACCGAACCTTAAGGTGCATGTGATCTAAAATGCGGGCAATCCTTCTGAGGATTGAAAACTGATCTACTTTGTACTTTAAAGTTGCAAAATTAGATACAACTCTCGGTTTTGACCGCCTTCCCAAAAAACGATTGATTAAAACTCTCTCTTTCACTTCCCCTAAAAAAATTCCGTTGACAAGAATAGCAAAAAAAAAAACAATAAAACCTAAAATTAAAAATTACAAAACCAACTGAAGTTCTAAAAACACATTGTGACATTTATTGGTAAAAAAAAACTATGGAGAGTAAATTAATAACATATATTATGTTTACTAGAAACTTAAAAGTAACTAATGGATTTGCTCAGCGTAAAATAATTGATTTGTGACTCACAAAAATACTCATCATTTTTAAGAAGCGAAAGTTCTCCGATTATTTCCACAATAAGTCAAACGCCAAAATATGTAATGGAACATTTATTTTAATACTAAATAGAACAGTATACCAATATCTATTAAGAACAAGTTCTTTAACCAAAAAAGTGAGGATAAAATTAAATAAATCACTACAAACAAAAAATACTTATAACAAAAACCTTATTTTAGAAGTGTAGGCCTACAACTACAATGCTCTATTGGTCTTATTGCTTTATACGCTGATGTTCTATTCAGAATCAAACAGTGATTGAGGTAGAGAACAAACATTGTCTAGCTGAGATGGACTGATTGAGTCCAGTGGTGTGTTAAGGGCAACGGGAACCGAATGACATTATACCCTGCCTAATTTCAAGTGATTGCCTTCATTAAACTACAATGCACTACTACTAAGGCATCCAATGTAAAGCTGAACTGACAGTAGTAGGATGATATATATCGATGAAAAGACAATATTGTAACACTGACTGGTATTTATTTGTTTCATTATACATAATACGATATGTTAAATAGGTTAATCGTAAAGGTTTTTATTTAAGTATATGCATCTAAGCACAGCAATGTAACTAGCTTCAAGTTAAAAAACCTAGGGTGCCTGAAAGTGAATAATTTAGATTTACTCCTAAAATAGATCATATATGTGTTACTATTGCTTGCATCAGATCTAAATAACCACATGATTCTCTTTTCCGCCATCTTCTCGTTGCGAAGCATGTGTAGAGTTTCTAGTTAAAATTAAAGTACTCTGGTGACCGAGCTTTGCTCGGGAACTAAACATTAAAAAATAAATAATAATAAATTTAAGCTTTAATTTAAAATACCTTATATTACACGCTTTCATAGAACAAATTGTCCTAATAACAACACCGTTATGGTGTATATGGCATAATTAATGAAAATATTGATTGACATCAAATCAAGAGTTAAGTATTTATTTTATCGCTCGTTTATATTGGTAAAAGTATTAAATAAACAGTAATAAAGCTGAGGCTGAGGCTAATATAAGAATAGTTTTTCCATGGATTAGAAACTCATTACTCTCTCAAGTTTTATAATATAATACAAATTCTTATACATCAAACGATTTAATGAACTGGAGCAAAGTCGAGTCGTTCTCTTTCTCTCTGTCACAAGTTGACAAAATTGTATGTCAGAAGCCAATCAATGAATCAATACACATCAGATTCGGAAGTAGGCTAACAGTCACCTGGACCTCGGAAAGTGCTTCAAGAGCCTTCTGCGCATGCGCAAGCTGAGGTGTCCGTGGGTACAGAACGTCACGTTATGTCTTATAATGTAAACAAAATTACAATAATAGCGGAATGTTTTCTCATAAGGCCCATGTTAAATTTTCAAAAGTTTGTACTCATATTATGGCGAAAATAGATTTTTCCTGGCTATACCACTGGTCTAGAACTTATTTTTGACACAGAACTTAGTTATTCCGTAAATATAAACGTTTATGGTAGGGCCGATTCCCAGATCGAGTTGACAATTATTCAAACTTTACTCGTATTATATATAGGATACTTTATAATTTAAAGTAAAGGTCAAAGAGTAAAATCACGACCAAACATGTAAGTGCCACAGTCTTACAGCAGTTACTGTCTATATAGACCGTAGATCATGTGTTTAAAGTAAAGAGAAAGTCCCTCAATCAGCTTCTCCAGTTCTCTATAGACGAGAGGGTTATAAAAATGGACACAGACTGTTGGGTCATCACGCAGGTGGCAGACAGATTATACAGGGTAATCTACTGTCGGAAACACAATTTAAATAACATATCTTTATTATTAACTAATAATAATACTTGTTACTTCCATTCATCGTAAAATAAATTGAGTTCACGAGGAATAAATTTATAAACAGAAATGCAAATTGATTTTTGCATTAGTAAAATATCAATGTGACTTAGTATGATTAATTGAACATATTTTTAAATATCTTAAAATGCGAGCGAATAATTATTTTTAGTTTTTTGTTTATCCATACTACTTTTTAAACCAATTTACAAATTTATGAAATCTAGCTTTGTAGCTTATTAAACAACTTAAGACTAACAATATTAAAACTACTTTGACATTTACTTAACCTAGTGTATGGTAACTCTAATAAGGATTGGTTTCTGGTATTGTGTTCATGTAAGTCTGATCTGAAAACTAAAGAACCTATGCTATAATCTTTTTTTACATTTACTAAACAAACAAATATATACAGATTTATCACAGTCAAGATTTTATTATTACTAAACAATGGTTTACAATGATCGGTAAATAGGCCTTATTGATTATTCTAAGAGCCTTTTTTGGATTAAAAAAACTTCACTAATATGACAACTATTTCCCCAGAGAATTAGGCCATAATTTATCACAGACTGGAAAAAAGCAAAATAAGCTGTTCTAACATACGAATCAGGTACAATGTTCATCAAGGACTCAAGCAGGAAAATTACTCTAGACAATTTTACACAAACAGATTCAATGTGACCCTCCCACGATAGGGTACTATCAACTACAATACCAAGGATTTTAATGTTATTTTGGGTGTTTTGATGACTAGTTTTAAGTGTACAGAGGAGATTCTGGGGTTTTTCAATGTTCAAGAGAAGGCTGTTTGAGTTAAACCACATTTTAGCTCTGTCTAGAGTATGTTCTACCTTAGATCTTAACAAGTCAGAATCTGGGTGGATACTTAAAAAATTTGTATCATCAGCAAACATAACAGTGGACGAATCATTCACATTAAAAGCTAAGTCATTTATAGTTAAAATGAACAGCAGTGGTCCAATCACTGATCCTTGTGGCACTCCAGATTTAACCTCCAAGCAATTCGACACATTACCACCTGCATCAACGTATTGGGTTCTTTCACTCAGGTATGATTCGAAAAACTTAAGCTGAATACCACAAATGCCATAGTAATCTAACTTTTCTAACAAAATTTTGTGATCAACACAATCGAAAGCCTTGCTCAGATCGCAAGCAGTGACCTGGGCAAGGCTTCCATCCTCAAAAGCCAATAAGGTGTTCGGAAATCAACTTTTCTAGGGCATCTGTGGTAGACAACCCACTACGGAAACCAAATTGGCATTTCGGCAGTAAAGAATGGATATTGATAGATTTACATACCTGAGATTTCACTACCGCCTCCATAATTTTGCCTACCACACGGACCAAAGATATTGGACGGTAGTTTTTCAGCTGGGATTTATCACCCTTTTTAAAAATAGGGACCACGCGAAAAATTTTTTGAGAGCTATGTAAAATTCCTTCAGCAAGACAGGAGTTGATGCAGGTGACTAGAAGTGACAATATTGCTAGTATTACATATTTTAAGACACTCGTAGAAAGCCCGTATACATCTTTACTTTTAGAATTTTTCATTTTTGACACAACACTTAGCACACATTCACTGGTAACTATTTCCCATTTGAAGTTGGAGCTTGGCTTACTTGCTTGGTGGAGAAACTCCGAAGATGGTGTAGGTGATGGCTGGATGTTGTTCTTTGCCTCGTTGACGGAGTCGATGAAGAAGTTGTTGAAATCTTCGGCTGTAACTGTGGCGTCGTGCTCTGGTTTCTTGTGCGAAGATACTTTACGTACTTAAGTCCAAGCGGCTTGAAATTTGTTGCTAGAGTATTCAATGAATTTAGCGTTGGAATTTAGTTTAGCTTGGTTTACCTGCAATTTGTATTGGTTACTGACATGTTTATATACTCCATAGGAAGCTTCAGTCTTCATATTAATGTGGATCATATTAATTAATCATAGTCTTCATATTAATTAATGACATAGTACTTCCTCCAAATTTATTGTCTTACAGGGAATGTTAAACTGAAAAACGTAAAAAGCAATCAAAGTGAAGTGGTGTCATTTTGCATGTAAACATAATAAACAAAGCAACTAAATTAAAAAAAATAATCATGTGTTGTGCACACTATAAATACATGTCTGGCTAAAATACATGCATCTTTTAAGATTACTTCCACGGCCACATATTGTTTATTTGTAAACATATTTGTTGCTGCTCGTCATGTATACAAATGTTTTGGTAATAATAAAACCTAACACTTAAAAAATTGAACAATGATTTTATTGACGTAAAAATGAACCAAGGGCGGTCTCAACTGCTTTGTTTGTTAAGAGTCAGCAGGACCTACGGCTATCTTGGATTTTCAGCCCACAACGGCAATACTAATGGTTGAAGCATATTACGGCATTGTTTATTAATATAAAAAGTTGCGAAATATATCATTTTAAAGTTATTGAAACCGCGGATGTGATTTGCTATCTACTTTTTAATTTTAATTGTTATTATTTTGTCAAACTAAAAACTAATAACTATATTGACTTAAACCGTGATTTTTACAGCATCGAAAACAAAAGTTTTAAAAATCCGAATAGCAATTCAGACGGAAAATATATTTATGTTGTTGTTGTTTCTGATCGGAGCTAAGAAAACACTGCTTAATCTGGTATCTGACGATCAACAACAATGCAAAATTATTTGCACCTACCGACTTTTAATAAGCCGACTAATCGCCCTAGCTGAAGGAATGGGTGGTTTATGCTATCATATACAACTTTAAAGGTTTGCCAATATTTGAAATTAGGATAGCGTAGCTATCACCTAACGACATAAATATAAAGATTCACAATAGATCAAATAAATACAATTACTCTCTCTCACAATGTGTAAACTACCCTCTAAAGTATACGGTAATGTATTGCAAATAGAACATAACACATGGCTTCACTTATTTATTCCACGATGACCCAATAGTCCATGGTAGTTTATTATTCAGCCTATCAAATAACCACTTTATAGAACGAATAAAAAAAACAGTCAAAAACATTTTAATTAAGTATTTTGTGATGCATTCAGCGATTTGCTTTGCTTAACTATCTTCATATTTGAATATCATTGATTAAAAAGTATTTTCATACATACATAAGACCCAATACTACTTTACAATGTACTTTACTGCTTCTGATGAATTGTTTTAGCCTGAGGTACAACATATTCCAGAACGGCCGGGGTGAATTCATCACTGCTATCCCAACGACCCGAACATTTGTAACATGACTACAAGCTCACTCTGACCCTCTGTAACGTGATACACAACATCTCGGTTGTATAGCTTCAAACCTAAAATAATAGCAAATATTTCTCGAACGTTATTACGTAATTATCATATAATTCACAACATAGAAATGGAAAATTAAATATCGAAGTTAGTTTAATTAGTAAACTGTATGCATTGTATGGTGTGGCTAAGTAAATGAGGCCGGGCACTATCAAAGTCCTATCCACCCTCGAGGCGTTTGGATCGAATTGTCTTTGTTATATGACACTCAACTTTTTACTATTTTGTTCAAAGATGTGTTCTTTAGGTATTTATCATGTACTTTTACACTAAGCCATGTGTTTAAGACTTTTTTATAGACGTTTTCTTTTCCCTTAACCTGTATTTATCATATGTTGTTTACACTATTCACTTTTTCAATGTATTGTTTTTCTTACTCATTCTAACATGGTTTCTCATTTCTTTATAATTTAAATATTTTTTACATTTCTAAATCCAACTCCATAGGTTCTTTTCTATTGAGTACTTCTTTGTTTGCACCTGTAGTTGGTTTCCACTCAAGTGGTGTCGTATAGATATGAAATGTATCAGTTCAGAAGTAATATTGCTAGAGTAAAACATGTGGTATAGTATTAGAATTTAAAGTACTGTAAATATCAAGAATACATTATAGCAAAAGAATTATACCAAAAGTATAGATGTGTATGTACCAATAGAATAAATGTAACATGTTTACGTTGGTAAATTATATAATGTTCAATTATCAACACAGACGAAAAAGACTGTGTCAATGTTCAGTAATGGAGGGATGTAATCATGAACGGAAACTGAAACATGAGAATAACTTCGTCACTATGAGTCAGCCATTACAAAGCATCATGTGACGAGATAGTAACTCTGATGTCACTTGTAAATTTCTCTGTCATCGCCCTTAATAAAGGCAAGACAATTACACAAAGAGAAACAAATTTTGTTTACAGATTATTTAACAAAAGTTATTACCTACATGAGGGGATTTATACAATTCTGTAGGAACAGTTTTTCTTTCCAACAGTGTAGTTCCAAAGTGAGTATTTTAAAACCAACAAAAAGTAATATTTTATCAAACAGAGGAAGAAACCTTAGGAGCGTTTTTTTGTAAATAGAATTTTATAAAACTATATAGCAAGTAAGGAGCTCAAACACCTGTAAATGGCAAAAAATGTACGGTTCATTGGATTAATTTGTAATCTTTTTAATAGCACCATATATTTAACAGGAACACTAAAGAATAATTGTTTAGCAATCTAATTTATATTTATAAAATTACATTAACTGTTTATTAGAGGCCATTTTACAAACCTAACACAATAACCTACAGTTAAAACTTGTCGCAAGCATCTCTCACATGTTCAGAACAATACTCAACAATACATATTAATGACAAGGGGAAGATATTAACTTCCAGGAATACACACACGACTGGCTTTCAAAGATCACTATGTTATGCAGTTACTAAAACTGAGACAGCGTGTTCTGGAACTGAGAGAGTTTGAATTCCATTAAGACCCCGTTACTTTGTACTATGAACTAACTAAGTAACATTTCTAAGAAATTATTAATGGATCTATTTATGCTATTTATTCTTCAGAGGTTTGCTAATGTGACACGTTTATGAATTTACTAGAGAGTTTAGTACAAAATAAATAAACGTCGTGACAAATAAAGGATGCCCAAAAGAATAGCGCACAGGTATATTGTTTTAATAACCGATATGTTTTGTACTACCCTCGCCGTAGCAAACCTGCAGAATTAGCAATTTCCAATTATGTGGCTGGTTTTCCATTGAAATCCAGAGTTAAATCTTTCAGATTTATTCCCTATTCAAGTAACATTTAACTTTAGGAGTACTTAGTTTTGCTGTGTCATAATCTTGTTCTATTACTCTATACTAAATAGTCAGCTGTTGGTAAATATTAAATAGTAAACACTTCTTATTGTTACTTTTGAAAACATTACACACAAACATCTATGTTGTTAAAAATAAAGAGATATAATTTACAATGTGCGTGTATTTTAATAGTACGGTCACAACACTTTTTGGCGACGAGTAAAAATCGAAATAATGACATTTTACATGTTCAAATAATCTGTGATTATTATTCAATCTGTTTCAATCATTCAACCTACACTTAACTTTCATCACATTTGACTGGACCACAATGGATGCTGACCAGTTCAAGGAGTTCTTACAAGTTTTTCAACAGCAACAACAAGAACAGTTTCAACAATTATTCTCACATTTCACAAGGCATGAGAAGTCGGAGGTATCAGTAAGTCTTACAAATATTGCTCCATTTGAAAATTTCAAACCTAGACGTGAAAAGTTTTGTAATTATCTAGAACGCTTTGAAAATTACTATACTCTGAAAGGCCTGACTCAAAAGGAAAGTATTGCTCAACTCTTATGTGTATCTATTGGGTCAGTACATTACAATGCCCTATCAGCTTTTCTAGGCCCAGAGAAACCAATAAAAAACTTACCTTACGATGATCTTGTCAAAGTTCTAACTCAAATGCTTGTCCTAAGAAAAATGTAGTCGTTTCTCATATTACTTTTTGAACATTTATCAAAAGAATGGTTTATCAAAAGAATATCAGATTTCGTAGCCTCACTTCAGCGAGATTCAGTCGATTGTGAATTTACAATTGAATGTGAATGCGAGAAAACCAATTCAATCTCTGATGTATTTTTACGAGCCCAGTTCATCCGTGGCCTTCGAGATGATTGGCTTAAAGAACAGATTTTAAAATCAAATCTCTCTAGTTTTGACGAAATACTCAACAAGGCTATTGCTTTGAAGGCATCAAAACTTGACAGCAAAGAACTTTCTAAATCTAATCAGACATCAAGTTTTAACAATTTTACTTCTACCGAACCTACTAATGTAATTTCCAGCAGTTACAGAACTTCCAGAGACCGTTCGAAAGATCCAGGAAACAGAAGATTAAATTCAAACAACAGATCTTCACCTGAAAACTACAAGTCTAGATCTGTCTCCCGAAAAAGGTACATCGACTTCAAGGCCTTGGGAATTGAAAACGTATGTTTGCGATGTCGTAGAAATAGTCACAAGGCAAGTAACTGTAGAGTAGATTATAAGACGCTCTCGTGTACTAACTGCAAAAGGAAAGGACATGTATCTAAAGTTTGCATTCAATCACTACTCAAAAATTCAAAAGTAGATTTAGTTGAACCGTACGGTACTTTAATTCAGATACTAATAGTGAACAGTCCAATCAACCTTTTCATGACCCAACATACGGCATTCATAGCATGAATTGTACTGTAGTAAACCTTTTTGAAATGACTCCTGATCTCGACAAATACCTCATTGATGTAGAATTAAACGGCAAACGTCAACGTTTTGAAGTCGATTCCGGTGCAAAATTTTCCCTACTTTCAGAAAGTGATTACAAGAAACTCAAGCTTGGCCTTCCCCTACAGAGTTCTAATATTTGCTTTCGTTCATACACAGGTAACATCATTAAACCTGTTGGGAAAGTATCTGTTACTGTATCTTACAATGGTAAACAGATATATGGTGAACTACACATCGTACCTGCAGGACATGACGCTTTGTTAGGTAGACAGTGGATTAGAGGGTTAGAAATCGAGCTTCGACAGGTGTATGAGGTAATGTTTCAGAAACCTTCAAACCACGTTCCAACTCACAGTGTAAATTCAATAAACGAAATTTTAAGTAATTTTGCTCCCATTTTTGAAGAAAAAGTAGGATGCGTTCCAAACTTTAAAGTCTCCCTGCAACTTCGAGAAGGCGCAAAACCGATCTTTACGAGGGAAAGAGATGTGCCATATGCACTACGAGAACAAGTTGAAAAGGAACTAGATACACTTGAAGCTGAAGGAATAATTTCCAAAGTCACAACTTCGGATTGGGGATCACCTCTTGTTGTAATACCCAAACCTAACGGCGGAATCCGCCTATGCGTTGACTACAAGTGTGGGGTTAACGACAGATTAGTACAAGCAAATCATCCAATACGTCGCATCGATGACGTGCTCAACAGCCTGAGGAACTCTAAGTACTTTTGTAAGCTTGATTTATTTAAAGCTTATTTACACCTGCAAGTTGATGAAGACAGTAGCAAAATTCAAACTCTTTCAACACACAGAGGTACATACAGGATCCACAGACTCAGTTTTGGAATAAAAACTGCTCCAGCCGAATTCAATCGGATCATATCTCAAATCCTCATGGGACTAAAGAAAACAGAAGCCTATTTTGATGATATCATCATTCATGGAAACACATTCGACGAGTGCCTTCAAAACCTACAAGCATGTCTTCAACGACTGTCCGACTACAACTTGCATGTAAACAGAAATAAATGCACTTTTATGACTGAAAAAGTGGAATACCTTGGTCATGTTGTTCAACATAACAAAATCAGCAAGTCTCCATCCAAAGTTCAAGCGATTCAAGATATGCCACGTCCACACAATGTCGAGGAACTCAAAAGATTTTTGGGGTTGGTTACATACTACTCAAGATTTGTACCAGATTTTTCTACAATGATATTTCCACTCAGATGTCTACTGAAGAAATCAGAACCATGGATGTGGACAGCTACTTGTGAATCTGCATTTCTAAAACTCAAATCAGAACTCTGCAGTGACAGAGTGATAATTCCATTCGACCCTAACCTAAACCTCATCCTGACAACTGATGCTAGTCCTACAGGTGTCGCAGCTGTACTAAGTCATGAAATCGAAGGAGTAGAACGTCCGATAGCATACGCGTCTCGTTCTTTGAATCCGAGTGAAATGAACTACAGTCAACTTGATCAAGAGGCATTGGCGATTATCTTTGGTGTGAATAATTTATACAACTACCTACTTGGCAAGAAGTTCATTTTAGTTACAGACAACGAACCATTGACAAGGATTTTTCACCAAAATAAAGCTCTACCACAGATGACGTCAGCTCGCCTACTGCGATACGCTTCATTCCTCTCCGGATTTGATTACATCGTTCGATTCAAGAAGGGAAGTAGCAATCAAAATGTAGATTGTTTATCAAGATCTCCAGTCAAAACATGCAGTAGTTCAACAGATCAACAAATCGGGGAAAAAGTGAACCAGCTTTATTCTCAATCACTTTTTCAAGTATCCAACCGTGAAATAACTTCAAAGACAATCAAAGAAGAAACCGCAAAAGACCATGAAATGAATGGAATAGTTCGAACCCTGAAAAACAATTCTACTGACTCAGAATACACCCTACTTGACGGTATATTGTTTCGAAAAGACAGAATTGTAATTCCAACATCTTTACGCTCCAAAATACTCAGTGAACTTCATGAAACTCATCTGGGAATAACCAAAATGAAGCAACTCGCTCGACGCTATGTTTACCGTCCAGGAATTGACGGTGAAATCGAAAGACTAGTTAAAGGATGCAAAAGTTGCGCCCTAGTGAAAGCAAGTCCACCCAAAGTGTCAGTACATCCGTGGAACCTACCTGAAAATAACTGGGACCGAATACATATAGATTATGCCGGCCCTTATGAAAATCACTATTTTCTTGTTTGTATTGACGCAAGATCCAAATGGGCTGAAATCGAAGTGTTGAAGGAAGCACCCACATCTTCAAACACAATTAATCTGTTAAACAAGATATTTGCTACACATGGGTATCCGAAAGAATGCGTTTCTGATAATGCTACAATATTTACAAGTGAAGAATTCAGAGCTTACTGCAAGATCAACGGCATATTCCAAAAGTTCATCGCCCCTGGGCATCCAGCGACAAATGGCCTTGCAGAACGCAACGTACAAACCCTGAAAAACAAATTAAAGTCAGTTTCTGAAGAACCCGGAACCCTGACAGACAAAGTGAGAAGAATCTTATTCCGTTATAGAGCTACTCCATTAGCTAGCAACCAAACCCCTGCTGAACTCTACCTCAATAAAAAACTAAGGATTCGACTTGATGCCATATTTCCTTATCAACACCCTAAATCAAATATCCAGCCTGTTTTAAAACCTGTCAGATCAATTCAAGAGGGGGAGAGAGTACAAGTTCAAATATTCAGTAACAACAGACAAGTTTGGCAGTTTGGAGTAATAAAGAAGAAGCTAGGAAAAAGACATTACATAGTAACACTCGATAGTGGAAGAAATATCAAGAGACACATTAACTAGCTTAGACCAACTCTAGTAATGCAAGAAAAGATGGTAACATTTGGACCTAAGCAATAATTTGATGTACCAAGACTTCCAAACCAAACTCCATTTTATCCTGATCAAAGTCCCGACCATATTGAACCAGAACCAGACCAACCTACAGAAGTTAACATTCCAGTTCGCTCTCCACGACCAATAAGAAAACGACGACAGCCACCTTGGTTACGAGACTTTATCGTTCAAAAATAGTTCACGTTCTTCTCAATAAGTGAGGGAGAGTATCATAATCTTGTTCTATTACTCTATACTAAATAGTCAGCTGTTAGTAAATATTAAATAGTAAACACTTCTTATTGTTACTTTTGAAAACATTACACTACAGACATCTATGTTGTTAAAAATAAAGAGATATAATTTACAATGTGCGTGTATTTTAATAGCACGGTCACAACATGCTGTTTCTGAGAAAGCAAATCGTGAGTTTTTTTATTAAAATGTTAATAGCTTGAAGTGTGAAATAGACAAATTTGCCAACTATTATCAAAATACATCCGTAAACAACCAAGCTATTACTTATTAACCCACCAAAATGAAAATTAAAATTATAAATTTACGGTTCTTAAATTTTTTCTGCAACTACTAGACGCACAACAATGCTTTAACATTATAAATTACTAAATAACCTGTTGCTCGAAATCGAGCAAAACTGAAACTTGTATAAAAAAACAAACAAAAAACATAAACAGCAAAACCTTAATAAAAGAGAGTCGTTCTAAAATAATTTATATGACTGATTATAGAAATATAAAAATATTATGATGTAAAAAATATAAAAGCTATCTACAATATTTAAATTTACATTCACTCTCATACTGCTTTGGTTATCTCTTATGTATAGTAGGCGGGTGCACTATATGAGCACGTAGATGTCAAAAACACTGTAAAGTGAGTTTTTGACCTAATGTAGCTCAATTCCTCTCTTGACGCCAACCATCACTTCTCTTATTCCAGCATTGTTAAATTATTTCTTTGATGTGTTCTGTTTTAGGCGTATTTAAATTAGGGGCCCAAACCCAAGTCTCCGGATGGGAACATAAGAGAGTAAGCAAGAGGATCTAACGACAGATCTATAATGGATACGCGTTTAACATTATTAGTGTTGGAAAAAACTGTACGATTTATTTGGCCAGGTGGTGCTTTGTTTTCAGCTTTAAAAATTGCTGCAAAATCTACACAGGTAGCACCATTGTAGCGAGGGAAGACACTTCTTCTGTCTCTTATTACGACATAAGAATCTCACTTGACTCCTCGGAGCTCTCGTCCCTACAAAATGTCTGCCACAGTCTTCAAAGATTTGCAAATGGGTTTGGCATTGTGACCCTATTTCCCGCATATTTTTTCATTGCATTTTTTTTTATTGTGCTTAGTTCTCCTTTGGGTTCTAGTGACATTGTCGTACTTACTTACAGAAAATCTTACTTACAGATCTGTGCGTATTCAGGATCATCACCTTCTTGAGGAATTAGAGGACCCACTCGGTGGTAATACGAATAAGAGACATTTATGGTAACTGATCAGTTAAGAAAACAGACGACGCTAACCCGGCGGAGTTTGAGTCCAGACTCTTGATAGAGAGAATCTGGACTCAAACTCCGCCGGGTTAGCGTCGTCTGTTTTCTTAACCGATCAGTTAAATGTCTCACATTCGTGTTTGTGTCGTGTTTAAATGTTTATTTATTATTTTCGTGTAAATATGACGCTCTTCGTATGAAGAAAGAAAACTGTCCTTGTGCAGCCTGATGATGGTGTCACACAGACACCAAAACTAGTTGTGCTAACAACAAAATTGGATTGCTTAATAGCAGGTATTTAAACCTTTTCTAATTTTCTTTTTACATTGACACTGTCAGAATTTGCAGTTTATTGTACAGTATGATAATGTTTTTTCTGTGACTTAAAAAATCAAACTTTTTATGTAAGTTAGATAATCTGATTTCATTACAGAACAGGTTCAGTTAACTACTTTATTCCTGTACGTCGGACGAGACCACACCTATTTATTACTATTTATATTATGATACAGCCTTAACCAACTATGTGACAGTTGGCGCTAATGCTCGTTGACCTATAGTGTTCCATAAAACAACACACAGACAAAGGGATTGTATCTAATCTTAACTAAACATTTTTTCATGGTTGAAAACTAGATCAATATATCCTCATATCATATGGGTTGAAATCAAATATACCGGCTAAAACAACAGATGGTGTATTGGTTATAGGTTAAAATGCATTGTTTTTAGAACAATCATCGACGAAAAATTTTACATCCCATAAATTCCAAAGAGATGTAAAAAGTTCTTATCACGTTTCCAATGTTGGAGTTTGACACGACGACAATGACAAATTCAATTATTCCAGTGGCCAGTCGCCAATGGTGCTGGTATCTGTGTCTTCCTACTGCTGCATTGTGGTGGATTTGAAACGATTCTTCTATAATATCAGTAATATCGCTACTGCCTCGGATACGTGACGGATGGTTGTAGATAAAGGAATTAATGCAAATACGATTTGGATTTTATACTAGTAATATTGATAACCACGGAAATTGTATGTTGTTACAATAACTTTAAAAAGGACATGTTGCAAAAATACAATACTTTTTTAGTGCATGTATTCAGTCCACTCTTCAGATTTAACTCACTAATACACATAATTAGTAATTAAAAACAAAAAAGATAATCATTTGGAATTTTAACTTGTGTACAATAAATCATTACGTGTATTTTGTAAATCAAATTGTGTAAAGCCAACATGTCAGAGACAACATGTCGTACCTTGAGGAAAGATAAACATATTGACACTGGGGACTTTTAGTTCTCAGTGGTGACAGCATAATCTGGTGTTAACACCAATATATTGCCTCCTGTCTCGTCGTATAAGTAGGAGCTAACGTGATAAATTGTATCCACAAGCTATGTGAATTTTTTTACTTTTCCTTGTTATTCCTTAAAGAAATATTAGCTTTAGTAAAAGTAAAGTAATATCCATCGTAATGTGGCATTATGTAATCTTTTTAATTTAATTTAAACTAGTCCAATTGTCATTGATTCACAATTGAATAAAAATGAAAATTAGTAGATCAGGAGTTTTTACTATTTAAATATCATTTTTTTTAAATTACAGAAGCATTGTGTAAAAATAGCTGCAAGTTCGCAGAGTGAAATATTGTCTACCTTTAGTTAAGATCGAGTAGCAGAAATGTAAATGAAACAACTAAGTGGTAAAAACAGGAAATAAGTAAAACGGAAGCACTATAAACAATATGAAATATAATAAAATAAGAAATAAATATACATGAGTTTAAATTCAAATACATTTTTAGTAGAATATTAGTCCCAATAGCTGACACATCAAGCTTATTATCAACTTGGTATTTAAAAAAAATATATATATATATATATTCTATGCATTTCAATATGAAAACTATATGGTTAGGCTGACTGGCATTGTATATGGTTTTCATTCGGGGTTATTGATTTACCAGTTGATATGAAGGTATTAAAATCCGATAAAAATTATATGTAAATTTTGTAATAGGCATTCCAAAATTTACTATTCTTCATTGGTGTTACGTGTACTTGAATGTTTCCTATTTATTATCGACCAGCTGTTTATCATTTGTTTAATTTAATTATGTACAATTTGAAAGAAAGCTAGGAAGAGCCTAAAAGCGATCTGCCTGTGAAGTAGATCTCTTACGAAATTAATTCATCATGCCAATAATTTTCAACAAATCCACACAATCCAAGCTTTATTTTAATATACCATAAGCCTAAGGTTTTACTTGGTCAATAGTCACACATTTCAACCTTATCACTTTAATAATGGAATAATTTTTTTCAAATGTATAATAGTATATATATGGCACTTTTAATAAAATAAATACATTTGTCAATACCTTTTAGACGCGAATATTAGTTATAGGTAACCATGATGTAAATCCACGAGCTAGTAAATCTAGCACCCGCACATTCAGCGCTGTTTTGTAAAATATTACCATATTTTACACGTTAATGCAGTCCTGCTCACCAGCAAATTTATGATCATTTTTACAGCTGCACCGTTTGAAATTTTTATATGGCTACTGACTAGTACAAACGTGTTTTTTTTTTTTTTTAGATTGGGGGCCTCTTTAAATCTGCATTTGCCCGTCCACATGGGCCACAGAATCATGTGCATGGAATGTATCCAGCAAAGACAGGACACTACAAGGGGTAACAGGATCAGAACCCACAACATCTTCTTGAGCCAGAAGTCTGTGGCACTACCAACTGAGCCACCGACGCACCATATTTATTATAAATTAAATATAAAAGATAATACTGTAAAAATATTTCTTCGTGTAAATGCAGTTGGGTGGACATGGTAATTTGCGCAACTTAAATTAAAAAAGGGGGTTTTATTAACATTTTTAAAAGTTTAAATAAGCCAAGTGTATTTCTATGCTAAAGAAGCATAGACAATCAGAGAGTCTTAAAATAATATGATAATTCCTGAGTCCTGAGGATATGAATCCTGAGGATATGAAAACTGTCTCCATACATTGCAATTACATCAGAGTTGTAAATATATGAATTCAAACCAGCAATAGTAGTTATATAATGATAATTACTATGTGATCTTCATCTGGCTCCTTAGTTATTGTCAATCATGGCTACGTACTCATAGATGAGTGAACGAAGTGAACGAATCTATGTATCGTGTATAGCGGAGTCGGAGAAAAGTTGTCCGCTTGTCTGTGAGTGTGTCTGTGTGTTCGCACCAAAAACTCAAGAACCGTCGCACTTATAGCGTTCAAATTTTGCACAAATAATTATGACACCAGTGGGAAGACCTCATTAAAATTCTAGACGATTCTGCTCAGTAGTAATTATAAAACCCTTAAAAAACATTTTTAAATTTGTCCCGTAAGAATAACATTAGGAGCTACCTTCTTCTTCTTTTTATTTGTTTACGTTTTGCGGTTTGCGACCAACAATTTTGTTGTCTACTTAAGACAGAGAGAACGACATTTACTCTAAGCTCTTTCATTCATGGAGTAAACAGTTTGGCGTCTATAAATATACAGAGTGTCCCACGAAGGGGTTTAAACGTTTGATTTAAAATTACTTGCCCATTTATGCTCCGAACATTTTGAAACTTTACACAATTTATAAAGTAGGTTTAAAAAACGTCTTGGGAAAATGTTAGCTCCCTAACCCTCGTAAAAACAAAACGGTGGTATATTGAAAAAATTATACTTTAAACAAGTTAAAATAGTGTTTTTGGTTTTGTAATTTTTTTTTATTATCACATCCTTGGGAAATAATGCTTTTTAATCAGGAAATTAGAACATAGCCTAATGAAAAACCTAAAAGTAGAGTCCAAAATTATTCAAACCGTGATCCATCACTAGTTAATAAATAATAATAAATTAATTAATTTAATATGATTAGTTAATTAAAAACATTCAATATGCCACCATTTTGTTTCTACGAGGATTAGGTAGCTGAAATTTTCCCAATATAGTTTTAAAACATATTTAATAAATTATGCAAAGTTTCAAAATCATCGGTCTATAAATGGGCAAGAAATATAAAGTCAAACGTTTAAACCTCTTCGTGGGACACCCTATATATCATTATAATTTCACAGGTTTCAGAATAATGTTGTTCAAGTTTATTAAATTTCACAACTTTCTGAATAATAAATTGAACTTTACAATATTAATCGGCAGTTATATACCGTTTATGTTCAGTATTAAAATTCACCTTTAAACTAAAAATATATATGTATATATTTAGAACGAAGCAGATTTTTACATTATTCAATTTAATGTTGGCATTGAATATTAAATATTCAAAGATGTTAGTAATACTAAAATGCTATGCGAGGGGGGGGGGAACAGGTCCACGACGTAGAGAGTGGTAAAGGAAGCGGAAAGGTGAGCACTGCGGAGTGTGGAAATACTTTGTGACTGTTAAATTAATATATCTGTAATACTTAAATGCTATGGAAAGAGAGGGAAACAGGTCTACGATGTAGGAAGTAGTAGTAAAGGAAGTAGTCAAGGCGAACGCTTCGGAGTGTGGAAAGCTTTTGTGACAGTTATATTAATAAATATCTACAATTCTAAAAACCTTTGGGAAGGGAGAGAAACAGGTCCAAGACGTAGGAAGTGGTGAAGGAAGTAGTCGAGGCGACCATTCCGGAGCGTGGGAACCCTTTGTGACAGTTAGAATAATGTATCTGCAATTCAAAAAATGCTATGGGAAGGGAGAGAAACAGGTCCACGACGTAGGAAGTGGTGAAGGAAGTAGTCAAGGCGAGCAGTCCGGAGTGTGGGAACCCTTTGTGACATTTAGATTGATGGATCTGCAATAAAAAAAATTCTAAAGGAAGGGAGGGAAACAGGTCCACGACGTAGGAAGTGGTGAAGGAAGTAGTCAAGGCGAGCAGTCCGGAGTGTGGGGACCCTTTGTGACAGTTAGGTTAATGTACCTGCAATACTAAAATGCCATTGGAAGGGAGGGAAACATGTTTACGACGTAGGAAGCGGTGAAGGAAGTAGTCAAGGCGAGCAGTCCGCAGTATGGAGACCCTTTGTGACAGTTAGGTTAATGTACCTGCAATACTAAAATGCCATAGGAAGGGAGGGAAACATGTTTACGACGTAGGAAGTGGTGATGGAAGTAGTTGAGGCAAACAGTCCGGAGTGTCGGGACCCTTTGTGGCAGTTAGGTTAATGTACCTGCAATACTAAAATGCCATAGGAAGGGAGGAAAACATGTTTACGACGTAGGAAGTGGTGATGGAAGTAGTTGAGGCGAGCAGTCCGGAGTGTGGGAACCCGTTGTGACAGTTAGATTAATGGATCTGCAATAAAAAAAATTCTAAAGGAAGGGAGGGAAACAGGTCCACGACGTAGGAAGTGGTGAAGGAAGTAGTCAAGGCGAGCAGTCCGGAGTGTGGGGACCCTTTGTGACAGTTAGGTTAATGTACCTGCAATACTATAATGCCATAGGAAAGTAGGGAAACTTGTTTACGACGTAGGAAGTGGTGATGAAAGTAGTCAAGGTGAGCAGTCCGCAGTATGGAGACCCTTTGTGACAGTTAGGTTAATGTACCTGCAATACTAAAATGCCATAGGAAGGGAGGGAAAAATGTTTACGACGTAGGAAGTGGTGATGGAAGTAGTTGAGGCGAGCAGTCCGCAGTATAGGGGATCCTTTGTGACAGTTAGGTTAATGTACCTGCAATACTAAAAATGCCATAGGAAGGGAGGGAAACATGTTTACGACGTAGGAAGTGGTGATGGAAGTAGTTGAGGCGAGCAGTCCGCAGTATGGGGATCCTTTGTGACAGTTAGGTTAATGTACCTGCAATACTAAAAATGCCATAGGAAGGGAGGGAAAGATGTTTACGACGTAGGAAGTGGTGGTGGAAGTAGTTGAGGTGAGCAGTCTGGAGTGTGAGAACCCTTCATTAGTTAGATAAACATATATTGGATTTTTAATCATTTTAGAAGATATAATTACGATATCGTTTTAAATCATCATAGTAAGCCATACGATATTTTTTAGGAGATTCCTTACATCGTGATTTGGCAATTAGGTTAAGTTAGATTAGTTCAGTTTGGCTTTGTTTTGTTTATGATAGGCCTCATAACAAATATGGAAATATGCTTCATTTAATCAAAAGACATGTTGTACAGGAACGATGGATTTACCTCCTATCGATAACTGTTGGAAATCCATTACGTATATTACCAATGACTTTGGTTTATTAATGGATGAGAAGTTAGGATTGTTGGTGACTAAGATTTGGTTGATTTGCCCATACAAATAACATTGTGTTAACCAGTGACACCGGTAAGTAGGCTAGGTGTGGGTGGACTCTTTCATTACTGCGCTCATGTTCACTCATCCCGTTACGCGCAGAATAAGCGTACTACTAGTTAGTTAGTGGCAGAAGTGTTAGCACGTAACCTTTACACTATCAAATCCATCCAAAAGTACTTAAAAATCAAGTACTTATTAGACAGCGGTAGTTAGGTGGACAGCACATAGTTAAATACCTGGTCACATACATAGTGACAGATATTACTGCTTGTATGTAAAAACATCTGGTCAAGTATTATAATGTTGGGACAGTGACAGCTGATCCAGTCACGGAAGAGAAATGATCTCATATCCCACAGCCGGGTCAGTGACAGAAGGAATGGTAAGTAGCTCACTCAAAATGTTACGACCTTGATCACTAACTTTACAGTAGGGTTAAGAAAGTATTTAGCCACGTAAATATTACTTTCAACATACCCCACTACTTACCTCAATTCAATAGTACCTAAGTAATTCAGAGTAAATAGACATCTAATTGATATCGTGTAGCTTCAAATTATCTTACTAATATTACATATCTGAAAGTTTGTGAGTTTGTGTGTATGTTTATATGTATGTTTGTGTGTTGCTCAATCACGCATAAACTACTGGATGGATTGGGCTGAAATTTGGCAAGATGATAGCTCACATTCCCTATTAACATTTAGGCATATTCTTATCTCAAAAATCCTTTCGGGCTCCACCCCAGTGGGTCTGTAGTTCCCCATGTTACCCTTATGAGTATTCATATTTAAAGGGAATTAAAGAATTTAGTCAGCAGTTTCAACTTTACAAGTTGGTTCTATAATACGATGCAATAGCATTAAAAAGTTATTAGGTTTCCCAACAGGGTGCAGCACTATTATTATTTTGTTTGTGCATATATCACAACAGCTAATTGGAACTAAGCAGCAACAAAAAGCTGTGATACACAATGAGAACTGTCAAAGTAGGATTGTTTACAGTTAGGTTTGAGTTTTTAATTTAATGAATAATTTGTGATATTGTGCAAATGTTTGATAATTTATTTTTTTCTATTGTTTGGGTGCAATGGTAGAACATTATGGCAATGGTAGATGTGTTATACAATATCGTACCGTAAATTTATGAGCCTAATTTTATCAAACTGTGTCCTCCACCCATTGCAAACGCAAAGCTTGAGTATAACTGCAATAGGCATTTTATACTTATATGCCAACCCAGTACGAAGGACGGGTGCTCTGCTAGTAAGATTATAATTTCAATAAGTCAATGTGATCTTTTACGAATACATAACTTCTAAAGACAAATTTCGTAGAAACTTACAGTCAAGGTCTCACTTTCAACTTAAACGGAACATTTTCATGAATGATAAATTTCGATCAGTGGAGTAATGAAAAAAGTGTGCAGTATTTTTCTAAAAGAGTATTCCAGACCCTAACAAGGAAGGAAATACTAAGGTGGAAGGAAAATACAAGATTACGAGTGATGTAAGTTTTGTTTGTTTCTTTATCTTAGAATGAATCAGGTTGTTTTTTAGTTGTGGTGGCAACCTTACTTCCTTGATAGTTCGCCCTGTCACCTTAATTCAAGCATTTATGAGATGTGTAGGAGGTTCACGAGTTGTTGAACAGCAGCAACGCTCAGTATGTGGCACTAGCCTGGAATAACAAGACATCTTAGCATTGAAGAGATACGTACAGTATGGCCGATGATAGTTTGTATTAACATCTAAGAGTACGACAGGGGGTCTACCTGATCAAAGGTCCCCGGTGACATGTAAATATTGATTATAGATTATTCCTACGCTATCCCGGCCTCCCTGTGGCGGATATGAAATGTCTTAGTGCTGTAATATCATTATTTAATCTTTGCATCACCCATAAATTTACTCTTAAATTATTTTATTTACTACTCCTATATTATATTTATTGATAAACTTAACAGCTTACGATTATTTTCGTTATTACTTTTATCTAAGGATGTACAAAAAAGTGTATTAGATTACTTACAAAAACTATCTCATGTTACAAAAAAGATTAAAGAATCATAAACATGAAATACAATTAAAGCAGATATATACAAATTAGTTTTTTAAATAGTCATCTACTTGTTAAAATTATTTTACCAATAGTTTAAGGATGCAGAGAAATGGCTGGATTGGCCTCGGAAATAAAAATGAGCAAATGTTTGGTGCAAAAAGAGATGATCCTTTTTAGCTTTAAGAAACTTAATGCTGAACTTTAGCTTATTATTATAACAAGCCTAACTTATTTGAATACGATTGTTGCCGAAAAATGTGTTGTTGATAACACTTTGTTAAGGCTTACAATATTGCAGTTAAAGTAGATACGGCGACGGGTCGAATCTATAAAAAAATCACATATATGTGCAAAATTGGTTTATATGAAAATTGTATTAATATTCAAAATTACGAAAATTAATTTTTATACTTATTCATATAATAAAAAATCGATGATTTCTCCGAAACACATTGAATAATATAAATAATTAAGAACTTAAATTTCCTCAAAATTTAATTATCTAATATGTTAAAACAACAAATAGTTAAAGGAGTACTCGAGTAAAGGTTAAATTTAACAACTTAATTAGTTGAAATTCAACTTAATTCTAATAAGCCATTAGCCAAACAACTCATGATAGACTTTTCGTCAAATGTACAAGCATATGACAATACCATTACCATTGACTATACACAGAAATTCTGTGTCAATGGTATCACTCGTATATTACTTTAAACAACAGTCGATTTGAAAAGCATACAATAATATCTGTCGTCTCCTAACAACGTGGAAGATTGGACATGTGTTCCACGAATCAATTATGGTATCCAAGTCAATGGTAAACGTTCATTACTATAGCTGAATTAAACGTTTCAGGTTACCAATGCAGCTCTCTATGCATCGCTAGAATATCTTTTTGATATTGCGATTATACAGTAAAACTCCGTTATGTCAAGCGTCTTAATTTATCCTGCAGGAGGATGGTTTTTATTAGGATCGGGAAAGTTACGGATCATTTAACCGAACCCTTCGGTTCGATGTGAAATGCAAACGATGACTTGGCAGCTGGAGGCGTCTGATAAGGCAGTCGTTATGGACGCTATAATCAGCTGCTGGCGCTGCCGAGCTCTCTTCCACCTGTTACATTCTGTGAGAATATAAATATTATCGACTTTATTGGCTCTTTCAACTAATATTTCCTTTTCCTTGGTTTTACGTACACGCTTTAGTACACACAGAGATGCTTCTTAGCTTCCGTACATCAAAAGATCTCATTCGTTGAGTAAATATAGATCTGTAGAAATTATAATACAAGATCAAAATACTAATGAACTACTTGTGCGTGTCATGAGAACAAAAATACATCAAGAAGATAAAAACTATGAAATAGACACTATAACTAAGTAATTTGTAATTTTTCAGTAAATAATCTGACAATTACATTACTTTACATTCCCTACCTTCCTAGTATAATAAATCCTAATTTAAAAGACGACGGATCGTAATGACCAATTAAGCACTGAGAGGTGGGTGGTTGATATATTTTTGATTGGCTACGTGTTTTTGTATTATTGTTTAGTGGCTATGATTGCAAACCTTGATGGAACTACTGTCTTGTACCGTCTGCAACGTTTAGTAAGGAAAAGAAAGCATTTATGGACACAACTCATCCAAAATCTACCCAGTTCTTATACGTACGAGGTGTAACCAAACGAAAAATTAAATATTGCCGCTGCAGGAAACCTGTAGACTTAACGAATTGCAATTTGTCAGATTTTTTTTTTCAGAAACAAATAATATTTATTCCCTATTTAAATAGCATAAAATGTAACTAGTACTTTCGTTTGCTGCTGCGATGAAGGGGAAACGAGTCATTGATAAAGAGTGAATATCATAGGATAAAACAGGTAAATTTGCCAAATTAAATTCAAATCGTCTTGTTTTAATTAAATCCCATATAAAATCAAATTATGAATATAAATAACCAATTATATAAACAAAAGTTTACTATTTACCATAGAAGTTTGAAAATAGATCTTGCCTATCAGTACATCTAGATGGAAAAGTAAATCGATCATCAGTCTAGGTCTTACCGTGCCGCCTACGGTACCAACAACTTTCCTAGAGGGAAATCCCCTACAGTGGAATTGGACGTACCTATAGAAATGCGGCCGTTTAAAATTTTAGTAATGAATTGATTTACTTAGATGAATGTATATCTATTCAAACTCTTCTGAAGGTATTCAAAGCAAATTTAATACTAGTCCATCATGAAGAAATATACGATTTCATTTAATCAACAAATATTTTTCAACTACACAAATAGCCTATAGTTTTTTTTTAAGGCAAACCTCAATATTTAAATTACTGTCTACTATAAATTTCCAAGAACACTCGATGTTGGTGACACAGACAATACATGTACAGTTATTGTTACATTTTGTGAAAGTGTAAAGTGAATTTATTATCAGGGTGTACATTTTATTGCTGATATACACTGCACTGAGGTAAATTAAATATTCATTTTTATTATTGAAATTACCAAAACAAAATCATATATTTAATCATTGGTAAGACAGAATAGGAAATAGTGTCCAGTATTTTACTTTGTAGGTTGGTAGTTCTAGATGAAAAGGAATTCAAGTTTTGTCAGTTAAGTTTTACTGGCAATGGTGGTCTGGAAAGAGTGGTTGCTGTAGATATTGTAAGTAGAATTTAATATTGTTTTATAATTAGATATCAGAGAATTAATTGTATAAAGCACTTGTAGAAATCATTTTTGGATTGTTATGAAAAGTAAATTAAATGTTCAAATAATTTTTAAATTTATTTTAACAAGAGTAGTAAACTAGCAAAGTTCAGACAAACCTGTAGAGTTTTGTTCCTGAGAAGCACATTTTCACAAAGTGTTGTAAGAATCTTAAATCCACTTTTAATTATTATAATTTGTAGAGAATAGTTTGTATCGCCTTTGTTTGATGTTTTCAGACAGAATGCAACCACTTGACACTTGAGGTTTCCACTTTTAGGTTCCTACTTAAACTTGTCATTTTGGGACCACTAAATCCAGTTCAGGATAATTAAAGTAAGATCCAACATATTCTATTAGTTTACGATAGTAGAGAAATAATAAGAAGTCCTTATATTTATCCTTAGTAGAGAGTTGTATGAAATTTGGGGAAAGCTGAGGATTATAAATATTTTGGAGTATTTTGATTTATTAATTTATGTCACTCCTGCTACCAGCTAAATATGATTTATTCTAAATTAAAGTATACCACCTAAATGGCAATCTTGGTGGGGGTATATAAATGCGCCACTCTGCTGATCTTTCGGGGGTTCCAACATCTTAATGGCGACAAAGGTGTTTTTCCAGAAGCCCTTGTACACAGTGCTGCATCCTCCTCGACCGAGGATACAGCTTGTGTCCCAACTGTTAGTGGCTGCAACGAGTTCCTAATAGCTTATCTGAGGGGTGCACCCCTCCATCATAGAACTGGCCAATGAAACGTCAGAGAGCTTACGCTGCTGTCTTAGCTTGTGCAAGTCCGAACCTTCGCCTGTTTGGAAGTAAGTTCGGGTTGTAGTTGGGATTGTATGCAGCCTGGGCTTGACTAGTTGAGAAATCATTATTGTTAGAGTTTTGTTCTGCTTGGTGTGCATTCCTAGGATTTGGCATGTACTGAATTTTAACTTCATGAATGGCTTTCTTCGCTCCTTTGTTTTCATACAGGTTGAGTTTATCAAGATTCAAACCAAGATCTTTGTTGTCCATGAAAGCATTTTGACCATTTGCTCCTGTAGCTCTTGGCAATGGTTGATGAGGTAAAGGCTCGCGGAGAGCACAAGTTGAGGCCGTTCCACCCAAATCTAATCTGTGACCTTTGCGACCTGTACTCGGAACTCCCTCAGCAAGGGTTTTGCTTATCGGTCGACTCATCAACTCCTCACCTTCCCTCAGTATATGATGGTAACGCTCGTTCACCAGATCTTTGAGCATTCTCATTGCTCGATAGAACTGCATTTTTGATAGCAAGACAAACGGCTCATTCACAGTGTGGTTTTGATTTCCCCAACTCGTCAGCAACTCATCTGCTGGAAACGACCTTCTACGAATGCACTGTTGATAGTCATAATCAAAATTCATGTGCTCTCCACCCAACTCTTCCCACTTGTCTTGTGACTCTAGTAGACGACAAAAGCTGGTTCTTACAGTGTATGGCAATTCATAAACAAAAATCTTCTTAGACATTGTTATGGTTCAGTGCTAAAAAGTGTAAACGAATAAAGATTTAAGTGCCAGAAGATGCAACATCTATCTATATAAATAAAATTAGAGTTTTGTCTGTACATTGCTCAGAATTATATATTTTTAGGTTATGTTTACGTCTTATACATTAAATAAGCAGAAACGAGTCTTATCTCAATTTCTGTCTGGCTGTCTTTCCCTTTGTCTGTAACACTCAAGATGGCATTTTACGCTATCTTCTCCTGGAAAACGAGAGTACCTATCAAGATCCAAGTCATTTTAATGTATTCACTGGATTGGCGAGATTGTCTTTAGCCATTAAAATATGGCCTCACTACTTTGTAAATAATATTACAAACGTTCAAAAATGTAGTTTTGTGCGATTTATGTCAAGTTTTCGTCCAATTTTTATTGCATAATCATCTATGAAATAACGAACAGCTGTTCGGATCAAGATTATTTTTCCTAGCTGTCACTGATATGTTTACAAATGTTGTTTACAAATACCGCAACCTTTTTCAACCACGTTTTGAATGTAAATCCCAAGTGATTAAAAACGTTTTTCTTACATAACGGATTTAATTAATCGAAAGTGCAATAATATAGTGTAATAGTGTAACCGTGTAAATGAAATTAAATAACTAGGCATCATCCAGTTCAGGAACCAGAGATTCTTTGTGTATAAATTGTTCTTGAGTTTTGATAACCAGAAAGAAGACCTTGAATCAGTGTTGTATACGGCTGGGAAACTTTAAATTTAATAATGATCGTCGCCAATGGCTTAGAAATATGGTTTCCACTCATTGACACGGTGCTTCAATGGCGGTTGTGTAAAGTGGTAAGTAAAAAATCACAACTGCAGTGGTTGATTGTAACAGAGGTTTACGGATGATGCTAAACTCGCTTTTCTAATGTGTTATTTTCTGTTCCTACCATTGACTATATATATATATATATATTCAATAGTACCTACTCACTGTGTGATGCAATCGCTGGACCATACAGCCATGCTCTTGGGTACGTACGCCTACCCAATTATTCATAACAAACTGTTCGACGACGATCCTTGATACCAGTACTTTTCCCTAGAATACACGGCCTACCTACTTAAGAAATAAAATTACAAACGTCCAAAAACCCAACGTTGTGTGATTTTTGTCACATTTCCTTCTAAGATATTATGCTAAGTTGTATCATTATTGATCAACTAGCATAAGTGATCATTATTGTATCACATTATGCTAAGAAAACGATAACGCACTTTAGTAAAACATTTATTCAGCTAACCATAATGAATTGTTTAAACGCTTTACGTTGTTTATGTATCAATAGTTCGTGGCCTATTTTGGTAATATTTACTATAAATTACCAATCGTCTATACCAGGGTGGCTGGACCACCCTGGACCAGTCGTCTTCATTTCATATAGTAAGCCATCATTTCGGGTCATCATCGGTCCAAGCAAATATACATTGTTATGATGAAATTTGATGACATTAACAAAATATTTTAGATACTAATTTTACAAGTACTTTGTTATGCTTAAAGCGTAGCAAACCCCCTAATTAAGTTCTGTATTTTTGTGTGTATGTCTGTTAGTAAAGCATTAATGTCCTTATTTCTCAGTGTTTCACGGAAAGGACAAAAGTACCTTTATAATGAAAATGTCAACACGAACAAAGTGTTAAATTGGGAGGTTGAAGTAGTACCTTAAATACTTTTAACCATTGTGGAAGGTAACTTTCAATTATAGGCCTACATTAGGGCTATGCCTCATAGATCTATAAAGCATTTTTTAGTTTAATCATTGGATTTAACATATGGACCAACACGACCCAGGTTACATTTAATTTCGAAGCATTTGTTTTGGCTTGAAACTGTCAGATACTGTATTTGCGAAGGTTTATATACTGTATAATAGTTTTGCCAGCATATCTGAAAATATGCAAACCAAATTCTGTTCTTAATAAAAAGGTTTCAATAACTGACTACAATAAGATCCCCGTGCGTAGAACGGGCACACAGCTAGTATCATACTAATATTGTAAATGAAAGTTTGTATGTTTGTATGTTTGAAGTTCAATCACGCATTAACTACTGGTCGGATTGGGCTGAAATTTGGAATGATGATAGCTCACATTCCCGATTAAAATGTACACATATTTTTTCTCAAAAATCCTCCCGGGCTCCACCCCAGTGGCTCTGGAGTACCCCATCTTAACCTTATGAGTATTCATACTTAGAAGAAATTATAGCATTTTGTCAGCTGTTTCGCCTACACAATTTGGTTCTATGGTATCATAGACAAAAATATTCAATATCATAAAATAGTTATAAGGTTTACCAACAGGGTGCAGCTCTCAAATCTTTTTGCATTTATGACAACAGCTAATTTGAACGAAGCAGCAACAACAATCTGTGATACATAATAAGAACTGAAAGTAGGATTGTTTAGTTGTTAAGTTTATGATTTAATTTATATATTTTTTTTTTTTTTGATATTGTGCAAATATTCGATAGTTTAATTTTTTATTGTTTAGATGTAGTGGTAGAACATTATGGCTATGGTAGATATGGCATACTATGGCATGCCGTAAATTAAAAGAATAAGAATTAAATTTTCTCGAACCGTGTCCTCTCCAATTGCAAAAACAAAGCACGATTATAACTGCAATACGCATTTTATACTTATACGCGAGCCCCGTACGAAGGACGGGTATTCTGCTAGTCTACTATAATGATGATATATTTATTTTAAACTGTCAATGCCCTGCACTAAAGGTTTATATTATTAGGGAAAATGCATGGATAAAGATAGCTTATACCATGACCTTAAGAAAATACAGACAGATTGTGTTATACCCTCACAAAAATTGCCAATTAGGTGGTATACTTTAATTTAGAATAAATCATATTTAGCTGGTAGCAGGAGTGAGATAAATCAATAAAACAAAAAAGGCCCAAATATATATAATCTTCAGATTTCCCCAAATATTATTCAACTCTCTTTTACCTCTCTTTACCATCTAAATATGATTTATTATAAATTAAAGTATACCACCTAATTGGCAATCTTGTTGGGGGTATAACACAATATGTTTGTATTTTCTTATAAGTATAAGCTATCCATGCATTTTCCCTAATAATATAAACTTTTAGTGCAGGGCATTGACAGTTTAAAATAAATATATCATCGCAATTGACTCTTGACATGAATGATTGGTAAAATAATTAATTTCAAATGTTTGATATAAATAATTGCTTTATTGGCCGGGCTGTTTGTTTATTTGACCTTGAGCTGTATCCAACTACAAATAACCATCCCATAGAGACCCGGTGCCGAGACTAGTTATCAATGATGTATGAGTACAAGATTTGAAAGTCAATACCTTTCTTGTTCGATTCTATAATGTTATTTCTCTGTATTGCCCAAGGCTAGTATAAAAATTCACTACATTAGCTCATGGTCAAACCGACTTTATCATTTAGTGCATTCATGAAAAAATACAAGAAATACTGGCATATATGCAAAATTGCTTAACGCCCTAAAGATATGCTGTGGGATTCAATGTAAATATTTAAATACAATTATTGTGTATCTTTATGAATACAATTTAATATAGTGCGGACAGTTTTGAAAGGATAGTATAGCCAACACATCTATTTTCCGTTGGAAAAGTTGGAACTAGAGTAGAATCTAGGACCCAATATTTTGTTTGGCCGAGATGAAGTTTAATGTCGTTTTCCACATTCAGGGATCTAAAAGTGAAATAATTAGCTCCGCATGCTGTCTATGTTGATTTTCTTATCCATACAGGTTTTTTGACATATTATCATTCTATTATAGTCTCGGTTGCTAAGTTTGCCATGTGACTACTTTTTCTTTAATCAGCTGTATAGTTGAGTACAAATAACTTGTTTCAAATTCTTAAAAGTTGCAATTAACTGTTTTCTATCTTTTGATTGGTTGAGCTCTATGTCCCATTGTACTAGGCTAAGCCTTTTATATTCACAAAATGCCACATAAATGCATGTCAGCTGCAAGTAGCAGGGTCCAATATTTTCCTTGAAACAAAACAAACGAGAGCAAATATTGAGTTTAATTGCCTTTTATTACCATTGAATATAACTAATGTGTCATCAACGTAGCGTGAATATGACACAATTTTCTGCACATAGGAATTTTGGCTAGACCATAAGTATTTATTTTCAACATGATGTACAAATATTTCTGAAAGTATGCCAGAAAGGGGGGAACCCATAGCTTAACTCCCGGTTCCTGGCCCATGGTCAATATGGCAAATAACAGGACTGATGATTACCAAAATCACTTCGCAAGGTCATCCAAGCTGAGCCACTCGCCTGTCAAGACTCCTGGAGGCCAGCAACAGGGTGATGCGGGAGGGGCAAGGAAACAACGGTCACCGATGAACGACGCTGCGGACTTGTCGGCAAAGAAGGCGGCGGAGGTGGCTCTTTTAGCCGAAAGAGTGGAGAGAGCCAATCGTGAAGAGGAGGTCAGGCGCCTTCAGCAGGAAGGGGCCAGATTGTGGATGTGGCAGAAGGACCAGACTACTGTCCCTAGTCAGTCTGTTCTGAGTGAAGGCTCTAACTCGAAGAGGAAACGCAAGAACGAGGAGGAACTTCTCGAGGACTTCAGATACACCGGAGGGCCAGGCGAGCAGCCGTCCTTCGAGGAAGCAGCCAGGGAAATAGTTTTCCATTGTGACAAACTGTCTGCGCCCAAGAAAGTGCCTGTAATCAAAAGATTGAACTTCATGTCAGCTATCATGAGCCGTCAGGCAATGAAATAGTCTATCTTAGTGGCTTGGTTGATGGCAGTGCTTCAATCGAGGCGGAAGTGAAAAAGATAACTGAATCGCTTCCCATGGACACTCCATTCAGTAATGTTAGGAAGCCAAGAATAAACAAGGCGCAAGGATCAGTGCCATCGTCATTAGACCAGGGAGTGACGAGCAGGGCAAGCCAGTAATGGCGTCGGAGGACCCCAGGAATGCGGTTGCTGCTGCCCTGAATCCAAGGGATGATAATATATGGATAGTGAGAATTCGACCTGGCAGGGAGGGATCTGTCATTGTCGAGGCTGCGGACAGGAGCTGCGCCACGAAGATCCTTAACAGCGAGGCGATTTCTTCGGCTGGCCTCACGGCACGGAGACCGGTGGGCAGGAAGCCGAAGATTTTGATATACGACATGCCTAATGAAAGTGGAAATGTGGAGGAAGGGATCCTAGAAATCTTCCACCAGAATGTGGCGGGCATGGAACTGGTTGAGTTTAGGAAAGGATTTGACATTGTAAAGAAACTAAGGTCAAACAGGGAGGGAAAGGAGAACTGGGTTGTGGAGCTCAGTGCTCCATGTTGGCTTCACGAGGGCAGTGGTTACTCCCAATGGGCACTATGATCAGGAATAGGGCAGAGAGGAAGTGCGACAAGATCTGCACATCATGCGCGTCATTATATCCGCCATGGAGGCCATCTCTCCACCCAGCTTGCTGGGAAATTGAATTAAAGATCAACACTCACCCAAGACGGGGAATTGTGGGCTGTTGTTCTACATCAAAATAGCCAAATGCCTCGTCATCTAATTAGTGACGCGCAGATAAGAAACACAGATGAAATGAGGTCAGTTAATTATAAGAAAAGGAAAAAAGGCAAGAAAAAAGGGAAACAAATGGAGCTGGACAAGTATTGAAGGATAAGGCAACATAGCACTGGTATACCGAAAGGTTGGTACGGTAAGGGGAAAAAAGTGCTCTGAATGTAAAGTATCTTGGCGTAACGATCGACTCCGGATTGACTTTTCTTCCACATGTCAAAAGCCAAGGATGCAAGGCCAGGACCATTTTTTGTAAAATCTCCCGCACCATGAAGTTAAGGCACGGTGCTAGTGCAGTCAGCATGAACTTTTTGTAGACAGTATTTCTTCCAATTTTTGGGTACGCAGTTCAGGCCTGGCAGCATAGGATACCTAACTACGCAATCAACAAAAATATAAAGGAAATACAAAGACAAGTCCAAGTATAAGCACAACGGGAGCATATAGAACCTCTCCATTGCAAGCCTTGTGCGTAATTACCAACAACCTACCTATCCATATCAAGTTGAAGGAAATAGTAGATCTTGGCAAAGTTAATAGAGGTGAGAGACAGGCACCGAAGATGAAGATAAAGCTGCAATCCCTTAGAATATCGCAGGAGGAGGGGGATAGTGCCAAACCTGGACGTCACACGAATGGACTCCTTCCCTCAATCCAAGAAAGGCAAGGGCTCGTTCACTTAAAGGACCATGCCATAATACAAATTTTAACGGGGTACGGCCCCTTCAGAGCCTATCTTCATCGGTTCAGGAGATCTGAGATCTCGGCCTGTGATGGCTGCGAACGAGACGACCATCCACTTCATGCTTTAATAGAATGTGAGGCTCAAACAGATCTGAGGAGCCAAATTCACAATGCTGCAATGGATCAATATTCTGCATCCTGGAACATTTCAACAATCATCAGAAACAACATCACTTTCCAAAAAATAAAATAAAAGAAGTTCACGCAGAATCATGCGCTAGAAGAGCTGTCTAGCACCTGGATGCCAACACAAGCCAAGTGGCCACGGAGTTAACCCGGGACTAGCAGGCCCGTGAGAAAAATAACTGTACCGCGGGACATGGGTGCCCCTCGCTGGCTCACCCCTGCCAGAGAGCCCATGACAAACCAAGCTTGTGAGGTAGGAGACGTGGGGGCAGTGGTGGACAAGACGGGGCTAGGTAGTCAGAGATGAAAACAAAAGTCATAGTCAGTTGACAAACCACAAAAGCAAAACATTCAAAAATTCCACCAATTGAAAACACAATCAAAATTACTGAATTACAAGATAGGGACGGAGACAGGAAGAGCAAAAATCCCCCAAAACAAAAGAGTATCACTTCAACATCAAGGATCCATAGAAAACTAAATTAAAACTTGTATAAATTAGCTAAATAAAACCAACAAAACAAAGGCAAGAAAATAAAAGAATTCTCAAATGAAAGAAAAAGGCCAGAAAAAGAAAACACTGGTATACCGAGACGTAGGCACAGTGTATGGGATGGTATATAAAAAAAGTGCTCTGAATGTCAAAGTGAAGAAATTCAAGCAAGCGCGGGTAAACGGTGGGAGTAACTATGACTCTCTAAAGCAGGATCCCGAACGGGATTCGCTTAGGAGAAGCACGGTTCTTGTGTGTCATAGGGACTCTGCATCTCCCTGTGGGATTTACCGGAATAAAACCTCATGGTTTTTCGGAGTTCTGGGACCTCCACGTGGTGGACGCTGGGAACTCCCTCTTGCCTGACGGTCATGTGGACCTAAAGGACGGCTAAACGACTTTAGGCCGTGACGATGCTAACACCTGACACGTTTTTACCCTCCCTCCTAACATCTTGGGAGGAGGCTCACCGAACGGTGAGTTAGCGAAAGATAGCGGCGTACCGTCGAGCCGTTGATGAGGCAGCACTTCCATGGCGGTGTAGGTACACTGTGTCAACAGCTCAGTGTACAGAAAAGATAAAATGACATTTCCGATACGAACAGACGCTCAAGCCCTCAGATGACTCCGACGGTGACGCTCTCCCCCCCCCCCCCCGGTTTACACCGCCAGGAGAGCTTGGAACGTGTGACAACACCCCGACTTGGGGCTGATGGCGTGCCAATGGCCACCTTTTCATGGCCCTGGGAGGCGTCGGTGTGCAGTATATGTCAGCGTCTTTTCACCACTGCCAAGGACCTAACTGCACACCATGAAGAAGCACAATCTCCGGTGGCGCTGCGCTTCAGGTGCTATAATTGACGGACACGCTTCGTGTCATATCGAGGAGCAGCTTACGAAGTGCTGGTGATCACCAACGCCTGCGCGAGATCCTGATCCGACGCTACTCGGAATTCCTGTCTTCGGGCAAGCGCTTAGAGCTACCCCGGAAGACCGAGCGCCAGGTGAGGGATCGAGCGGTGGTCCTTAGGGGCCACAACTATCCCATCGGACTTCGAGGAGCACCCGCCGCAGAACCTCCAGATCTTTAGGAACATCCAGGCACTCCAGATGACAACCCAAACGGCCCGCCATCGCCACCGCCTGGACCATCTGCCCAGGCCTAGTTGAATTTCGACAACGACGAGGAAGAGGATGGACTCTACGAGAACCCTCTCCGAACTCCAAATGAAGACTCCACAAGCCGGGACATAGCTCCCGCGCTTGTATTACCAGCCTCCACGGTTAGAGATGACGCCAGCTCGGATTCTCCCCTGCACCAGGACGGCAACGGCCAGCGTTCCCCGGACATGACTCCGCGGCGAACCCCACTCATGGCCGACTCTACACTATAAGACGAAGACACCAGCGGACGGGACATGACTCCCACTCCTGCGATACCTACTTTCCCGACGCAGGGGGGAAGCCCGGCTCTCTCCCAGCACCAAGATGGCAATGGCCCAAGCTCCCCGGGTATGACTTCGATGATAGCTTCACCTTTGGCCGTGACAACAACTCCAAGACATGACATCTCACCGACTATGACGACACCACCCGGACTTGACCCACTGATTGTGACACCTGGACACGACTTACCGATTATGACAGAGGAGGACGGCACTCGACCCTAGTAAGATCCCCAAAAAAATTCGACGGAGGCCACCAAGTCAACCGGCAAGGCTCCATGTGTCTGCCTGGGAGAAGGACTACCGGGACTCAATGGGACTCAATAGGAGTCAAGGACATTAACTACCGCAAGAGGCAATTGAAGGAAGAAGTCTGCCAAGCCTGGGAAGCTCAGCCATCCCAGGGTGTCGGTGTGTTGGCGTTCAGAAACGACCCTGTGGCAAATTTCTGGCTCCTAAACGAGAGTGCACTGAAGCCTGGCCAACTCATCGACGCCCTGAAGTACCACACAAACACTTACGGTACTAGGGTGGCTAGTAACAATGCGACCCGAAGAGAAGTGACTGACTGCAAGCGATGCCACTCCAAGCCCGAAACACTTGGGCATGTCATCGGGGAATTCATCGCAGAGAAACGGCAGCGGATCAAGCGACACAACTGGGTAGTCGGGCGCATTGCAGACCGCCTGCGAAAGAAGGGAGCCGTCGTGGCAAGGGAGCAATCCTTTACTACTGATGCCAGACATCGTCTACAAAATCTACGATGCCGCCTTCGTAGTGGGCGTCCCCGTCCCGTTCGAGAATGGCGACTCTCTTTCCCGGACGGCACTGGACAAGAAGACCAACTATGCTTCCCTAATCCCAGTTGTCCAACAACAGCTAGAGGCCATCAGAGGAGAAGTTATTCCGGTGGTACTCGGAGCTCGTGGCGCTCTCCCAAATACAACAGTCACTTCTCTCAAAAATATGGGCATGGTGGACAGGAAGACCCTACTGAATTTTACGTGGACGATGCTCAGAAATTCGATTGAGATCGGGCGAGCGCACCTCGACTACGGTGATAGGAGAGGTAGGCGAGCGGCAGACGACCGGCCACCGTGACATCCAGGCACCATGAGACAGGAACTACAAGTACTGTATCGGAAACCAAGAAAAAGCAAAATAATAACAAAAATAAAAATAAAAAGGCTAAGTGTACCAAAAAAACAAGAAGCTAGCAGACAGCAGGAGGTAGGGAAAAACGATAAGAGTACGAAGAATAAACACAAGAAGCAAGAACACTGAAGGGTACGAAGAAGAATATGAAACATGATGACAAGAGAAGGAGGACACGGAAGACTGGTGAAGGTGGAAGATAGAGAAGAAAATAGAAAAACACAACACCGGACATGGGAAGAGGTCAAAATAGCCGCAAAAAATTGCCAAATGCCTCGTCATCTAATTAGTGACGCGAATGAATGGATTAACGAGATTCTCTCTGTCCCTATCTACTATCTAGCGAAACCAATGCCAAGGGAAAGGGCTTGGAGAAATCAGCGGGGAAAGAAGACCCTGTTGAGCTTGACTCTAGTCTGGCACTGTAAGGAGACATGAGAGGTGTAGCATACGCGGGTGAAATACCACTACTTTCATTGTTTCTTTACTTATTTGGTTAGGCGGAGGTCGCACGTCGAGGGCATTCGCCCCGGCGTTACGGTCTTCAGGCGCCAAGCGTTCAAAGGTTGCCGGCGGACAGAGGTGCGGGCTGCTCGTCGGTGAGTCGTGATTTCGGTTCGCTGGGGCACGTCCCAGCTGTGGCTACGGCATTCTTTGCCACCAACCGGCAAACACTCCCTAGCATGATCCGATCGGAGGACATTGCCAGGCGGGGAGTTTGACTGGGGCAGTACATCCGTCAAAGAATAACGCAGGCCATCATGTGAGGACAGAAACCTCGCGTAGAGCAAAAGGGCAAATTCTGGCTTGACCCCGATATTTCTTATACTTATATACGTTTAAATCTTAAAATCAGATACATGATGCTTATATAACAGACGATAATCAATACGCATATTGTATACATATGTCAGTAATGTTATTGGTGATTTATGTTTACTTTCCCCCCTTTATACAGTATGTATACTGTAGTATATGGAGAAAGTGTTGTTTTTATAAAAATAAATAAATTGTACAAAAAATGTCAGAATAGTTTAGTATGTTTAATTCCTCTTAATACTAATAAAACTGTCCAACCCCTTTCCTATAAATGTTGCAGTTCCAAACATATTGTAGGGTACAGTATGTGATATTTTCAATAAACAACTATAAAATAAATAAATCTAATTTTAGGGGGCAAACTGCATAATAATTTAAATGTATCATGATCCTTATGACTATAAACAAAATGGTACCACTATCATTGCTATAAAATTTACGGTTCACCAGTTATGGTATCTTTAGTGATCCCGTCCCATAAAATAACATAGTTACTGCCACGACTTACCCATTAAAGGATTGGTGACAAACTAATAGGAGAAAGTATGCGTCGGGTTGCTGATACAGTTTATTTAAATGGCAATCAACAGGGGTTTTAGGTAGATATTTTTGTTTTAAATGGCGAGGCTACAATTAATATAATTAGATAAACAAGGCGATTAGCAAACACGTCAAAGTTTGGAATTATGACCATTTCACTTGTTCTATAATTATGACTACTGGAACTTAAAACTCAAATCACCTATATGCTTAACGTATAAAAACATATGAAAACTATGTAAAGAAAAGAGTTTTATGAGAAATAACAATGGCATCGAGTGTTTTTACATGCACGGTGACAATAGATGACACAACAAAAAGTTATAAAACCAATGATACATATGTAAAAACCTTGTCAGATACATGCAATGGGTATACCTGGACAGCCTCTTTGAGGTCCTTTAACAACTTTGTATTTACTCTTTTTTGTATGGATAATAATATAAATATAATATATATTTTGTATAGAAAAATAAGTTAAAGAGAAAATCTATTGCATTTGTGCGGTATTATTTTGTAATGCTTAAAGGTAAAAGTTAAACGTAAAAATTCCCATTTATTAACTAGCTATGTTGGATTTTCCATATATTTGACTGATATGAATCGAGTTAAAATACACTTAAAAGCTTTTCAGGGCAGATGTCCTTAACTTGGCTGGAAGTTATATTAAAATCTTTAATGATATAATGATAATTTATTATCCCTCTATTTTGCATACAATGAGTATGTGCAAAGATCACGAATTGACAAACCTTTTTAACTATATTAAATTATAAAAATTTAATAATACTCTGTAATAACTAATACTAAATATTAACAAATGTTTCCCCTAATGGTTTTAGATGAATTTCAGATAAATATCTCTATCAAAAACTCTTAAGTAATATGAAAACTATAATAAACCTTGAACAATTATTTATATCTTTGTAACAACGTGTACCTTTACTCGATAAAGCAAGAATTGGCGTTCCTCCATATTATATTTCCAATATATGCCCTTTGTCAATGATGTTGATATTTGTACCTGAAAGAACCTAAATGTACAAACTGTTTGAATGAAAAATAAACTAACTGTAATTTATGAATATACGTCTTAGTATCAATATTTGTTTATAACATTTATTTACTTAAGAGGGCTGTTAGATAATTATTATTTTAATACAATTGGGCATAAGTAATAAGTATCCTTTTTTATATTTTATAATCATGGTATTTATCAATTTGTTTTTAACCATAATAGTCATAATTGGGTATTTTTGGTATTTCCAGGATAACCCGTAGTTCCAGAAAACGTTCATTGCTTATTTAAACCAAGTAGGTAATATGGATTTCAAATAATCTACTATCGAGGTGAGTAAAGACGTTAGTTTAGTAGATGCACATAATAAGACAACTATACAAAGACTTGGATACACCAAGATATGCATTTATCAATATTAAACCAGGGGAGCGCTCTGGTCTAGTGGTAGAGCGCGGGAATTCGGTCCCTGAGCTTTTGGGTTCAAATCCCACCAAATCACCAATGGATTTGATCTAAGTGATAATGTCACAACCCCTGAGTCTAATCTGAAGAAATGTAAAAATAAATCCTTGGCTCATTCATGACGTCCTAAAAAAAAATTGAACTGTGGCTATTCATATTTATCTTTTATTATAAACATTTTACAATAGTTTGTTTACCAATTTGAAAAAAAAACATTAAGTAAGTTTGTCAATAGCTGAGAGGGTTCAAAGTTTATGAAAACATTAAAAAAACACAACCCGCCCGACAGGCAGATAACTAGGAATTTTGGACTAATGTTTATAAGATGTTTTTATTGATTTGAATTTAGGACCAAACACTCAAAATCTCTCCAAGGAGATTTTTTACACTGTACATAGGGTGCGCCAAATTAACATTTTTAATACTAAATAACTCAAGAACAAAATAAAATGTTATGTATTAAATAATGTTATATTGTTCACACTACTATGCCATTTTCATTTATGAAAAATTATATCACTTAGGTGATGACCTCCGTAGACGCAGGCTTTCCATCTTTTCTGCATATTCGCAGTCACCTTCCGTATCATCGCTTGAGGAATAGTAGCAATCACTTCCCGAATACTCTGCTTCAGTTCAGGGATGGTTCGTAGTTTTGAAACAAACACTTTGCTTTTTAAGTATTCCCACAGCCAACAGTCACAAAGTTGTCTGGGGATCAAGGTGACCACGGCACATCACCAAACCCTGAGATCACTTTACCGAGGAAACAGTTCACGCAAAACTGTCATTAAATCTTTTGCTGTGTGACAAGTTCCGCCGTCCTGTTGAAACCATGTGTCAGTCATGTCTATCCCTAACATTCGCAGTTGTAAAACCAAAAACCCCCCCCAGCATTTCCACATAGGGTTTCGAGTTTACAGTGACGGTTTTCCCCCTTAATTTGTCCTTAAAAAAATATGTTCCGATGACTCCAAACCATGCCACACAACACCAGACAGTAACTTTCTTTGGATGAAGTGATGTTTTGCCAAACATAACTTAAAAATGGCATAACTTAAGCAATCGTTCACTAAAACAATGAGGTCTCTAGCTAACGGCGGGTAGAGAAATCCGTGCCCCCACTACCAATCCTCTGTACAGTCTAATAAAAAGGAAATAGACTCCGAAATGCTAAATTGGGTAAACACGTTAAAACCCTTATTTAAACAATATAACAAATGCGGTAACCATTTTCAACCTAATTAAAATAAATAAGATGTTCACATGTACTTAAATTTTTCTACGAATGTTTAAAACATCCAGGCTGAAGTACCTCCGAATGTACAAAACGTCATAAAACTTGATTGTAAACATATTGCGCAACATTTTATTGTTTAAGATATTAGTATATACTTGTGTGCACAACATATAAAAAAATGAAGAAAAAATAAATATATATATATATTTAGGTTAATTTGAGCTTGAAGTCTAGAGCTAACGCCTCCACGCTACAGGTACTCAAAGTTTTTAAAGCATCATAAGAATAAGTTGTAAACATATTGCTCGGGTTTTTATTGTTTGAAATATTAGTATATACTTGTGTGTTCAACATCAAGAAAAATAAGTATATATATTTAGGTTAATTTGACCTTGAAGTCTAGCTAACGCCTCCACGCTACAGGTACTCAAACTTTTTAAAGCATCATAAGACTAAGTGTAAAAATATTGCGCAGGTTTTTATTGTTTGAAATATTAGTATATACTTGTGTACACAACATATAAAAAAATCAAGAAAAAATAAATATATATATTTAGGTTAATTTGAGCTTGAAGTCTAGCTGACGCCTCCACACTGCAAGTACTCAGAACTTTTTACAGCATCATAAGACTAATTTGTAAACATATTGCGCAGGTTTTTATTATTTGAAATATTAGTATAGACTTGTGTGTTCAACATATAAAAAAACAAGAAAAAATAAGTATATATATAATTGGGGTAATTTGACCTTAAAGTCTAGCTAACGCCCCCACGCTACAGGTACTCAAAGTTCTTAAAAGCATAATTAACCTAAGTTATAAACCTTGATTATAAATGAAAAATAATACTGTACTGCTACTGTTATTATTTAAGAAAAACAATTTAGATGAACAACACACATAATTTAGATTAACAACACATATAATGTAGTACCGGTATAAGCTTTTATACAAATAAAATTAAATACATTTTCTTAAAAGATCAGTATCTTCCTTCCGGAGTAGGGGGATACGGGTTTCTTTGTTGGTATTCCTCCTCAGAGTCATAAATTCTGTCCCTACAATCAGAAAAAGTAGGCTAATACTAATGGAAATATAAATACGATGAACTGTATTTGAGTTATATAAGAATGTTCAAAATGTAGTTTAAATTTAGTTTATCAAAATGTACACCTTAAAATTTTTGAAAAGGTTCCTTGGGTTCTGCCCCAGTGGTTTTTAAAGCTTCCATATTATCCTTATGTAGAACAATTATTGTCATAAGATAAGATGTGACTTAATTCTGATAATGCTGTACAGTATAATGCAATTGCTGATAATATTTTAGTTGCAAATCTAGCATTTATGGGTAAATGAATAAGTCTTACATAAAAATTCAAAAAGATTAATTTACCGGTTAACTTCTTCTTGTCTGTCGACTCTCCCGTTATTTTGTCCCCCACCACCTCTTCCTCTTTCACCTCTTCCTCTTCCTCTTCCACCTCTTCCCCATCCTCCTCTTCCTCTCCAACCTCCTACCTCTGCCCTTCCCCGGCCACCCCTAACCCCCCTACTAGGTACTGAATGCTCCAGTGTACGGAGTATCCGGATGATTCCATCCACGTCATTGTTGAAAATGTCTGCAAGCAAAGGACATCCAATTAACCTTAGTTCACATTTATATTTTAGGTTTAGGGTTTATGGTTCCATTGCCGGGTTATCGTAACCAATCACTACATTACTTTTCATCAGTATCTTCAACATAATATGTTTTGTTATAGTTAGTTAAAAAAATTTTTGTTGTAGCTGGATGCTCCCTTAAGTACCGTGCATGCTAAACTATATTATTTGAACCTTTGCGGCGGGATTATTTTGCCCTTGTGATTAATCTTTTTTTTTATTCACACGATCCTAGTTTAAATTTTTTTAAACTAACTATGAACCCTAAACTTGAACCCTAAAATATAAATGTGAACTAAGGTTAATTGGATGTCCTTTGCTTTCAGACATTTTCAACAATGACGTGGATGGAATCATCCGGATACTCCGTACACTGGAGCATTCAGTACCTAGTAGGGGGGTTAGGGGTGGCCGGGGAAGAGCAGAGGTAGGAGGTTGGAGAGGAAGAGGAGGGTGGGGAAGAAGTGGAAGAGGAAGAGGAAGAGGTGGAAGAGGAAGAGGTGGTGGGGGACAAAATAACGGGAGAGTCGACAGACAAGAAGAAGTTAACCGGTAAATTAATCTTTTTGAATTTTTATGTAAGACTTATTCATTTACCCATAAATGCTAGATTTGCAACTAAAATATTAACAGCAATTGCATTATACTGTACAGCATGATCAGAATTAAGTCACATCTTATCTTGAGACAATAATTGTTCTACATAAGGATAATATGGAAGCTTTAAAAACCACTGGAGCAGAACCCAAGGAAAATTTTCATAAATTTTAAGGTGTACATTTGATAAACTAAATTCAAACTACATTTTGAACATTCAAATATAACTCAAATACAGTTCATCGTATTTATATTTCCATTAGTATTAGCCTAATTGTTTTATTGTAGGGACAGAATTGATGACTCTGAGGAGGAATACCAGCATAGAAACCCGTATCCCCCTACTCCGGAAGGAAGATACTGATCTTTTAAGAAAATGTATTTAATTTTATTTATATAAAAGTTTATACCGGTACTACATTATATGTGTTGTTAATCTAAATTATGTGTGTTGTTCATCTAAATTGTTTTCCTATAATATAAGTAGCAGTATTATTTTTCATTAATAAACAAGGTTTACAACTTAGGTTAATTATGCTTTAAAAACTTTGAGTGCCTGTAGCGTGGAGGCGTTAGCTATACTTCAAGGTCAAATTAACTTAAATATATATACTTAATTTTCCTAGATTTTTTATATGTTGAACACATAAGTATATACTAATATTTCAAACAATAAAAACCTGCGTAATATGTTTACAACTTAAACTTATGATGCTTTAAACAGTTTTGAGTACTTGCAGTGTGAAGGCGTTAGCTAGACTTCAAGGTCGAATTAACCTAAATATATGTACAATTTTTCTTGATTTTTGTATATGTTGTGTACCCAAGTATATACGAATATTTCAAGTAATAAAAACCTTCTAATCAACATACTAAAAATATACATCCGTATTGTGGCGCAAAATACGTTTTTAGGCCGCCATCTTGAAAAAAGTGTCAAAATTTTAATATTCGTAATAATAACTTTTTGGGTATCAAATTATAGGAAATTTAATGCTGAAAAATGTTATAGTAGTGGTTATAAGCACTATTTAGAAATACGATCGTAGTACAAAATACCCCCGCCGCAGCAAACCTGCAGACTAAACGAATTTCCATTTGTCTTAATTGATTTTCAATTAAATCTTGTACGGTAATTCAGTTTTAAAAATCTTTGTACAACTAAATATAGAGTTCTACTGGACCGATTTTATTAACTAATGGGTCATTGGATAGCAATTCGTGTAGATTTTCAAATAATTATGAATGTTTGATTTTTTAAGATTTGCTAGGTGAAACCCGTCAACGACGATAATAATTAGCCTAGGTACTGTTTAGGTTGCAAGCAAGATCTTTTTAACTATAAATCGATGATAGATAAGTCCATTTTTAAACAATTTGGGTTGTTTATGATTTAGCAGTGTGCTTTAGGTACGTCCGATCTCAATAATCAATAATTCCAATGGAATCTGGTATTTCATTGAAGATTTAAACAAGATAAAAAGATAAAAACATATAGGATAATGTAACTGCTGGAATACATTTTTAATTGAAGTAAAAATTGAAAAAAATCCAATTTAATTGTTTTGTAGCGTAATACATTTGATAGATTAATGATGACAAATATGTGCTTACATAGCTTTGAGACCAATATTATGAAAATCAGTCCGGTAGAAGAGCCAATCTAAATCGAAAAAAAACAAATTTAACTCCCGTAAGTAATGTACAGGGAGGCAGTTTGTGCATAACTCAAAATATACGTCAAAATGAGTGCTGATGCTTAATAGCAAATCTATGGTACGTCCATAGCTTTAGTTTAAAGCCGGATTTACACTATGTAGCAAAACCTGCTATATAACTTTTGCTATATAACATTGCTTTGTAACTTTTGCTGTTTGAAAAATTTACAAACAATTTTAGTGATACTGGTGCTCGTGCTATATGTTATATGTAGCACAACCTCATTCGCATTCCTTATCGAAATGTGCGCTGAAGAGACATTGTTCGTGGCAGCTATCGTGGTGATCTTGGAAGTCAGAAAGAGAGAGAGAGACGGGAGCGAAGATTTTAGCAAGTTTTAGGTTTGACCGCTTCTTGCTTCGAGAAATAAGTAGGCCTACAGTGTAGCAGATTTATTACAGGACCTTAATGATGATGAATACGCTGACAATCCATAATTAAAACGCTAAATAAGGCGACGGTAACTTCAAAAACGTTTTACGTATGATCACAATGCCGGTTGTCCACGGAACAGAGTTCAATTAAGTTTATAATATCATCCCGATCCTAGGCACTGTCACTTTCCGTTTCCAGTCCTTCCATTGTAAACAAAGATCACTGAGCAAAACCGTTCGCACCCGGAAGGGTACAACTGTGAACTGTGTGCACTAAATGCTACATATAGCAGATGCTAGAAGAAAAATATATGTATATCATTGCTACATATGGCAATGTTAGATGTAGCACTTATTTCTTTTGATATTTACCGACTCCCGATGGATAGCACAATTTTAGCTATATATAGCAGGATCTGCTACATATAGCAGTGTTATATAGCACTTTTGTAAAGTTACTTTTTCTACTTCTAGCAAATGTTATATAACATTGCTAGATGTTACACAAATCTGCTATGTAGCAGGTTTAGCTACATAGTGTAAACCCGGCTTAAGGCCAAAATTATGAAAATCGGTCTGGTAGAAGAGCTAACCCGACTCGGAAAAGAAAAACCAATTATGTTTGTAGATGACAATAATTGATTTACCAGTATGCATAATCTAATCGTACGAAAAATGAGTTAATAATCTAATAGCTTATTGTTATATTATTATTTAATTGATTTCTCTTTGATTAAATATTGTTGTTAACAATTTGCATTTGTGTTTAAAGTGTGTTTCTTATGTTAAGTGTGTGATTCTAATGTTATGAGCTTAATCTGTACCAAATATTAGTGAGTAAAGTGGTGTATGGATTTCATAACCATTATTTTACTAGAGACCGTTGTATTTAACCACAACGGGCTCTGTTGCTAGTCTATTAAATAAATAACATTAGGTTTAACGAAACGAGCACCAAGGTTTGCTGCTACGAGGAAAGTAATTAAGTGTGTTTTTAGTAAAATATGAATTGTTTAGTATAAAATAAATAAATCTGCAAAGTTTTATCAAAATATATCCATAAACAAGGAAACTACAACTTTTTACCAGATTCTCCATTAGAATAACATGGGGATTTTAAATTTCCAATTTTTTGAATTTTCCCCGTTACCAATAATTGTACAAAAACCCTTTGATATACTTAACTATTTGTTTTTAAGCTCTTTAAAATGGTCTAGAGAGAAATTGGGAAATTTTACGTTTTAAGGGTCAAAAATAAAAAAATAAAACTAATTTTAAAAGTATAAAATAACTTATAAATAAAAAACTTTTCAAATGCCACGTTTTTAAACGCACCTTTTTTCGCCCATAGTGCATCACTGTAAACAGTATATTTTTAATTCAACCATTATATTCTTTTCCAGCATGAAATGTTCTATAATTTGATACCAAACAAATTTTTTTAGCAATAATTTAAAATTTTACACTTTTTTTAAATGGCGGCCAAAACCCCGTATTTTGCGTAACAGTACAAATGTATATTTTTAGTATGTTTTTTATAAGTGTATTACCTACCATTTCTAACTGGAATAATTTATGTTGCAATTAGTTACACCTCAAACACTATTTCTACTGCACTACAAGTATATACTAATATTTCAAACAATAAAAACCTGCGCAATATGTTTACAACTTAGTCTTAAGATGCTTTAAACAGTTTTGAGTTATGTAAAATTTTTCTTGATTTTTGTATATGTTGTGTATCCAAGTATATACGAATATTTCAAATAATAAAAACCTGCGCAATATGTTTACAACTTAGTCTTAAGATGCTTTAAACAGTTTTGAGTTATGTAAAATTTTTCTTGATTTTTGTATATGTTGTGTATCCAAGTATATACGAATATTTCAAATAATAAAAACCTGCGCAATATGTTTACAAATTAGTCTTATGATGCTTTAAAAACTTTTGAGTACTTGCAGTGTGGAGGCGTCAGCTAGACTTCAAGCTCAAATTAACCTAAATATATATATTTATTTTTCCTTGATTTTTTTATATGTTGAACACACAAGTATATACTAATATTTCAAATAATAAAAAACCTGCGCAATATGTTTACAAATTAGTCTTATGATGCTTTAAAAAGTTCTGATTACTTGCAGTGTGGAGGCGTCAGCTAGACTTCAAGCTCGAATTAACCTAAATATATATATTTATTTTTTCTTGACTTTTTTATATGTTGTGTACCCAAGTATATACGAATATTTCAAACAATAAAAACCTGCGCAATATGTTTACAACTTATTCTGATGATGTCTCATTCCTAGTATGCTAAGTGTGGTACGTTAGCGGGACTTCTGGCTGAATATTAAACGAATATGAATAATTGAGGTCTACTTTTTGGTTGCAGCGACTGTACATCTCCATGCGATTCAGTATCTGATCGGTCAAGTGTCAAAGGAGTGGAAGTGGTTGTGGGATGGGGAAAGATGTGGCGACAGCTGGCGATAGCTGTCTTCACGGTCGTCTTGTATAATAGCTGACTTATTACAAAACAGAAACCGTCAGGTTTTTTTTTATCGCACCCTTATAAAGAATTAAACTAGAATATAATGGTAAACAGATACCAAAAAACATATCTTATTGATATGAATCGGTTAGCATTTCATTTTATGTCTTAACAACTTTGTTGCAGTATAACAGAAAGCGGCATCAATTACATATTAAGATCGCATGACTACATTCAACAGAAAATTGACAATTAAATGAGTAACTGTGTGTAAGGCTAATATTTAATAACGATGGAATGTAATCACTAAACCTACAAGACACTAACGAGAAAGACCTCGGAGCAGAGCCATTTGTTGTCTCCTCGTCCCTCGTTTAAACTATATGGGTTGGTTAGCTAAGCTGACATGCAGATTTAATATATAAGTCCAAAACTTCGTATGGTTATAGATAATTAGTTATATAAAAGCAATTAAAAAAATTTATATTTTGTTTATTATACTTCACTCTATATTTTTGCAAAGTTTGAAAAAAAAAATACTTTTATTGACTATGATCGTTTTTTCCCTGGACCCTTCGTACTAAACTGATTCTTTAACACTGATAACACATTGAAGTCATAAAAAAATTAATTAATAATTTATTATCTTTTATTTTCTTATCACACAGAAGTAGGAAGGAAATGGTTTGGATGAGTTTATTTTACAACTTTCTAAGTGCGTATTTCTCCCCAAAATCGCCATCTGTATTTCTACTTACTTCAAGCAGGTCGGCTTCTTTAATTTTTTTTTTAAATTTCAGTTGTTCATTTTCAATTTGAATTTTTTGCAGTTGATTCTGCTGTATGAGAACAACTCGCTAATGCTCTGACGTTGATAAAGTTTTAATTTCCTCACATTCGTAATTGTTTACGATTTCTTTAGTTTCCCTGATTTTTTGGGATCATCGTTGTTGCCTGTCGTCAGTGGTTCTTCATCAGTATTATAATTTGGCAAGCTGACACCAGCAGATAGTGCATTTGGGATTCTCGTAAACACGGGGTTCACCTGCTGACAATAATTCTAGTAATTTCTCCTCCCTGTCTCTAAGCTTAATCAGTTTATTTCCCGTAGCAATCCTACAAGTTTTTTTCTTTGACAAGTTTGTAATGTAACTAATTTTTTTAGTTGAACTAGATTAATATCCTTACCATGAGTTTTGTTATAATCGTCCAACATTTTTAACCACGCACTAAATTTCCCTTTCACCACACTCGGAAATTTGGATTCCTCAAAACTAATAGAATAGTTTTTTTTAAAACCTTTACTATCAACGCCCTATCACCTTGCAATACTTCTGGATCAAATCCATCGTCATCAGAATCACGGATAAAAAATCACTACTAGTCACTCAACACGTCTGAGACAACTGCAGGCGCTGTCAGGATTGACGACAGACAGCTGATTATCGCCGCGCGCCGGTTTTGAATTTAGTGACTCACTCTAGTAAGTACTAGGGGGTAGTACGTACTAGGCAGGTAGTAGGTACTACATCACTTAGGGAACCCCTAGTACTTACTGCCTAGTTCTAGCTAATTCTTATTCACTTCGATTTGAGCAAGTACTAGAACCATGTAGTACGAACTACGTAGTATGTACTAGCTTTTATTCACTTCACCCATTGTGTCATCCAGGATATTTGTAATACGTTATATTTTTTATAGTATTAGTGAGTGACAACTTATTATAAAGAAGCAATGAAAATGTCAAGCAAGGTGGCGAAGTGAGCGTAGGATGATATACAAACTTCTACTCGGAAGCAAATGCAGAACAATTAGCATAAGCTACTTTAATGTAATAAGTTATTTTAAAACCATTTAAAGTCAATGCTCTACTTGAAGCAACGATAGAGCATTTGTATAGACTACCAATCAACGAATTACAAACTGTTATCGTCTCTGCAAACACTAATTATAAACTTACTGTTTATAAAACATAGATGAATGTATTGTTTTGTTTATGGTATGATATTTCATTGTATTGATTCAATAGGCAATAATATTATCAAGTATACGGATTTAATCGACTTAGTCGTGTAGTAACTCTGTGCTTTAACAATGGTCGTTCATGTGACTGTCTGGATTGAGTAATGCAATTGTTTTACTACAATGCAGCTAGATATTGCTTAATTTTCCATCCAATTGTGGGTTTTATTTTGTCAACTATATCTAATAATATTATTTAAAAAGTCTGTTTGAAATACAACTTCACCTGTATGACAGCAATAACGTATTTTAACCCTAATATGGTAACACAGTGAGAAACACTACGGTACATTAAAATAGATTAATAGTTTAATATATAGAATATTATAAACAAATTATGTCTTACACATGCTACATTGCGCGAATCATTTAAATCTTACTAATAACTACTGTAAAACGTATGGCATATAGGTTAAGAGTTAAACAATGATATTGAAGAAATTCTATGTTTGATTCTCGCATTGAGATTAATCAATGAGAAAACTATTTAAAAATACATTTTACAAAAGCCCTTTCACTTATAAGTATCCTGAGTATGTTTGAAAGAAAATGTTATTGTAATTTTACATATAAAATAAAGCTAAACCCAACGTTTATCAAGCACATGTTTAACATAGTTGTATAGTGTTCATAAGGAGATGCCGCTTACTACAGATTAGGTAAACTACTGCGGTAGGCCTTGAGGAGGTCAAGGACAATGAATACTAGCTAAACGACATGTATATAATGTAAATAATAATAAAATAAAACAAATAAGTCATGTGTCATTGACACGTTGATTAATGAGTGAAGATACTTAGTTCACGATATTTTGATTTGGTTTAGTCATATACATATGTTGTAAAGACCCTCGTTCCGGGCTGTTGAATACCCAACATTGCAGTTAACAGAATCGGTCTATTATTATTGTTGACACCAGTGAAACAGAATAGATATAATAATAGCTATATGTAGTAGATGGTGAACATATAACCGTACAATATGAACAAATAACATCTGTAAAATCACGTTTATACCGAGACCACAGACACAGCCACCTGTACTGGATTTTACCGAGGTAACCACAGCCAATGTGATCGTTGGTCCATGTATATGGTGAAATCACTGTGTACGTTCAATAGATTTCAAGATTAAAAAAAATTATATTCGTAATATTGGTTATATTGGTAGAATAAACCTCATTAACAATAAATATGTTATACAAAGACTCTGATCAAGATAAAAAAAAAAAAAAAAAAAAAAAAAAACTGTTAAGTAAATGATAATGAAAACAAAAGATTGCTGGCTCTGTGAATTTTTTTTGTAATTCCATTATATGTAGTAATGGTATGTTACATAGCTCTAAGAATATAAGAAATAAGCTTTGCTATATAAGCAGATGAGACAAATTATAGATATGCATATTTGGTATATATGATAATTAAATTAATACGAAGTTCAGTATCTGTGATAGACTAAAAGAGATATAGAGTTCAATGACCTGGTTGTCACTAATCACTCTTCATGCACGCTCCAATTATCAATTTTGAAGGACAAATAATTAGTGGTGGGGAATCATTAGTTTGTGATTGTGTTTCAGAAATAATTGTTAGGAAAGTTTTCTTTATTAAGTTTAATATATAATAAAAACCAACTTCTACATGTTGTTGATAAATATCAAAAAATCAATTTCTTTATTTACATTATTATTCTAGATATTGGTTAGATATAATGCATTCTTAAAAATGAGAGGGTGACCGGTCCTGTAAAATCTAAATGGATTGAAATTGGTACGTCCTTTACTCTAATTTGGCAAAATGTTATAGATGAAACCCATGATTTATCCATTATGCATCAAATCTTTTCGGTTTGTGAAAACTATGTAAGACATTGCGTTGCACCAGAAGAAAACGTACCACTTTTAAATTTATAAGTAAAAATTATTTAATAAATTGACGTAGTTGTGAAAGTAAATATAAAGTATAGCGCTGAATACATTTACTCGCAAATCACTTTACCGTCCATTCCACGACGTGGAGTGGTAATGCACCAACGCCGTTACCTTGAGTGTAACAGTAACTAACAATGTTTCTGCTCTGCGAGGTGAGTGGGAAAACTAATTTGTCTCACTCAACAAAACAACAAGAGTTAATAGTGGGATGCTATGAGACAAGACATAACCCGATAAACATCTAAATGTTATACAGGGTGTCCGGTCATAAGTGTTAAATAAAATTTTGCCTCAGACTACATGGTAATGGCGACCTAATGACGCACATTTGAGGTTCCCAACCTCAACCGTTAGGGAATAACAAATAAATTAAGGTTTTCCAAAAATTTTTGTAGTTGTCATGAAAAAGGTTATATTACTCTATTAAAATGCACTAATTGTTAATATAAATGTCATTTTCAGAATCCTCACAAAATTTTAAATAGATAAAACACATAATCGTTAGGGTACGGAAAAATATTCTGCTTAAATTTCTTCGTTAAACAATTATTTTTAATACCGACGAAAATTTAATTAACATTCAGCAATTTATTTCTCGGTTACCGAGTTCTGCTGAGTTTAACAAATATTACTAAAAACTTCCATATTTAAAGAGCTTTACAATGGTGTATAACTACATTTATCTACTGTCAAATCTATGGTGAATTTTACGCACTATTGTGAAAAATCACGGTTAATCCAAAACAGATATTGTAAAAAATAATGAGTTTTACTAACTATTTTATGAGCTGACCACTGATGATGAGGGTTTGTGTAATTTATGATTGACCAGACTACACTTTCATCATTCTAAAGTGTTTTTGTTGAGACTTTGGAATTTTTTTTTTTAACACAATACATTAGTAAAAACGCACAAAACAAATCAAATAATTGACATACTTTGTCCGAAGCACAACTTTTATTAAGGTGGAATCACAGTTTGGGTGTAAAGTGCCCTCCGTTTTCCCGCAAGCAGGCCCTAGCTCGCTTGTGAACTGTGACCTCAAACGTCAATTTTTTCCTTACTTTCCCAGCAGCCTCAAAGATTCTCTCCCGTAACTCAACCTCAGAGTTTACAACAGTCGAGTAAACTAGACTTTTCATGTAACCCCAAACAAAAAAATCTAACGGGCTCAAGTCTGGAGATCGAGGAGGCTATGCCACACTTCCTCCGCCCAATCCATGTCAGGAAGTTTTGGGATAGCCACAACCGAACTTCCGCGAGTTAATTGAAATCTTATCTGAAATATGAAAAATATAAGATAACCGTAACTTTACCACAAACACATTTTACTACTATATGTTTCTTTTCTTAGCTTAATAGCTATAAAAAAACGTTGCATGCAAGAAAAAAATACAAATTATTCGTTGCCTGCACTTAAATGTATTATTCTTCACAATAGCTTTTCTTTGCCCTACCATGTTTTTTCACAACAATGATTGAATTACATTAGGAAATTTGAAACTTGGTAAAAACTTTTATACACTATTGTAGAGCCCTTTAAATAAGGAAGTTTTTAGTAATATTTGTTCAACTCAGCGGAACTCGGTAACCGAGAAATAAATTGCTGAATGTTAATTAAATTTTCGTCGGTATTAAAAATAATTGTTTAAAGAAAGAAATTTAAGCAGAATATTTTTCCGTACCCTAACGATTATGTGTTATATCTATTTAAAATTTTGTGAGGATTCTGAAAATGACATTTAAATTAACAATTAGTGCATTTTTAACAGAGTAATATAACCTTTTTCATGACAACTACAATAATTTTTGGAAAACCTTAATTTATTTGTTATTCCCTAACGGTTGAGGTTGGGAACCTCAAATGTGCGTCATTAGGTCGCCATTACCATGTAGTTTGAGGCAAAATTTTATTTAACACTTATGACCGGACACCCTGTATACAATTTTCAATATAAATCGTGATAGTTTTTATTTACAATTATCAATATATTTATTTTTCATCCTCCCAATGTTGGGTCTTGTAAAAAATAATTAAAACCCTGATCATGTCGACCCAACACAGCTGTAGCAGAATCTTTACCGGATCAGCAGGACCAACTGTGACATCAACTCAATTACCTGTTACAAGAACTGTATCATTAATGATTATATTTTACAACAGAGGATAAAACTGCCACCTCCTTCCTGACTTTGATCAACATAATGTTAAAGAGGCAATGGAATCAATATTATTGACTTCAAATAAATACAACAATAATATTGGGGACAATAAATTAAAACCTATTAGTAATAAAATGGGCCTACCGAAACTCCCATGACGTTTTATGATCATAATCCATACTGAAACTGCAATTAGAAGGGTTACAAGGGCGTTTTCGAGTGAGGTAGAAAACCGAATCTTCCACAGCCTGTTCCCTAGGTACACCAGAAACGGGGACTAGAATAATCGTTGCTGTCCTATTTTGTTAACACCCTAACATGTAATTCGATGATTGGAACAAATAAGTGTTTGATTTGCACTTTCGTACTTAGATTTTAATGTTATAGGAGTTTTTTTTTATGTTCATTTAAGATTTGGGTGTTACGACCGTCAAAGCTATCAATAAACTGCACCTTACTTAAACTCTGGATAAAAATTTACTTCGTCTCGTGTAAATACATTTACTTTTCATTTAGTACTGAATTTAAATTTTAAGGTTATAAATAATAATAAAATGTACTAATTAACAAGCAAACCAGGGTGTACCTCAAGATACGAATCCTATTGTGTGCACTAAATGATATTGTTAATGTATATTTTTGACGATACCTACCTACTCCTTGGTATATTTTAAAACAGAAAATTTGGTAAATACGAGGTAACTTTCAAATCTAGTGATAAAAAAAAATTGTTTATAAATTTCATTAACTCCAGCAATGCACTATAACGGGTTTGGAGCTGTCATAATAGGCTTAATACGTTTAGTAAGAAAAATTTGACGAACCACTACAATCTTTATCCTTCAGAAAAAAATATTTCTTCCCTCATTGGTAAATAAAATAAGTTTTTCTACTGGTACTTGATAAACAAAATATAATCTCTCAAGTAGCGAGATGTTAAGCATTTAACTAAGCAATGGGCTGTAAAGTGTTCGGCTTAAAAATCGTCATCGTCGTGAATAAGGAGAATTAAGGAGAGGGTTTTACTCATTCCCGTTTCTCCCAAACTGACCTCCACAACCTAAAGGAATCTGCTGTGGAAGTTTTGGTATATCTATCCTACTTCAAAACACGCTTACCAATCCTAATTGCTGTGGCAGTGTCAGTATGGATTTTGATAACCTCGTGACACGTTTCGGTACGCCCATAATATTACTAATAGGTGTTAATTTATTTTTTTAACCTCTAATTTCCTTAAAGCATTCAATGCAATTGTAATCCAATTTTATTTAATAAAAGCTTAAAATGGGGCATATATTTTATTGGGAGAAAATCAAAGAACGAATGTAAAATGATTAACGAGAGGAATGTCATTTACAGCTTCACACCCGATCGTGTAAAAGGTCAGATTGTCTTTAAGCATCACAAATTCTATATTCTTGCTTAAATTTTACATGCCTTTTATAGAGTCTGTTTAATTTTTATGTATTTAATGTTTTTTCCTGTTACAGAAAGCATTCCTGTAAGGAAGAATTTATTGCCATGGGCAAGTAGAAATAGACCAGGGGCCAATTTACTGTTTATTTTCCTATGTTGTTCTTATGGAGAATAAATAAACTGTTGTAGTTTGCTTGTCTATCGATATATTATTATAAAATTTGGCAATTTTGTTTATAGCATACTAAACTATCAACAGATCAATAAAAAACATATCTCAATACGTTCCCTGTGGCAGCAAACCTAAGTACCCATCAAAATTAATGTTATTTAAAGAGGAATAAATTAGACAATGTTAAGGGAATATTATAGTGAAAATCCAGCCAGGTTAATGGAAATTCGCTTAGTCTGCAGGTTTGCTGCAGCGGGGGTATTTTTTTTCTTATTTTGAATTTTGTCTCGCCTTTTTTACACTCTTTATAGTGATGCATCAGTACTTTTATACTTGATTAATCTAAAATTATATTAATCAAAGGCACAAACTTATCGTCATAAAAGAGTGTTCAAATTGTCTAACCATTATGTGAAACATCTCATATATGGAAATATATATATATATATATATATATATATATATATATATATATATATATATCTGTCATCTAAATAACGGCCAAAGGTTGTTTTGAAAATAATTTCGTTATATTAAATGGCACTATTAAAAGACATAGGCAAATAGGGATGATTTGAAACTATTTTTGTAAAAAAAAAGTATTTCTACATTCGTAAGAGGTGAAACGTAGTGTTTCAGCATTAGATTGACCGAAACTGTTTGATCTGGTCAACAGGTAAAGCAACCGAAGCAGAAATGAAATATGACTGAGTTGTCGATTACAGTCTTTCACTAGCCTACGCCTTGAACGTGAGCTAGTGAAAGACTATAATCGACATTGTAAACATTGGGTAAATATTACACATGATCTCCTCGCATGTAAAGGATAAAGCCATGACGAAGTAGTTATTCGTTTTTTTAGTACCGAAAGTGGATTGTGCATTGCACGTAATATTGTCACGTTACATAGATTAACACAGATGTTTTTATAAATTCTAATGAGACAATTCAATACTTTAATTTGCACTAACTTAAAATACACCAGATGCCTTTGGTTCAACAACCAAAAGATTATTTCAGGTTATTTTGTATAAATATGGAGCTTACAATTTTCTATAATGATTCAAGACGATTACAATGGTTAAGTACAATTTTATAACGTAAAGAAAGCATTCTTAACATTTTCCTTAAAAAGTCAACTCAACTGCTAATCCACGACCACAGTGGGTGAACAAGATATTTCCCTGCGTTGCAGTATTCATTTCCTCCCGGGCAATGGGTTTGATTTAAAATGTACCAATACCATTAGCTACATAAAGTCTTTTTACAAACATGACTACTTAAAAACCCGCCACAGCAAACTTGCAGACTACCTGATTGGATTTACAATAAAATGTCTTCTTAAAAATTACACATTTATTCCCTATTTAAATAGGCCCGGAATTAGTTTAACGAGTACATAGGTTTGCTGCATCAGGGAGGGCAAAAAAGTGTTTTTTTATATTAATATTTATGAATTTGAATGGATGGTGTTTTTGGCCTCTAGGGACCTCAAAACCAAAAATTAAATCGGTCCCGGCTCCAGGTCTTATTACCAGTATATATGTATTACCAGTACTACGGTAATAGCTTATTCCCTATATGGGTATTATATTTAGTGAGTTAGAAAGTCAAACTATATCATATATTGTAAATTACGGATTGCTCATAGTCATTAAATATTAAAAGTGTAATTTTATTCCAAACCAGATTGTCAAGTACACGATAATAACATGAAAATCCGTGTATGAGGCAAAACAAGTTCATTAGGCGAAAATCACTTGAATGTCATTGAACCCCTCTAACTCATTAAAGCTTTACGGGTATATAAAAAAAAAATAAATAAAAAAAAATAAAGTGGTATAAAGACGTGCCGGAATGACCAAATAAATATCATCATGAATCTTACTTTACAATATATTTGGAAAATTAAAAAAAAACTACAACTGTAACGGTAGGTGACCTCCGTTTACTGGACATCTACCCACTTTTACTTTAGGTGACGTAGCTCAGGAATAAAATTCAGCACTTGCTAACAAATCCCAACTTTAGAATTTGCCACCAAAACATACAAAGAACACAAAGATTATTACAAAACAAAAAGTTAGAGTAGACTGGAACTATGGAAAAAATGCAGTTAGAACAGAAACCCCAATTTGGAAAAAGACTCTCATCCCCATTTTGAAAACCCTATAGATTGTCTTACCAGGACCCAAGGCCTTAGCAGGACCCTGTCCTCCAGTACGTACCACACTCACAACTGACGCCCGATCAAGTGCACTGGTCTACTTAAAGCAACAGTCTTTAAGTAGGTCAGCACAACAAGATATTGCTTCACTACACTTCCAGCCCATTCAGAAAACATTGCCAAACACTGTCTCCTCAAAATAGTTTACCCCTTTTATTACACAACTTCTGATCTAGCCTACATTTATCGAGGTATGTATTTCAAGCATTTTACAATGAACAACATACATGGATTAATATAATCTAAAAAGATCTTAAATGACGTAAATCATATAAATCATTTCTGTGTGTAAAAATGAAATACAAAAACATACAACTATCAGTCTATCATAATGCCTTGAGTTGAAGCGTCAGGGGATGCTTGATATATTGCTGATGATATTGGCAAGGTAATCTGCTTAAGCAGTCATTGTCTCTCAAGATGTTCTCAGATATACGCATCACGCCACAACTCATGTGGTTAGCTTTAATACACTTCAATGAGGCTGCATAGTTTGTTGTGAAATAGTAGTCCAGCAGTGTGAGATAAATATTTTTCATTATTACATCCAACAAGATCGAGTAATCCATTTATATACATGGAAAACTATTTTTTTTTGTAATATGTATGCAGATATATTTGCTTGTAACCAATATATGAACTTCACCGTCAAAGAAACTTGACTGCAATAATATGTTATTTTAACTTATGTTCCAAGAAGATATTGACTAGGGTGACCTGTTTACATACACAAAAAGAATTAGGGTTGTTATATTATTAATTTATTGAACGGTTAACAATACAAAACGAGAATTCCGACTCAGTGCATGCGATGGTATTACCTTTAAGTAGATATAATAGGAGAATATGACCCCACTTTCGGCGTTTTAGAGGCACTTTTAGGGCACTTTTTATAGGGGAAAAATGAGAAAAAAATGGAAGAGCTTTTTTTGGCCACTTTTTTTAAAGACCCAGCTCTCGACCTATACACCCCCAAAAATTTTCTACTTTTTTAATACTAAAAATCACGTCTGGAAATGGTGAGCTTTTTTTTGGCCACTTTTTTAAAGACCCGGATCTCGTCCAATACAAGCCCATACAAATGTTCAAACTCCATTAAAATTTCAAATCCACATCCATTCCCATGTATATTTTCAAAACCATGTGAGGTTTGCGCGTGAACTCGGGCACGCTTATGGCTATGTGTAAACTATGCCTGACTCAAATGAATGACTGAGAGTGTAACCTAATGACCCCAATCAAAACCAATTGTCAACATTCTCTGCCTGTCTGGCGCCAGTCTGTCTGGGGCAGGTTTAGACAATTACCAAATATGTTTGATTTGATTGACCTCAATTATTCAATTGTTCAATTTCAGTTTGTTCAATTTCCATTGTTAAGTTCTAAATTAATTTAGACAATTTTGTGGTATATAAGGGGGGCATTCTACGGAATCATCACTCACTCTTCCACCTGGATCTTCTTGTTATGGTAAGTCTTTGACATCTAAGCTAGACTATTAATCGTAATATGTTGTCGCGTGTCGGGTCATGGGATCAATTGGTGACGTAATTGATGCTTGTACTCATACCCTGTATTTCTTTTAACTTAGGAGTGTAGCTAATTTCCCGAGTCCATTTTTCAAAACTTAGCCGAATTGAGTCACTAAGGAACTTGTAAAAAAATGTATATAAGTCTATTTTTAAACACTTAGAGTATTTTGAACAGTCACCAAGGAACTTAAAATGTATATAAATCTATTTTTAAACACTTAGAGTATTTTGAACAGTCACTAAGGAACTTAAAATGTATATAAGTCTATTTTAAAAAACTTAGCCAAATTCACTCATGGGGGACTTTGAGTCAAAAGTTTGCACAAGTTATTATTTAAAAACTTAGCCAAACTTCACGCACTAGGGGACTTTGAGTCAAAAGTTTGCACAAGTTATTATTTAAAAACTTAGCCGAATTATACTCACTATATAATTTTGTCGAGTCCCTTTTAACATAGGTAACATAGTCTTCTCTATAACTAACACTCACTCTGTATATATGTAGACTCAGCAATCTGAATTGCTAAAAAGTATTTTTATTTAAGATTTTGGATTTAGTTTTGATTTAGAAAATTACAATTGCCAAATCTTATTGTATGAAATTGTTTTGAATATTAAAATTTAAAATTCTGATTTAAATTATTATTTCCCATTAATTGAAATTGTCTAAAATGTAATTTCAACCATATAGAAGATGCTAACTTTGTTTTTTAGTTACATGTCAACTGTGTGCTGCTTCTCTATCCAAAAAAGTAACTTATTTTGTTATTACTATTTTTAAGTGAGTCAAAAATATATACAAGTTATTTTTTTAAAACTTAGCCAAATTCACTCACGGGGGGAACTTTGAGTCAAAAGTGTGTACAAGTTATTATTTAAAAACTTAGCCAAACTTTACGCACCGGGGGACTTTGAGTCAAAAGTGTACAAGTTATTTTTTTTAAACTTAGCCGAATCTCAATCACTGGGGACTTTGAGTCAAAAGTGTACAAGTTATTTTTTTAAAACTTAGCCGAATCTCAATCACTGGGGACTTTGAGTCAAAAGTGTACAAGTTATTTTTTTAAAACTTAGCCGAATCTCAATCACTGGGGACTTTGAGTCAAAAGTGTGCACAAGTTATTATTTAAAAACTTAGCCGAATTATATTCACTATATAATTTTGTCAAGTCTCCTTTAAAATAACTAACACTAACTCTGTATAAATGTAGACTCAGCATTCTGCTAAAAAGAGTTTTTATTTAAGATTTAGGATTTAGTTTTGATTTAGAAAATTACAATTGCCAAATCTTATTGTATGAAATTGTTTTGAATATTAAAATATAAAATTATGATTTGAATTATTACTTCTCATTAATTTAAATTGTAAAAATGTAATTTCTACTATATAGAAGATGCCAACCTATTTTTTAATTTCATATATAAAAATGAAGACCACATGTCAACATTGTTTTGCATTGCTCTCCAAAAAAAGCAACCTTATTCGCCACTACAAGGTAATACATAAAATGAAGGTGAAACTGTGCAAAGTTTGTGATTTAATCTGTGATAGTAACATAGCTCTAAAATCTCATATATTACAAACTCATAAGACTTGTAATTTCTGTAAAAGAAATGTTGTTGGTCATTTTAAAAGACACGTAAATTCTTGTAACAAATGTCCATATACAATGATTAAATTTGTTGGTGAATCGATTAAAACTGAACTTAAAAGTACTCTTCAATCTTGTCCTCTACCAATAAAATGGACTTTAGTAAGGAGAATCAAATTTATAAAATATACAATAGATCAAAATGGAAAATTAGTTAATGAGAAAGAATGTATTGCAGATTTCAGAAGCCTTACTATACTAACCATTGAGAAGAGAGATTTAAAGCCTCAAATTGAAAATGCTCTTTTAAAGATTGACGCTTCCATACACAAATATCAAGCTGAAGGTAGTGGATGGATATATGACCACACTAAATATTGGCAGTTGCACGTTTACAAGTATAAGCCCCTAACTCCAAAGTCATACATTCCTACACCAGAAAGCATTAAATTGACAAAAGCAGTTTTAAATATAAAAAATTCGGATAATAAATGCTTCCTTTGGTCAATTTTAGCAGCTTTATATCCAAGGAATGCTAAACATGCTAATAGAGTCTCTAACTATGCACCCTATGTAGGTAAGTTGAACATGACAAATATAAAATATCCCGTAAAAATATCTGACATAGATCAATTTGAAAGAAAGAATAATATAAGTGTTAATGTATTTGGAGTTGAAGACCAAAAATTTATATATCCATTAAGAAGAACCAAACTAAATAGTAATACTCATATAGATCTATTATTATTACAACAAGGTCGTAAATCACATTACTGTTTAATTCGTAATTTTAATATGTTAATGCTGCGGTCTACAAAACATAACAATAAGAAGTATTTTTGCAAGTTTTGTTTACAACATTTTTACACCAAAGATAAATTAGAACATCATATAACATATTGTAAGAACTTTGATGCTCAAAGAGTGGAAATGTCTAAACAAGATACATTACAATTTAAAAATTATAAATATCAACTTAAAGCCCCATTTGTGATTTATGCTGATTTTGAGTGCTTTATAAACTCCAATATACATATTCCATCGGGATTTGCATTTGTCGTAGTAAAAGATTCTAAGATTATTTCTGAAGAGTTATATAGTGGTGCAAATGTTATGGATGTGTTTTTCGAAAGATTATTTGAGACTTATGATTTTATTAAAAGTCAAATGGTGATATATATTCCCCTTGTAATGACTCCTGAGCAAGAGGCATCTTTCCAAAACTCAACACATTGTCACATTTGCGAAAAGCCTCTATATTTTGATAGGGTACGAGAACATTGTCATTCAAATGGCCAATACCGTGGAGCTGCCCACAATGATTGTAATTTAAACTATAAAGTAACAAAGAAAATACCAGTATTCTTCCATAACTTGAAAAATTACGATGGACATTTAATTATGCAACACTTGGGAAAATATAATCGTAAATTAAATTGCATAGCCAAAGATATGGAAAAGTACATTTCATTCTCTGTTGATGATTTAGTATTTTTAGATTCCTATAACTTTCTGTCCCTTCCATTATACAAATTAGCTTCCAATTTAAATACATTTAGATTCATAGACAATCCACTACTACAACGCAAAGGCGTATTTCCCTATGAATATATGACAGGACCAGATAAGTTTGAAGAGTCTCTACCTCCAATTGAAAAATTTTACAGTACTTTAACTAAAGAACATATCTCTCCCATCGAATATGAACATGCTAAAAATGTCTGGACCCATTTTAATATACATAATTTACAAGAATATCATGATTTATATCTTAAAACAGATGTATTGCTACTGGCTGATGTGTTTGAGACATTTAGAGACCTGTGTTTAAAGGATTACAAACTTGACCCCGTACATATGTATTCACTTCCAGGACTAACATGGGAAGCTTGTCTTAGAATGACTGGTATAAAATTACAATTATTTCAAGATATTGACATGCATTTGTTCATAGAAAGTGCAATCAGAGGAGGAGTCAGTATGATTTCTACACGTTACGCTAAAGCCAATAATAGATATATGGGCAAACATTATGATCCCAATCAAGAAAGTGTGTATTTAATATATTTAGATTGTAACTCGCTATACTCCACAGCTATGTGTGAGACACTACCCGTGGATGGATTTCGTTGGACGAATGAGATAGACTACAAAAACAATCAAAATGATGAGTTTGGATATATCTTAGAAGTTGATTTAAAATACGATAAAAGCTTACATGATTTACATAATGACTATCCATTAGCACCTGAGAAAATGAATGGCAAATTAATATCTAATTTAAATGACAAAACTAAATATATTTTACATTATAAAGCATTACAAAAATATGAGGAATTAGGTTTGGTTGCTACAAAATACTATAGAATTTTAAAATTTAGACAATCAAAATGGCTTGCACCCTATATTAATTTTAATATTGAAAAACGCAAATGTGCTAAAAATGATTTTGAAAAAGACTTTTACAAATTGTTAAATAATAGTCTCTTTGGTCGAACAATTATGAACCAACGCAAGTTTCGTGATATATATCTCAAGGATGAGTCACTATTAACAAAATATGTCACTAATCCAAGGTTTGACTGTAGCAAAAAGTTCGATAACAATTTACATGCTATACATTTAAATAAATTAGTTGTAAAGTTTAATAAGCCGATATATTTGGGAATGACCATTTTGGATATTAGTAAAGTAATAATGTATGATTTCCACTATAATTATATGTCAAAATTTAAGAACAAAAGATTTCTAATGACAGATACAGATTCTTTAATGTATTCTATAGTTACAGAGGACTTTTACAAGGAAATAGAAAGTGACTTGCACTATTTTGATACCTCTGGATATAGTAAAGACCATTTCTTATACTCTGATAAAAATAAAAAAGTCACAGGCAAGTTTAAAGACGAATTAGATGGTCATATTATGTATGAATATTGTGGTTTAAGACCAAAGTTATACTCTTACATTCCTCTAAAATGGTTATATGAAGAAGACAAGCAAGCTTTAGAGGTGAAGAAAGCTAAAGGAGCCGATGGTGCTACAGTTAAACATCTTCTCAGACATCAACATTATTTGAACTGTCTTGCAACTGGGCAAGATTACTATGAGAATGTGACAAGAATTAAATCTACAAATCATCATCTTCAAACCTTGACCATGAACAAGAAAGTACTATCCTTTGACGATGACAAGAGGTTTATTCTAGAAGATGGCATCAACACCCTTGCTCTTGGTCATTATAAAATTGATCAAACATAAATCTATATTTGCCATTATTCTTCGACCTTTCTTTGTCTATTACAAAAAAGCCATATTTAGTTTTATCCCAGCATTGGTGGCAGAGATTTCTAAATTGGATAAATGAAAAGTCATTACCAACATGATTGTTATATACATGTTTTAAATTTAAATCATCTTGTTTAAATAATATTAGGAAATTTACATTATCACGTAAATGTTTGTGTACTTTGCTGTAAGATTGACACAAGTAAAAACAGTTAATATTTTTATGTCGACCCATTGAGAAAAATTGTGTAATATTTGGACCATTTATGTCATCAAATATGACAACTGACTGTGATTTTACATCATTTGGTGTGATTTCACAGTCAGTAAACGTGTGTAATTTCACTTCGTCACACAAACGAAATATTTCAATTATTTTTTTATATTTTTCTTGTTCTAAAGATTTAGATATTAAATATAGGTTTGTAAATTTTAATCCTTCCTTTTTTACAATTAAATTATAAATTACAACCGTCTTCCCACTTCCACTTGGACCACAAATAACACATCGAATATTGGTAGGAAATAGACCCAACTTCTTTGGTATATTTTCCTTAGTATGAACTATTTTAAATTTGTGTTTTTGTTGAATAAAAGACATTTTTTATATAATAAAAATGGTAAAAAATAATAAGAAAACATGTAAAAAAGGCAAAGGTTTATTCTTAAAGCCTTACAGGGGTCGAGGGTTATTGAATACTCTTATAAATAACCTTCCATTTAATTTGAAAATACCAACATATCAATACTGTGGACCTGGAACGAATATTCGTGAGAATTTAGCTAAAAATGTACCTCCAAAAAATAAGTTAGACTCTTATTGTAAAGAGCATGACATATTCTACATGAATAATCCCGATACCGCTGCTCGGAACAAAGCAGACATTAGATTAGCAGACTTAGCTTGGACTAGAGTAACGGCGAATGACGCAAATCTTGCTGAAAGAGCTGCAGCTTATGCGGTGACAAATTTGATGAAGGCAAAAGCAAAAATGGGAATGGGATTAAAATTTAATAAAAAAGATGGACAACTACCAGCTGTTAGAGGCCGCAAAAGACGTGCCTCACTTCAGGGGGGTGTACCTAAAAAACGAGCTAAAAAATCTAACACCAAAAGTAAAAGAGTGCGGAATAGTTAATTTAGACAGTTCATCTGGCACACATTGGACAGCATATCGTAAAAATAAAGATATTGTAATTTATTTTGACCCATTTGGAATCCAACCTCCGAAAGAAATAATTAAATATTTTGAGGGACATAAAATATTCTATACTACTGATCAAATACAAGATTTAAATAGTTCTATTTGTGGAATTTTATGTTTATCATTCATAAAAAATATTTCTTTATAAAAATGGATTCATTTACTATAACATTTTCGGGTACAGAGCCAGAGCTAAAGTCAGTGTTCTTTCCTCCCATAGAATTAAATGAAGACTATGTAATTGGATTAGTAGATTTTCAAAGTTATAATTCTATATTTAATGTTAAAAAACCTCTAAATACTTTAACATATTACAAAGTAGAGAAAATAACATTACCAAAAGGAGATATCTCAGTTGATGATTTAAACCAGTTATTAAATGGAAAACTTAAAGTTATAATAGATAAGAATGGAGAAGCATTAATTAATACTAAATCCAAACTTTTATTCAAAGGGCTTATTCCAAAATTAAATCAACTTAAAGGCAAAAAATTAACCATTAGTGAAGGTGATGATGTTTTCTATTATGACCACAATGCTCCAGTTACAATAGAAATTTCTGAAGGAACATATGAGGTGGTTGAGCTTGCAAAGGAAATTCAAAAACAAGTCCCAGACTTTTTCCTTACAGCTAATAATAAAACCATGAAAGCTACACTACTTTCTAGCCATGTGTTTGATTTTACAAAACCATGTTTAGGGTCTGTTTTATTGGGATTTAAAGGTGTTTCTACTCCTGGTGTTCAGTTTGAATCTACAAATAAAATAAACATTAATAATGTAAATGTGATTAGAGTAAAATGTAATATTGCAAACGGGTCCTATTTAAACGGAAACAAATCACACACCATACATAGCTTTTATCCAGAAGCTCCTCCTGGCTACAAAATTATTGAAGTTCCAAGAAATATTATATATTTTCCTGTAAATAAGAGAAGTTTAGATGTTGTCAGTATTACATTTGCCGATCAGCATGACAAGGCAATTGACTTCAATGGAGAAGAAACTACAATTACTTGTCATATAAAAAAGATATGAGAATTTATAAGAATTTATCTATAAGTGCACAAAATGTTAGGTTCCTAAAGTCAATAGGACTAAAGTTAAAATTTTCTATTAATAAAAATGGAAGATTTTCTAGACGTTACAGGGAAATCCCAATTCGACGATAGTGTGGTTAAAATTACAAATCACTCCTATGTTCCCCATAACACTTTGGCAATAAATAATTCTGATGAAATTCGAATATGTATTAATAATCAAGATTTGCTAACTCTCCCATGTAGGAGTTATCTGTATATTAAGGGAGAAATTGAAAATCATGATAAAGGTCATTTTATAAATAATGCATTTGCATTCTTATTTGATGAAATTAGATATGAAGTCGCAGGTAAAGAAATAGACATTGTAAGAAACCCAGGAATTTCTAGTCTTATGAAAATATTGAGCTCTTACAATAAAACAACTAAATTGTCAAATGTGGCATTTGATTCTGACACGAATTTAAAAGAGTTCCATAAAGGTGGCAAGTTTAGTACTTGTTTGCCATTAGAACTGTTAATGGGTGTATTTGAGGATTTTAATAAGGTATTAGTAAATGTCAAACAAGAATTGGTGTTAAAAAGATCCAAAAATGATTTGAATTGTATATTAACAACCACTAGTGCTCCAGCCAGTGGTACTGCTGATGCAATTCCTAAAATTACACTTAACTCAATTCAATGGGTGATGCCACATGTAATACCATCAGATGGGGAGAAGTTACAATTACAAAAGATGTTACTGCAAAATAAAAATTTGCAAATTGCATTTAGAAGCTTAGAGTTGCATGAACTTCCATCATATCCCAATACTACAAGACATACATGGTCAGTAAAGACATCTTCAAGTTTGGAGAAGCCTAGGTATATTATATTTGGTTTCCAAACAGCTAGGGATAATAGTGCACGAAAAAGAACTGATGAATTTGATCACTGTAAGTTAAAAAATCTCAAAGTATTTCTAAACTCTGAATATTATCCTTATAGTGATTTAAATCTCGACTTTGAAAATGGAGATGTCTCTAAAGCTTATGAGATGTTTATGAGGTTTAGAGAGACTTACTATAATACTATCCCAGATCCTATGATTAGTAGGGCTGAGTTTATGAAGAAATATCCACTAATTGTAATAGACTGTTCTAGACAGAACGAAACAGTGAAGGAAGGAATTGTTGATATTAAATTAGAGATTGAAACTGCAGAAAATGTACCAGCAAATACATCTGCATATTGTTTGATAATACATGATAAAGTGTTTGAGTACAATCCTTTGTCAAATGAGATAAATAAAATGTAAATAAAAGATGAAAAACATTCAACAAGAATTGGTTGACTCTGCAAATCAAATACGAGAGAAATATAGAGCTTTAAAACGTGGCAAGTTTCTAGAGGCTGAAGAGAGGTTTCAAACATTCCAACCTTTAATAGAGCCATTACAAGAATTAAAAAAAATTGCCAAAACAGAGAGGCCTCGAATGGAGATTCTCCCAATGACTCCATCTAGAATACCAATAATACCAAGATTGCAACCATTACAACAATCTACTCCACAGAAATTAGATTTTGGTCTTTTAGCATCAGACTATTTAGGAAATTACCTCAGTAAAAGTAGTATGACAGACACTACATATGGTATTAGACGAGAAGCAAATAAATTTTTTATTGGAAATAAGGAAGTTGACATTGCCAATGATGATGTTACAATTGCAAATAAAACCTACAAGGGGACAAAAGGTTTGTGGCAATTGTTAACTTTAAAAGAACCTGAGGATTATACTCCGGCTGATTTGCAAAACTATAAAGAAATTTTGGAAGCTACAAATGGACATTTAAAGAGTTACAAAGATGGTGCACCAATTTCAAGTAATAGACATACTAAATATCTTAATATAATTAAACCTCTTTTTAAATCTGTTGGTGAAGGTTTGAGACAAGTGACTGGTAATAAAATAGACTATATTTATTGGGATGATCCTAATGAGCTTGTAGATAGGTTAAGACTTCTTTGGCTAAGTCGCCAAGCCGGTAACTCAGGAGTGGATAATGAAATAGATTCCATTATTGAGGAATTGAGAGAAAGTGGAATTATTTATTAAATAAAAATATGTTTATAGATAAATTTTATCGTTTATATAATCCATATAATAAGCCTGCAGAACCCAGGGCTAGTAGTGAACCTACTTTAAATTTACAAGATGATAGTTGGAATGGTTTAAACCGTAAAATTGGTAATGTTAAAGATGGGGAGTTTGTAGATGATGTATCGACTTTAGGACAGACATTAACTAGAAAAGGTGATGTCTTCTTACAAGGTAAAACTAAATATGAGTTTTTAGAATCTAAGAATAAAAATTGGAATGCTAAGAAACAGAAAATTACTAATGTAGAAAAGGGTAAAAGTTTAGATGATGTGCCCACTTTACAACAGACTTTAATACGAACAGAAGATGGTATATTTGTACAAGACAATAATAATTATGAATTTTTAGAATCAGAGAATGGTATTTGGAATGCTAAGAAACGGAAAATTACTAATGTAGAAAAGGGTGAAAGTTTAGATGATGTGCCCACTTTACAACAGACTTTAATACGAAAAGATGGTAAATTTGTACAAGATGATAATAGTTATGAATTTTTAGAATCAGAGAATGGTGTTTGGAATGCAAAGAAACAGAAAATTAGTAATTTGATGGAAGGTACAGATAGTAAAGATGCTGTGAATGTTTCACAAGTTCCAAAAATGGAAGCAGGCTATTGGAATTTTAATAATAAAAGGTTAGTACGTGTTAAACCAGCCATTGATGACACTGACTGTGTTATAAAAGAACAGACTATAACTTATAATAAAAAACTATATTGTTGGGATGCCAAAAAACAATTTATAAGGAATCTACCAGAGGGGGAACATTCGGATGATATTTGTCTAATGTCACAATCTATGCATTACGATGGATCAAAATTTGTATATGGAGAAAAAAATTTTAATTTGATGGAATATAATCCTGATTTATTAGTTGCTGACCCCACATCTTTGAGTGGATTTAAGTATATAGATAATAGACCATATATACCAGAAAACTATGTATTTAAAAGAATGGAAGATAATCTATTGATTGGAGCTAATGGTGATGTATTTAGAGTTACAGGAAAGGATGATGTTATAAAAAATGAATGAAATTGCATACGAACTTCATAAGCCTGCGAGAAAGAATTTCATTAGAAGGTCTTTTAAAGTATTGGGTATAAACGAAACCTTACAAATAGATTTAATTGATATGCAAAACTATGCTAGAGAAAATTCTGGCAATAAATATATTTTAACTTTAATAGATACATTTTCTAAAAAAGCTTATGCTGCTCCACTAAAGAATAAGACAGGGTTAGTGGTTACAGAAGCCATTAAAACCATTCTACCAAAGGGGGTTAAAAACATTCAATCTGACAATGGAAAAGAATTTTTTAATCAATATTTTAGCAAACTAATGAAGAAATTAAATATTAATCACTATCACACATTTTCTACAACTAAGGCTGCAATTGTAGAGAGGTTCCAGAGAACTTTAAAGAATTGGCTATATAGGGAATTTAGTGCTCAGGGGAGTTATAAATGGTTGGATTTACTTCCAAAGTTAATTCGAAAATATAATAATAAGGTGCATAGATCTATAGGAATGAAGCCTAACCAAGTGAATGTTAAGAATAGTAAATATGTGCATGAGAAGTTGACTTCTAAAGTAGTGCAAGTTAAAAAGCCAAGATATAAGGTAGGTGATAGCGTAAGGATTTCCAAGTATAAACATGTTTTTAGTAAAGGTTATACTCCAAATTGGACAGGGGAACTATTTACAATAGCAGAAGTTAAGAATACAAAGCCTGTAACTTATATCTTGAAAGATGAAAATGGCAATATAATCAGGGGAGGCTTCTATACAGAGGAGTTGTTAAAGACCAAGTATAAGGACATGTATTTGGTAGAGAAGATAATTAGGAGAAAGGGTGATTCGTTGTATGTCAAATGGCTTGGGTTCCCAAGTAGCCAGAACTCATGGATTTCCACTAAGGATGTCCAAGGGAGCATGTCATAAGCCGGGAGCATGCCCGAGTTCACGCACAAACCTCACATATACATGGGAATGGATGTGGATTTGAAATTTTAAAAGAGTTTGAACATTTATATAGGCTTGTATTGGACGAGAGCCGGGTCTTAAAAAAAGTGGCCAAAAAATGAACCATATTCCAGACGTGATTTTTAGTATTAACAAAAGTAGAAAATTTATATAGGGGTGTATAGGTCGAGAGCTGAGTCTTTAAAAAAAGTGGCCAAAAAAAGCTCTTCCATTTTTTTCTCATTTTTCCCCTATAAAAAGTGCCCTAAAAGTGCCTCTAAAACGCCGAAAGTGGGGTCATATTCTCCTATTATATCTACTCCTTTATAAAATACTTTTGTTAGCTTACATTATTTACAAGCTAACTGATAGTTTAAAACATAATTGTTTACGTTACAACATTGTATATTTAACAAACCTTATTTGCAATTTTTTTATTTAATTTCTGTAAAAAAAGGATAATTTATACTTCTATACAATTTAGGCTTAATAAAAAAAATTCAATATCATAACATATATTAAATTCTGCACAAAAGTAGTAAACTGCACAATTTTAAATATTTTTTTAAGATAACATAGTATTAGATCAACTTTGGCATCCTCACACAAAGGACTGGTGTCATGAATAAATTATTAAGCTCAGGTTATGATGTGGACCTTGGAGCATTCCTTTCCTTTTCTGTACTTTGTATTTTAAAATATGATACACTTATTTATGGTACCAATTACTGGGATTATGCATACTTATAATGTTGTATGTCAACAATGTCTTCAAAATATTCTAAATTAATTCAATGAATGCATTGGGTAATAATAAACCTGAGTAATCGAGTAATTGTTGTCAGATTTTTGATAAAATTTAGCTTTAAGGTAAAAGACGAGATCAACTTAAATGAGTTGGTGAAACATCAAGATCGGGTCCTGAGAACATGGTATAATAAGGCTCAAAAATCATCAAATATTCTTTTTTACTTCCTTTACCTAAAAAAAATAAATGTCCAATTTTCATAACAACTATTGTGTAGAGATTAAAAAACTAAAATTTTGTCTATTGAAGTGTTTGCTGTACAACTAAAGGTAACATAGGAAATTACAAAAAAAAAACTGTACGTTTAAATTCCTAGGTTAATCATCAGAAAAATATAAACGATAGTAATTTACAAATTAATGGTTACGTTGATCAAATTTGACCTATTCATTTATTTCGTGCTATACTATTGACGTTTGGCCAAACCACACTATTTACATTTCCCTTGATAGGTAACCTAAGCACTCGATAAATGTAACATTATTTTAATATAATATTATTATGTATGAATTGGTGTGATTATTTCTCGCGTAAAAAAATAAACTTGAAAATAGAGTTAATTAATAAAGATATGATTGCTTACTAAAATTATTGCATTTTTTTTGCCATAACAGTAGGAAACAAATAGTATTATGATAACTTAAACTGTGTATTTTAAATCACATATAACTTTTAATTTTTTGAACTGATTATCTGCAAGTTTAGCTTTAATGATAGAGAAGATATTTAATATACACTTATAAAGACGTTATAAAAAAGAAAGAATCAAATTGATATAAAGAATCAATGATATATTGCTAGAGAAAATATTGAAGTGTAATATTCCCTATTTCATACAACATGAAATAATAATATAAATTCGGTGAGTCGGTGGCTCAGTTGGTAGCGTCACGGACTTCGGGCCCAAGGCAGTGGTGTCGTGGGTTCGGATCCTGGTCACTGCCACAAACTTTTATCAGTACAGTTCACCTTTGTACTGTACCGGCTCACCCCTTGATTTGCTGGATACGTTCCACGCACAGATCTGTAGTCTATGTGGACGGGCAAATGCAAGGTTAAAAGAGGCCGCCAACCTCTAAAAAAAAAAAAAAAAAAAAAAAATGATTTTCACTCCAATTATTGAAAGCATCGTTGCGACTAAAAAACTATATATAATTAATTTTCATCCACTACAACTACTCTTGGACATTATTCGGTTACCGTATTCGCTTAAAAATAATTTTAAAAGTATATTTTGACGATGCATTATAAATAAAATTTATAAAATTAAATTTTTGTTACTGCAATACCATATCGGAAATAACCCTGTGATGTATAGTTTTAAACATGTGTTCATTAATTGATTGTTTATGTTTACCAATTTTGTAAATAGAATGGATTGAATAAAATAATGTACCTATCTTTTGATTTGAATCTAATTATTATACAATAAATGGCGACGAGGATGACGGAAATAGGAAATATAAAGAAGTTGAGATCAGTTGCAAAAAGGCAAATTTCCAAAGCATTTAAACTAATTATAGAAAATAAAGCAACTGATAAAATGACAAGTGCAGAGATAGAGGTGAGGTTAGACAGTTTAAGATCGTATTGGAAACAATTTGAAGATGCACAAACCAAAATTGAACTAGCCACTGAAGATGAAGAACAAGATGATCTAGCCTCGTACAGAAGTGAGACAGAAGAAATGTACATTGTTTTAGAAGCAGTATTGAGAAATGAAAAGACACGACACAATAATACAGAGCCTACAGCAGCAAATCCACATAACAAGGAACCAAGCACAACATCAAACATTAGTTTTGTTCCATACGACGAAGAAGAATCTTTTAGGAATTTCATTAAAAGATTTGAAAATTTTCTGGTACTTAAAGATGTAAATGAAGAGAAAACAAAGCTTTGTAGTTTACTACATGCACTTTCACCTAAACTACATGAACGGCTTCTAGACATAGTTGCCCCTGATGACCCTTACAAGATGAACTATGAAAATGTTGTTACTGTTTTAAAAGACCATTTGGAACCATTACCAAGTGTATTAACATTACAACATCGCTTTGTGTGTAGAGTACAACAACCGAATGAGTCAATCATCGAATTCGCTATGGAATTGAAGAAACTGTCTAAAGATTGTCAGTTTAACTGTGATTGTGGAAAGTCAGTAACTGATATGTTATTACGCATGCAATTGGTAAGAGGACTTCACGACCATGATATTAAAGGACAACTTTTACAGAAGAAAATTGTAACTACTTTTAAGGAAGCACTTGAACTTGCAACATCACTGGAAGCTTCGAGAACTGAAAGCAGCATGATGACTGCTCACACAGCACCACCAGCAGTTCCAGTGCTCAAGGTTGTAGAGAATCAAACAAGAAAATGGGACAGATACTCTGGGAATAAGAACGCTGTACAGGCAACAAACAAAGACCAATATTCTCCTTCCCGTTCAAAGTTTTCAGGTCTACAAGGACGGTGTTATCGGTGTGGAGATAAAGACCATAGAGCAAATACATGTAAGTTTAGAAATGAATTTTGCAATTTATGTAACAAAGTAGGGCATATTGCAAAGGTATGTATGGGAGGACCAAGAAAACAACGAATTGACCAACTAGAGGACAGAGAGATTGAAAAACAGTTAGATCATACTACCTACGATTCTTATAAACTTCAAGTAAATAACAGTGATAAGTTCATTATGAAAATAGAAATTGAAGGAAAACCATTATCTATGGAACTTGATACAGGAGCAGCGCTATCTTCAATCTCATTTGAGGACTATAAGAGATTAGATATCAATAAAAGAATGTTCAAATCACATGTACAGCTTCGCACATATACAGGTGAAATCATATAAACTAAGGGCGTAGTATATGTTAGGTTTCAGTACAAAGAAAAGATTTACTTCGGAAAACTATTTATTATCGACCAAGATGTTGAACCAATATTTGGTAGAGACTGGATAAGAGAAGTCAATTTAGAAATTGGTGATATTAGAATGTTGAATCAAAACTCATCTGAGTTGACACAAGTTCTTGACAGTTATTCAGATATATTCAGTAAGGAAATTGGTTGCATTCCAAATGAAAAAGGACACCTGAATCTAAAAGAAGACTGTGGTCCAATATTTGTGAAGCCGAGGCAAGTGCCCTATGCTATTAAACAAAAGGTGGAAGAAGAACTCGATCGACTGGAAAAAGCTGGTATTATTACAAAGATTGAAAACTCAGAATGGGGTACGCCAATTGTGCCAGTAGTAAAACCTAATGGTTCGGTACGAATATGTGCAGATTACAAGACTACGTTGAATAAAGTTATCCGTGATGAGAAGTATCCAATACAAAGAATTGAGGACATCTTTGCAGAGATGAATGGAGGAAAATCTTTCTGCACACTCGATGTTAGTAATGCTTACTTACACATGCCAATGGACTCTGAAAGTGCTCTGCTACAAACAATAAGCACTCAGAAAGGTTTGTATAAAGTAAACAGGTTGATGTTTGGAGTGAAAGTAGCACCAGCACTGTGGCAAAGATTCATGGATAAGGTACTGCAAGGGACTGATGGAGTTAAGTGCTTTTTCGATGATATAATCATTCAAGGTACAGATTACAAGAGTACACTAGAGAGATTAAAAACTGTCCTAGAAAAACTTAGAGCGCATAACTTGAAATTAAATTTTGACAAATGTAAATTCTTTCAACAAAGAATAACATACTTGGGACATACAATTGATGAAAACGGGCTGAAGAAAAACTCAGAAGAGGTCAAAGCAATTATCGAGGCAGAAAAACCTAGAAATGTGAATCAACTACGATCTTTCATTGGCATGGCCAATTACTACAACAAATTCATACCAAGACTGGCCGAAAAGCTATATCCATTGAATAAGTTACTACAGAAAGGACAGCGATTTGAATGGTCACAAGAATGTGAAAACAGCTTTATCAATGTTAAAAAGCACATAGCCAATGACAACACTCTAGCACACTACAATCCAAAACTTCCTCTAATACTCTCAACTGACGCATCTCCTTATGGATTGGGAGCAGTAATTTCCCATAAGTTTCCTGATGGGTCGGAACAACCCATAGCTTCTGCTTCCCGATCTTTATCAAAAAGTGAAAAACAGTACAGTCAAATAGACAAAGAAGCTACAGCAATTTACTGGGGGGTAAAGAAATTCTTTGCTTATTGCTATGGACGAAAGTTTGTTCTTCAGACGGACCACAAACCTCTTGTTTCCATATTCCATCCATCAAAATGCTTACCGGCAATGTCAGCTACTCGTTTATTGAACTACTCACTTTTCCTTGCTGGGTTTGATTATACAATTGAGTATAGAAGAACTTCATACCACTGTAACGCAGATTTCTTGTCTCGTTTTCCAGTTGAACAAACTCAAGATGATGAAGACTTGTATTCCAAGTTCCAAATGAATCAAATAGCAATTCTTCCTCTCACACAATGTACACTTGCAGAGCATACAAAGAAAGACCCTGTACTAGCTACAATAGTTACAGCACTAGAAAATGGAGAAAATCTGGAAAAGGTTGGTTTCCGAAATAATGATTTAAGTTTACATAAAGGTTGCATCTTTAGAGGTAGTCGAGTTGTAATACCTAACACATTGCAGAAAGAAGTTCTCAAGGAACTACACATTGGGCATTTAGGCATGTTGAAAATGAAGGCCATGGCGCGAAGTTATGTATATTGGAAAAACTTGGATAATGATATTGAAAACCTGGTTAATAACTGTGACAAATGCAAACAGAAAAGAAATGAACCATCTAAATTAAACCATCACCCTTGGGAAGAACCTACAGCTCCCTGGCATCGCTTACATTTGGATTTTTGTGGACCCGTAAATGGAAATTATTTCTTCATAATTATTGACGCCCATACAAAATGGTTGGAGGTTATACATACAAAAAACACTTCTTCAGACTGGTGTATTCGAAATTTAAGTCACTTATTTTCAACTTTTGGACTGCCAGTTATGATAGTAACAGACAACGGCTCCCAATTTACGAGTGCACTTTTTCAAAGGTTTCTAAGCAATAATGGAATTTGCCATAGGACCTGTGCACCTTTTCACCCATCAAGCAATGGCCAAGCTGAACGATTTGTCCAAACTGTTAAGAAATCATTGGCTGCCATGAGTGAAGACAGGGGAGACTTGCAGCATAAAATAGATCTTCTCGTAACTCAGTTACGCAAAGCTCCAAACTCTACAGGACTCTCCGCTTATGTGTTAATGTTTGGCAGAGACATAAGAACGAAACTTAACGTGATGGCAGATAAAGTTGAATGGAATAAAAAGACTATGTCGGAAAACAAGCTGAAAAGAAATTTTCAGGTGGGACAGAGAGTACTGGTAAGAAATTATTCCTCAAAAGTAAAGTGGAAGGAAGGGAAAATAATTTCAAGAACAGGAAATGTTATGTTTAAAGTCAAGACAGACACTGGACTCACTTGGACTCGTCACTCAGACCAAATACTACCCTTACACTAAGGGGGGAGAGTTGATGTATAGTTTTAAACATGTGTTCATTAATTGATTGTTTATGTTTACCAATTTTGTAAATAGAATGGATTGAATAAAATAATGTACCTATCTTTTGATTTGAATCTAATTATTATACAATACCCTGACGCTTCAATCAGATAATCTCGGTGGCTATTGAAACGTTTGTTGATTAGTGGGCAGTGAGTTTACACTGATCCTAATGAGTAATTAGTGGTCATTTTGTTTTGTAATCCTTACAGTCACGTTTGGTTACCAGAGTTGTAATGTTTCGTCATTAGCACGGGCTTTCGTTTGATATCATTATGAATATTTTCAAAATTATTTAATTTTTAAAATAAAAAAAACCGATGGTAAATTGTTTTTAATTGTCTTTCTATAAACCTAAGTTAGATGTTTTTTTTATATTGTCGTAGCTATTTTTGTAGCTAAACAATTTTAAAAATACATGCTTGTTTTGTTTAAAATGTGATTGATTCTTCTTCAGTAAATCTAAGACGAATTTTGATAATTCCTTTAGGGCATTAAGGTAAAAAGTTTGGTATTATTGTGAACTGCGTTTATGACAGTAAATATATGAATTATAAACAACTACAACAAACATGTGGCCTTATGATTTTTCTAATTTGTTCTTTGTAGATTTTGTTGCTCCTCAACTTGATTACAGTTATCTAAAGTGATATGCTATATTTGGGTTGACTTTAGTAACTATAAACATTTTTAGTGTTATTTAGTTTCAGAGATTGCACTACAGTTTTAACAAACAGCTTTACAAGGCTTTACAAACAGTTTTTACAGGAACGGGGTCGCTGATTATATCATCAATGTATAAATACCTAGAGTATTTGTGTTTTGTCATTACTATGTTAAGACTATCTCTTATATGTCCCAGCACTGATCAATGTCTGCTAACTTAACACTGCCTGTTTTGAAACACATTAGTATTAATTGTGAAGACAATCACTTTACATCTGGTTGCATACTGATTAAATGGTCTGGCCTAAGAACACATCTAGAACCAAAACAATATCTCAGATAGAAATATTTGTTCTCTACATCACTCACTTTTTTGATAGTATAGAAAATAGTAGCCCTGGCAGGGTGGTAACAGCCTATTCAATAAACGTAATAGTGCAAAATAAATGGTAAGTATTATAGTTAATATATGTTACGTGGCTAATGTCCATATAATGTAATCCAACTATATTTAATAACAAGCTTTACTCTATTCACGTATATGCAATATAAACGTTATTGAGTATCAATCAAACAATTATAAACCAAACATTGCTATAAGGGTAATCTTAAGAATCTTTTAAAGGTAGTATGATTTATATTATTTAAAGATATGTTTTGGTTTCCACTATACGTGTAGTGAAAATGAAAACTTTTGTTTTTACACAAATGAAAGAATCTGATGTAGAATGACAGTAAAAAGGACCAACTGTACGTGGTAACTAGGCCAGAACTGTCATGAGCATGAGACGGCGTCTGTTGTCAAGCGAAGTTATATGGACTATTGCCTTTTAATATCATCTTTGTATAGGATACGTTAAATCAACTCCTATTTTAAATAAACAGAAATAAAAGTTTTTATTTTGAATACGATTTCAAAATTACTTATAGCTTTCCTTTGAAAGTAATAGTTGTTTTCTTTTTACATATCGAAAAACTAACTGTAAATCTTTAGGTTAGTATGGGTTCTAATAATGAACTTCTTAACATACCATTACAATATTTTATATTTTACCTTATGCAGATTAATAGTCTAATAGGATTGAGTTTTTTTATTTACTATCCGTATTAACTATTATTTTTAATTAATCAAATTAAAATCGTATCTTAAAAAAGCCAAATTTTATTGGTAATTATGCAATCTGTGTTTAAAAGTAGGGTTCATGCCATTGGTCAAATGGAACTATTGAAATGTTATCAAAAACTTTTTTTTAGTTTAGCCAATGAATAGAGGTAAAGTATATTGAAACACGCGTATCAATAAAATAATAAATACTGTAATCCAATAAAAAAAAACTCATAGAAAAACGTTTACAATGAATGTAGCATTCCAGACGGGTTTTAAAAACAAATAAAAATGATTTATTTCTTTCTTTGAAAAGGGGATCTTAAATGGAAATTAACTGATTGCTTCTGTAACTTGTTTTGCATGATTAGACATCCGTCAGGTACAGTTACTGAACACTATCTTGGACAACGTTGCATCTGATGACTTTCGCATCGCAACTCAACTCCATTCACAAGACTCAATCAAGCACCATCGTTCAACACAATTGTATTAGCATTGTCTGTGCTTGATGGACATGGTCTGTTCTGCATTCACAACTTTCGTAAGGTTAAGGACTGTTAACGACCGATTAGGCTGAAAATAATTTGTCATCGCATTACAATCAGTTGGTCTAAGCATCAAACTCAAACGATCGCTGACAACCATAGTTCAGTTCATACTTAGTTAAAAATACAATACCTGCCAATAAACATTATTATTAGATAGCTGAGACAGGCTCTAGCAATATCAAATGTTTACATCATATTTATGTATGTAGTTGTATTCAATACAGGCAAAATATACTCTGTTTGGTTTGAGCTGTTTTACAAATCCAACATGCACGCATAGACGGATCGCAGTTAATCGATAAAGCCAAAACATCTAGTAAGGCCGATATTGATGTGAAGAATAACTTTAAAAGTCGTATAATTATTAATCATAGTTGATTTTTTGAAAGTCATGATAACATCGAAATATACCTTTGAAATGAAGTGCAACCAAGAAACAAGTCTGTTCTGAATCAGAAAGGCTACTGAGAATACAAGACAACAATAGACCATTGCCAGGAGGTCACGTATCTACCGGGCTATAACATGATAAGGTATGTGTTGTAGTCTACACGTTTACTCAATGTTAATTGAAGGTTTTTAAACGATTCAAAACACTTGAACTGTATCAAGCTGTAAATGTTTAGAATTTAATCTTTAATATCAAGGTAGGTTTTAGTCAATAAAAGGGGTTACAAGACTTCAAACTTACAATACTTAAAAGGGGTTAAAAGGGGTCTCTGAAATAACTTCAACGAATTTTCCTTTTTTAATCCGCTTTTATCCTGTTTAATCAGGTTACAATACACACACATATGAGTTGCTGTCTTGGTAAACATTGTTTAACCTAGCTCTATATCTACGTTATCATTCGCCACAAAAAGATGAATCGTATAAAATGCATATAACAAAATCTTTTATAATTAGATTGGTAACTCAAATAAGTTAATTAGCATTGGTTCAAAATGAGCTCCACGCCGCTCTATTAATAAATCCAGTACCTGGGGACCGAGCAAAGCTCGGGAAACTTTATCACTATACTCTGAAATTGTTCTTTGATCAATGTAAATCCATCCCAAAAATATTATTTTGCGGTCTATCTTTTCTTGACATCTATTTAACTTCTAATAAAATAATAATATCATAGTTTACTGAAATTATGAGCAAGAAGAGTTTTTAACAATTTGTTTGGTTCTTCTAAACGGCACAAACTATAGAAAATACCCAGTATTTTTCACATTGAATTCTAAAAACGCTATCAGCAGTAAGAAAATGTTACACCTTCTTTTTTTTATATTAGTCACTGCTGCAAGAACTTGGGCTCGCTGCGAAACTACAACCGGAACCTTTAATTTACCCTTAATTATTTAAATGTAATAAGTTACAATTTTCCGAAAACCCAGGACTCTTTCGACTGAAAACTATTACATTTTTGATTTAGCAAGAAGAACTCAATAAGGAGACACATTATAATCCCAACTTTTAATTGGTTCGGTTATATTATACTTTTTCTATAAACAACATTTACAAGCAGCTGTTGGTTAACTTAGGTGTTATTTTACGACCAAAATTAATCTCTTGGCATTTGATAAATCATCATCTAATGTAGGCCTACACTAAAGTTTGTACAATGCTAAAGTATATTGATGGTTTTAGCCTCTAAAGCAAGTTTAGGCATTGGCATTTGTCGGTTTGCAACATTTTTCGACAAGCGACATGCTACGGACGCATGCTGATCCAACCATTAACCAACTTAGCTGAAATTCGTAACCTTTCATATGAATTTGCCACACTTAGAGCTTATGGTGTATCTACATCATATATCATTGTACATAAGCTATACAATGAGAAGGCCATGTCATATGCCTAAAAAAGTTGGGTAGCTAAGCCACATAGGCCAGGTCTAGCTTGACAGGGGTAAACGTTTGCCGGGTTGTTCCTTGTTGGTGAGTACGAAAAAAAGAAACCTAGGTATAAAAATGGTTGCATATCCAAGTTTGGTTGTCCTCGATATAATTGCACTATTTTATTGACACTGACAAATAATAGGCTAGGCTGCCCTATAACTTAATTGGAAGTTTATTTTATATCTAGACCTAAATTTATAGCCATCTTAAGGCAAAAATAATTAATACCTAACCACAGAGAAGTAATATAAATATAAACACTCATCCTCTGTAGGCCTAAAGCTACCTACCAATATTTTATTTGGGTTAGGATTAGTACTTTTTGAGTGTCATTATGTACTGAACACACCTAGAGTAATTCAGGGTATTAGTGATTCATGAAATTATCCATTTATAAAACGTTGCCTAACCGAGTTACCTTAATGATGTACCCAGTATTTAATACATAAATTAAGGCCTATGTATGCCTATGTATATTACTTTTAAAACGGAGTAAAATAATGCACGTATTATCTAGATTAGATATTGATTAGTGTTAATAGAGTAAACATGGATGAACCACTAAGTCAAGCTACTAACCCAGTTGTTCAGGCTAGGGCTAACCTGAATCCTGAAGGCGGACCCATCTCAAAACGGCCAAAACTTAAGAACAGATCCTAGTGTTTGATTTATTTTAAACTTCATTTATCTGAAATAGATAGCTAAATTATCCAGTGCAATCATCCTACATTGCAACACTCAAACTTAGTTAGGTAAGCTAGTGGTAAGTTACAATTAATTATTACCCCTGTGACCGTGACTGATTCAGTGTAACATCTGACATCAGTCAGAATCAGACGACTTTATTGACAACGACACGACACGACAGCCAACGAAAAGAGTAATTTAGTGATGATAATTATAATTAAAACCATTAAAAATATAAAAAATAAGATATATCGCTCGTTTATATTGGCAAAAGTATTAAATAAACAGTTAATAAAGCTGTGGATAATATAAGAATAGATTTATAAGAATGGATTAGAAATTCATTACTCTGGAACAAATCCTTATACATCAAACGATAACGATAATGAACGCAAAGTCGAGTCGTCTCTTTTTCTCTGTCTCAAGTTGATAAAATTGAATGTTAGAAGCTAAGACACGTCAGAAGTAACAGTTACCTACGAAAATGCTTCAAGAGCTTTCTGCGCATGCGCAAGCTGAGGTGCCCGAGGGTACAGAACGTCGAGTTATGTCTTAAAATGTAAACAAAATGACAACAATGGAGGAATGTTTTCTCATAAGGCCCATGTTAAATTTTCAAAAGTTTGTACTTATATTATGGTGAAAATAGATTTTTCCTGGCTATACCACTGGTCTAGAACTTATTTTTGACACAGAACTTAGTAATTCCGTAAATATAAACGATTTTGTTAGAGCCGATTCCCAGATCGAAGTAACAATTATTCAAACTTTACTCGTATTATATATAGGATATCAACAACGTATAATGTTCTATATTATTTATTTTAAATTTATATACCAGATAGCTAACATCCATGTTAGCGTTAGGTTTGTAAACACCATTTTGCGATAAAAGGATTCCAAACTCCGGTGGGGCTTTTTGCAATTAATGAACAATTGACGTTTCGACTGAATGGAATTTACCAATGAAAGTTATGTTTGTTATTCGTACAATTCATTCAATAGCTAGACGGTTAAACGTATAAACAGACAACTATAACCAATGACAACCTTCATAATTGAACTAATGACTAATTACTTTATTTCCATGATAAGAGCTTAACAAAGCTTTTGTAACGAAACAAGTTTTATTATTACTTTTAAATGAAAGGTTTTCCATAGTTTACACATTTATAGTATATTTGAAGACTTAGTACATAGATGCAAGTAGTTATAAAATGAAATAGTAATAACATTAATGAACGTTAATATAAAGCTTAAACTAGTAAAATAGTAAATAAAAAAAAAACTTTTCGTATTAACTGTTAATATACCTGAACCAAACTAATGTTCGCGATCAAAACGATTGTTTTGTTGCGACAAAAGAGAGGGGCGATATTAAGAAATGGAACCTTGAGGAGACGGAAGATAGGCTGACAATGGTTCTTTGTTGTGATTGGGAGACTGACACTATTGTTGTTTGACATTCGTATGTGCCTCTTCCGTCTGTGCGAGGCACCGCGACGCCGATAGTGTGAGAAATGAACTAATCGATGTCGTGGACGTTTGTGGCACGAGATATATAGCTTTCTGCCTATCTGTGATATCATAGATAAAAAGAATCAAATATAGACTGTCAGCTGTGCTGCGGTTACCATAGGTTCTGATTAATTCTTTTTGTCTATGGTGATATTTTAAATTACGTATGTCAAAGGAAACTAACTGGATATTTTCTTAGTGCTAGTAAATCTATGTCCTTTTCCAGGGTTTGGAGGAAAACAACTCGCAAACGGGGATATTTTGGGAGGTTTTAAGTTAGGAATAATTTTCAAGAAACATTTATAAACTGGCCTACCTGACTCTAAAATATTTCTAGGAATTTAAAAATGAGTTAAACAACGTACAGAGACGTAACATAATATTATTTCAAATAACGAGTAACGCATTTATTTACTCCATAAAATAATATGGTAATTAAATTTTTTTAATTGGTAATTTTTTAATGTCTTTTATTCCATATCTTCCAACTCCATGTCTTCTATTCCATATCTTCCAACAGCATGTCTTCTATTCCACATCTTCCAACTCCATGTCTTCTATTCCACACCTTCCAACTCCATGTCTTCTATTCCACATCTTCCAACTCCATGTCTTCAAATTCTATATCTTCCAACTCAATGTCTTCTATTCAACACCTTCCAACTCCATTTCTTCAAATTCCATATCTTCCAACTCCATGTCTTCAAATTCCATATCTTCCAACTCCATGTCTTCCATTCCACACCTTCCAACTCCATTTCTTCAAATTCCATATCTTCCAACTCCATGTCTTCAAATTCCATATCTTCCAACTCCATGTCTTCTATTCCACATCTTCCAACTCTATGTCTTCTATTCTACATCTTCCAACTCCATGTCTTCTATTACACATCTTCCAGTTCCATGTCTTCAAATTCCATACCTTCCAACTCCATGTCTTCAAATTCCATACCTTCCAACTCCATGTCTTCAAATTCCATATCTTCCATCTCCATGTCTTCAAATTCAATATCTTCCAACTCCATGTCTTCAAATTCCATATCTTCCAACTCCATGTCTTCAAATTTCATATCTTCCAAATCCATGTATTCAAATTCCATATCTTCCAATTACGTGTCTTACAGGTTGATCACGTTAAAAAAATGTAAGGTCACGTTAGTTTATACCAGGTACCTATATATAGTCAATTCTTTTAACAAAGTCTGCAGTTGAAATAACGGTTCGCAAAGTTTAAATGAATTTACTATTTTTAATATCCATGGCAACATAAATCAATAATAGTTTAAATAAGATAAAACACAAAGGCAAATAAAAGCTATAAAAAATCTTATAAAAGATTCATTTGTTGACCTTTAATACTCTGTGTTAAAAATTCTTTTTCTAGACTAGCTGTGTTCCCGTTCTACGCACGGATAGTGTAATCAGTTGAAGTCACTGGTTAAAATACTACCTCAACCTAACAATTTAACACTTTATTCTGGTTGACATTTTCATTCACAAAGGTGCTCTTGTCTTTTTCGTGAAACACTGAGGAATAAAGACATTAATGCGTCAACAACAGATACACACAAAAATACAGAAATTAATTAAGTTAGGAATCTTCTATGGTTTAACAATAGCAAAGTACATATACAATTAGTAAGCGCCGTCAATGAGTGGAAACCTAATTTTTGCAAGCTATTGGCGACAATGATTTAAAAAAAGTAAGTTTCCCAGCCGTAAACAACACTGATTCGTGGTCTTTTTCCCGGTTATCAAAACTCGAGAACAATTTGATGCACAAAGAATCTCCGGTTCCTGACGTGGATGACGCCTAGTTATTTAATTTAATTTACCGTTACACAATATTGCACTTGCGATAAATTAAATCCGTTATCTAAGTAAAAACTTTTTTAATCTCACTTGGTTTGAATTTTCTTTCAAATCGTGATCCGAAATGGTTGCGGTATTTGTAAACAACATAATGTAAACATATCAGTGACGGCTAGAAAAAAATAATCTTGATCCAAACTAACAACTTTTCGTTATTTCATAGATGACGTATGTGATAAACATTAGGAAAAAACTTAGGAAACTGGGGAAAAACGCACAAAATTGGGGTTTTGAACGTCCGTCATTTTATTTACAAAGTAGAGGCCATATTTTAATGGCTAAAGACACTCTCGCCAACCATGTGAATACATGAAAATTATTTAAATCTTGATAGGTACTCTCGTTTTCCTGGAGAAGATAGCGTAAAATGCCATCTTGAGTGTTGCAGACATACAGAAATAGAGATAAGACTAGTTTCTGCTTCTTAAATGTATAAAACGTAAAAATGACCAAAAAATATTTAATTCTGAGCAATGTACAGACCAAATTCTAATTTTATTTATATAGCATTATATAATCTTTTTCTAACACCTGCCCCACCAAATTACCAAATATTACGGTAGAAGAGAATTTTGAAATTTTAAAACTATTATTTTAGCTATTAACAACAACTTAATAATTAAGGACTATTCCATAACCTAAGCTTATTATGAGCATATTTTATAGTTCATTATTTTATGCTTGATTAAGTTAATCATTTATGATAAATAATATTCTAGAGTCGTGTGAATTGATTTAGTGCCCCTCTAATACAACCTCGTCTCCACCAATTCATGAGCCATTTCTGTAGTCAATGGCAGCTGAATACTATCTGAAAATTGCTGTGCATATTGTGATTAGACTTTTTGATAAACACGACCACTTTTTCTTCCCCGAACAATGATAAATTTACTTATCTTTAAACGATGTAAAAAAATAATTCGTTAGTCACTAAATAATTTAAATGTATTGTTTATCTTTACCTAGCCGAAAAAAAATTAAATAGTAAATAACCAAACCAACATGCATACGGTTGGAGTACAGATTAAAAATAGCCTAGTATAAATAGTTGTAACGCCTCTATTTTAATTTTTTATACTATTTTCACCTCTTTTATGAATTTAACTTCTATAACTCTTGCTCGACATACTTTGCAAACTGTTTAAATAGTTAATAAAACATTTGTTAAATAAAATTGTGTTCATTTTGAAAATAATTGTTCAAGCTTAATTAAAATCAATTCAAAATTAATTGTATTGTATTAATTGTCTTAGATGTTTTTTTTTTTGTGATTTGAACTTTTAATTTGACTTAAATGCAAATTAATAACGCACTCTTATTTAGTGTCTAACATATTTTGATCATACCTAAGTGCCAAGCCTAGCCAAGCCTTGCTGCTCTGTTCAGCATTGTATTGTTGGAAGTGAGCAACAGGGCTCTTCTATTTAGAGAGACCAGATAATAGCATCTTTGTTGTACAGTTCCTATTGAAGAAATAAAAGGCATTTTGGAAAATGTAGTTAAATCTATGAATTTGCATTTAAGAAAAAGCTTTTACTTTATGCGATTCAATTCAAAAGTAAATTCGTTATTTAACAGGAACAAATCTGTACAGCATACCAAACGGTTATTAAATTTTCATGAACCCTAATGGTAAGATTTTCATGAATCTAACTAGGTTTTAAAGATATATTTATGATATTTTATTGGTATGATTTTGAATTAATGGTATTTGATTCGTTAAAGAAGTTTTGTAAGGAAGGTATTAAAAAAAATCAGAAGCTATATTCAACCAAACAATAACGAAATTTGTATTCTTTATAGTTTTAGTTGGACATTTAAATGTTAGGACATCATTTTATACGACAACAACAAAATATCTTAACTTGATTCACAATAATCTTTTGTTTTTAAATAATACTTTACATTATATATATATATATATATATATATATATATATATATATAATATATACATATATATTTTAATAGGCTTTAAAGTTTATTATTTATTGAATGGCTAGGAGCAGCATTTCACATTTCAGAAAAAGTTGGCGTTTTCGAAATTTATTTGGACATAATCAGCTATTTATTGTATTGTATAACTTAAATAGACCTTTTAGTGGAATATTAGTCTATTGCGTTCACGAAGGTACTTTTACTTCTTCCAACTCCTTTTAAAGTTCGTTTATTATTTAACAGAAACCAATCCAAACAGCTTGAGTATTGCTTTTACTTGTGTGCTTTGTTTACTTGTACGTTATTATACAAAAAAAATTTAGTAAAATCCAGTTTTTAAACATATTTGAATGATTTTCCTTTACTCTTTTCATCATTACATATACTTTATAAAGATGTGTTTTCCAATACAATGATATTTGTTCAAGGAGGCCTAAGCAATGTATGGTATTTTGATATTATTTAAAAGCCAAATCAAATAAAGTCATATCTAATTTAACTACATTACAGGTTTACTTAAGATAAAATACCATATGTGGCGTATAGTAATAAGCTAATTTAGATATTCGCCAACAATTAGTTTCTATCAATTCCTACTACTGAGAGAAAACATCCCAGACATGAACAGTTACATTTTAATATTTTATTTCAAAATTGAAGTTTAATGCATTACAAATATATTTTCTTTGAATATTTTTCTACGCTGTAGAAACTCATCTACGCTGATGATGATTTGGACGATAGATTTCGCTTTAAAATTGATTTATACTGTACACAACTTGTATATGTAAGTACATAAATGGGCCAGCATTGAATTTAAAAAAAATTGTCTGAATCTATTAATTACGTAATTTTATGATATGAGTTTTGATTTATTAAACCATTGGAAACTTACTTCACTGTTAAAATAACTGTTTCAAGCAATATGAAATATGCCGATTTAGGAAATCCAATTAAATAAATCCTGAATTTATCTGAACATTTGGATAAAACTATAAAATCTGCTTGGTTCGTAAGGCGAGTTCAAATAGTAGTATCCACGAGGGTGTCGTAGTTTTTTCCAGGCCAGCTTGGATGCTTCGGATTGATGAGTATAATTGCGTTTAGTTTGAGTCTAGTCGTATACTAGTTTTTTGTTATGTGATATGTTAAAAGTAGTTAACGTGAGGGGAAAAATCTTTAGGCAGCATAGGTTGGATGTAGTTCCCTAAATGTAGAATTTTATTACCTCACTACCCGAAACCCAGTGTAGTCAAGGCAATTAAAGTAGGAAAAGTCCATAAACTAAAATTTAAATAAAACCTCTATCACAAAGGTAAGAAACTCCGTGAGTGAACGTAAATTTGCTCCATGTAAAAGGTCTATTAAATATTTCCTACCCAAGGGCAAGGGTAGAATTTATCATCTAGGCTCCCGCTAACCCGACGAGACAGGAGGCAATATATTGGTCCTAACGCTAGATTATGCTGTCTCCAGTGATATCCATGGCGAAGTAAAATCTAACTAAATGTTAACACTACATTTTTATACACTTAATTTAAATAACACTTACACAAATTGGAACATACTTTTAGCGCTTAAAACTTTTTAAGACAAGTATTTATGATATAATCCTTACAGTCTATCTGCAATGACGTAGTGATTGTACCGAACAAAGATTGAAGTAATAATAAACTGTGAATTTGTCAACACAGTTAAAATCAATGACAGTAACATATTTTAAGTTCTATTTTGACTTTTAATAAACAACGTGAACGATTTCCATATTTTTTTTCAGACTCCAAATAGTTAATGGAAATATTTTTGTCTCACAACATTCTTTAATTATATAACTAAAACAATTTTCTAATTTGAGTTACATTACGATTATATTCAAAACTCAAGTCCTGGTAGTGTTTTAAAATCCATGCCTAACTTAACCCCTAACATCAGTCCCTGTCCTGCTGCATGAATTGTCCCTGAGTTGACCAAGCTGATAACACAATCACAACACAATCAGGTTTGGTCAGCTCGGTTCATCACTGTCTCTATATGGTGATTTAATAGAATGAATGAATTAATAGTTTTTAAATGATTTGTTTAAATAATAAGAATGGAATCCTGGATATATAATTTTCGTTCCACAGCTTCAAATATACAGATGCATCTTTTAACTTGTGTACTACTTTATATTTACATTATTTTATTTTATAAAGTGATACTAACTATGTTTATAAAACTGTCGACAGATGTAATGCAGCAAATTATATATCCAGGATTCCATTTTTATTATTCAAACAAATAATTTAAAAACTATTAATTTATCATTATAACCATTTATTTATATTTTTTTATGTCATTCGTTTAACTAACGAGGAAAAATAAGAATCCTTGACATTCTTTGAATATTACAAAACCTCAGACTGTGTTTAATATTATAATGGTGTGATAAACGTGTTTGAGTGCAGGAATATTATCATGCTTGTAATGGAATTAAACAAAAACGTTGGTGAGTTAAGTGAACCCTTCAAACTTGACGTTCAAAAAAGATAAATCTCCACATACTTCGAACCTAAAAATGTTGTTTATGGTGTGATCTAATGACATATATTTTCTTTTTACCTTAAGAAATTTTTTGACTAAAATATTAATTTTCTATCACTATAATAATTATAGATTTAAAACATTATCGTAAATTCAGTTTTTTTTTACCAAAAAATCCATCTTGATACCCAAATGCATATAAAGATTTTAAAACAAACTTGAGTTTGATTCCTTTTAAAATGTATAGAATTGAGACTAGTATATTGTATTTAATTGTTTCACTTTGGTTACAAATTAAAATACCGGATTGATTGGAATAATAATTTAAAACTTATAAAACTATCAGGTCAAAGGATTGATAAAAATTAGTTAATTTAAACAAATTAAAAACTCATAAAACTCTGGTAAAAATCATATTAAATTTGCATTAAACATACATGGAATTCGAAATAATTTTGAAATGTAGATGAAATTGTTTTATTACAACTTGGTATTTCCCCTTAAATTTACAGACTATGCTAGTATCGTTGATACTAAGTAATTGACTTGTTATTAAATCTACTGTAATTAAATAAATAGATTTCATATAAAAGTTGAATCCTATATTTACACTTATACTGTTTTTGGGCTTGATAATGATTAGAGTGACCTATCGAAATCAATCGCCACTTGCAATTCTCTCTATGCATCTACCATCTTGTGAGTTGATAGTATAGGTGTAAATAAATGGCTCAATCGTTATTAGACGTATTTTATTCACTTTCCGTTGATTAAGAAGATATTTCACAACCTTGTTAGTTCAGAGCTATAAGTAGTATACGACGTATTTTGTTACTTATACAGTTTTTTCTGTTACACCTCCACATCTTAAACGCTAGGTTCTAGCCTGGAATTGCTTTACACATTACTCCAGTAGCATCACACAGATTTGTGATTGTTCAAATAAAATCCAATTTAAAGCTATTGATGATCTGCGGGATTTGAACCCCGGACTTTGGGTTCCAAAGCTCCGAGCACTAACACTAGACCAGCTCGCGCCCCCTAATATTGTATTGATATATTATTTAATACTTGGCATTGAATTAAGTATGAGTATTTGATCATTATAGTCACAATTTAAATAAATTATTTCAAGAAATGTGTCTTCTGGTTCTTAATTTTCCTACAGTTTATCTTCAATTAAAGTACAAAAAAAGTAATGTGTAGGATTAGTGGCTACTTAGCACTAATTCTTGCATTTATTAAAAACTACTTAAATACTTAGTTATTTTATAGTAACCGGTTAAAGGCGAACATATAATTAGATTAAACTAATTTTGTCGAATCGTGATCAATTAGACCCCCTCCATGGTAGCTGCATAGCAGGTGTTAGTTGATCTAGGAATGCGAATTTTCCATCCGAAAATACAACCATAATTCTATTCCTAGCTACAAGTATTTTGTAAAATATTTGTTTAATTAATTCGAAGCCAATTGTCATTGTGGTATAGTGCATTAAGTGAATCTCTGATCAGGGTAAGGTAAAAATATGTTCAGGGTAAAGAAATACGACTCAGTTCTAGAAGCCATGTTAGAGAATAGTCATTTATCAATTCGACGATAAAGAAACTTACTTGCTTTAAAATTTTGTTATGACATAATTGGAACTTAACAATGAGGCATGAACATTTAACAATGGTTAACGTAAACATTCGGTGAACGAGTTTAGAGTTTAGTTAGTTCAAAAAAGTTACATAAAATGACAATAAACTATGAGTATAAACAAGCTTAAACTTGACTTTAGGTGAATGTAATAATAAATAACAAACCTGCATAATAAACATTTGATAAGAGTGATTGTAAGTTTACAATAATAACGGCCAACCTTATGTGATAACATTTAAAAGTAGCAATTTAAAGAAAGTAAAATTTCCTATGAAGAGCAACTGCAAAGAGAAACAAACAATTTAAATTATACTGTATTAATGTTATTGATATTAACAGTGAATGCAAGTTTAAACATGATGGTGTACGATTAAGCGTTTTAATGCTATCATGGTAATAGTCCACACAATCTGCAATTCAGGGTTTCAATTTATGCTATGTAGTATCCGTTGATGGTGTGGGTAAATGTTCACCTGATAGCTATATAACGACATTATATGTGAACGAATTCGAATGGAATTTTACTCTATTCCGTGTAGTTCTTTGACAGTCAATAAAATATACTAATTAAAACGCTGCCGTATAATCAATATAGGATTGTTAATAATTTAAAATAAATTAATTAGTCTTTGTATTCCCATTTATTTAAAATGAATTAAGGGGATTTAAACTTAATGAAAAGTCTTAAATGAATTCCTTCCTTAAATCAGCACATTAAAATATGATTACTTACCAAATACAATAATTTCATTCATTTGTAAAAAAAAATCTAATATTTACCATTGAAATCTGAAATCTCTTTGATAATACTGTTGAATATACTGTAATATCGAAAGGTTTTTACGCTAGCATTCCTTCATTTATTAATTGATGATTTCATTAGTTTTAATTATTGTTTAAACATTTAATATATACAGGGTGTCCGGTCATAAGTGTTAAATAAAATTTTGCATCAAACTACATGGTAATGGCGACATAATGACGCACATTTGACGTTCCCAACCTCAACCGTTAGGGAATAACAAATAAATTAAGGTTTTCCAAAAATTATTGTAGTTGTTATGAAAAAGGTAATATTACTCTGTTAAAATGCACTAATTATTAATTTAAATGTCATTTTCAGAATCCTCACAAACTTTTTAATAGATATAACACATAATCGTTGGGGTACGGAAAAATATTCTATTTAAATTTCTTCGTTAAACAACTATTTTTAATATCGACGAAAATTTAAATAACATTCAGTAATTTATTTCTTGATTACCGAGTTCCGCTGAGTTAAACAAATATTACTAAAAACTTCCTTATTTAAAGGGCTTTACAATGATGTATAACTACATTTATCTACTGTCAAATCCTTGGTGAATTTTACCCACTATTGTGAAAAATCACGGTTAAACCAAAACAGATACTGTAAAAATAATGAAATTTACTTACTATTTTATGAGCTGACCACTGATGACGAGGGTTTGTGTAATTTAAGATTGACCAGACTACACTTTCATCAAACTAAAGAGTTTATGTTAAGACTTTGGAAAATTTGTTATTAAAAAAACACAATACATTAGTAAAAACACACAATAGAAATCAAACCAATGACATATTTCGTCCGAAGCACAACTTTTATTAAGGTGGAATCACAGTTTGGGTGTAAAGTGCCCTCCGTTTTCCCGCAAGCAGGCCCTAGCTCGCTTGTGAATCACGCCAACTGTGCCCTCATACGTCAATTTTTCCCTTAGGCTACTTTCCCAGCAGCCTCAAAGATTCTCTACCATATCTCAACTTCAGAGTTTACAGCAGTCGAGTAAACAGACTTTTCATGCAACCCAAAACAAAAATAATCTAACGGGCTCAAGTCTGGAGATCGAGGAGGCCATGTCACACTTCCTTCACGTCAACCACGTCCAATCCATGTCGGGTAGTTTTGGTATAGACACAACCGAACTTCCGCAAATTAATTGAAATCTTATCTGAAATATGAAAAATATACGATAACCGTAACTTTATCACAAACATATTTTGCTACTAAATGTTTCTTATCTTAGCTTAATAGTAATAAAAAAAGCGTTGCATGCGAGAAAAAAATAGAAATTATTCGTTGCCTGCACTAAATGTATCATTCTTCCCAATAGTTTTTCTTTGCCCTACCACATTTTTTCACAACAATGATTGAATTACATTAGGAAATTTGAAACTTGGTAAAAACTATTATACACCATTGTAAAGCCCTTTAAATAAGGAAGTTTTTAGTAATATTTGTTTAACTCAGCGGAACTCGGTAATCAAGAAATAAATTACTGAATGTTATTTAAATTTTCGTCGATATTAAAAATAGTTGTTTAACGAAGAAATTTAAATAGAATATTTTTCCGTACCCCAACGATTATGTGTTATATATATTTAAAATTTTGTGAGGATTCTGAAAATGACATTTAAATTAACAATTAGTGCATTTTTAACAGAGTAATATAACCTTTTTAATAACAACTACAATAATTTTTTGAAAACCTTAATTTATTTGTTATTCCCTAACGGTTGAGTTTGGGAACCTCAAATGTGCGTCATTATGTCGCCATTACCATGTAGTTTGATGCAAAATTTTATTTAACACTTATGACCGGACACCCTGTATATATAGATTCTTTAGTTATTCAGTGCGTTGTGGCTACTACTCTGTTTACATCATGCTTTATGAGAACTTTGGGGGATGGCATGAACGAAACAAATGATAAAATAATTGAGCAATAAGTAATTAAGCATAACAGTTTAAATATGTGACCTAAATTGAAGAGGACTTTGTCACCTATAACATGGCCGATGTGTGATAGCTTGTTTGCACTCGAAGGGTTAAGCTGTGATCAAGAACAACCACTCCAGCTCAGGGTCGATGTCAAGAACCTACTTCTTGTGTAGAAGCTGTTTACAACTACTTGACACTAACACTTACAAAGAGGGTAGGCTTACACACTCTTGGTATATAACCATACCATAGTATCATTATACAGTTACGAATTCTTGACTTTTATAATTTGGGAAAAAGTATACAATGAGAGAAATATACTTAGATTTTTTTATATTTACAACTTTACTTTGTGATACGATTGGTAACTCGGAAAGTCCTGGGATGAGAGACAAAATAACTTAAAGAAAGCTATTTAATAAAGTTTGATACGTAAAATGGAGAATTTTACAGATAAATGTTAATATTAGTTTTAAGTTAGGGATTCATCCAGTTTTACTCCAGTTCATATTTAATATTGTAATAATATGAAAAAAAATTCTACATATTTTGTTGAGCTCTTTGATAACAATAAGATAGGCTTGTACTAAATATCAATTAACACAAAAACTATACTTTTCGTTTAGCAATATACCAAATAATGTTTTCCGTGTTACTATAATTTTTGAAATGTAAACGATAAAACAAAGATATGTTTTTTAAATGCGGACCTAACAGTATAATACCATTGACTATTGGATCTTACCAAGTTCAGACGTTTATTTTGATCATATGATGTTGTATACATGCATTTTTTTTGTTAAATGTTTACGCGTCAATGTTGCCATTGCAACGAGCAATAAGTAAGTATTTGCTCTAGAGTTTGAAATTTGTTTGGATGCCGGAATGTTGGCAATGAAAACAATTTACAATAGCACGTCAGTAAAAACATAATAGGGTGTTTTAATAGATATTACAAACAGCTGTTTAGGAGATTTAAAGGTCGAACAAATACGGTTAATGTTTGTTGAATGTTAGTTTTATCACTTATGCTTATGACCATATTGATAATGGCCATAATAAATTTGCACAGTATTTGGTAAAAAGATTTTAAGTTAAGCTTTTAAGTAAACTGAAACTTGTCATTAGCATCCACCATGAGACAAATTCACTTTTGTTTTGGGTAAGCATGATATGTTATTTATAAAGATTGCGTGGTTTCATATTTCATCCGTAATAAAACTGTGTTTTTTGTTCCAATAGCTAACACCTATATTTAAAACTCATTATTTAATAATGTTGGAATTAATTTATTTCCAGTAAATACTTTAAGAAAACGTTAACAATTATTGTTCAATTTTGATACCTGAATATGAAAATGGGTGGGTTCGTTAAATTAATTAAATGTACATACTATAAATTAAACTTTACAAACCAGATGATAGGATAGAGCATGTGAGCCCTCATACCACACAGTGGCTGTGTCGAGGCCGATTGTGTTTACAAAGACTGATGGAACAAACGTTTCAAGCTTAGATAGACAGGTTTAGGCAAGTAGTATTCATGCTACTATGATGCAACAAGTAATATGTGAATAATTATTATGAGACAGAATTCATCAAAACCCAAGGATCTCAGTGTATGCTTTCTTGGCGCTAAATGAGAAAGCGCTACTTTGAAATTAAAAGGTTATTGTTGAGAAAATCACCTGGATTTATCATCAATGTAAATAATGTAAATGTCACAAGGGCAGCAAAACAGTACGCCTAATAATGATTTAAAAAAACAACCAATAAGATATAATTGTCTGTTAATAAATATGAAGAAAAGTTACTAAACATTGTTAGAAAGTGAGAAAATATGTCGGCATGCATATGAATAACTCTAAAATATATCTTGCGAAAATCGTTATTAAATAAACTTGTGTTAAAACCAATTTAATTTATACTAGATATTTTGTATTGTATCTTATTTTATTTTTACACAACAGGTGAAAATACTACAGGGAAACAGTTGACGTAATAATAATGGTACTATGCAAACTTTATATGTGCGTTTGAAACCAAGTAGACTAAAGTGATATATAGAAGATTAACAAACTGATGTTGTTGAGTTGTTTTTTAAAGTTCCAATAAGCCACTAATATGTCTGATGCTATTGGGTGGGTAGCCTGCTTAGGAAGCCATTGTCTCACAGGATGTTCTCAGGTGTACATATTATGATGTTGTACCTTATGTGGCTTAAAACACTTGAATGAGGCTACTTTGGTGCCTTGTGAAATAGTGATCAAGTAGTAAGCACTAAATATCCTAGCATTATTATACTTTATTAAATGTTAAAAATGTATTTAAATACCTAGAAACCTTCTTGAGTTAGATACAAAGGTGTGTGTAACTCATATCTTAACATTATCTTGACAAGAAACTTAAAGATAACGAACATATTATATTATTCTACTTCGTACCAAGGAGATATTGACAATTGAATATGGTGGCCCGTTCTGAAATCCATCTTAATAGTGGAAAACGTGTTATTCTTGCTACCTTATCTTCCGATCACTTAGCTATAAAAATAAAAAATATATTATTTAAAAACTACGCGTTTACTACAATAGTGGACTTTATTTGAATTTAATCATTATGTCTATTTCTGAGAAACAAACACTTTGCTTTTTAAATATTCCCACAGCCAACAGTCACAAAGTTGTCTGGGGATCAAGGTGACCACGGCACATCACCAAACCCTGAGATAACTTCACCGAGGAAACAGTTCACGCAAAACTGTCATTAAATCTTTTGCTGGGTGACAAGTTCCACCGTCCTGTTGAAACCATGTGTCAGTCATGTCTATCCCTAACATTCGCAGTTGTGGAACCAAAACCCTCCTCAGCATTTCCACATAGGGTTTCGAGTTTACAGTGACAGTGTTTCCCCTTAATTTGTCCTAAAAAAAATATGGTCCGATGACTCCAAACCATGCCACACCACACCAGACAGTAACTTTCTTTGGATGAAGTGATGTTTTGCCAAACATAACTTAAAAATGGCATAACTTAAGCAATCATTCACTAAAACAATGAGGTCTCTAGCTTGTATAAACTACCGTAAAGACAGCTATCGCCAGCTAACGGCGGGTGGAGAAATCCGTGCCCCCACTACCAATCCTCTGTACAGTCTAATAAAAAGTAAATAGACTCCGAAATGCTAAATTGGGTAAACACATTAAAACCCTTATTTAAACAATATAAAAATGCTGTAACCATTTTCAACCTCATTAAAATAAATAAGATGTTCACATGTACTTAAATTTTCCTACGATTGTTTAAAACATCCAGGCTAAAGTACCTCCGAATGTACAAAACGTCATAAAACTTGGTTGTAAACATATTGCGCAACATTTTATTGTTTAAGATATTAGTATATACTTGTGTGCACAACATATAAAAAATTGAGAAAAATAAATATACATATTTAGGTTAATTTGACCTTGAAGTCTAGCTAACGCCTCCACTCAACAGGTAGGGGCCTACTGAAAGTTTTTAAAGCATCATAAAACTAAGTTATAAACATTTGCGCAGGTTTTTATTGTTTGAAATATTAGTATATACTTGTGTGTTCAACATATAAAAAAATCAAGAAAAAATAAGTATACATATTTAGGTTAATTTGACCTTGAAGTCTAGCTAACGCCTCCACGCTACAGGTACTCAAAGTTTTTAAAGCATCCTAAGACTAAGTTGTAATCATATTGCGAAGGTTTTTATTGTTTGATATATTAGTATATACTTGTGTACACAACATATAAAAAAATCAAGAAAAAATAAATATATATATTTCGGTTAATTTTAGCTTGAAGTCTAGCTGACGCCTCCACACTGCAAGTACTCAGAACTTTTTAAAGCATCATAAGACTAAGTTGTAAACATATTGCGCAGGTTTTTATTGTTTGAAATATTATTCTTGTGTGTTCAACATATAAAAAATCAAGAAAAAATAAGTATATATATTTAGGTTAATTTGACCTTGAATTTTAGCTAACGCCTCCACGCTACAGGTACTCAAAGTTTTTAAAGCATAATTAACCTAAGTTGTAAACCTTGATTATGAATGAAAAATAATACTGCTACTTATATTATTTAAGGAAAACAATTTAGATGAACAACACACATAATTGAGATTAACAACACATATGATTTAATACCGGTAAAAACTTTTTATACAAATAAAATTAAATACATTTTTTTAAAAGATCAGTATCTTCTTTCCGGAGTAGGAGGATACGGGTTTCTTTGCTGGTATTCCTCCTCAGAGTCATCAATTCTGTCCCTACAATCGGTAAAAGTAGGCTAATACGAATGGAAATATAAATACGATGAACGGTATTTGAGTTATATAAGAATGTTCAAAATGTAAATTAAATTTAGTTTATCAAATGTACACCTTAAAATTTTTGAAAATGTTCCTTGGGTTCTGCCCCAGTGGTTTTTAAAGCTTCCATATTATCCTTATGTAGAACAATTATTGTCTCAAGATAAGATGTGACTTAATTCTGATCATGCTGTACAGTATAATGCAATTGCTGTTAATATTTTAGTTGCAAATCTAGCATTTATGGGTAAATGAATAAGTCTTACATAAAAATTCAAAAAGATTAATTTACCGGTTAACTTCTTCTTGTCTGTCGACTCTCCCGTTATTTTGTCCCCCACCACCTCTTCCTCTACCACCTCTTCCTCTTCCTCTTCCACCTCTTCCCCATCCTCCTCTTCCTCTCCAACCTCCTACCTCTGCCCTTCCCCGGCCACCCCTAACCCCCCTACTAGGTACTGAATGCTCCAGTGTACGGAGTATCCAGATGATTCCATCCACGTCATTGTTCAAAATGTCTGCAAGCAAAGGACATCCAATTAACCTTAGTTCACATTTATATTTTAGGTTTAGGGTTTAGGGTTCCATTGCCGGGTTATCTTAACCAATCACTACATTACTTTTCATCAGTATCTTCAACATAATATGTTTTGTTATAGTTAGTTAAAAACCTTTTATTGTAGATGGATGCTCCCTTTAGTACTGTGCATGCTAAACTATATTATTTGAACCTTTGCGGCGGGATTATTTTGCCCTTGTGATTAATCTTTTTTTTTTATTCACACGATCCTAGTTTAAATTTTTTTTAAACTAACTATGAACCCTAAACCTGAACTCTAAAATATAAATGTGAACTAAGGTTAATTGGATGTCCTTTGCTTTCAGACATTTTCAACAATGACGTGGATGGAATCATCCGGATACTCCGTACACTGGAGCATTCAGTACCTAGTAGGGGGGTTAGGGGTGGCCGGGGAAGAGCAGAGGTAGGAGGTTGGAGAAAAAGAGGAGGGTGGGGAAGAGGTGGAAGAGGAAGAGGAAGAGGTGGAAGAGGAAGAGGTGGTGGGGGACAAAATAACGGGAGAGTCGACAGACAAGAAGAAGTTAACCAGTAAATTAATCTTTTTGAATTTTTATGTAAGACTTATTCATTTACCCATAAATGCTAGATTTGCAACTAAAATATTAACAGCAATTGCATTATACTGTATAGCATGATCAGAATTAAGTCACATCTTATCTTGAGACAATAATTGTTCTACATAAGGATAATATGGAAGCTTTAAAAACCACTGGAGCAGAACCCAAGGAACATTTTCAAAAATTTTAAGGTGTACATTTGATAAACTAAATTTAAACTACATTTTGAACATTCTAATATAATTCAAATACAGTTCATCGTATTTATATTTCCATTAGTAATAGCCTATTTTTTTAATGTAGGGTCAGAATTGATGACTCTGAGGAGGAATACCAGCATAGAAACCCGTATCCCCCTACTCCGGAAGGAAGATACTAATCTTTTAAGAAAATGTATTTAATTTTATTTGTATAAAAGTTTTTACCGGTACTACATTGTATGTGTTGTTAATCTAAATTATGTGAGTTGTTCATCTAAATTGTTTTCCTATAATATAAGTAGCAGTATTATTTTTCATTAATAAACAAGGTTTACAACTTAGGTTAATTATGCTTTAAAAACTTTGAGTGCCTGTAGCGTGGAGGCGTTAGCTAGACTTCAAGGTCAAATTAACTTAAATATATATACTTAATTTTCCTTGATTTTTTATATGTTGAACACACAAGTATATACTAATATTTCAAACAATAAAAACCTGCGCAATATGTTTACAACTTAGTCTTATGATGCTTTAAACAGTTTTGAGTACTTGCAATGTGGAGGCGTTAGCTAGACTTCAAGGTCGAATTAACCTAAATATATGTAAAATTTTTCTTGATTTTTGTATATGTTGTGTACCCAAGTATATACGAATATTTCAAATAATAAAAACCTGCGCAATATGTTTACAAATTAGTCTTATGATGCTTTAAAAACTTCTGAGTACTTGCAGTGTGGAGGCGTCAGCTAGACTTCAACCTCAAATTAACCTAAATATATATATATTTATTTTTCCTTGATTTTTTATATGTTGAACACACAAGTATATACTAATATTTCAAACAATAAAAACCTGCGCAATATGTTTACAACTTAGTCTTATGATGCTTTAAACAGTTTTGAGTACTTGCAGTGTGGAGGCGTCAGCTAGACTTCAAGCTCAAATTAACCTAAAAATATATATTTATTTTTCCTAGATTTTTTATATGTTGAACACACAAGTACCTATATACTAATATTTCAAATAATAAAAAACCTGCGCAATATGTTTACAAATTAGTCTTATGATGCTTTAAACAGTTTTGAGTACTTGCAGTGTGAGGCGTTAGCTAGACTTCAAGCTCAAATTAACCTAAATATGTATATTTATTTTTTCTTGATTTTTTTATATGTTGAACACACAAGTATATAGGTACTAATATTTCTTCAAATAATAAGAACCTGCGCAATATATTTACAAATTAGTCTTATGATGCTTTAAAAAGTTCTGAGTACTTGCGGTGTGGAGGCGTCAGCTAGACTTCAAGCTCAAATTAACCTAAATATATATATTTATTTTTCCTTGATTTTGTATATGTTGAACACACAAGTATATACTAATATTTCAAACAATAAAAACCTGCGCAATATGTTTACAACTTAGTCTTATGATGCTTTAAACAGTTTTGAGTACTTGCAGTGTGGAGGCGTCAGCTAGACTTCAAGCTCAAATTAACCTAAAAATATATATTTATTTTTCCTAGATTTTTTATATGTTGAACACACAAGTACCTATATACTAATATTTCAAATAATAAAAAACCTGCGCAATATGTTTACAAATTAGTCTTATGATGCTTTAAACAGTTTTGAGTACTTGCAGTGTGAGGCGTTAGCTAGACTTCAAGCTCAAATTAACCTAAATATGTATATTTATTTTTTCTTGATTTTTTTATATGTTGAACACACAAGTATATAGGTACTAATATTTCTTCAAATAATAAGAACCTGCGCAATATATTTACAAATTAGTCTTATGATGCTTTAAAAAGTTCTGAGTACTTGCGGTGTGGAGGCGTCAGCTAGAATTCAAGCTCAAATTAACCTAAATATATATATATATTTTTTTCTAGATTTTTTTATATGTTAAACTCACGAGTATATACTAATATTACAAACAATAAAAACCTGCGCAATATGTTTACAACTTAGTCTTATGATGCTTTAAAAAGTTTGAGTACCTGTAGCGTGGAGGCGTTAGCTAGACTTCAAGGTCAAATTAACCTAAAATATATACTCTTATTTTTTCTTGATATCTTTATATGTTGAACACACAAGTATATACTAATATTTCAAACAATAAAAACCTGCGCAATATGTTAACAACTTAGTCTTATGATGCTTTAAAAAGTTCTGAGTACTTACAGTGTGGAGGCGTCAGCTAGACTTCAATCTTAAATTAACCTAAATATATATATTGATTTTTTCATATGTCGAACACACAAGTATATACTAATATTTCAAACAATAAAAACCTGCGTAATATGTTTACAACTTAGTCTTATGATGCTTTAAACAGTTTTGAGTGCTTGCAGTGTGGAGGCGTTAGCTAGACTTCAAGCTAAAATTAACCTAAATATATATGTTTTTTTTCGTAATTTTTAATATGTTGTACAGTCAAGTGCATACTAACATTTGGAACGATAATCAGTTGCGCAATATGTTTACAACTTATTCTGATGATGTCTCATTCCTGGTATGCTAAGTGTGGTACGTTAGCGGGACTTCTGGCTGAATATTAAACGAATATGAATAATTGAGGTCTACTTTTTGGTTGCAGCGACTGTACATCTCCATGCGATTCAGTATCTGATCGGTCAAGTGTCAAAGGAGTGGAAGTGGTTGTGGGATGGGGACAGATGTTGTGGCGACACCTGGCGATAGCTGTCTTCAAGGTCGTCTTGTATAATAGCTGACTTATTACAAAACAGAAACCGTCAGGTTTTTTTATCGCACCCTTATAAATAATTAAACTAGAATATAATGGTAAACAGATACCATAAAACATATCTTATTGATATGAATTGGTTAGCATTTCATTTTATGTCTTAACAACTTTGTTGCAGTATAACAGAAAGCGGTATTAATTACATATTAAGATCGCATAATTACATATTAAGATCGCATGAATACATTCAACAGAAAATTGACAATTAAATGAGTAACTGTGTGTAAGGCTAATATTTAATAACGATGGAATGTAATCACTAAACCTACAAGACACTAACGAGAAAGACCTCGGAGCAGAGCCATTTGTTGTCTCCTCGTCCCTCGTTTAAACTATATGGGTTGGTTAGCTAAGCTGACATGCAGATTTAATATATAAGTCAAAAACTTCGTATGGTTATAGATAATTAGTTATATAAAAGCAATTTAAAAAATTTATATTTTTGTTTATTATACTTCACTCTATATTTTTGCAAAGTTTAAAAATTAAAAAAAAAATACTTTTATTGACTATGATCGTTTTTTCCCTGGACCCTTCGTACTAAACTGATTCTTTAACACTGATAACACATTAAAGTCATAAAGAAATTAATTAATAATTTATTATCTTTTATTTTCTTATCACACAGAAGTAGGAAGGAAATGGTTTGGATGAGTTTATTTTACAACTTTCTAAGTGCGTATTTCTCCCCAAAATCGCCATCTGTATTTCTACTTACTTCAAGCATCTTTAATTTTTTTTTTTAATTTCAGTTGTTCATTTTCAATTTGAATTTTTTGCAGTTGATTCTGCTGTATGAGAACAACTCGCTAAAGCTCTGACGTTGATAAAGTTTTAATTTCCTCACATTCGTAATTGTTTACGATTTCTCTAGTTTCCCTGATTTTTGGGATCATCGTTGTTGCCTGTCGTCAGTGGTTATTCATCAGTATAGTATTATAATTTGGCAAGCTGACACCATCAGATAATGCATTTGGGATTCTCTTAAACACGGGGTTCACCTGCTGCCATTAATTCTAGTAATTCCTCCTCCCTGTCTCTAAGCTTAATCAGGTTATTTCCCGTAGCAATCCTACAAGTTTTTTTTCTTTGACAAGTTTGTAATGTAACTAATTTTTTTGAGTTGAACTAGATTAATATCCTTACGAAGAGTTTTGTTATAATCGTCCAACATTTTCAACCACTTCCCCTTCACCACACTCGGAATTTTGGACTCCTCAAAACTAATAGAATAGTTTTTTAAAAGCTTTACTATCAACGCCCTATCACCTCGCAATACTTCTAGATCAAATCCTAAAATCGTCAAACAAAATACTACTAGTCACTCAACACGTCTGACTCAACTGCAGGCGCTATCAGGAATATCGACCAACAGCTGATTATCGACACGCGCCGGTTTTGATTTTAGTGAGTAAGTACTAGGGGGTAGTACGTAATAGGCAGGTAGTACGTACTACATCACTTAAGGAACCCCTAGTAATTACTACCTAGTTCTAGCTAATTCTTATTCACTTCGATTTGAGCAAGTACTAGAACTATGTAGTACAAACTACGAACTTGGTATGTACTAGCTTTTATTCAATCCACCCATTGTCTCATCCAGGATATTTGTAATACGTTATAATTTTTATAGTATTCGTAAATGAAAACTTATTATAAAGAAGCACTGAAAATGTCAAGCAAGGTGGCGAAGTGCGCATAGGATGATATACAAACTTCTACTCAGGAGCAAATGCAGAAAAATTGGCATAAGCTACTTCAATGTAATAAGTTATTTTAAAGCCATTTAAAGTTAATGCTCTACTTGAAGCAACGATAGAGCATTTGTATATTATACTACACCAATCGTCGAATTACTAACTGTTATCGTCTCTGCAAACAATAAATATAAACTAACTGTTTATAAAAGATAGATGAATGTATTGTTTTGTTTATGATATGATATTGCATTGTATTGGTTCAATAGGCAATAATTTTATCAAGTATACGGATTTAATCGACTTAGTCGTGTAGTAACTCTGTGCTTTATCAATGGTCGTGCATGTGACTGTCTCGATTGAGCAATGCAATTGTTTTACTACAATGCAGCTAAATACTGCTTATTTTCCATCCATTTGTGGGTTTTATTTTGTCAACTATCTCTAATAATAGTATTTTAAAAATCTTTTTGAAATACGACTTCAACTGTATGAAAGCAATTACGTATTATATCCCTAATATTGTTACACAGCGAGAAACACTACGGTGGATTAAAATAAATTAGTAGTTTAATAGATAGAATATTAGAAACAAATTATGTCGTTTCCCTTGTATTACACATGCTACATTGCGCGAATCATTTAAACCATTATAATAACTCTACTTAATATATGTTAAGAGATAAACAATAAAATTGAACAAATTCTATGTTTGATTCTCACATTGAGATTAATCAATGAGAAAACTATTTAAAAATACATTTTAAAAAAGCTCTTTCACTTAAAAGTATCCTGAGTATGTTTGAAAGAAAATGTTATTGTCATTGTACATATAAAATAAAGCTAAACCCAACGTTTATTTTAAGCACAGGTTTAACATAGTTGTATAGTGTTCATAAGGAGATACTGCTTACTATAGATGAGGTGAACTACTACAGTAAGCTTTGAGGAGGTCACGGACAATGAATACTAGCTAAAATACACGTATATTATGTAAATAATAATAAAATAAAACAAATAAGTCATGTGTCATTGACACGTTGATTAATGAGTGAAGATACTTAGTTCACGATATTTTGATTTGGTTTAGTCATATACATATGTTATAAAGACCCTCGTTCTTGGCTGTTGAATACCCAACATTGCAGTTAAAAGAATCGGTCTATCATTATGTTGACACCAATGAAACAGAATAGATATAATAATAGCTATATGTAGTAGATGGTGAACATATAACCATACAATATTCACAAATAACATCTGTAAAATCACGTTTATACCGAGACCACAGACACAGCCACCTGTACACTGGATTTTACCGAGGTAACCACAGCCAATGTGATCGTTGGTCCATGTATGTGGTGAAATCACTGTGTACGTTCAATAGATTTCAAGATAAAAAAAATATTCGTAATATTGGTTATATTAATAAACCCCATTAACAATAAATATGTTATACAAAGACACTGATCAAGATAAAAAAAAAACTGTCAAGTAAATGATAATGAAAACAAAAGATTGCTGGCTCTGTGAAATTTTGTTTTGTAATTCCATTATAGTAATGGTATGTTACAAAGCTTTAAGAATATAAGAAATAAGCTATGCTATATAAGCATGCTATATAAGCTATGCTAAACCAGATGAAATAATTATAGATATGCAAATTTGGTATATATTTGGTATGTATTTTTAAATTAAAACGAAGTTCAGTATCTGTGATAGACTAAAAGAGATATAGAATTCAATGACCTGGTTGTCACTAATCACTCTTCATACACGCTCCAATTATCACTTTTCAAGGACAAATAATTAGTGGTGGGTAATCATTATTTTGTGATTGTGTTTCAGAAGTAATTGTTAGGATAGTTTTCTTTATTAAGTTTAATACGTATATAATAAAAACCAACTTCTACATGTTGTTGATAAATATCCAAAGCTCAATTTCGTTATTTACATTATTATTTTAGATATTGGTTGGATATAATGCAATCTTAAAAATGAGAGGGTGACCGGTCCTGTAAAATCTATATGGATTGAAATTGGTACGTCCTTTACTTTAATTTGGCAAAACGTTGTAGATGAAACCCATGATTTAACCCTTATGAATCAAATCTTTTTGGTTTGTGAAAACTATCTAAGACATTGCGTTTCACCAGAAGAAAACGTACCACTTTTAAATTAAAAGTAAAAATTATTTAATAAATTGACGTAGTTGTGAAAGTAAATATAAAGTATAAGCGCTGAATACATTTACTCGCAAATCACTTTACCGTCCATTCCACGACGTGGAGTGGTAATGCACCAACGCCGTTACCTTGAGTGTAACAGTAACTAACAATGTTTCTGCTCTGCGAGGTGAGTGGGAAAACTAATTTGCCTCACTCAACAAAACAACAAGAGTTAATAGTGGGATGCTATGAGACAAGACATAACCCGATAAACATCTAAATGTTATATACAATTTTCAACATAAATCGTGAGAGTTTTTATTTACAATTATCAATATATTTATTTTTCATCCTCCCAATGTTGGGTCTTGTAACAAATAATTAAAACCCTGATCATGTCGACCCAACACAGCTGTAGCAGAATCTTTACCGGATCAGCAGGACCAACTGTGACATCAACTCAATTACCTGTTACAAGAACTGTACCATTAATGATTATATTTTACAACAGAGGATAAAACTGTCGCCTCCTTCCTGACTGATCAACATAATGTTAAAGAGGCAATGAAATCAATATTATTGACTTCAAATAAATACAACAATAATATTGGGGACAATAAATTAAAACCTATTAGTAATAAAATGGGCCTACCGAAACTCCCACGATATTTTATGATCATAATTCATACTGAAACTGCAATTAGAAGGGTTACAAGGGTGTTTTCGAGTGAGGTAGAAAACCGAATCTTCCACAGCCTGTTCCCTAGGTACACCAGAAACGGGGGACTAGAATAATCGTTGCTGTCCTATTTTGTTAACACCCTAACATGTAATTCGATGATTGGAACAAATAAGTGTTTGATTTGCACTTTCGTACTTAGATTTTAATGTTATAGGAGTTTTTTTTTATGTTCATTTAAGATTTGGGTGTTACGACCGTCAAAGCTATCAATAAACTGCACCTTACTTAAACTCTGGATAAAAATTTACTTCGTCTCGTGTAAATACATTTACTTTTCATTTAGTATTGAATTTAAATTTTAAGAATATAAATAATAATAAAATGTACTAATTAACAAGCAAACCTTGTAAAGGGTGTACCTCAAGATACGAATCCTATTGTGTGCACTATATGATATTGTTATTGTACAATTGTGACGATACCTACCTACTCCTTGGTATATTTAAAAACAGAAAATTTGGTAAATACGAGGTAACTTTCGAATCTAGTGATAAAAAAAATTGTTTATAAATTTCATTAACTCCAGCAATGCACTATAACGGGTTTGGAGCTGTCATAATAGGCCTAATACGTTTAGTAAGAAAAATTTGACAAACCACTACAATCTTTATCCTTCAGAAAAAAATATTTCTGCCCTCATTGGTAAATAAAATAAGTTTTTCTACTGGTACTTGATAAACAAAATATAATCTCTCAAGTAGCGAGATGTTAAGCATTTAACTAAGCAATGGGCTGCAAAGTGTTCGGCTTAAAAATCGTCATCGTCGTGAATAAGGAGAATTAAGGAGAGGGTTTTACTCATTCCCGTTTCTCCCAAACTGACCTCCACAACCTAAAGGAATCTGCTGTGGAAGTTTTGGTATATCTATCCTACTTCAAAACACGCTTACCAATCCTAATTGCTGTGGCAGTGTCAGTATGGATTTTGATAACCTCGTGACACGTTTCGGTACGCCCATAATATTACTAATAGGTGTTAATTTATTTTTTTAACCTCTAATTTTCTTAAAGCATTCAATGCAATTGTAATCCAATTTTATTTAATAAAAGCTTAAAATGGGGCATATATTTTATTGGGAGAAAATCAAAGAACGAATGTAAAATGATTAACGAGAGGAATGTCATTTACAGCTTCACACCCGATCGTGTAAAAGGTCAGATTGTCTTTAAGCATCACAAATTCTATATTCTTGCTTAAATTTTACATGCCTTTTATAGAGTCTGTTTAATTTTTATGTATTTAATGTTTTTTCCTGTTACAGAAAGCATTCCTGTAAGGAAGAATTTATTGCCATGGGCAAGTAGAAATAGACCAGGGGCCAATTTACTGTTTATTTTCCTATGTTGTTCTTATGGAGAATAAATAAACTGTTGTAGTTTGCTTGTCTATCGATATATTATTATAAAATTTGGCAATTTTGTTTATAGCATACTAAACTATCAACAGATCAATAAAAAACATATCTCAATACGTTCCCTGTGGCAGCAAACCTAAGTACCCATCAAAATTAATGTTATTTAAAGAGGAATAAATTAGACAATGTTAAGGGAATATTATAGTGAAAATCCAGCCAGGTTAATGGAAATTCGCTTAGTCTGCAGGTTTGCTGCAGCGGGGGTATTTTTTTTCTTATTTTGAATTTTGTCTCGCCTTTTTTACACTCTTTATAGTGATGCATCAGTACTTTTATACTTGATTAATCTAAAATTATATTAATCAAAGGCACAAACTTATCGTCATAAAAGAGTGTTCAAATTGTCTAACGATTATGTGAAACATCTCATATATGGAAATATATATATATATATATCTGTCATCTAAATAACGGCCAAAGGTTATTTTGAAAATAATTTCGTTAACTACATTAAATGGCACTATGTTTGGTAAGACATAGGCAAATAGGGATGATTTGAAACTATTTTTGTAAAAAAAAGTATTTCTACATTCGTAAGAGGTGAAACGTAGTGTTTCAGCATTAGATTGACTGAAACTGTTCGATCTGGTCAACAGGTAAAGCAACCGAAGCAGAAATGAAATATGACAGAGTTGTCGATTACAGTCTTTCACCAGCCTACGCCTTGAACGTGAGCTAGTGAAAGACTATAATCGACATTGTAAACATTGGGTAAATATTACACATGATCTTCTCACATGTAAAGGATAAAGCCATGACGAAGTAGTTATTCGTTTTTTTAGTACCGAAAGTGGATTGTGCATTGCACGTAATATTGTCACGTTACATAGAATAACACAGACGTTTTTATAAATTCTAATGAGAGAATTCAATACTTTAATTTGCACTAACTTAAAATACACCAGATGCCTTTGGTTCAAAAACCAAAAGATTATTTCAGGTTATTTTGTATAAATATGGAGCTTACAATTTTCTATAACGATTCAAGACGATTACACTGGTTAAGTACAATTTTATAACGTAAAGAAAGCATTCTTAACGTTTTCCTTAAAAAGTCAACTCAACTGCTAATCCACGACCACAGAGGGTGAACAAGATATTTCCCTGCGTTGCAGTATTCATTTCCTCCCGGGCAATGGGTTTTATTTAAAATGTACCAATACCATTAGCTATATAAGGTCTTTTAACAAACATGGTTACTTAAAAATACACCCGCCACAGCAAACTTGCAGACTACCTGATTGGATTTACAATAAAATGTCTTCTTTAAAATATCACGTTTAATCCCTATTTAAATAGGCCCGGAATTAGTTTAACGAGTAGTTAGGTTTGCTGCATCAGGGAGGGCAAAAAAGTGTTTTTTATATTAATATTTATGAATTTGAACGGATGGTGTTTTTGGCCTCTGAACTTTTTGCTCTGCTTTTTGCTGAACTTTTTGCTCAAAACCAAAAACTAAATCGGTCCCGGCTCCAGGTCTTGCCATGTTATTACCAGTACATACAGGGTGAATAAAACGTCAAAACCCCCCTCCCTCTATTACTTTTCTAAGTAAATATACAGAGATATCCTTTTGGTGGTTGAGCAATCTTAGCAAAAGATTCATTTTATCATTTTGAAATTTTTGAGTGTCCCCCCAAAAGGGGGGATTTGGGGGGTAACTCAAATATTTTAAATGTAAACCCCCTTCAAGTGACACCTCATTTTGAAGTGTTTACAAAAACTTAAAAGATGGTGAAAACTAGAGGTCGCTATCTCTTCTCTATCCAAAATGGTAGCCCGGCAAATGTTTTGATATCAACGGTAAAATTGTTAATTTTGACTGCCATTTTGGATAGAAAAGAGATAGCGAGCTCTGGTTTTCACCATTCTTTAAGTTTTTGTAAACACTTCAAAATGATGTGTCACTTGAAAGGAGTTTACATAAAAATTTTTGAGTGTCCCCCAAAAGGGGGGATTCGGGGGACAACTAAAAATAATTCAATAGAAACCCCTATCAAGTGACACCTCATTTTGAAATGTTTAAAAAGAATGGTGAAAACCTAAGCTCGCTATCTCTTCCCTATCCAAAATGGCAGCCAATATTAACAATTTTACCATTGATTTTCCACAACATTTGACGGGCTACCATTTTGGATAGAGAAGAGATAGCGACCTCTAGTTTTCACCATCTTTTAATTTTTTGTAAACACTTCAAAATGAGGTGTCACTTGAAGGGGGTTTACATTTAAAATATTTGAGTTGCCCCTCAAATCCCCCCTTTTAGGGGGACACTCAACAATTTTAAAATGATAAAATGAAACTTCCTGCTAAGATTGGTCGACCACCAAAAGGATATCTCTGTATATTTACTTGGAAAAATATTAGAGGGGGGGGGGTCTTGACTTTTTATTCACCCATGTATGTATTACCAGTACTACGGTAATAGCTTATTCCCTATATGGGAAATTCGCTAAAATGACACCCAACGAATTAAGACTTGTAGTTTGTTGTTTGTACTGTAGTTTTACTACTGAGGTGTGCATTATACATGCATTCAAATACTGTTTATGTATTATATATAGTGAGTTAGAAAGTCAAACTATATCATATATTGTAAATTACGGATTGCTTAGAATCATTACATATTAAAAGTGTAATTTTATTCCAAACAAGATTGTTAAATACACGAGAATAACATTAAAATCAGTGTATGAGACAAAACAAGTTCACTAGGCGAAAATTACTTGATGTCATTGAACCTCTCTAACTCATTAAAGCTTTACGGGGGTTTTCGGCTATTTATTATAGAGTTGAATTGTTTAAATAGTTGGATGACAATTTATTCATATAGGATTATTAGATTAATTTATGAACGAATTAATGAATAAAGTGCTTTATTTTTAAATAAACAAACCTCTCGTAACATAATTATAAACTTAATTAAACAATGGTCTACGACCGTCTGTTTGGTTGGCACACCTAAATGTTAAAACACATGTCTGAAAATTAAATTAAAACTAAATACACTTCATTCCTAAAATGCATAAATAAAATGCCCAACTACATCCATTGTATACAAAAGTAAAAAAACTATTTCATTATCAAAATTATTAGGGTTTAATAGGTTTATGCATAGTGAAATCTATAAAAATTACTATACATATTCAATAGAAGACAGACTGACACGTTGTTTGACATAATTATTGTTTTGTTATTAATAAATATATTTAAAGAGGAGGAAAAATTTTGAATTTAGAAAAATAAAGTTTTTTCCCTTGATTTATTCGTTATTAAATTGTAATTTACTTCCACCTCCTTCTCCACGCCTCACTTATAAAGTTTGCTAATTTACGACAATCCCTACCATTAATGTATTCTATGAGTTCTTCACAATTGGTACTTTGTTTTCCAAACCAATACTCCCTAATATTACCTAAAATTGGGCAAATAGAAACAAAATGATAAACTGTTTCAAATTCGCACAAATTGCACAGACTACAAAAATGATTTTTTTCCTTATCCATGGTCTGTGATTCAAATCAACAAGCTCTGCTCGGGTCTTAATGACCCATGAGATAAGATATTGATGCTATCAGTGAGAAAACACCTGGGCCCTAGGTCAAGGCCAACGGCAAAGAGCTGTTTTCAGCCTTTGTAATCTATATATTAATTTGAAACTGTTTTTCTTTGTGACAGCTATTTTGAGAGAACGGCTGGGCGTAGAAACTCGGTAGAGGTGTCTAAAGAAAGGTCCCGGTCTGTAGATGAGCCATCAAAAGAGAAATCTATATATTAATTTGAAACTGTTTTTCTTTGTGACGGCTATTTTGATAGAACGGCTGGGCGTAGAAACTCGGTAGAGGTGTCTAAAGAAAGGTCCCGGTCTGTAGATGAGCCATCAAAAGAGAAACATGGAGAATTCCCTCGGGGCTCTGCCCCAGTGGCCTTTAAATTCCCATCCCATGTTATTCTTATGGAGGAAAACGAGGGTTTTGTCACAGCTAATTTGAGAGAACGGCTGGGCGTAGAAACTTGGTAGGGGTGTCTAAAGAAAGGTATTGGTCAGTAGGTGAGCCCTCAAAATATAAACGAGGTAAATTTCCTTGGGGCTCTGGCCCAGAGGCCTTTAAAGTTCACTCTGCAATGTTGTTTACATTTCGACCATATGGATAATTTTACACTACTTTTAATGAACCAGCTGTTAATATTAAAATTGTATTCAAAGGTCTACTGAAACTGTCAAAATTAAATGTTTACATTATTATTTATGATTTTAAATGGATTCTCCACTGCATGGCAAGTTTTTTATAGTTTCAACAAAATGATGAATTTATGATACGTTTTAAATGTTTTGTTCAAAAATCTATGCTTTATTGCTCTTAGAAAATTTTAAATTATGAAATAAGTGTGACATATCAATTTCAAAGGAACATATAACTATTCCTTATCGGGTTAGCTTATATATATTGTAAGGTTGGCACTTGCCTTTTTTCCTACTTTCAATCATCATTTATTTTGAAATTCAAGAAAGAACACCTGAGATTCATTTATTGGTATAAAAGTTTTTGATAATCGGGTTGAAAATTGTGTCATAGATGAGTACGTTGAGGATGAGAGCTGTGTTCAAGTTTTGGAATAGACTAACTACGGGGTCTATGGTTTTGGTAAAGTAGGTGAACTAATGTCAATTCAGGTATTAAAAAAATGTGTACACAGTTTTTACTTTGATGTACACATGTAACTAGGTCGAACAACGCATCTAAACCTCACTACATACAAAACATTCGGAAACACAACAGTGTCATCACATCTCATCGCATTTGCATAATTTGTTACCAAGGCTGGACTAGGTTATGGATTTGGTTCCGCAAATGTTAAAGATTTGTGATAAAATTTTCTACAATTATGGTTAATTCCAATCCACGAAATACATGCACAGCTTTATGTGATCTACATGGCCAAGGCAAAACTACCCCACAAGTTAATGAATTATCAAGTAAGAACAGGATGATTAAATACATGGGTCGATGTGGCAAGATAAGGAATTAAAATTGCTGAGATCGAAGTAAGAATGTTACTGCTTTCTAGAGAATCAGATATTTTTATCAAACAAAAAACTGATTTAATATGCTGATAGAATTCTGTATTTTTATGACCAAAGATGAAGATTACTTATAAATCAGGATACAATCTGAATGATTTTCCTAAAGCAGATGGAATTAGTGGTTAGTAATAAAATTGACTCTTTCGTAACATGATAGACTAATTATATGAAATCATTCTCCCATATAGTGAAAGTGGCTTTGGTATGAAACAAACTCATGAACAAACAATTATAAGACTCCTAAAAAACCCTTAGGGCAACCTAAAGCCGATAAAAAGGTAGGAAATATTGTGTTAAACGAATTCATCAATCACGTTTTTTAGGGAACACAATCGTCATACTTATTAATGCTTATCCTCCCTTCATTTAACTAAGATTTTAATGACTTCACTCTATCCATCGCAGTTAGCTGAATTTACATAAAACCTCAAGATTAACCGTCGATTTCGACGGGGTTCCACTAGTACTAGATTAATTGCATTATTAGTTAGCCTCGTCTTCTCTATGAAATGTTTCCCATAATAATGTCGTTTAAAATAACATTCCCAAATATTTACAACTATTTATCACTTCAACCTGTTTGCCCCTCCTTATACCACCATCTATCATGTCCTGATAATCTACCACCTTTCCTGAAACCATTATTTTGGATTTCGATAGATTTACTGCAAGGTTCCAAATTTCACTGTAACACTCCAAGTTTTTAATCTTCATTTGTGATGCTGTTGCTGTGGGGACTAGCAATGCGATGTCGTCTGCATTTATCAAAACATTTACTCTCGTTCCATCGAAATTACAGCCACCTTCCAGCACCTCTGACAAATCATTTATGAATAAGCTGAAAAAGAGAGGACTTCTTGTACAACCTTGTCTTAAACCTGTCTTTGTTTAATCCTCTATTGTTTTGAGGTGAATTATTATTAAACTTTTTGAACAACGGAAAAATTATCGATTCGTCAAAAATTTAAAGGGGAATTTGAAAGAAAACTCATAGGTAGCCTATCTAGGCCCGGTGCTTTATTGTTTTTCAAGCTGGACAAAACAACTTTTAATTCTAGGAAATAAAAGTTATATCAAGATAATCATCGGCAATAAAAGGTTCTGCAAACGAGATAGTACTTTCGAGATTTAGTAAAGTTTTAAAGTGTGTTACCCATTCTTCAGGTTTTATATTTCCTACTCGGTTTACGTTATTTTTACACTTAAAAGAGTTTCTTGCTCGCCAACTCGTTTTGGAATCTTTAGACGCAGTAAGAGTTGGGATTAAAGAATAGTTGTATTCGTTCTTCTTTCCTGTACATAGCTGTTCATATTTCCTCTGTTCCTCAACATACTTAGCCTTTTTTTTTGTTGAATTGGTTTTTCTAAATAGCTTTAACAATTTAAACACATTCTTTCTGGCGTTTCAACAGTGATAGTCAAACCAAGGTTGTTTACCAACAAAAGGTGTATTACTCTTCAAACTTGGCTTATTATGTAATGAGTTAATTATAACATTTATTACATCATTAATGTTTTGCGGCAAAAAAATAGTTCATACTTTGCTCAACTTTGCTAGTATAGTTCAGACAATCAAAATTCGTTCTTTTCAACTTTGGCAACATTGACAAAAGTTTTCCCTCTCCTGCACCTCCTCCCACAGGCCCAGGAGTCTCAACATTTAAACTTACTTCTGTCGGCAAATGATCTGATCCGGGATTATGGATACCCAAATACATTTTATTTGTAGTATGAAACATTTTTCTAGGGACTGATGATTCATGTTTATCAGTTGTACAAAATATTACTATTATGTACAATTTGTTTTTCACCTGTTCGAATAAATTAACAATGATCAGAGCTCGTAAGACCTCCTAGCGTGACTTTACAAATAAATGTCTTCATTAACCATGCTCTAAAATATATTTGGAAAAACTTTAAAAAAAATACAACTGTAACGGTAGGCAACCTCCGTTTACTGGACGTTACGTGACCTTACTGACCTTAGGTGTCGCTTACAAACCCCAACTTTATTATTAGCCACCAAAACATACAAAGAACACAAGGCTTAATACGAAACAAAAAGGTACAGTAGAATGGAACTATGTAAATAAATGTAGTTAGACAGAATCCCCAATTTGAAAAAAAAGGCTCTATCCTTAATTTCAAAAGCCCTCAAGATTGTCTTACCTAGACCCAAGGCCTTAGCAGGACCCTGTTCTCCAGTACACCACACTCACAACTGACGCCCAGTCAAGTGCTCTGGTCTACTTAAAGCAACAGCCTTTAAGTAGGTCAGCACAACAAAATATTGCTTCACTACACTTCCAGGCATTCAGAAAACATTGCCAAACACTGTCTCCTCAAAATAGTTTACCCCTTTTATTACACAACTTTTGTTACACAACTTCTGATCTAGCCTACATTTATCGAGGTATGTATTTCAAGCATTTTACAATGAAGAACATACATGGATTAATATAATCCAAAAAGATCTTAAATGACGTAAATCATATAAATCATTTCTGTGTGTAAAAATGAAATACAAAAACATACAATCATAATGCCTTGAGTTGAAGCGTCAAGGGATGCTTGATATATTGCTGATGATAATGGCAAGGTAATCTGCTTAAGCAGTCATTGTCTCTCAAGATGTTCTCAGATATACGCATCACGCCACAACTCATGTGGTTAGCTTTAATACACTTCAATGAGGCTGCATAGTTTGTTGTGAAATAGTGGTCCAGCAGTGTGAGATAAATATTTTTCATTATTACATCCAACAAGATCGAGTAATCCATTTATATACATGGAAAACTATTTTTTTTGGTAATATGTATGCAGATATATTTGCTTGTAACCAATATACAGGGTGGCTGAAAAGTAACTTGCAGCCCCCTTAACTTTTCAACCATTTGAGATATTTGAAATCGGTTTGCGGCAACCTTCTTAGATACGAGGGGCTACAATAATTATGGTCGATTTTGAAAATTTTGCCCTTAGGGGTAGCGGGGGTAGGGGGTAGCTCAAAATTTTCAAATGACAAGTATAGTCAAGTTTGGTATCATTTTACAGGTCTTGACGAAACATAAACATCGACATAAAGAAAACCAAAATCGGCTCACTAATAACAAAATGGCGCCCTAAAACGTTTCAAACCCAAATAACCATGAGGGTGGCAAAAAAATTAACTTGCACCCTCTTTAACTTTTTAACTATTTGAGATATTTGAAATCGGTTTGCGGCAACTTGTTTGGAAATGAAGGGATACAATAATCATGGTCAGTTTTGAAGATTTTGCCCTTAGGGGTAGCGGGGGTAGGGGGAAGCTCAAAATTTTCAAAAGCAAGTATAGTCGAGTTTGGTATCATTTTGTAGGTCTCGATGAAACATAACAATTAACATAAAGAAAATAGAAATCGGACCATTAATAACAAAATGGCAGCGCAAAATAACTTTGAATAACCATTGTCTCAATCATTTTTAGCTGCCATTTTGTTATTAGTTATTAGTGGTCCGATTTCTATTTTCTTATACAAAAAAAAACAACAAAAAATTATTATTATAAAAAATATTTTTGCAACTACAACTATTCTTAAACATTGTTTAGTTTCTGTATCATCCTATAAAATAATTATAAAAAAACTATTTTGACGGTGTATTGTAAATAAAAGTAAACAAATGATATTTTGGTTACTGCGATACCATATATCATATATCATTAACACTGACGCTTCAATCAGATAATCTCGGTGGCAATCGAAACGTTTGTTGATTAGTGGGCAGTGAGTTTACACTGATCCTAATGAGTAATTAGTGGTCATTTTGTTTTGTAATCCTTACAGTCACGTTTGGCTACCAGAATTGTAATGTTTCGTCATTAGCACAGGGCGTTCATTTGATATCATTATGAATATTTTAAACTTAATTAATTTTTAAAATCTAAAAAAACACCCAATGGTAAATTGTTTTTAATTGTCTTTCTATAAACCTAAGGCATGTTAGATGTTTTTATATTGTCGTAGCTACTTTTGTAGCTAAACAATTTTCAAAATACATGCTTGTTTTGTTTAAAACGTGATTGATTGTTCTTCAGTAAATCTAAGACGAATTTTGATAATTCCTCTAGGGCATTTAGGTTAAGATTTTGGTATTATTGTGAACTGTGTTTATGACAGTAAATTTCGCAATTATAAACAACAACAACAAAAATGTGGCTTTATGATTTTTCTAGTATGTTCTTAGTAGATTTTATTGCTCCTCAACTTGATTACAGTTATCTAATGTAATATGCTACATTTGGGTTGACTTACAATTTATAATTTTTGTAATTATTATAATTTTTTGTGTTAGTTAGTGTCAGAGATTGCACTACAGTTTTAACAAACAGCATTTACAGGACCGGGGTTGCTGATTATATCATCAATGTATATTTGTGTTTTGTCATTGCTATGTTAAGACTATCTCTCATATGTCCCAGCACTGATCAATGTCTGCTAACTTAACACTGCCTGTTTTGAAACACATTGGTATTATATTGTGAAGACCTAGTTGCATACTGATTTAATGGTCTGGCTTAAGAAAATATCTAGAACCAAAACAATATCTCAGATAGAAATATTTGTTCTCTACTTCACTCACTGTTTTGATAGTATAGAAAATGGTAGCCCTGGCAGGATGGTAACAGCCTATTCAATAAACGTAATAGCGCAAAATAAATGGTAAGTATTATAGTTAATATATGTTACGAGGCTAATGTGATCACGCTTAATATCTATATAATGTAATCCAACTATATTTAATAACAAGCTTTACTCTCATCAGGGATATGCAATATAAACTTTATTGAGAATCAATCAAACAATTATAAACCAACCATTGCTATAAGGGTAATCTTAAGAAATGCTTTTTAAAGGTAGTATGATTTATATTACGTGGAGATATGTTTTGGTTTCCACTATACGTGTAGTGAAAATGAAACCTTTAGTTTTTACACAAATGAAAGAATCTGATGTAGAATGACAGTAAAAAGGACCAACTGTACGTGGTAACTAAGCCAGAACTGTCATGAGCATGAGACGGCGTCTGTTGTCAAGCGAAGCTATATGAACTATTGCCTTTTAATATCATCTTTGTATAGGATACGTTAAATCAACTCCTATTTTGTAAAAACAAAATTAAAAGTTTTTATTTTGAATACGATTTCAAATTACCTATAGCTTTCTTTGAAAGTAATAGTTGTTTTCTTTTTACATATCGAAAAACAAACTGTTAATCTTTAGGTTGGTATGGGTTTAAGTAATGAGCTCCTTAACATACCATTTCAATATTTCATATTTTACCTTATGCAGATTAATAATCTAATAGGATGGAGTTTTATATTAACTATCCATATTAACTATTATTTTTGAATAATCAAATGAAAATCATATCTTAAAATAAAAAGCCAAATTTCATTGGTAACTATGCAATCTTTTTTTAAAGTATGGTTCTTGCCATTGATTAAATGGAACTACTGTATTGTAATGTTATCAAAAATGTTATTTTTCCAGTTTAGCCAATGAATATAGGTAAAGTATATTGAAACACGCGAATCAATAAAATAATAAATACTGTAATCCAAGAAAACAAAACTCATAGAAAAACGTTTACAATGAATGTAACATTTCAGACGGGCTTTAAAACATTTACAAATAAAAAATGATTTATTTATTTCTTTGAAGAAGTTAGTAAGGCGATCTTAAATGGAAATTAACTGATTGCTTCTGTAACTTGTTTTGCATGATAAGACATCCATCAGGTACAGTTACTGAACACTATCTTGGACAATGTTGCATCTGATAACTTCGCATCGCAACTCAACTCCATTCACAAGATTCAATCAAGCACCACCGTTCAACACAATTGTATTAGCGTTGTCTGTGCTTGAAGGACATGGTGCGTTCTGCATTTACGCCTTTCGTAAGGTCAAGGACTGTTAACGACCGATTAGGCTGAAAATAATTTGTCTTTGCAATTACAATCAGTTGGTCAAACTCAAAGCATTGCTGACAACCATCGTTTTACTTTAGTTCATACTTAGTTGAAAATACGATAACCGCAAAAAACATTATTATTACATACCTGAGACAGGCTCTAGCAATATCAAATGTTTACATATTTATAATATTTATGTATGTAGCTGTATTCAATACATTCAAAATATACAGGGTGGATAAAAAGTAAAGACCCCCCTCTCTCTTATTCTTCTAATAAATATACAGAGATATCCTTTTAGGGGTCGTGCAATCTTACCAGAAAGTTTAATTTATAATTGTTGAGTGTCCCCAAGAAGGGGGAAATTTGGGGGGCAAATCAAAAGTTATAAATGTAAACTCCATCAAGTGACACCTAATTTTGAAGTGTTTACAAAAACTTAAAGAATGGTGAAAACCAGAGTTCGCTATAACATCTCTATCCAAAATGGCGGTCTGTAAAACGTTTAATGACGTTACTGTTACATTTATGTGTATTAAAAAATAATTTCCCTCCCTCTAATTTGTTCCTAAGTAAATATTACAGAACTGTCCTTTAGGTGGTCATGCAATCTTACCGGGAAGTTTCATTTTATAATTTTGAAAAATTTGAGTGTCCCGAAAAGGGGGAATCTTTGGAGCCACTCAAAAAACTTCAAAGGAAACCCCCTTTAACTGACACCTCATTTTGAAGTATTTACAAAAACTTAAGGAATGGTTAAGGAATGGGTGGAAACCACAGTTCGCTATCTCTTCTCTATACAAAATGGTAGCCGATATTACCATTACGAACCAAAACTACCATTGATTTTCTACAACATTTTGGATAGAGAAGAGATAGCGAGTTTTGGTTTTCACTATTCTTTAGGTCTTTGAAAACACTTCAAAATGATGTGTCACTTGAAGGGGGCTTACATTTAAAATCTTTGAGTTGCCTCTAAAATCTCTCCTTTTTGAGGGACACTCAAAAATTTCAAAATCATAAAATGAAACATCCTGCTAAGACTACCAAAAGGATATCTCTGTACATTCACTTAGAAAAATATTAGAGGGGGGGGGGCCTTGACTTTGTATTCACCCTGTGCTCTATTTGGTTCAATGCTGTTTCACAAAGCCAACATTCACGCATGGACGGATTACAGTCAAGATTGAACTAAAAGGGTCAATTAGAGCATTCATGGAAAAAATCCAAATCATCTAGTAAGGCCGATTGATGTGACAAATAAATTTAAAAGTAGTATAATTATTAATCATTGTTATTGATTTGAAAATCAGAATAACATCAAAATATACCTTTGAAATGAAGTGCAACCAAGCAACAAGTCTGTTCTGAATCAGAAAGACTACACACAATACAAGACAACAATAGACCATTGCCAGGAGGTCACGTATCTACTGGGCTATAACATTACAGGTCAGGCTTCTGACTGTTCTGATGTCTGTGGCAACATCATTGACTATGTTCGCAGGTATGTGTTGTAGTCTACACGTTTACTCAAAGTTATTTGAAGGTTTTGAAACGATTAAAAACACTTGAACTGGATCAAGCTGTAAATATATTAAATTTAATCTTTAATATCAAGGTTGGTATTAGTAAAAAAAGGGTTACAAGACTTGCCTCTGAAATAACTTCAATGAATTTTCCTTTTTTAATCCGCTTTTATCCTGTTTAATCAGGTTACAATACACACACATATGAGTTGCTGGCTTGGTAATCATTGTTTAAATAAGCTGTATAAATACGTTATCATTCGCCACAAAAGGATTAATCATATCAAATGCATGGTAACGAATATTTTAAAATTACATTGGTAACTCAAATAAGATAATAAGCATTGGTTCTAAATGAGCTTCATGCTGCTCTAATAATAAATCCATATCAACAAAGTATAATGTTCAATATTATTTATATTAAATTTATATACCAGATAGCTAACATCCATGTTAGCGTTAGGTTTGTAAACACCATTTTGCGATGAAAGGATTCAAAACTCCGGTGGGGCTTTTTGCAATTAATGAACAATTGACGTTTTGACTGAATGGAATTTACCAATGAAAGTTATGTTTGTTATTCGTACAATTCATTCAATAGCTAGACGGTTAAACGTATAAACAGACAACTATAACCAATGAACACCTTTATAATTGAACTATTGAATAATAACTTTATTTCCATAATAAGAGCTTAACAAAGCTTTTGTAACGAAACCAGGTTCATTATTACTTTTAAATGAAAGGTTTTCCATAGTTTACACATTTAAAATATATTTGAACACTTAGTACTAGATACAAGTAGTTATAAAATGAAATAGTAATAACATTAATGAACGTTAATATAAAGCTTAAACTAGTAAAATAGTGAATAAAAAAAACTTTTAGTAGTAACTGTTAATATACCTAAACCAAACTATTGCTAAAACATCTGTTAAATAAAATCGTGTTCATTTTGAAAATAATTGTTCAAGCTTAATTCAAATTAATTCAAAATTAATTGTATTGAATTAATTGTCTTAGATGTTTTTTTTGTGATTTGAACTTTTAATTTGACTCAAATGCAAATTAATAACGCACTCTTATTTAGTGTCTAACATATTTTGATCAGACCTAAGTGCCAAGCCTAGCCAAGCCTTGCTGCTCAGTTCAGCATTGTATTGTTAGAAGTGAGCAACAGGGCTCTTCTATTATAGAGAGACCAGATAATAGCCTCTTTGTTGTACAGTTCCTATTGAAGAATAATAAAAGGCATTTTGGAAAATGTAGTTCTATGAAATGGCATTTAAGAAAAAGCTTTTACTTTATGCGATTCAATTCAAAAGTAAATTCATTATTTAACAGGAACAAATCTGTACAGCATACCAAACTGTTATTACATTTTCATTAACCTTAATGCTAAGTTTTTCATGAATCATTTAACTAAGATAAGTTTTAAACATATATTTATGATATTTTATTGGTATGATTCGAGTTAATGGTATTTGATTCGTTAAAGAAGATTCGTAAGGAAGGTATTTAAAAAAAAACAGAAGCCAAATTAAACCAAGAAATAACGAAATTTTGGTACTTTATAGTTTTAGTTGGACATTTAAATGTCAGGATATCCTTTTATACGACAACAACAAAATATCTTAACTTGAATCACAATAATCTTTTGTTTTTAAATAATATTTTACATTATATATATATATATATATATATATATATTTAATAGGCTTTTAAGTTTTAGAAAAAGTTGGCGTTTTCGAAATTTATTTGGATATAATCAGCTATTTATTGTATTGTATTAACTTTAATGGACCTTTTAGTGGAATAATAGTCTATTGCGTTCACAAAGGTACTTTTACTTCTTCCAAAGTCATCGATATAAACAACTCATGGATCGCTGGCTCAGTGTTGGCCGCGCGGTCGAGCTTCCCCCACCATCGACTGGCAGAAGCCGACGCAGCCCATACATTCACCATTATCAAACACACTTTTTATTTGATGCTCTGTTGAAATTTATAGGGATAAAATATTGCTAACGCTTGTCAAACTCTTTTTAATAGTTAAACCTTTTATGTCACTAAACCCGTTTTGTAGATGTTTTTAGACGACTGATATTGCTAGTTCCAAATTGTACATGGTAAAATAATAAGTTATTACAAAAGAGAAATAGAAAGTACAATATTTGTAATTGAAATTCTATTTTATTAATCGAAAAGATAGTACATAAACATTTTGAATAATTTTGCTAAGTTTTTGCCGCAGTGGTAACGTTATGTTTGACGTAAACGCGATATTTTTTTCTTTCCATGTTTAATGACAATGTATCTTACAAAATAGGTCATAAAAAAGTATGCTTATCACGTTAATGTCAAGCATAGATTTGCGGTAAAAACTGGACAAATGTAGTAGGGTTTTTAAGAGTTCAAATGTGTTATTTTCTGCAAGAAAAGAAGAAGACATAAAGTTTAGAATAGTAAAACGTGTTTGGCATGCATTAGCAATATTTTACATCTATATATTTAAACAGAGCAGCGACTTAAAAAGGTGCGTTTTACAATGGTGAGTGTATGGGATGCGTCGGCTACTGCCAGTAGATGGTGGGGGGAGCTAGACCGAAAACAGCGCCTGAAGTGCTACTGAGAGCGCAATCCAGTTCCAAAGTTCGTTTATTATTTAACAGAATTAATCCAAATAGCTTACGAAATGAGTATTGCTTTTACTTGTGTGCTTTGTTTAATTGTACGTTATTATACAAAACATTTAAGTAAAATCCAGTTTTTAAACATATTTGAATGATTTTCCTTTACTCTTTTCATCATTACGTATACTATAAAGAAGTGTTTTCCAAAAAACAACAATGTTTGTTCAAGAAGGCTTAAGCAATGTATGGTATTTGAGCATTATTTAAAAGCCAAATTAAATAAATTCATATTTAATTTAACTAAATTACATGTTTACTTTAGATAAACTACCATATGTGGTGTAGCCTATAGTAATAAGCTAAGTTAGAGATTTGCCAATAATTAGTTTCTATCAATTCCTACTACTTAGAGAAAACATCCCAACTAGTTCTGTTTAATAAGGCAATGATAAGATACAAACTTAATATTTTAATTCAAAATTGAAGTTTAATGTATCACAAATTTATTTTCTATTTATATCTTTCTACGCTGTAGAAACTCATCTACGCTGATGATGATTTGGACGATAGATTTCGCTTTAATATAGATTTATGTTGTACATAACTTTTATATTTAAGCACATAGATGGGCCAGCATTGTATTTTTTAAAATTTAGTACGAATCTATTAATTACATCATTCTATGATATGAATTTTGATTTATTAAGCCATTGGAAACTGACTTCACTGTTAAAATAACTGTGTCAAGCAATTTGAAATATTCCGATTTAGGATATCCAATGAAATAAATCCTGAATGAAAAAATGTATCTGAACATTTGGGTGAAACTATAAAATCTGCTTGGTTCGTAAGGCGAGTTCAAATAGTAGTATCCACGAAAGTTTTTTCCAGGCCAGTCGTTTTTTTGTATACTAGTTTTTTGTTATGTGATATGTTAAAAGTAGTTAACGCGAGGGGAAAAATCTTTAGGCAGCATAGGTTGGATGTAGTTCCCTAAATGTAGAATTATGTTACCTCACTACCCGAAACGTAGTGTAGTCAAGGCAATTAGAGTAGGAAAAGTCCATAAACTAAAATTTAAATTAAACGTCTATCACAAAGGTAAGAAACTCCGTGAGTGAACGTAAGTTTGCTCCATGTTAAAGGTCTATTAAATATTTCCTACCCAAGGGCAAGGGTAGAATTTATCATGTAGGCTCCCGCTAACCCGACGAGACAGGAGGCAATATATTGGTCTTAACGCTAGATTATGTTGTCTCCAGTGACATCCATGGCAAAGTAAACTCTAACTAAATGTTAACACTCCTTTTTTATACACTTAATTTTAAATAACACTTACACTAATTGGAACATAGTTTTAGGGCTTAAAACGTTTTAAGACAAGTATTTATGATGTAATCCTTACAGTCTGCGATATCTGCATATCTGCAATGACGTAGTGATTGTACCGAACAAAGTTTGAAGTATTATTTTGAATTTATCAACACAGGCAAAATCGATGACAGTAACATATTCTAAGTTCTATTTCGACTTTTTAATAAACAATTAACGTAAAAGATTTCAATATTTTTGTTCAGACTCCAAATAGTTAATGGAAATATTTTTTCTCACAACATTCTTTAAAATATATAGTTAAAATATTTTCTAATTTGAGTTGCATTACGATTATATTAAAAAATGAAGTCCTAGTGGTGTTTTAAAATATTTGCCTAACTTAACCCCTAACATCAGTCCCTGTCCTGCTGCATGAATTGTCCCCGAGTTGACCAAGCTGATAACACAATCACAACACAATCAGGTTTGGTCAGCTCGGTTCATCACTGCTTCTATATGGTGATTTGCATGTGTTTTACAATTTCAAATATACAGATGCATCTTTTAATTAGGGCACTACTTTATATTTACACAATTTTATTTTATAAATTGATACTAACTATGTTTATAAAACTGTCGACAGATGTACTGCAGGAAAAAAAATATCGAAGATTACATTTGTATTATTTAAACAAATCATCTTATAATAAATAAGTTTATCATAATAAGCATTTATTTTTTTGTGTAATTTTTTTAACTAACGAGGAAAAATAACAATCCTTGACGTTCTTTGGATTTTACAAAACGTCAGACTGTGTTTAATATTATAATGGTGTGATAAACTTGTTTGAGTGCAGGCCTAGTATCATGTTTGTAATTGAATCAAACAAAAAAGTATGTAGAGTTAAGTTCAACCCTCCAAATTTGACGTTCAAAAAAGATAAATCTACGCAAACTCCGAACCTAAAAATGTTGTTTATGGTGTGATCTAATGACACATATTTTCTTTTTTCCTTAAGCAATTTTTTGACTAAAATATTAATTTTCTATCACTATAATAATTATAGATTTAAAACATTATCGTAAATTCAGTTTTTTTTACCAAAAAATCCATCTTGATACCCAAATGCATATAAAGATTTTAAAACAAACTTGAGTTGGATTCCTTTTAAAATGAATAGAATTGAGACTAGTATATTGTATTTAATTGTTTCACTTTGGTTACAAATTAAAATACCGGATTGATTGGAATAATATTCTAAAACTTATAAAACTATCAGGTCACAGGATTGATAAAAATAAGTTAATTAAAAAAATTAAAAACTCATAAAAACTGGTAAAAATTGTATAAAACATACGTGGAATTCGAAATAGTTTTGACATGTAGATGGATTTTGTTATAACAACTTGATATTTTCCCTTAAATTTGCAGACCATACTAAGTATCGTTGATACTAAGTAATTTACTTGTTATTTAATTTACTGTAAGTAAATAAATAGATGTTGAATCCTATATTTACACTTATACTGTTTTTGGGTCTGAAAATGATTAGAGTGCCTAATCGAAATCAATCGCTACTTGCAATTTTCTCTATGCATTTTATTTACCATCTTGTAAGTTGATAGTATAGGTGTAAATATATGGCTCAAACGTTATTAGACGTATTTTATTCACTTTCCGTTGATTAAGAAGATCTTTAACAACCTTGAAAGCTCAGAGCTATAAGTTAATATACAACGTATTTTGTTACTAATACAGTTTTCTTCTGTCACACCTCCACATCCTAAAACGCTAGGTTCTAACCTGGAATGTTTTTACACATTCCTTCAGGCTAGTCACTAGTAGCATCACACAGATTGGTGATTGTTTAAATACAATCCAATTACAATCTATTGGTGATCGGCGGGATTTGAACCCCGGACTTTAGGTTCCAAAGCTCCGAACTCTACCACTAGACCAGCTCACGCCCCCTAATATTATATTGATATATTATTTAATACTTGGCATTGAATTAAGTATGAGCATTTGATCATTATAGTCACAATTTAATTAAATTATTTTAAGAAATGTGCCTAACGGTTCAAATTTTTCTTACGGTTAATCTTCAATTACAGAAAAAATTAAACAATCATGTGTAAAGACAATCATATATAGCAGGTTTTTAAACGCTTCAGTACCTTTGGTTATTTTTCCCCTCGACAAAGAAAGGCCTTACTCCAAACATCATCTGATAAATTCTCTCAAACTAACTTTCTTTTAAGGGATTAGCCGACTTCCTTACTTTATCAGGATTTCCTGACAGATCGTACATAGTTTGAAAAATAAAAATATCATGCTAAAAATGAATAATTAAGCCAAAAATAACGACTTTTTTTGTTACCGATCACTTATTCAACAACAGTATTTTATACAAATACAATTTAATAAATTTACGATTTAATAATAATATAAGTTTAAATCAAACATAAAACTATTCTAACCGTAAATATTTCAAAGTTTTTAATACAATGATAAATTATAGCAAACAAATTCGTGGTAATATGTATTAAACATTAAAAAAACAATCGGAATTCAATAATAGATACATTCCACACTAATTTACACTCCCTACATTATATTATTACAATTCTAATGATGAATAGGTGAAATCCTTCAACGTTATTTGAATTATCTGGATCGTTTGACTTTGTTTGCTTTAGCTGTAAGTGTTGCTGTTTGTTTGAGGTTCTGTATATTTAAATTATCTTGACTTGACTGTTGGTCAATAGATTAAGGACCTAGTCATCACATTCACTCACAACCTGCACACTAATGCTCACCTACTGTTGACAATAGTCCAATCAAATTCAGTAGTTGAGAGCCGACGGATCGTGGTGTGAATGCTAATGTAAGGATTAGTGGCTACTTTAGCACTAATTCTTGCGTTGATTATAAACCACACAAATGAATAGTTATTTTATATTAACCGGTTTAAGGCGAACATGTAATTAGATTAAACTAGTTTTGTCGAATCTTAATCAATTATACGCCCTTCGTGGTAGCTGCATAGCAGCTGTTAGTTGATCAAGGAAAGTGAATTTTCAGCCAAAAATACAGCCATAATTATATTCCTCGTTATATATTATATTTTGTAAAGCATTTGTTTAATTAATTTCAGGCTAGTTGTCATTGTTATATAGTGCATTAAGTGAATCTCTGATCAGGATAAGGTAAAAATATGTTCGGGGTAAAAAATACGACTCAGTTCTACAGGTCATGTTAGAGAATAGTCATTTATAAATTCGACAATAGAGATACTACCTTGGTGTAAAATTCTTTTATGTATGACATAATTGAAACTTAACAATGTGACATGGACATTGAATAATGGTTAATGTAATCATTCGGTGAACGAGTTTAGGGTTCAATAAAAAATAAATAACAAATATATTTGTTTGTTCAAAAAAGTACACAGTAAATGACAATAAACAATGAGTATAGACGAGCTTAAAGTTGACTCTAGGTGAATTTAATAATAAATAACAAACCTACATCATAAACATTTGACAAGAGTAAATGTAAGATGAATAATGACCTCCCTCTCCCTTTGAAATCCGAACAGGACATCGGAAAATTCTGGAAATGTGTTAAGTCCATCTTGATATATAAGGTCTGCTACAGCGTCCGGGAATTTGCTGGTAGTCTTTGTTAAACATCAATAGGGGTTGTATTTAACAACCAATCAATATATATATATATATATAAGTATATATTTAGTACTTAATAAAATTCATAATAAATGTAATTTTATTAGTTAAGACTTGGCCAATGCAAAATATTTGTTAATTTGGCTTAATAAAGGACTTTGACTTTAACGGCCAACCTTATGTCATAACATTTATAAGTAGTAATTGAAAGGAGGTAAAATTTCCTACTAAGAGCAACTGCAAAGAGAAACAATCAAATTTAATTATATCGTAATAATGTTAGTGATATTAACATTGAATGTAAGCTTAAACATAATGGTGTTCGATTAAGCTATAATGCTATCATGATAATAGTCCACACAATCTGCAATTCAGGGTTTCAATTTATGCTATGTAGTATCCGTTGATGGTGTGGGTAAATGTTCACCTGATAGCTATATAATAACATTATATGTGAACGAATTTGAATGCAATTTTACTCTCTATTCCATTTTGTTCGATGACAGTCAATAAAATATATTTAAAACGCTACCGTATAATCAATAGAGGATTGTTAATAATTTAAAATAAATTAATTATTCTTTGTATTCCCATTTATTTAATAATGAATTAATGTGATATGTGACATTCTATTTAATTTTAAAAGAAAAAAAATAACTCATTGGATTTAAACTTAATTAAAAGTCTTAAATAAATTCCTTCCTTGAATCAGCACAATACAATATCATTACTTACCAAATACAATATTTTCATTCATTTGTAAAAAAAATCTAATATTTACCATTGAAATCTGAAATCTCTTTGATGATACTGTTGAATATAATATCGAAAGGTTTTTACGCTACCATTTCTTCATTAATTAATTGATGATTTCATTAGTTTTAATTTTTGTTTAAACATTTAATATATATAGATTCTTTAGTTATTTAGTGCGTTGTGGCTACTACTCTGTTTACAACATGCTTTATGAGAACTTTGGGGGATGGCATGAACGAAACGTGTGATAAAATAACTGAGCAATGAGTAAATTAAGCATTACAGTTTAAATATGTGACCTAAATTGAAGGGGACTTTGTCACTTATAACATGGCCGGTGTGTGATAGCTTGTTTGCACTTGAAGGGTTAAGCTGTGATCAAGAACAACCACTCCAGCTCAGGGTCGATGTCAAGAACCTACTTCTTGTGTAGAAGCTGTTTACCACTACTTGACACTAACACTTACAAAGAGTATAGGCTTACACACTCTTGATATATTACTATCATCATACAGTTACGAATTCTTGACACTTATAATTTGGGAAAGAGTATACAATGAGATAAATTTACTTATATTTTTTTATATTTACAACCATACTTTGTGATACGATTGTTAACGCGGAAAGTCCTGGGATGAGAGACAAAATAACTTAAAGAAAGCTATTTAATGAAGTTTTATACGTAAAATGGAGAATTTTCCAGATAGTTGTTAATATTAGTTTTAAGTTAGGGATTCATCCAGTTTTACTCCAGTTCATATTTAATATTGTATTAATATGAAAAAAATCTACATATTTTGTTGAACTCTTTGATAACAATAAGATAGGCTTGTACAAAAAATCAATTACTTTAACACAAAAACTATACTTTTCGTGTAGCAGTATACCAAATAATGTTTTCCGTGTTACTATAATTTTTGAAATGTAAACGATAAAACAAAGATATGTTTTTTAAATGCGGACCTTACAGTATAATACCATTGACTATTGGATCTTAGTAGTAGGGAAAAGCCGGTTCTGGATCAACCCCGACAGACCAGGGATTCTCATCTGTTTACTCTTCCACTCATCGAAAAGCCGTTGCTGGACCAGCCCCCAGTAGACTAGAGATTTGCCCATTTTCAAGCCCCCTCCCCTCCAGCCAGTAGAGTATATATGTTCGTCCTACTCCGGGATCCAATATAGACCCTTATGGGAGTCAAAATCGGGAGGTAACGAAGACCGATTACAACTTTTACCAGTAGTATATATATCTGCGTCCTACTGGGGGATCCAATATGGGCTCTTATGGGACTACCTCCCCACAAAATCAAATTCAACCCTTGCCTCATCACTCTGGGGCAAAAATTATATTTTTTTTTTGTTTTTATTTTCTTACAGCGATCTAGAAATTGTTTATAGTTGTCTAATGATGTTTCTTGAAATGTCATAACTGAATCCAGTTTCAGAGACCACGACTACGTATGCTGTTGTTCCGGCATCGGCTTGCGCGGTCGCGATAGCATTTACGAAATCTAACTCAATCTGGATGTCACTTCTCGAGCGATCTGTGCTCATTGGGTGGAGATGAGTGTCTATCACCAACAGTGGATAATCATTCTTGAACTCTGAAGGAGATACGAACACATTGGTGTCTCCAAAGTTCACCAGACGATATCTGACCAACTGTTCGTATAACAGTCTCCATTTGCCTTCAGTGATGTGTATGTTCTGCATTTCTTGAGGATAACGTTCTCCGTTTATTTTCACTGCGACATTTTTTATGTTGCAACTATCAAAACGGGAGGGAATTTTCTTCTGGCCATTCCAACGGCTAGTTTGCAACCCCACAATGACAAATTTCGGGTTGTATACATTTCTATAAACGTTAGTGATATCGAAGTTGAACGAGGCCCCGAAAACACCTTTTTTCTCAATACACTGCCACTGGTAATAGTTGTATACCAATTTGCTATGATCACTCAAACGCGTCAACCCATCTATCAATTGAATCTTGCTGGTGGCCGTATACTCGACTAACGGAACTCGAAGAACGAAAGATTTGATTTCAACTTTTCCATCCTCTGGTATCGTGTCTGTTGCGGCTGATCCTTTCCAAATGAATAGTGCATCGTTATCTTCAGCACGAGTGAATACGACTTCGAATCCGCCTTTGTACATAGGATACCGTAGATGATCGAAGAAGCCGAGACCGAGGTGTGCAAGGGTACCGATTACTTCGAAGTTGCCTCCACCAGTGAACGTGGATACGAAACCACAATTTCCTAGAGAGTTCTTGTTCGAACTGGAATAGTTGAGGATTCCCTTGACCGTGCTTGTGACACCAGGATAGTCGACAGTGTCGATTGTGGTGTTGTGTTTTTTGAGTTCGATTCGAGTAAACAGAAACGGTACGAAATTGTCGATGAGTTTAATGTTTGTTTTATCGGCATAAGCAGCCCCATCAGATTTCTTGACGACTTTACCACAAATGTGAAATTGTATTCCTGAATCGTAAAATGTGTCACCATGATCGAGTTTAAAAACCGTGTAATTATTTGGAGTGTTGAAATTGAGTTCAGACACCGGCATGACAGAGCGGTATTCGCTCTTCACCACACCGCTTGAAAACTGATTGTATGTAGCATCCATTTGTGTTGGTTACTTAATATAGGTTGAAAAAAATATACTATGTTAACATTACGATTTTACTCTTTAGGCCTCATGCTCAGTAGCGAACTCAAGAGCTGTGTATTAAATCCGTGATTACGTTCGTGTTCTTCGAGGAATTCCTGGGACACGTTTTGATACTTTATGATGTAGTACCAATCTACGTTGCCTGCAAAATCGTGTATGAATGATTCAGACAGTGTTTGATATTTGCTGACCACATACCAGCACTCGTTAAAGTTGATAGCCATTTCCCGGAGGAAGCTCTCATCGAACTTTGTCCTCTTCAGTACGGCATACCAGTTTATGCGATGGAAATACGTGCGTAACATGTCGATGCTGAAATCGTAGTTTTCGGATAGGAGACCCCAGTCGAGCTCCTTAGCGTACTTCATAACGAACTCGTCTGTGAGAACGCCCTTAGGTGCTTTCGCTTCCCGAGAAAGAATCGTCCATGCGTTTTCCATGTTGTACTCTTTCTCCCACTTATATACATACAGACGTTCCTAGCCCGAGACCGAGTTTGCGCTTCATCCACATTGCACCAGTCGTACCGAGTGCGACAGCGCGTTCGTTTAGATCGGCGTCAGAAGACGTGACCCTATTCCAAGCAGCGTCTTGCAATTTCTTATCTGCCACCCATCGGTCTTCGGCACGCCTATGATCCCGATACCATATGTCATGTTTCTTGCACGCCTCGTCTAAGGGGTTGACTCCTTTGTCACCACGAGCCAGGCGATCAGATAGCTTCGTACCAGGTCCGCAATAATTGTACGTATCAAGATTCCAATTACGTGGAGCGTGTAGCTCAAACGGTAAACTATTGATTAAGTTGTTCAACAACCCCGATCCTTGAATAGCGTGTTCAGGTAACGCTGACAGACAGCGTATGAGATACTTCAATCCGTTTGGTCGTTCGATTAGCTCCTGCATGCGGTCGTATATGAATTTCACGACTGACAGTTTCTCGTTATGAAAGTTATTGTTTCCAGCAGCCTCCTCAGCGTGTATGAAATTGAGCCGACTGATCAGTTCGTATAAATCCTTTATGTACCGATATTCGATTGGTGTTTTGTCATCGTACCGTTTCAACCCAGACCCAACTGTCTCTGTGGGTGTTGATGTAGTTGGGGTTGCGGATTTATTCATCTCATCCCAAATGGGTTTGATCATCTGTTTCCACTTTTGACCCTGACTTGATTTCGGTCGTCTAGTCGAGGGATCGTTCTTTTGATACAACGAGTTGGATGTCAACAGAATTTCCTTGTATGAATTCCAATCGTCAGATGTGTACTCGTCAGACTTAACAAAACCTTTATTCGTCAAGAGTTTCCAAAGACCTTCGCTGCCGACAAAACTTTTACCTGACATCACTATATCATCGTAATTAAAGGTGATTGGTTCTGATCCAATTTTCAAGCGTTCACTCGTCACATCATAATAAATACCGAATTGTGAATCGCTTGCACGAGGTAAGTATCTCGCACCGACACTGCCCAAATTGATTACATTTGAGTCCACCAACTGTCTGATTGATTTGTTCTGAACGTTTTCAGTTTCCACTTCATCTTCGTTATCGAAGGGAATTTGTTTACGATCTGGTGTACTGTATACTCTTGGTCTAAATCGAGCAACCATTTGATTGTATTTTTGCTTTTTCAACCACTCCTTTGTCTTTTGTTCTAATAGATCATCTTTTTCTTTTTTCTCTTTTATTGCATCGGTAATGGTTTGATATTTCTTTTCCCTTTCTCGTTGTTCCTCTCTTTCTAAAATGTGTACGATCCTTGAATGTAGGTTGAGCAATCCATTTGACAATTTGTTTTTCCTTTGTCGCCAATCGCACATCCACTCTGTTACGTATGTTCTCCATTGTCTTCCCAAACACACCATTATTCATCAGTTTGTAAAACTCCTTTTCGAAATCGTTCTTTGCCTGAGTTCTCAGTTTTGTATTCAGGTCAATATAAGTAGCTATCCAGTTTGATTGCTTAAAGGAAATGACTCTATGGATCTTCTTCAGTTTCAATCCAAGCTTGAGGTACAGCTTGAGATTCCTATAGTGAACCACGTACTTCTCTTTGTCATAAAGTGTTGTCAACAGTTTAACCTCTTTTCCTCCTGGTGGTACTCTCTGCTCTGGTGCAAGAGGAAGATCGGAATGCAAGTCGTGGGCATCTTTAGGATATTCCAAATCCACTTCAAGTATATACCCCGTATCGGCATCGTCAGGGATTTCGGTGACATCGATGTTTGTATCACACCATTTGAAATCTCCGTACGGCATGTGTTGAACCATTGCCCACCCATATAGGTTATTCGCATCTAAGTATACCAGACACTCAGTTGGTTTGCTCGAATCGTAATCCTTCATGTAGGGATTATTGGCTTTAGCATGGCGATTAGAACTTTGCGATACACCACCTCTAATTCCCTTCTCAATCATAAGTAGCATATTGTAATCTGAAATAAGTTCCAGTTCAACGTTTGTCGTTTTTAGCATAGCACTCCAAGCAAGACCAGGTGTTGTGAAAAACCATGCAGGATCTAGTTTGTACGTTGACATACACACATTTCGGAAGTTCTCCATAACATCAGCTAGTAGGAGGACATCTGATTTATTATACATCAATGTGTACTCTTTCATATCCTCCATTTTAAATGAATCCCACACTCTTTTAGCATGTTCATAATCTTTAGGGTCAACATCTGTTTTAGTGAGTATGTTGTAGAATTCTTCCTGTTTAGGTAAATGAGTTAGCTCATATTTGTCCTCACTGTCCATGTAATCATATGGGTAAATACCTTTTCTCAAAACCAGGTTCAACTCAGATTCATTGAAGTATTTAGCAGTGTGTGTAAACTGATCTTTCTGAAGATTTTTGGTGAGTGCATCAAGGCTACTGGACATAAACTTGAACGAATCCAAAAACCTCAGTTCGATCATGTTCTGCATTTTAACTGTGTATGATATGTAACGTTCTTCATTGTTAGGGATCACCTCTATTTCCTCATCATTCATACCTAGCATTTTAATAAACAAATGTGTGTCATAGCCCGAGAGGTTGTGAATGAAGACAGGAATGAACTTGGGTTTCCTGTACAGAATGTTGCATTTGTTGTGTGCAACTCCTCTGAATTGTCCTGTCAAATGGTCATGATCAAGGACCCTATCATCTTCTAAAGGTTTTTCACAAATATGGCATGTTGTTGAGTTTGATATAATACACTGGTCATCTACCGTTAAATCCATAGGTTTGATAGCCTCACTAGAATACAAATGTCTTATTTTTTCAGACTCCATCTCAAGTTGTTCCACAAAGACCCTTCCAGCATCTGCACCAAAGTATGTGACAGGAGGTTTATAGTCTCCATCTTTGGAAACGATGTAATATGCAAAACTCATAGCCAAGTGTTTTTGGTAGCTTTGTGTTTGTTCAGTTTTGATGGTTCTGTTGGACTCAAGAAGACATTCAAAGTCTGCATACACCACGAACGGGACTCGCATTGACTTGTTGAAATCATTAAACTTGATGACCGTCCCTTCTTCTGGAAGATTTATTTTTATACTTTCATGTCTGCTGCAATCCTCTCTATGTCTGTCCAAACCTTCTTTTGATCCAAAGTGTAACAGACAACGTTTACACAACCATAACATATGATCATGTTTTGATATCTGTGATTGTACAAGTCTAGATAGATTCTTTATGTAACAATAATGGTTTGTGTCTGCAGACTTCAAGTAGAGCAGGTCTACGTGTCTTTCCATCTCCTCGTTAGTGATTCTGAGAGGAACAACTGAATTTTCGATTCCGTGGAGAGTGTAAACATTGACAGAGATATTGGCACGTTTTTCGAACTTTGTAATGTCATCTAATTTCATGGGAAACTCAATGTCTTTGAAAACATCATCAAGTTCATGTTCATAAGCTCTATACATACTCACTCTGTTAACATTATCCTTCGCAGGGTGTAAAGCTGCAAGGACAGACCACAGGAAACATTTCTGATCATTATTATTTATGTTTATCACTGCTTTCTTGGCTTCTATCTTCGGTGGAAGTTTCATGTAACTAGAGCCCTTAAGAGGTGTGTATTTATTTACTCTGATTTCCAAATCAATGACCTTCTTCAAAGTCCAATTAGAGCCAGTTGCTTGGAAGTCTTCAATCTCTGCAAGTATCTTTGCCTTTACATCATTGTAATATTCAGAGATGTCTGTTGTTGGATACACAATTTTATTAGTAGTCTTGAAATTCATCAGTTGTTTTATTTTCTTGTCTTGAGCTACTCTCTGAAATTCAGCATGAAAGACAAAGTTGACTTTTATATTGCTTTCCACAACCATTTCTTCAATTTTTTCTTCCACCAAATCTGTGCATATGTTCAAAAACAAAGTTGGATCCTTGACATTAGTCTTGTTGTCGATAACAAAAGTTCTAAGTCTTGACTTGAATGCTGTCTCAATTTGTCTTACCTCCAAAGACCTACTGTCATCATCACTTGCGTCTGAATTATCTTCTGGTGTCTGATCAGCCTCACCAATAGTATCATGCTCTACACCAACTTCCGGTGTTGATGGTAGTGGGCTAATTGGAGATGGTGGGGGAGCAACCAAATCAATCGAACTTTCAGACGTTTCCCCAAGGATTAGTCCAGGAGGATTGCTCCCAAAGGTAAATGGTGATAGTGGATTATAGGATGGGCTGTCAGGAATATGGAGTGGAGATCGATAAACAGGACTGTTTGGTATATTCAGCTCTGAAGGAGAAGGAATCAAGAGCTTAAGAGAAGGTCTACTGGGTTTCTTCACATCAGAGTGTGGTTCATCAATCATTCCAAAATCAAAATCCTCAATAGCTTCTACAAACTGTTCGTCTGTCACAAAATCAGTATATTTTAGAATGTCATCCAATGCATCAATGAGATTTTGATGTGTAATTTCCTCCACAACATTTGGAACATCAGCTGATGTCGATGGGAGTGGGCTCTGAGGGGTCGTACGAAGGAATTTGTCAGGTCTCTGTGGTCTAGTAGGTTTTCTCACCATAGCATTCAGATCAACATTGTTCATAATCGGGTGTGGAACATTAACAATCCTTTTAACCTTCGGATATCTCTTGATCAATCGCCTAATATCCAAACTAGACTTTTGAGGCTTTTCAGGACGAAGATGGTGTTTGGAATGCTGAGACCATTCTGACACTTTTACAGGTTTGATACAAATCCTACACACCTCCACATCGGTTGAACCAGCTCGAGGATACACATATTGTTTCACGGGTTCACCACTCGTGGAAGGTACTGCATGTTGATTGTTTATAGGTAGAGCAATCGATACAACATTTCTGGAGCTCACACCCGCCATATTTTGAGTTTGTCTCAGCATGCTAATATGACGATCCGACAGTTTATGATGCTTCCATTGAACCGGTAGCATAGACACTCCACATAGCAAACATGTCTTCATTTTTGGAGTAGTGTTTTCGCGAACATCCACAGGTGGACGGCATCGTTTTGATTTCTGATGACGGGCCAAGTTCGCAGTAGTAACAAGCTTACCACAAGTTTCGCACTCAATCTTAGACAGGCGTCGGGGTTCTGTGACAACGTCAGGTACCAAAGCTGGTTCACCAGCTTGTGTTGCAGCTAGACATTTCTTTGACTTTTGATGTCGTTTAAGATTTGCAACAGACACACTATCACCACATCGGTCACAAGCTACCTTCACACTGTAACGTGAACTCTTCTCTTGAGGAGTAGCTTGAACAACCACCATATCAGCTCTTGTCTCTTGTGCGCTTGCGGCGTTAGAGCATTTCTTGGTTTTCTTGTGTCTTCCTAAGTAGGGCTTCGATACACGTACACCGCAGATTGGACACTGCACCTTAGTGTCAACGGGTAAGCTAGAACCAACTATCGGAGAAACGTCGGAACCGGCTTCCTCGTCGGTGAGCTCAAACGATCTCACGTCGTCATCCGAATCGACAGGCAGAGGTGACACGGTGATAACCATGCTTTCCGGGGTCGCGGTGAAAACCACGCTTTCAGGTGTCGCGGTGAAAACCACGCTTTCTGGGGTCGCAGTGAAAACTGCGTTTTCTGAAGAGGCAATGGAAAACGAAGTATTGCTGTCCATGGACTGGCACGCTTCCAAATACACATCATCCATTTTCACGGGCGAGTGTTGTCCTATATAGAGTCTGGACATACACAAAAAAGGGATGAGAAGCAGCAGTGCTTTTTCAATACACGTTCTCTTATAATACTGGAAGAAGCAACCGAGGGCATGAAGAGGACTAGCCTCTTCGCTAACGACAGCCAGGGTGTGGGGAGGTATTCCCATAAGAGCCCATATTGGATCTCGAAGTAGGACGCACATATATATACTACTACCAGCCGAGCTTGAAAATAGGCAAATCTCTGGTCTGTTGGGGGGCTGGTCCAGAAACGGCTTTTCGATGAGTGGAAGAGTAAACAGATGAGAATCCCTGGTCTGTCGGGGTTGATCCAGAACCGGCTTTTCCCTACTACTGATCTTACCAAGTTTAGACGTTTATTTTGATCATATGATGTTATATACATGAATTTTTTTAGTTAAATGTTTACGCGTCAATGTTGCCATTGCAACGAGCAATCAGTAAGTATTTGCTCTGGTGTTTGAAATTTGTTTGGATGCCTGGAATGTTGGCAATGAAAACAATTTACAATAACACGTCTGTAAAAACATAATAGGGTGTTTTATTACGATATTACAAACAGCTGTTCAGGAGATTTAAGGGTCGAACAAATACGGTTATGTTTGTTGAATGTTAGTTTTGTCACTTATGCTTATGACCATATTGATAATGGCCATAATAAATTTGCACAGTATTTGGAAAAAAGATTTTAAGTTAAGCTTTTAAGTAAACTGAAACTTATCATTAGCATCCACCATGAGACAAATTCACTTTTGTTTTGGGTAAGCATGATATGTTATTTATAAAGATTACGTGGTTTTATATTTCATCCGTAATAAAACTGTGTTTTTGGTTCCAATAGCTAGCACGTATATTAATTTTAAACTATTTTTTTTATAATGTTGGAATTAGTTTATTGCCAGTGAATAGAAAACGTTACCAATTGTTGTTCAATTTCGATACCTGAATATGTAAATGGGTGGGTTCGTTAAATTAATTAAATGTACATACTTTAAACTAAACTTTACAAACCATAATAAAATAGAGCATGTGAGTTCTCATACCACACAGTGGCTGTGTCGAGGCCGATTGTGTTTACACAGACTGATGGAGCAAAAGTTTCAAGCTTAGATAGACGGTTGTAGGCAAGTAGTATTCTAAATACTGTGATACAACAAGTCAGTAACATGTGAATAATTATTATGAGACAGAATTGATCATACTGGCAAAAACCGAAATCGCTCAGTGTACGCTTTCTTGTGGCTAAACCAGTGGCGTAATAGCTATTTACCTTACAAGTGTAGTAAGAGCGTTTTTACATCACGCAGGTGAATGTTGTGCAACGAGCGGAAGCGAGTTGCATAATTTACCGAAGTGATGTAAACACGCTCTTGCGTAACGTGTAACGTACAATATTTTACCTGAAACGACAATATACAGGAGGTTACGAACAATATTTTTCATTATCCATTTCACTCATCTTCTAACAGTAACGTTCATTTACAAACAAAAGCTAGGTTAGGAAAATTCTTCAAAACATAACAATAAAATTCAAGCGCACAGCTGATTTCTAGCGTTGAACGTCGTTGGCTCCATAGAGGTATATTTTTTAAGTTAAGCACTCAATGTTATTTAAATGGGTTTCATTACATCACCGAGTGAGTTTTTTTCAACTTTACATCACTCGAGAAGTAACGAAGTTATATACATCACGCTTGGGATAGGGAAGTTTAACATGGCGGGTTAGGTAAATATTACTACGAAGTGAGAAGGTTATTGTTGAGAAAGGTGCCTGTATTTGTCATCGATGTAAAATACAGAAGAGCTGCAAAACTGTACGCAAAGTCTAGTAAATACTTTACAAAACAAGCGAAGAAAAAGATCTACTGTTAATAAATATGAAGAAAAATTTGTAAAGATTGTTAGAAAGTGAGAAAATATATGTCGGCATAGATATGAATAACTCTAAAATACATCTAGCAAAAATTCTTATTAGGTAAACTTGGGTTAAACAGACTTTATTTATACTAGATATTTTTTATTGTATCTTATTTTATTTTTACACAAGAGGTTAAAATACTACAGGGAAACAGTTGACGTAATAATAATGGTATTATGCAAACTTTATATGTGCGTTTGAAACCAAGTAGACTAAAATGATTCATAGAAGATTAACAAACTGATGTTGTTGAGTTGTTTTTGAATGTTCCAATAAATCCACTAATATAACGATAATGTTTCCATTGTGTAAAGATGGCCTAGAACAACTACGTGGATGAATGCATATTCAAGTTAACTGAAGTCCATTATACACTTGTTTGTTTTAACATAATAATACAAATACATTTAACCAACGTCTACGATGTGACACTTTCCTGTTAAAGGGTCAAATGTTAAGGAAGGCTTGATGTCTGGTGCTATTGGGAGGGTAGCCTGCTTAGGAAGCCATTGTCTCACAGGATGTTCTCAGGTGTACATATTATGGTGTTGTACCTTGTATGGATTAAAACACTTGAATGAGGCTCTACTTTAATGTCTTGTGAAAAAGTGATCAAGCAGTTAGCACTAAATATTCTAACGTTACTACACTTAATCAAATGTTAAAAATGCATTTAAACACCTAGAAACCTTCTTGAGTTAGATACAAAGGTGTATAATAGTCCAGTCAGCAGGTAGTTTTAGATGGAAAAAGGTCGGAAGTTAATGAAACTTGGGGAGGTTGTTTAGGGATGATAAATCAATATTTTCCCAAGTTTTGGACCTCGAGGACCCTGTGGAAAAAATATGGTAGGGGAAAAACTTCAAAATTTTGGACACTTTTTTGTTTTTTTTCTCAATAACTTTTTTCCCTTACTTCCTACCGAAAAAGCATACATTACACTTTTGTAGAGCGTTAAATTTCCTACAATTCTACAGTTCAAACATGTTTGTACGATAATTTGTTACCGAGCAATAGTATTTTTATTTTAATATATTTTTTAAAATACACCAAAATATGCAAAAAGGCAGATTTTCTACTTATTTTTTCTGTTGCACGCAAATTATTACGAAATTTTGTAGTAATTATCGTTCCAGGATATAAGCACCATATCCGGATACTCCCGTACCTCACCCACCCCGCACTCAGCTGATCATGGTGGCTTTCTACACCCTGGTTTCACACTACCACAATATTACATTATCTTATATGTATTATAGGATATTTCACAATTACAATTGATTAATATGTTGTTAAACACTAGGCCTATCATCAAAACATTAATCAGTCTGCAAACTTTATTTTCTGTCTTCACTAATCTTTGCTCACTAATTAGTAATTTTGCCTTATATACTCTGTCGTGTTGCCTCACTGTGTTGCTTACAGTTATATATTGGTTTTAGTCCCGTTTGGTTGGTAGTCTACCAAAGATGCTCCTCACGCGGGCTATGAAGAGCTATGGAGGACTCGCTCGTGGACGTGGAGTAAGCGATTCTGCGCTTTCTAGATGTACATTAGGCACGCTGTGTCTTCAAAGCATTTGTGAACATGTAGAATTGTTCGCTGATTTTCGCTCAGAGACATCATCTGAGCAACATTTAGACATGAGACCAACCCAGGAGATAGTTTCATTGAGCACAGAAATCATTGGTCATGTTGACGTTAACTGCCACTTCGCACGAATGATAAGCATATCATGCATGAAGAAATTAATGGATGAAAACGTTGAAGAATTGAAACTCAAACGGATGGAGAAGGTGGTGATTCTCACTTCTGTTTCATGCTCATTGAAAATTTCTGGTAAAAACTCACTGTCTATCCTCTCACTCTTTTCCAGTGTGTCTACGTTGCAAAAATATTTGAGTAATATATAAATAAGGTCTTTAAGTTTGAACTCGCCCCCTTACCCATATCAATCTTTATCGAGGAAGGAATGTGAAAGGGAACAAAGTCTGTAATGTACTCACTCTTCACTCCTATAGAGAAAGTAAACCTTGTCAACAGGAAATATAACGTAATTAGAGGTTACATAAAGTGGTGTGGAACAAAACTCCTACAAGCATATGAGGACGCCGACGTGATGATCGCCAACACCGCTATATCCAAGGCTAGCGAATTCGACACCGTCGACAATACTGTTCGAGATGTAGACACACTTATTCTCTTGACAGCATTAGAAACTAATACAATAACGTCTGTCTTCATAAAAAGTGGAAGAGGCACATATCCCAGTGTCCTCTACTCTCCAAGTTTCTGCTCCTTTCCTCCACACAGCAGGTGGTTTCGATAACACCACAGTTGCGAAGAGTAACTAATATCAATACCAACAAGATCTGAATATGGTTGGTTTTCATCGGAGAACAAAATTAGCATTTGAGAATTGGGGTTGGGTTTGGAAAGGGTGGGTAGTATTGTGGGGGAAGGGTGTATCAAAATATGGTGCTTACCTATAACTTGGAACCATAATTACTACATAATTTAGTAATAATTTGCGTGCAACAGAAAAAATATGTAGGAAATCTGCCTTTTTGCATATTTTGGTGTATTTAAAAAAAATACATTAAAATAAAAATACTATTGCTCGGTAACAAATTATCATACAAACATGTTTGAACTGTAGAATTGTAGGAAATTTAACGCTCTACAAAAGTGTAATGTATGCTTTTTCGGTAGGAAGTAAGGGAAAAAAGTTATTGAGAAAAAGGCAAAAAAGTGTCCAAAATTTTGAAGTTTCTCCCCCACCACCTTTTTTCCACAGGGTCCTCGAGATCCAAAACTTGGGAAAATGTTGATTTATCATCCCTGAACAACATCCCCAAGTTTCATTAACCTCCGACCTTTTTCCATCTAACGCCTGTTTTTTCTACCTGCCGACTGGACTATAATGTGTAACTCATATCTTAACATTATCTTGACAAGAAACTTAACAATAACGAACATATTATATTATTCTACTACGTACCAAGGAGATATTGACAATTGAATATGGTGGCTTGTTCTGAAATCCATCTTAATAGTGGAAAACTTGTTATTCTTGCTACCTTATCGTCCGATCACTTAGCTATTAAAATAAAAAAATATTATTTAAAAACTACGCGTTAATTACAATAGTGGACTTTATTTGAATATAATCATTATGTCTATTTCTGAGAAATAGAACTAATTTTCCAAACGTTTAATCTATTTTACAAATGTGTGAAGGCTTAAACTTGTTCCATTTTAATTAGTGAACGGAATTGATGCATTTTGTAGAGCACTTAGACATAACTCGTATTGTGCGCAACGATTTATGGAACGAGCTCACTGACAGAAAAAGCTAACTGCGTAAAATCTATATGTTCGACACTTTTCTTGAAGGCCTATTCACTTTGATATTTGAATAGTAATCTATAATATTAATACGCTACATGAAACTTTGTGAGCAATAAGATTTTTTTTATTCAATCCCACATATTGATAAAAATATAGAATATAAAATAAAATATAATATAAATATATATATAAAAATGTTGTTTCCATATTATTGTAATTATTTTACACCATACAAAACAAGAATTCGGACTCAATGATTGCTATAAGTTTTACCATTATTTGACTGGTTTGGTTTGCCCGAATAATTAACAGTAAAAGTTTGCCGATAGTTTTATAAATAAATATCAACGTTATAAAACTACATTTTAACGTAAATTATAGCCATAATTTTAATGCGTGTTGAAAATAAAGTGGATTAATTTAACTTACGTACAGGCTGGCCTAAATCTGATTAATTTCAATATTTTTTTACAAAATTAATATTAAATAATATACATAGAAAACGCAAATATCACCTTTTTCAAAGCTAGCACGATTTTAATAAGCTTTGACGTCTCCACACAAAGAGTGGTGTCATACATAAAATATTGAGCTCTGGTTATGTTGTGTTCCTTAGGAGCATTATACTCATTCTATGTACTTTGTACTTAAAATTATGATACATACTACATGGCTATTTATGGTTCTAAATCCCAAATTTTTACACATATCATTTATGGATGCCAAAAAAACTCTTACAAATTAATATAACATTAGATTTTTTATATAAAGCGACTCTGTTTGTAAGAAACTCGTTTTCAAAATCTTGGGTTTTCATAATAATGTATTCTTTCAAAAACTTCCTTTATATACGCTTGTTGGTATTTTGTTCTATATGGACTGAATTTTACATTAAACACTGGTTAAACACTTGGGTATGTATAATTAGAACTATTTTGTTTACAGTTTAAACGCAAGAAGGACATTCGTCTTTATAAAACAATATCTAGAATTACTATAATACATATTTTAATCTCTAACCACATATTAGGCATTGAACTTTATAACTAACGTAGCAAACGTTAAAATACTTAGGCTATACAATTTACCACAGTTATGAACCATTACTAAAGGAACTTGCAAGTCGTAATACACCATTTAATATCACTTTCAAGTTGTAATAATACCACTGTGAAACTGATAAGAAGTTAGAACCAGCTCTGCGATAATCCTACAGTACAGTTAACATTTATTCCTCAAATGCTTGAACTAGTAATGCGCTATTCTGTAATCTTCAATGTACCAATTAAATGTTCATCTTCATGTACAGATACTATTGTATACTAAAGATGAACTGTTAAAACTATTTGAACAGCATCCACAATTACGTAGTTTTAAAATAAAAACAATCCAGTAACGCGTGGACTTCCTTATCTTGCAATGTATTAGATCCCAAAATACCTCGTCGGAATATTTGTACAATATTAACCTCTCTTTTTAAATAATTTTTCTCGTGGAATTTAACTGGTTTTCTTCTACTATTTGCCCTTGCGTTATTTTTCACATTATACAAATTTTTTTAAATTTGCTTTGTGTTATTTTTTCAAAATTTAAGAAGTTTTCTGTAAATTTAACTCGTTGGGTGGAACTTCCTTACATGTAGAAGCTGGATCTGATTGAATTATATCCAAACAATTGGCATTGACTAGGGTTAGATTTAAACCAAATTGTATTACAGTACTATTAAAAATCATATTTTGTAAAATAATAAAGCAATATGATTAGTATGAACTGGTCACACTTATAGTTACTGTTTTGCTGTTTCATAATCTGATTTAGACCCGAAATAACAAAAAAATTATTGCTAGGAAGGTAAGAAACGCATAATTAAAAAAAAACTCTTTTTAGTCAAAAAGAAACTTTGGTTATTTAGTAATTTAATTAATTTGGTCACAGACAGTATATGTATCTGTTACAAAGCTTAGATTACCTTGATTTTGTTGGACGCAATCGAGCGTTCTCATACCTAGTAACAGACAACTAGTTAATTAATTGCTCCGAGGGGCGTCTCTCACACACACTTGGGTTGAATCTAAACTCATCAAACATGAGTATAATTATTGTTTATCCATTAAACGTAATCAAGACTGGCTTTATTTAATCCTTAATGAGCCATCGTAAACAATGAACATCAAATTGCCATGTGACTTGTAGTAGTTCAAACGTTTTCGTAACAAAACATTTCTATGTTAAATTAATTGGTTCTATAGTCTGTGGTTAAATGCAATGCAGTTCAAAGGATGAAAAAAAGTTGATTGCGTCAAAGAAATATTTAACTCTTGATATGGGTGGATTGGTTACTCTACAAAATTCATTTCGGATAACCATGCATTATTTATTAAAAAGGTAACATAAAAGTAGCCTACTCGTAATACATCTTTAATCAATTAAAAAAGTAGTTATTTATTCAGCTTTATTATTATTAAGAAATAAATGCAATGTTTTTAATTTTGAATATTCTTTAATTTATTTTTATGTTTAGACATGTTTCAAGCTTAGTCAGTGTGTGATTAAATTTCCGTGTGTGTGTAGATTTCGTTATCTTATCTCAACTAATAGTTAAACAGTAAACGTCAATTGAAGTATCTCGGGCACATCGTAGACGACCGAGGGATCTGTAGTGATCCGGAGAAAGTCAGGTCGATTCAGGAATATCCCATATGTACGTTCACTTCTAAGGTTTATAGGTCCGGAATCATCATGGTACAGGAAGTTTTTAAATAACTTCGTAAGAGAAGTCAAACCGCTTACCAAACTTCTGCGTAAGGATGCTAAGTGGAACTGGACCGACGAGCAGCAAAGTGCTTTTAAAGCCACACAGCTCAAATTAGCCTCCACGCCGATACTAGGTTGCCCGGAACTTGAGCATCCTTTTTGGCTACAGGTCGACGCTTCTGGCGAAGGGTTATGGGCCGCACTCACGCAGAGGATCGATAAGAAAGAAGTGGTCACTGCCTACGCTAGCAGATTTTTGTCCGACAGTGAGCAGAAATTCACAGTAACCGAAAAGGAATGTCTAGTGCTCGTCTGGGCCGTGAAGAAATTTCACCCTATTTCGAGGTTTATCGGTTTTTCGCGGTAACCGATGATCAGGCACTAAAATGGGTAATTAATATCCAGCAGCAATCTGGACGAGCACGTTTAACTAGGTGGGTCCTCGAGTTACAACAACATGACTTTGAGAACCAATACAGGAAGGGAAGTTTAAATAAAGTAGCGCATGCTTTTTTCGCCATCTGGTTCGAGATTTCGTCGAACTCCTTGTTTGTAAAATCGAAGAGGCATCCCCTGGAGATAAAGTACCCCGAAAGGACTAGTATGGGCTAAAGATATCCAAGGCCAAGGGAACCCCTAGATTTTCGGAAGATTGGGCCATTAGAGAAGGCAACCTGTACTCCAGGAGGAGTGCCAAACAAAGAAGTATGGTGGATCCAGCGATACTTTGGAAGCTGTGTGTCAACCCTGACGATATAGATTTGGTCCTCCATCAGAATCACGAAATGGAGACCTCCGGACATATTGGAGTACGGAAAACTTCCAAACGAATGCAACAGAGGTACTCTTGGCCCGGGATGTTGGAAGATGTACGATCCTAGGTAAGAAGTTTCAAATTACGTCAACTTTACAAGATAGAACAAACTAATCCGGCGGGCAAGATGGAGTTCCGTAAACCCAAGGGACCGTGAAACACTGTTACAGACGACTTGATTGGGCTCCTACCACGTTCGAAGAAAGGGACGAGATTTGTATTAGTGGTCCAGGATATTTTTACGAAATGGATAGAGCTGGCATTCTTCCGAGCCGCAACCGCTACCACCGTCTCCAGTACGTTTCTAAGTCTCATATTATTAAGATAATATGCTCCTGAGATAGCAATCACCGATAATGGATCCCGTAAAAGTCCATAGTAATTTTGTTTACGTCAAGGATTTGGCGAGGTTTGCTCGATGGCTGGAAGATCGAGCACCAACTCACGGTGCTGTATCCCTCCAGGAGAATCCTGTTGAACGCTCGAATAGAGTACTTAAGACAATGATTGCCCAGTACGTAAATGAGGATTACTGGACTTGGGACGAATTTCTCAATGCATTTCGGTACGCAATCAACACTGCAAATCACGATGCCACTGGTTTCACACCAGCCCTTTGGAATTTTGGTTGAGAGCTCAGAGCCCCTAATGCTTTTCACAGCCCCATTGACGTTTCGTCAACAGACGAGGACGCAGATCCGGCGGTCATCAATCTGATAGAAACCCGTAAACGAATATGACGTTTCCAGCACCTCGTGAGGAAGTGTCGAATTAATCTAGAGAAGGCAAGCCGTCAGCATGCAAAATATTTTAACTTGCGCAGGTGTGACGTACAATGTTATCTAGGGGACCGAGTCTGGTTGAGGCAACATCGCCTGTCTTCAGCAACCGAGGGGTTTGCGGCAAAGTTGGCAGCCCGTTACGATGTACCCTACGTTGTTAGGGCAAAAGCGGGGACCAACATTTACGAACTCAAGGGGCAAAGCGGGAAGGTCATGAGGGCATATTTGGATTTTCAGACCGAAGTTACCACTCCAACTTGGCCCAAACGGGAATGGCTATTGTGGAAAGGGCACTGATGTCCAGCCCAGACGAACACCACGGATTGTAGTATTATAGTGTGTGCAGTGGCAGCGGAAATTTCGCAAGGAGGTCGGTTGGTTAACTTCACCGTAGATGCAGGCGAGGTGCAACGGAAGATATCCAAGACGCTGCGAGCTTCGGCTATCTGGGGTAACGAGCCCTTGGAAGAGGATTTGTTCCCAGAAGAGCTAGACTCGGATTTCGAGAAACTAGCATGGGAATTGGAGTGGATCGCTTCACCCGCCCCGATGGAGATTCTACCTTTAGACGCAGATGACCGAGACGAATGGGGCGATTGTGCCATGGACGACCCTCCGCCAACGATCCCAGCTGCACCAGCAACAAAGGACGGTAAAACAGTGCCCAGATTGAAAGTGAATGCTTGAAGACGAGAATGGACCTACTCTAATCAACATGGCTAGAATGTCAGAGAACGAAGTCAGCGTGGACCAGAAGCCGGGGTTACCTACGCTTTCCATGTTACCTCGTAGTCTGATTGGGTAAGCGTGACATCAACAGAATGCTTCGATGTGATCAGCAAACCAGAACTGTCATCTACTAGTCAACCCAGCGAGACGAGTCTGCTACCTAAAACTCTACCCATGGATCCACACTTTGACCTGACACCGAGTACTCTAGAGACACCGATGCAAGAATCCTCAAGAGAATGCGAGAATACGAACATCCCAGCTACGTAGCCCGAGGAGAATGACACCAACCGTCAAGCAAGGACGTGAGGGAAACGGCGAATAATGAAAGTTCAAATCGTTTGAAGAAGATGAGTTTTAGTTAGAAGAATTTGAATTTCTGTTTATAAGAAGATAACAACTTTTTTCTTTTCTATTTCATTTTTTATTTCCACGAAGTGAGTTAAGGATGTAAGGTTGAGTTTTTACACCTCACTTTTTTATTATTTCACGACTGAAATCGGAAGTAAAATGTTTTTAGTTGAGGGTCATTTTAGGTAGTCCGACTGAAAGAGAGATTTTGTGGAAGCATGGCAAGGCAAGACTCAAGCAGTTAGCGCGAGCATCGATGTGGCCGCCGCCGAGTCCGAATCAAACTGCCAAAACTGGTTTCTACGCATGACCGGCCTAGACGTGCAATAAAACCACAGACCGAGCGCCACCGGACAGTTTGTGCCATTTCGTGACCCAGTCAACATCTCTTTCTCTCTCTCTAAGGTATAGTACCTACTTACATATTATAATTCAGTTGAGTTGGTTGTTTTTCGTTGTGAATATTTGAGATCGATGATGAATAATTTATTTATTTATGGATTTGTACCTGCATTTTTTTTCTGTAGGAGAGTAATTAGAAATGGTGGAACTGGTATTTTATTAAAGAAGGAATTAATTTTAAAGTAATTTATATAGATGTTTTTTTTTTTTTGTAAAGAAGTAGATTGTGAATTAATTTAGTTATGTGAGAATAGTTGAACAGAATATTATAGTGTTAAGTTTGTATCATGTCATCAAAGATCCCCTGGCCTTCATTTTTGATATTTGTTTGCAGCGTTGGTTCTTCTCAGACATTCTAAAAATTCCCAAAGTCGTCCCTATTTTTAAAAAGGGAGACAAATTTTCTCCTAAAAATTATAGACCAGTATCAATTGTTCCTATCTTCTCAAAAGTTTTTGAATCTCTAATGCATAAACAACTTGCTACTCATTTTTATAAGTTAAATCTATTATCTGATTCTCAGCACGGCTTCCGCAGAGGAAGGTCGACCACATCTAGGTATAGTGCCTACTTGTGTTATTCACAAGGTCGACCACATCTGCTGTTATGGATATAGTTGATTACTTTTTAAATGCATTCGAAAGCAAAGAATCAGTTGATGTGTCATTGTTAGATTTGAGCAAAGCATTTGATTGTGTTCCTTTCAATATTTAAATTGAAAAACTAAAATTTTATGGATTTCAGGAGCACTCCGGTCTTACCTGAATGGTAGCATGGGAACAGTATGTCTGTTTTCAAGGTGCAAATTTCAATGTTGATATCAAAATGGGAGTGCCCCAAGGATCTGTGCTTGGCCTTTCTTTTTTATCATAGCCATAAATGATCTTCCTATCCTTAGCATCCCCCCCAAATCTAGATTTACAATCAGTCAAGCTAAAAGGTCTTAATCTGGATTCAAAATTGTCTTGGCATGTACACATCAACAACCTTTGTAAAAATATTTCACGGGTCAGCTATCTATTTTGGAAACTTAGAGACATAGACATCTAGACATCTGTGCCAGAGAATCTATGTCCGATGAATATCTCAGAATTACCTACTTTGGTTTATTTCAATCTCATATATCCTATGGCCTGGTTCTCTGGGAATATGCAACTGCTGTATCAGATGTTCTTTTTTTAACAGAAAAAGGTTCTTAGAACTATGTGCAGAGCTAACAGATTGGACCACTGTAGACCTTTATTTAAACAAATGAAAGTTTTAACAATAATTAACTTATACATATTATTATTTACATTAAAACTAACCTTCACCTCTTTCCCACCAGGCAAGAAATACACGAACACGAAACACCCAACAGGACAAAATTAAATATTCCACAGCACAGATTGACAAATTTCAGCACATCACACAAGGCAAATCGTATTAAGTTTTTTCGCAAGCTGCATGTATCGGCAAGGACCTGCTCGCCCTAAAATCTTAAAAAAGTCAAGTGCTTGGCTTTTAGACAATCCCTTCAACGATGTACATAAAAATTTTAATACATGTGTAGAAATTAGGTTTTAGTTGTTATATAGATGTATGACAATCTGTTTTAATTGTATAAATCATATGACAATGCCCATTTCATGTACAAGATCAATGGCAAATAAATCATTTCATTTCATTTCAAAAAACAATAATTAGCAATAATTAATTGTGTATGAGTTCTTATAAGACCTTACTGTGATTATGAAGGGTAATATTCTTTTATCGTTGAATATGAATTGTCTTACTCACCAAGTCTTAAGTGTTCTGTATGTTTAAGGTCAGCCCAGCTGATCAAAAGAAAGAGGCTTTTAATTACATTCACAGGTTGAATGAAAACATGTTTAGAATTGGAGCTCGAAATTATTTTTATGATATATTATTTAGTTTTATAGCAAACAATCTAATTTTACCTCGCAAAATATTATGTGGTAAAGATAGGGCCTAGAGATGTTGATACGTTGACCTTTTTCACTCGTAAATTACTAAAAAGGTAATATTTATATTTTGCTTCATATTTTAATGCAGTTTTTCCCCTGGGTAGCTGTGTGGTTATAGTACTCGACTGACAACCAAAAGGATGCCGTTTCGGTCTTAAGAAACGCAATACTGTAATAATTGATGGTTCGAAAATGGGCCCAGCAGAATTACTTCATTAGGCATTTTAATAAACATAAAAATCTAATTAAAAACTGTTTTAGCCAGGAACAAAACTTAATAGTTCATCTCCCTGCATTCTACACTTATCATCCACTCAAATTTAGATCCGAATACGAACTTATGCTGCACCCCCATCTCAGTGGATAATATTTACACTTTTAACTTAACGTTTTTGGTATTTATTTATTTTTTTTTTTAAAGGTTGTAACGTTCATTAAGAATTGCGTATTTTAGTAATTTATCCATGCGTTAGGTTATTATGTAAAAGCAAACAGGTCAATAAATACTATTCTTATTATGTTTTATTTAAAGGGAACAGCGTTCAATCGCTTATTCATATTTTCTTGAACTTACATTTCCTACTAAATAACAGGTTAATATAGGTCAAGATTTTGTTACTTACTAAGTCAACATTATTGAACCGAAACAACGTAATGTGTCCACAATAAGGGTACAGAATTATTGTAAAGTTCTAAAATTATTAGAAACTGCTCGAAACGGGAAAGTTTAGAACCAAATATTACTTAAGTTGTAAAGCTATTAAGTGTTCTGATCTACCACTGAACGGTATCTCATTTGATATTATGATTTAATTTGAAAAGCAATTTATGCAATGTTCAACAGTTAAACTTTAGACTTTAGCAGATCCCTCTACGATTGGAAAATTAGGACTACAAACTCGGTGCACGAGTCCCATAGTCAACAAGTCATCTTATTTCAAACTTTGCATTTGTGATCATTGGTTTGATTTCTAAATTTTGTCTATTCCATTTTTAAATTAAGCTAAATATCTAAATACTGAGTTTTAGATAAGGGCCTGGAATATTCTAACATCTAGTCTAAATTGATTTCGCATTTAACTATTTTAAAATGCAAGATTTTATTTGGCTTAAGGACCCGAAAAATTAAGGACCTTAAAATAATAATAAGGCTTAGAGTTAGTATGAATATTTTCTTAATGAAAATGTATTTAATTGTTTAGATATAAAATGCACACATAGTAGCATGGAGGCTATAATTTTTATGGACGGACATTTTTAAACAAAAATAATGTGAGATTGATAATCTTTCTAAATAGTTTTTATCTTTGACTATGAAATAATATAGAATAACAGACGACGGTACCGCACACAGGTTGTAGGCCTACAACCTGTGTGCGGTACCGTCGTATTTTACTGTTAATTACTGTACTGTAAGATACTGTTCTATGAAATGGCGACCATACAAAGTAGGTATTTTATGCCAAGTATGAATGGAGATGAGTGTAGGATGAGTGGCGCGATCTTGTAGTCTCGCTAGTGAAGGCCGACATTCCTTAGACACAGCTGTTAATTAATAGCCCATACGGCTAATGGCAACTAAAGGGACCTACAGTTTATAGTGGAATCCGAACCACGTTTTTGGTATATACGAATTGGTCTAATTATCAGGATAGTACTGCGGATAGTCGTAGTACTCACCCGTGCGGACGTTAATCTACACTGGGGAGTATCGCATCCACAGTGCATGCCTATAAATATCCACAATTCTTTTCTTTTATTTTATTTTATTCTTTCCAAAATTTCGAGTGATTCGGCCGAGTTCATCAATGACATAAACTGTTCATGTAAATAACATGTGTCCGTTGTCATGTCCGTTTTTGTATTCGTGTTCTTTGGTTAACGATAATAAGTGACAAACACTCTCAATAAGAGCTAATGTTTTAACCTGTATAATGACGCAGCTGAAGATAAGTCGTAATTGACATGGAACGCGTACTACAGAACTCCAACTTTTGACACCTTAGGCTACCGAAAAATGGTAAATTACACTGAATGATAATATTCATAGTTTAAGTTCATAAAAGACACATTAAAAGAACATAGGTTTAAATGAGGGACAATCATTGTCAAAGACAACTGATCCAGACAACCATAATTCCTACCATAAACACTGAAGAATGACTCGCTGATTAACATAAATCTTTGTCTGCAACTGCTTCAGAGTAGGTAACTGAAGTTCTATCAGTGGATAGAACTTCAGTTACCTCAGAACTTCAGTTATAATATAGTGATATTATAGGGATTTAAAGGCATAATCAGGTATGGTTGTCATGGAACCGTGGTTCAGCTTATGTTTACTAACTAATTATTATTGTATTAGTGAACACGTAATCTTAATGATAACTTGATTTTCAACAAACAGGCTACTAGCTTATATGTGATATTCTTTTCATGGTAACGATGCCATTCTATTCATCACAGAACAATATGAGTCTAATTTAAGTGCTCTAGAAAAGGCTGCATCTCTCCCGTTTGCTAATTAGCCAGTAGTAGAAGAGTGAGCTTTCAAACTGACTAGGTTAGTGCTAATTAGTTGCCAAGAGATATATGCCTTTTATCAAACTTGAATATCATAGTAAAACAAAAGGTTCTGTTATTTTTTAAAGAGTCTTGGTTATACAAATGCATTGTCTTCCAACTTAACATAGTAGTACAATCAGGAGTAAATGGATTAGTTCCATTAGTTAGTTACTCTTCTGTTCACAATGTATCTAATCAATATCAAACTTTATTGTCATAAGTTTATCATGTTAACAATTGCAATCCCATACCTTTAATATATTTTAATACTAGCAGAGTACCCGTCCTTCGTACGGGAGTTTCATATTAGTATAAAATATATAATATAAATATAATATAATATAAAGTAAAGTTATACTCAAGCTTAGTGTTTGCAATGAGGGTTGACACAGTTTGATAAAATTTGCTTCTTTAAATTTACGGTATACTATAGTATTACACATCTACCATAGCCATAATGTTCTACCACTTTACCCAAACAATAAAAACAAATAAATTATTAAAGATTCACAAAATATCACAAATTATTCGTGAAATTAAAAACATTAACATAACTGTAAACAGACAGTTATCATTGTGTATCACAGTTTTTTATTGCTGCTTAGTTCAAATTAGCTGTATTCATAAATGAAAAAAATAATAGTGCTGCATCCTGTTGGTAAATCTTATAACTTTTAATGCCTTTGCATATCATAGAACCAACCTTTTTATTTGAAACAGCTGACCAAATTCTTTAATTCCATTTAAATATGAGTACTCATAAGGTTAACATGGGAAACTCTAGAGCCACTGGGGCGGAGCCCGAAAGGATTTTTGAGATAAAAATATGCCTATATGTTAATCGGGAATGTGAGTTATCATCATGCCAAATTTGAGCCCAATCCATCCAGTAATTAATGCGTGAATGAACTTCAAACACACAAACAAACAAACAAACACACAAACTTTCACATTTATAATATTAGTAAGATTTAATGTCAATTTACTAACCACACCCGCCTCAAAGTAGTTCGTCGACGTTATAACCACACCTGGCACCATGGTGCGTGCTTATATCTAAGATCATCCCGTGAGACAATGACTGCTTAAGCAGGTTATCTTCACAATATCATCAGCACTGTATCTAACATTCCTCGACTCTTCAACCTCATTAGATAAATTAATGTTATGCATGTATTTAAATTTACTTGTATTAGCATACCAAAATTGAATATCAAGATATAATACCACTCTGCTATTTCAAACAACGGTTAAGTCAAATACTTTATGGACATAAACTAATTATAAGGTGTTTTATGAATTACTTTCACCAGAAACAATAGTATGCTTAACTCTTGATGGCTCTTACTTGTAACATAACTCCAGGCCTACTCTGTGCCAATGAAACATGATATTTGTGGCTTTAATTAGACTTGCAAAACCAATTGTATAACACCATTTCATCTTCTCCGTAGCCCTACTTGCGTATACTTCTTTCAAAGCATTGCATGAATAGATATGTTGCCTTTTATAGTGTGTTGTATTTGTTTTGTCCCTTTTCATTACGAGAACTGAATTATTACCAGCAAATTAAAACAATGTAAATAAAAATACCAGACTAAACATAGTCTTAATTAACTTACACATTTGAAGGCTAACGTTTCTTGAAAATATGACGCAAAATAAATGTAACTTAAAAACTTATAAGAATTAACCAACAATCGTTTAAGTAAGCCTACTTGTCGAACTTCTATGTTTATGACTTCACAACTCACAAACTAATACATATCATGTGCGTTCATGTATGCATACATACCTTTATTCTTGTGCATAGGGTGTTTTAAGACTCCAAACCAAGTTATAAAAAATAAATTATGTTATTGACAGCGTTTGACAGATTTAATTGCAAGTATCAGGTTTACAAGTTTAGACAAGTTGGTTAGACTTCGGTTCTTGTGACTGACATGCCGAGCGTAGGATGAAGAAGATAAAATTAGTTTTACTTACTTTATTATGTGCTACATATGAAATCAAGTGAATGGTGTCATATATCAACAACCTGTACACCAAAAATATTGAAGTATTTTCAGCCAACCGTACATGTAAAATTGTTGTTAAACAGAAATAACTTAAATGGTTTGGAAAATATCGATAACTTATTTATTAAATGCATATTTAGACGTATATTTTCAGTCTCTAATGTTACATCGGAAATGTAAAAATATTAATACATCTGTGAAAAACAGTTTAAATGTCCGATTCTTTGCCCAAGCTTTAGCACACAGTCACCATGTGACTTATGCTGTGACTTATGAATGTTTAGACCTCTACACTTATAGTTCAATCATAGTTTCTTTGAATATGTAATACAATTTATCCTAAGAAATGTAAATATTTCTTTTATTATGATTGTTAGGGTGGAATATTGTTAAGAAAAGAAAATAACGAAATAAAGAGCAAAAGAAGTTACTCTTTGATAAATATAAAAACCAATTTACATTTTTGCTTTCGACCATTCCGCCACCATTAATGTCTTAAAATGCCAAACAGATGTTTACATTATATGAAGGACTTGAGATATGTTTTTCTAATTTGATAAAAAGTTGTTACATTACTGTTTTCTGTTCAACTTTTACTTTCATAATACTAATCAAGGTAAAAATATAATGGACTCATGTAAACAAGAAGGGGTTGTTTTAAATAAAGCCGTTTCGTTAAGTGAGGAAGCACGACCGATGTAGTTAGAGGAAAAATAAAATTATCGTGCAATCTTTCCTTAATTATGTACTCGGTGACGTAAATTCAATTCGATAAATAAAGCAACGTTAAAAAATGTACCTTTTTAACGCATAGGTAAATGATTTTTTCAACAAGATTGCACCAAATGTTTAAATCAGTTCGTTTCACATCTTATAAAAAATGATGTCATCTCTACTACACTCAAAAGATAAATGATCAAAAAATAAGAATATATAAATAAATAACTAGTAAATAAATTTGTAAATATTATAGTTAGGAAAGCATGATAAATATAAATTATAAGTGCTGAATACATTTACTCGCAAATCACTTTACCGTCCATTCCACGGCGTGGAGTGGTAATGGACCAACGCCGTTACCTTGAGTGTAACAGTAACTAACAATGTTTCTGCTCTGCGAGGTGTTTGTGAGGAACGAGCTACTTGTATAATGAACTTCAACACGGAAAGTGTTTAATACAATTTTCATAAATAAGACTTTTTTACGATTTATATATATGATCCTTAGTTCACCTATTTATTTATAAGCAACATGCGTTAAGAGCAATATTTAATTTATAACTGTACGTTTTAATACCGTTTTTCTTTAGTGTGAAGTATTTTGTATTTGAAATACACATTCTCTTTAAAACTACGTGCTATATATGAAATCAAGTGAATGGTGTCAGATATCAACAACCTATACACCAAAAATATTGAAGTATCCCCAGCCAACCCGGACATATAAAATTGTTGTACAACAAAAATAACTTAAATGGTTTGGAAATTATCGATCTCTCCTTTACTAAATATATATTGAAACATAAATTTTCAGTCTCTAATGTTACATCTGAAATGTAAAACTACCTTAATACAACTGTGAAAAACAGTCTTTAACCGTCTAATTCCTTGCCCAAGCTTTAGCACACACTCAACCCGTGCGGTATATTGTTACTTATGAATATTGAGACACTTATAGTTAAATCATAGTTTCTTTGAATATGTACCACCATTTAATCCCACGAAAAGTAATTTCTTTTATTATGATTGTTAGGGTGGAATATTGTTAAGAAAAGAAAATAACCAAATAAAGCAAAAGAAGTTACACTTTGCTAAGTATAAAAGTCAATTTACATTTTTGAGTTCGACCATTCCACCACCATTAATTTTATGGCGAATGACTTAAAATGCCAAATAGATAATATTTTATAAAGGACTTGAGATATATTTTTTTTTAATTCGCTAAAAAGTATTTAAATCACAGTTATGATTTTCTATTACTTTTACTTTTCATGATACTAATTAAGGTAAAAATATGATGGAATATTTGTAAAACAGGGAGGGATTGTTTTAAATAAAGCCGTTTCATCAAGTGAGGTAGCACGGCCGATATAGTTAGAGGAAACATAAAATTATCATGCAATCTTTCCTTAAATATGTATTCAGTGAAATAAATTCAATTTGATAAAAATAAGCACCGTAAATAAAATGTACCTTTTTAACACATAAATGAGTTTTTCAGTGAAAAGTGTTTTGCAGTACAAGATTGCACGAAATATTTAAATCAGTTCTTTTCACATCTTATTGTAAATGATGTCATCATTTCAACATGTTCCTTTTGTAAATGGCGGCATGGCATATTTTATACTCTAAAGCAGAGTCAAAAAAGGGAAAATGAATAAATCGCGTCATATATTCTAAAGTTTAATACATTTCGAAACAGATAATCTACTACACTCAAAAGATTAATTATCAAAAAAATAAGAATATCTAAATATTCTAGGCCTACTAGTATATAAATATGTAAATATTCTAGTTATGAAAGTATGATGGATAAAATTATATGAGCTGAATACATTTACTCGCAAATCACTTTACCGTCCATTCCACGGCGTGGAGTGGTAATGCACCAACGCCGTTACCTTGAGTGTAACAGTAACTAACAATGTTTCTGCACTGCGAGGTGTTTGTGAGGAACGAGCTACTTGTATAATGAACTTCAACACGGAAAGTGTTTAGTACCATTTTCTTAAAAAAGACTTTTTACAATTAATATAATATCCTTAGTCCACCTATTTATTTAATAGCAACATGTGTTAAGAGCAGCAGTATTTAATTTATAACTGTACGTTTTAAACAGTTTTTCTTTATTGTGAAGTCTTTTATGATAAAAACCACGAACATGTCGACCCAACATGGCTGTAGCAGAAGAAATAATGGGTCTAATGGTCTGGATGTGGTATGAACTCGAAATCTGGTGACATGAACCGCATCACTAATGGTTACATCATACGAACCGGGGCAAATCTGTCTTCTTCTGTCCAAAAACATCGTATGAGAGAAGACAAAAATCATTACTCAAGCAATTTAAAAAAAAAATGTAATTATTTATTATCTTCTTATTTTTTAAAGTATTCCGGAATGCTATTTTCACACTCTTACTCATATCTGAAGGAATAAATGGTATTTTATAAACCATTAAAATAAAATGTTTTATTTTGAAATAGAGAATTACGTGAAATAAAATATTGATATACGACAGTACTGTCACTTAGAGCTTTACACCATACTCTGTAAAAGGTCAGAGCGTATGTAAACTTAACATATGTAAAAATGTATAAGTTAACGTTTAAATCAGCTAAAATTGTCAATACATAGTAATTTGTTGTTCATTATTTTACTATTTCATTTCCAGTAAAATTTACGGGTTAGTTGTTTAAGTATTATCTCTCTCCCTCATACAAAAAGAAAATAATAAAGTTTGAAATAAGTCAATCCTTTTCGATCTGCCTTACAACACTCCGTTACAGTTTCCCCCTTCAAGGAGGTTCGTGTCGGAAAGTAAATTGCTTGGTCCAAAAATCATTAGTTTTATAAAACCTGCAAAGTAAACGAAATAGCGTGAATAGGTTTGGATTTAATGACTTTGTAACGAATTAAAATTCATTTAAAACATGTCCATCTAAATAACATGTAGAATGAGTTTTGTGTACTGTATCAAGCTGGCAATATGACGAGTTAAGATGTCTTAATGTTATAAGCCTTATACGAATGACGGAATATGACACAATACTCTTAAAATGCAGTGCATGTATTATTTAAATGACCATAAGAGAAAAAATTTTACAAATAGTATTTAGATTCAGCTAACCTTAAAAACAAGATTACATACCAATTGAATTTATTATTTATTTTTTATTCCAAAATATTGACATGAAATGTCATACAAACCTAAAATCAGTTGATGAGTATTGTAAGAGATTGACTATTATACTTGACTAAAATCGTAGTGAGTGACAACAAAACTAAAATTTGAGTTAAAGATTCTACACTCGAACAGACGTTAAGGTCTTCAACATGAAAATAACTTAGAATACAATGTTAATCAAGAGTGTTTAACAGCAAAAAGCTTTTAAGGTTGTACTTAAGATATTTATCGGTACTCTATCTCAGGTAGTAGTTTTATTTTATTTTTTCCTGTTTTAAGATCTTGATTGAACTATTTAACATTCCATTCCTATTTATTTACCCTTAAAAATGTATTTAATAATAAAGATAAAGATATAACTAACACAAAAAGTGTTATTATGATAATAAATAACTTCTCAAAAGAAAAAAACATGTTTTGTTGGTTGGTAGCAGGATTATCGTGGTACTGGCTCCCGTGGCGGTGATATGTCCCAGATATATCTAGACTAAGGTCTTTGCGATCCGCTTCCATGCAAGTTTTCTAACACTATCACTCAAAACGGCTGAACATATTTTAGTCAAACCTGCCAAGGGTTTTTTTAACAAATGTTTGGAAGGTTTAAGATGTAATAATTTCAATTTTTGAAAATACTTATATAGTTTTAAAAGTAACTCAACGTTTATTTGAAAACAAGTTTTACTTAAGTTTGAACATCGGCCTTATGTGTTGCTATGATGGTTTACAATAACGGAGTAAATGTAAACAAACAAAGTATCATAGCACATGTTTAAAATCAAGCCAATGCATGACATAAGCAAAGTAAAAAGGATAGACATTTGGATGATCACTGATCAATTAATACAGAGAAAGTATTACGCGCTATTTAAAAACTACTACTAATTGAATAGTTAAAGTATTTCAAGGATTTTAATTATATAATCTGAAATTGGTTGTAACAAATAATATTTATCTCACGTAACTGATCATTAAAACAACTACATGAATCATCAATTTTAAATAACTAGGTATTATCAAATTAATATTCTTTCTAAATAGGCTATTATGAAGATTTGGTATTATTATCCCTTTAAACAGTGCAAGTAAACCTTTTATCCTATAGTGACATTTAATGTGGAAACGTTCATGCCGACTAAACATAACAACAAGTGTTTGATAGCAAAGATATGATATTGATCTTATGTAAATAAGAGTTTAATAAACACTTTTAATAAGAAGTTTCATTTTCTAATAAAGCATATTGTTACATTATTGATTATGTAAGGCGGCTATTATCAACAAAACATGCGGTCTACCACTGAGTTTAAACAACGTATTCTTATTTCCCATCCTATTGTAACATTTGAAATATTTTTAATGTTTATATTATAGACTAACCAACACAAGGAGAATGTTTTATCTATGATAGTATCGTGTTGGCAACATTGATGGTTGCTTTGTATTGATTAGCATGTTGGCAACCAAGCGAGGTGTATACAGTAAAAGGTGTATCTTAGTTGGCAACGCTTGGGGTATAAAATTGCCCAACTAAGTAACCTAAAGTATTTTTTGCGTTTTCGTTCAAATAAAATATCTAATTCGCATGAGAGTGTCATATTAAGACAATTTAAGAATGCATTTTTTAAAACTGCCTCATATTTGTAGAAAATAAATACGACCAATTAATGCCCGAATAACTACTTATTTTGATGTTTTGAAATGATTTTACTGTAGAAAACTTGCTTGACAACAATGCTTTTTGTATGTCAAATGTACAAATTTTAAGGAAACAAACCTTACAAGGTATGGTGAAAATTATTCCTGAAGTTCTCTCAAAGCTAGCAATTATTTAAAAATTACGTCTGCCAATCATATGGATCCATACATGACTATTTCCAAGAAATAGAAGTTTGGTGAATTGTCTAGACGCTACATTCACCCGGTCGCGACGCATCATCCTAAGTTACCATTAATCCGTATTATCGTTGTAAATGTACCTTTTTTATGTGACTATGTTGGTGTTCGTGTGCGTGTTTGCGTGTGAATGTACTATGTGTGAATCGACGACCTTCAGATGAAGTGATTATTTTGACATCCACTGGACGCCTGATGATGACTTCTGTATGAAGTCGAAACTAGTTGCGTGACGAAAAATTGCGACTATTGGATTACTAGAAGCAGGTATTTAAACCAATTTATATATTCAACGTAATCCGGAGGCTAACATCAAAAATGACTATTTCCGCCTGATATGCCAAATCTGGTCAAGATGGGAAGATGTCGATTGGTCGGGTTCAACCAGATTACATTACCAAGAAACATATAACAAATACCGATACAAAGGATATGTATGTAATGTCAATATCTTTACAAAAGAAACTTGTTATAGGTGATGTTGATAGTTAAATAAAAAAAAAATTAAATTCATGAAATCATTGTGTTATATTTATAAACATTGTTTTAATTTATTGCTCTAATAAAAAAAAACAATGAAACGCGATCGCTCCGCTTAACTTGATTTCACTGCTATAAAAGAAATCCTAGTTATTTTATTGTAAGCATATAAATATGACGACTACACCGATGTATAATTCTGTTTAACAATAAACAATGTTTTTATAAATTGTGAAATCATAATGAAGAATGATTTATAATCATTTGACAAAGAATACACCTATGGCCGGAACTATACACAGTTCTATCAGCAGACTAAATCTGCCTCATGTCTTTGATACGGAGTAATTCGTCAATGGTAAAATAGCTGCCTCTCGTACTGACTGTTTTCTGAGGAAATCCACTGCTGAACATCTGAGGAATTTTTCAGCTTCTGTGTGGCACAAATGTATTGTCATGTGATGTCCATCCCGAGCCAAGACCAGCAGCTTGAACTTGAAAGTCAACATCAGTGCCTTATTAACACCTGCTCTGAAGCAATCAGGACATGTAGGCACATTGAAGTTGCCTTTCTTGCTACAATGTATTGCAGAATACACAGTAAACCTCTTAGGCCCCTCGCCCACTATACGATTTCGGTCGTACGACACTGTGTCGGAACGACAACATTTCCACAGTGAACCATTGGATCTTATGAGAGCTCGCCCACTGTACGATAATCTCACGACTACGACAAACTGTCGTGAAGCAGTCGTCCACTGCCACTGTGATCCACGACTGTCGTACGACTGTTTCACTCGCAGTGGCGTACACAATCAAATGGGCGCTCGCCCACTATACGATTTTTATCGTATGTCGTGCGTTCTCCCCAGTAGTCTTTTATATACTTTTTGCAATTAACTCATACTTAGTCATTATTATAGTTGTTATATCACTTTGCGTATTTCTTATCGTGAATAAATATTTTTTACAATTCATTCATACTTTTTTATTATAATGTTTGATATATCACTTGATTTTATTTTTCAACCATTATTTTGCGTAATTTTGATCTTCCTATTTTTTTTTTACAATTTGTTTATATTTTTCCTTATATTATGTTTAAATACTGCATCACTTATGAGTTACCAAAATAATTATTGAAAAATGCGTGTTTGGCTATTATTATTGTATAATCTTAATTATTAATTAATTTGTGTAAAAAAGTTTCACTAAAACATATAAATATATTTTTTTGTAGATTATATTGATAAAATTAAATCTATTTAAAAACTAATCCAAAAACAATTAACATACATACTTTTTACCAGACTATCCCAAAACCCTATGATACTTATGGTAAATTTAAAAACTTGTAAAATGCATGGACTAATATAATTTGAAAATTTCTTTCAATACATTAACTTAAAAAATAATTTACACATAAAAATAAATGTTTCTTTAATGCTGTAGGCCTACATTGGCCACTATCGCTTAATCTACGCCACAGCAGCCACATTGCAACAACACGTAACGGAATCATTGTTTAACTATTTGATACAGAACCACTGTTTTAAGATATTGCGCAACATACCCACACCTCACTCTTCCAGGGCTACCGAGCAACTGGCCATTTATCCGACAAAGTGTCGTAAAGTGGGCGAGGACCACACATATGATAAGAATATCGTACGACACAGTGTCGTACGACCGAAATCGTATAGTGGGCGAGAGGCCTTACAACCGTCGTTGCAATGACCACTGATCACATCTTGAGAACATTTTGATAAGTTAGGTTAACCTTCGAGCAAGAAAGCTTGGATCCTATACTTAATTGAATACGAGAGATTGGTCTTATTAGTCCTGGGAAGAGAAACAAATTCGTAAACAGCTTCATCTTCCTTGGTAAGATCCTCTTGAGGGCTAACCAAAGAGTGCCCGTCAAGCCAGCTTTCAACCTTGTTATTATAATCATTAGCCATTATGCTGAGTGTAGATTGACATGCTGATTCTGTTAAGCTGCTATTTAAGCCCAAACAAATAGCAGAAATAGCAAATAGTAGTCTTCTACTGTTTTCACTTTGTCAGTAACTATTTTAACTGTGTATTCTGCAATACATTGTAGCAAGTAAGGCAGCTTCAATGTGCCTACAAGTTCAAGATGCTGGTCTTGGCTCGGGATGGACATCACATGACAATACATTTGTGCCACACAGAAGCTGAAAAATTCCTCAGATGTTCAGCAGTGGATTTTCTCAGAAAACAGTCAGTACGAGAGTCAGCTATTTTACCATTGACGAATTACTCCGTATCAAAGACATATGAGGCAGATTTAGTCTGCTGATAGAGCTGTGTATAGTTCCGGCGATAGGTGTATTCTTTGACAAATGATTATAAATCATTCTTCATTATGATTTCACAATTTATAAAAACATTGTTTATTGTTAAACAGAATTATACATCGGTGTAGTCGTCATATTTATATGCTTACAATAAAATAACTAGTATTTCTTTTATAGCAGTGAAATCAAGTTAAGCCGAGCGATCGCGTTTCATGGTTTTTTTTTTATTAGAGCAATAAATTAAAACAATGTTTATAAATATAATCCAACGATTTCATGAATTTATTTTTTTAATTTAACTATCAACATCACCTATAACAAGTTTCATTTGTAAAGATATTGACATTACATACATATCCTTTGTATATTTATGTATATTTAATTAATCTGTCATCCTCTTACAGAAGAATTGATCGTATCAATGATAGCATTGCACATAGTATAAATAAGTCAACGCTAAGTATGTCTTTACATTTTTATCCTAATGCTGAGTTTGTGACACAAAAGCTGAATGTTTACAGCTGTTATGTTAAGCAAATTATTTTACGCCGAAAGCTAGTTTAGAATCTTAGCGTCGGCTGCTAGACTTTTTAAAAATTAAAACTTAATTTCTAAAAAACTGGGACCCAAAACTAAAATTATGGCTTCGACATTCCCTAGTTCTCAAAATTATCTTTCTTTCAACACAAAAATCATGTAAATCCGTTGAGTGGTTGATTCAGAATCGTGAAATAAAAAAAACACTGTTTCGTTTTAATATTATAGATTATGAACTTTCAGTTTTGTGTAAAAATATTTTAAACTAATTTCAACGTGTTTTAGGCATTGCAAGTAATTTATTGTGAAAATCAAAGTCAATGAGCCTTAAATTAACATTTTATTACCAACATGACACTTAAATAAATACAATATGGGTCTTTAAAAGCCTATTGCAATATTAGACGCGCTTTAAAATTTCTTTACGTAAAATATATGCAACTAATATTTTAGTGGTGAAGGATGAGGTGACAAGACATGCTTCATTGGGTCATTAATTATGTCACAAGATTAAATCTCGTATTGATCCCAATGTAGAATGTCACTCACAAGGTTTGGGGAAAACCTATATTTCTACTTTTATAAAGCATATACTTTTAATTGTGTGAACTCTAACGTTTTTATTACGCCTTAAAACCACTTTGTATCGCTTCAAAAATGTGTAATGTTGTCGGTAACCTATTTAACACCTAAAATACTTTCCATATATACAAACAAGTATTTGTTTAAGTTGTTAAATTAAAAGATGAGAATGAGGATTCGTTAAATAGTTTTTTTTTACCGCAGCTCAAGACAAAACTTTAAGTTAGTATTTTATTTATAGGAAATGTAAAGCCACACCAACCCCCAACACGATTTTGAGAATCATCAAAGTCCCTGAACGACGTACATTAACGCACATAGCGTTGTTATCTCGAGATGTAGGCGTAAGAGCGGTGCTTAGGCTCAAACACAAAACACTATTATGCTTCGACGCGTATCATACTCGTCAACCAGACTGGGGAAAAAGCTTCAATATTAACATGTTTGGCGGAGTACTTATAGCAAGAAATGTCTTCAAAATTTTATAAAAATCCACACAAATCTGGACATTGGTGTTAATATCCCCCCCCCTTATGTGTAAAGAGAAAGTATTGTTGTCCTGAACTCATAAAGTTAAACTAACGTTTTTCAAAATAATATGCACACACTGCTGATTTGCTGTTTGACCGATGGCGAAGTTATTTTTTTTTACTTAAACGTTAAATTAAATCTTTATTTTTATGTATTAATATGTAATGATATCTTGAATTCATATTATTTCACTAATAAAAATCTCTAGACCGTAACTAACTTTGAACCATAATTTAATTTCCTAGTCACGAAGATCAATCATAGTATATTCAATGATAAACCATGCAAAACATTAATTTTACCATTATATAGTTAACGTATAAATAGTTAATGTTTTTGCCACATAACCTCAAATTGTTTGAATATTACATACATCTATGGCTCGGGAATAAGAATTAATACAATATAACTAATTTTCATTGTATATACCTTGTGGCTTACTTGTTGGGGCTGAGCTATTTTCTTGATTATAGATATTCACAATTCTGAAGCAGCTATTTATAATTTAAACAATTCGATAATGGACGAAGAAAACTTGGAAGTTTAATGAAGTATTTTCTTCCGGACAATAGCTTAACAATTACAAATTGTAACGATTTGTTTCCAATAGAACAACTATGACCTCTTTTCTAAACCGGAACCTAGTATACTTTTTGCTATGGTTAAAATACATTTTTAATTATTTCAAATTAATGGCTTGCATGTCATTTTTATTTGACAAAATAGGGAGCAATAATTTTTTATAAAAATCATAGCTTCAAATCTATGTTACGATTACAGAATTCTCGTTTGATGTAGACGACGCTTTGCAGTAATTCGTTCGTCTTTGAACGTTTGGATCCAAAGTTTCATTCATTGATAGTATTGAATACTTTTAAGATTTTCTTTACTGTATTTTATCTGTATGTACCATAAAATACAAAATTAAGAGCAAAAAACGAAATTAATTATTATTTAATATTCTTGAAAGAACACAACTAATGAGTTTACCAAGGAACAATATTATTTAAAAAAATTCAAGCTAACTATATCATTGTTGAGTCTCCTTAATGTTTTAGTAAAAAAACTGCTTACAATAAACTGCGAAAATTTAAAATTTCCATTTTCCATAATATAAATTTGAGTGTTATATATTACTATTTTGAATTTTTTTTTACTTGAAATAGACACATGTTTTGTATTTATTTTTTTATTGATATCCAATTAGATTTAATTTTTAGCCCCATTTTATACCAAGCTAAATCTAACGTGGGTACTTCACTCTTTGGGGAAAATGTGCTTAGACCTATCCTTGATTTGACTATAACCATGTTAAAATGTTATATTCATTAACGTAGCTTTACATTAAATTCTTTGAAATATATGAAGATATTCAAGAAACCGTGTTGAAATCTTCAATAACCGAAGAAATGTTGAGATAAATAAACACTTGAATATTTTATAAAAAACCTAAACTGCCTGTATATATAAATATACTAAAAATATCCCACTAATATTTTATTTGGAGCTTCGGTTATAGATCCTGTATTGCTTGGAATGTTTAATATTACTTAAAAATGAATAAGTAGAATGATGCTGAGGCTACAAACTAATACTTAAACTGAATTGAACCGTTCCATGATTCTCCATTAATCAGCTGAGTTAGAGTTTGGCCGGTAATTAGTTTCTATCAACTCCCACCACTTAGGGGAAACATTGAAAGCTAGGCTGTGTAGGACGGCTATAAACGGTTGGAAACTTAGTTTCAGCATAAACAATGTATTGAGCATGTACTTGCCTTTGAATGTTTTACATAACCTATAACACAAGGTGACGTGTAGTTGAGGTTGATGCTTTGTGCAAGGCAAATCCCTATATACGTGTTCAAAGTGTTGCATGAAGTGTGTCAAAAACACACAAATTATTCAAACTTGAATTTTCCTTTGCCTCGGAACACATTTCATTAGCAAAGCAACACATAATAAGAGACACGCCAATGTATTGCCTCATGTCTCATTGGATAAGTAGGATACTGGAAAAAAATTTCATTCTTGGTTAAAATATATATATATATATATATATATGAGGCAATACATTGGCGGTCTCTTATTATGTGTTGCTTTGCTAATGAAATGTGTTCCGGGGCAAAGGAAAATCCAAGTTTGAATAATTTGTGTGTTTTTGACACACTTCATGCAACACTTTGAACACGTATATAGGGATTTGCCTTGCACAAAGCATCAACCTCAACTACACGTCACCTTGTGTTTGCATCCTTGTATTTTCAAGTGGTCTTAGGACGTGTTGGTATAAGTCACATTAGCAAATGCTATCAAACAATTCATCATACGGTATTCATAGTAAAAATGTTTAATGTTTGTTTTCCTTCTCCTACACATGATTGGAATAAAGTTCAAAATAAATGTTTGGACACATTCTGCTGTGGAATACAACTCCGACTAGTATGAGATTCGAAAACCATAAAAGGAGACAGTCACAAATAGTATGTTTTGAAACGCTTCAGTGGGTCTGTTTATTTTTCATACTCGGAACAGAAAGGCCTTACTCCAACATCATCTGATAAATCCTCTTAAACTGCCTTTCTTTTAACGGATGAGCCGACTTTTCCTCTCGTATAGTCTGTCTGGATTTCCAACACTCAACGGAATTAGTATCGTTCTAAGTTTAAATAAAATAAATAATACTGTGATACAACCTAATTAGGATGTTTTTTTTTATAATTTGTGTTTAATATAGTTCACAAAATGTAGCTGAAACATGCAACGATTCAATGCTACGTATAGCTTTGACTTTTAAGTACTCCTCATTATTTATTCCATAGCTCAATACAATTCCTAATATGAAGTTTTCAGAACGTCCATATCCTTTATTTTTTTTTGTGTATAGTAAAAACCTATTTAAGCTGCCTAGAAATTAATGATCTCGAATTGGTAAACATACTTCGTAAAAACATTATCCTAACAACTCAATTGCCATTGTTCTAACAGCTTTTATAAATATATATCAAATTAAATTAATTAAATATAAATAAACTAACGTCAAATTCAAAACGAATGTAAGAGCACCATTATTTAACATAAAACCTCGTTGAAAAAATCTGCCTTTTTATATTTTTGTTCGTTATCAATGACTTTTAATATCGGATAACCTTTTTTACAGATTTTACTTTAAAAAATAATATTTTATTATCTATTGCAAGCGAAAATGTTTATTGCAATGCAAAATACACCTACATTACCAACATTAGTGACCTTTTACATCTTCAAAGGGGGTGCCAATATTCCACGTATGAGGAAATTGACTCACTAATAAAATCAGTATACTCAACTGATAGGAACAAATTGTATTACAATCGTGTTTTATAGCCCCAATTTAAATTCCAAATTAGTTGATTTTGCTACCTACATAATTATAAATTACTAGTGGTCATCCAGTGGTCGAAAACTCGACCAAAAATGTGTAATGTACAAGCTTCTCAACTTTCACCCCGCGCTATAAATAGAACATGTGATTGTAATTTCTTCTATTTGTTTTGATTTTCTGTTTATATTTTGTTGTTATTCGTCGCCAGAATTACACCCATATACCCATTAGGTCCATGTATTTTTTTTTATTTCATATTAATTTGTGTGCTTATTCTTGAGCCTATTTTAGTTCAAAAAGGGATTCTGCACATCTACAGGAAAATATATTTCTAAGATTATGCGTAGATTTTCCCTGCGATTCACACGAGCTGAGAAAAAAGGTTTAAAAGAAACATGCTAGCCTATTAATATATAGATCAAAGAAGAAAATTAGATTGACTGAAACTGTTCGATCTGGTCAACAGGTAAAAACACTGAAGCAAAATGAAATATGTCAGAGTTGTCGATTACAGTCTTTTAATATCTGATGTCTAAGTATAACAACATTAAGTTTTTATTACACAAAATTGTACGGATGGTTTTCAGAATTAAGACAAAACGTTACATTAAGTTTATGCATTTATGAAATATATGTATGTATATAATGATATATTATATATACATCACATATAAGCCCGAGAGTGTTACACACTGCTATAAGCACATGTTTAAATATGTGTGTTTATTTAAATTTGGTTATATCTTACAAGTTATCGTGTCCAAATATATTGTATATCTTAAATTACATTATTGTTTAAAAAAAAAAAAAAAAATAAGGGAATTTTCAATGATCTTTATAAAATGTTAAGATAGGAAGGATGTAAAAATATAACGTTCACCCTATAATTAAACAATGTTAAAAGTAATTTATTTATAACAAATGTGTAAAACACTAAAAAATCTCTACTTTGAGCAAATGGTCTCGGCTGGCGTGTCCTAGGGCTTCTGCGTCTTTGCGCGATTGCTGGTGCGTATGCGTGTGAGAGTGTGAACGTGTTTTCTTTTGTATATTCTATTAATTTATAGTAATTTACTATTTTTTTTTTATTAGTCAATTAGTTAAATAAATTGAATTTTTGTTTAACTTGTACTTGATGTGTTAAATATGTATTTTTATATTAGATTAAGAATTAATGTCATTGTATTTTGTATTTATTTATATTTAAGTTTGTCAGGTTAAGTGTAAGAGAGGGCCATGTGGCCCTAACTTTGCCTGGTAAAATGAAGAATATTTCATTTAATTTAATTTAAAATACATTTCTATAAAAAATTGATTCTTCAGTATTACCAACAATACATCTAAACAAACCTGGAATGTTAAGATCCCAATCTAATCAGATGGTGTACCACAGCCGATCCACTATAACAGTTAAGTGTATGATATTTTCACTGAAGAGTTAAGCTCATTTGTTATGGTTTAAAAAACCAATCGGTATTAAAAAAAAAACCTTATGGTATGTGAAAAGTCAATTTGTATCCTTGTCACCAATAAACTGCTAAACATGTTTTATTTGGTATGTTTTCTAGCTTGTATTTAAAAAGACTATGTATAGTTTTATTTTTTTCGTATTATAATGAAGAGTATCCGTATACGACGAATGAAATGCTCGAAGTAAACTTACGTGTTTGCTTGTAAAGGAGAAGGTGAAGAGGTCGGGGAAGTTGTTAGCAGTTAAGATATCGACTTGTCTTTTGTCTTCAAGACATGAGGACTCCCTGTAGGTTAAAGACGTCTTGATGTGATTCATACAAAATCTGCAGCAGCTTTACAAAAGATAATTTTATCATATTCTCAACACTTCTGTTATAAACCATCATAAAAACGTGATGTGGGAGGCTGTTGAATTATAAGAGTTTTGAAAGCGTTGTTTCACATAAGTAGGAACAAAAATCTATCCAGTTTTTTTCTGGGTTGAATAAAGTGTTAATTAATGCGTTAACACTTTATTAGTTCAGGCATTTGGTATAGCTGCAGTACATATTGTAATACGTTTAAATTAAGGCTCAAGTGTGTTATTGTCAAATAAAAACGTTACAATGATACTAGTTTCGAGCACACAACCAACAAACTTTACTGTGTCTTTGTCCAAGTCATCCATCACGAGATTTACACGTCCATGTGTGACATGAGTCTCACAAGACAACCTTATCTATGTCAATCATAACTTCAGATACAACACACTTGATACAATCAATGCTAAGCTATTGTGTAACAAAAAAAAAAAAATAAATAAATGTGACAAGCAACATTGTATAGGAGTAAATGTGAGAATGTTCTTTCCCATATTAATAGAAATAATACCTTTAAATACACAAAAGCTATACATCATGATATGTAATCCTCAAATAAACATATTCATACAGTTACAAAACATCATAGTGCTGAATTGGTAGTGTTTGATCAATGCCCGCATTAACAGATTAATCATATCTAATATCCAATTATACATTATCTATCAAGTAATGTACCGTTTCAGTCCTTTGATTGCAGCTCGTCATTAGTGTAATGTTGCCGTTCATAAGCCATTTAAAGCTTTGATAATGTGAATGTTTAATTTCAGAAGGAGAATTCTCAATCTAACAGTAAAGCAAAAATTTGATAAAACAAACAGCTAGCACGAAATGTCTTATTTGATATTTCATCATTTGTATCATTTAATCAAGGACAACTCTGTTTGGGAAACCAACTACCCTCAGAAATGCGGGATTGGGAGAGCAAAAAAGGTAATCTATTCCCAGTTTTAATCAATTAACCACCTAACCCACGAGAAATATTGGGTTTGTTTTTTGGAAATATACCAAAGATTGAAGCAATGAAATATGTACTTGCAATGAAATGTCCATTAAATGTTCCTCGTTGGCCGTTATGCCAGAACTGCTAAGGGGGCCGTTTAAATAGAATGCCAATTCTGATTAATGAGGATGATACAGAATATATACACTGCACTCTTACATCGATAGCAGATATTGAGTCTAATGAACTAGAATTGGATATTGGAGAGACCATGAACAATAGTATTAAGTCTTGGTTTCGGTGATTGATATAAATAAACCTAGACAAATATAGCTACAACTATAATCTTTTTAATTTTTAGTGTAATAATTATGCCAAAATTACTTGTTTCCATGACAAATACAGGGTGATTTGTACTCAGTGTGACAAAAATTTTTTGGTGTGAGTACAAAGTAAATGAAGTGTGATGATGCATATCAAATGTTCCAAGTCTCAAAATTAGCTTCCCAAAAAATTATTTGACGTTTTTCAAAAATAACCATGCTTTTAAACTTAATACAGCGATTTCTCAATTACCTGTATATGGATTTGAGTAGATAATGTCATTTTCGTGTTCTACATTAAATTTTGAACAAGAATAATGGAAAATGACGGAGGATCAGTTGCAAAAACTCCATTGTAAATAGATTCAAAGATAAAAATTAAGATATTTGATAAAAATTGTAAAAACAATGGTCTATTGCATTTTTTACACCCTGTATACAAGAAAGTGTCGGAATAAGTTAAAAACTGCGCCATTTTATAAGCTTTCTAACTATATGCTACACTATTGAGGTTTAGATATTTGTTTGTTTGTTTTAGTGGTTTGAATACCAGAAAACAAGGAACTTTTTTACTGTTTTTACTGTTCAAGCTGAAACAAAAATACAACTTTTGCTTAATACATGCCGACTTTCTATGTTTCAAATGTTAAAGACACCATGCTTTGTAGTCTTCAAACCATTAATGCGTACATAAGCAGGCATAAACCTCAATAGTGTAGCATATGGTTGGAAAGCTTATAAAATGGCGCAGTTTTTAACTTATTCCGACACTTTCTTGTATACAGGGTGTGAAAAATGCAATAGACCATTGTTTTTACAATTTTTATCAAATATCTTAATTTTTATCTTTGAATCTATTTACAATGGAGATTGTACAACTGATCCTCCGTCATTTTCCATTATTCTTGTTCAAAATTTAATGTAGAACACGAAAATGACATTATCTACTCAAATCCATATACAGGTAATTGAGAAATCGCTGTATTAAGTTTAAAAGCATGGTTATTTTTGAAAAACATAAAATAATTTTTTGGGAAGCTAATTTTGAGACTTGGAACATTTGATATGCATCATCACACTTCATTTACTTTGTACTTACGCCAAAAAAATTTTGTCACACTGAGTACAAATCACCCTGTATACATAACATAATCTAATGGATTATATAAACTTATTTGACAAAAAACGCAAGGAAAATCAATTTATTTAAGAATGTTTATATTATTTTGAGAATGTCTTTTAAACCAATGCATATACGGAAGAAATGAATATGACCATTCTTGTAGAGAATTTCATCATCTTTCTTTTTATAATTAATTTAAATTTTTCCGTGCGATGCACGGTTTTCAGTGCAGAAGTAAAAAACTAAAAAATAGGGTCTTTCCCCTCCTCCCCCCGCTGAAGCAGCAGGGCTAGGGGCGGGGACTTTTGGTATTTTTATCTTCTAACTACCCCGAACAAATTCCCGCAGAAAAAAAATTTCCCCCTCTCCATGTCCTCTATTGATCCCTTTATTGACTGGACTAAAAATTTACATTATATTAACAGTGCAAAGTAATACGTATACAGCTGACTTATTTTTAAATCACCGTAATATACTGTAATTTATATTTCAAACATAAGCAGATTAAATTAAATCAGTTTCAATACTGCCATGAATGAAATGGTTGGCGCCTAAGCTGGTTTGAATTTCCCGCCGCGGCGAACTTTCATGTCGCGGCCTGTCAGCCACCGGTCATTCGCAGTAAGTGCTATAGGTGCTACCCTCCCTAGAACGAAGCAGCAAGTGAAATAACTCACGCAAAATGTCATGGAAAGAATTATCTTTAAAAAACTCACCGACCATAATAATAGAAATAGACACAAAATCCTTTATCTTGATCTTTTAACAAAAATAAACCCGTACTGGAGACGCAAAAAAAATCCCTTTACATATTGATGTCAAATCAACGATAGAAATCTTTTACCCAAACCTATTAGAGAATAAACTGGAAAGAGTTAGAACCACTGATTGGGACAAACCACCAATACTAACCCACATTTCACACACACATTTCACATCAATGACACCTTAAATTCATTCCAGCAATAACTTTTTTTGTAATCAAAGCAATCAAACCCAATTTTTTTCCATCAGTTGGCAAATGAAATATTAGAGACAACATACAGGAAATCATACAAAATATTTATTGATGGATCCAAATCCATTAAAGGAACCGGAGCAGCACACATCATCTGACAACTTAAAATAGAAAAAAGATATAAGCTACCTAAGCACACATCAATTTATTTAGCGGAATTGTTTGCACTACTCACGTGTACTCAAAATCTGGCTGAATTTCCTAGCAATGAAGTATTGATATGTAGTGATTCACCTGCCACAATTTTATCCATCAAAAACTTATGTAACAGAACATCAAATAATGCAAACTGTATGAGCTTAGCAATCTTGAAAAATTGTATGGATTTCAAAAAGATGGTCTCTCTACAATGGGTACCCAGCCATGTAGGATTAAGAGGTAATGGAAAAGTCGACATCGCAGCAAAGGAAGCAATAACAACTAGAAATGACACAAAAAACATAATTTTACCAATAAATTATTTGAGATCATGTCAAACATTGATGACTTACTGGTAATGGTAGACATAAATTTGTCAAAGCAGAACACGACCATGTGGATGTCAATCCTAGTAACAACAAAATTAGAAATAACATTACGCTATTCAGCGACTGGTGATTCTTTTAAATCTTTATCAGCTTTGAATTGTCACTTTAGATTCAAACTCGAGTCAAGTGTCAACTTCGTGTAACACACTTGAATTACGCTTACAGTGGATTGAATTAACAGCTTTAAAATATCACATTGTATTCAAACCATAGTTTAGTGTAATATTACCCACAATGCACTTCCATTACGCTTACGTTGGCTTGAAATTACAGCTTTTAAGTATCACGTTGGATTCGAATTGAAGTCGAGTGTAAGTTACCCATAATTCCGAGCGGGAACAACGCTCAACGGCGGGACCGGCAATTGAAGACGCCATCGGCCATATTGCTTTGTCTTTGTGTATTTAAGAATGGAGACCGGATAAGAGGGAGTCTAATGTATTTTTTACTCTAGCAGGCCTGTGCTATTAACGGTTATTCATTTGTATTTTGGTTTTGGCCTAACGACTTCAGTATGAATACAACCAATGTTCTTAATTCAACCTTTTTTTAAAACCATTCATGAAAAAAATGTTTAAAATTATTTCTATCAGCTTTCTAATGAAAAATATCCCATTACTTCTTATATTCAATTTTGGATTGGTTTGTAAATTTTGTTACAAAACCAACGTGTTAGGGTGAACTTGATATAATAACATATGAAGTTATTTTTTCAGATGACGAATGAATATGCAATTTGCTAGTTACCAGAAGAAGGTGATGAAATTATCAACGTGTATTCTAATTGCCTGGTAGATGAGAGTCACATGGTACCCCCCCAAGAAGCCAGTATCCGTCTCTTAAAAGGTTCCTGAAGAACAACGCAACACCAGGAAGTTCATGGGCAAAATATCCAGTGTCAATAATGACATACTATGGTAGGTATCTTTTGTGGGGAGATTTAAAATTTTGCTCAGTACTTAATATTTGGTTTTATTATCACAGATTTTTATAAAAGTTTCAATTCAGTTGGTTCGAAGCATGTTTCAAGTTTTGATCAAATAAAGGGAATCAGCTATCATTGTAGGCCTCATCGTAGGACGTAGACTCGGAACTTTCGTGTTTATATCACCTGAGTTTAAAAACCCATCTGTTCAAATATTTATTTATTCATAAGAATGTGTGTGTGTGAATTTAAAATGTGTGAATTTAAAATTCCTATGTTATTTTATGATGAGTAAATAAACTTTACTATTGTATGAAAGGTAAAGCAAGGCAAAATTGTGATGTAGATCTGTAACGTATTCCGCTTGGGGACGATAATATTTATTTATGATAAGAGCCAGCTTTCATTGGCATATTAGTTTTTCAGATACTTTTGAGAAAGCTGAAGAAAAACTGAGGAAGGCGTGCGAAACCTCCGATTTGGAGAGTTCAGATGAAGAGGAGGCAAGAAGATCTAGAAACATCAGAAAGAGGAAAAATCTCTCTAAAGACTTTGATTTTCTGTTCGGCTCTTCAGGAGAAGATGGTCCTCCAGTGAAGAAGATTTTAACACACCTTGCCCTCTTGACAGCCCACCCTATCCATCCCTTTTTTCTTTCTCTTCCTCAGTCCTCTTAAACCCAGTGACAATCCTATATCCCAATATCCCATCTTCTCCCGCCCTAGTACCTAGTAATTCTAAACCAACCCCAGCAACTCCTACTACCTCTTTTTCCTCCATAAATAAAGACCGAATACAGACCCCAGTTCAAGGTAGCTTCTTGTTTAACTTTTGTTCAAGTTATGATTTAGTGAACTTAGTACTAGGTTGTCCTTGACATTTGAAATCCTTTAAGAGCTACCGATCATGTTAAATCATTTAACATTTTAACAATGTAGTGCCTCTGATTGGGTACAAAGATGGGTTTTGTGTGTTAGAGTTCTTTCTGTACTACAAAGAAGCACTATTTGCACTAAATCTTGTTCAAGTTCACTAGGTTTTAGAAGTACTCTTTTGACTGTTACATATGAATATAACTCTGTTTATCAATCACCAATCACTGAGATTGGGACGCCTCCTATGTGTGTATTTTAACCAAAAAAAATTTTTTTAATAAAATTGTTTATTAATTTTCAGCAGGGGATATGAACCAGCATGTCAAAATACTGAACGACATCCTCGTCCAGTTGAAATCTCTTAGTGGAGCCAGAAATGCAGATCACCATGGAAGACGTCGTCTCCAAACTTTAGACGGTCGTGCAAAGGCTAGACCAGGTGTCAAGAAGCCAGGTGCCTCGTCGTCCAGAAGATGGGCGAAGACAGCCACAGTACAGGCCGAGTCAGCCTTGCTGACTCGTTCAAAAATCTTCCCATGAGTGAGCTGGGTGTGTTCAAAAACAATTTTGAAGAGAACTCAACGACTGCAGCATAGCAAAACTGTTGATAGGTGTTCAGAATAGATCTAATGACACTAAAACTATATTATAACCATGGAATGTTCACGCTTAGGATTAAGTCTAGTAATAAGTAGTATTAAGTCTTGTGTAGTAATTAGTTTTAAGTCTAGTTGTTAAGATAGTAGTTCAGTATATACTTTACAAAGAACGTTTTGTGCCAATAAAGTATGTCTATGTCTGTGTCTATGTCAGGAGATTTATAAATTGTTAATATTGTTTGGCATATTAAAATGTTTAAAAAAATGTCCACGACGTGGAGTGGTAATGCACCAACGCCGTTACCTTGAGTGTAACAATAACTAACAATGTTTCTGCACAGCGAGGTGTTTGTGAGGAACGAGCTACTTGTATAATGAACTTCAACACGGAAAGTGTTTAATAAAATTTTCGTAAATAAGACTTTTTTACGATTTATATATATGATCCTTAGTTAACCTATTTATTTATAAGCAACTTGCGTTAAGAGCAATATTTAATTTATTACGGTACGCTTTTGCTTTATCAACTGCAACTGTTTTGCTTTATCGATAAGTCTTTTATGATAAAAACCACGAACATGTCGTCCCAACATATCTGTAGCAGAAGAAATAATGGGTCTGATGGACTGTCTGTAGGATGATCTCGAACTGCAATGACATGAACCGCATCACTAATGGTTAGATCATACGAATCGGGGTAAATCTGTCTTCTTCTGTCCAAAAACATCATATGAGAGAGGACAAAAATCATTACTCAAACAATTTTTAAGAAATGTAATTATTTATTATCTTCTTATGTTTAAAGTACCTATTCCGGAATGCTATTTTCTACCACTCTTACTCATATCTGAAACGATGAATCGTATTTGATAAACCATGGTTATTTTGATATAGAGAATTACGTGAAATCAAAAAACAGCGAAAAATTGATATAACTGTCACTAACAGCTTCACACCAGACATAAAAGGTCAGACTTTTTGTAAACATATGAAAATTTTATCAATTAAGGTTAAAATAAGCTGAAATTGTCAATACATAGTTATTTGTTGTTAATTATTTTACTATTTCATTTGCATTTAGTTAGTTGTTTAAGTATTACCTCTCACCAAAAAAGGAAAAAAAAAATAAACAAGAAAGTTTGAAATAGGTCAATTATTTTCAAACTGCCTTACAACACTCCATACAGTTTTCCCCCTTCAAGGAGGTTCGTGTAGGAAAGTAAATTTCTAGGTCCAAAAATCATTAGTTTGGTAAAACCTGCAATGTGAGCGCAATAGCGCGAATTGGTTTTGACTTTGTAACGAATTAAAATTCATTTAAAATATGTTTTTGTAAATAACATGTAGATTGAGTTTTGTGTACTGTATCAAGGTGGCAAGATGACGAATTAAGATGGCCTATTGTCATAAGCCTTAAACGAAATATGACACAATACTCTTAAAATGCAGTGTATTTATTTATTTATTATTATTTATTATTTAAATTTCCGTTAAAGAAAACATTTAACCAATAGTATTTATCTTCAACTAACCTTAAAAACAAGATTACATACCGATTTAATTTATTAATTATTTTTTTATTCCAAAATAATGACATGAAATGTTATACAAACCTAAAATCAGTTGATGAGTATTGTAACAGATTAACTATTATAATTGACTAAAATCGTATTGAGTGAAAATAAACCTAAAATTTGAGTTAAAGATGCTTAACTCAAACAGGCCTAAAGGTCTTCAACATGAAAATAACTATGAATACAATAGTGTTTAATAGCAAAACGCTTTCGAGGTTGTACTTAAGATATTTATAGATTCTTTATCTCAGGTAGTCGTTTATATTTTTTTTCTGTTTTAATATCTTGATTAAACTATTTAACATTCTACCTATTTGTATTTAACCTTAACGATATATTTAATAACAAGTAACGATAAATATATAACTAACACAAAAAAGTGTGTTGAAAATATACTATATTATTGTATTGTAAAACTTAATAAATTAATTTTCAAAAGAAAAAAAACATGTTTTGTTGGTTGGTAGCAGAATTATCGTGGTACTGTCTCCCGTGGTGGTGATATGTCCCAGATATATCTAGACTAAGGTCTTTGCGATCCGCTTCCATGCAAGTTTTCTAACACTATCACTCAAAACGGCTGAACATATTGTAGCCAACCTTACCAAGGTTGTTTCGACAAATGTTTGGAAGGTTTAAGATTTAATAGTTTCAATTTTTGAAAATACTTATATAATTTTTAAAGTAACTCAAAGTTTAGACTTTTGAACATCGGCCGTTTGGGTTGCCATGATGGTTTACAATAACGAAGTAAATGTAGAGAAACAAAGTATCATAGCACATTATAGCGATGTTTAATCTGAATGAAATAATATCACCAATATATGTACGAATATTTTTATAAGTTTTATTTACAAACGAATGAAGAAGTGTGTTGAATCATAACATGGTCAAAACTGAACATTTTTTACAATCTAGCAACAGCTGTAACACAATAAATATTAAATTAAGTATAGACCAAATTAATCACAGATGTGGCTAAGTTGACGCCACATCAGCCCCCCGCAGAGACTGGAAGTCCAGGGAGCTTGAGCTTTACATTTCGACCAGATCGAGTTGTATAGTTTCTGAACAATGATGCCGGGTTTGGGGCTTGAGGGATGTGTTCGAAGATTGTATATTTTGAGGCTCATTGATTGTTGGATGATTTACATTTGTCAGGTAACACATATGCAGGCTACACCCTGTCTAAGCTCACTAGCACTTGTTTGCCATTCTGCGATATTACTAAGGATTTTTCATTACGAGAAATTACAGGATATGGTCCGTTGTAGGGAGGCTGTAGAGCACGTTTCACAAAGTCGTCTCTTATGAAAACATCGGTGCACTTTCTAAGATCCTAAGCTTGGACAGGTTTGATTGAAGACATGTGTTGAATCATAACATAGCCAAACTGAAATTGTTCACAATCTAGCTTCAGCTGTAACACAATAAATATTAAATTAAGTCGGCCGTATGGGTTGCCATGATGGTTTACAATAACGAAGTAAATGTAAGGAAACAAAGTATCATAGCACATGTTTAAAATCAAGCCAATGCATGACCTAAACAATTTAAAATGCTGTAGGTTGTAATAAATAATATTTATTTGATGTGATCGATAATTAAAACAAGTAAATGAATCATCAATTTTAAATAACTAGGTATAATTAAATTAATATTTTTTCTAAATAGGCTATTATAAAGATGCGGTCTTATTATTCCTTTAAACAGTGCAAGTAAACCTTTTATCCTATAGTGAGATTTAATGTGGAAACGTTCATGCCGACTAAACATAACAACAAGTGTTTGATAGCAAAGATATGAAATTGATCTTATGTAAATAAGAGTTTAATAAACACTTTTAATAATAAGTGTTATTTTGTAGTAAAGCATATTGTTACATTATTGATTATGTAAGGCGGCTATTATCAACAAAACATGCGGTCTACCACTGAGTTTAAACAACGTATTCTTATTTCCCATCCTATTGTAAAATTTGAAATACTTTTAATGTTTATATTATAGACTAACCAACACAAGGAGAATGTTTTATCTATGATAGTATCGTGTTGGCAACATTGATGGTTGTTTTGTATTGATTAGCATGTTGGCAACCAAGCGAGGTGTACACAGTAAAAGGTGTATCTTAGTTGGCAACGCTTGGGGTATAAAATTGCCCAACTAAGTAAGCCTAAAGTATTTTTTGCGTTTTCGTTCAAATAAAATATCTAATTCGCATGAGTGTGTCATATTAAGACAATTTAAGAATGCATTTTTTAAAACTGCCTCATATTTGTAGAAAATAAATACGAGCAATTAATGCCCGAATAACTACTTATTTTGTTGTTTTGAAATGATTTGACTGTACAAAACTTGCTTGACAACAATGCTTTTTGTATGTCAAATGTACAAATTTTTAGGAAACAAACCTTACAAGGTATGGTGAAAATTATTCCTGAAGTTCTCTCAAAGCTAGCAATTATTTAAAAATTACGTCTGCTAATCATATGGATCCATACATGACTATTTCCGCCTGATATGCCAAATCTGGTCAAGATGGGAAGATGTCGATTGGTCGGGTTCAACCAGATTACATTACCAAGAAACATATAACAAATACCGATACAAAGGATATGTATGTAATGTCAATATCTTTACAAATGAAACTTGTTATAGGTGATGTTGATAGTTAAATAAAAAAAAATTAAATTCATGAAATCGTTGGATTATATTTATAAACATTGTTTTAATTTATTGCTCTAATAAAAAAAAACCATGAAACGCGATCGCTCCGCTTAACTTGATTTCACTGCTATAAAAGAAATCCTAGTTATTTTATTGTAAGCATATAAATATGACGACTACACCGATGTCTAATTCTGTTTAACAATAAACAATGTTTTTATAAATTGTGAAATCATAATGAAGAATTATTTATAATCATTTGACAAATAATACACCTATGGCCGGAACTATACACAGCTCTATCAGCAGACTAAATCTGCCTCATATGTCTTTGATACGGAGTAATTCGTCAATGGTAAAATAGCTGACTCTCGTACTGACTGTTTTCTGAGGAAATCCACTGCTGAACATCTGAGGAATTTTTCAGCTTCTGTGTGGCACAAATGTATTGTCATGTTATATCCTATACTTGGATCCTATACTTAATTGAATACGAGAGATTGGTCTTATTAGTCCTGGGAAGAGAAACAAATTCGTAAACAGCTTCATCTTCCTTGGTAAGATCCTCTTGAGGGCTAACCAAAGAGAGCCCGTCAAACCAGCTTTCAACCTTGTTATTACAATCATTAGCCATTATGCTGAGTGTAGATTGACATGCTGATTCTGTTAAGCTACTATTTAAGCCCAAAAAAATAACAGAAATAGCAAATAGTAGTCTTCTACTGTTTTCACTTTGTCAGTAACTATTTTAACTGTGTATTCTGCAATACATTGTAGCAAGTAAGGCAGCTTCAATGTGCCTGCAAGTTCAAGATGCTGGTCTTGGCTCGGGATGGACATCACATGACAATACATTTGTGCCACACAGAAGCTGAAAAATTCCTCAGATGTTCAGCAGTGGATTTTCTCAGAAAACAGTCAGTACGAGAGTCAGCTATTTTACCATTGACGAATTACTCCGTATCAAAGACATATGAGGCAGATTTAGTCTGCTGATAGAGCTGTGTATAGTTCCGGCCATAGGTGTATTATTTGTCAAATGATTATAAATAATTCTTCATTATGATTTCACAATTTATAAAAACATTGTTTATTGTTAAACAGAATTATACATCGGTGTAGTCGTCATATTTATATGCTTACAATAAAATAACTAGTATTTCTTTTATAGCAGTGAAATCAAGTTAAGCGGAGCGATCGCGTTTCATGGTTTTTTTTATTAGAGCAATAAATTAAAACAATGTTTATAAATATAATCCAACGATTTCATGAATTTATTTTTTTAATTTAACTATCAACATCACCTATAACAAGTTTCATTTGTAAAGATATTGACATTACATACATATCCTTTGTATTGGTATTTTTTATATGTTTGCTTGGTAATGCCATCTGGTTGAACCCGACCAATCGACATTTTCCCATCTTGACCAGATTTTAAACCCAATATCCTAGGCCTAGAAAATAGATAAGAAATATATATTTACAGCTAAGCCCAAATACATTAACAACTTTTAAAACTTACTACAGAGGCATTTTAGTGAATGCAAAAAAATAAATATGATAAAGAAAATTGAGTTGTTCAACACTTTGATATGCAATTTAGCAGTAATGAATTCTTATTTTGGAAAAATTGATGCCGTGGATTGCTCAAAAAAGGCGCAATCTTGGAGTCCAAAATCAACCCTGGTTTTTGGACTGATATTTTCAGTAATGGTAATAAGTTAGAGATTAGCCTATTAGATTTAACGACGTTAATGTAAAATTAATTTAGTTTCAGAAAGATTCGCTCCCTTAAAGTGCCACACCGGTTTGGTTACCATAAATGTATTGTTTTAATAATATTTACGAGGTGTTAGCCCGTCCTACGTACGGGAATTCAGTAGTCAGTTAAAACCGTGTACAATTTATTCAGATCAGCTAGTTTAAAAAAGACAAAGTTTCTTGCAGTTTTAATGTGAAAAATCATCTTTAAACAAATGTTGTGCGACCAAATATGTTTTATGCATTTTAAATCCGATAATTTTACGATAAAACAGCAATTCTGCAATTTTTACGATGTGAAAAGCGTTGAAGTGAGATTTGCAGCCGATTCGCACAGACGCACACTGATTATAAGTAGCATACAGTAGAGAGAGTAATAGCTTTGACTATTAATACAACACTTCTTTATCTTATACAACTTCTGTATCCAATAGTCAAAGGTCAATTGAGAAGTGTATAGACCTAGTCAACGATACTACCTTCCATAGCATACCTGCCTCTTCCATAATTATTATCACCACAATACAACTAACTTATTATACACAATTTCCAGTAGGTCTGAATAGAAACGACCTAAAATAAAACGATAATATCCAATAAAATTCACAGTACACATAATTTAACTTTGGTGTCCTAACATCAAAACTAATCGTCACACCTATCCTTTATATCAATTTCACTGCATTAATTACTAAATAAATAAGTCTAAACAAAGAAAAATAAAAACAATAACAATTTGTTTTGAAACAGATGATTGGTTCAAATAACATTCATTTGAAAAAAAGAACTGGTCACATGTATCAGGAATATAAAAAGTAAACACGCTAGTAAAGCTAATGACGTAATTGTCAATGTTTATTATCCATACCGTTAGCAGTTCTATCCTTGATAATTACCCACCCTCATTGAATAAATGTACATCGTAATTTACCATATCCTATACTCTAATACGAGCAAAGTTTGCTTGTATGTATGTATGTATGTATGTATGTATGTATGCTTGCACCAAGATCTCGAAAACGGCTCCGACGATTTTCTTCAAATGTTGTATATAGTTTATTTCTGGCCTAAAAACGAGTTTACTGCAATTAGAACTGCCAACAAAAATCTAATTACGTAGAAAAATGAAACTGAAAATCACATTTTTTTTACATTAGTCTTATGGGTTGCTAGGTAACCATGTTGGCTGAATTAAATAACAAGGAAAAAGTAAACAAAAGACTTGTAATTTGTCTATCCACAGTATACTAGCAAAACAAAATACAGTACAAAAGGAAAAAACATCAGTTGTTACTATTGAGCAAAGATTATACTGAAGATTACTCGATTCTATAGTCAAGGGTAGCAGTGTGGAGTGTGAGATCTGTTTATGACGATTAGATTACGGTATCTGCAATCCTTAAATGCTATGGAAAGGGAGGAAAACAGGTCCACGACATAGGACGTGGTGAAGGAAGTAGTAAAGGCGAGCAGTCTGGAGTGTGGGAACTGTTTATGACGATTAAATTAAGGTATCAGCAGTCCTAAAATGTAATGGGAAGGAAGGAAAACAGGTCCATGACGTAGGAAATGGGGAAGTAAGTTGTAAGGCTAGCAGTGCAGAGTGTGGAAACCGTCTGTGGCATTTATGTATCTGCAATTCTAAAATAGTATAAGGAAGGAGGGCAAACAGGTCTACGACATAGGGAGTAGTGAAGGAAGTAGTAAGGGTGAGCAGTCCGGAGTGTGGGAATTGTTAATAACGATTAGATCAAGTTATCTACAATCCTAAAATGCTATGAGAAGGGAGGGAATCAGGTCCTCGACGTAAGAAGTGGTGAAGGAAGTAGTAAAGGCGAGCAGTCTGGAGTGTGGAAACTGTTTATGACGATTAGATTAAGGAATCTGCAATCCTAAAATCCTATGGGAAGGGATGGAAAGAGGTCCACGACGTAGGAAGTGGTGAAGGAAGTAGTAAAGGCGAGCAGTCTGGAGTGTAAAAACTGTTTATGACGATTAGATTAAGGAATCTACAATCCTAAAATGCTATGGGAATGGAGGGAAACAGGTCCGCGACGTAGGAAGTGGTGAAGGAAGTAGTAAAGGCGAGCAGTCTGGAGTGTGAAAACTGTTTATGACGATTAGATTAAGGAATCTGCAATCCTTAAATGCTATGGGAATGGAGGGAAACAGGTTCACAACGTAGGAAGTGGCGAAGGAAGTAGTAAATGCGAGCATTCTGGAGTGTGGAAACTGTTTATGACGATTAGATTAAGGAATCTACAATCCTAAAATCCTATGGGAAGGGATGGAAAGAGGTCTGCGACATAGGAAGTGGTGAAGGAAGTAGTAAAGGTGAGCAGTCCGGAGTGTAGGAAATGTTTATGACGATTAGATTAAGGTATCTACAATCCTAAAATGCTATGGGAATGGAGGAAAACAGGTCTGCGACGTAGGAAGAGGTGAAGGAAGTAGTAAAGGCAAGCATCGCGGAGTGTTGGAACTGTTAATGACGATTAGATTAGGGTATCTGCAATCCTAAAATGCCATTGGAAGGGAGAGAAACAGGTCCGCGACGTAGGAAGTGGTGAAGGAAGTAGTAAAGGTGAGCAGTCTGGAGTCTGAGAACTGTTTATGGGAATTACATTAAGGTATCTACAATCCTAAAATGCTACAAGAAGGGAGGTAAACAGGTCTATGCCGTAGGAAATGGTGTAGGAAGTAGTAATGCTAGCAGTGCAGAGTGTGGGAACTGTCTGTGGCATTTATGTATCTGCAATTCTAAAATGGTATAGGGAAGGAGGGCAAACAGGTCCACGACGTAGGGAGTGGTGAAGTAAGTAGTGAAGGTGAGCAGTGTGGAGATTGGGAGTGGATTAATGTATCTGCAATACTTTTCAGAGTAAACTTATAATTTTCCCCGAGCAAAGCTCGGTCCCCAGGTACTTAGTTAATTTAAACAACAATATATTCATAGTTTAAATAAAAGTGATATTTTCACGTTTGGGGGCGCTGATATAGGCACCCCCAAACGTAAACACAACTGAACACGATTTCATAAAACATGTAAACATTGTTATTTTTCTATTCTTTCCTTGAAAAGTGGAGCAGTAAAATAATTTGCATTTATCCTTTTTTATTAAGACTCGTGTACAGAGCCTCGATTTGTACTGTGGTTTAATTAATTTTGGTCCAAACTATTTTAAACTGTGGTCTAATTATTTCTACTAATCTGACTTATTTCCTATAATCAATGACAAAATAAGAGTAAATAAAATAACCTCATAGTTCCATAGTTTATATTTAACCAGCTGTTAGTTAAAACAAATTGTATGGTTCTAAAACAAATTGTATGGCTCTAAAACAAATCAAAGATTACAAAGATTGCTTTAAAAAATATTTTGAACATCCTAGTATTTTACTATGTATATTTAATTAATCTGTCATCCTCTTACAGAAGAATTTATCGTATCAATGATAGCATTACACATAGTATAAATAAGTCAACGCTAAGTATGTCTTTACATTTTTATCCAAATGCTGAGTTTGTGACACAAAAGCTGAATGTTTACAGCTGTTATGTTAAGCAAATTATTTTACGCCGAAAGCTAGTTTAGAATCTTAGCGTCGGCTGCTAGACTTTTTAAAAATTAAAAATAAATTTCTTAAAAACTGGGACCCAAAACTAAAATTATGGCTTCGACATTCCCTAGTTCTCAAAATTATCTTTCTTTCAACACAAAAATCATGTAAATCCGTCGAGTGGTTGATTCAGAATCGTGAAATAAAAAAAACACTGTTTCGTTTTAATATTATAGATTATGAACTTTCAGTTTTGTGTAAAAATATTTTAAACTAATTTCAACGTGTTTTAGGCATTGCAAGTAATTTATTGTGAAAATCAAAGTCAATGAGCCTTAAATTAACATTTTATTACCAACATGACACTTAAATAAATACAATATGGGTCTTTAAAAGCCTATTGCAATATTAGACGCGCTTTAAAATTTCTTTACGTAAAATATATGCAACTAATATTTCAGTGGTGAAGGATGAGGTGACAAGACATGCTTCATTGGGTCATTAATTATGTCACAAGATTAAATCTCGTATTGATCCCAATGTAGAATGTCACTCACAAGCTCTTGTTTGGGGAAAACCTATATTTCTACTTTTATAAAGCATATACTTTTAATTGTGTGAACTCTAACGTTTTTATTACGCCTTAAAACCACTTTGTATCGCTTCAAAAATGTGTAATGTTGTCGGTAACCTACTTAACACCTAAAATACTTTCCATATATACAAACAAGTATTTGTTTAAGTTGTTAAATTAAAAGATGAGAATGAGGATTCGTTAAATAGTTTTTTTTTTACCGCAGCTCAAGACAAAACTTTAAGTTAGTATTTTATTTATAGGAAATGTAAAGCCACATCAACCCCCAACACGATTTTGAGAATCATCAAAGTCCCTGAACGACGTACATTAACGCACATAGCGTTGTTATCTCGAGATGTAGGCGTAAGAGCGGTGCTTAGGCTCAAACACAAAACACTATTATGCTTCGACGCGTATCAAACTCGTCAACCAGACTGGGGAAAAAGCTTCAATATTAACATGTTTGGAGGAGTACTTATAGCAAGAAATGTCTTCAAAATTTTATAAAAATCCACACAAATCTGGACATTGGTGTTAATATCCCCCCCCCCTTATGTGTAAGGAGAAAGTATTGTTGTCCTGAACTCATAAAGTTAAACTAACGTTTTTCAAAATAATATGCACACACTGCTTATTTGCTGTTTGACCGATGGCGAAGTTATTTTTTTTTTTACTTAAACGTTAAATTAAATCTTTATTTTTATGTATTGATATGTAATGATATCTTGAATTCATATTATTTCACTAATAAAAATCTCTACACCGTAACTAACTTTGAACCATAATTTAATTTCCTAGTCATGAAGATCAATCATAGTATATTCAATGATAAACCATGCAAAACATTAATTTTACCATTATATAGTTAACGTATAAATAGTTAATGTTATTGCCACATAACCTCAAATTGTTTGAATATTACATACATCTATGGCTCGGGAAAAAGAATTAATACAATATAACTAATTTTCATTGTATATACCTTGTGGCTTACTTGTTGGGGCTGAGCTATTTTCTTGATTATAGATATTCATAATTCTGAAGCAGCTATTTATAATTTAAACAATTCGATAATGGACGAAGAAAACTTGGAAGTTTAATGAAGTATTTTCTTCCGGACAATAGCTCAACAATTACAAATTGTAACGATTTTTTTCCAATAGAACAACTATGACCTCTTTTCTAAACCGGAACATAGTATACTTTTTGCTATGGTTAAAATACATTTTTAATTATTTCAAATTAATGGCTTGCATGTCATTTTTATTTGACAAAATAGGGAGCAATATTTTTTTATAAAAAAATCATAGCTTCAAATCTATGTTACGATTACAGAATTCTCGTTTGATGTAGACGACGCTTTGCAGTAATTCGTTCGTCTTTAAACGTTTGGATCCAAAGTTTCATTCATTGATAGAATTGAATACTTTTAAGATTTTCTTTACTGTATTTTATCTGTATGTACCATAAAATACAAAATTGAGAGCAAAAAACTAAATTAATTATTATTTAATATTCTTGAAGGAATACAACTTATCAGTTTACCATGGAACAATATTACTAAAAAAATTCAAGCTAACTATATCATTGTGGAGTCTCTTTAATGCTTTTGTAAAAAAACTGCTTACAATAAACTGCGAAAAAAATTCCCATTTTCTATAATAGAAATATGATTGTTTTATATTAATATTTTGCATTTATGAAAACTTGAAATAGACACTTATTTGGTATTCATTTTAAAATTGATATCCAAAGAATATTTAATTTTAGCCCCTTTTTTACCAGCTAAATCTAACGTGGGTACTTCACTCTTAAAAAAAATTGCTTAGCCCTATCCTTGGTTAGACCATAACCATGTTATAATGTTATATTCATTAATGTTATATTACATCAATATTGTTTAAAATATATGGATATATTCTAGAAAACGTGTTGGAATCTTCAATAACCGAAGAAATCTTGAGATAAATAAACACTTGAATATTTTGTAGTAAACCTAATCTACCTGTATGTATAAATATACTGAAAATATCCCACTAATATTTTATTTGGAGCTTCGGTTATAGATCCTGTATTGCTTGGAATGTTTAATATTACTTAAAAATGAATAAGTAGAATGATGCTAAGGCTACAAACTAATACTTAATCTAAATTGAACCGTTCCATGATTCTCCATGAATCAGCTGAGTTAGAGTTTGGCCGGTAATTAGTTTCTATCAACTCCCACCACTTAGGGGAAACATTGAAAGCTAGGCTGTGTAGGACGGCTATAAACGGTTGGAAACTTAGTTTCAGCATAACAATGTATTGAGCATGTTCTTGCCTTTGGGTGTTTTACGTAACCTATAACTGCATCACAATTATTATTCCTTGAGGTAATAAACTGTACATTATTAACACACTTTGGATGAATTATATATATATATATATATTTTAACCAAGAATTAAATCTTTCTTCCAGTCTCCTACTTATCCAATGAGACATGAGGCAATACATTGGCGTGTCTCTTATTATGTGTTGCTTTGCTAATGAAATGTGTTCCGAGGCAAAGGAAAATTCAAGTTTGAATAAGTGTTAAGACACACTTCATGCAACACTTTGAACACGTATATAGGGATTAGCCTTGCACAAAGCATCAACCTCAACTACACGTCACCTTGTGTTTGTATCCCTGTATTTTCAAAAGTGGTCTTAGGACGTGTTGGTATAAGTCACATTAGCAAATGCTATCAAACAATTCATCATACAGCATTCATAATAAAAATGCTTAATGTTTGTTTTCCTTCTCCTACACCTGATTGGAGTAAATTTCAAATCGAATGCTTGGACACATTATGCTGTGGAATATTACTCCGACTAGTATCAGATTCGAAATCCATCAAAGGAGACAGTCACAAATAGCATTTGAAACGCTTCAGTGGGTCTGTTTATTTTTCCTACTCGGAACAGAAAGGCCTTACTCCAACATCATCTGATAAATCCTCTTAAACTGCCTTTCTTTTAACGGATGAGCCAACTTTTCCTCTCGTATAGTCTGTCTGGATTTCCAACACTAAAGGGAATTAGTTTCGTTCTAAGTTAAAATAAACTAAACACTATTGTAATAAAACCTAATTAAACGTTTTGTTCTGATAATTTGTGTTTGATATGGTTCACAAAAGTAGCAAATACAACGATTCAATGCCACCTATAACTTTGACCTCCAAGTACTCCTAGTTATTTATTTGATAAATCAATACAATTTCAAATACAAATTTTCTGAACGTCCACATCCTTTATTTGTTAAGTGTGTAAAACCTTATTTAAACCACCAAGAAATTAATAATCTTGAATTAGTAAGCCATACTTCATAAAAAAAAAAACATAATCGTCGATTATAGTCGGATTCAAAACTAATGTAAGACCACCTTTATTTGACATAAACCCCGTTTATATAACTGCCTTTTTATTGTTTTGTTCGTAATAAATGGCGTTAAATAGACCCTTTTACGGGTTTTACTTTAACAAATAATATTTTATTATCTGTTGCATTATTTCCGTGCAAAACTCACCTACATACCTGACCTTTTATATGTTAAAAATGGTTGCCAATATTTCACATATGAGAAAATCAACACACTAATAAAACCAGTACTCAGGAAGAGATTGTATTAAAATATCGTGTTTTATAGCCAAAATTTAAATTTTAAATAAGTTGATTTTGCTGCCTACAAAATAAAAAAATATTGATTTAGAAAATTAGATTGACTGAAACTGTTCAATCTGGTCAACAGATAAAAACTCTGAAGCAAAATGAAATATGTCAGCGTTGTTATAAGTATAAAGTATAAGTATAAAAATATTAAGTTTTTATTACACAAAATTGTACGGATGGTTTTCAGAACTAAGACAAAACGTTACATTAAGTTTATGCATTTATGAAATATATGTTTATTTAAATTTGGTTATATCTTACAAGTTATCGTGTTCAAATATATTCCATATCTTAAATTACATTATTGTTCATTTAAAAAAAAAATAAGGGGGTTTTCAATGATTTTTATAAAATGTTAAGATAGGAAGGATTTAAAAATATAACGTTTACCCCATAATTAAACAATGTTAAAAGTAATTTATTCATAACAAATATGTAAAATACATTTCTATAAAAAATGGATTCTTCAGTATTACCAACAATACATCTAAACGTACCTGGAATGTTAAGATCCCAATCTAATGGGATGGTGTACCACAGCCAATCCACTATAACAGTTAAGTGTATGGATGATATTTTCATTGAAGAGTTTAGCTCATTTGTTATGGTTGAAAATACCAATCGAAAAAAAACACCTTATGTTATGTGAAAAGTCAGTTTGTATCCTTGTCACCAATCAACTGCTAAACATGTTTTATTTGGTATGTTTTCTAGCTTTTATTTAAAAAGACTATATTGTATAGTTTTATTATTTTCGTATTATTATGAAGAGTATCCGTATACGACGAATGAAATGCTCGAAGTACGAGTCTGATTGTGAAGGAGAAGGTGAAGAGGTCGGGGAAGTTGTTAGCAGTTAAGATATCGACTTGTCTTTTGTCTTCAAAACATGAGGACTCTCTGTAGGTTAAAGACGTCTTGATGTGATTCATACAAAATCTGCAGCAGCTTTACAAAAGATACTTTTATCATATTCTCAACACTTCTTTCATAATCTTAAACCTATCATAAATACGTGATGTGGGAGCCTGTTCGATAATAAACGTTTTGAAAAAGTAGTTTCACATTTAAGGAGAAATAAAAATCTTCCTAGATTTTTGGGTTGGATTGTAGTAATTAACACTTTAGTAGTTCAGGCATTTGGTATAGCTGCAGTACATATTGTAATACATTTAAATTAAGGCTCAGGTGTGTTATTGTCAAATAAAAGTGTTACAATGATACTAGTTTCGAGCACACAACCAACATACTTTACTGTGTCTTTGTCCAAGTCATCCATCACGAGATTTACACGTCCATGTGTGACATGAGTCTCACAAGACGACCTTATCTATGTCAATCATAACTTCAGATACAACACACTTGATACAATCAATGCTAAGCTATTGTGTAACAAAAAAAATAAATAAATGTGACAAGCAACATTGTATAGGAGTAAATGTGAGAATGCTCTTTACCATATTAATAGAAATAATACCTTTAAATACACAAAAGCTATAGATAATGGTATGTATTCCTCAAATAAACATATTCATAAAGTTACAAAACATCATAATGCTGAATTGGTGGTGTTTGATCAATGCCCGCATTAAAAGATTAATCATATCCAATTATACATTATCTATCAAGTAATGCACCGTTTCAGTCCTTTGACTGCAGCTCGTCATTAGTGTAATGTTGCCGTTCATAAGCCATTTAAAGCTTTGAATAATGTGAATGTTTGATTTCACAAGCAGAATTTTCAATCTAACAGTAAAGCAAAAATTTGATAAAACAAACAGCTAGTACGTAATGTCTTAACACTTATGTGAAACTAATTTTATGAAAGAGTCCAGTAAACAGTTGCAAACTTGTCAATCACACTGGGTAGAAGAATTGCAAGGTGACTTTTTAGGTGGATGTTAGGTAGATTAAAACGGTAATTTTGGGGTTTCTGGTCAGTTTGAATAATAAATTGTCTGATTCAGCAGAATTATATGAAAAACAAGGTTTCGTCGAATGAGAGTTTTGGAAATCGTTGTCTGAAAGCTGTCCAATTTAACCAATTTTATCCTTCACTATAAATTAGGACATATAGTAGAAGGAATGGAAGAGGTAGGAGGAATGACAACATAAAAATGCCGTCTCTTTGGCCATTTTATAACCTTTTTTCAATCGATAGGAATACGAACAGGTTAGGTTTAGGATAGTCAGTATTGGGCTTTATCTTGGGCAAGATAAGCTCCAAGGGGCTACATAAATTTTAAAATTTTAGATTATATTTTTTAGAGGGAGCAACTAATTTCAGATTTGTAATCGATAGTAATATTTAATTAATTATTTAATTTAATTAATAGGCACAGTCAACTTAGCAAGCATTAGTTATCATAATTGCAAGTAATGCACTAGGGCTAGGAATCAAATAACAACCAACAAACCACGGAAAGAAGAACCCAAAGCCAGAAGATATTGTTTTGTGAGTGAGCGGTTGTTCTGTGTCAGTTTATACATTTTTCTTGATTGTTTGTAGATAGTTATTTATTTCTCTAAACATTTCAGTGGCAAGTATTTCTCTTATTTAGTTTTTTAAGTCATAGTTTGTAATTTTGTTTATTTCCTTCTCGCATATTCATATTTAGGACATTCTAATATAACATGTTCTATTGATTCTACAGCCCCAGCAGTGCATTATAAGCATAGTGGTGTGAAATATAGATTCATCCTATTAAGGCTTTTATTAAAAATGGTGTGACCAATCCTCATCCTTATGATATTGATTATTTCCCATCTGTTTAAGTCTGTACTGTGGTACCATGGACTGCCATTTTGTATGGATTTATACCATTAGGCCTTGGGTGACGTTTTAAAGGTATTATTTCTTTGTTTCCATGTCCTATTCTTTTGATATGATCTCAAAACATTTATTGGTAAAATAATGTTTGAGTCATATCCAGTTGTTATTGCTTCCTTTGCTGCGATGTCCACTTTTCATTATCTCTTAATCCTAAATGGCTAGGAACCCATTGAGAGAGTGACCATCTTTTTGGAATACATACAATTTTTCAAGACTGCTAAGCTCATATTGTTTGCATTATTTGATGTTCTGTTACATAGGTTTTTGATGGATAAAATTGTGGCAGGTGAATCACCACATACAGTATCAATACTTCATTGCTAGGAAATTCAGCCAGATTTTGAGTACACGTGAGTAGTGCAAATAAATTGATGTGTGCTTAGGTAGCTCATATCTTTTTTCTATTTTAAGTTGTGGGATGATGTATGCTGCTCCGGTTTTTTAATGGTTTTGGATCCATCAATAAATATTTTGTATGATTTCCTGTATGTTGTCTCTAATATTTCATTTGCCAACTGATAAAAAAAAATTGGGTATGATTGCTTTGATAAAAAAAGTTATTGCTGGAATGAATTTAAGGTGTCATTGTTGTGAAATGTGTGTGTGAAATGTGGGTTAGTATTGGTGGTTTGTCCCAATCAGTGGTTCTAACTCTTTCCAGTTTATTCTCTAATAGGCTTGGTTAAAAGATTTCTATCGTTGATTTGTCTTCAATATATGGAGGGATTTTTTGTGTCTCCAGTACGGGTTTATTTTTGTTAAAAGATCAAGATAAAGGATTTTGTGTCTATTTCTATTATTATGGTCGGTGAGTTTTTTAAAGACAATTCTTTCCATGACATTTTGCGTGAGTTAATTCACTTGCTGCTTCGTTCTAGGGAGGGTAGCACCTGTAGCACTTACTGCGAATGACCGGTGGCTGACAGGCCGCGACATGAAAGTTCGCTGCGGCGGGAAATTCAAACCAACTTACGCGCCAACCATTTCATTCATGGCAGTATTGGAATTGATTAAATTTGATCTGCTTATGTTTGAAATATAAATTATATTATGGTGATTTAAAAATAAGTCAGCTGTATACGTTATATAATCATAATTATAATGTTAATATAATGTCAATCACCAATCACTGAGATGGGGACGCCTCCTATGTGTGTATTTTAACCAAACTTTTTTTTTAATAAAATTTTTTATTAATTTTCAGCAGGGGATATGAACCAGCATGTCAAAATACTGAACGACATCCTCGTCCAGTTGAAATCTCCTAGTGGAAACAGCATGGAAGACGTTGTCTCCCAACTTCAGACGGTCGTGCAAAGGCTAGACCAGGTGTCAAGAAGCCAGGTGCCTCGTCGTCCATAAGATGGGCGAAGACAGCCACAGTGGAGGCCGAGTCAGCCTAGCTGACTCGTTCAAAGATCTTCCCATGAGTGAGCAGGATGTGTTCAACAATTTTGAAGAAGAACTCAGCGACTGCAGTAAAACTGTTGATAGGTGTTCAGAGTAGATATAATGACACTAAAAACTATATTATAACCATGGAAAGTTCACGCTTAGGCTACCTATCCCTATTAATCGATTTTCCATCAACCTTCAAAGTATTACCCTATGTTAAAACCACAAAAAACTTTCATTACATAATAAATAAAAGAGCTGAAGAACAAAGACACTACAGCGTATAGAAATATTTTAAGACTTACAAGTGTTCAGTTTGATGACCTACTGGTAATGGTAGACATAAATTTGTCAAAGCAGAACACGACCATGAGGATGTCAATCCCATTAACAACAAAACTAGAAATAACATTACGCTATTTAGTGACTGGTGATTCTTTTAAATCTTTATCAGCTTTGAATTGTCACTTTAGATTCAAACTCGAGTCAAGTGTCAACTTCGTGTAACACACTTGAATTACGCTTACAGTGGATTGAATTAACAGCTTTAAAATATCACATTAGATTCGAACCAGAGTTGAGTGTAATATTACCCACAATGCACTTCCATTACGCTTACGTTGGCTTGAAATTACAGCTTTTAAGTATCACGTTGGATTCGAATTGGAGTCGAGTGTAGTTACCCATAATTCCGAGCGGGAACAAAGCTCAACGGCGGGACCGGCAATTGAAGACGCCATCGGCCATATTGCTTTGTCTTTGTTTATTTAAGAATGGAGTCCGGATAAGAGGGAGTCTACTGTATTTTTTACTCTAGCAGGCCTGTGCCATTAACGGTTATTCATTTGTATTTTGGTTTTGGCCTAACGACTTCCGTATGAATACAACCAATGTTCTTAATTCAACCTATTTTTAATACCATTCATGAACCTAATGTTAAAAATTATTTCTATCAGCTTTCTATTGAAAAAATATCCCATTACTTATATTAAATTTAGATTGGTTTGTAAATTTTGTTACAAACCAATGTGTTAGGGTGAACTTGGTATAATAACATATGAAGTTATTTTTTCAGATGACGAATGAATATGCAATTTGCAAGTTACCAGAAGAAGGTGATGAAATTATCAACGTGTGTTCTAATTGGCTGGTAGATGAGAGTCACATGGTACCCCCCAAGAAGCCAGTATCCGTCTCTTAAAAAGTTCCTGAAGAACAACGCAACACCAGGAAGTTCATGGGCAAAATATCCTATGTCAATAATGTCATACTATGGTAGGTATCTTTAGTGTGGAGATTTAAAATGTTGCTCCGTACTTAATATTTGGTTTTATTATCACAGATTTTTATAAAAGTTTCAATTCAGTTGTTTCGAAGCATGTTTTCAGTTTTGATCAAATTCCTGTTAAAGGGAATCAGCTATCATTGTAGGCCTCATGGTAGGACGTAGACTCGGAACTTTTCGTTCTTATATCACCTGAGTTTAAAAAACCATCTGGTCAAATATTTATTTATACATAAAATGTGTGTGTGTGAATTTAAAATTCCTATGTTATTTTATGATGAGTCGTTATTTATTTATTTGTTTTTACAGTGTGGTTGAAATTATGTATTAAAAACCACTGATATTTGATTCACATTTATGGTTGGCTTAAAATGTAAATTTTGTTCTGTAACCCTATGCTGCTGTGTGCAAAATGCAAGACCTAATAGTTCTTCTACAAATCTCTGCTTTCATCGTTTCTCTCTATGATGATTAACGATTGGATTAAAACTGTTTTAGTTATCTTAAAATTGCATATAATATTTATCAATATAAATTACAACTGTAAAAAACTACCATCTAATCATAAATAGCTCATAAATTACCAAAATGTAAACGTTATATACGTGAAAAGTATCACAAGTTAAAAAATGTAAAAGTGCAGTAAAAATTTTAAGTAAAAACCTTAAAATAAAAAAGTAAAATATTAAATGGATGTACGAATTGCAAAATGAAATAGAAGTGCATATATGTATAGGGTAGGTCTTAAATAAATAGATGTATTAAGCAATAGTGAGGTTTCATTGTAATTTTAAAGTCTGACCAGGCAGATGTTTCAAGCTGCGATCGACCGATGTGGGCTTGTAGCATTAAAAAAATAACATAGTCAATTAATTGCACATTATAACCACACAACAATACCAACTGTTCAATACCAACAATTCACATTACATATTCGTTGATACAATCAACTTTGAATGTAGTTGGCTGCCATGAATCCGTCTGTGGAGCATCAAACTTGATAAGTTGTGTTAAATGAAGCAAAAGTGACGAGGGTTCACTATGATTTCGTCTATGTCTCTAAAGCCCCGTTCACACGGGGCGAGTTTACAAGCTACACGCCGGCTTTTTTACACGCAGCTAGTAAAATAGCTCAGTGTGAACGACGTACTCGCTCAAAAGCTGCTCGTAAAAAAAGCTCTGGAAAAAGTTGACGCTGCCGCTACTTTACACGCCAACTGGTCTGCTTTTGAGCGAGTAGGCGAGTAAAGTAACCCAGTGTGAACACAGTTGCTTGTGGTTGTGCGCATGTTATTCAAATAAGTCGGATGATTTGGTTCTAGCGGGAGTTCTAGTTGTAACGAAAGTTATTAGACGACAAGGTAAGAAACGAAAGAGCAGGAAATTGTGGGTGAGTCAGTGGGTAGGAAGACGTGAGATTTATGAAGCATTAAATACATGATTGAAAGAGCTGAAGAACGAAGACACTACAGCGTATAGAAATATTTTAAGACTTACAAGTGTTCAGTTTGATGACCTACTGGTAATGGTAGACATAAATTTGTCAAAGCAGAACACGAACATGAGGATGTCAATCCTAGTAACAACAAAATTAGAAATAACATTACGCAATTTAGCGACTGGTGATTCTTTTAAATCTTTATCAGCTTTGAATTGTCACTTTAGATTCAAACTCGAGTCAAGTGTCAACTTCGTGTAACACACTTGAATTACGCTTACAGTGGATTGAATTAACAGCTTTAAAATATCACATTAGATTCGAACCAGAGTTGAGTGTAATATTACCCACAATGCACTTCCATTACGCTTACGTTGGCTTGAAATTACAGCTTTTAAGTATCACGTTGGATTCGAATTGGAGTCGAGTGTAAGTTACCCATAATTCCAAGCGGGAACAATGCTCAACGGCGGGACCGGCAATTGAAGACGCCATCGGCCATATTGCTTTGGCTTTGTGTATTTAAGAATGGAGTCCGGATAAGAGGGAGTCTACTGTATTTTTCACTCTAGCAGGCCTGTGCCATTAACGGTTATTCAATTGTATTTTGGTTTTGGCCTAACGATTTCAGTATGAATACAACCAATGTTCTTAATTCAACCTATTTTTAATACCATTCATGAACCTAATGTTAAAAATTAATTCTATCAGCTTTCTATTGAAAAAATATCCCATTACTTATATTAAATTTTGGATTGGTTTGTGAATTTTGTTACAAACCAATGTGTTAGGGTGAACTTGATATAATAACATATGAAGTATTTTTTTCAGATGACGAATGAATGTGCAATTTGCAATTTACCAGAAGAAGGTGATGAAATTATCAACGTGTGTTCTAATTGGCTGGTAGATGAGAGTCACATGGTACCCCCCAAGAAGCCAGTATCCGTCTCTTAAAAAGTTCCTGAAGAACAACGCAACACCAGGAAGTTCATGGGCAAAATATCCAGTGTCAATAATGTCATACTATGGTAGGTATCTTTAGTGTGGAGATTTAAAATTTTGCTCAGTACTTATTATTTGGTTTTATTATCACAGAACAGAGTTTAAAAAACCATCTGTTCAAATATTTATTTATACATAAAAATGTGAGTGTGTGAATTTAAAATGTGCGAATTTAAAATTCCTATGTTATTTTATGATGAGTAAATTAACTTTACTATTGTATGAAAGGTAAAGCAAGGCAAAGGTGTGATGTAGATCTGTAACGTATTTTGCTTGGGGTCGATATTATTTATTTATAATAAGAGCCAGCTTTCATTGGCATATTAGTTTTTCAGATAATTTTGAGAAAGCTGAAGAAAAACTGAGGAAGGCGTGCGAAACCTCCGATTTGGAGAGTTCAGATGAAGAGGAGGTAAGAAGATCTAGATACATCAGAAAGAGGAAAAATCTCTCTAAAGGCTTCGATTTTCTGTTCGGCTCTTCAGGCGAAGATGGTCCTCCAGCGAAAAAGATTTTAACACACCTTGCCCTCTTGACAGCCCGCCCTATCCATCCCTTTCTTCATTCTCTTCCTCGGCCCTCTTAAATTCAGTGACCATCCTATCCCCCAACATCCCATCTTCTCCCGCCCTAGTACCTAGTAATTCTAAACCAACCCCAGCAACTCCTACTACCTCTTTTTCCTCCATAAATAAAGACCAAATATAGACCCCAGTTCAAGGTAGGTTCTTGTGTAACTTTTGTTCAAGTTATGATTTAGTGAACTTAGTACTAGGTTTTCCTTGACATTTGAAATCTTTTAAGAGCTACCATTCATGTTAAATTTAACATTTTCACCATGTAGTGCCTCTGATTGCGTACACAAGCACCAAATATGGTTTTTGTGTTATAGGGTTCTTTCTGTACTACAAAGAAGCACTAGTTGCACTAAATCTTGTTCAAGTTCACTAGGTTTTAGAAGTACTCTTTTTACTGTTACATATGAATATAACTCTGTTTATCAATCACCAATCACTGAGATGGGCCTCTTATGTGGGTATTTTAACCAATTTTTTTTATAACATTGTTTATTAGTTTTCAGCAGGGGATATGAACCAGCATGTCAAAATACTGAACGACATCCTCGTCCAGTTGAAATCTCTTGGTGAAGACAGGAATTTCCTCCACCAACTGCTGATCACTATGGGAGACGTTGTCTCCCAACTTCAGACGGTCGTGCAAAGGCTAGACCAGGTGTCAAGAAGCCAGGTGCCTCGTCGTCCAGAAGATGGGCGAAGACAGCCACAGTACAGGCCGAATCAACCTTGATGACTCGTTCAAAAATATTCCCATGAGTGAGCTGGATGTGTTCAACAATTTTGAAGAAGAACTCGGCGACTGCAGCATAGCAAAAAAGTTGGTAGGTGTTCAGAGTAGATCTAATGACACTATAACCTATATTATAACCATGGCATGTTCACGCTTAGACTACCTATCCCTATGACTATTTGTCATATTAAACGATTTTCTATCACCCTTCAAAGTATTAATCTATGTTAAAAACCACAAATCACTTTCATTACATAATAAATATAAAAAAAATAAATAAAGACACTAAAAGATATTGCACTAACTGTTGAGTCACTCTGACTAAATATAACACCATAGTATTACCTTAATACAATCTTTCAATTTTATGGAGGTTTTTTTTTAGATTAATTATTGCGTTTTTATGCGAATTAAGACCACATATAGGATGATAATGAAGAATTTCAGTATGAATGAAGAAATAGCAGTACAGTATTAGCTTTTGTACAAATAAATTTATTATAATATCGTCATGCAATTACTAAGTTATAAGTTATTATTATCGTCATAAGTTATTTATGCCTAGTCTTATGTAAAAAATAAAAAATAAAAAAAATAAATTCTTTACAGCACTTGAGTTTAATTTCTTTGTTTCTACATTTCTTATCTAAGGAAGTATGTACAAAAATCAATTATTTACAATCTCGTGAGAAACTACAAACTCTGAATCGACTATTGTAGTTTTTATTTTTTTCGATTTAAAATGAGCATCTGAGTAAAATTTACCTTGAAAGTTTAAGGTAAGGGATTCTGCAACTTAAAGAGAATTTAAATATCACAATTGATTGTTAATCTGAAATTAGCTGCTACCTCTAAAACTTTGTATCTAAAATTTTAAAGTCTATCTAGACCCCTGGAACTATCCAAGATAAAACCCACGACACCAGACTGACTATCCTGGTACTAAACCTAAGTTATTCCTATTCCTATTGCTCGAAAAAATAGGTTATATAACCAATTTTAGCCTTCACAATAAGGAAGGGCATATAGTAGAAGAAATGGACGGGGTAGGAGGAATGACAACATAAAATGGTGGTTGGATGCAAAAGCTTTGGAAATCCTTTTTATTGTGCGTCTAGCGTGTACGTTTTGTGTGTAAGATTCGTGTTCCTACTTTTGATAGTTTTGAGGAGCTATAATCAGAGAATTTTGGGTTTTTACTTTTATTCAGAGAGTAGGCCTATACGAACTCCCGTGCATGAGTTACGTCTAGTACCTCACTAGCAAAACAATGGGGAAATATTAAAACATAATAATATCACTGAATATGGTCCCGCAAGCTAATTTTATCAATATGTGATCGTTATATTAGTCACAACCCGTTAAAATATTTTTATTTAGTATTTATTTTTTGTAAATTTACACTTTTAAAAAACATTTCGGGCAAAACATTCAACAGTTCAACATAACTCTTTTCCATTAAACAATATAATACAAATGAAATAGCGGTTTACAAAGTTACTTAATTAATAAAGGTTGTTATATTACATGACACTTAATTGATAGTGTGAGTTAAGTGATTAGTTGATAACTAACTACGCTATTCTACCCATCAACAAATTTACAAGCAACTTCACAATATTCCTGTTTGCACTTTAAATAACAATAAGCATATTCAATTAATTGTAATATTGTATATAATAATTATTGGTAACATAATTTGAATTATTTAGTCATTTAAGGACATCCATGTTCTCTTAGTTTTAGTTGTTAGTGTAACGTCGTTCCATGGAATAAAATCCTTACAATGTACAATTAACGCTGATCAGACTTGAATTATGAAACATAACATGATTATATTTGTTAAACAGAATTTGAGCCCCTCTCTGTTATTGAAATTGGTTTGGTTTTGGGAATGTTGGTAGGGAAACAATCAACAAACCGCATGTCAATAAAAACATATTGGGTTGTTTATCACGATATAACAAAAAACAACTGATGTTAAAGCCGAGCAAATATGTATTATATTTATCAGTGGTTGGTCTTGTCCTTTATGTCCACCTCGTTAATATCTACGAACAATAAATGTACATAGCAGTGACAGTATGCACTTTAAAACGCCAACTAAGAATTTCTTTTTAAAAACCATTTTTAGATGTGTTTTAAAACTTAAAAGGATATACTTATTACACCAAATAATTATTAAAAGGACATCGATATCATACTTACAATTAATAAGTAACACTAAATAGTTGTTCACATGTAAATTCAATTGTTTTATAATTGGTAATAAATCTAGAAAATTTGTTATGTATACACCCAGTGAAAAAATCGATCCTAAATACTTTTATAATTATTAACAGGTTGTACAAAACACTATACTACTACGAACTATACAATTTGGGTGCTAAAATATTATCTGAAATTCAAGAACTGTTTGTATTTCAAGCAAGTTTTTAGGACGCGTCATTGTTTTATCGTGGCTGGCGGGATGCCTGGCAAGCGGGATTTATAACCACGTATGCCATTTTTGTCCCTATAAAACTTTGGAAACTGTAGAGTTACATGGTTAAATGTTCATAATATATTAACTGATGCATAGTTATGAAAACATTTACATCAACTTATCTTTATGTTGTGTACCTATTTTTCTCTTTAAAGCTGGAAATTAGACTATATTTTCTGTTATTTAGCATTCTGAACTGTACCTGAATATAATGTGTGCTTGTCGTTGGAGAGTAACGCTAAGTAGGAGTTAAAAATATATTTTATTTATTAGTATTAGATTTACTATTTATTTGTTTTTACCTTTTGGTTGAAATTATGTATTAAAAACCGCATGATATTTGATTGACATTTATTTATGGTTGGTTTAAAATGCAAATTTTATTCTGTAACCCTATACTGGTGTGGTTTTAATGTGTGTGAGTTTTGTAACAGCATTCCATCCCTTAATTATTGATCGAAACAGCAAGAATATTATTTCAAAATGCAAGACCTAATAGTTGTAAAACAAATCTCTGATTTCATTGTTTCTCTCTATGATGATTAACGATTTAATTAAAACTATTTTAGTTATCTTAAAATTATATATAATATTTTTCAATATAAATTACAACTGTAAAAATCTACCATCTAATAATAAATAGCTTTTAAATTACCAAAATGTAAACGTTATATACTTGAAAAGTATCACAAGTTAAATAATGTAAAAGTGCAGTAAAAATTGTAAGTAAAATCTTTAAAACAAAAAAGTAAAATATTTAATGGATGTGCGATTAGCAAAATGTAATATTATAAGTGCATATGTTTGTAAGTCTTAATAAACAGATGTATTAAGCAATAGTGAGGTTTCATTGTGATTTAAAAGTCTGACCAGGCAGATGTTTCAAGCTGCGATCGACCGATGTGGGCTTGTAGCATAAAAAAAAACATAGTCAATTAATTGCACATTAAACCACACAACAATACCAACTGTTCAATACCAACAATTCACATTACATATTCGTTCATACAATTACTTTGAATGCAGTTGGCTGGCATAAAGCCGTCTGTGGAGCATCAAACTTGATAAGTTGTCTTAAATGAAGCAAAAGTGACGAGGGTTCACTGTGATTTCGTCTATGTCTCTAAGAATGAAGAGTTGCATATTTTAACAAGATATTCAAGGGAACGCCATACACGGAGTAACATTATTCTTACATTACACGAAAATAAAAGTAATGATTATACTGTGCTATCTAATATGAGTAATTAATTCATTAATCCATGCTATATGTACCGGTAAGGTATTCGCGCACGATGATCTCATTTTTTGTACGTTTAACTCCTAACTAGTCCGACAGGATTTACGAAGTAAAAGACTGTGTTACAAACATTTTTTTCTATACGTTTTCGTTGCCTTGACTATTAGGAAATATACACAGCTGAAATTAGATTTGCAACATAAAAGTGAACACTTAAATATATAATAAGAAAGACAGGTCGCTTATCGAGCTGGTTGTGTCTAAAAAGATTTCGTCTTCAATTGAGAATTATTGCATTTATGACAAAAGTTTTTCAATTGTAGAAGAAATAAATTGGAAGCATAAATTGTAAATTTATAAATTTACAAATAATAACAGATAAATTTATAAATTTGTAAATGTGTAAATTGGCAATGAAATTAACAAACTCTTATTGAGATGCATTCAGTTAATCTCTCTGATATGTAAAACTAACTTTAACTTACTAGACAAAGCCGATGACGGAATTAATTGGGGCAAACTCACTTTCAGTATAAGTTATGCGCGACACTCTCCAATAAATGTAAAAATACTCAGACACAGAATAAAAGTCCTCAGTAAAGTTAAACTACTATAATTCTTAATAGCTGTGTGACAGTAGGAAAACGTAAATTTAGAGCGAGGGAAATGCTGCTGATATTTTTCTTTTGTTATAAACTTTTATCGAAAAAGCAACTTTATCTATGTAGTGATTATAAAATCTTTCCTGAAAGCAAGCAAATATTGTATACAATATCTTACCTGTATGTAATAATACACAAAAGACATTAAACAAGAAAGTGATTGATGTACAAAATCTTTTAGCAACTTGATGTACGTTATTTGCATTAAGGATTAAATAACGACACTATCAAGACATTGAATGAGTATGTTTTGGTATGTTTATTGAATGAGATCCAACAGAAGTGTAAGTGAGAGACGCTTCTCGGAGCAATCAATTAACTAGTAGTCTCTTACATAGCATGGGAGAACGCTCGATTGTGCCCAGCAGCACAATGACGCTAATCTACTCTTTTGGTAATATAGGTATATATTATATCAGAACACATTTACAATGGCACAAAATATAAAATTTTCTTTCACCGTTTTTATATTTAATTTTTTTTATTCCCTACCGATATTTTTTTTAAATTATTATTTTTAATTCAAGTAAAATAAACAAATCGTAAAAATAACCCTAATACCCTTGATTATTCATAGTAACTGTTTTATGGTTTCCAAAATATTCTTTTACATCTTTGATTTAATCCTTATCTAGTCAATATTCTTTGCTTTAATGTAATTCCATCTTAATAAAAAGCTGGCTATTCAACGATTTCTTACCAGAACTAGACTACAGAAAACGTCTTAAGTTATAAAAGACTATATTTCCTCATAAAAATATAATTTAATATAAAGCCAAAAAATAAAATAAAATAAGGTTAAACAGTATTATTAACATAAAAAGTGGGCCACTTTTTGCCTGGAAATGTGTTTGGTATAACAATTTTAAAAACTATAAAATATAATGCTACACCTATTTAAAAATATATATATATATATATTTGGATTTAAAATGTTGTAGGGTTTCTTTTTATGTTATTGGATATTTCTCCTTATATTAATTTTAAGAAGCGACATTCTGAACACAACTTAAAAGGTTTACGAGTTCTTAGCTCGCACGTGATTTGCACTTATTACGTTAAAGTTTACGGAATAGTGTATTCCTACTTCAAGTACTGTGAGGGACATTTTAACTGTACTGTAGGATTATATGGACAGCTGATTGAAACTTCTTATCAGTTTCATAATGGTCTTATTATCACAATTTTCCTTCAGTAACAATTTTTTTCCATTTTTTTCACTAATTATCCTTTTTAAATGCACTAAGTTATATTGTTCATAACAGTATAATGTAATGTCTTTAATATTCTTTGTGATTTTCAATTGTTAAACTGTAGGTTTAGAAATCGTTTGATTGTTTTAGAAAGTGTTCTTTATTATAGAAAACCCTTAATTTAAAAAATTATTCCCGTAACGAATAGCGGGATCTTTACGAACATGGCCTTGCCTTATCCATTCATCAAACTAATTACACATATTTGTAAGAGATTGATAACTCAAGATAATCGTAGGCATTAAAATCCTAGGAATTGCACTAATAGATATGCTTATTATATTTTGAAGTACAAAATACAGTGAAGAAGCGTAATTCTCAAAGGACCACAACATAACCTGAGCTCAATCATTTATTCAAGACGTCACTCCTTTTGAACAGACGCAAAAACTAGTTTAAAATTATTAAATAAAATCTAAATATTTTTTTATAATTATAATATATTATATATTGACTTAGCAAAAACTATTTTTTTTTTCAACCTAAATATTCAGTAAAATAGTAATTAAAACTCATCAAAAATTGTTTGGCATATTCTCAAGTTAAATTATTTTTCTCCGATTAGTACGTTAAATATACAATATTATAAAATAATATATATTTTTTATAAACATTTATCAGTAAGCTTGTAAACTATTTAGCTTGAGCAAACCACAAAAACAATACTCGTGGCTACCGTTGAGTACGAATTAGTTTGTATCTTTTACTATCTAATAGAACAAAACCAGAATCGCTCTTGGTTGGTGTCAATCATTACTTAAATAAATCATTTGGAATTTGTACTATGTCAAAGGTAGATAGCATACACATAGTTTTTATTAGAACTATTACTACTAGGATTACTAGTTTATCATTATTTTATATTATATGTAAACTTAAACGTAGCGTAACGTAACTTGGCGTACCTTTAACAGACGTTTTGCATTAATAGATTTTACCTGGCGCACTATTTCTGCTAATGAGGCCATTCCATTACACCAAAGCCACAATACAAGGCATGGTCAAGTGTCTTAGCAAACGATTCATTAATCTCGTTCACTAATTAACTAGTTCAAGTGTAAGCCTTCATATCGTGAAAACTTGATTGTAACAGTTGTCAAACCAGCATCAAGTTGAAAATATTTACTATTTAAACCTTAAATAGTTAAAATAGTTAAATAGTTCAAATTAAGTATTACTACGACACTTACTAGAACATTATCCTACATCTTGTAATTCTTACTACGACACGATTGAAATGCCAATTACAAATTACATAGGTTTTATCCAAGGAGTTTTATACATAGAGTTTTCTTGGTGTTTATTATATTCCATAAATGTAATAATGTTTGGATATTTAGCTTTAACAGCATGGTCATTATTTAAGAGCTAAATATGCAGCTTAATTGAAGTGCATTAAAGATAACCACATGAGTTGTGGCGTGATGCGTATATCTGAGAACATCTTGAGAGACAATGACTGCTTAAGTAGATTACCCTCCCAATAGCATCAGCAATATCTCAAGGGTTTGTTAACGCTTAATATATTAACAGGATTATATTATTATGCAAAATTCAAATTTAAACATGTTTGCAATAAGTTATTTAAAAAAATGGTTGATAGAATTACTAAGTTAAAAAAAATATATTTTACGTGGCAAATACTTGATGAAAACCCAGTCATGTTTATAAACTTTAGCGCGTTTCAGGATAATCAACCGATTTAAAAAATGAAAACCTGTTTTAGGTAAATAACTTTTACGACATAGTAGTGTTTGGTACGTACTATATAAAAATCATTATTACGAATTTCATAAAAAATAAAAAAAATTTGGACAAAATGAGGTATGATGGCATGACAAATGGGTTTTGATCAATCAAAATTATATCAGTGATAGCTTCTCCGTATAACTGAAAATTGAAACAAGTATTATGATCCATGAAAAGTTGCTCTTTTTATTTATCAGATTTTCAGATTTTTATTTACTTATTAGCTTAACACAATAATAAAGTCAAATGCAAAAATCTAAGTAAATTTCTCTCGTTGTATAATGTAAGCAAATTTCAGACTTGCTGACAATACCTTAATAATCTCTTAGCTAAATAATTCATAAGTATAAACGGTAACAATGACATAGTATATACCAATAGTGTGTAAGCCTATCCCTTTTGTCAGTGTTAGTGTCAAGTAGTGGTAAACAGCTTCTACACAAGAAGTAGGTTCTTGACATCGACCCTGAGCTGGAGTGGTTGTTCTTGATCACAGCTTAACCCTTCAAGTGCAAACAAGCTATCACACATCGGCCATGTTATAAGTGACAAAGTCATTGAGTCCCCTTCAATTTATGAAAATGCTGAACATTATTCCATAGCTTACTTATTACTTCCTATATTATATTCAATAAACTATGTGATTGTTCAATCTAGTATACATTTTTATTTATCTATTAATAATTCCATTAACAAATTCAGTTCAAATTCCATGACACTTAATTAAAGCATAGTGATTAAGAATCAATCAATTTAACACCTCTTTTTATGCATTCCATCTCCCAAGGTTCTGTATATCGTCATTTATTTGTATTGGTGGGATATTTTGTAAAAATAGAAATGTTCTAAGACAATCAATCAAGTTTCAATCCAATAGTAAGTTACTCGTATATTGCTGAATCTTTAAAACAATACAAGAAATGTTAACTTTTATACTGTCTTATGAAATGGTAATTCAAAGAGCGATTACTTACTACTACGTTATCAATTACCAGATTACAATGATATTGTAGCAATTTCCATTTATTTATCTATCGATTGTCAAAGTGCAATATAGAATAGATTAAAATTACATTTGGAATATCCTCACATATAATGTGATCGTGTAGTTATCAGATGAACACTTTACCCACACGATCAACGCATGGTGTATAGCGTAAATTGAGTCCCTGAATTGTATATTGTCTTTACCATTACTGTGATAGGATTTTAACTAGTAATCGCTCACAATTTCCTAAGCTTGTTAACAATACTCTTAACGGAAATTACTACGCTCTTGCAGTTTCACTATTAAATATATTTGCTCCTTTGAATTTTATTGCTTTGCCAAATCAGTTTGACAAACATATTACAATTTTTCATAACAAGTTGTCTTCAAAGATTATTTGGTGGTAATTTATATTTTAGTAGACAAAATATTTCAACATAAGAGCTGATTTGTCGGTTTGTTTTTACGTGTACAACATAGCTTGTCATTGAATGTATCACAAGTGTATTGTATCTGAATACATAATACACTTAGATAAAGTTGTCTTGTGAGTCGAACACATGGACATGTATATCTCAGTATGATTGATATGACCCAAGCAAAGGCAGTTTGTTGGTTTTGTGATCATTGTATCACTTTTATGATAAAATAACACTCTATAGTTCGGCCGCTTCGATAGCGACCTCCTCTAAAGGCTCGTCCAAACCGAAGCGGAAAAGTGGCGGGAGCGCGAAGGGGGCGAATGACCGGCGGGAACGAGCGGCAGCGATACGTGGCGGGAAAGAGGTAGCCCACACCAAAGCTGCAGGCAGCGGGAAGCGGGACGACTCCTCAGTTCATTTCCATCTTAGCTACAGAGTGTTCGGTTGTGTTAAGTGAATGTTTGTATTTTATGTTTTCATGTCATGAATCGTAATGTACAAATAGAAGAAGCTTTGCTTTTGCTAGCAACAGCTGAAAATAAGATGAAGCTGCAAGACGGCGATCTGTTTAGGTTCATGAAATCAATCTAAATGGACATTTATTTGGCGAGTACCATACCCTTATGCCGGATCCAAAGAAAGACGAAAGGTGGTTTTATATTTATTTTAGGATGACCATCGCGTGTTTTGATGAACTGTTCAATGAACAACGCACTGTAATCATCCTCAGCCATCTTCTCAAACGTCTCGGCACCAAAAAGTCATGTACCCATGTGTTCCCGCGGCGGTACGAGCGGGAAAATCCAACATGTTTCAAACCGGCGGGACGATCGAACAACGCTGCGGGACGGCGGGAGCGGTACCGCTCTAGTGTGGGTGCTCACATCTAACACCATGTGTTTTAAAATCCCGCGCGGGAATTCGTCCCGCCACCTTCCCGCTCCCGCCGCTTCCCCGCTTCGGATTGGACGAGCCTTAACATTGGTTAACATTAGCGCGCAGGTCGCTATCTAAGCGGCAGAACCATGGAACTAAAAATGTTTAGTTCAGTTTGATTAATTTCGAATGCATTAATAACCTGTAGAAATACAGGTTTATCACATAGTGAACATTCTAACCCTATAATCATATGGTTAAATATATTATCAAGAAACTTAAAAAGGATACCTAATACAACATGAAGATGTAACTCAGAAGAATATGTGTTTTCTAATGTGCGTATTTACTAGTAAACATAATGTTATAAGTATTATGTACGACAAAAAGGAATTTCATTAAATTTTTAAAACCCATTCTTAGATGATAAAGTGTTATATAAGTCTCTATAACATGTGAGCGAAATCGTGTAAACACACATAAAAGTTGAATGAGTTTAAAACGGGTACAATTAAGTTCAAGCGATTTACGTCTAATGAATTTTGTATTGCCTTATGCACTGCTTCTTCTATCATCCTCGCGTGCTTGATAAACACCTTTAAACTAATGTAACTTTCAATGTTGCTTAAAAGTAATATGTAGCTTTAGTTACTAGACAAAATTTTGATCGTAAACTTTAAAAAAATAATACATGCACGTTGTACATATCAATAGTTAAACTTAAGTTACAATTACCAAGTAAAAATAAATAGTGTTATTTAGAAAGGTTGCAAATGTCTTCAAAGGCTTCAATTACTCCTGTAATTTGAAAAACGTATCAGTAAGAATATGAGTTATCACATCAAGACACACTATTTAAGTATGTTTGGGTACAAATATTTGAACATTACAAAAAACTATGTTTCTCAGGTGTATCGGAATTTTTATTACAACAAGATGAATGAAATCTACAAAGAAACTTCATGCTTGTAAAGTATTATAATCTGGGATTCTAATTTTATTGTTATCGGGCATATTTTTTTACAGAAAGTGTTTATTAAACAATAATTTTTAAATACTGCAAATATATTCTATAATAACGATCCGAAAAAAATTAAAAATAACCATGAAATTAAAATATTGGTTTGGATGTAAATTCCTTGGGTGTTATTTCATTGAATGAGATATTGTTTGCGAAATTACCTTGTTGATACCGTAAATCCGAAAATAAAACAATGACAGTTATTTATGGAATTGAAATATTGGCTCAGAGGTAAATTTTTTGGGTATAATTTCATTGAATAACATCTTGATTGCGAAATTACCTTGTACACTGAGTTGATAACTAAAGATATTTGAAGCGTTTGCGTGGAGAAAGCTGGATGCTGTGACGCAGGAGGATATCTTTAACACCCTCTTAGCTTTAGGTTTGGCTGTGGAGTTTGGCTCATTTAATAAATGTTAAAAATAGAATATTCATTTCTTTTATTCAAGCTATATATTTTAACTCATCCAGCATTATACGCGTTAGTCATTTGTAACAAAATGTAAAATTAATATTTATTTAAATGACTTATAATATTATTTTGTACAACCCGACAAAGACAGGTGTTATTGTCGTAAATGAAAAAAAATGTTTAAAGTTGAATTATGATTAATTTAAATTATGAGTTTGTACGATGAGTACATTAAGTTATTCCCTCGAAATGCAATTAACTTCTGGTACTCTCAAAAATATACCGGCATGTTTTGGATTTGCCCTTCAAATAAAGAAAAAAATATAAACTATTTACCTAATCATTTTCCACCTCAAACTTAGGCTATAGAAGACTGTAATTGACAACTCTGTCATATTTCATTTCTGGTTCGGTTGCTTTACCTGTTGACCAGATCGAACAGTTTCAGTCAATCTAATTCTGAACAACTACGTTTCACCTCACAATAATTTGGAAATTCGCTGACCCAACGAAAAAATTCCGTTTTCTATTATTATTTAGCAGTCTAATTATTCCATTAATACCATAAAATTTTTAAATTTTAAAGGAAAATTATAAACAAACTTTCCTTGATGTTTGATGACATCATATATTTTCTCCCTACGGGGGACGTTAAATGTACTAAATAAAAATAAGAATAATTGATATTGTGATAAGGTTACTGAAATATTAAAAATCAACTAGGATACTAGTCTGTATTTTGTAGCCTTTCGGTTTTTATCCCCATCCCACTAAAACCTAATCCCCAGCTAAAGTTGGGACTATTTTAAACTATTAATAATGCAACTTTGACAGTTACATCTTTGGATTCATAACTAATCCTTCCATTAACCTATCATCCTATCTAACCTATCAACTACTGAGTACTGTAATTTGACTACAGTATTAACAACAGTAAGTGTGCATCTATGTAGTGAGTGTGTGATCACTAGACCACTAAACCTTTCATTAACAGTCAAATCACGATCTCTCACCTATCAACTACTGAGTATGTGATTTTACTATTGTCAACAGTAGGTAAGTGTGCATTTATGTAGTGAGTGTGTGATCACTAGACCACTAATCCTTCCATTAACAGTCGCATCACTATCTCTCACCTATCAACTACTGAGTACTGTAATTTTACTATTGCCAACAATAGGTAAGTGTGCATTTATATAGTGAGTGTGTGATCACTAGACCACTAATCCTTCCATTAACAGTCACATCTCTATCTCTCACCCATCAACTACTGAGTACTGTGATTTGACTATTGTCAACAGTAGGTAAGTGTGCATTTATATAGTGAGTGTGTGATCACTAGACCACTAATCCTTCCATTAACAGTCACATCACGATCTCTCGCCTATCAACTACTGAGTACTGTAATTTGACTATTGTCAACAATAGGTAAGTGTGCATCTATGTAGTGAGTGTGTGATCACTAGACCACTAATCCTACCATTAACAGTCGCGTCACGATCTCTCGCCTATCAACTACTGAGTACTGTAATTTGACTATTGTCAACAATAGGTAAGTGTGCATTTATGTAGTGAGTGTGTGATCACTAGACCACTAATCCTTCCATTAACAGTCACATCACGATCTCTCGCCTATCAACTACTGAGTACTGTAATTTGACTATTGTCAACAATAGGTAAGTGTGCATTTATGTAGTGAGTGTGTGATCACTAGACCACTAATCCTTCCATTAACAGTCGCGTCACGATCTCTCGCCTATCAACTACTGAGTACTGTAATTTGACTATTGTCAACAATAGGTAAGTGTGCATCTATGTAGTGAGTGTGTGATCACTAGACCACTAATCCTACCATTAACAGTCGCGTCACGATCTCTCGCCTATCAACTACTGAGTACTGTAATTTGACTATTGTCAACAATAGGTAAGTGTGCATCTATGTAGTGAGTGTGTGATCACTAGACCACTAATCCTTCCATTAACAGTCACATCACGATCTCTCGCCTATCAACTACTGAGTACTGTAATTTGACTATTGTCAACAATAGGTAAGTGTGCATTTATGTAGTGAGTGTGTGATCACTAGACCACTAATCCTTCCATTAACAGTCACATCACGATCTCTCGCCTATCAACTACTGAGTACTGTGATTTGACTATTGTCAACAGTAGGTAAGTGTGCATTTATATAGTGAGTGTGTGATCACTAGACCACTAATCCTTCCATTAACAGTCGCGTCACGATCTCTCGCCTATCAACTACTGAGTACTGTAATTTGACTATTGTCAACAATAGGTAAGTGTGCATCTATGTAGTGAGTGTGTGATCACTAGACCACTAATCCTTCCATTAACAGTCGCGTCACGATCTCTCGCCTATCAACTACTGAGTACTGTAATTTGACTATTGTCAACAATAGGTAAGTGTGCATCTATGTAGTGAGTGTGTGATCACTAGACCACTAATCCTACCATTAACAGTCACATCACGATCTCTCGCCTATCAACTACTGAGTACTGTAATTTGACTATTGTCAACAATAGGTAAGTGTGCATCTATGTAGTGAGTGTGTGATCACTAGACCACTAATCCTTCCATTAACAGTCACATCACGATCTCTCGCCTATCAACTACTGAGTACTGTAATTTGACTATTGTCAACAATAGGTAAGTGTGCATTTATGTAGTGAGTGTGTGATCACTAGACCACTAATCCTTCCATTAACAGTCGCGTCACGATCTCTCGCCTATCAACTACTGAGTACTGTAATTCGACTATTGTCAACAATAGGTAAGTGTGCATTTATGTAGTGAGTGTGTGATCACTAGACCACTAATCCTTCCATTAACAGTCACATCACGATCTCTCGCCTATCAACTACTGAGTACTGTGATTTGACTATTGTCAACAGTAGGTAAGTGTGCATTTATATAGTGAGTGTGTGATCACTAGACCACTAATCCTTCCATTAACAGTCACATCACGATCTCTCGCCTATCAACTACTGAGTACTGTGATTTGACTATTGTCAACAGTAGGTAAGTGTGCATTTATATAGTGAGTGTGTGATCACTAGACCACTAATCCTACCATTAACAGTCGCGTCACGATCTCTCGCCTATCAACTACTGAGTACTGTAATTTGACTATTGTCAACAATAGGTAAGTGTGCATCTATGTAGTGAGTGTGTGATCACTAGACCACTAATCCTACCATTAACAGTCGCGTCACGATCTCTCGCCTATCAACTACTGAGTACTGTGATTTGACTATTGTCAACAGTAGGTAAGTGTGCATTTATATAGTGAGTGTGTGATCACTAGACCACTAATCCTTCCATTAACAGTCGCGTCACGATCTCTCGCCTATCAACTACTGAGTACTGTAATTTGACTATTGTCAACAATAGGTAAGTGTGCATCTATGTAGTGAGTGTGTGATCACTAGACCACTAATCCTACCATTAACAGTCGCGTCACGATCTCTCGCCTATCAACTACTGAGTACTGTAATTTGACTATTGTCAACAATAGGTAAGTGTGCATCTATGTAGTGAGTGTGTGATCACTAGACCACTAATCCTTCCATTAACAGTCACATCACGATCTCTCGCCTATCAACTACTGAGTACTGTAATTTGACTATTGTCAACAATAGGTAAGTGTGCATCTATGTAGGGAGTGTGTGATCACTAGACCACTAATCCTACCATTAACAGTCACATCACGATCTCTCGCCTATCAACTACTGAGTACTGTGATTTGACTATTGTCAACAGTAGGTAAGTGTGCATTTATATAGTGAGTGTGTGATCACTAGACCACTAATCCTTCCATTAACAGTCACATCACGATCTCTCGCCTATCAACTACTGAGTACTGTAATTTGACTATTGTCAACAATAGGTAAGTGTGCATCTATGTAGTGAGTGTGTGATCACTAGACCACTAATCCTACCATTAACAGTCGCGTCACGATCTCTCGCCTATCAACTACTGAGTACTGTAATTTGACTATTGTCAACAATAGGTAAGTGTACATCTATGTAGTGAGTGTGTGATCACTAGACCACTAATCCTTCTATTAACAGTCACATCACGATCTCTCGCCTATCAACTACTGAGTACTGTAATTTGACTATTGTCAACAATAGGTAAGTGTGCATTTATGTAGTGAGTGTGTGATCACTAGACCACTAATCCTTCCATTAACAGTCGCGTCACGATCTCTCACCTATCAACTACTGAGTACTGTATTTTGAATATTGTCAACAGTAGGTAAGTGTGCATTTATGTAGTGAGTGTGTGATCACTAGACCACTAATCCTTCCATTAACAGTCACGTCACGATATCTCACCTATCAACTACTGAGTACTGTATTTTGACTATTGTCAACAGTAGATAAGTGTGCATTTATGTAGTGAGTGTGTGATCACTAGACCACTAATCCTACCATTAACAGTCACATCACTATCTCTCACCAATCAACTACTAAGTACTGTAATTTGACTATTGTCAACAGTAGGTAAGTGTGCATTTATGTAGTGAGTGTGTGATCACTAGACCACTAATCCTACCATTAACAGTCACATCACTATCTCTCACCAATCAACTACTGAGTACTGTAATTTGACTATTGTCAACAGCAGGTAAGTGTGCATTTATGTAGTGAGTGTGTGATCACTAGACCACTAATCCTACCATTAACAGTCACATCACTATCTCTCACCAATCAACTACTGAGTACTGTAATTTGACTATAGTCAACAGTAGGTATTGTGTGCATTTATGTAGTGAGTGTGTGATCACTAGACCACTAATCCTACCATTAACAGTCACATCACTATCTCTCACCAATCAACTACTGAGTACTGTAATTTGACTATTGTCAACAGTAGGTATTGTGTGCATTTATGTAGTGAGTGTGTGATCACTAGACCACTAATCCTTCCATTAACAGACACATCACGATCGCCTGAAGAATGGAAAAAGTGCGGCAAATTGGTGGAAGTATTGGAACCATTTTAAAGCCTTACGCGTCAAATGAGCGGAGAAAACTTTGTTACTGGAGGCCAAATAATTGTATTGACTCCAGGTATTGCCCACATTTGCTCATTATTAATGAACACACCATACCATGCCGATGTCCTTAAAGTTGTTTCTTGTCTCCAACAAGGAATTTCGACCAGATTCATGAATGTAGAATACAGCAAAACAGCCGGCATTTGTACGTTTTAGGACCCCCGCTTTAAGCAACATGCATTTTCATCGCAAACGGCACTTGGAACCGTTAAAGATATAATAACGAAGTTTGTGGTACGAGAATATAAGAAGGATAAAAAGAAGGGTAAAGAAGGAAACCCAACGAAGAACCGCCTCTAAAGAAACAAAATAACGAACTTTCCATATGGGGATTTATTGATGCAAAAATGGAAAACCTACCTCAAGCCAATCCTACGTGTTCTGCTATACTAGAGCTACAAAGGTAATTTTAAATTAATATATAACCATTCTTTTAACGCTGTTAATATTTCAATTTAATTATTTTTAATTATTTTTTTTAGATTTAGAAAAGTTTTAGGTCAATGGTTTTACATTTTAAATTGTTATAAAATTTAAAATTTGAACTACTCATTATTTAAAATATTCACACGGTAATTGGTATGAGCTAAATATTATTGTTACTAGTAATTTTGTGTATATTCCAGATACACACAAGAAGGAGTCATACAGAGGAAAGATATCCCACTAAAATGGTGGCAGGTAAACAGGCATCACTACCCGTATCTTCCCAAGGCAGTGAAGTTCTATTTTCCAATAGTTGCTACATCGGTACCATGCGAAAGAACATTTCCTAAAGCTGGGATCCTAATCAATGATAGACGCACAAGACTGAAATCAAGTAAAGTTAGGCAATTAATGTTCCTTAAAGAAAATGCCTAGTTTGTCTTAGGCCTAGATTTTGTGTTTTAATGTTCTTACATAATTATGTAATGATTTATTTTGTATAGATTGACAAGTTATTTGACATTAATTTTGATTTTAACTAGGACTTTTCCTCTTATTTACTTTTTACTAATAATCAGTAATATACCTAGCGCATCAGATATGTACGGATCAGATTTATTATTAAGTTAAGTTAGATGAGTGAGAATTTATAACAACAGCTGCTTTTACGCATTAGTCAATGTTCTTGTGGTGTATAATGCCTTCATCGCCACTATCCCCACTCTCAACAGCCAGGTCACAACCTAATGTCAAACATCAGAAGTATTCAAATGATGTGGAGAGACAACTGATGCGTACACATCTGATGCGTGAAATCAACCAATGCGTTACATCCCTACACTAAAGCATATCAGGTACTAATTTGTCGTTATAATCACTTATTGCGTTAAGTTGATTAAAAACATTTATTTCATACAAATGAGTAGTGGCGAACTACGGGTTTAACGCCACTTGGGGCACGTTTTCCCATAAGAAATAACATGGGATCATTTTTTGGCCACTAAAACCAAAAATCCTGATCTTTGCCTATACATCCCCTATACTACTGTACAACTCCATTAACATTACAAATCAACATATATTTTCAAATCATGTGAGATTTGCAGCAGAACTCAAGCGCACTCCCGGCCCATGCTTCTCATCTCCAGCGGTGTGTAGTAGTATAGTAGTGTAAAAACGCTATTCACTGCAGGAGCAGGTGCAACCCCCAATTGTACCATAGCACCCCATCATGTGTACATGATATTTTACTCACGATGTTTCACCTGTTTTGGATTGAATATATATTTTTGTGTGTAAAAACACTATTAACTGTATCAGGAGCAACACCGTGTATTTTTTTAGTAGTATAGTTTGTCGCTGCCGTTTTTTGGGGTGCGTCGTTTTTGGGCCAACTCCCCGCCTCACGCCTAATTGCTAGTACATCTACCATTCCCCTTTCTAGTTGTTCTATTGACTGATTTGATATGTTGTAGTCTATATTTCTGTCTTATCTATATATATTAGTCGTATGAGTTGTTTAATATTTTCATTTCTTTGTCTTTTGAGATATACCTCTTAAACTTGCTCTTGGGCCTATACAAGCCTATATAAATGTACAACTCCATATCTATAATGTATAATTTCAAATCCATCTCCAACACCCATTCACATGTATATTCTCAAAATCGAGCGAGGTTTGTACGCGCTCCCAGTTCATGGCGCACTCCCTTGGACATCCTTAGTGGAAATCCATGAGTTCTGGCTACTTGGGAATCCAAGCCATTTGACATACAATAAATCACCCTTCCTCCTAATTACCTTTTCTATCAAATACATGTCTTTATACTTGGTCTTTAACAACTCCTCTGTATAGAAGCCCCCCCTGATTATATTACCATTTTCATCTTTCAAGATATAAGTCACAGGCTTTGTATTCTTAACTTCTACTATTGTAAATAGTTCCCCTGTCCAATTTGGGGTATATCCTTTACTAAACACATGTTTATACTTGGAAATCCTCACGCTATCACCTACCTTATATCTTGGCTTTTTAACTTGCACTACTTTAGAAGTGCTTTCATGCAACCTCTCATGAACATATTTACTGTTCTTAATATTCACTTGGTTAGGCTTCATACCTATAGATCTATGCACTTTATTATTATATTTTCGAATTAACTTTGGAAGTAAATCCAACCATTTATAACTCCCCTGAGCACTAAATTCTCTATATAACCAATTCTTTAAAGTTCTCTGAAACCTCTCCACAATTGCAGCCTTAGTTGTAGAAAATGTGTGATAGTGATTAATATTAAATTTTTTCATTAGTTTGCTAAAATATTGATTAAAAAATTCTTTTCCATTGTCGGATTGAATGTTTTTAACCCCCTTTGGTAGAATGGTTTTAATGGCTTCTGTAACCACCAACCCTGTCTTATTCTTTAGTGGAGCAGCATAAGCTTTTTTAGAAAATGTATCTATTAAAGTTAAAATATATTTATTGCCAGAATTCTCTCTAGCATAGTTTTGCATATCAATTAAATCTATTTGTATGGTTTCGTTTATACCCAATACTTTAAAAGACCTTCTAATGAAATTCTTTCTTGCAGGCTTATGAAGTTCGTATGCAATTTTATTCATTTTTTATAACATCATCCTTTCCTGTAACTCTAAATACATCACCATTAGCCCCAATCAATAGATTATCTTCCATTCTTTTAAATACGTAGTTTTCTGGTATATATGGTCTATTATCTATATACTTACATCCACTCAAGGATGTGGGGTCAGCAACTAATAAATCAGGATTATATTCCATCAAATTAAAAATTTTTTCTCCATATACAAATTTTGATCCATCGTAATGCATAGCTTGTGACATTAGACAAATATCATCCAAATGTTCCCCCTCTGGTAGATTTCTTATAAATTGTTTTTTGGCATCCCAACATTTTTCTTTTTTATCAAAAGTTATAGTCTGTTCTTTTATAACACAGTCAGTTTCATCAATGGCAGGTTTAACACGTACTAACCTTTTATTATAAAAACTCCAATAGCCTGCTTCCATTTTTGGAACTTGTGAAACATTCACAGCATCTTTACTATCTGTACCTTCCATCAAATTGCTAAGTTTCTGTTTCTTAGCATTCCAAATACCATTCTCTGATTCTAAAAATTCATAATTATTATCATCTTGTATAAATTTACCATCTTCTTTTCGTATTAAAGTCTGTTGTAAAGTGGGCACATCATCTAAACTTTCACCCTTTTCTACATTAGTAATTTTCCGTCTCTTAGCATTCCAAACACCATTCTCTGATTCTAAAAATTCATAATTATTATTGTCTTGTACAAATGTACCACCATCTGTTCGTATTAAAGTCTGTTGTAAAGTGGGCACATCATCTAAACTTTCACCCTTTTTCACATTAGTAATTTTCTGTTTTTTAGCATTCCAATTTTTATTCTTAGATTCTAAAAACTCATATTTAGTTTTACCTTGTAAAAAGACATCACCTTTTCTAGTTAATGTCTGTCCCAAAGTTGATACATCATCTACAAACTCCCCATCTTTAACATTACCAATTTTACGGTTTAAACAATTCCAACTATCGTCTTGTAAATTTAAAGTAGGTTCACTACTCATGGTTGCCGCCCTGGGTTCTGCAGGCTTGTTATATGGATTATATAAACGATAAAATTTATCTATAAACATATTTTTATTTAATAAATAATTCCACTTTCTCTCAATTCCTCAATAATGGAATCTATTTCATTATCCACTCCTGAGTTACCGGCTTGGCGACTTAGCCAAAGAAGTCTTAACCTATCTACAAGCTCATTAGGATCATCCCAATAAATATAGTCTATTTTATTACCAGTCACTTGTCTCAAACCTTCACCAACAGATCTAAATAGAGGTTTAATTATATTAAGATATTTAGTATGTCTATTACTTGAAATTGGTGCGCCATCTTTGCAACTCTTTAAATGTCCATTTGTAGCTTCTAAAATCTCTTTATAATTTTGCAAATCAGCCTGAGTATAGTTCTCAGGTTCTTTTAACGTTAACAATTCCCATAAACCTTTTGTCCCCTTGTAGGTTTTATTTGCAACTGTAACATCATCATTGGCAATACCAACTTCCTTATTTCCAATAAAAAAATTATTTGCTTCTCGTCTAATACCATATGTAGTGTCTGTCATACTACTTTTACTGAGGTAATTTCCTAAATAGTCTGATGCTAAAAGACCAAAATCTAATTTCTGTGGGGTGGATGGTTGTAATGGTTGTAATGGTTGTAATCTTGGTATCATTGATATTCTAGATGGAGTCATTGGGAGTATCTCCATTCGAGGCCTCTCTGATGTGATTTTCTTTAATTCTTGTAATGGCTCTATTAAAGGTTGGAATGTTTGGAACCTCTCTTCAGCCTCTAGAAACTTGCCACGTTTTAAAGCTCTATATTTCTCTCTTATTTGATTTGCAGAGTCAACCAATTCTTGTTGAATATTTTTCATCTTTTATTTACATTTTATTTATCTCATTTGACAAAGGATTGTACTCAAACACTTTATCATGTATTATCAAACAATATGCAGATGTATTTGCTGGTACATTTTCTGCAGTTTCAATCTCTAATTTAATATCAACAATTCCTTCCTTTACTGTTTCGTTCTGTCTAGAACAATCTATTACGATTAGTGGATATTTCTTCATAAACTCGGCCCTACTAATCATAGGATCTGGGATAGTATTATAGTAAGTCTCTCTAAACCTCATAAACATCTCATAAGCTTTAGAGACATCTCCATTTTCAAAGTCGAGATTTAAATCACTGTAAGGATAATATTCAGAGTTTAGAAATACTTTGAGATTTTTTAATTTACAGTGATCAAATTCATCAGTTCTTTTTCGTGCACTATTATCCCTAGCTGTTTGGAAACCAAATATAATATACCTAGGCTTCTCCAAACTTGAAGACGTCTTTACTGACCATGTATGTCTTGTGGTATTAGGATATGATGGAAGTTCATGCAGCTCTAAACTTCTAAATGCAATTTGCAAATTTTTATTTTGCAATAACATCTTTTGTAATTGTAACTTCTCCCCATCTGATGGTATCACATGTGGCATCACCCATTGAATTGAGTTAAGTGTAATTTTAGGAATCATATCAGCAGTGCCACTGGCTGGAGCACTAGCGGTTGTTAATATACAATTCAAATCATTTTTGGATCTTTTCAACACCAATTCTTGTTTGACATTTACTAATACCTTATTAAAATCCTCAAATACACCCATTAACAGCTCTAATGGTAAACATGTACTAAACTTGCCACCTTTATGGAACTCTTTTAAATTCGTGTCAGAATCAAATGCTACATTTGTCAATTTAGTTGTTTTATTGTAAGAGCTCAATATTTTCATAAGACTGGAAATTCCTGGGTTTCTTACAATGTCTATTTCCTTACCTGCAACTTCGTATCTAATTTCATCAAATAAGAACGCAAATGCATTATTTATAAAATGACCTTTATCATGATTTTCAATTTCTCCCTTAATATACAGATAACTTCTACATGGGAGAGTTAGCAAATCTTGATTATTAATACATATTCTAATTTCATCAGAATTATTTATTGCTAAAGTGTTGTGGGGAACATAGGAGTGATTTGTAATTTTAACCACACTATCGTCGAATTGGGATTTCCCTGTAACGTCTAGAAAATCTTCCATTTTTATTAATAGAAAATTTTAACTTTAGTCCTATTGACTTTAGGAACCTAGCATTTTGTACACTTATAGATAAATTCTTATAAATGCTCATATCTTTTTTATATGACAAGTAATTGTAGTTTCTTCTCCGTTAAAGTCAATTGCCTTGTCATGCTGATCGGCAAATGTAATACTGACAACATCTAAACTTCTCTTATTTACAGGAAAATATATAATATTTCTTGGAACTTCAATAATTTTGTAGCCAGGAGGAGCTTCTGGATAAAAGCTATGTATGGTGTGTGATTTGTTTCCATTTAAATAGGACCCATTTGCAATATTACATTTTACTCTAATCACATTTACATTATTAATGTTTATTTTATTTGTAGATTCAAACTGAACACCAGGAGTAGAAACACCTTTAAATCCCAATAAAACAGACCCTAAACACGGTTTTGTAAAATCAAACACATGGCTAGAAAGTAGTGTAGCTTTCATAGTTTTATTATTAGCTGTAAGGAAAAAGTCTGGGACTTGCTTTTGAATTTCCTTTGCAAGCTCAACCACCTCATATGTTTCTTCAGAAATTTCTATTGTAACTGGAGCATTGTGGTCATAATAGAAAACATCATCACCTTCACTAATGGTTAATTTTTTGCCTTTAAGTTGATTTAATTTTGGAATAAGCCCTTTGAATAAAAGTTTGGATTTAGTATTAATTAATGCTTCTCCATTTTTATCTATTATAACTTTAAGTTTGCCATTTAATAACTGGTTTAAATCATCAACTGAGATCTCTCCTTTTGGTAATGTCATTTTCTCTACTTTGTAATATGTTAAAGTATTTAGAGGTTTTTTCACATTAAATATAGAATTATAACTTTGAAAATCTACTAATCCAATTACATAATCATCATTTAATTCAATGGGAGGAAAGAACACTGACTTTAGCTCTGGCTCTGTACCCGAAAATGTTATAGTAAATGAATCCATTTTTATAAAGAAATATTTTTTATGAATGATAAACATAAAATTCCACAAATAGAACTATTTAAATCTTGTATTTGATCAGTTGTATAGTAGATTTTATATCCCTCAAAATATTTAATTACTTCTTTTGGAGGTTGGATTCCAAATGGGTCAAAATAAATTACAATATCTTTATTTTTACGATATGCTGTCCAATGTGTGCCAGATGAACTGTCTAAATTAACTATTCCGCACTCTTTTACTCTTGGTGTTAGATTTTTTAGCTCGCTTTTTAGGTACACCCCTCTGAAGTGAGGCACGTCTTTTGCGGCCTCTAACAGCTGGTAGTTGTCCATCTTTTTTATTAAATTTTAATCCCATTCCCATTTTTGCTTTTGCCTTCATCAAATTTGTCACTGCATAAGCAGCAGCTTTTTCAGCGAGACTTGCATCATTGGCTGTAACTCTAGTCCAAGCTAAGTCTGCTAATCTCATGTCTGCTTTGTTCCGAGCAGCGGTATCGGGATTATTCATGTAGAATATGTCATGCTCTTTGCAATAAGAGTCTAGTTTATTTTTTGGAGTTACATTTTTGGCTATATTTTCACGTATATTCGTTCCAGGTCCACAGTACCGATATGATGGTATGTGAAGTGGGAATGGAAGGTTATTTATAAGAGTATTCATTAACCCTCGACCCCTGTAAGGCTTTAGGAATAAACCTTTGCCCTTTTTACATGTTTTCTTATTATCATTTTTTACCATTTTTATTATATAAAAAATGTCTTTTATTCAACAAAAACAGAAATTTAAAATAGTACATACTAAGGAAAATATACCAAAGAAGTTGGGTCTATTTCCTACCAATATTCGATGTGTTATTTGCGGTCCAAGTGGAAGTGGGAAGACGGTTGTAATTTACAATTTAATTGTAAGAAAGGAAGGACTAAAATTTACAAACTTATATTTAATATCTAAATCTTTAGAACAAGAAAAATATAAAAAAATAATTGAAATATTTAGTTTGTGTGATGAAGTGAAATTACACACGTTTACTGACTGTGAAATCACACCAAATGATGTCGAATCACAGTCAGTTGTTGTATTTGATGACATTAATAGTCCAAATATTACACAATTTTTCTCAATGGGTCGACATAAAAATATTAACTGTTTTTACTTGTGTCAATCTTACAGCAAAGTACACAAACATTTACGTGATAATGTAAATTTCCTAATATTATTCAAACAAGATGATTTAAATTTAAAACATGTATATCACAATCATGTTGGTAATGACTTTTCATTTGACCAATTTAAAAATCTCTGTCATCAATGTTGGGATCAAACTAAATATGGCTTTTTCGTAATAGACAAAGAAAGGTCAAAGAATAATGGCAAATATAGATTTATGTTTGACCAATTCTATCAAGAGGATGGTAAGGGTAAATAAATAAAAGAAGTTTTTTAACATTTACATTTATTTTGCAGCATTGAATAACACATACAAATCTACACATACAATTTATTGGCTATGTTTGATCAATTTTATAATGACCAAGTGCAAGAGTGTTGATGCCATCTTCTGGAATAAACCTCTTGTCGTCGTCAAACGATAGTACTTTCTTGTGCATGGTTAAGGTTTGAAGATGATGGTTTGTAGATTTAATTCTCGTCACATTCTCATAGTAATCTTGCCCAGTTGCAAGACAGTTCAAATAATGTTGATGTCTTAGGAGATGTTTAACTGTGGCACCATCAGCTCCTTTAGCTTTCTTCACCTCTAAAGCTTGCTTGTCTTCTTCATATAACTATTTTAGAGGAATGTAAGAATATAACTTTGGTCTTAAACCACAATATTCATACATAATATGACCATCTAATTCGTCTTTAAACTTGCCTGTGACTTTTTTATTTTTATCAGAGTATAAGAAATGGTCTTTACTATATCCAGACGTATCAAAATAGTGCAAGTCACATTCTATTTCCTTGTAAAAGTCTTCTGTAACTATAGAATACATTAAAGAATCTGTATCTGTCATAAGAAATCTTTTGTTCTTAAATTTTGACATATAATTATAGTGAAAATCATACATTATTACTTTACTAATATCCAAAATGGTCATTCCCAAATATATTGGTTTATTAAACTTTACAACTAATTTATTTAAATGTATAGCATGTAAATTGTTATCAAACTTTTTGCTACAATCAAACCTTGGATTAGTGACATATTTTGTTAATAGTGACTCATCCTTGAGATAAATGTCACGAAACTTGCGTTGATTCAAAATTGTTCGACCAAAGAGACTATTATTTAGCAATTTATAAAAGTCTTTTTCGAAATCATTTTTAGCACTTTTTCGTTTTTCAATATTAAAATTAATATAGGGTGCAAGCCATTTAGATTGTCTAAATTTTAAAATTCTATGGTATTTTGTAACAGTCAAACCCAATTCCTCATATTTTTGTAATGCTTTATAATGTAAAATATATTTAGTTTTGTCATTTAAATTAGGTATTAATTTGCCATTCATTTTCTCTGGTGCTAATGGATAGTCATTATGTAAATCATGTAAGCTTTTATCATATTTTAAATCAACTTCTAAAATGTATCCAAACTCATCATTTTGATGATATTTGTAGTCTACCTCATTTGTCCAACGAAATTCATCCACGGGCAGTGGCTCGCACATTGCTGTAGAGTATAGTGAGTTACAGTCTAAATATATTAAATACACACTCTCTTGATTGGGGTCATAGTGTTCGCCCATATATTTATTGTTGGCTTTGGCATAACGTGTGGAAATCATACAGACTCCTCCTCTGATTGCACTTTCTATGAACAAATGCATGTCAATATCTTGAAATAATTGTAATTTTATACCGGTCATTCTAAGACAGGCCTCCCATGTTAGTCCAGGGAGTGAATACATATGTACAGGATCAAGTTTGTAATCCTTTAAACACAGGTCTCTAAATGTCTCAAACACATCAGCCAGTAGCAATACGTCTGTTTTAAGATATAAATCATGGTATTCTTGTAAGTTATTTATATTAAAATGAGTCCAGACATTTTTAGCATGTTCATATTCGTTGGGAGAGATATGTTCTTTAGTTAGAGTACTATAAAATGCTTCAATTTGTGGGAGACACTCTGCAAACTTATCTGGTCCCGTCATATATTCATAGGGAAATACGCCTTTGCGTTGTAGTAGTGGATTGTCTATGAATCTAAATGTATTTAAATTGGAAGCTAATTTGTATAATGGAAGGGATAGAAAGTTATAGGAATCTAAAAATATTAAATCATCAACAGAGAATGAAATGTACTTTTCCATATCCTTGGCTATGCAATTTAATTTACGATTATTAAACTTTCCCAAGTGTTGCATTATTAAATGGCCATCATAATTTTTTAAGTTATGGAAGAATACTGGGATTTTCTTTGTTACTTTATAGTTTAAATTACAATCATTATGGGCAGCTCCACGGTATTGACCCGATGAATGACAATGATCTCTCACCCTATCAAAATATAGGGGCTTTTCACAAATGTGACAATGCGTTGAGTTATGGAAAGATGCCTCTTGCTCTGGAGTCATTACAAGGGGAATATATATTGCCATTTGACTTTTAATATAATCATAAGTCTCAAATAATCTTTTGAAAAACACATCCATAACATTTGCACCACTATATAACTCTTCAGAAATAATTGTAGAATCATTTACTACAACGAATGCAAATCCAGATGGAGTATGGTTGTTAGAGTTTATAAAGCATTCAAAATCTGCATAAATTACAAATGGGGCTTTAAGTTGATATTTATAATTTTTAAATTGTAATGTATCTTGTTTCGACATTTCCACTCGTTGAGCATCAAAGTTTTTACAATATGTTGTGTGACGTTCTAATATATCATTAGTGTAAAAATGTTGCAAACACAACTTGCAAAAATACTTCTTATTGTTATCTTTTGTACAGTGGAACATTAACTTATCAAAATCACGAATTAAACAATAATGTGATTTACGACCTTCTTGTAATAATAATAAATCTACATGAGTATTACTATTCAGTTTCGTTGTTCTTAATGGATATACACATTTCTGGTCTTCAACTCCAAATACATTAACACTTATATTATTTTGTGTTTCAAATTTATCAATATCAGATATTTTTACGGGATATTTTATATTTGTCATATTTAACTGACTTTCATAGGGTACATAATTAGAGACTCTATTAGCATGTTCATTAGAGTTCCTTGGATATAAAGCTGCTAATATCGACCAAATGAAACATTTATTATCTGTGTTTTTTATATTTAGAACTGCATGTTTTGATTGAATACTTTTTGGTGTGGGGATGTATGACTTTGGAGTTAGGGGCTTATACTTATAAACATGCAGCTGCCAATATTTAGTATGGTCATATATCCATCCACTACCTTGGGCTTGATATTTATGTACCGATGCATCAATCTTTATAAGTGCATTTTTAATTTGAAACTTTAAATCTCTCTTCTCAATAGTTAAGGTAGTAAGGCTTCTAAAATCTGCTATACATTCTTTTTCATCAACTAAATTTCCATTTTGATCCATTGAATATTTTATAAATTTAATTCTCCTTACTAAAGTCCATTTTATTGGCAGAGAACAAGACTTAAGAGTATTTTCAAGGTCAGTTCTAATCAATTCACCAACAAATTTAATCATTGTATATGGACAATTATTGCAAGAATTTATATGCCTTCTAAAATGACCAACAACATTTTTCTTACAAAAATTACAAGTCTTGTGACTTTGTAATATATGTGACTTTAGAGTCATGTGGCTATCACAGATTAAATCACAAACCTTGCACAGTTTCACATTCATTTGATGCATTACCTTATAGTGGCGAATCAGGTTGCTTTTTGTGGAGAGCAACACGGAGCAGTGTTGACATGACGGCTTCATGTTTAGGAATGAGGTCTCGGGCTGATGCCACCTCTATATATAGACTTTTGGAAAATTTCAAAATTTTTAAAATTTATAAAATTTTAGAAAAAAAATTTTAATTTTGAAAATTTTAATTTATAAAATTTAACTTTAGAAATTTTAATTTATAAAATTTGACTTTAGAAATTTTAATTTATAAAATTTGACTTTAACAATTTTAATTTATAAAATTTAACTTTAGAAATTTTAATTTATACATTTTTTTAAATTAAGAAATTACTTCAACTAGAGGTTTCCCACCCAGGACTCAATCAAGAGCTACCACTAGAGACAAGGAGCAAGAAGCAGGAGCTTGCCCGTGACCATGGCAGTGCCTATAGACCGGGAGCACGCCTGAGTTCGCGTACAAACCTCGCTCGATTTTGAGAATATACATGTGAATGGGTGTTGGAGATGGATTTGAAATTATACATTATAGATATGGAGTTGTACATTTATATAGGCTTGTATAGGCCCAAGAGCAAGTTTAAGAGGTATATCTCAAAAGACAAAGAAATGAAAATATTAAACAACTCATACGACTAATATATATAGATAAGACAGAAATATAGACTACAACATATCAAATCAGTCAATAGAACAACTAGAAAGGGGAATGGTAGATGTACTAGCAATTAGGCGTGAGGCGGGGAGTTGGCCCAAAAACGACGCACCCCAAAAAACGGCAGCGACAAACTATACTACTAAAAAAATACACGGTGTTGCTCCTGATACAGTTAATAGTGTTTTTACACACAAAAATATATATTCAATCCAAAACAGGTGAAACATCGTGAGTAAAATATCATGTACACATGATGGGGTGCTATGGTACAATTGGGGGTTGCACCTGCTCCTGCAGTGAATAGCGTTTTTACACTACTATACTACTACACACCGCTGGAGATGAGAAGCATGGGCCGGGAGTGCGCTTGAGTTCTGCTGCAAATCTCACATGATTTGAAAATATATGTTGATTTGTAATGTTAATGGAGTTGTACAGTAGTATAGGGGATGTATAGGCAAAGATCAGGATTTTTGGTTTTAGTGGCCAAAAAATGATCCCATGTTGTTTCTTATGGGAAAACGTGCCCCAAGTGGCGTTAAACCCGTAGTTCGCCACTACTCAAATGGCATTTTACATTAGCAAAATATTAGCTCAATGGTGTGTCATTTCTAAGCGTTTTTGAATGACAAATTTTTGTAGTTCTACTTATCATGTTTATCTGTTTAATAGAGATACAAGCATTAATAAGGCCTGGTGGCAAAATGTCCTCAGGGTTGTTGAAGTTTACTGTCCTACTCAAGGGTTGGCCGTATGCAGTGTGAAAATATAAAGGGTTCCTCGCCTTTAGGCTTTGGGTTGCAATAGCTTTTAAAACGTAATAATTTAAATCAGTCACAAGCTATTTGATTGAAGTTGCAACACAATTCCGTCACTATATAGGAGCAGTGATGAACTGAGCTGACCAAACCTGATTGTGTGGTGATTGTGTTATCAGCTTGGTCAATTCAGGGACAATTCATGCAACAGAACAGGGACTGATGTTTAGTTGCATCCCATTATCATCCATGTAATGGGGGAGAGGTAAAAATCCCGTTCTTAACTAACTCGTTTTAACAATTAAAGATGTTCAGATAAATGCATGTAGCTGAGTGTAAAAAATAATCATAGTCTCGTACTTACATTGAATGTAGGAAAAATGCCTAATAACATTTAGACTTAACTTCGCCATGGACGTCACTGGAGACAACATAATCTAGCGTTAAGACCAATATATTGCCTCCTGTCTCGTCGGGTTAGCGGGAGCCTACATGATAAATTCTGTCCTTGCCCTTGGGTAGTAAATATTAAAAAGCCCATCTACATAAAGCAAATCTGACTGAAATTCCCGGAATGTCTGACTGTATAGTGGCTTGTTTTTTTCTGACACAAAATGTAATTTGTATACTTTAAGATTATATTTTACTTAAAATAACAGAGAACCATTTAAATCGTGATTTTTATATGCCAATTTGCCTGTGGCTTAATCGGCAAAACATGCAAAACTAGAAAGTTGATGTGATAAAAGCATACAAAATATAAACATATAGGTGGATAATTTTATGCTTTTCCGTGTCTTCTAAATATAATATTTTGTACGACACAAGCTAATGTACGGTATTAACAATTAAAGATATTATACAGTATGACAGTAACCACTCCATGCGTTTAACTTTAGAAAAGTGAAATAATATTTTTTAACTACTAGAGTCGATTATAGTGAGTTTCATTTATTACACTACAACACAATATGCAAGGTGTATACAAAAACCCTGGAAAGATTTTGTGTATATTTTTATTTTTCATCGGATCAATAAAAAAACAAGCATTGTGTTTAAAGTTCCTGGTTGTTTATGTGTCTATCTGTCTATATGTTTATGGTATGAATGCATAAATAAGTAAATTTTCTACTCCTTGATGTTAATTCCCATCTGCAAACTTTTTTTCACATCTTACGACAATATTTACCAATTCTAAATGGGGGAGAGTACAACTTTTCTTTTTTTAATAACTTAAAAATAAGTTGTTTTTCAAAAATAAAATGCACAAACAATTTCTTTGAAAGTCTTATAAATTTAGTTAAAACCGTGCTTAAATTGTAAAAATATATTCATAAGCAACTGAGATATTTATTTATATTACGGTGCAACTGTGCAACGCTTAAATCCATAAAGTACCTCACCGGCGTAAAACTTTGAACAAATTAAACCATTATAAAATCCATACACAACTTTATAGACAATGGTTAAGAAATAATATTGCTAATTATCGTAATGTTAAAACCAAAGTTAGTTAAGTACTTTGAAAGCAGTTAGAAGAGAAGACAGAAGATTTAGATTAAAGTTACGATCCGTGCAAATGTGCATGCTTTCTACCTTGACTTTACATTTACAACGCCATCCATTGTGTTTTATAAAATAGCTAATGCAAAATTAAATTCCAATATAGGAATTGTTTATGTTGGCCAATAGTAAATACATCTAAAATATTTTGTTTTTATATTGCTTTTTAAATAATTAGTACATGTACATAAAGAAAGATAAGGTATTAACGAATCAGTGTTTACTCATTAAATTTTGTTTAAAGTAAAATTAACCTTTCATAAGATTTAATATGTTTTTAATAAAATTTAAAATTTAATAAAATGTTAATTCTAAAAGATCAAAACCATAGACTTGCTGGATTATTTGTGTCACCTTTGTCATTAACAGAACTTTGCTTACCTCCAACAAATACTCCCTTTAGCAGCATTGTACCTTAATTACCTTACATTGGCAACCAAACTCAAACCTCTTATATGACATAAATTTAGATAACGTAGTTAGTTACAATGTTTTATTTTTACATGTTTGTATCGAATACAATCCATTGAAAAGTATAAATATAATGTATTTTACCATATATTCAAAACAAACGCTGTTGTATATTTTATTTCCCAACTAAGCGTTCAGTGTAGGGAAAATACAAATAAAGATAAATTGTATCCGAACATTACGTTTTTGAGTGTTGGTCATTGTTTGATTTGTCTCCAAATGGAACGTTTCCAACTTGTCTTTTATATTTGAGTGTTTGTGTAAAGCCATTTATTTTCACCCGCAACAAATAGTTATTGACCTGATTTATCAACTATGTTTAAGATAATTTATAATTCTTCAGTACAAAAGAGCTCGAAACTATTAACCCGGCTATTTAATTTATTTTATTTTATTTTTGTAAGGTCTTTAACAATTATATTATTCTTAAAATATTTTTCCATTTTTTTTACAATTTGTGTTAGATTACCGATTGAGTTAAGTATAATTAAGTTTAACAATTAATTAAATGTGCGTGTGTGTGTGTTTTAATCTGATTACAAACTGTAATTATTGATGTAATAGAAAAGCCTTGTAACCTCTGTTATTAACTAACACCTCAAGGCACTAATGCAGGATTTTCATTTTTTACCACTAAGAGGTCGGTACAGTATCAAGCTTTCCTAAAGCTCATAAGCATGTTCATATAAAATATTATCATAAACATCTGAAAGCTCACACCTTGTACCTTCCAACCACATAATAAAGTCAGAGAAGACTAGGTTCTGCAAAGTTGCATTTAACTGAAAATTTAAATATATCTACAATACAAGAGTATTAGTTACAAAAAATAGATACACATTGTGGTATAAGTTAAAACCCCACAACTATAAACATAGTCAATGATGTTGTCACAGACATCAAGGCAGTCAGTAGCCTGGCCTGTAAATTTGTAGCCCAGTAGATACGTGACCTGCTAGCAATGGTCTTTCGTGTCTTTTTTGCGAATATCACTGCAGAGAACAGGAGCTCTTACCGTAGGTGGCACGGTAAGATTTAGGCCTAGGGCCGATTTACTTTTTTATTTTGATGTCTCAAGAGTCCAAAACATTTTTTTTCAAATTTTTACATATAAATATATAGAGTTACATACATCAATATGTAGGTGAACTTTTATCGGGAGTTTTATGCAATAAAAATTAGTTTTTCTAATTTTTGACCCTAAAAAAATTACATTCCCCACTTTCTCCTTAAACCCCATTTAGAATTGTTTAGAAATTAAATAATTTAGTATATTGAAGTGTTTAGTACGGTTATTGGTCTCAAAGAAAATTCCAAAAACATTTAATTTAAAACTCCTACCCTATTTTTATAAAAAATAAGTAAACAGTTGTAGTTTGCTCGTTTATAATTTGATCAAACTTGGCAAATTTATTTATTTTATATAAAGCTATAAATAATCATATATATTAAAACACACTTTATTACTCTCCCTTTAGCAGAAAACCTAGGCAATCATTAAACCTAATTTTATTGCAATAAAGGATATGTAATAAAAGAAAAATCAGGCAAATGGAAATTTGCTTTTTCTGCAGGTTTACTGCGGTGTGGGTATTTATACTACTAGTGTCTGTCTCAGCTACGTAATAATACTGTCGATAGTGCAAGTGTCTCAACTGTCGATATTGAATCAGTCTATGTTGCAAGTATACGTATTGGCTGTTTCAAATAACCTTTTATGAATGTAATTTGTATTAAGAATTGTATCATAGAATATTATTCTACGATTCTAGGACTCTCTAGTAAACGTTAATTCTGCCATTCTAAAAATAGTACACACCGTGTAAAAGAATGGATCATATCTTCAGCTTAATAATATGCGTGTTAGCAAGGAACGAAGAAAAGTCAACTAAATAGGTCTCATTTTAAAGGTGGCATATCTAAGTTTTGTTTAGAACCATTTTAACAGTAAACAGCTGTTCCATTGTTGTTGGCACGTTTGAATTTAAAACATACAGTTGAAAGCACAGTGCATTAATTGGTTTATCAAGGCAAAATCTGTGGTGTGATTTTTGTCTTGGGGTTTGTGAAAGATCAAGTGGATTTCTGCCCAATCTTAATCATAACCTAACTTAAAGCAAAGATAAATAAGAGCCTTTGGAATAATGAATGATGAAATACGCCACAATGTGTGATCATGGTTGGAACACAGACTTGACATTCTTTGAGAAAAAAACGGAGAACATGTAGAGGTTAGGCGGCGAAACAATGGTCGGAAAAAACTGGTTGAGAAAGAAAATTGTATATAAGTTAAGTAAATTTTTATCTTTTATAATCAAGTTTTTTTGTCAATTTGCCTTTGATTGGTTTTTTTTGGCACACCCAGTTTTTTATAGAAGAAATTCTCCATAAGTGCTGGCCATAGATGGATTTATCTTCAGAGGTAACACCTCCCTCTTGTCTTTATTTTTGAGTGTTTCTTCAGAGGTAACACCTCCATCTTGTCTTTATTTTTTAGTGTTAAATTTTAACAAATTTAAACATAAAGCTTTTTTACTGGAACGAAACATAAGAATATGCAAAACGTTATTTCAAGTTTTATACATATGAAATATTTCTTTTAGCCCTGTTTCTGCTTACAAAGTATTCCCAACCTTCTAAAACTGTTAAAGATATCTTAATACTTGTAAAAATAGTTGTTTTATTAGGGTTATTTAATGTGTTTAATATTAAATTATTATTTTAATATAACTCACACACATATATTTGAAAATAGTAAATAATTAACTATTCGTACAGGGGCTCTAACAAAGGCAGAAAAAAACATAATTGGTTTAACATCCTTCCTTTTTTCAATCAATGGCACATTTGTAATCAATTAAACCTCATAAGAGCAACATGATAAGCTCTTAAAGAGCATCAGGTATTCAATCGAATCCATTTAACATGTGCATGACTTATTAAGTCATCTTAAAATACAGGGTGAATAAAAAGTCAAGACCCCCCCATCTAATATTTTTCCAAGTAAATATACAGAGATATCCTTTTGGGGGTCGTGCAATCTTAACAGGAAGTTTCATTTTATGATTTTGAAATTTTTGAGTCTCCCCCCAAAAGGGGGGATTTGGGGGGTAACTAAAATATTTTAAATGTAAACCCCCTTCAAGTGACACCTCATTTTAAAGTGTTTACAAAAACTTAAAGAATGGTGAAAACCAGAGTTCGCTATCTCTTCTCTATCCAAAATGGTAGCCCGTCAAATGTTGTGGAAAATCAATGGTAAAATTGGTTCGTAATTGTAATATTGGCTACCATTTTGGATAGAGAAGAGATAGCGAACTCTGGTTTTCACCATTCTTTAAGTTTTTGTAAACACTTCAAAATGAGGTGTCACTTGATAGGGTTTTACATGAAAAAGTTTTTAGTTGCCCACCCAATCCCCCCTTTTGAGGGGACACTCAAAAATTTTAAACGTAAACCCCCCTTTAGTGACACCTCATTTTGAAGTGTTTACAAAAACTTAAAGAATGGTGAAAACCAGAGTTCGCTATCTCTTCTCTATCCAAAATGGTAGCCAATATTACAATTACGAACCAATTTTACCATTGATTTTCCAAAACATTTGACGGGCTACCATTTTGGATAGAGAAGAGATAGCGAACTCTGGTTTTCACCATTCATTAAGTTGTTGTAAACACTTTAAAATGAGGTGTCACTTGAAGGGGGTTTACATTTAAAATATTTGAGTTACCCCCCAAATCCCCCCTTTTGGGGGGACACTCAAAAATTTCCAAATCATAAAAAGAAACTTCCTGCTAAGATTGCACGACCCCCATAAGGATATCTCTGTATATTTACTTGGAAAAATATTAGATAGGGGGGTCTTGACTTTTTATTCACCCTGTATGTAAATAATTTACGGGTGCGACTGCCCTCTTTACTAAATGGTAGTTTGTTAACTAAATATACATGCAAATATCATAGCAAAATGTTTGTTTAATGGTTTCTAAATAAATACTTAGCTGCCTTTTTTAGTTACATTTTGATGAGCAATAAAGTGTTTAACGACTTAAAAATAGACTTTAAATTTAAATTTACTAATTAATATGACCGTAAATTACAAGAATATGAGGTTCTTAAGAAATCACTGTGATCGTCTCCAAATATTTAATTGGGACTGGTCTGCTTTTGGAACATTTAAACTGTACATGCACATTTTGGAATTTGTAGTTGTCTATTAATTACAAATTGTTTGGCGTTTATCGTTTTGCAAACATGATTGTTTTAAGGGAATAAAAATACTTTGCTAAAGAAATGGTGAAACTTTAATTAATTACGTAGGGACTGTGTTCAATATGATATCATATTTACATTATTATTATGACTAAAATATTATAGTAAAGTACACTAACTAAACCTTGCGTGACACCTCACCCTCGTCACATAAATCACTCACCAGAGTGTTGACTCACTCAAGTCGTGCATGTTTGAACGTGTCATCTGCAAACCTGGCACATCTCACGAGATTACATCACCAAACAGCACTCAATATCTACATTCTCTACAGCACTTGCATGTAAATTATTTGTTTATAGCATCGATAATTAACACAATCTAGAGCCTAGTTTACGGGGGGTTAATTACTCTTATAAGGTTTGGAAAACATATGCAACGGTAAACTGTAAACTAATTTAATAATAAACAAACTAAAAACATTAATAACACATTATAATAGTAAATTGATTAATTAAAAACATTAAATATTCGAAGAAGGTCCTTAATGCTCTGTTTTTCTTTAAAATTGCGTTTTATTTACATTAAAATATTGTAAAATAATAGGCTTGAAAATTATACACATCATAAGGTTTATCATTGTTGTCGTTGCTTCTGTCGTATTGTTTTGTAGACTATAATGGAAGTTCCATTTACCATTTACCATTAACTATATTTTGGATGAGATCTGAAAAAAAGATACAGTTTTACCCTGAGTTAATGATGGGGTTCTTGTCACCGGAAATCGAGATCGTGTCACAGTTGGTCCAGCAGATCCACTATAGCTTCTATTGCAGCCATGCTGGGTCAACATGTTCAGAGTTCTTACTTAAAACTTTTAAACAATGTGACGAGATATGGCATAGAAACAAATTACATATCATATTTTTTATATCAATATTAATAATTAAATATAACATGTTGATGTTTGACGTGAAAAGTGTTGTCTCAAAACCTTCCACAATAAACTCTTGTTTTGGGCTGTTAGTGATATCATTAGTCTCTCTCCCACTAACACCTCGCAATCTATTAGTATTGTTTGTTACTGTTAAGTGGGTCTTACTGCTCCATGCCGTAGAATAAACTTTTAATGATTTTCAAGTGATTCGTACAAAGTGTTTTTCACTCACTGTACTTCCAATACTAAATAAATTACAACATTTCATTCCTAATACTTTAGTGGATAATACCTTTCTCTTTGTAAAAAAAAAAACAAACAAGAAAAGATACATTTGTAAGAGCAATTTGATGTTTATAATGTGCTAAACCACGGTATGTATTTGCACCATTTCAAAATCTAAGGTATACCTACAGATGTAGTATTTTTCTATATAAACAGTTTATACCATTCGTGCATATATTTATATGGAAGCAAATGTATAAATTCGTTAAACATTTACGAATTTGCTCAGTACCAAAAATGCTATCCTCTGATTACTAGACGAGTGTTATAACCAATCGGCAGCTCATTTAGTTATAAAAGATTTGCTGATGATCCTAGAATATTGACCATCTTACTTGTAGAAATCCGTGTAAATCAGTAAAAAAGTCAGAGAAACGACACTCACAATAGCTTGCTTACATCAGATGTAATCACACAATTACAAACGATGTCACCATTCTCCACCACTAATTGCATGTTGTCAAAGGCCTCTAAAGATCATTGTTACACCTATGGGGGGTGATTGGCAACGATCAGGACATTGAACCCTGCTCTTCTTGTCCTGAATTGATATTATATTCGGTAGAGTATATTCATAGTAGATAAACACTTGTACATGGCTTTTATTCTTTTTTACAGCATGGGTTTGTTTATTTATGTCTTTTTAAGAGCTACTTTAATCTCTTTCCGATGATTGTATAAGGTCACACTAACAGAACCACCAACCTTTTTTTGTGTGTTGCAATTCTTGTGCGGTTTTGTTCTCTGTTGGTCAGTCTCTTTGTATATATCTTGTCTGGTAATTAAGTATATCCACTATCTCTCCTGTAAAAATTGCGTTCACCTCATGTATCAAAAACTTCACGAATTTAATTTTAAATATTTAAATTAACCACTAATTCTTATTTATTACGGATATTTATAAACACCGTAGTTACTTTGTTGATTATAGTAAAAAACATGAGTGATTATTGCATCTAATTTGATATTTTTTAACGTTATTTCAAAATTATTTTTTTTTTCATTTTGTGCAAATTGACCCTTAAGAGGTGTCTAAAATAAAATTACGTACTTAACAAATTTATGATTTATTAAAACAAAATCTATTTACTAAAACATAATCTACTAAATTTAGAGAGCCTAAAATAAAACAAAATTTACATATTCCTTTATTGTTTAATACCTTTCAAAAAGTTAATAAACTAAAATACAGCTAATTTATGGGGCACTTCAAACTATTCCTGCTAAAGACTTGAGTCTACTCATTGAGTAGGCTGCAGAATTAACCCCAGGATGTCTTGACACCTCACATCATACACTTGAACAGACCCACGTGGAAGCAGCTCCCTTATATACAAGTTAGTTCACTTCTGGAACCTTCCATCCCTTCCCCGGCCAGCACTTGCTCTGGACCAGGTGATAAGGAAGCTTCCAGACCATTCTTATCAACACGTCTTGTTCTTGCAGGCTACTCATAGTTATTCCGAATCTAATACTTAATTTCAATTCATTGAACCAAAATAAAATAATTTAATTTTCTCAAATTTTTATATCTAAAACGTAAACCATGTAACAATATAAATATGGCGATATTTTTTAAATTTTGATTTAGAATGTTGAGTTATGACGAGTTAGTTATTGAAAGTAAAACTAAGCGTTCAAGTAGTCATAAATAATCGCTACTTGTTAACTAAATTTATTGATAAGGTTTTGATATTTCTATGTTTTTTATCATATTTAAAAATTAAATCAATAAAGTTATTTACTGGTTATTGTAACGGTTCACAAAAAGCATTGTCAATTGCAAAAGCGGTGATGTTTATGAATATGGCGAATATCGTTAAAACTAATCCAAGCCATGCAATGTACTTTAGTTTTATTTGGTAAGTTTCCTGATAACACCATATAACCAAATATCTATATATATATGTAAACAAAGTATTGGTTGGTAATGCTTTGTTACATGCGGTATACAGGATATGGTTTCAGTCTAAACATACTGTGTCTGATACAGATCGTTTTGCTAAACATTATAATTGCCATATTGTTTGTTTATATGTACAGAATTTACCACAGTACAAAAATATTTATTTAATATTCTTTAATAGTGTTGTCAATAGTTATTGACTTTATCTATCAACTATAAGGCTGTTCATTTTATTTTTTCCAGACAAGACTAATTAAATATGAGACATTCGTCTAACTAGCAATCCAATTAATTTTGAGTGAGCAAAGGTTCCATATTCAACAATTAACTTGAAAAATTGTATGTGTTGTTCTGTAATAAGGCTAGTTTGTGTTGTAAACCTATCTATGCACATCACATAGCGTAAAAATCATATACATGGTTGACAAAAAATATGGCCATTTAAAAAAGGAATTACTCAATAACTAAACATAATTTAATATTACAAATTACACCAAAATATTTACACTGTATTGCTATTTTTACGTCAACATTGGCCTCTAATCTTTTCTGCATACTTGCTGTAATAGTTCACAACATTGTCTGAGGAATCGCAGCGATCACGTTCCTTATGCACTGCTCCAGTTCGACAATACTCTGGGCTTGAAAACAAAGACTTTACTATTCAGATAGCCGCACATCCAACAGTCACAAGAGGTCAAGTTCGGGGATCGCACTTTGAAAAATCACCATATCGGGTAATCAAATGTCCTAGGAAGAGTTGACGTAAAAAGGCCAACGACTCATCTGATGTGTGACATGTAGCACCATCCTGCTGAAACCAAACGGAGCGTCGGTTGGTTCCTAACTGACGAAATTGTGGTTTCATAAAATCTCTGAGCATGGATATATAGCGTTCTGTGTTAACAGTAACAGCCATTTGTCTATCGTTCTAAAGTAAAGCATGGACCAATAATACCAAACCTTAGTTGCCATTGGCTGTATGGGCTATTAATTAACAGAGGTCTGAGGAACATGTCGGGCTTATTCACTAACAAGACTACAAGATCGCACCACTCATCCTGCACTCATCCTTCATTTTTAGGTTAAAATACGCACATAGTGGCGTGCCCATCTTAAAATAATTGATCACATTAGATTGATTAAAACCGCACAACTCCACACCAAAGACTTACTCTTTGTAGATGAAGTGGTCGTAGGGATTTCGTAAAGGATGTGGATTTCTCTAGGATCTTCGGCAGAACAATACCAGAAATTGTGCTTATTAACTTTACCACAGAGTTCAAAATGAGCCTCGTCAAGACCATAATCAAGACTTGAAGCAGATTCCACAATATACAATAGTCTTTCACACATGGTAAGGCGTGCATAAAAATCCCTCTCATTAAGTTTCTGAGCCATTACTAATTTATAGGGATGCAAATTTAAATTTAAATGCAATATTCTGCAAACGGATGATTTCGACACTAAACCCATTGACTGTCTTCGAGCTGACCACTCAGGACTACGCAGCACACTCGAGCTAACGTTTAAACGTTTTCGGGTGTTCGAACAGTCCGAGGTCTCCACTATGTTTGATTTTAAATGCAGAAGCCGTGTTCCGGAGATGACCCCATCTTACCCATCTTTGATGTGTGACATCTTTGAATAGTTTTTCGGTTTTGGGTGACGGCCGCCATGACAGCCAACGTTGAAGTGAACTCGAAACTAGCGTTGGGTAAAAAAAGTAAAATGATTACTCTTATAAAAAGTCTCTATGACAAAGGCACGATGTTTGGTGTAACCATTGATGATCCATTCTAACTATACACCAAATGGCATCAAATACAAATTCATTTACCGCAACAATGAACTCTCCAGCTGTTAAAACAGATAAGTAATAAATTTTTTTTTAAATTCTCCCTGTTTTTTTGGCCACCCCGTATGTAACACTGTCAAATAGTGTTTTATTGATTATTTCCCTGCGTAACAGATATTACCTTAAAAAGTACAATTTTATATTATCAACATATCTCTAAAAAACAAAAACTAATTAAAAAACATAAACTGAAGGCAAATCAATCAATTGCTATTAGTATTGTAATCAATCGATTGCATTGCTTCCAGACAGTCATTAAAACAAGCATTGTTATGGGGTTGTTATCCAGTTAAGCCAATTAAATCTGTACGAGAATTATGAAATGTTTGCCTGTTTAATGGTAACAGCTGAAGAGCATTTTATATACAATTAAATGCTTTTAGCGATATTTCATGAACATGAACAATTAATTAACAATGATTGTTCCTAGAAAAGTTCATTGTAATTTCTCAATTTCTCCACATTTAATTGGTTGAAAACCAATATATTGTAGAAAATATGGATAAGTAACACATTATTTTTACAATTATAATATGTTAAATGAAAATAAACAATTATGTTTATGTACGTCATGAATTACAATACCCCCGCCGCAGCAAACCTGCAGACTAAGCGAATTTCCATTTGCCTGATTGGATTTACACTAAAATGTCTCCTTAAAAATATCACATTCCTTATTTAAATAGAATCAGTTTAACACATACTTAGGTTTGCTGCAACAGGGAGGGTAAAAGTGATTTTTTTATGTAAAATGTTAATAGTTAGTAAGAAATAAAAACATTTTCCAAATTTGGGCAAAATATGTTAATAAACAAGCAAACTACAACAGTTTAATTATTATCCATAAGAATAACATGGGAATTTTAAATTTAATTTTTTTTGGAATTTTCTCCGTAACCATTAGGTGCATTATAACGCTTCAATATACTAAATTATTTGTTTTTTTTAAGCTCTACAAAATAGTTTGGAAAGAAATTGCAAAACGTTATGTATTTTGTGTCAAAAATGGGAAAACCGCATTTTTACCCCATAAAACCCCCCATAAACCCCAGTTCCCATGGTCCGATCATGCTGGTTCACGAACTCGTTCGAATAAACTAATTCGAGATTGCACTAGGTTTACACGTTTGTACCAAATTTCATCAAAATCGGATCGTATATATATATATATATATATGAATGGATGGTGTTTTTGGCCTCTAGGGACCTCAAAACGGAAAAAAAATCGGTCCCGGGTCCAGATCTTACCATGAGTACTACGGTAATAGCTTATTCCCTATATGGGAAATTCGCTAAAACGTAATGATTAAACGGTTTTACATCGTTCTATAAGTAGCAATATTTACTTAAGTATAAAAGAACAAAAAATCATACTTCGTTTTATCTGCCAATGACCAAATATGGCTGAGAAATTTTGAAATTTTGTGTGTTTCTTTGAAGCACCTAGTTTTTATTGATAAATTATTTAGCAAGGAAACCCTGCCTTTAGTAATAATGTAGCCTAATTCATATTACTATTATTCTAAATAAAAGTCCAGTTTTTTTAGTATTATTTACACTGGTCTCTTTGTAAAGAAATAAAATATAGCAAAATATACAGTTTAGACTGTTATGTAAAAAATATTATTAATCAAACGTTAATTTTGAGCGCATTTTAAATACGAGTATTATTGCTTCACTAAATTTTTGATGCTATTATTTTTTGTATTAAGTACTTTGGCACATACATTCTTAAACCTTTGTGTAGGCCTGACTCACCAAACGATTTAGTTTAAACGAGGGTCGAGGAGACAACAAATGGCTCTGCTCCGAGGTCTGTCTCGTTAGTGTCTTGTAGGGTTAGTGATTGCATTGTTGCGCAGTTAAATAATATTCGCTTCACTCGCCCTTTAGATTTGTAATAATAAATCGATATATGCATGACATACCATTGTTATTAAATACTGCTATCATTTTACTTTAAATAAATTCATTTCATATTAAAATGTATTCAATCAGAAAGATTAAAAAAGCATAAACACTATACAAGTTCAATGATAACCGTGTTGATATATTGATATATATAAAACTTGAAATAGACACTTATTTGGTATTTATTTTAAAATTGATATCCAAAGAATATTTAATTTTAGCCCCTTTTTTACCAGCTAAATCTAACGTGGGTACTTCACTCTTAAAAAAAAATTGCTTAGCCCTATCCTTGGTTAGACCATAACCATGTTATAATGTTATATTCATTAATGTTATATTACTTCAATATTGTTTAAAATATATGGATATATTCAAGAAAACGTGTTGAAATCTTCAATAACCGAAGAAATCTTGAGATAAATAAACACTTGAATATTTTGTAGTAAACCTAAACTGCCTGTATATAAAAATATACTGAAAATATCCCACTACTATTTGATTTGGAGTTTCAGTTATAGATCCTGTATTGCTTGGAATGTTTAATATTACTTAAAAATGAATAAGTAGAATGATGCTAAGGCTACGAACTGATACTTAATCTAAATTGAAACGTTCTATGATTCTCCATGAATCAGCTGAGTTAGAGTTTGGCCGGTAATTAGTTTCTATCAACTCCCACCACTTAGGGGAAACATTGAAAGCTAGGCTGTGTAGGACGGCTATAAACGGTTGGAAACTTAGTTTCAGCATAACAATGTATTGAGCATGTTCTTGCCTTTGAATGTTTTACGTAACCTATAACTGCATCTCAATTATTATTCCTTGAGGTAATAAACTGTACATTATTAACACACTTTGGATTAATTATACAGGGTGGCGCAGATGGATCGGGTGGTTTTAAAATACTTGTCAAACTGTCAATTTTAAAGGTATTGGATTGAAATAAAGTGCAAAACGTGAACTTACAATGGAAGTTTATTGCCAAAAAATTTGTAAAGTTCGTTTTTAAAAATTACATCCATCAAATGCCTGCCTTCTCGAGCGACGCATTCTTGGAGTCGGTCCTTGAGGTTCCGCATTGCTCGCTCAAGCACATCACCAGGAATTGATGTGATTTCGTTGTGAATTGCAGCCTTCAACTCCTGAATGGTCCGGGGTTTGTTCATGTAGACCCTTGCTTCAGGAGTTGAAGGCTACAATTCACAACGAAATCACATCAATTCCTGGTGATGTGCTTGAGCGAGCAATGCGGAACCTCAAGGACCGACTCCAAGAATGCGTCGCTCGAGAAGGAAGGCATTTGATGGATGTAATTTTTAAAAACGAACTTTACAAATTTTTGGCAATAAACTTCCATTGTAAGTACACGTTTTGCACTTTATTTCAATCCAATACCTTTAAAATTGACAGTTTGACAAGTATTTTAAAACCACCCGATCCATCTGCGCCACCCTGTATATATATATATATATATATATATATATATATATATATATATATTAACCAAGAATTAAATCTTTCTTCCAGTCTCCTACTTATCCAATGAGACATGAGACAATACATTGGCGTGTCTCTTATTATGTGTTGCTTTGCTAATGAAATGTGTTCCGTGGCAAAGGAAAATCCAAGAATGAATAAGTGTTTTTGACAGACACTTCATGCAACACTTTGAACACGAATATAGGGATTTGCCTTGCACACAGCATCAACCTCAACTACACGTCACCATTTTCCTTGAATTTTAAAAAGTGGTCTTAAGACGTGTTGGTATAAGTCACATTAGCAAATGCTATCAATCAATTCATCATACAGCATTCATAATAAAAATGCTTAATGTTTGTTTTCCTTCTCCTACACATGATTGGAGTAAATTTCATATTAAATGTTTGGACACATTATGCTGTGGAATATAACTCCGACTAGTATGAGATTCGAAATCCATCAAAGGAGACAGTCACAAATAGCATGTTTTGAAACGCTTCAGTGGGTCTGTTTATTTTTCCTACTCGGAACAGAAAGGCCTTACTCCAACATCATCTGATAAATCCTCTTAAACTGCCTTTCTTTTAACGGATGAGTCGACTTTTCCTCTCGTATAGCCTGTCTGGATTTCCAACACTCAACGGAGTTAGTATCGTTCTAAGTTAAAATAAAATAAATAATACTGTGATACAACATAATTAGGAAGTTTTTTTTTTATAATTTGTGTTTAATATAGTTCACAAAATGTAGCTGAAACATGCAACAATTCAATGCTACGTATAGCTTTGACTTTTATGTACTCCTCATTATTTATTCGATAACTCAATACAATTTCTAATATGAAGTTTTCAGAACTTCCATATCCTTTATTTTTTGAGTGTATAGTAAAAACCTATTTAAACCGCCCAGAAATTATTGATCTTGAATTGGTAAAACATACTTCGTAGAAACACATAATCCTAACAACTCAATTGACATTGTTCTAACGGCTTTTTAAATATAAATCAAATTAAATTAATTAAATATAAATAAATTAACGTCGAATTCAACACGAATGTAAGAGCACCATTATTTAACATAAACCCTCGTTGAAAAATTCTGCCTTTTTATATTTTTGTTCGTTATCAATGACGTTAAATATCGGATAACCTTTTGTACAGATTTTACTTTAAAAAATAATATTTTATTATCTATTGCAAGCGAAAATGTTTATTGCAATGCAAAATACACCTACATTACTGACCTTTTACATGTTCAAAGGGGGTGCCAATATTCCACATATGAGGAAATTGACTCACTAATAATATCAGTATACTCAACTGATAGGAACAAATTGTATTACAATCGTGTTTTATAGCCCCAATTTAAATTTCAAATTAGTTGATTTTGCTACCCACATAATTATAAATTACTAGTGGTCATCCAGTGGTCGAAAACTCGACCAAAAATGTGTAATGCACAAGCTTCTCAATTTTCACCCCGCGCTATAAATAGAACATGTGATTGTAATTTCTTCTATTTGTTTTGATTTTCTGTTTATATTTTGTTGTTATTCGTCGCCAGAATTACACCCATATACCCATTAGGTCCATGTAATTTTTTTTTATTTCATTTCATTTGTGTGCTTATTCTTGAGCCTATTTTAGTTCATAAAGGGATTCTGCACATCTACAGGAAAATATATTTCTAAGATTATGCGTAGATTTTCCCTGCGATGCACACGAGCTGAGAAAAAAGGTTTAAAAGAAACATGCTAGCCTATTAATATATAGATCAAAGAAGAAAATTAGATTGACTGAAACTGTTCGATCTGGTCAACAGGTAAAAGCACTGAAGCAAAATGAAATATGTCAGAGTTGTCGATTACAGTCTTTCAATATCTGATATCTAAGTATAAAAACATTAAGTTTTTATTACACAAAATTGTACGGATGGTTTTCAGAATTAAGACAAAACGTTACATTAAGTTTATGCATTTATGAAATATATATATGAATATAATGATATATTATATATACATCACATATAAGCCCTAGAGTGCTACACACTGCTATAACCACATGTTTAAATATGTGTGTTTATTTAAATTTGGTTAAATCTTACAAGTTATCGTGTCCAAATATATTGCATATCTTAAATTACATTATTGTTTATTTACAAAAAATAAGGGGGTTTTCAATGATGTTTATAAAATGTTAAGATAGGAAGGATTTAAAAATATAACGTTTACCCCATAATTAAACAATGTTAAAAGTAATTTATTCACAACTAATATGTAAAATACATTTCTATAAAAAATGGATTCTTCAGTATTACCAACAATACATCTAAACGTACCTGGAATGTTAAGATCCCAATCTAATGGGACGGTGTACCACAGCCGATCCACTTTAACAGTTAAGTGTATGGATGATATTTTCATTGAAGAGTTAAGCTCATTTGTTATGGTTTAAAAAACCAATCGGTATCAATGCAGTTTATAAGATCCTATCTTCAGGGTATCTGTTTTTAAGCAGGATGAAAGGTTCGTCCTGTCCGTAAAAAAAAACACCTTCTTCTGGTATGTGGAAAGTCAATTTGTATCCTTGTCACCAATAAACTGCTAAACATGTTTTATTTTATATGTTTTCTAGCTTGTATTTAAAAAGACTATGTATAGTTTTATTTTTTTCGTATTATAGTGAAGAGTATCCGTATACGACGAATGAAATGCTCGAAGTAAACTTACGTGTTTGCTTGTGAAGGAGAAGGTGAAGAGGTCGGGGAAGTTGTTAGCAGTTAAGATATCGACTTGTCTTTTGTCTTCAAAACATGAGGACTCTCTGTAGATTAAAGACGCCTTGATGTGATTCATACAAAATCTGCAGCAGCTTTACAAAAGATACTTTTATCGTATTCTCAACACTTCTGTTATAAACCTATCATAAAAACGTGATGTGGGAGGCAGTTGAATTATAAAAGTTTTCAAAGAGTTGTTTCACATGTAATTAGAAACACAAATCTTCAAAGTTTTTTTTTGCATTGTATTAATTAACACTTTATTAGTCCAGGCAGGTGTAGCTGCAGTAAGTATTGCAATACATTTAAATTAAGGTTCAGGTGTATTCTTGTCAAATAAAAGTGTTACAATGATACTAGTTTCGAGCACACAACCAACATACTTTACTGTGTCTTTGTCCAAGTCATCCATCACGAGATTTACACGTCCATGTGTGACATGAGTCTCACAAGACAACCTTATCTATGTCAATCATAACTTCAGATACAACACACTTGATACAATCAATGCTAAGCTATTGTGTAACAAAAAAAAAAAAATAAATAAATGTGACAAGCAACATTGTATAGGAGTAAATGTGAGAATGTTCTTTCCCATATTAATAGAAATAATACCTTTAAATACACAAAAGCTATACATCATGATATGTAATCCTCAAATAAACATATTCATACAGTTACAAAACATCATAGTGCTGAATTGGTAGTGTTTGATCAATGCCCGCATTAACAGATTAATCATATCTAATATCCAATTATACATTATCTATCAAGTAATGTACCGTTTCAGTCCTTTGATTGCAGCTCGTCATTAGTGTAATGTTGCCGTTCATAAGCCATTTAAAGCTTTGATAATGTGAATGTTTAATTTCAGAAGGAGAATTCTCAATCTAACAGTAAAGCAAAAATTTGATAAAACAAACAGCTAGCACGAAATGTCTTATTTGATATTTCATCATTTGTATCATTTAATCAAGGACAACTCTGTTTGGGAAACCAACTACCCTCAGAAATGCGGGATTGGGAGAGCAAAAAAGGTAATCTATTCCCAGTTTTAATCAATTAACCACCTAACCCACGAGAAATATTGGGTTTGTTTTTTGGAAATATACCAAAGATTGAAGCAATGAAATATGTACTTGCAATGAAATGTCCATTAAATGTTCCTCGTTGGCCGTTATGCCAGAACTGCTAAGGGGGCCGTTTAAATAGAATGCCAATTCTGATTAATGAGGATGATACAGAATATATACACTGCACTCTTACATCGATAGCAGATATTGAGTCTAATGAACTAGAATTGGATATTGGAGAGACCATGAACAATAGTATTAAGTCTTGGTTTCGGTAATTGATATAAATAAACCTAGACAAATATAGCTACAACTATAATCTTTTTAATTTTTAGTGTAATAATTATGCCAAAATTACTTGTTTCCATGACAAATACAGGGTGATTTGTACTCAGTGTGACAAAAATTTTTTGGTGTGAGTACAAAGTAAATGAAGTGTGATGATGCATATCAAATGTTCCAAGTCTCAAAATTAGCTTCCCAAAAAATTATTTGACGTTTTTCAAAAATAACCATGCTTTTAAACTTAATACAGCGATTTCTCAATTACCTGTATATGGATTTGAGTAGATAATGTCATTTTCGTGTTCTACATTAAATTTTGAACAAGAATAATGGAAAATGACGGAGGATCAGTTGCAAAAACTCCATTGTAAATAGATTCAAAGATAAAAATTAAGATATTTGATAAAAATTGTAAAAACAATGGTCTATTGCATTTTTTACACCCTGTATACAAGAAAGTGTCGGAATAAGTTAAAAACTGCGCCATTTTATAAGCTTTCTAACTATATGCTACACTATTGAGGTTTAGATATTTGTTTGTTTGTTTTAGTGGTTTGAATACCAGAAAACAAGGAACTTTTTTACTGTTTTTACTGTTCAAGCTGAAACAAAAATACAACTTTTGCTTAATACATGCCGACTTTCTATGTTTCAAATGTTAAAGACACCATGCTTTGTAGTCTTCAAACCATTAATGCGTACATAAGCAGGCATAAACCTCAATAGTGTAGCATATGGTTGGAAAGCTTATAAAATGGCGCAGTTTTTAACTTATTCCGACACTTTCTTGTATACAGGGTGTGAAAAATGCAATAGACCATTGTTTTTACAATTTTTATCAAATATCTTAATTTTTATCTTTGAATCTATTTACAATGGAGATTGTACAACTGATCCTCCGTCATTTTCCATTATTCTTGTTCAAAATTTAATGTAGAACACGAAAATGACATTATCTACTCAAATCCATATACAGGTAATTGAGAAATCGCTGTATTAAGTTTAAAAGCATGGTTATTTTTGAAAAACATAAAATAATTTTTTGGGAAGCTAATTTTGAGACTTGGAACATTTGATATGCATCATCACACTTCATTTACTTTGTACTTACGCCAAAAAAATTTTGTCACACTGAGTACAAATCACCCTGTATACATAACATAATCTAATGGATTATATAAACTTATTTGACAAAAAACGCAAGGAAAATCAATTTATTTAAGAATGTTTATATTATTTTGAGAATGTCTTTTAAACCAATGCATATACGGAAGAAATGAATATGACCATTCTTGTAGAGAATTTCATCATCTTTCTTTTTATAATTAATTTAAATTTTTCCGTGCGATGCACGGTTTTCAGTGCAGAAGTAAAAAACTAAAAAATAGGGTCTTTCCCCTCCTCCCCCCGCTGAAGCAGCAGGGCTAGGGGCGGGGACTTTTGGTATTTTAATCTTCTAACTACCCCGAACAAATTCCCGCAGAAAAAAAATTTCCCCCTCTCCATGTCCTCTATTGATCCCTTTATTGACTGGACTAAAAATTTACATTATATTAACAGTGCAAAGTAATACGTATACAGCTGACTTATTTTTAAATCACCGTAATATACTGTAATTTATATTTCAAACATAAGCAGATTAAATTAAATCAGTTTCAATACTGCCATGAATGAAATGGTTGGCGCCTAAGCTGGTTTGAATTTCCCGCCGCGGCGAACTTTCATGTCGCGGCCTGTCAGCCACCGGTCATTCGCAGTAAGTGCTATAGGTGCTACCCTCCCTAGAACGAAGCAGCAAGTGAAATAACTCACGCAAAATGTCATGGAAAGAATTATCTTTAAAAAACTCACCGACCATAATAATAGAAATAGACACAAAATCCTTTATCTTGATCTTTTAACAAAAATAAACCCGTACTGGAGACGCAAAAAAAATCCCTTTACATATTGATGTCAAATCAACGATAGAAATCTTTTACCCAAACCTATTAGAGAATAAACTGGAAAGAGTAAGAACCACTGATTGGGACAAACCACCAATACTAACCCACATTTCACACACACATTCCACATCAATGACACCTTAAATTCATTCCAGCAATAACTTTTTTTGTAATCAAAGCAATCAAACCCAATTTTTTTCCATCAGTTGGCAAATGAAATATTAGAGACAACATACAGGAAATCATACAAAATATTTATTGATGGATCCAAATCCATTAAAGGAACCGGAGCAGCACACATCATCTGACAACTTAAAATAGAAAAAAGATATAAGCTACCTAAGCACACATCAATTTATTTAGCGGAATTGTTTGCACTACTCACGTGTACTCAAAATCTGGCTGAATTTCCTAGCAATGAAGTATTGATATGTAGTGATTCACCTGCCACAATTTTATCCATCAAAAACTTATGTAACAGAACATCAAATAATGCAAACTGTATGAGCTTAGCAATCTTGAAAAATTGTATGGATTTCAAAAAGATGGTCTCTCTACAATGGGTACCCAGCCATGTAGGATTAAGAGGTAATGGAAAAGTCGACATCGCAGCAAAGGAAGCAATAACAACTAGAAATGACACAAAAAACATAATTTTACCAATAAATGATTTGAGATCATGTCAAACATTGATGACTTACTGGTAATGGTAGACATAAATTTGTCAAAGCAGAACACGACCATGTGGATGTCAATCCTAGTAACAACAAAATTAGAAATAACATTACGCTATTCAGCGACTGGTGATTCTTTTAAATCTTTATCAGCTTTGAATTGTCACTTTAGATTCAAACTCGAGTCAAGTGTCAACTTCGTGTAACACACTTGAATTACGCTTACAGTGGATTGAATTAACAGCTTTAAAATATCACATTGTATTCAAACCATAGTTTAGTGTAATATTACCCACAATGCACTTCCATTACGCTTACGTTGGCTTGAAATTACAGCTTTTAAGTATCACGTTGGATTCGAATTGAAGTCGAGTGTAAGTTACCCATAATTCCGAGCGGGAACAACGCTCAACGGCGGGACCGGCAATTGAAGACGCCATCGGCCATATTGCTTTGTCTTTGTGTATTTAAGAATGGAGTCCGGATAAGAGGGAGTCTAATGTATTTTTTACTCTAGCAGGCCTGTGCTATTAACGGTTATTCATTTGTATTTTGGTTTTGGCCTAACGACTTCAGTATGAATACAACCAATGTTCTTAATTCAACCTTTTTTTAAAACCATTCATGAAAAAAATGTTTAAAATTATTTCTATCAGCTTTCTAATGAAAAATATCCCATTACTTCTTATATTCAATTTTGGATTGGTTTGTAAATTTTGTTACAAAACCAACGTGTTAGGGTGAACTTGATATAATAACATATGAAGTTATTTTTTCAGATGACGAATGAATATGCAATTTGCTAGTTACCAGAAGAAGGTGATGAAATTATCAACGTGTATTCTAATTGCCTGGTAGATGAGAGTCACATGGTACCCCCCCAAGAAGCCAGTATCCGTCTCTTAAAAGGTTCCTGAAGAACAACGCAACACCAGGAAGTTCATGGGCAAAATATCCAGTGTCAATAATGACATACTATGGTAGGTATCTTTTGTGGGGAGATTTAAAATTTTGCTCAGTACTTAATATTTGGTTTTATTATCACAGATTTTTATAAAAGTTTCAATTCAGTTGGTTCGAAGCATGTTTCAAGTTTTGATCAAATAAAGGGAATCAGCTATCATTGTAGGCCTCATCGTAGGACGTAGACTCGGAACTTTCGTGTTTATATCACCTGAGTTTAAAAACCCATCTGTTCAAATATTTATTTATTCATAAGAATGTGTGTGTGTGAATTTAAAATGTGTGAATTTAAAATTCCTATGTTATTTTATGATGAGTAAATAAACTTTACTATTGTATGAAAGGTAAAGCAAGGCAAAATTGTGATGTAGATCTGTAACGTATTCCGCTTGGGGACGATAATATTTATTTATGATAAGAGCCAGCTTTCATTGGCATATTAGTTTTTCAGATACTTTTGAGAAAGCTGAAGAAAAACTGAGGAAGGCGTGCGAAACCTCCGATTTGGAGAGTTCAGATGAAGAGGAGGCAAGAAGATCTAGAAACATCAGAAAGAGGAAAAATCTCTCTAAAGACTTTGATTTTCTGTTCGGCTCTTCAGGAGAAGATGGTCCTCCAGTGAAGAAGATTTTAACACACCTTGCCCTCTTGACAGCCCACCCTATCCATCCCTTTTTTCTTTCTCTTCCTCAGTCCTCTTAAACCCAGTGACCATCCTATATCCCAATATCCCATCTTCTCCCGCCCTAGTACCTAGTAATTCTAAACCAACCCCAGCAACTCCTACTACCTCTTTTTCCTCCATAAATAAAGACCGAATACAGACCCCAGTTCAAGGTAGCTTCTTGTTTAACTTTTGTTCAAGTTATGATTTAGTGAACTTAGTACTAGGTTGTCCTTGACATTTGAAATCCTTTAAGAGCTATCATTCATGTTAAATCATTTAACATTTTAACAATGTAGTGCCTCTGATTGGGTACAAAGATGGGTTTTGTGTGTTAGAGTTCTTTCTGTACTACAAAGAAGCACTATTTGCACTAAATCTTGTTCAAGTTCACTAGGTTTTAGAAGTACTCTTTTGACTGTTACATATGAATATAACTCTGTTTATCAATCACCAATCACTGAGATTGGGACGCCTCCTATGTGTGTATTTTAACCAAAAAAAATTTGTTTAATAAAATTGTTTATTAATTTTCAGCAGGGGATATGAACCAGCATGTCAAAATACTGAACGACATCCTCGTCCAGTTGAAATCTCTTAGTGGAGCCAGAAATGCAGATCACCATGGAAGACGTCGTCTCCAAACTTTAGACGGTCGTGCAAAGGCTAGACCAGGTGTCAAGAAGCCAGGTGCCTCGTCGTCCAGAAGATGGGCGAAGACAGCCACAGTACAGGCCGAGTCAGCCTTGCTGACTCGTTCAAAAATCTGACATGAATGCATAAACATAAATATGATAAAGAAAATTGAGTTGTTCAACACTTTGATATGCAATTTTGCAGTAATGAATTCTTATTTTGGGCAAATTGATGCCGTGGATTGCTCAAAAAAGGCGCAATCTTGGAGTCCAAAATCAACCCTGGTTTTTGGACTGATATTTTCAGTAATGGTAATAAGTTAGAGATTAGCCTATTAGATTTAACGACGTTAATGTAAAATTAATTTAGTTTCAGAAAGATTCGCTCCCTTAAAGTGCCACACCGGTTTGGTTACCATAAATGTATTGTTTTAATAATATTTACGAGGTGTTAGCCCGTCCTACGTACGGGAATTCAGTAGTCAGTTAAAACCGTGTACAATTTATTCAGATCAGCTAGTTTAAAAAAGACAAAGTTTCTTGCAGTTTTAATGTGAAAAATCATCTTTAAACAAATGTTGTGCGACCAAATATGTTTTATGCATTTTAAATCCGATAATTTTACGATAAAACAGCAATTCTGCAATTTTTACGATGTGAAAAGCGTTGAAGTGAGATTTGCAGCCGATTCGCACAGACGCACACTGATTATAAGTAGCATACAGTAGAGAGAGTAATAGCTTTGACTATTAATACAACACTTCTTTATCTTATACAACTTCTGTATCCAATAGTCAAAGGTCAATTGAGAAGTGTATAGACCTAGTCAACGATACTACCTTCCATAGCATACCTGCCTCTTCCATAATTATTATCACCACAATACAACTAACTTATTATACACAATTTCCAGTAGGTCTGAATAGAAACGACCTAAAATAAAACGATAATATCCAATAAAATTCACAGTACACATAATTTAACTTTGGTGTCCTAACATCAAAACTAATCGTCACACCTATCCTTTATATCAATTTCACTGCATTAATTACTAAATAAATAAGTCTAAACAAAGAAAAATAAAAACAATAACAATTTGTTTTGAAACAGATGATTGGTTCAAATAACATTCATTTGAAAAAAAGAACTGGTCACATGTATCAGGAATATAAAAAGTAAACACGCTAGTAAAGCTAATGACGTAATTGTCAATGTTTATTATCCATACCGTTAGCAGTTCTATCCTTGATAATTACCCACCCTCATTGAATAAATGTACATCGTAATTTACCATATCCTATACTCTAATACGAGCAAAGTTTGCTTGTATGTATGTATGTATGTATGTATGTATGTATGCTTGCACCAAGATCTCGAAAACGGCTCCGACGATTTTCTTCAAATGTTGTATATAGTTTATTTCTGGCCTAAAAACGAGTTTACTGCAATTAGAACTGCCAACAAAAATCTAATTACGTAGAAAAATGAAACTGAAAATCACATTTTTTTTACATTAGTCTTATGGGTTGCTAGGTAACCATGTTGGCTGAATTAAATAACAAGGAAAAAGTAAACAAAAGACTTGTAATTTGTCTATCCACAGTATACTAGCAAAACAAAATACAGTACAAAAGGAAAAAACATCAGTTGTTACTATTGAGCAAAGATTATACTGAAGATTACTCGATTCTATAGTCAAGGGTAGCAGTGTGGAGTGTGAGATCTGTTTATGACGATTAGATTACGGTATCTGCAATCCTTAAATGCTATGGAAAGGGAGGAAAACAGGTCCACGACATAGGAAGTGGTGAAGGAAGTAGTAAAGGCGAGCAGTCTGGAGTGTGGGAACTGTTTATGACGATTAAATTAAGGTATCAGCAGTCCTAAAATGTAATGGGAAGGAAGGAAAACAGGTCCATGACGTAGGAAATGGGGAAGTAAGTTGTAAGGCTAGCAGTGCAGAGTGTGGAAACCGTCTGTGGCATTTATGTATCTGCAATTCTAAAATAGTATAAGGAAGGAGGGCAAACAGGTCTACGACATAGGGAGTAGTGAAGGAAGTAGTAAGGGTGAGCAGTCCGGAGTGTGGGAATTGTTAATAACGATTAGATCAAGTTATCTACAATCCTAAAATGCTATGAGAAGGGAGGGAATCAGGTCCTCGACGTAAGAAGTGGTGAAGGAAGTAGTAAAGGCGAGCAGTCTGGAGTGTGGAAACTGTTTATGACGATTAGATTAAGGAATCTGCAATCCTAAAATCCTATGGGAAGGGATGGAAAGAGGTCCACGACGTAGGAAGTGGTGAAGGAAGTAGTAAAGGCGAGCAGTCTGGAGTGTAAAAACTGTTTATGACGATTAGATTAAGGAATCTACAATCCTAAAATGCTATGGGAATGGAGGGAAACAGGTCCGCGACGTAGGAAGTGGTGAAGGAAGTAGTAAAGGCGAGCAGTCTGGAGTGTGAAAACTGTTTATGACGATTAGATTAAGGAATCTGCAATCCTTAAATGCTATGGGAATGGAGGGAAACAGGTTCACAACGTAGGAAGTGGCGAAGGAAGTAGTAAATGCGAGCATTCTGGAGTGTGGAAACTGTTTATGACGATTAGATTAAGGAATCTACAATCCTAAAATCCTATGGGAAGGGATGGAAAGAGGTCTGCGACATAGGAAGTGGTGAAGGAAGTAGTAAAGGTGAGCAGTCCGGAGTGTAGGAAATGTTTATGACGATTAGATTAAGGTATCTACAATCCTAAAATGCTATGGGAATGGAGGAAAACAGGTCTGCGACGTAGGAAGAGGTGAAGGAAGTAGTAAAGGCAAGCATCGCGGAGTGTTGGAACTGTTAATGACGATTAGATTAGGGTATCTGCAATCCTAAAATGCCATTGGAAGGGAGAGAAACAGGTCCGCGACGTAGGAAGTGGTGAAGGAAGTAGTAAAGGTGAGCAGTCTGGAGTCTGAGAACTGTTTATGGGAATTACATTAAGGTATCTACAATCCTAAAATGCTACAAGAAGGGAGGTAAACAGGTCTATGCCGTAGGAAATGGTGTAGGAAGTAGTAATGCTAGCAGTGCAGAGTGTGGGAACTGTCTGTGGCATTTATGTATCTGCAATTCTAAAATGGTATAGGGAAGGAGGGCAAACAGGTCCACGACGTAGGGAGTGGTGAAGTAAGTAGTGAAGGTGAGCAGTGTGGAGATTGGGAGTGGATTAATGTATCTGCAATACTTTTCAGAGTAAACTTATAATTTTCCCCGAGCAAAGCTCGGTCCCCAGGTACTTAGTTAATTTAAACAACAATATATTCATAGTTTAAATAAAAGTGATATTTTCACGTTTGGGGGCGCTGATATAGGCACCCCCAAACGTAAACACAACTGAACACGATTTCATAAAACATGTAAACATTGTTATTTTTCTATTCTTTCCTTGAAAAGTGGAGCAGTAAAATAATTTGCATTTATCCTTTTTTATTAAGACTCGTGTACAGAGCCTCGATTTGTACTGTGGTTTAATTAATTTTGGTCCAAACTATTTTAAACTGTGGTCTAATTATTTCTACTAATCTGACTTATTTCCTATAATCAATGACAAAATAAGAGTAAATAAAATAACCTCATAGTTCCATAGTTTATATTTAACCAGCTGTTAGTTAAAACAAATTGTATGGTTCTAAAACAAATTGTATGGCTCTAAAACAAATCAAAGATTACAAAGATTGCTTTAAAAAATATTTTGAACATCCTAGTATTTTACTATGTATATTTAATTAATCTGTCATCCTCTTACAGAAGAATTTATCGTATCAATGATAGCATTACACATAGTATAAATAAGTCAACGCTAAGTATGTCTTTACATTTTTATCCAAATGCTGAGTTTGTGACACAAAAGCTGAATGTTTACAGCTGTTATGTTAAGCAAATTATTTTACGCCGAAAGCTAGTTTAGAATCTTAGCGTCGGCTGCTAGACTTTTTAAAAATTAAAAATAAATTTCTTAAAAACTGGGACCCAAAACTAAAATTATGGCTTCGACATTCCCTAGTTCTCAAAATTATCTTTCTTTCAACACAAAAATCATGTAAATCCGTCGAGTGGTTGATTCAGAATCGTGAAATAAAAAAAACACTGTTTCGTTTTAATATTATAGATTATGAACTTTCAGTTTTGTGTAAAAATATTTTAAACTAATTTCAACGTGTTTTAGGCATTGCAAGTAATTTATTGTGAAAATCAAAGTCAATGAGCCTTAAATTAACATTTTATTACCAACATGACACTTAAATAAATACAATATGGGTCTTTAAAAGCCTATTGCAATATTAGACGCGCTTTAAAATTTCTTTACGTAAAATATATGCAACTAATATTTCAGTGGTGAAGGATGAGGTGACAAGACATGCTTCATTGGGTCATTAATTATGTCACAAGATTAAATCTCGTATTGATCCCAATGTAGAATGTCACTCACAAGCTCTTGTTTGGGGAAAACCTATATTTCTACTTTTATAAAGCATATACTTTTAATTGTGTGAACTCTAACGTTTTTATTACGCCTTAAAACCACTTTGTATCGCTTCAAAAATGTGTAATGTTGTCGGTAACCTATTTAACACCTAAAATACTTTCCATATATACAAACAAGTATTTGTTTAAGTTGTTAAATTAAAAGATGAGAATGAGGATTCGTTAAATAGTTTTTTTTTTACCGCAGCTCAAGACAAAACTTTAAGTTAGTATTTTATTTATAGGAAATGTAAAGCCACATCAACCCCCAACACGATTTTGAGAATCATCAAAGTCCCTGAACGACGTACATTAACGCACATAGCGTTGTTATCTCGAGATGTAGGCGTAAGAGCGGTGCTTAGGCTCAAACACAAAACACTATTATGCTTCGACGCGTATCAAACTCGTCAACCAGACTGGGGAAAAAGCTTCAATATTAACATGTTTGGAGGAGTACTTATAGCAAGAAATGTCTTCAAAATTTTATAAAAATCCACACAAATCTGGACATTGGTGTTAATATCCCCCCCCCCCCTTATGTGTAAGGAGAAAGTATTGTTGTCCTGAACTCATAAAGTTAAACTAACGTTTTTCAAAATAATATGCACACACTGCTTATTTGCTGTTTGACCGATGGCGAAGTTATTTTTTTTTTTTACTTAAACGTTAAATTAAATCTTTATTTTTATGTATTGATATGTAATGATATCTTGAATTCATATTATTTCACTAATAAAAATCTCTACACCGTAACTAACTTTGAACCATAATTTAATTTCCTAGTCATGAAGATCAATCATAGTATATTCAATGATAAACCATGCAAAACATTAATTTTACCATTATATAGTTAACGTATAAATAGTTAATGTTATTGCCACATAACCTCAAATTGTTTGAATATTACATACATCTATGGCTCGGGAAAAAGAATTAATACAATATAACTAATTTTCATTGTATATACCTTGTGGCTTACTTGTTGGGGCTGAGCTATTTTCTTGATTATAGATATTCATAATTCTGAAGCAGCTATTTATAATTTAAACAATTCGATAATGGACGAAGAAAACTTGGAAGTTTAATGAAGTATTTTCTTCCGGACAATAGCTCAACAATTACAAATTGTAACGATTTTTTTCCAATAGAACAACTATGACCTCTTTTCTAAACCGGAACATAGTATACTTTTTGCTATGGTTAAAATACATTTTTAATTATTTCAAATTAATGGCTTGCATGTCATTTTTATTTGACAAAATAGGGAGCAATATTTTTTTCAAAATTCATGTTTTCGGCCCCTGGACTATATTGTTAAGACAATAATAGGTTTTTTACATACCTCAGTCAAATAGTCCAAAAATGGTATTGCTCAACAGCTTACATGTTTCGTTGCGAAGACAACATTATCAAAGCTTGCAACTCGTCAAAAACACATTTAAAACACGAACACGAACACAGAAGACATTAATACGGTACGAATACACAATTGACATTTAGATAGCGCTATCATAATACTGATTTGGTCCGGCGCGGCGCGGGGCTGGTAGCAGACTGGAGGTCACGTCACATCGTCTCCTCTACTGTTATCACTGATGTTATCAGATCTTCGATCAGCTGTTCCTGAGTTTAATATTGTATTAAAAATCGAGTGAGACTGGAACTGTAATTTTTCGTTAAGGATGTGGTCCTTACACTGTTCGTCATTATAAATTTTATAAATCTCGAACTCCTCCAAGGTGTCAAGTTTGCTACCTTTCCCACAGACATGTAGAATTTTTAAACCATCGTCAATGCTACTCATTGAGTGATTTGAATCAACCAGGTGTTGTGCGAAGGCTGATTTTTGTTTGACCATTTTTGGAGTAGGCCTATGTTCTCTGTAGCGGGTTTCAAATGCCCGACCCGTCTGGCCTATATACTTGCATGGGCAATCTGGGCAACTGATCTGGTAAACACCGGTGTTATTTAATTTGTTGCTAGACCCTTTATTATGCAAGATGTTCCTAGTGCGGTTGGTGGTTCGGAACGTTAAGTCGATGCCTTGCCTATTTAGTTCTTTTTTAAGGCTGTTTTCTACAGAGTGGCTGTACTCCACGCAAACATATTTCCTCTCACTCTTATCTGGTTTAATATCTTGTTTTCTTTTGTTCTTATATTTGCTAATTAATCTGTCTACCAAATCGTGTTTGTACCCATTGGCTGATGCGATATACTTTATTAATGAGCATTCTTTGTTATAATTAACATGTAAAATTAGCATGTACTTCAGATATGTGGATGACACCATTGTTTTATTCGATGGCAACAATAGGCAATTAAACCTCCTACTCAACTATCTGAATAACATCGCACCCAAATTAAAGTTTACTTTAGAAACAGAGTCAAACAATAGAATAAATTTCCTAGACCTCACAGTCACGAAGAATAACAGCAAATTTGATTACAGTATTTACAGAAAACCAACCACTTCAGCTCAAACAATTCACTCCACTTCTTACCATCCGTTTTCGCAAAAAATAGCAGCCTACAACTCCATGATACACAGAATGTTAACTGTTCCATTAAGCCCCGATAATTATAACAAAGAATGCTCATTAATAAAGTATATCGCATCAGCCAATGGGTACAAACACGATTTGGTAGACAGATTAATTAGCAAATATAAGAACAAAAGAAAACAAGATATTAAACCAGATAAGAGTGAGAGGAAATATGTTTGCGTGGAGTACAGCCACTCTGTAGAAAACAGCCTTAAAAAAGAACTAAATAGGCAAGGCATCGACTTAACGTTCCGAACCACCAACCGCACTAGGAACATCTTGCATAATAAAGGGTCTAGCAACAAATTAAATAACACCGGTGTTTACCAGATCAGTTGCCCAGATTGCCCATGCAAGTATATAGGCCAGACGGGTCGGGCATTTGAAACCCGCTACAGAGAACATAGGCCTACTCCAAAAATGGTCAAACAAAAATCAGCCTTCGCACAACACCTGGTTGATTCAAATCACTCAATGAGTAGCATTGACGATGGTTTAAAAATTCTACATGTCTGTGGGAAAGGTAGCAAACTTGACACCTTGGAGGAGTTCGAGATTTATAAAATTTATAATGACGAACAGTGTAAGGACCACATCCTTAACGAAAAATTACAGTTCCAGTCTCACTCGATTTTTAATACAATATTAAACTCAGGAACAGCTGATCGAAGATCTGATAACATCAGTGATAACAGTAGAGGAGACGATGTGACGTGACCTCCAGTCTGCTACCAGCCCCGCGCCGCGCCGGACCAAATCAGTATTATGATAGCGCTATCTAAATGTCAATTGTGTATTCTCAAAATCGTGTTGGGGGTTGATGTGGCTTTACATTTCCTATAAATAAAATACTAACTTAAAGTTTTGTCTTGAGCTGCGGTAAAAAAAAAACTATTTAACGAATCCTCATTCTCATCTTTTAATTTAACAACTTAAACAAATACTTGTTTGTATATATGGAAAGTATTTTAGGTGTTAAATAGGTTACCGACAACATTACACATTTTTGAAGCGATACAAAGTGGTTTTAAGGCGTAATAAAAACGTTAGAGTTCACACAATTAAAAGTATATGCTTTATAAAAGTAGAAATATAGGTTTTCCCCAAACAAGAGCTTGTGAGTGACATTCTACATTGGGATCAATACGAGATTTAATCTTGTGACATAATTAATGACCCAATGAAGCATGTCTTGTCACCTCATCCTTCACCACTGAAATATTAGTTGCATATATTTTACGTAAAGAAATTTTAAAGCGCGTCTAATATTGCAATAGGCTTTTAAAGACCCATATTGTATTTGTATCCTTGTCACCAATCAACTGCTAAACATGTTTTATTTGGTATGTTTTCTAGCTTTTATTTAAAAAGACTATATTGTATAGTTTTATTATTTTCGTATTATTATGAAGAGTATCCGTATACGACGAATGAAATGCTCGAAGTACGAGTCTGATTGTGAAGGAGAAGGTGAAGAGGTCGGGGAAGTTGTTAGCAGTTAAGATATCGACTTGTCTTTTGTCTTCAAAACATGAGGACTCTCTGTAGGTTAAAGACGTCTTGATGTGATTCATACAAAATCTGCAGCAGCTTTACAAAAGATACTTTTATCATATTCTCAACACTTCTTTCATAATCTTAAACCTATCATAAATACGTGATGTGGGAGCCTGTTCGATAATAAACGTTTTGAAAAAGTAGTTTCACATTTAAGGAGAAATAAAAATCTTCCTAGATTTTTGGGTTGGATTGTAGTAATTAACACTTTAGTAGTTCAGGCATTTGGTATAGCTGCAGTACATATTGTAATACATTTAAATTAAGGCTCAGGTGTGTTATTGTCAAATAAAAGTGTTACAATGATACTAGTTTCGAGCACACAACCAACATACTTTACTGTGTCTTTGTCCAAGTCATCCATCACGAGATTTACACGTCCATGTGTTACATGAGTCTCACAAGACAACCTTATCTATGTCAATCATAACTTCAGATACAACACACTTGATACAATCAATGCTAAGCTATTGTGTGACCAAAAAAAAAATAAATGAATAAATAAATAAATGTGTCAAGCAACATTGTATAGGAGTAAATGTGAGAATGCTCTTTACCATATTAATAGAAATAATACCTTTAAATACACAAAAGCTATAGATAATGGTATGTATTCCTCAAATAAACATATTCATAAAGTTACAAAACATCATAATGCTGAATTGGTGGTGTTTGATCAATGCCCGCATTAAAAGATTAATCATATCCAATTATACATTATCTATCAAGTAATGCACCGTTTCAGTCCTTTGACTGCAGCTCGTCATTAGTGTAATGTTGCCGTTCATAAGCCATTTAAAGCTTTGAATAATGTGAATGTTTGATTTCACAAGCAGAATTTTCAATCTAACAGTAAAGCAAAAATTTGATAAAACAAACAGCTAGTACGTAATGTCTTAACACTTATGTGAAACTAATTTTATGAAAGAGTCCAGTAAACAGTTGCAAACTTGTCAATCACACTGGGTAGAAGAATTGCAAGGTGACTTTTTAGGTGGATGTTAGGTAGATTAAAACGGTAATTTTGGGGTTTCTGGTCAGTTTGAATAATAAATTGTCTGATTCAGCAGAATTATATGAAAAACAAGGTTTCGTCGAATGAGAGTTTTGGAAATCGTTGTCTGAAAGCTGTCCAATTTAACCAATTTTATCCTTCACTATAAATTAGGACATATAGTAGAAGGAATGGAAGAGGTAGGAGGAATGACAACATAAAAATGCCGTCTCTTTGGCCATTTTATAACCTTTTTTCAATCGATAGGAATACGAACAGGTTAGGTTTAGGATAGTCAGTATTGGGCTTTATCTTGGGCAAGATAAGCTCCAAGGGGCTACATAAATTTTAAAATTTTAGATTATATTTTTTAGAGGGAGCAACTAATTTCAGATTTGTAATCGATAGTAATATTTAATTAATTATTTAATTTAATTAATAGGCACAGTCAACTTAGCAAGCATTAGTTATCATAATTGCAAGTAATGCACTAGGGCTAGGAATCAAATAACAACCAACAAACCACGGAAAGAAGAACCCAAAGCCAGAAGATATTGTTTTGTGAGTGAGCGGTTGTTCTGTGTCAGTTTATACATTTTTCTTGATTGTTTGTAGATAGTTATTTATTTCTCTAAACATTTCAGTGGCAAGTATTTCTCTTATTTAGTTTTTTAAGTCATAGTTTGTAATTTTGTTTATTTCCTTCTCGCATATTCATATTTAGGACATTCTAATATAACATGTTCTATTGATTCTACAGCCCCAGCAGTGCATTATAAGCATAGTGGTGTGAAATATAGATTCATCCTATTAAGGCTTTTATTAAAAATGGTGTGACCAATCCTCATCCTTATGATATTGATTATTTCCCATCTGTTTAAGTCTGTACTGTGGTACCATGGACTGCCATTTTGTATGGATTTATACCATTAGGCCTTGGGTGACGTTTTAAAGGTATTATTTCTTTGTTTCCATGTCCTATTCTTTTGATATGATCTCAAAACATTTATTGGTAAAATAATGTTTGAGTCATATCCAGTTGTTATTGCTTCCTTTGCTGCGATGTCCACTTTTCATTATCTCTTAATCCTAAATGGCTAGGAACCCATTGAGAGAGTGACCATCTTTTTGGAATACATACAATTTTTCAAGACTGCTAAGCTCATATTGTTTGCATTATTTGATGTTCTGTTACATAGGTTTTTGATGGATAAAATTGTGGCAGGTGAATCACCACATACAGTATCAATACTTCATTGCTAGGAAATTCAGCCAGATTTTGAGTACACGTGAGTAGTGCAAATAAATTGATGTGTGCTTAGGTAGCTCATATCTTTTTTCTATTTTAAGTTGTGGGATGATGTATGCTGCTCCGGTTTTTTAATGGTTTTGGATCCATCAATAAATATTTTGTATGATTTCCTGTATGTTGTCTCTAATATTTCATTTGCCAACTGATAAAAAAAAATTGGGTATGATTGCTTTGATAAAAAAAGTTATTGCTGGAATGAATTTAAGGTGTCATTGTTGTGAAATGTGTGTGTGAAATGTGGGTTAGTATTGGTGGTTTGTCCCAATCAGTGGTTCTAACTCTTTCCAGTTTATTCTCTAATAGGCTTGGTTAAAAGATTTCTATCGTTGATTTGTCTTCAATATATGGAGGGATTTTTTGTGTCTCCAGTACGGGTTTATTTTTGTTAAAAGATCAAGATAAAGGATTTTGTGTCTATTTCTATTATTATGGTCGGTGAGTTTTTTAAAGACAATTCTTTCCATGACATTTTGCGTGAGTTAATTCACTTGCTGCTTCGTTCTAGGGAGGGTAGCACCTGTAGCACTTACTGCGAATGACCGGTGGCTGACAGGCCGCGACATGAAAGTTCGCTGCGGCGGGAAATTCAAACCAACTTACGCGCCAACCATTTCATTCATGGCAGTATTGGAATTGATTAAATTTGATCTGCTTATGTTTGAAATATAAATTATATTATGGTGATTTAAAAATTAGTCAGCTGTATACGTTATATAATCATAATTATAATGTTAATATAATGTCAATCACCAATCACTGAGATGGGGACGCCTCCTATGTGTGTATTTTAACCAAACTTTTTTTTTAATAAAATTGTTTATTAATTTTCAGCAGGGGATATGAACCAGCATGTCAAAATACTGAACGACATCCTCGTCCAGTTGAAATCTCCTAGTGGAAACAGCATGGAAGACGTTGTCTCCCAACTTCAGACGGTCGTGCAAAGGCTAGACCAGGTGTCAAGAAGCCAGGTGCCTCGTCGTCCATAAGATGGGCGAAGACAGCCACAGTGGAGGCCGAGTCAGCCTAGCTGACTCGTTCAAAGATCTTCCCATGAGTGAGCAGGATGTGTTCAACAATTTTGAAGAAGAACTCAGCGACTGCAGTAAAACTGTTGATAGGTGTTCAGAGTAGATATAATGACACTAAAAACTATATTATAACCATGGAAAGTTCACGCTTAGGCTACCTATCCCTATTAATCGATTTTCCATCAACCTTCAAAGTATTACCCTATGTTAAAACCACAAAAAACTTTCATTACATAATAAATAAAAGAGCTGAAGAACAAAGACACTACAGCGTATAGAAATATTTTAAGACTTACAAGTGTTCAGTTTGATGACCTACTGGTAATGGTAGACATAAATTTGTCAAAGCAGAACACGACCATGAGGATGTCAATCCCATTAACAACAAAACTAGAAATAACATTACGCTATTTAGTGACTGGTGATTCTTTTAAATCTTTATCAGCTTTGAATTGTCACTTTAGATTCAAACTCGAGTCAAGTGTCAACTTCGTGTAACACACTTGAATTACGCTTACAGTGGATTGAATTAACAGCTTTAAAATATCACATTAGATTCGAACCAGAGTTGAGTGTAATATTACCCACAATGCACTTCCATTACGCTTACGTTGGCTTGAAATTACAGCTTTTAAGTATCACGTTGGATTCGAATTGGAGTCGAGTGTAGTTACCCATAATTCCGAGCGGGAACAAAGCTCAACGGCGGGACCGGCAATTGAAGACGCCATCGGCCATATTGCTTTGTCTTTGTTTATTTAAGAATGGAGTCCGGATAAGAGGGAGTCTACTGTATTTTTTACTCTAGCAGGCCTGTGCCATTAACGGTTATTCATTTGTATTTTGGTTTTGGCCTAACGACTTCCGTATGAATACAACCAATGTTCTTAATTCAACCTATTTTTAATACCATTCATGAACCTAATGTTAAAAATTATTTCTATCAGCTTTCTATTGAAAAAATATCCCATTACTTATATTAAATTTAGATTGGTTTGTAAATTTTGTTACAAACCAATGTGTTAGGGTGAACTTGGTATAATAACATATGAAGTTATTTTTTCAGATGACGAATGAATATGCAATTTGCAAGTTACCAGAAGAAGGTGATGAAATTATCAACGTGTGTTCTAATTGGCTGGTAGATGAGAGTCACATGGTACCCCCCAAGAAGCCAGTATCCGTCTCTTAAAAAGTTCCTGAAGAACAACGCAACACCAGGAAGTTCATGGGCAAAATATCCTATGTCAATAATGTCATACTATGGTAGGTATCTTTAGTGTGGAGATTTAAAATGTTGCTCCGTACTTAATATTTGGTTTTATTATCACAGATTTTTATAAAAGTTTCAATTCAGTTGTTTCGAAGCATGTTTTCAGTTTTGATCAAATTCCTGTTAAAGGGAATCAGCTATCATTGTAGGCCTCATGGTAGGACGTAGACTCGGAACTTTTCGTTCTTATATCACCTGAGTTTAAAAAACCATCTGGTCAAATATTTATTTATACATAAAATGTGTGTGTGTGAATTTAAAATTCCTATGTTATTTTATGATGAGTCGTTATTTATTTATTTGTTTTTACAGTGTGGTTGAAATTATGTATTAAAAACCACTGATATTTGATTCACATTTATGGTTGGCTTAAAATGTAAATTTTGTTCTGTAACCCTATGCTGCTGTGTGCAAAATGCAAGACCTAATAGTTCTTCTACAAATCTCTGCTTTCATCGTTTCTCTCTATGATGATTAACGATTGGATTAAAACTGTTTTAGTTATCTTAAAATTGCATATAATATTTATCAATATAAATTACAACTGTAAAAAACTACCATCTAATCATAAACAGCTCATAAATTACCAAAATGTAAACGTTATATACGTGAAAAGTATCACAAGTTAAAAAATGTAAAAGTGCAGTAAAAATTTTAAGTAAAAACCTTAAAATAAAAAAGTAAAATATTAAATGGATGTACGAATTGCAAAATGAAATAGAAGTGCATATATGTATAGGGTAGGTCTTAAATAAATAGATGTATTAAGCAATAGTGAGGTTTCATTGTAATTTTAAAGTCTGACCAGGCAGATGTTTCAAGCTGCGATCGACCGATGTGGGCTTGTAGCATTAAAAAAATAACATAGTCAATTAATTGCACATTATAACCACACAACAATACCAACTGTTCAATACCAACAATTCACATTACATATTCGTTGATACAATCAACTTTGAATGTAGTTGGCTGCCATGAATCCGTCTGTGGAGCATCAAACTTGATAAGTTGTGTTAAATGAAGCAAAAGTGACGAGGGTTCACTATGATTTCGTCTATGTCTTTAAAGCCCCGTTCACACGGGGCGAGTTTACAAGCTACACGCCGGCTTTTTTACACGCAGCTAGTAAAATAGCTCAGTGTGAACGACGTACTCGCTCAAAAGCTGCTCGTAAAAAAAGCTCTGGAAAAAGTTGACGCTGCCGCTACTTTACACGCCAACTGGTCTGCTTTTGAGCGAGTAGGCGAGTAAAGTAACCCAGTGTGAACACAGTTGCTTGTGGTTGTGCGCATGTTATTCAAATAAGTCGGATGATTTGGTTCTAGCGGGAGTTCTAGTTGTAACGAAAGTTATTAGACGACAAGGTAAGAAACGAAAGAGCAGGAAATTGTGGGTGAGTCAGTGGGTAGGAAGACGTGAGATTTATGAAGCATTAAATACATGATTGAAAGAGCTGAAGAACGAAGACACTACAGCGTATAGAAATATTTTAAGACTTACAAGTGTTCAGTTTGATGACCTACTGGTAATGGTAGACATAAATTTGTCAAAGCAGAACACGAACATGAGGATGTCAATCCTAGTAACAACAAAATTAGAAATAACATTACGCAATTTAGCGACTGGTGATTCTTTTAAATCTTTATCAGCTTTGAATTGTCACTTTAGATTCAAACTCGAGTCAAGTGTCAACTTCGTGTAACACACTTGAATTACGCTTACAGTGGATTGAATTAACAGCTTTAAAATATCACATTAGATTCGAACCAGAGTTGAGTGTAATATTACCCACAATGCACTTCCATTACGCTTACGTTGGCTTGAAATTACAGCTTTTAAGTATCACGTTGGATTCGAATTGGAGTCGAGTGTAAGTTACCCATAATTCCAAGCGGGAACAATGCTCAACGGCGGGACCGGCAATTGAAGACGCCATCGGCCATATTGCTTTGGCTTTGTGTATTTAAGAATGGAGTCCGGATAAGAGGGAGTCTACTGTATTTTTCACTCCAGCAGGCCTGTGCCATTAACGGTTATTCAATTGTATTTTGGTTTTGGCCTAACGATTTCAGTATGAATACAACCAATGTTCTTAATTCAACCTATTTTTAATACCATTCATGAACCTAATGTTAAAAATTAATTCTATCAGCTTTCTATTGAAAAAATATCCCATTACTTATATTAAATTTTGGATTGGTTTGTGAATTTTGTTACAAACCAATGTGTTAGGGTGAACTTGATATAATAACATATGAAGTATTTTTTTCAGATGACGAATGAATGTGCAATTTGCAATTTACCAGAAGAAGGTGATGAAATTATCAACGTGTGTTCTAATTGGCTGGTAGATGAGAGTCACATGGTACCCCCCAAGAAGCCAGTATCCGTCTCTTAAAAAGTTCCTGAAGAACAACGCAACACCAGGAAGTTCATGGGCAAAATATCCAGTGTCAATAATGTCATACTATGGTAGGTATCTTTAGTGTGGAGATTTAAAATTTTGCTCAGTACTTATTATTTGGTTTTATTATCACAGAACAGAGTTTAAAAAACCATCTGTTCAAATATTTATTTATATATAAAAATGTGAGTGTGTGAATTTAAAATGTGCGAATTTAAAATTCCTATGTTATTTTATGATGAGTAAATTAACTTTACTATTGTATGAAAGGTAAAGCAAGGCAAAGGTGTGATGTAGATCTGTAACGTATTTTGCTTGGGGTCGATATTATTTATTTATAATAAGAGCCAGCTTTCATTGGCATATTAGTTTTTCAGATAATTTTGAGAAAGCTGAAGAAAAACTGAGGAAGGCGTGCGAAACCTCCGATTTGGAGAGTTCAGATGAAGAGGAGGTAAGAAGATCTAGATACATCAGAAAGAGGAAAAATCTCTCTAAAGGCTTCGATTTTCTGTTCGGCTCTTCAGGCGAAGATGGTCCTCCAGCGAAAAAGATTTTAACACACCTTGCCCTCTTGACAGCCCGCCCTATCCATCCCTTTCTTCATTCTCTTCCTCGGCCCTCTTAAATTCAGTGACCATCCTATCCCCCAACATCCCATCTTCTCCCGCCCTAGTACCTAGTAATTCTAAACCAACCCCAGCAACTCCTACTACCTCTTTTTCCTCCATAAATAAAGACCAAATATAGACCCCAGTTCAAGGTAGGTTCTTGTGTAACTTTTGTTCAAGTTATGATTTAGTGAACTTAGTACTAGGTTTTCCTTGACATTTGAAATCTTTTAAGAGCTACCATTCATGTTAAATTTAACATTTTCACCATGTAGTGCCTCTGATTGCGTACACAAGCACCAAATATGGTTTTTGTGTTATAGGGTTCTTTCTGTACTACAAAGAAGCACTAGTTGCACTAAATCTTGTTCAAGTTCACTAGGTTTTAGAAGTACTCTTTTTACTGTTACATATGAATATAACTCTGTTTATCAATCACCAATCACTGAGATGGGCCTCTTATGTGGGTATTTTAACCAATTTTTTTATAACATGGTTTATTAGTTTTCAGCAGGGGATATGAACCAGCATGTCAAAATACTGAACGACATCCTCGTCCAGTTGAAATCTCTTGGTGAAGACAGGCATTTCCTCCACCAACTGCTGATCACTATGGGAGACGTTGTCTCCCAACTTCAGACGGTCGTGCAAAGGCTAGACCAGGTGTCAAGAAGCCAGGTGCCTCGTCGTCCAGAAGATGGGCGAAGACAGCCACAGTACAGGCCGAATCAACCTTGATGACTCGTTCAAAAATATTCCCATGAGTGAGCTGGATGTGTTCAACAATTTTGATGAAGAACTCGGCGACTGCAGTAAAACAGTTGGTAGGTGTTCAGAGTAGATCTAATGACACTATAACCTATATTATAACCATGGGATGTTCACGCTTAGGCTACCTATCCCTATTAATCGTTTTTCCATTACCCTTCAAAGTATTGCCCTATGTTAAAAACCACAAAAACTTTCATTACATAATAAATAAAAGAGCTGAAGAACGAAGACACTACAGCGTATAGAAATATTTTAAGACTTACAAGTGTTCAGTTTGATGACCTACTGGTAATGGTAGACATAAATTTGTCAAAGCAGAACACGACCATGAGGATGTCAATCCCAGTAACAACAAAATTAGAAATAACATTACGCAATTTAGCGACTGGTGAATCTTTTAAATCTTTATCAGCTTTGAATTGTCACTTTAGATTTGAACCAGAGTTTAGTGTAATATTACCCACAATGCACTTCCATTACGCTTACATTGGCTTGAAATTACAGCTTTTAAGTATCACGTTGGATTCGAATTGGAGTCGAGTGTAAGTTACCCATGAAGGTGATGAAATTATCAACGTGTGTTCTAATAGGCTGGTAGATGAGAGTCACATGGTACCCCCCAAGAAGCCAGTATCCGTCTCTTAAAAAGTTCCTGAAGAACAACGCAACACCAGGAAGTTCATGGGCAAAATATCCAGTGTCAATAATGCCATACTATGATAGGTATCTTTTGTGTGGATTTAAAATTTTGCTCATTACTTAATATTTGGTTTTATTCTCACAGATTTTTATAAAAGTTTCAATTCAGTTGTTTCGAAGCATGTTTCCAGTTTTGATCAAATTCCTCTTAAAGGGAATCAGCTATCATGGTAGGTCGTAGACTCGGAACGTTTATATCCCCTTATACTTTTATATCACTTTTATATCGGGTTTTATATCCCCTGAGTTTAAAAACCATCTGTTCAAATATTTATTTATACATAAAAATTTGTGTGTGTGAATTTAAAATTCCTATGTTATTTTATGATGAGTAAATTAACTTTACTATTGTATAAAAGTTAAAGCAAGGCAAAAGTCTGATGTAGATCTGTAACGTATTCCGCTTGGGAACTATAATATTTATTTATCCCAAGAGCCAGTTTTCATTGGCATATTATTTTTTCAGATACTTTTGAGAAAGCTAAAGAAAAGCTGAGGAAGGCGTGCGAAACCTCTGATTTGGAGAGTTTAGATGAAGAGGAGGCAAGAAGATCTAAAAACATCAGAAAGAGGAAAAATCTCTCTAAAGACTTTGAATTTCTGCTCGGCTCTTCAGGAGAAGATGGTCCTCCAGCGAAAAAGATTTTAACACACATTGCCCTCTTGACAGCCCGCCCTATCCATCCCTTTCTTCTTTCTCTTCCCCGGCACTCTTAAACCCAGTGACCATCCTATCTCCCAACATCCCATCTTCTCCCGCCCTAGTACCTAGTAATTCTAAACCAACAAACCCAGCAACCCCTACTACCTCTTTTTCCTCCGTAAATAAAGACCAAATATAGACCCCAGTTCATGGCAGGTTCTTGTTTAACTTTTGTTCAAGTTATGATTTAGTGAACTTAGTACTAGGTTGTCCTTGACTTTTGAAATCTTATAAGAGCTATCATTCATGTTAAATCATTTAACATTTTAACAATGTAGTGCCTCTGATTGGGTACAAAGATGGGTTTTGTGTGATAAGAGTTCTTTCTGTACTACAAAGAAGCACTAGTTGCACTAAATCTTGTTCAAGTTCACTAGGTTTTAGAAGTACTCTTTTTACTGTTACATATGAATATAACTCTGTTTATCAATCACCAATCACTGAGATGGGCCTCTTATGTGGGTATTTTAACCAATTTTTTTTATAACATTGTTTATTAGTTTTCAGCAGGGGATATGAACCAGCATGTCAAAATACTGAACAACATCCTCGTCCAGTTGAAATCTCTTGGTGAAGACAGGAATTTCCTCCACCAACTGCTGATCACTATGGGAGACGTTGTCTCCCAACTTCAGACGGTCGTGCAAAGGCTAGACCAGGTGTCAAGAAGCCAGGTGCCTCGTCGTCCAGAAGATGGGCGAAGACAGCCACAGTACAGGCCGAATCAACCTTGATGACTCGTTCAAAAATATTCCCATGAGTGAGCTGGATGTGTTCAACAATTTTGAAGAAGAACTCGGCGACTGCAGCATAGCAAAAAAGTTGGTAGGTGTTCAGAGTAGATCTAATGACACTATAACCTATATTATAACCATGGCATGTTCACGCTTAGACTACCTATCCCTATGACTATTTGTCATATTAAACGATTTTCTATCACCCTTCAAAGTATTAATCTATGTTAAAAACCACAAATCACTTTCATTACATAATAAATATAAAAAAAATAAATAAAGACACTAAAAGATATTGCACTAACTGTTGAGTCACTCTGACTAAATATAACACCATAGTATTACCTTAATACAATCTTTCAATTTTATGGAGGTTTTTTTTTAGATTAATTATTGCGTTTTTATGCGAATTAAGACCACATATAGGATGATAATGAAGAATTTCAGTATGAATGAAGAAATAGCAGTACAGTATTAGCTTTTGTACAAATAAATTTATTATAATATCGTCATGCAATTACTAAGTTATAAGTTATTATTATCGTCATAAGTTATTTATGCCTAGTCTTATGTAAAAAATAAAAAATAAAAAAAATAAATTCTTTACAGCACTTGAGTTTAATTTCTTTGTTTCTACATTTCTTATCTAAGGAAGTATGTACAAAAATCAATTATTTACAATCTCGTGAGAAACTACAAACTCTGAATCGACTATTGTAGTTTTTATTTTTTTCGATTTAAAATGAGCATCTGAGTAAAATTTACCTTGAAAGTTTAAGGTAAGGGATTCTGCAACTTAAAGAGAATTTAAATATCACAATTGATTGTTAATCTGAAATTAGCTGCTACCTCTAAAACTTTGTATCTAAAATTTTAAAGTCTATCTAGACCCCTGGAACTATCCAAGATAAAACCCACGACACCAGACTGACTATCCTGGTACTAAACCTAAGTTATTCCTATTCCTATTGCTCGAAAAAATAGGTTATATAACCAATTTTAGCCTTCACAATAAGGAAGGGCATATAGTAGAAGAAATGGACGGGGTAGGAGGAATGACAACATAAAATGGTGATTGGATGCAAAAGCTTTGGAAATCCTTTTTATTGTGCGTCTAGCGTGTACGTTTTGTGTGTAAGATTCGTGTTCCTACTTTTGATAGTTTTGAGGAGCTATAATCAGAGAATTTTGGGTTTTTACTTTTATTCAGGGAGTAGGCCTATACGAACTCCCGTGCATGAGTTACGTCTAGTACCTCACTAGCAAAACAATGGGGAAATATTAAAACATAATAATATCACTGAATATGGTCCCGCAAGCTAATTTTATCAATATGTGATCGTTATATTAGTCACAACCCGTTAAAATATTTTTATTTAGTATTTATTTTTTGTAAATTTACACTTTTAAAAAACATTTCGGGCAAAACATTCAACAGTTCAACATAACTCTTTTCCATTAAACAATATAATACAAATGAAATAGCGGTTTACAAAGTTACTTAATTAATAAAGGTTGTTATATTACATGACACTTAATTGATAGTGTGAGTTAAGTGATTAGTTGATAACTAACTACGCTATTCTACCCATCAACAAATTTACAAGCAACTTCACAATATTCCTGTTTGCACTTTAAATAACAATAAGCATATTCAATTAATTGTAATATTGTATATAATAATTATTGGTAACATAATTTGAATTATTTAGTCATTTAAGGACATCCATGTTCTCTTAGTTTTAGTTGTTAGTGTAACGTCGTTCCATGGAATAAAATCCTTACAATGTACAATTAACGCTGATCAGACTTGAATTATGAAACATAACATGATTATATTTGTTAAACAGAATTTGAGCCCCTCTCTGTTATTGAAATTGGTTTGGTTTTGGGAATGTTGGTAGGGAAACAATCAACAAACCGCATGTCAATAAAAACATATTGGGTTGTTTATCACGATATAACAAAAAACAACTGATGTTAAAGCCGAGCAAATATGTATTATATTTATCAGTGGTTGGTCTTGTCCTTTATGTCCACCTCGTTAATATCTACGAACAATAAATGTACATAGCAGTGACAGTATGCACTTTAAAACGCCAACTAAGAATTTCTTTTTAAAAACCATTTTTAGATGTGTTTTAAAACTTAAAAGGATATACTTATTACACCAAATAATTATTAAAAGGACATCGATATCATACTTACAATTAATAAGTAACACTAAATAGTTGTTCACATGTAAATTCAATTGTTTTATAATTGGTAATAAATCTAGAAAATTTGTTATGTATACACCCAGTGAAAAAATCGATCCTAAATACTTTTATAATTATTAACAGGTTGTACAAAACACTATACTACTACGAACTATACAATTTGGGTGCTAAAATATTATCTGAAATTCAAGAACTGTTTGTATTTCAAGCAAGTTTTTAGGACGCGTCATTGTTTTATCGTGGCTGGCGGGATGCCTGGCAAGCGGGATTTATAACACCGTATGCCATTTTTGTCCCTATAAAACTTTGGAAACTGTAGAGTTACATGGTTAAATGTTCATAATATATTAACTGATGCATAGTTATGAAAACATTTACATCAACTTATCTTTATGTTGTGTACCTATTTTTCTCTTTAAAGCTGGAAATTAGACTATATTTTCTGTTATTTAGCATTCTGAACTGTACCTGAATATAATGTGTGCTTGTCGTTGGAGAGTAACGCTAAGTAGGAGTTAAAAATATATTTTATTTATTAGTATTAGATTTACTATTTATTTGTTTTTACCTTTTGGTTGAAATTATGTATTAAAAACCGCATGATATTTGATTGACATTTATTTATGGTTGGTTTAAAATGCAAATTTTATTCTGTAACCCTATACTGGTGTGGTTTTAATGTGTGTGAGTTTTGTAACAGCATTCCATCCCTTAATTATTGATCGAAACAGCAAGAATATTATTTCAAAATGCAAGACCTAATAGTTGTAAAACAAATCTCTGATTTCATTGTTTCTCTCTATGATGATTAACGATTTAATTAAAACTATTTTAGTTATCTTAAAATTATATATAATATTTTTCAATATAAATTACAACTGTAAAAATCTACCATCTAATAATAAATAGCTTTTAAATTACCAAAATGTAAACGTTATATACTTGAAAAGTATCACAAGTTAAATAATGTAAAAGTGCAGTAAAAATTGTAAGTAAAATCTTTAAAACAAAAAAGTAAAATATTTAATGGATGTGCGATTAGCAAAATGTAATATTATAAGTGCATATGTTTGTAAGTCTTAATAAACAGATGTATTAAGCAATAGTGAGGTTTCATTGTGATTTAAAAGTCTGACCAGGCAGATGTTTCAAGCTGCGATCGACCGATGTGGGCTTGTAGCATAAAAAAAAACATAGTCAATTAATTGCACATTAAACCACACAACAATACCAACTGTTCAATACCAACAATTCACATTACATATTCGTTCATACAATTACTTTGAATGTAGTTGGCTGGCATAAAGCCGTCTGTGGAGCATCAAACTTGATAAGTTGTCTTAAATGAAGCAAAAGTGACGAGGGTTCACTGTGATTTCGTCTATGTCTCTAAGAATGAAGAGTTGCATATTTTAACAAGATATTCAAGGGAACGCCATACACGGAGTAACATTATTCTTACATTACACGAAAATAAAAGTAATGATTATACTGTGCTATCTAATATGAGTAATTAATTCATTAATCCATGCTATATGTACCGGTAAGGTATTCGCGCACGATGATCTCATTTTTTGTACGTTTAACTCCTAACTAGTCCGACAGGATTTACGAAGTAAAAGACTGTGTTACAAACATTTTTTTCTATACGTTTTCGTTGCCTTGACTATTAGGAAATATACACAGCTGAAATTAGATTTGCAACATAAAAGTGAACACTTAAATATATAATAAGAAACACAGGTCGCTTATCGAGCTGGTTGTGTCTAAAAAGATTTCGTCTTCAATTGAGAATTATTGCATTTATGACAAAAGTTTTTCAATTGTAGAAGAAATAAATTGGAAGCATAAATTGTAAATTTATAAATTTACAAATAATAACAGATAAATTTATAAATTTGTAAATGTGTAAATTGGCAATGAAATTAACAAACTCTTATTGAGATGCATTCAGTTAATCTCTCTGATATGTAAAACTAACTTTAACTTACTAGACAAAGCCGATGACGGAATTAATTGGGGCAAACTCACTTTCAGTATAAGTTATGCGCGACACTCTCCAATAAATGTAAAAATACTCAGACACAGAATAAAAGTCCTCAGTAAAGTTAAACTACTATAATTCTTAATAGCTGTGTGACAGTAGGAAAACGTAAATTTAGAGCGAGGGAAATGCTGCTGATATTTTTCTTTTGTTATAAACTTTTATCGAAAAAGCAACTTTATCTATGTAGTGATTATAAAATCTTTCCTGAAAGCAAGCAAATATTGTATACAATATCTTACCTGTATGTAATAATACACAAAAGACATTAAACAAGAAAGTGATTGATGTACAAAATCTTTTAGCAACTTGATGTACGTTATTTGCATTAAGGATTAAATAACGACACTATCAAGACATTGAATGAGTATGTTTTGGTATGTTTATTGAATGAGATCCAACAGAAGTGTAAGTGAGAGACGCTTCTCGGAGCAATCAATTAACTAGTAGTCTCTTACATAGCATGGGAGAACGCTCGATTGTGCCCAGCAGCACAATGACGCTAATCTACTCTTTTGGTAATATAGGTATATATTATATCAGAACACATTTACAATGGCACAAAATATAAAATTTTCTTTCACCGTTTTTATATTTAATTTTTTTTATTCCCTACCGATATTTTTTTTAAATTATTATTTTTAATTCAAGTAAAATAAACAAATCGTAAAAATAACCCTAATACCCTTGATTATTCATAGTAACTGTTTTATGGTTTCCAAAATATTCTTTTACATCTTTGATTTAATCCTTATCTAGTCAATATTCTTTGCTTTAATGTAATTCCATCTTAATAAAAAGCTGGCTATTCAACGATTTCTTACCAGAACTAGACTACAGAAAACGTCTTAAGTTATAAAAGACTATATTTCCTCATAAAAATATAATTTAATATAAAGCCAAAAAATAAAATAAAATAAGGTTAAACAGTATTATTAACATAAAAAGTGGGCCACTTTTTGCCTGGAAATGTGTTTGGTATAACAATTTTAAAAACTATAAAATATAATGCTACACCTATTTAAAAATATATATATATATATATATATATTTGGATTTAAAATGTTGTAGGGTTTCTTTTTATGTTATTGGATATTTCTCCTTATATTAATTTTAAGAAGCGACATTCTGAACACAACTTAAAAGGTTTACGAGTTCTTAGCTCGCACGTGATTTGCACTTATTACGTTAAAGTTTACGGAATAGTGTATTCCTACTTCAAGTACTGTGAGGGACATTTTAACTGTACTGTAGGATTATATGGACAGCTGATTGAAACTTCTTATCAGTTTCATAATGGTCTTATTATCACAATTTTCCTTCAGTAACAATTTTTTTCCATTTTTTTCACTAATTATCCTTTTTAAATGCACTAAGTTATATTGTTCATAACAGTATAATGTAATGTCTTTAATATTCTTTGTGATTTTCAATTGTTAAACTGTAGGTTTAGAAATCGTTTGATTGTTTTAGAAAGTGTTCTTTATTATAGAAAACCCTTAATTTAAAAAATTATTCCCGTAACGAATAGCGGGATCTTTACGAACATGGCCTTGCCTTATCCATTCATCAAACTAATTACACATATTTGTAAGAGATTGATAACTCAAGATAATCGTAGGCATTAAAATCCTAGGAATTGCACTAATAGATATGCTTATTATATTTTGAAGTACAAAATACAGTGAAGAAGCGTAATTCTCAAAGGACCACAACATAACCTGAGCTCAATCATTTATTCAAGACGTCACTCCTTTTGAACAGACGCAAAAACTAGTTTAAAATTATTAAATAAAATCTAAATATTTTTTTATAATTATAATATATTATATATTGACTTAGCAAAAACTATTTTTTTTTTCAACCTAAATATTCAGTAAAATAGTAATTAAAACTCATCAAAAATTGTTTGGCATATTCTCAAGTTAAATTATTTTTCTCCGATTAGTACGTTAAATATACAATATTATAAAATAATATATATTTTTTATAAACATTTATCAGTAAGCTTGTAAACTATTTAGCTTGAGCAAACCACAAAAACAATACTCGTGGCTACCGTTGAGTACGAATTAGTTTGTATCTTTTACTATCTAATAGAACAAAACCAGAATCGCTCTTGGTTGGTGTCAATCATTACTTAAATAAATCATTTGGAATTTGTACTATGTCAAAGGTAGATAGCATACACATAGTTTTTATTAGAACTATTACTACTAGGATTACTAGTTTATCATTATTTTATATTATATGTAAACTTAAACGTAGCGTAACGTAACTTGGCGTACCTTTAACAGACGTTTTGCATTAATAGATTTTACCTGGCGCACTATTTCTGCTAATGAGGCCATTCCATTACACCAAAGCCACAATACAAGGCATGGTCAAGTGTCTTAGCAAACGATTCATTAATCTCGTTCACTAATTAACTAGTTCAAGTGTAAGCCTTCATATCGTGAAAACTTGATTGTAACAGTTGTCAAACCAGCATCAAGTTGAAAATATTTACTATTTAAACCTTAAATAGTTAAAATAGTTAAATAGTTCAAATTAAGTATTACTACGACACTTACTAGAACATTATCCTACATCTTGTAATTCTTACTACGACACGATTGAAATGCCAATTACAAATTACATAGGTTTTATCCAAGGAGTTTTATACATAGAGTTTTCTTGGTGTTTATTATATTCCATAAATGTAATAATGTTTGGATATTTAGCTTTAACAGCATGGTCATTATTTAAGAGCTAAATATGCAGCTTAATTGAAGTGCATTAAAGATAACCACATGAGTTGTGGCGTGATGCGTATATCTGAGAACATCTTGAGAGACAATGACTGCTTAAGTAGATTACCCTCCCAATAGCATCAGCAATATCTCAAGGGTTTGTTAACGCTTAATATATTAACAGGATTATATTATTATGCAAAATTCAAATTTAAACATGTTTGCAATAAGTTATTTAAAAAAATGGTTGATAGAATTACTAAGTTAAAAAAAATATATTTTACGTGGCAAATACTTGATGAAAACCCAGTCATGTTTATAAACTTTAGCGCGTTTCAGGATAATCAACCGATTTAAAAAATGAAAACCTGTTTTAGGTAAATAACTTTTACGACATAGTAGTGTTTGGTACGTACTATATAAAAATCATTATTACGAATTTCATAAAAAATAAAAAAAATTTGGACAAAATGAGGTATGATGGCATGACAAATGGGTTTTGATCAATCAAAATTATATCAGTGATAGCTTCTCCGTATAACTGAAAATTGAAACAAGTATTATGATCCATGAAAAGTTGCTCTTTTTATTTATCAGATTTTCAGATTTTTATTTACTTATTAGCTTAACACAATAATAAAGTCAAATGCAAAAATCTAAGTAAATTTCTCTCGTTGTATAATGTAAGCAAATTTCAGACTTGCTGACAATACCTTAATAATCTCTTAGCTAAATAATTCATAAGTATAAACGGTAACAATGACATAGTATATACCAATAGTGTGTAAGCCTATCCCTTTTGTCAGTGTTAGTGTCAAGTAGTGGTAAACAGCTTCTACACAAGAAGTAGGTTCTTGACATCGACCCTGAGCTGGAGTGGTTGTTCTTGATCACAGCTTAACCCTTCAAGTGCAAACAAGCTATCACACATCGGCCATGTTATAAGTGACAAAGTCATTGAGTCCCCTTCAATTTATGAAAATGCTGAACATTATTCCATAGCTTACTTATTACTTCCTATATTATATTCAATAAACTATGTGATTGTTCAATCTAGTATACATTTTTATTTATCTATTAATAATTCCATTAACAAATTCAGTTCAAATTCCATGACACTTAATTAAAGCATAGTGATTAAGAATCAATCAATTTAACACCTCTTTTTATGCATTCCATCTCCCAAGGTTCTGTATATCGTCATTTATTTGTATTGGTGGGATATTTTGTAAAAATAGAAATGTTCTAAGACAATCAATCAAGTTTCAATCCAATAGTAAGTTACTCGTATATTGCTGAATCTTTAAAACAATACAAGAAATGTTAACTTTTATACTGTCTTATGAAATGGTAATTCAAAGAGCGATTACTTACTACTACGTTATCAATTACCAGATTACAATGATATTGTAGCAATTTCCATTTATTTATCTATCGATTGTCAAAGTGCAATATAGAATAGATTAAAATTACATTTGGAATATCCTCACATATAATGTGATCGTGTAGTTATCAGATGAACACTTTACCCACACGATCAACGCATGGTGTATAGCGTAAATTGAGTCCCTGAATTGTATATTGTCTTTACCATTACTGTGATAGGATTTTAACTAGTAATCGCTCACAATTTCCTAAGCTTGTTAACAATACTCTTAACGGAAATTACTACGCTCTTGCAGTTTCACTATTAAATATATTTGCTCCTTTGAATTTTATTGCTTTGCCAAATCAGTTTGACAAACATATTACAATTTTTCATAACAAGTTGTCTTCAAAGATTATTTGGTGGTAATTTATATTTTAGTAGACAAAATATTTCAACATAAGAGCTGATTTGTCGGTTTGTTTTTACGTGTACAACATAGCTTGTCATTGAATGTATCACAAGTGTATTGTATCTGAATACATAATACACTTAGATAAAGTTGTCTTGTGAGTCGAACACATGGACATGTATATCTCAGTATGATTGATATGACCCAAGCAAAGGCAGTTTGTTGGTTTTGTGATCATTGTATCACTTTTATGATAAAATAACACTCTATAGTTCGGCCGCTTCGATAGCGACCTCCTCTAAAGGCTCGTCCAAACCGAAGCGGAAAAGTGGCGGGAGCGCGAAGGGGGCGAATGACCGGCGGGAACGAGCGGCAGCGATACGTGGCGGGAAAGAGGTAGCCCACACCAAAGCTGCAGGCAGCGGGAAGCGGGACGACTCCTCAGTTCATTTCCATCTTAGCTACAGAGTGTTCGGTTGTGTTAAGTGAATGTTTGTATTTTATGTTTTCATGTCATGAATCGTAATGTACAAATAGAAGAAGCTTTGCTTTTGCTAGCAACAGCTGAAAATAAGATGAAGCTGCAAGACGGCGATCTGTTTAGGTTCATGAAATCAATCTAAATGGACATTTATTTGGCGAGTACCATACCCTTATGCCGGATCCAAAGAAAGACGAAAGGTGGTTTTATATTTATTTTAGGATGACCATCGCGTGTTTTGATGAACTGTTCAATGAACAACGCACTGTAATCATCCTCAGCCATCTTCTCAAACGTCTCGGCACCAAAAAGTCATGTACCCATGTGTTCCCGCGGCGGTACGAGCGGGAAAATCCAACATGTTTCAAACCGGCGGGACGATCGAACAACGCTGCGGGACGGCGGGAGCGGTACCGCTCTAGTGTGGGTGCTCACATCTAACACCATGTGTTTTAAAATCCCGCGCGGGAATTCGTCCCGCCACCTTCCCGCTCCCGCCGCTTCCCCGCTTCGGATTGGACGAGCCTTAACATTGGTTAACATTAGCGCGCAGGTCGCTATCTAAGCGGCAGAACCATGGAACTAAAAATGTTTAGTTCAGTTTGATTAATTTCGAATGCATTAATAACCTGTAGAAATACAGGTTTATCACATAGTGAACATTCTAACCCTATAATCATATGGTTAAATATATTATCAAGAAACTTAAAAAGGATACCTAATACAACATGAAGATGTAACTCAGAAGAATATGTGTTTTCTAATGTGCGTATTTACTAGTAAACATAATGTTATAAGTATTATGTACGACAAAAAGGAATTTCATTAAATTTTTAAAACCCATTCTTAGATGATAAAGTGTTATATAAGTCTCTATAACATGTGAGCGAAATCGTGTAAACACACATAAAAGTTGAATGAGTTTAAAACGGGTACAATTAAGTTCAAGCGATTTACGTCTAATGAATTTTGTATTGCCTTATGCACTGCTTCTTCTATCATCCTCGCGTGCTTGATAAACACCTTTAAACTAATGTAACTTTCAATGTTGCTTAAAAGTAATATGTAGCTTTAGTTACTAGACAAAATTTTGATCGTAAACTTTAAAAAAATAATACATGCACGTTGTACATATCAATAGTTAAACTTAAGTTACAATTACCAAGTAAAAATAAATAGTGTTATTTAGAAAGGTTGCAAATGTCTTCAAAGGCTTCAATTACTCCTGTAATTTGAAAAACGTATCAGTAAGAATATGAGTTATCACATCAAGACACACTATTTAAGTATGTTTGGGTACAAATATTTGAACATTACAAAAAACTATGTTTCTCAGGTGTATCGGAATTTTTATTACAACAAGATGAATGAAATCTACAAAGAAACTTCATGCTTGTAAAGTATTATAATCTGGGATTCTAATTTTATTGTTATCGGGCATATTTTTTTACAGAAAGTGTTTATTAAACAATAATTTTTAAATACTGCAAATATATTCTATAATAACGATCCGAAAAAAATTAAAAATAACCATGAAATTAAAATATTGGTTTGGATGTAAATTCCTTGGGTGTTATTTCATTGAATGAGATATTGTTTGCGAAATTACCTTGTTGATACCGTAAATCCGAAAATAAAACAATGACAGTTATTTATGGAATTGAAATATTGGCTCAGAGGTAAATTTTTTGGGTATAATTTCATTGAATAACATCTTGATTGCGAAATTACCTTGTACACTGAGTTGATAACTAAAGATATTTGAAGCGTTTGCGTGGAGAAAGCTGGATGCTGTGACGCAGGAGGATATCTTTAACACCCTCTTAGCTTTAGGTTTGGCTGTGGAGTTTGGCTCATTTAATAAATGTTAAAAATAGAATATTCATTTCTTTTATTCAAGCTATATATTTTAACTCATCCAGCATTATACGCGTTAGTCATTTGTAACAAAATGTAAAATTAATATTTATTTAAATGACTTATAATATTATTTTGTACAACCCGACAAAGACAGGTGTTATTGTCGTAAATGAAAAAAAATGTTTAAAGTTGAATTATGATTAATTTAAATTATGAGTTTGTACGATGAGTACATTAAGTTATTCCCTCGAAATGCAATTAACTTCTGGTACTCTCAAAAATATACCGGCATGTTTTGGATTTGCCCTTCAAATAAAGAAAAAAATATAAACTATTTACCTAATCATTTTCCACCTCAAACTTAGGCTATAGAAGACTGTAATTGACAACTCTGTCATATTTCATTTCTGGTTCGGTTGCTTTACCTGTTGACCAGATCGAACAGTTTCAGTCAATCTAATTCTGAACAACTACGTTTCACCTCACAATAATTTGGAAATTCGCTGACCCAACGAAAAAATTCCGTTTTCTATTATTATTTAGCAGTCTAATTATTCCATTAATACCATAAAATTTTTAAATTTTAAAGGAAAATTATAAACAAACTTTCCTTGATGTTTGATGACATCATATATTTTCTCCCTACGGGGGACGTTAAATGTACTAAATAAAAATAAGAATAATTGATATTGTGATAAGGTTACTGAAATATTAAAAATCAACTAGGATACTAGTCTGTATTTTGTAGCCTTTCGGTTTTTATCCCCATCCCACTAAAACCTAATCCCCAGCTAAAGTTGGGACTATTTTAAACTATTAATAATGCAACTTTGACAGTTACATCTTTGGATTCATAACTAATCCTTCCATTAACCTATCATCCTATCTAACCTATCAACTACTGAGTACTGTAATTTGACTACAGTATTAACAACAGTAAGTGTGCATCTATGTAGTGAGTGTGTGATCACTAGACCACTAAACCTTTCATTAACAGTCAAATCACGATCTCTCACCTATCAACTACTGAGTATGTGATTTTACTATTGTCAACAGTAGGTAAGTGTGCATTTATGTCGTGAGTGTGTGATCACTAGACCACTAATCCTTCCATTAACAGTCGCATCACTATCTCTCACCTATCAACTACTGAGTACTGTAATTTTACTATTGCCAACAATAGGTAAGTGTGCATTTATATAGTGAGTGTGTGATCACTAGACCACTAATCCTTCCATTAACAGTCACATCTCTATCTCTCACCCATCAACTACTGAGTACTGTGATTTGACTATTGTCAACAGTAGGTAAGTGTGCATTTATATAGTGAGTGTGTGATCACTAGACCACTAATCCTTCCATTAACAGTCACATCACGATCTCTCGCCTATCAACTACTGAGTACTGTAATTTGACTATTGTCAACAATAGGTAAGTGTGCATCTATGTAGTGAGTGTGTGATCACTAGACCACTAATCCTACCATTAACAGTCGCGTCACGATCTCTCGCCTATCAACTACTGAGTACTGTAATTTGACTATTGTCAACAATAGGTAAGTGTGCATTTATGTAGTGAGTGTGTGATCACTAGACCACTAATCCTTCCATTAACAGTCACATCACGATCTCTCGCCTATCAACTACTGAGTACTGTAATTTGACTATTGTCAACAATAGGTAAGTGTGCATTTATGTAGTGAGTGTGTGATCACTAGACCACTAATCCTTCCATTAACAGTCGCGTCACGATCTCTCGCCTATCAACTACTGAGTACTGTAATTTGACTATTGTCAACAATAGGTAAGTGTGCATCTATGTAGTGAGTGTGTGATCACTAGACCACTAATCCTACCATTAACAGTCGCGTCACGATCTCTCGCCTATCAACTACTGAGTACTGTAATTTGACTATTGTCAACAATAGGTAAGTGTGCATCTATGTAGTGAGTGTGTGATCACTAGACCACTAATCCTTCCATTAACAGTCACATCACGATCTCTCGCCTATCAACTACTGAGTACTGTAATTTGACTATTGTCAACAATAGGTAAGTGTGCATTTATGTAGTGAGTGTGTGATCACTAGACCACTAATCCTTCCATTAACAGTCACATCACGATCTCTCGCCTATCAACTACTGAGTACTGTGATTTGACTATTGTCAACAGTAGGTAAGTGTGCATTTATATAGTGAGTGTGTGATCACTAGACCACTAATCCTTCCATTAACAGTCGCGTCACGATCTCTCGCCTATCAACTACTGAGTACTGTAATTTGACTATTGTCAACAATAGGTAAGTGTGCATCTATGTAGTGAGTGTGTGATCACTAGACCACTAATCCTTCCATTAACAGTCGCGTCACGATCTCTCGCCTATCAACTACTGAGTACTGTAATTTGACTATTGTCAACAATAGGTAAGTGTGCATCTATGTAGTGAGTGTGTGATCACTAGACCACTAATCCTACCATTAACAGTCACATCACGATCTCTCGCCTATCAACTACTGAGTACTGTAATTTGACTATTGTCAACAATAGGTAAGTGTGCATCTATGTAGTGAGTGTGTGATCACTAGACCACTAATCCTTCCATTAACAGTCACATCACGATCTCTCGCCTATCAACTACTGAGTACTGTAATTTGACTATTGTCAACAATAGGTAAGTGTGCATTTATGTAGTGAGTGTGTGATCACTAGACCACTAATCCTTCCATTAACAGTCGCGTCACGATCTCTCGCCTATCAACTACTGAGTACTGTAATTCGACTATTGTCAACAATAGGTAAGTGTGCATTTATGTAGTGAGTGTGTGATCACTAGACCACTAATCCTTCCATTAACAGTCACATCACGATCTCTCGCCTATCAACTACTGAGTACTGTGATTTGACTATTGTCAACAGTAGGTAAGTGTGCATTTATATAGTGAGTGTGTGATCACTAGACCACTAATCCTTCCATTAACAGTCACATCACGATCTCTCGCCTATCAACTACTGAGTACTGTGATTTGACTATTGTCAACAGTAGGTAAGTGTGCATTTATATAGTGAGTGTGTGATCACTAGACCACTAATCCTACCATTAACAGTCGCGTCACGATCTCTCGCCTATCAACTACTGAGTACTGTAATTTGACTATTGTCAACAATAGGTAAGTGTGCATCTATGTAGTGAGTGTGTGATCACTAGACCACTAATCCTACCATTAACAGTCGCGTCACGATCTCTCGCCTATCAACTACTGAGTACTGTGATTTGACTATTGTCAACAGTAGGTAAGTGTGCATTTATATAGTGAGTGTGTGATCACTAGACCACTAATCCTTCCATTAACAGTCGCGTCACGATCTCTCGCCTATCAACTACTGAGTACTGTAATTTGACTATTGTCAACAATAGGTAAGTGTGCATCTATGTAGTGAGTGTGTGATCACTAGACCACTAATCCTACCATTAACAGTCGCGTCACGATCTCTCGCCTATCAACTACTGAGTACTGTAATTTGACTATTGTCAACAATAGGTAAGTGTGCATCTATGTAGTGAGTGTGTGATCACTAGACCACTAATCCTTCCATTAACAGTCACATCACGATCTCTCGCCTATCAACTACTGAGTACTGTAATTTGACTATTGTCAACAATAGGTAAGTGTGCATCTATGTAGGGAGTGTGTGATCACTAGACCACTAATCCTACCATTAACAGTCACATCACGATCTCTCGCCTATCAACTACTGAGTACTGTGATTTGACTATTGTCAACAGTAGGTAAGTGTGCATTTATATAGTGAGTGTGTGATCACTAGACCACTAATCCTTCCATTAACAGTCACATCACGATCTCTCGCCTATCAACTACTGAGTACTGTAATTTGACTATTGTCAACAATAGGTAAGTGTGCATCTATGTAGTGAGTGTGTGATCACTAGACCACTAATCCTACCATTAACAGTCGCGTCACGATCTCTCGCCTATCAACTACTGAGTACTGTAATTTGACTATTGTCAACAATAGGTAAGTGTGCATCTATGTAGTGAGTGTGTGATCACTAGACCACTAATCCTTCCATTAACAGTCACATCACGATCTCTCGCCTATCAACTACTGAGTACTGTAATTTGACTATTGTCAACAATAGGTAAGTGTGCATTTATGTAGTGAGTGTGTGATCACTAGACCACTAATCCTTCCATTAACAGTCGCGTCACGATCTCTCACCTATCAACTACTGAGTACTGTATTTTGAATATTGTCAACAGTAGGTAAGTGTGCATTTATGTAGTGAGTGTGTGATCACTAGACCACTAATCCTTCCATTAACAGTCACGTCACGATATCTCACCTATCAACTACTGAGTACTGTATTTTGACTATTGTCAACAGTAGATAAGTGTGCATTTATGTAGTGAGTGTGTGATCACTAGACCACTAATCCTACCATTAACAGTCACATCACTATCTCTCACCAATCAACTACTAAGTACTGTAATTTGACTATTGTCAACAGTAGGTAAGTGTGCATTTATGTAGTGAGTGTGTGATCACTAGACCACTAATCCTACCATTAACAGTCACATCACTATCTCTCACCAATCAACTACTGAGTACTGTAATTTGACTATTGTCAACAGCAGGTAAGTGTGCATTTATGTAGTGAGTGTGTGATCACTAGACCACTAATCCTACCATTAACAGTCACATCACTATCTCTCACCAATCAACTACTGAGTACTGTAATTTGACTATAGTCAACAGTAGGTATTGTGTGCATTTATGTAGTGAGTGTGTGATCACTAGACCACTAATCCTACCATTAACAGTCACATCACTATCTCTCACCAATCAACTACTGAGTACTGTAATTTGACTATTGTCAACAGTAGGTATTGTGTGCATTTATGTAGTGAGTGTGTGATCACTAGACCACTAATCCTTCCATTAACAGACACATCACGATCGCCTGAAGAATGGAAAAAGTGCGGCAAATTGGTGGAAGTATTGGAACCATTTTAAAGCCTTACGCGTCAAATGAGCGGAGAAAACTTTGTTACTGGAGGCCAAATAATTGTATTGACTCCAGGTATTGCCCACATTTGCTCATTATTAATGAACACACCATACCATGCCGATGTCCTTAAAGTTGTTTCTTGTCTCCAACAAGGAATTTCGACCAGATTCATGAATGTAGAATACAGCAAAACAGCCGGCATTTGTACGTTTTAGGACCCCCGCTTTAAGCAACATGCATTTTCATCGCAAACGGCACTTGGAACCGTTAAAGATATAATAACGAAGTTTGTGGTACGAGAATATAAGAAGGATAAAAAGAAGGGTAAAGAAGGAAACCCAACGAAGAACCGCCTCTAAAGAAACAAAATAACGAACTTTCCATATGGGGATTTATTGATGCAAAAATGGAAAACCTACCTCAAGCCAATCCTACGTGTTCTGCTATACTAGAGCTACAAAGGTAATTTTAAATTAATATATAACCATTCTTTTAACGCTGTTAATATTTCAATTTAATTATTTTTAATTATTTTTTTTAGATTTAGAAAAGTTTTAGGTCAATGGTTTTACATTTTAAATTGTTATAAAATTTAAAATTTGAACTACTCATTATTTAAAATATTCACACGGTAATTGGTATGAGCTAAATATTATTGTTACTAGTAATTTTGTGTATATTCCAGATACACACAAGAAGGAGTCATACAGAGGAAAGATATCCCACTAAAATGGTGGCAGGTAAACAGGCATCACTACCCGTATCTTCCCAAGGCAGTGAAGTTCTATTTTCCAATAGTTGCTACATCGGTACCATGCGAAAGAACATTTCCTAAAGCTGGGATCCTAATCAATGATAGACGCACAAGACTGAAATCAAGTAAAGTTAGGCAATTAATGTTCCTTAAAGAAAATGCCTAGTTTGTCTTAGGCCTAGATTTTGTGTTTTAATGTTCTTACATAATTATGTAATGATTTATTTTGTATAGATTGACAAGTTATTTGACATTAATTTTGATTTTAACTAGGACTTTTCCTCTTATTTACTTTTTACTAATAATCAGTAATATACCTAGCGCATCAGATATGTACGGATCAGATTTATTATTAAGTTAAGTTAGATGAGTGAGAATTTATAACAACAGCTGCTTTTACGCATTAGTCAATGTTCTTGTGGTGTATAATGCCTTCATCGCCACTATCCCCACTCTCAACAGCCAGGTCACAACCTAATGTCAAACATCAGAAGTATTCAAATGATGTGGAGAGACAACTGATGCGTACACATCTGATGCGTGAAATCAACCAATGCGTTACATCCCTACACTAAAGCATATCAGGTACTAATTTGTCGTTATAATCACTTATTGCGTTAAGTTGATTAAAAACATTTATTTCATACAAATGAGTAGTGGCGAACTACGGGTTTAACGCCACTTGGGGCACGTTTTCCCATAAGAAATAACATGGGATCATTTTTTGGCCACTAAAACCAAAAATCCTGATCTTTGCCTATACATCCCCTATACTACTGTACAACTCCATTAACATTACAAATCAACATATATTTTCAAATCATGTGAGATTTGCAGCAGAACTCAAGCGCACTCCCGGCCCATGCTTCTCATCTCCAGCGGTGTGTAGTAGTATAGTAGTGTAAAAACGCTATTCACTGCAGGAGCAGGTGCAACCCCCAATTGTACCATAGCACCCCATCATGTGTACATGATATTTTACTCACGATGTTTCACCTGTTTTGGATTGAATATATATTTTTGTGTGTAAAAACACTATTAACTGTATCAGGAGCAACACCGTGTATTTTTTTAGTAGTATAGTTTGTCGCTGCCGTTTTTTGGGGTGCGTCGTTTTTGGGCCAACTCCCCGCCTCACGCCTAATTGCTAGTACATCTACCATTCCCCTTTCTAGTTGTTCTATTGACTGATTTGATATGTTGTAGTCTATATTTCTGTCTTATCTATATATATTAGTCGTATGAGTTGTTTAATATTTTCATTTCTTTGTCTTTTGAGATATACCTCTTAAACTTGCTCTTGGGCCTATACAAGCCTATATAAATGTACAACTCCATATCTATAATGTATAATTTCAAATCCATCTCCAACACCCATTCACATGTATATTCTCAAAATCGAGCGAGGTTTGTACGCGCTCCCAGTTCATGGCGCACTCCCTTGGACATCCTTAGTGGAAATCCATGAGTTCTGGCTACTTGGGAATCCAAGCCATTTGACATACAATAAATCACCCTTCCTCCTAATTACCTTTTCTATCAAATACATGTCTTTATACTTGGTCTTTAACAACTCCTCTGTATAGAAGCCCCCCCTGATTATATTACCATTTTCATCTTTCAAGATATAAGTCACAGGCTTTGTATTCTTAACTTCTACTATTGTAAATAGTTCCCCTGTCCAATTTGGGGTATATCCTTTACTAAACACATGTTTATACTTGGAAATCCTCACGCTATCACCTACCTTATATCTTGGCTTTTTAACTTGCACTACTTTAGAAGTGCTTTCATGCAACCTCTCATGAACATATTTACTGTTCTTAATATTCACTTGGTTAGGCTTCATACCTATAGATCTATGCACTTTATTATTATATTTTCGAATTAACTTTGGAAGTAAATCCAACCATTTATAACTCCCCTGAGCACTAAATTCTCTATATAACCAATTCTTTAAAGTTCTCTGAAACCTCTCCACAATTGCAGCCTTAGTTGTAGAAAATGTGTGATAGTGATTAATATTAAATTTTTTCATTAGTTTGCTAAAATATTGATTAAAAAATTCTTTTCCATTGTCGGATTGAATGTTTTTAACCCCCTTTGGTAGAATGGTTTTAATGGCTTCTGTAACCACCAACCCTGTCTTATTCTTTAGTGGAGCAGCATAAGCTTTTTTAGAAAATGTATCTATTAAAGTTAAAATATATTTATTGCCAGAATTCTCTCTAGCATAGTTTTGCATATCAATTAAATCTATTTGTATGGTTTCGTTTATACCCAATACTTTAAAAGACCTTCTAATGAAATTCTTTCTTGCAGGCTTATGAAGTTCGTATGCAATTTTATTCATTTTTTATAACATCATCCTTTCCTGTAACTCTAAATACATCACCATTAGCCCCAATCAATAGATTATCTTCCATTCTTTTAAATACGTAGTTTTCTGGTATATATGGTCTATTATCTATATACTTACATCCACTCAAGGATGTGGGGTCAGCAACTAATAAATCAGGATTATATTCCATCAAATTAAAAATTTTTTCTCCATATACAAATTTTGATCCATCGTAATGCATAGCTTGTGACATTAGACAAATATCATCCAAATGTTCCCCCTCTGGTAGATTTCTTATAAATTGTTTTTTGGCATCCCAACATTTTTCTTTTTTATCAAAAGTTATAGTCTGTTCTTTTATAACACAGTCAGTTTCATCAATGGCAGGTTTAACACGTACTAACCTTTTATTATAAAAACTCCAATAGCCTGCTTCCATTTTTGGAACTTGTGAAACATTCACAGCATCTTTACTATCTGTACCTTCCATCAAATTGCTAAGTTTCTGTTTCTTAGCATTCCAAATACCATTCTCTGATTCTAAAAATTCATAATTATTATCATCTTGTATAAATTTACCATCTTCTTTTCGTATTAAAGTCTGTTGTAAAGTGGGCACATCATCTAAACTTTCACCCTTTTCTACATTAGTAATTTTCCGTCTCTTAGCATTCCAAACACCATTCTCTGATTCTAAAAATTCATAATTATTATTGTCTTGTACAAATGTACCACCATCTGTTCGTATTAAAGTCTGTTGTAAAGTGGGCACATCATCTAAACTTTCACCCTTTTTCACATTAGTAATTTTCTGTTTTTTAGCATTCCAATTTTTATTCTTAGATTCTAAAAACTCATATTTAGTTTTACCTTGTAAAAAGACATCACCTTTTCTAGTTAATGTCTGTCCCAAAGTTGATACATCATCTACAAACTCCCCATCTTTAACATTACCAATTTTACGGTTTAAACAATTCCAACTATCGTCTTGTAAATTTAAAGTAGGTTCACTACTCATGGTTGCTGCCCTGGGTTCTGCAGGCTTGTTATATGGATTATATAAACGATAAAATTTATCTATAAACATATTTTTATTTAATAAATAATTCCACTTTCTCTCAATTCCTCAATAATGGAATCTATTTCATTATCCACTCCTGAGTTACCGGCTTGGCGACTTAGCCAAAGAAGTCTTAACCTATCTACAAGCTCATTAGGATCATCCCAATAAATATAGTATATTTTATTACCAGTCACTTGTCTCAAACCTTCACCAACAGATCTAAATAGAGGTTTAATTATATTAAGATATTTAGTATGTCTATTACTTGAAATTGGTGCGCCATCTTTGCAACTCTTTAAATGTCCATTTGTAGCTTCTAAAATCTCTTTATAATTTTGCAAATCAGCCTGAGTATAGTTCTCAGGTTCTTTTAACGTTAACAATTCCCATAAACCTTTTGTCCCCTTGTAGGTTTTATTTGCAACTGTAACATCATCATTGGCAATACCAACTTCCTTATTTCCAATAAAAAATTTATTTGCTTCTCGTCTAATACCATATGTAGTGTCTGTCATACTACTTTTACTGAGGTAATTTCCTAAATAGTCTGATGCTAAAAGACCAAAATCTAATTTCTGTGGGGTGGATGGTTGTAATGGTTGTAATGGTTGTAATCTTGGTATCATTGATATTCTAGATGGAGTCATTGGGAGTATCTCCATTCGAGGCCTCTCTGATGTGATTTTCTTTAATTCTTGTAATGGCTCTATTAAAGGTTGGAATGTTTGGAACCTCTCTTCAGCCTCTAGAAACTTGCCACGTTTTAAAGCTCTATATTTCTCTCTTATTTGATTTGCAGAGTCAACCAATTCTTGTTGAATATTTTTCATCTTTTATTTACATTTTATTTATCTCATTTGACAAAGGATTGTACTCAAACACTTTATCATGTATTATCAAACAATATGCAGATGTATTTGCTGGTACATTTTCTGCAGTTTCAATCTCTAATTTAATATCAACAATTCCTTCCTTTACTGTTTCGTTCTGTCTAGAACAATCTATTACGATTAGTGGATATTTCTTCATAAACTCGGCCCTACTAATCATAGGATCTGGGATAGTATTATAGTAAGTCTCTCTAAACCTCATAAACATCTCATAAGCTTTAGAGACATCTCCATTTTCAAAGTCGAGATTTAAATCACTGTAAGGATAATATTCAGAGTTTAGAAATACTTTGAGATTTTTTAATTTACAGTGATCAAATTCATCAGTTCTTTTTCGTGCACTATTATCCCTAGCTGTTTGGAAACCAAATATAATATACCTAGGCTTCTCCAAACTTGAAGACGTCTTTACTGACCATGTATGTCTTGTGGTATTAGGATATGATGGAAGTTCATGCAGCTCTAAACTTCTAAATGCAATTTGCAAATTTTTATTTTGCAATAACATCTTTTGTAATTGTAACTTCTCCCCATCTGATGGTATCACATGTGGCATCACCCATTGAATTGAGTTAAGTGTAATTTTAGGAATCATATCAGCAGTGCCACTGGCTGGAGCACTAGCGGTTGTTAATATACAATTCAAATCATTTTTGGATCTTTTCAACACCAATTCTTGTTTGACATTTACTAATACCTTATTAAAATCCTCAAATACACCCATTAACAGCTCTAATGGTAAACATGTACTAAACTTGCCACCTTTATGGAACTCTTTTAAATTCGTGTCAGAATCAAATGCTACATTTGTCAATTTAGTTGTTTTATTGTAAGAGCTCAATATTTTCATAAGACTGGAAATTCCTGGGTTTCTTACAATGTCTATTTCCTTACCTGCAACTTCGTATCTAATTTCATCAAATAAGAACGCAAATGCATTATTTATAAAATGACCTTTATCATGATTTTCAATTTCTCCCTTAATATACAGATAACTTCTACATGGGAGAGTTAGCAAATCTTGATTATTAATACATATTCTAATTTCATCAGAATTATTTATTGCTAAAGTGTTGTGGGGAACATAGGAGTGATTTGTAATTTTAACCACACTATCGTCGAATTGGGATTTCCCTGTAACGTCTAGAAAATCTTCCATTTTTATTAATAGAAAATTTTAACTTTAGTCCTATTGACTTTAGGAACCTAGCATTTTGTACACTTATAGATAAATTCTTATAAATGCTCATATCTTTTTTATATGACAAGTAATTGTAGTTTCTTCTCCGTTAAAGTCAATTGCCTTGTCATGCTGATCGGCAAATGTAATACTGACAACATCTAAACTTCTCTTATTTACAGGAAAATATATAATATTTCTTGGAACTTCAATAATTTTGTAGCCAGGAGGAGCTTCTGGATAAAAGCTATGTATGGTGTGTGATTTGTTTCCATTTAAATAGGACCCATTTGCAATATTACATTTTACTCTAATCACATTTACATTATTAATGTTTATTTTATTTGTAGATTCAAACTGAACACCAGGAGTAGAAACACCTTTAAATCCCAATAAAACAGACCCTAAACACGGTTTTGTAAAATCAAACACATGGCTAGAAAGTAGTGTAGCTTTCATAGTTTTATTATTAGCTGTAAGGAAAAAGTCTGGGACTTGCTTTTGAATTTCCTTTGCAAGCTCAACCACCTCATATGTTCCTTCAGAAATTTCTATTGTAACTGGAGCATTGTGGTCATAATAGAAAACATCATCACCTTCACTAATGGTTAATTTTTTGCCTTTAAGTTGATTTAATTTTGGAATAAGCCCTTTGAATAAAAGTTTGGATTTAGTATTAATTAATGCTTCTCCATTTTTATCTATTATAACTTTAAGTTTGCCATTTAATAACTGGTTTAAATCATCAACTGAGATCTCTCCTTTTGGTAATGTCATTTTCTCTACTTTGTAATATGTTAAAGTATTTAGAGGTTTTTTCACATTAAATATAGAATTATAACTTTGAAAATCTACTAATCCAATTACATAATCATCATTTAATTCAATGGGAGGAAAGAACACTGACTTTAGCTCTGGCTCTGTACCCGAAAATGTTATAGTAAATGAATCCATTTTTATAAAGAAATATTTTTTATGAATGATAAACATAAAATTCCACAAATAGAACTATTTAAATCTTGTATTTGATCAGTTGTATAGTAGATTTTATATCCCTCAAAATATTTAATTACTTCTTTTGGAGGTTGGATTCCAAATGGGTCAAAATAAATTACAATATCTTTATTTTTACGATATGCTGTCCAATGTGTGCCAGATGAACTGTCTAAATTAACTATTCCGCACTCTTTTACTCTTGGTGTTAGATTTTTTAGCTCGCTTTTTAGGTACACCCCTCTGAAGTGAGGCACGTCTTTTGCGGCCTCTAACAGCTGGTAGTTGTCCATCTTTTTTATTAAATTTTAATCCCATTCCCATTTTTGCTTTTGCCTTCATCAAATTTGTCACTGCATAAGCAGCAGCTTTTTCAGCGAGACTTGCATCATTGGCTGTAACTCTAGTCCAAGCTAAGTCTGCTAATCTCATGTCTGCTTTGTTCCGAGCAGCGGTATCGGGATTATTCATGTAGAATATGTCATGCTCTTTGCAATAAGAGTCTAGTTTATTTTTTGGAGTTACATTTTTGGCTATATTTTCACGTATATTCGTTCCAGGTCCACAGTACCGATATGATGGTATGTGAAGTGGGAATGGAAGGTTATTTATAAGAGTATTCATTAACCCTCGACCCCTGTAAGGCTTTAGGAATAAACCTTTGCCCTTTTTACATGTTTTCTTATTATCATTTTTTACCATTTTTATTATATAAAAAATGTCTTTTATTCAACAAAAACAGAAATTTAAAATAGTACATACTAAGGAAAATATACCAAAGAAGTTGGGTCTATTTCCTACCAATATTCGATGTGTTATTTGCGGTCCAAGTGGAAGTGGGAAGACGGTTGTAATTTACAATTTAATTGTAAGAAAGGAAGGACTAAAATTTACAAACTTATATTTAATATCTAAATCTTTAGAACAAGAAAAATATAAAAAAATAATTGAAATATTTAGTTTGTGTGATGAAGTGAAATTACACACGTTTACTGACTGTGAAATCACACCAAATGATGTCGAATCACAGTCAGTTGTTGTATTTGATGACATTAATAGTCCAAATATTACACAATTTTTCTCAATGGGTCGACATAAAAATATTAACTGTTTTTACTTGTGTCAATCTTACAGCAAAGTACACAAACATTTACGTGATAATGTAAATTTCCTAATATTATTCAAACAAGATGATTTAAATTTAAAACATGTATATCACAATCATGTTGGTAATGACTTTTCATTTGACCAATTTAAAAATCTCTGTCATCAATGTTGGGATCAAACTAAATATGGCTTTTTCGTAATAGACAAAGAAAGGTCAAAGAATAATGGCAAATATAGATTTATGTTTGACCAATTCTATCAAGAGGATGGTAAGGGTAAATAAATAAAAGAAGTTTTTTAACATTTACATTTATTTTGCAGCATTGAATAACACATACAAATCTACACATACAATTTATTGGCTATGTTTGATCAATTTTATAATGACCAAGCGCAAGAGTGTTGATGCCATCTTCTGGAATAAACCTCTTGTCGTCGTCAAACGATAGTACTTTCTTGTGCATGGTTAAGGTTTGAAGATGATGGTTTGTAGATTTAATTCTCGTCACATTCTCATAGTAATCTTGCCCAGTTGCAAGACAGTTCAAATAATGTTGATGTCTTAGGAGATGTTTAACTGTGGCACCATCAGCTCCTTTAGCTTTCTTCACCTCTAAAGCTTGCTTGTCTTCTTCATATAACTATTTTAGAGGAATGTAAGAATATAACTTTGGTCTTAAACCACAATATTCATACATAATATGACCATCTAATTCGTCTTTAAACTTGCCTGTGACTTTTTTATTTTTATCAGAGTATAAGAAATGGTCTTTACTATATCCAGACGTATCAAAATAGTGCAAGTCACATTCTATTTCCTTGTAAAAGTCTTCTGTAACTATAGAATACATTAAAGAATCTGTATCTGTCATAAGAAATCTTTTGTTCTTAAATTTTGACATATAATTATAGTGAAAATCATACATTATTACTTTACTAATATCCAAAATGGTCATTCCCAAATATATTGGTTTATTAAACTTTACAACTAATTTATTTAAATGTATAGCATGTAAATTGTTATCAAACTTTTTGCTACAATCAAACCTTGGATTAGTGACATATTTTGTTAATAGTGACTCATCCTTGAGATAAATGTCACGAAACTTGCGTTGATTCAAAATTGTTCGACCAAAGAGACTATTATTTAGCAATTTATAAAAGTCTTTTTCGAAATCGTTTTTAGCACTTTTTCGTTTTTCAATATTAAAATTAATATAGGGTGCAAGCCATTTAGATTGTCTAAATTTTAAAATTCTATGGTATTTTGTAACAGTCAAACCCAATTCCTCATATTTTTGTAATGCTTTATAATGTAAAATATATTTAGTTTTGTCATTTAAATTAGGTATTAATTTGCCATTCATTTTCTCTGGTGCTAATGGATAGTCATTATGTAAATCATGTAAGCTTTTATCATATTTTAAATCAACTTCTAAAATGTATCCAAACTCATCATTTTGATGATATTTGTAGTCTACCTCATTTGTCCAACGAAATTCATCCACGGGCAGTGGCTCGCACATTGCTGTAGAGTATAGTGAGTTACAGTCTAAATATATTAAATACACACTCTCTTGATTGGGGTCATAGTGTTCGCCCATATATTTATTGTTGGCTTTGGCATAACGTGTGGAAATCATACTGACTCCTCCTCTGATTGCACTTTCTATGAACAAATGCATGTCAATATCTTGAAATAATTGTAATTTTATACCGGTCATTCTAAGACAGGCCTCCCATGTTAGTCCAGGGAGTGAATACATATGTACAGGATCAAGTTTGTAATCCTTTAAACACAGGTCTCTAAATGTCTCAAACACATCAGCCAGTAGCAATACGTCTGTTTTAAGATATAAATCATGGTATTCTTGTAAGTTATTTATATTAAAATGAGTCCAGACATTTTTAGCATGTTCATATTCGTTGGGAGAGATATGTTCTTTAGTTAGAGTACTATAAAATGCTTCAATTTGTGGGAGACACTCTGCAAACTTATCTGGTCCCGTCATATATTCATAGGGAAATACGCCTTTGCGTTGTAGTAGTGGATTGTCTATGAATCTAAATGTATTTAAATTGGAAGCTAATTTGTATAATGGAAGGGATAGAAAGTTATAGGAATCTAAAAATATTAAATCATCAACAGAGAATGAAATGTACTTTTCCATATCCTTGGCTATGCAATTTAATTTACGATTATTAAACTTTCCCAAGTGTTGCATTATTAAATGGCCATCATAATTTTTTAAGTTATGGAAGAATACTGGGATTTTCTTTGTTACTTTATAGTTTAAATTACAATCATTATGGGCAGCTCCACGGTATTGACCCGATGAATGACAATGATCTCTCACCCTATCAAAATATAGGGGCTTTTCACAAATGTGACAATGCGTTGAGTTATGGAAAGATGCCTCTTGCTCTGGAGTCATTACAAGGGGAATATATATTGCCATTTGACTTTTAATATAATCATAAGTCTCAAATAATCTTTTGAAAAACACATCCATAACATTTGCACCACTATATAACTCTTCAGAAATAATTGTAGAATCATTTACTACAACGAATGCAAATCCAGATGGAGTATGGTTGTTAGAGTTTATAAAGCATTCAAAATCTGCATAAATTACAAATGGGGCTTTAAGTTGATATTTATAATTTTTAAATTGTAATGTATCTTGTTTCGACATTTCCACTCGTTGAGCATCAAAGTTTTTACAATATGTTGTGTGACGTTCTAATATATCATTAGTGTAAAAATGTTGCAAACACAACTTGCAAAAATACTTCTTATTGTTATCTTTTGTACAGTGGAACATTAACTTATCAAAATCACGAATTAAACAATAATGTGATTTACGACCTTCTTGTAATAATAATAAATCTACATGAGTATTACTATTCAGTTTCGTTGTTCTTAATGGATATACACATTTCTGGTCTTCAACTCCAAATACATTAACACTTATATTATTTTGTGTTTCAAATTTATCAATATCAGATATTTTTACGGGATATTTTATATTTGTCATATTTAACTGACTTTCATAGGGTACATAATTAGAGACTCTATTAGCATGTTCATTAGAGTTCCTTGGATATAAAGCTGCTAATATCGACCAAATGAAACATTTATTATCTGTGTTTTTTATATTTAGAACTGCATGTTTTGATTGAATACTTTTTGGTGTGGGGATGTATGACTTTGGAGTTAGGGGCTTATACTTATAAACATGCAGCTGCCAATATTTAGTATGGTCATATATCCATCCACTACCTTGGGCTTGATATTTATGTACCGATGCATCAATCTTTATAAGTGCATTTTTAATTTGAGACTTTAAATCTCTCTTCTCAATAGTTAAGGTAGTAAGGCTTCTAAAATCTGCTATACATTCTTTTTCATCAACTAAATTTCCATTTTGATCCATTGAATATTTTATAAATTTAATTCTCCTTACTAAAGTCCATTTTATTGGCAGAGAACAAGACTTAAGAGTATTTTCAAGGTCAGTTCTAATCAATTCACCAACAAATTTAATCATTGTATATGGACAATTATTGCAAGAATTTATATGCCTTCTAAAATGACCAACATTTTTCTTACAAAAATTACAAGTCTTGTGACTTTGTAATATATGTGACTTTAAGAGTCATGTGGCTATCACAGATTAAATCACAAACCTTGCACAGTTTCACATTCATTTGATGCATTACCTTATAGTGGCGAATCAGGTTGCTTTTTGTGGAGAGCAACACGGAGCAGTGTTGACATGACGGCTTCATGTTTAGGAATGAGGTCTCGGGCTGATGCCACCTCTATATATAGACTTTTGGAAAATTTCAAAATTTTTAAAATTTATAAAATTTTAGAAAAAAAATTTTAATTTTGAAAATTTTAATTTATAAAATTTAACTTTAGAAATTTTAATTTATAAAATTTGACTTTAGAAATTTTAATTTATAAAATTTGACTTTAACAATTTTAATTTATAAAATTTAACTTTAGAAATTTTAATTTATACATTTTTTTAAATTAAGAAATTACTTCAACTAGAGGTTTCCCACCCAGGACTCAATCAAGAGCTACCACTAGAGACAAGGAGCAAGAAGCAGGAGCTTGCCCGTGACCATGGCAGTGCCTATAGACCGGGAGCACGCCTGAGTTCGCGTACAAACCTCGCTCGATTTTGAGAATATACATGTGAATGGGTGTTGGAGATGGATTTGAAATTATACATTATAGATATGGAGTTGTACATTTATATAGGCTTGTATAGGCCCAAGAGCAAGTTTAAGAGGTATATCTCAAAAGACAAAGAAATGAAAATATTAAACAACTCATACGACTAATATATATAGATAAGACAGAAATATAGACTACAACATATCAAATCAGTCAATAGAACAACTAGAAAGGGGAATGGTAGATGTACTAGCAATTAGGCGTGAGGCGGGGAGTTGGCCCAAAAACGACGCACCCCAAAAAACGGCAGCGACAAACTATACTACTAAAAAAATACACGGTGTTGCTCCTGATACAGTTAATAGTGTTTTTACACACAAAAATATATATTCAATCCAAAACAGGTGAAACATCGTGAGTAAAATATCATGTACACATGATGGGGTGCTATGGTACAATTGGGGGTTGCACCTGCTCCTGCAGTGAATAGCGTTTTTACACTACTATACTACTACACACCGCTGGAGATGAGAAGCATGGGCCGGGAGTGCGCTTGAGTTCTGCTGCAAATCTCACATGATTTGAAAATATATGTTGATTTGTAATGTTAATGGAGTTGTACAGTAGTATAGGGGATGTATAGGCAAAGATCAGGATTTTTGGTTTTAGTGGCCAAAAAATGATCCCATGTTGTTTCTTATGGGAAAACGTGCCCCAAGTGGCGTTAAACCCGTAGTTCGCCACTACTCAAATGGCATTTTACATTAGCAAAATATTAGCTCAATGGTGTGTCATTTCTAAGCGTTTTTGAATGACAAATTTTTGTAGTTCTACTTATCATGTTTATCTGTTTAATAGAGATACAAGCATTAATAAGGCCTGGTGGCAAAATGTCCTCAGGGTTGTTGAAGTTTACTGTCCTACTCAAGGGTTGGCCGTATGCAGTGTGAAAATATAAAGGGTTCCTCGCCTTTAGGCTTTGGGTTGCAATAGCTTTTAAAACGTAATAATTTAAATCAGTCACAAGCTATTTGATTGAAGTTGCAACACAATTCCGTCACTATATAGGAGCAGTGATGAACTGAGCTGACCAAACCTGATTGTGTGGTGATTGTGTTATCAGCTTGGTCAATTCAGGGACAATTCATGCAACAGAACAGGGACTGATGTTTAGTTGCATCCCATTATCATCCATGTAATGGGGGAGAGGTAAAAATCCCGTTCTTAACTAACTCGTTTTAACAATTAAAGATGTTCAGATAAATGCATGTAGCTGAGTGTAAAAAATAATCATAGTCTCGTACTTACATTGAATGTAGGAAAAATGCCTAATAACATTTAGACTTAACTTCGCCATGGACGTCACTGGAGACAACATAATCTAGCGTTAAGACCAATATATTGCCTCCTGTCTCGTCGGGTTAGCGGGAGCCTACATGATAAATTCTGTCCTTGCCCTTGGGTAGTAAATATTAAAAAGCCCATCTACATAAAGCAAATCTGACTGAAATTCCCGGAATGTCTGACTGTATAGTGGCTTGTTTTTTTCTGACACAAAATGTAATTTGTATACTTTAAGATTATATTTTACTTAAAATAACAGAGAACCATTTAAATCGTGATTTTTATATGCCAATTTGCCTGTGGCTTAATCGGCAAAACATGCAAAACTAGAAAGTTGATGTGATAAAAGCATACAAAATATAAACATATAGGTGGATAATTTTATGCTTTTCCGTGTCTTCTAAATATAATATTTTGTACGACACAAGCTAATGTACGGTATTAACAATTAAAGATATTATACAGTATGACAGTAACCACTCCATGCGTTTAACTTTAGAAAAGTGAAATAATATTTTTTAACTACTAGAGTCGATTATAGTGAGTTTCATTTATTACACTACAACACAATATGCAAGGTGTATACAAAAACCCTGGAAAGATTTTGTGTATATTTTTATTTTTCATCGGATCAATAAAAAAACAAGCATTGTGTTTAAAGTTCCTGGTTGTTTATGTGTCTATCTGTCTATATGTTTATGGTATGAATGCATAAATAAGTAAATTTTCTACTCCTTGATGTTAATTCCCATCTGCAAACTTTTTTTCACATCTTACGACAATATTTACCAATTCTAAATGGGGGAGAGTACAACTTTTCTTTTTTTAATAACTTAAAAATAAGTTGTTTTTCAAAAATAAAATGCACAAACAATTTCTTTGAAAGTCTTATAAATTTAGTTAAAACCGTGCTTAAATTGTAAAAATATATTCATAAGCAACTGAGATATTTATTTATATTACGGTGCAACTGTGCAACGCTTAAATCCATAAAGTACCTCACCGGCGTAAAACTTTGAACAAATTAAACCATTATAAAATCCATACACAACTTTATAGACAATGGTTAAGAAATAATATTGCTAATTATCGTAATGTTAAAACCAAAGTTAGTTAAGTACTTTGAAAGCAGTTAGAAGAGAAGAGAGAAGATTTAGATTAAAGTTACGATCCGTGCAAATGTGCATGCTTTCTACCTTGACTTTACATTTACAACGCCATCCATTGTGTTTTATAAAATAGCTAATGCAAAATTAAATTCCAATATAGGAATTGTTTATGTTGGCCAATAGTAAATACATCTAAAATATTTTGTTTTTATATTGCTTTTTAAATAATTAGTACATGTACATAAAGAAAGATAAGGTATTAACGAATCAGTGTTTACTCATTAAATTTTGTTTAAAGTAAAATTAACCTTTCATAAGATTTAATATGTTTTTAATAAAATTTAAAATTTAATAAAATGTTAATTCTAAAAGATCAAAACCATAGACTTGCTGGATTATTTGTGTCACCTTTGTCATTAACAGAACTTTGCTTACCTCCAACAAATACTCCCTTTAGCAGCATTGTACCTTAATTACCTTACATTGGCAACCAAACTCAAACCTCTTATATGACATAAATTTAGATAACGTAGTTAGTTACAATGTTTTATTTTTACATGTTTGTATCGAATACAATCCATTGAAAAGTATAAATATAATGTATTTTACCATATATTCAAAACAAACGCTGTTGTATATTTTATTACCCAACTAAGCGTTCAGTGTAGGGAAAATACAAATAAAGATAAATTTTATCCGAACATTACGTTTTTGAGTGTTGGTCATTGTTTGATTTGTCTCCAAATGGAACGTTTCCAACTTGTCTTTTATATTTGAGTGTTTGTGTAAAGCCATTTATTTTCACCCGCAACAAATAGTTATTGACCTGATTTATCAACTATGTTTAAGATAATTTATAATTCTTCAGTACAAAAGAGCTCGAAACTATTAACCCGGCTATTTAATTTATTTTATTTTATTTTTGTAAGGTCTTTAACAATTATATTATTCTTAAAATATTTTTCCATTTTTTTTACAATTTGTGTTAGATTACCGATTGAGTTAAGTATAATTAAGTTTAACAATTAATTAAATGTGCGTGTGTGTGTGTTTTAATCTGATTACAAACTGTAATTATTGATGTAATAGAAAAGCCTTGTAACCTCTGTTATTAACTAACACCTCAAGGCACTAATGCAGGATTTTCATTTTTTACCACTAAGAGGTCGGTACAGTATCAAGCTTTCCTAAAGCTCATAAGCATGTTCATATAAAATATTATCATAAACATCTGAAAGCTCACACCTTGTACCTTCCAACCACATAATAAAGTCAGAGAAGACTAGGTTCTGCAAAGTTGCATTTAACTGAAAATTTAAATATATCTACAATACAAGAGTATTAGTTACAAAAAATAGATACACATTGTGGTATAAGTTAAAACCCCACAACTATAAACATAGTCAATGATGTTGTCACAGACATCAAGGCAGTCAGTAGCCTGGCCTGTAAATTTGTAGCCCAGTAGATACGTGACCTGCTAGCAATGGTCTTTCGTGTCTTTTTTGCGAATATCACTGCAGAGAACAGGAGCTCTTACCGTAGGTGGCACGGTAAGATTTAGGCCTAGGGCCGATTTACTTTTTTATTTTGATGTCTCAAGAGTCCAAAACATTTTTTTTCAAATTTTTACATATAAATATATAGAGTTACATACATCAATATGTAGGTGAACTTTTATCGGGAGTTTTATGCAATAAAAATTAGTTTTTCTAATTTTTGACCCTAAAAAAATTACATTCCCCACTTTCTCCTTAAACCCCATTTAGAATTGTTTAGAAATTAAATAATTTAGTATATTGAAGTGTTTAGTACGGTTATTGGTCTCAAAGAAAATTCCAAAAACATTTAATTTAAAACTCCTACCCTATTTTTATAAAAAATAAGTAAACAGTTGTAGTTTGCTCGTTTATAATTTGATCAAACTTGGCAAATTTATTTATTTTATATAAAGCTATAAATAATCATATATATTAAAACACACTTTATTACTCTCCCTTTAGCAGAAAACCTAGGCAATCATTAAACCTAATTTTATTGCAATAAAGGATATGTAATAAAAGAAAAAATCAGGCAAATGGAAATTTGCTTTTTCTGCAGGTTTACTGCGGTGTGGGTATTTATACTACTAGTGTCTGTCTCAGCTACGTAATAATACTGTCGATAGTGCAAGTGTCTCAACTGTCGATATTGAATCAGTCTATGTTGCAAGTATACGTATTGGCTGTTTCAAATAACCTTTTATGAATGTAATTTGTATTAAGAATTGTATCATAGAATATTATTCTACGATTCTAGGACTCTCTAGTAAACGTTAATTCTGCCATTCTAAAAATAGTACACACCGTGTAAAAGAATGGATCATATCTTCAGCTTAATAATATGCGTGTTAGCAAGGAACGAAGAAAAGTCAACTAAATAGGTCTCATTTTAAAGGTGGCATATCTAAGTTTTGTTTAGAACCATTTTAACAGTAAACAGCTGTTCCATTGTTGTTGGCACGTTTGAATTTAAAACATACAGTTGAAAGCACAGTGCATTAATTGGTTTATCAAGGCAAAATCTGTGGTGTGATTTTTGTCTTGGGGTTTGTGAAAGATCAAGTGGATTTCTGCCCAATCTTAATCATAACCTAACTTAAAGCAAAGATAAATAAGAGCCTTTGGAATAATGAATGATGAAATACGCCACAATGTGTGATCATGGTTGGAACACAGACTTGACATTCTTTGAGAAAAAAACGGAGAACATGTAGAGGTTAGGCGGCGAAACAATGGTCGGAAAAAACTGGTTGAGAAAGAAAATTGTATATAAGTTAAGTAAATTTTTATCTTTTATAATCAAGTTTTTTGTCAATTTGCCTTTGATTGGTTTTTTTTGGCACACCCAGTTTTTTATAGAAGAAATTCTCCATAAGTGCTGGCCATAGATGGATTTATCTTCAGAGGTAACACCTCCCTCTTGTCTTTATTTTTGAGTGTTTCTTCAGAGGTAACACCTCCATCTTGTCTTTATTTTTTAGTGTTAAATTTTAACAAATTTAAACATAAAGCTTTTTTACTGGAACGAAACATAAGAATATGCAAAACGTTATTTCAAGTTTTATACATATGAAATATTTCTTTTAGCCCTGTTTCTGCTTACAAAGTATTCCCAACCTTCTAAAACTGTTAAAGATATCTTAATACTTGTAAAAATAGTTGTTTTATTAGGGTTATTTAATGTGTTTAATATTAAATTATTATTTTAATATAACTCACACACATATATTTGAAAATAGTAAATAATTAACTATTCGTACAGGGGCTCTAACAAAGGCAGAAAAAAACATAATTGGTTTAACATCCTTCCTTTTTTCAATCAATGGCACATTTGTAATCAATTAAACCTCATAAGAGCAACATGATAAGCTCTTAAAGAGCATCAGGTATTCAATCGAATCCATTTAACATGTGCATGACTTATTAAGTCATCTTAAAATACAGGGTGAATAAAAAGTCAAGACCCCCCCATCTAATATTTTTCCAAGTAAATATACAGAGATATCCTTTTGGGGGTCGTGCAATCTTAACAGGAAGTTTCATTTTATGATTTTGAAATTTTTGAGTCTCCCCCCAAAAGGGGGGATTTGGGGGGTAACTAAAATATTTTAAATGTAAACCCCCTTCAAGTGACACCTCATTTTAAAGTGTTTACAAAAACTTAAAGAATGGTGAAAACCAGAGTTCGCTATCTCTTCTCTATCCAAAATGGTAGCCCGTCAAATGTTGTGGAAAATCAATGGTAAAATTGGTTCGTAATTGTAATATTGGCTACCATTTTGGATAGAGAAGAGATAGCGAACTCTGGTTTTCACCATTCTTTAAGTTTTTGTAAACACTTCAAAATGAGGTGTCACTTGATAGGGTTTTACATGAAAAAGTTTTTAGTTGCCCACCCAATCCCCCCTTTTGAGGGGACACTCAAAAATTTTAAACGTAAACCCCCCTTTAGTGACACCTCATTTTGAAGTGTTTACAAAAACTTAAAGAATGGTGAAAACCAGAGTTCGCTATCTCTTCTCTATCCAAAATGGTAGCCAATATTACAATTACGAACCAATTTTACCATTGATTTTCCAAAACATTTGACGGGCTACCATTTTGGATAGAGAAGAGATAGCGAACTCTGGTTTTCACCATTCATTAAGTTGTTGTAAACACTTTAAAATGAGGTGTCACTTGAAGGGGGTTTACATTTAAAATATTTGAGTTACCCCCCAAATCCCCCCTTTTGGGGGGACACTCAAAAATTTCCAAATCATAAAAAGAAACTTCCTGCTAAGATTGCACGACCCCCATAAGGATATCTCTGTATATTTACTTGGAAAAATATTAGATAGGGGGGTCTTGACTTTTTATTCACCCTGTATGTAAATAATTTACGGGTGCGACTGCCCTCTTTACTAAATGGTAGTTTGTTAACTAAATATACATGCAAATATCATAGCAAAATGTTTGTTTAATGGTTTCTAAATAAATACTTAGCTGCCTTTTTTAGTTACATTTTGATGAGCAATAAAGTGTTTAACGACTTAAAAATAGACTTTAAATTTAAATTTACTAATTAATATGACCGTAAATTACAAGAATATGAGGTTCTTAAGAAATCACTGTGATCGTCTCCAAATATTTAATTGGGACTGGTCTGCTTTTGGAACATTTAAACTGTACATGCACATTTTGGAATTTGTAGTTGTCTATTAATCACAAATTGTTTGGCGTTTATCGTTTTGCAAACATGATTGTTTTAAGGGAATAAAAATACTTTGCTAAAGAAATGGTGAAACTTTAATTAATTACGTAGGGACTGTGTTCAATATGATATCATATTTACATTATTATTATGACTAAAATATTATAGTAAAGTACACTAACTAAACCTTGCGTGACACCTCACCCTCGTCACATAAATCACTCACCAGAGTGTTGACTCACTCAAGTCGTGCATGTTTGAACGTGTCATCTGCAAACCTGGCACATCTCACGAGATTACATCACCAAACAGCACTCAATATCTACATTCTCTACAGCACTTGCATGTAAATTATTTGTTTATAGCATCGATAATTAACACAATCTAGAGCCTAGTTTACGGGGGGTTAATTACTCTTATAAGGTTTGGAAAACATATGCAACGGTAAACTGTAAACTAATTTAATAATAAACAAACTAAAAACATTAATAACACATTATAATAGTAAATTGATTAATTAAAAACATTAAATATTCGAAGAAGGTCCTTAATGCTCTGTTTTTCTTTAAAATTGCGTTTTATTTACATTAAAATATTGTAAAATAATAGGCTTGAAAATTATACACATCATAAGGTTTATCATTGTTGTCGTTGCTTCTGTCGTATTGTTTTGTAGACTATAATGGAAGTTCCATTTACCATTTACCATTAACTATATTTTGGATGAGATCTGAAAAAAAGATACAGTTTTACCCTGAGTTAATGATGGGGTTCTTGTCACCGGAAATCGAGATCGTGTCACAGTTGGTCCAGCAGATCCACTATAGCTTCTATTGCAGCCATGCTGGGTCAACATGTTCAGAGTTCTTACTTAAAACTTTTAAACAATGTGACGAGATATGGCATAGAAACAAATTACATATCATATTTTTTATATCAATATTAATAATTAAATATAACATGTTGATGTTTGACGTGAAAAGTGTTGTCTCACAACCTTCCACAATAAACTCTTGTTTTGGGCTGTTAGTGATATCATTAGTCTCTCTCCCACTAACACCTCGCAATCTATTAGTATTGTTTGTTACTGTTAAGTGGGTCTTACTGCTCCATGCCGTAGAATAAACTTTTAATGATTTTCAAGTGATTCGTACAAAGTGTTTTTCACTCACTGTACTTCCAATACTAAATAAATTACAACATTTCATTCCTAATACTTTAGTGGATAATACCTTTCTCTTTGTAAAAAAAAAAACAAACAAGAAAAGATACATTTGTAAGAGCAATTTGATGTTTATAATGTGCTAAACCACGGTATGTATTTGCACCATTTCAAAATCTAAGGTATACCTACAGATGTAGTATTTTTCTATATAAACAGTTTATACCATTCGTGCATATATTTATATGGAAGCAAATGTATAAATTCGTTAAACATTTACGAATTTGCTCAGTACCAAAAATGCTATCCTCTGATTACTAGACGAGTGTTATAACCAATCGGCAGCTCATTTAGTTATAAAAGATTTGCTGATGATCCTAGAATATTGACCATCTTACTTGTAGAAATTTGTGTAAATCAGTAAAAAAGTCAGAGAAACGACACTCACAATAGCTTGCTTACATCAGATGTAATCACACAATTACAAACGATGTCACCATTCTCCACCACTAATTGCATGTTGTCAAAGGCCTCTAAAGATCATTGTTACACCTATGGGGGGTGATTGGCAACGATCAGGACATTGAACCCTGCTCTTCTTGTCCTGAATTGATATTATATTCGGTAGAGTATATTCATAGTAGATAAACACTTGTACATGGCTTTTATTCTTTTTTACAGCATGGGTTTGTTTATTTATGTCTTTTTAAGAGCTACTTTAATCTCTTTCCGATGATTGTATAAGGTCACACTAACAGAACCACCAACCTTTTTTTGTGTGTTGCAATTCTTGTGCGGTTTTGTTCTCTGTTGGTCAGTCTCTTTGTATATCTTGTCTGGTAATTAAGTATATCCACTATCTCTCCTGTAAAAATTGCGTTCACCTCATGTATCAAAAACTTCACGAATTTAATTTTAAATATTTAAATTAACCACTAATTCTTATTTATTACGGATATTTATAAACACCGTAGTTACTTTGTTGATTATAGTAAAAAACATGAGTGATTATTGCATCTAATTTGATATTTTTTAACGTTATTTCAAGATTATTTTTTTTTTTCATTTTGTGCAAATTGACCCTTAAGAAGTGTCTAAAATAAAATTACGTACTTAACAAATTTATGATTTATTAAAACAAAATCTATTTACTTAAACATAATCTACTAAATTTAGAGAGCCTAAAATAAAACAAAATTTACATATTCCTTTATTGTTTAATACCTTTCAAAAAGTTAATAAACTAAATACGGCTAATTTATGGGGCACTTCAAACGATTCCTGCTTCAGACTTGAGTCTACTCATTGAGTAGGCTGCAGAATTAACCCCAGGATGTCTTGACACCTCACATCATACACTTGAACAGACCCACGTGGAAGCAGCTCCCTTATATACAAGTTAGTTCACTTCTGGAACCTTCCATCCCTACCCCGGCCAGCACTTGCTCTGGACCAGGTGATAAGGAAGCTTCCAGACCATTCTTATCAACACGTCTTGTTCTTGCAGGCTACTCATAGTTATTCCGAATCTAATACTTAATTTCAATTCATTGAACCAAAATAAAATAATTTAATTTTCTCAAATTTTTATATCTAAAACGTAAACCATGTAACAATATAAATATGGCGATATTTTTTAAATTTTGATTTAGAATGTTGAGTTATGACGAGTTAGTTATTGAAAGTAAAACTAAGCGTTCAAGTAGTCATAAATAATCGCTACTTGTTAACTAAATTTATTGATAAGGTTTTGATATTTCTATGTTTTTTATCATATTTAAAAATTAAATCAATAAAGTTATTTACTGGTTATTGTAACGGTTCACAAAAAGCATTGTCAATTGCAAAAGCGGTGATGTTTATGAATATGGCGAATATCGTTAAAACTAATCCAAGCCATGCAATGTACTTTAGTTTTATTTGGTAAGTTTCCTGATAACACCATATAACCAAATATCTATATATATATGTAAACAAAGTATTGGTTGGTAATGCTTTGTTACATGCGGTATACAGGATATGGTTTCAGTCTAAACATACTGTGTCTGATACAGATCGTTTTGCTAAACATTATAATTGCCATATTGTTTGTTTATATGTACAGAATTTACCACAGTACAAAAATATTTATTTAATATTCTTTAATAGTGTTGTCAATAGTTATTGACTTTATCTATCAACTATAAGGCTGTTCATTTTATTTTTTCCAGACAAGACTAATTAAATATGAGACATTCGTCTAACTAGCAATCCAATTAATTTTGAGTGAGCAAAGGTTCCATATTCAACAATTAACTTGAAAAATTGTATGTGTTGTTCTGTAATAAGGCTAGTTTGTGTTGTAAACCTATCTATGCACATCACATAGCGTAAAAATCATATACATGGTTGACAAAAAATATGGCCATTTAAAAAAGGAATTACTCAATAACTAAACATAATTTAATATTACAAATTACACCAAAATATTTACACTGTATTGCTATTTTTACGTCAACATTGGCCTCTAATCTTTTCTGCATACTTGCTGTAATAGTTCACAACATTGTCTGAGGAATCGCAGCGATCACGTTCCTTATGCACTGCTCCAGTTCGACAATACTCTGGGCTTGAAAACAAAGACTTTACTATTCAGATAGCCGCACATCCAACAGTCACAAGAGGTCAAGTTCGGGGATCGCACTTTGAAAAATCACCATATCGGGTAATCAAATGTCCTAGGAAGAGTTGACGTAAAAAGGCCAACGACTCATCTGATGTGTGACATGTAGCACCATCCTGCTGAAACCAAACGGAGCGTCGGTTGGTTCCTAACTGACGAAATTGTGGTTTCATAAAATCTCTGAGCATGGATATATAGCGTTCTGTGTTAACAGTAACAGCCATTTGTCTATCGTTCTAAAGTAAAGCATGGACCAATAATACCAAACCTTAGTTGCCATTGGCTGTATGGGCTATTAATTAACAGAGGTCTGAGGAACATGTCGGGCTTATTCACTAACAAGACTACAAGATCGCACCACTCATCCTGCACTCATCCTTCATTTTTAGGTTAAAATACGCACATAGTGGCGTGCCCATCTTAAAATAATTGATCACATTAGATTGATTAAAACCGCACAACTCCACACCAAAGACTTACTCTTTGTAGATGAAGTGGTCGTAGGGATTTCGTAAAGGATGTGGATTTCTCTAGGATCTTCGGCAGAACAATACCAGAAATTGTGCTTATTAACTTTACCACAGAGTTCAAAATGAGCCTCGTCAAGACCATAATCAAGACTTGAAGCAGATTCCACAATATACAATAGTCTTTCACACATGGTAAGGCGTGCATAAAAATCCCTCTCATTAAGTTTCTGAGCCATTACTAATTTATAGGGATGCAAATTTAAATTTAAATGCAATATTCTGCAAACGGATGATTTCGACACTAAACCCATTGACTGTCTTCGAGCTGACCACTCAGGACTACGCAGCACACTCGAGCTAACGTTTAAACGTTTTCGGGTGTTCGAACAGTCCGAGGTCTCCACTATGTTTGATTTTAAATGCAGAAGCCGTGTTCCGGAGATGACCCCATCTTACCCATCTTTGATGTGTGACATCTTTGAATAGTTTTTCGGTTTTGGGTGACGGCCGCCATGACAGCCAACGTTGAAGTGAACTCGAAACTAGCGTTGGGTAAAAAAAGTAAAATGATTACTCTTATAAAAAGTCTCTATGACAAAGGCACGATGTTTGGTGTAACCATTGATGATCCATTCTAACTATACACCAAATGGCATCAAATACACATTCATTTACCGCAACAATGAACTCTCCAGCTGTTAAAACAGATAAGTAATAAATTTTTTTTAAATTCTCCCTGTTTTTTTGGCCACCCCGTATGTAACACTGTCAAATAGTGTTTTATTGATTATTTCCCTGCGTAACAGATATTACCTTAAAAAGTACAATTTTATATTATCAACATATCTCTAAAAAACAAAAACTAATTAAAAAACATAAACTGAAGGCAAATCAATCAATTGCTATTAGTATTGTAATCAATCGATTGCATTGCTTCCAGACAGTCATTAAAACAAGCATTGTTATGGGGTTGTTATCCAGTTAAGCCAATTAAATCTGTACGAGAATTATGAAATGTTTGCCTGTTTAATGGTAACAGCTGAAGAGCATTTTATATACAATTAAATGCTTTTAGCGATATTTCATGAACATGAACAATTAATTAACAATGATTGTTCCTAGAAAAGTTCATTGTAATTTCTCAATTTCTCCACATTTAATTGGTTGAAAACCAATATATTGTAGAAAATATGGATAAGTAACACATTATTTTTACAATTATAATATGTTAAATGAAAATAAACAATTATGTTTATGTACGTCATGAATTACAATACCCCCGCCGCAGCAAACCTGCAGACTAAGCGAATTTCCATTTGCCTGATTGGATTTACACTAAAATGTCTCCTTAAAAATATCACATTCCTTATTTAAATAGAATCAGTTTAACACATACTTAGGTTTGCTGCAACAGGGAGGGTAAAAGTGATTTTTTTATGTAAAATGTTAATAGTTAGTAAGAAATAAAAACATTTTCCAAATTTGGGCAAAATATGTTAATAAACAAGCAAACTACAACAGTTTAATTATTATCCATAAGAATAACATGGGAATTTTAAATTTAATTTTTTTTGGAATTTTCTCCGTAACCATTAGGTGCATTATAACGCTTCAATATACTAAATTATTTGTTTTTTTTTAAGCTCTACAAAATAGTTTGGAAAGAAATTGCAAAACGTTATGTATTTTGTGTCAAAAATGGGAAAACCGCATTTTTACCCCATAAAACCCCCCATAAACCCCAGTTCCCATGGTCCGATCATGCTGGTTCGCGAACTCGTTCGAATAAACTAATTCGAGATTGCACTAGGTTTACACGTTTGTACCAAATTTCATCAAAATCGGATCGTATATATATATATATATATGAATGGATGGTGTTTTTGGCCTCTAGGGACCTCAAAACGGAAAAAAAATCGGTCCCGGGTCCAGATCTTACCATGAGTACTACGGTAATAGCTTATTCCCTATATGGGAAATTCGCTAAAACGTAATGATTAAACGGTTTTACATCGTTCTATAAGTAGCAATATTTACTTAAGTATAAAAGAACAAAAAATCATACTTCGTTTTATCTGCCAATGACCAAATATGGCTGAGAAATTTTGAAATTTTGTGTGTTTCTTTGAAGCACCTAGTTTTTATTGATAAATTATTTAGCAAGGAAACCCTGCCTTTAGTAATAATGTAGCCTAATTCATATTACTATTATTCTAAATAAAAGTCCAGTTTTTTTAGTATTATTTACACTGGTCTCTTTGTAAAGAAATAAAATATAGCAAAATATACAGTTTAGACTGTTATGTAAAAAATATTATTAATCAAACGTTAATTTTGAGCGCATTTTAAATACGAGTATTATTGCTTCACTAAATTTTTGATGCTATTATTTTTTGTATTAAGTACTTTGGCACATACATTCTTAAACCTTTGTGTAGGCCTGACTCACCAAACGATTTAGTTTAAACGAGGGTCGAGGAGACAACAAATGGCTCTGCTCCGAGGTCTGTCTCGTTAGTGTCTTGTAGGGTTAGTGATTGCATTGTTGCGCAGTTAAATAATATTCGCTTCACTCGCCCTTTAGATTTGTAATAATAAATCGATATATGCATGACATACCATTGTTATTAAATACTGCTATCATTTTACTTTAAATAAATTCATTTCATATTAAAATGTATTCAATCAGAAAGATTAAAAAAGCATAAACACTATACAAGTTCAATGATAACCGTGTTGATATATTGATATATATAAAACTTGAAATAGACACTTATTTGGTATTTATTTTAAAATTGATATCCAAAGAATATTTAATTTTAGCCCCTTTTTTACCAGCTAAATCTAACGTGGGTACTTCACTCTTAAAAAAAAATTGCTTAGCCCTATCCTTGGTTAGACCATAACCATGTTATAATGTTATATTCATTAATGTTATATTACTTCAATATTGTTTAAAATATATGGATATATTCAAGAAAACGTGTTGAAATCTTCAATAACCGAAGAAATCTTGAGATAAATAAACACTTGAATATTTTGTAGTAAACCTAAACTGCCTGTATATAAAAATATACTGAAAATATCCCACTAATATTTGATTTGGAGTTTCAGTTATAGATCCTGTATTGCTTGGAATGTTTAATATTACTTAAAAATGAATAAGTAGAATGATGCTAAGGCTACGAACTGATACTTAATCTAAATTGAAACGTTCTATGATTCTCCATGAATCAGCTGAGTTAGAGTTTGGCCGGTAATTAGTTTCTATCAACTCCCACCACTTAGGGGAAACATTGAAAGCTAGGCTGTGTAGGACGGCTATAAACGGTTGGAAACTTAGTTTCAGCATAACAATGTATTGAGCATGTTCTTGCCTTTGAATGTTTTACGTAACCTATAACTGCATCTCAATTATTATTCCTTGAGGTAATAAACTGTACATTATTAACACACTTTGGATTAATTATACAGGGTGGCGCAGATGGATCGGGTGGTTTTAAAATACTTGTCAAACTGTCAATTTTAAAGGTATTGGATTGAAATAAAGTGCAAAACGTGAACTTACAATGGAAGTTTATTGCCAAAAAATTTGTAAAGTTCGTTTTTAAAAATTACATCCATCAAATGCCTGCCTTCTCGAGCGACGCATTCTTGGAGTCGGTCCTTGAGGTTCCGCATTGCTCGCTCAAGCACATCACCAGGAATTGATGTGATTTCGTTGTGAATTGCAGCCTTCAGATCCTGAATGGTCCGGGGTTTGTTCATGTAGACCCTTGCTTCAGGAGTTGAAGGCTACAATTCACAACGAAATCACATCAATTCCTGGTGATGTGCTTGAGCGAGCAATGCGGAACCTCAAGGACCGACTCCAAGAATGCGTCGCTCGAGAAGGAAGGCATTTGATGGATGTAATTTTTAAAAACGAACTTTACAAATTTTTGGCAATAAACTTCCATTGTAAGTACACGTTTTGCACTTTATTTCAATCCAATACCTTTAAAATTGACAGTTTGACAAGTATTTTAAAACCACCCGATCCATCTGCGCCACCCTGTATATATATATACAGTGTGTAAATTAAGTATGGAAACAAATCTGTATTTTTTAAACCAAAATAGATAGAAATATTGGGTTTGTGGCATTGACTGTTAACCAAGGTTCCGCAATTTTTTGCATCAGAAAAAAATTTTCACCCCCTCAGGGGGGGTAGGGGTAGGGGGTAACTTAATTTTTTTAAATAGCAACCCCTATTGAGTGACCTCTCATTTTGAAGGGTTTGTCAAAAGAAATACAATGCCGTAAACCCGAGGTCGATATCTTACCCCTAACCAGAATGGCGGCCATTTTAAATTTCGAGATGGGCAAACGAAATCCAGTGTGGATACCCATAATTTACCTTTTAAATGGGTTACATTGGGTAAGCCGAACTCCAGATACCATTATTAGATTGAAAAGTGGATGTTTTTATCGTATTCAAAATTTTGCCCCAGCCCCCAAAATAGAGGATTTTGGGGGCAGCCCCAAATTTTTAAACGCAACCCCCTATTGAGTGACCCCTCGTTTTGAAGGGTTTGTCAAGACAAAAGCAGTGGCACAAATCTTAGGTCGATATGTCATCCCTAGACGAAATGGCAGGCATTCAACATTTTTAATTGGTGAAATGGGCGCTTTTTTACCCAATCAAGTTTTTGAATGCCTGCCATTTCGTCTAGGGATGACATATCGACCTAAGATTTGTGCCACTGCTTTTGTCTTGACAAACCCTTCAAAACGAGGGGTCACTCAATAGGGGGTTGCGTTTAAAAATTTGGGGCTGCCTCCAAAATCCCCTATTTTGGGGGCTGGGGCAAAATTTTGTATACGATAAAAACATCCACTTTTCAATCTAATAATGGTATCTGGAGTTCGGCTTACCCAATGTAACCCATTTAAAAGGTAAATTATGGGTATCCACACAGGATTTCGTTTGCCCATCTCGAAATTTAAAATGGCCGCCATTCTGGTTAGGGGTAAGATATCGACCTCGGGTTTACGGCATTGTATTTCTTTTGACAAACCCTTCAAAATGAGAGGTCACTCAATAGGGGTTGCTATTTAAAAAAATTAAGTTACCCCCTACCCCTACCCCCCCTGAGGGGGTGAAAAATTTTTTCTGATGCAAAAAATTGCGGAACCTTGGTTAACAGTCAATGCCACAAACCCAATATTTCTATCTATTTTGGTTTAAAAAATACAGATTTGTTTCCATACTTAATTTACACACTGTATATATATATATATATTAACCAAGAATTAAATCTTTCTTCCAGTCTCCTACTTATCCAATGAGACATGAGACAATACATTGGCGTGTCTCTTATTATGTGTTGCTTTGCTAATGAAATGTGTTCCGTGGCAAAGGAAAATCCAAGAATGAATAAGTGTTTTTGACAGACACTTCATGCAACACTTTGAACACGAATATAGGGATTTGCCTTGCACACAGCATCAACCTCAACTACACGTCACCATTTTCCTTGAATTTTAAAAAGTGGTCTTAAGACGTGTTGGTATAAGTCACATTAGCAAATGCTATCAATCAATTCATCATACAGCATTCATAATAAAAATGCTTAATGTTTGTTTTCCTTCTCCTACACATGATTGGAGTAAATTTCATATTAAATGTTTGGACACATTATGCTGTGGAATATAACTCCGACTAGTATGAGATTCGAAATCCATCAAAGGAGACAGTCACAAATAGCATGTTTTGAAACGCTTCAGTGGGTCTGTTTATTTTTCCTACTCGGAACAGAAAGGCCTTACTCCAACATCATCTGATAAATCCTCTTAAACTGCCTTTCTTTTAACGGATGAGTCGACTTTTCCTCTCGTATAGCCTGTCTGGATTTCCAACACTCAACGGAGTTAGTATCGTTCTAAGTTAAAATAAAATAAATAATACTGTGATACAACATAATTAGGAAGTTTTTTTTTTATAATTTGTGTTTAATATAGTTCACAAAATGTAGCTGAAACATGCAACAATTCAATGCTACGTATAGCTTTGACTTTTATGTACTCCTCATTATTTATTCGATAACTCAATACAATTTCTAATATGAAGTTTTCAGAACTTCCATATCCTTTATTTTTTGAGTGTATAGTAAAAACCTATTTAAACCGCCCAGAAATTATTGATCTTGAATTGGTAAAACATACTTCGTAGAAACACATAATCCTAACAACTCAATTGACATTGTTCTAACGGCTTTTTAAATATAAATCAAATTAAATTAATTAAATATAAATAAATTAACGTCGAATTCAACACGAATGTAAGAGCACCATTATTTAACATAAACCCTCGTTGAAAAATTCTGCCTTTTTATATTTTTGTTCGTTATCAATGACGTTAAATATCGGATAACCTTTTGTACAGATTTTACTTTAAAAAATAATATTTTATTATCTATTGCAAGCGAAAATGTTTATTGCAATGCAAAATACACCTACATTACTGACCTTTTACATGTTCAAAGGGGGTGCCAATATTCCACATATGAGGAAATTGACTCACTAATAATATCAGTATACTCAACTGATAGGAACAAATTGTATTACAATCGTGTTTTATAGCCCCAATTTAAATTTCAAATTAGTTGATTTTGCTACCCACATAATTATAAATTACTAGTGGTCATCCAGTGGTCGAAAACTCGACCAAAAATGTGTAATGCACAAGCTTCTCAATTTTCACCCCGCGCTATAAATAGAACATGTGATTGTAATTTCTTCTATTTGTTTTGATTTTCTGTTTATATTTTGTTGTTATTCGTCGCCAGAATTACACCCATATACCCATTAGGTCCATGTAATTTTTTTTTATTTCATTTCATTTGTGTGCTTATTCTTGAGCCTATTTTAGTTCATAAAGGGATTCTGCACATCTACAGGAAAATATATTTCTAAGATTATGCGTAGATTTTCCCTGCGATGCACACGAGCTGAGAAAAAAGGTTTAAAAGAAACATGCTAGCCTATTAATATATAGATCAAAGAAGAAAATTAGATTGACTGAAACTGTTCGATCTGGTCAACAGGTAAAAGCACTGAAGCAAAATGAAATATGTCAGAGTTGTCGATTACAGTCTTTCAATATCTGATATCTAAGTATAAAAACATTAAGTTTTTATTACACAAAATTGTACGGATGGTTTTCAGAATTAAGACAAAACGTTACATTAAGTTTATGCATTTATGAAATATATATATGAATATAATGATATATTATATATACATCACATATAAGCCCTAGAGTGCTACACACTGCTATAACCACATGTTTAAATATGTGTGTTTATTTAAATTTGGTTAAATCTTACAAGTTATCGTGTCCAAATATATTGCATATATTAAATTACATTATTGTTTATTTACAAAAAATAAGGGGGTTTTCAATGATGTTTATAAAATGTTAAGATAGGAAGGATTTAAAAATATAACGTTTACCCCATAATTAAACAATGTTAAAAGTAATTTATTCACAACTAATATGTAAAATACATTTCTATAAAAAATGGATTCTTCAGTATTACCAACAATACATCTAAACGTACCTGGAATGTTAAGATCCCAATCTAATGGGACGGTGTACCACAGCCGATCCACTTTAACAGTTAAGTGTATGGATGATATTTTCATTGAAGAGTTAAGCTCATTTGTTATGGTTTAAAAAACCAATCGGTATCAATGCAGTTTATAAGATCCTATCTTCAGGGTATCTGTTTTTAAGCAGGATGAAAGGTTCGTCCTGTCCGTAAAAAAAAACACCTTCTTCTGGTATGTGGAAAGTCAATTTGTATCCTTGTCACCAATAAACTGCTAAACATGTTTTATTTTATATGTTTTCTAGCTTGTATTTAAAAAGACTATGTATAGTTTTATTTTTTTCGTATTATAGTGAAGAGTATCCGTATACGACGAATGAAATGCTCGAAGTAAACTTACGTGTTTGCTTGTGAAGGAGAAGGTGAAGAGGTCGGGGAAGTTGTTAGCAGTTAAGATATCGACTTGTCTTTTGTCTTCAAAACATGAGGACTCTCTGTAGATTAAAGACGCCTTGATGTGATTCATACAAAATCTGCAGCAGCTTTACAAAAGATACTTTTATCGTATTCTCAACACTTCTGTTATAAACCTATCATAAAAACGTGATGTGGGAGGCAGTTGAATTATAAAAGTTTTCAAAGAGTTGTTTCACATGTAATTAGAAACACAAATCTTCAAAGTTTTTTTTTGCATTGTATTAATTAACACTTTATTAGTCCAGGCAGGTGTAGCTGCAGTAAGTATTGCAATACATTTAAATTAAGGTTCAGGTGTATTCTTGTCAAATAAAAGTGTTACAATGATACTAGTTTCGAGCACACAACCAACATACTTTACTGTGTCTTTGTCCAAGTCATCCATCACGAGATTTACACGTCCATGTGTGACATGAGTCTCACAAGACGACCTTATCTATGTCAATCATAACTTCAGATACAACACACTTGATACAATCAATGCTAAGCTATTGTGTAACAAAAAATAAATAAATAAATAAATGTGTCAAGCAACATTGTATAGGAGTAAATGTGAGGATGCTCTTTCCCATATTAATAGAAATAATACCTTTAAATACACAAAAGCTATACATCATGATATGTAATCCTCAAATAAACATATTCATACAGTTACAAAACATCATAGTGCTGAATTGGTAGTGTTTGATCAATGCACGCATTAAAAGATTAATCATATCCAATTATACATTATCTATCAAGTAATGACCCGTTTCAGTCCTTTGATTGCAGCTCGTAATTAGTGTAATGTTGCCGTTCATAAGCCATTTAAAGCTTTGATAATGTGAATGTTTAATTTCACAAGGAGAATTTAAAGCACATAACAGTAAAGAAAAAATTTCATTAAACAAACAGCTAGCACGATATGTCTTAACACTCTTGTAAACCTAATTATATGACAGCGTCCAGTAACAGTTACAAACTTGTCAATCACACTGGGTAGAAGAATTGCAAGGTGACTTTTTAAATGGATGTTAGGTAGATTAAAACGGTAATTTTGGGGTTTCTGGTCAGTTAAAATAATAAATTGTCTGATTCAGCAGTATTATATGAAAAACTAAGTTTCGTCGAATGAGAGTTTTGGAGATCGTTGTTTGAAAGCTGTCCAATTTAAATAGTGAAAATTTTAATTTGTTAAATATCCTTCGACTGAATGTCCTACTTTATAAAGTAGGACATATAGTAGAAGGAATGGAAGAGGTAGAAATAATGACAACATAAAAACGCCGAATCTTTGGCCATTTTATAACCTATTTTTTTCAAGCGATAGGAATAGGAATATGTTAGGTTTAGTACCAGGATAGTCAGTCTGGTGTCGTGGGTTTTATCTTGTATGTAATTTTGTGGTGTGAAATATAGATTCATCCTATTAAGTCCAATCCTCATCCTTATGATATTGATTATTTCCCATCTGTACGAGTCTGTACTGTGGTACCATGGAGCTAGTGTGCTGCTATTTTGTATGGATTTATACGCCTACTGGTATAAATTTACTTGGGTGAAGTTTTTAAGGTATTATTTCTTTGTTTCCATGTCCCCATCCTTTTGAAATGATCTCAAATCATTTATTGGTAAAGTTATGTTTTTTGTGTCATTTCCAGTTGATATTGCTTCCTTTGCTGCGATGTCGACTTTTTCATTACCTCTTAGTCCTACATGGCTGGGTACCCATTGAAGACAGACCATATTTTTGGAATCCATACGATTTTTCAAGATTGCTAAGCTCATACGGTTGGCATCATTTGATGTTCTGTTACATAGGTTTTTGATGGATAAAATTGTGGCAGGTGAATCACTACATACAGTATCAATACTTCATTGCTAGGAAATTCAGCCAGATTTTGAGTACACGTGAGTAGTGCAAACAATTCCACTGAATAAATTGATGTGTGCTTAGGTAGCTCATATTTTTTTTCTATTTTAAGTTGTGGGATGATGTATGCTGCTCCGGGTTTTTAATGGTTTTGGATCCATCAATAAATATTTTGTATGATTTCCTGTATGTTGTCTCTAATATTGTTTCCAACTGATGAAAAAAATTGGGTTTGATTGCTTTGATAAAAAAAAGGTTATTGCTGGCATGAATTTAAGGTGTCATTGATGTGAAACGTGTGTGTGAAATGTGGGTTAGTATTGGTGGTTTGTCCCAATCAGTGGTTCTTACTCTTTCCAGTTTATTCTCTAATAGGTTAGGTTAAAAGATTTCTATCGTTGATTTGTCTTCAATATATGGAGGGATTTTGTTTGTGTCTCCAGTACGGGTTTATTTTTGTTAAAAAATCAAGATAAAGGATTTTGTGTCTATTTCTATTATTATGGTCGGTGAGTTTTTTAAAGCAATTCTTTCCATGACATTTTGCGTGAGTTATTTCACTTGCTGCTTCGTTCTAGGGAGGGTAGCACCTATAGCACTTGCTGCGAATGACCGGTGGCTGACAGACCGCGACATGAAAGTTCGCCGCGGCGGGAAATTCAAACCAGCTTAGGCGCCAACCATTTCATTCATGGCAGTATTGAAACTGATTTAATTTGATCTGCTTATGTTTGAAATATAAATTATATAATGGTGATTTAAAAATAAGTCAGCTGTATACGTATTACTTTGCACTGTTAATATAATGTTAATGTTAATATATAATCATAATTATAATGTCAATCACCAATCACTGAGATATGGACGCCTCCTATGTGTGTATTTTAACCAAATTTTTTTTTTTTATAAAATTGTTTATTATTTTTCAACAGGGGATATGAACCAGCATGTCAAAATACAGAACGACATCCTCGTCCAGTTGAAATCTCTTAGTGGAGCCAGAAATGTCCTTCACCAACTGCAGATCACTATGGAAGACGTTGTCTCCCAACTTCAGACGGTCGTGCAAAGGCTAGATCAGGTGTCAAGAAGCCAGGTGCCTCGTCGTCCAGAAGATGGGCGAAGACAGCCACAGTGGAGGCCTTGCTGACTCGTTCAAAAATATTCCTTTGAGTGAGCTGGATGTGTTCAACAATTTTGAAGAAGAACTCTGCGACTGCAGCATAGCAAAACTGTTGATAGGTGTTCAGAATAGATCTAATGACACTAAAACTATATTATAACCATGGGATGTTCACGCTTAGGCTACCTATTAATCGATTGTCCATCACCCTTCAAAGTATTACACTATGTTAAAAACCACAAAAAACTTCCATTACATAATAAATAAAATAGCTGAAGAACGAAGACACTACAGCGTATAGAAATATTTTAAGACTTACAAGTGTTCAGTTTGATTACCTACTGGTAATGGTAGACATAAATTTGTCAAAGCAGAACACGACCATGAGGATGTCAATCCCAGTAACAACAAAATTAGAAATAACATTACGCAATTTAGCGACTGGTGATTCTTTTAAATCTTTATCAGCTTTGAATTGTCACTTTAGATTTGAACCAGAGTTTAGTGTAATATTACCCACAATGCACTTCCATTACGCTTACATTGGCTTGAAATTACAGCTTTTAAGTATCACGTTGGATTCGAATTGGAGTCGAGTGTAAGTTACCCATGAAGGTGATGAAATTATCAACGTGTGTTCTAATAGGCTGGTAGATGAGAGTCACATGGTACCCCCCAAGAAGCCAGTATCCGTCTCTTAAAAAGTTCCTGAAGAACAACGCAACACCAGGAAGTTCATGGGCAAAATATCCAGTGTCAATAATGTCATACTGTGTGTGTGTGAATTTAAAATGTGTGAATTTAAAATTCCTATGTTATTTTATGATGAGTAAATTAACTTTACTATTGTATGAAAGGTAAAGCAAGGCAAAAGTCTGGTGTAGATCTGTAACGTATTTTGCTTGGGGACGATAATATTTATTTATAATAAGAGCCAGCTTTCATTGGCATATTAGTTTTTCAGATACTTTTGAGAAAGCTGAAGAAAAACTGAGGAAGGCGTGCGAAACCTCCGATTTGGAGAATTCAGATAAAGAGGAGGCAAGAAGATATAGATGCATCAGAAAGAGGAAAAATCTCTCTAAAGACTTCGATTTTCTGTTCGGCTCTTCAGGAGAAGATGGTCCTCCAGCGAAAAAGATTTTAACACACATTGCCCTTCTTGACAGCCCACCTTATCCATCCCTTTCTTCATTCTCTTCCTCGGCCCTCTTAAGCCCAGTGACATCCTATCCCCCAATATCCCATCTTCTCCCGCCCTAGTACCTAGTAATTCTAAACCAACAACCCCAGCAACCCCTACTACCTCTTTTTCCTCCATAAATAAAGACCGAATACAGACCCCAGTTCATGGTAGGTTCTTGTTTAACTTTTGTTCAAGTTATGATTTAGTGAACTTAGTACTAGGTTGTCCTTGACATTTGAAATCTTTTAAGAGCTACCATTCATGTTAAATCATTTAACATTTTCACAATGTAGTGCCTCTGATTGGGTACATTACAAAAGCACAAAAGATGGTTTTTGTGTGTTAGAGTTCTTTCTGTACTACAAAGAAGCACTAGTTGCACTAAAGTTCACTGGGTTTTAGAAGTACTCTTTTGACTGTTACTGTTTATGTTTTTGTTGTTTATTTTCTTTAATTACAGGTTGCAGTTAGGTCGATTTCGAGCATCAGGTTATTTAGTTTAAAGTAACTCAGTTTTTAAATTTGAACATTGGCCATCTAAAAAATGACGACGTAAATGTAAACAAAAAAAGAATCATAGCATATGTTTAAAATCAAGGCAATGGTATGACCTAAACACAGTACTAAGTATAAACATTCGGATGATGAGCACTGATCAAATAATACAGAGAAAGTATTAAATGCCGTTTGGTAACTACCACTGATCGAATAAGTTAAGTATTTCACAGATTTTATTTCCATAATCTGAAATAGGTTTTAACAAATAATATTTATCTTGTGTGAGTGATAATTAAAACAGCTACATGAATCATCAATTTTAAATAACTAGGTATTATCATAGATAAAACATACTCCCTTAGTAGATTTCCCATCCTTATGGAACAGCTGAAGCCAATTTTATTGTTAGTTCTGTCCGGTTTTCTGTAGAGGTCGTGTTTTGTTTACAATTTGTTTCCCGTTATTACAGCCATTTAAAACCACGTTTAACCAAATAATTTGATCTAATTATAAACAATAACTTGTCCCCTAGTTATATAACCAAACAGTAAAGCACAAATCAAGAAATTAACCCTAAAACAATAGAAACAAAGTTTCGTCGACACTAGTGCCTTTGTGTCACGTACATGAACTAGACACGAAAAACGAGCTTCAAAATTTACAATGGGATGAGAAGTCTACTTGTGTTGGTTAGTCTATGGTATTATCAAATTATTATTCTTTCTCCTATTTAGAATAGGCTATTAGAATAGAATAGAATAGAATAGAAAAGTGCTTTATTGAATACAGTACATACTATGTACAGTAGGATACATGAAATGGGTGCGATAATTTATACATGCACATACAACAATGGTCATACGACCGTCTGCTGGGTTGGCATTAATGTCCATTCAATATTAATGAAATAAAATTGTCCCACCTAAATCAACATACTGAACACTAAAACAAAATAAAATAACACTTCTTTATGCACACATATACATAGATATATACACATACACATGTATGCATATATACACATATATTTATACTCTAAACATATTGCAATACAAAATTTTAAAAATTAAATTCCCTAACTAGCTCCCATCTACGTTTCCATGCAATTTTTAAAAAACTTCGAAGGCCCCGCCAATCCTTCCCATTCAAATAATCCACAAACTCCTCATATTGTATTTTTTGTATTATGAAGATGCGGTCTTATTATTCCTTTCAACAGTGCAAGTAAACCTTTTATCCTATAGTGAGATTTAATGTGGAAACGTTCATGCCGACTAAACATAACAACAAGTGTTTGATAGCAAAGATATGATATTGATCTTATGTAAATAAGAGTTTAATAAACACTTTTAATAATAAGTGTTATTTTGTAGTAAAGCATATTGTTACATTATTGATTATGTAAGGCGGCTATTATCAACAAAACATGCGGTCTACCACTGAGTTTAAACAACGTATTCTTATTTCCCATCCTATTGTAAAATTTGAAATACTTTTAATGTTTATATTATAGAATAACCAACACAAGGAGAATATTTTATCTATGATAGTATCGTGTTGGCAACATTGATCGTTGTTCTGTTTGGATGTTGGTTTGGATGTTGGATGTTGGCAACCAAGCGAGGTGTATACAGTAAAAGGTGTATCTTAGTTGGCAACGCTTGGGGTATAAAATTGTCCAACTAAGTAAGCCGAAAGTATAAGTCAAATGTAAAAAAAAACATATAAGATATGGTGAAAATGATTCGTGAAATTCTCTCGAGCAGGCAAGTCTTTATAAATTACGTCTGCTAATCATATGGATCCATACAGGATTATTTCCGCCTGATATGCCAAATCTGATCAAGATGGGAAGATGTCGATTGGTCGTTTTCAACCAGATGACATTACCAAGCAAACATATAACAATTACCGATACAAAGGATATGTATGTTATGTCCACATCTTTACAAACAAAACTTGTTATAGGTGATGTTGATAGTTCTGTAAAAAAAGATAAATAACATTCATGAAATCATTGTTTTATATTTATAAACATGGTTTGAATTTATTGCTCTAATAAAAAAAAAAATTTGAAAAGTGATCGCTCCGCTCAACATGCTTTCACTGCTATGAAAGCAATCCTAGTAATTTTATTGTAAGCATATAAATATGACGACTACACCGATGTCTAATTCTGTTTAACAATAAACAATGTTTTCATAAATTACTGTAAAATCATAGTGAAGAATGATTTATAATCATTTGACAAAAATGCACCTTTGACCTGAACAATACACAGTTCTATCAGAAGACTTAAGTCTGCCTCATATGTCTTTGATAGGCAGTAATTCGTCAAGGGTAAAATAGCTGCCTCTCGTACTGACTGTTTTCTGTGAAAATCCACTGCTGAACATCTGAGGAATTTTTCAGCTTCTGTGTTGCCCAAATGTATTGTCATGTGATGTCCATCCCGAGCCAAGACCAGCAGCTTGAACTTGAACGTCAACATGCCTTTTAACACCTGTTCTAAAGCAATCAGGACAAGAAGGCACATTGAAGCTGCCTTATTTGCTACAATGTATTGCAGAATACAAAGTAAACCTCTTACAACAGTCGCTGCAATGACCACTGATCATATCTATAGAACATTTTGGTAAGTTAGGTTTAACTTCGAGCAACAAAGCTTGGATCCTATACTTATTTGAATATGAGAGATTGGTCTTATTAGTCCTGGGAAGAGAAACAAATTCGTAAACAGCTTCATCTTCCTTGGTAAGATCCTCTTGAGGGCTAACCAAAGAGAGCCCGTCAAACCAGCTTTCAACCTTGTTATTACAATCATTAGCCATTATGCTGAGTGTAGATTGACATGCTGATTCTGTTAAGCTACTATTTAAGCCCAAACAAATAGCAGAAATAGCAAATAGTAGTCTTCTACTGTTTTCACTTGGTCAGTAACTATTTTAACTGTGTATTCTGCAATACATTGTAGCAAGTAAGGCAGCTTCAATGTGCCTACAAGTTCAAGATGCTGGTCTTGGCTCGGGATGGACATCACATGACAATACATTTGTGCCACACAGAAGCTGAAAAATTCCTCAGATGTTCAGCAGTGGATTTCCTCAGAAAACAGTCAGTACGAGAGGCAGCTATTTTACCCTTGACGAATTACTCCGTATCAAAGACATATGAGGCAAATTTAGTCTGCTGATAGAACTGTGTATAGTTCCGGCCATAGGTGTATTCTTTGACAAATGATTATAAATCATTCTTCATTATGATTTCACAATTTATAAAAACATTGTTTATTGTTAAACAGAATTATACATCGGTGTAGTCGTCATACTTATATGCTTACAATAAAATAACTAGGATTTCTTTTATAGCAGTGAAATCAAGTTAAGCGGAGCGATCGCGTTTCATGGTTTTTTTTTTATTAGAGCAATAAATTAAAACAATATTTATAAATATAATCAAACGATTTCATGAATTTAATTTTTTTTTATTTAACTATCAACATCACCTATAACAAGTTTCATTTGTAAAGATATTGACATTACATACATATCCTTTGTATTGGTATTTTTTATATGTTTGCTTGGTAATGCCATCTGGTTGAACCCGACCAATCGACATTTTCCCATCTTGACCAGATTTTAAACCCAATATCCTAGGCCTAGAAAATAGATAAGAAATATATATTTACAGCTAAGCCCAAATACATTAACAACTTTTAAAACTTACTACAGAGGCATTTTAGTGAATGCAAAAACATAAATATGATAAAGAAAATTGAGTTGTTCAACACTTTGATATGCAATTTTGCAGTAATGAATTCTTATTTTGGGCAAATTGATGCCGTGGATTGCTCAAAAAAGGCGCAATCTTGGAATCCAAAATCAACCCTGGTTTTTGGACTGATATTTTCAGTAATGGTAATAACTTAGAGATTAGCCTATTAGATTTAACGACGTTAATGTAAAATTAATTTAGTTTCAGAAAGATTCGCTCCCTTAAAGTGCCACACCGGTTTGGTTACCATAAATGTATTGTTTTAATAATATTTACGAGGTGTTAGCCCGTCCTACGTACGGGAATTCAGTAGTCAGTTAAAACCGTGTACAATTTATTCAGATCAGCTAGTTTAAAAAAGACAAAGTTTCTTGCAGTTTTAATGTGAAAAATCATCTTTAAACAAATGTTGTGCGACCAAATATGTTTTATGCATTTTAAATCTGATAATTTTACAATAAAACAGCAATTCTGCAATTTTTACGATGTGAAAAGCGTTGAAGTGAGATTTGCAGCCGATTCGCACAGACGCACACTGATTATAAGTAGCATACAGTAGAGAGAGTAATAGCTTTGACTATTAATACAACACTTCTTTATCTTATACAACTTCTGTATCCAATAGTCAAAGGTCAATTGAGAAGTGTATAGACCTAGTCAACGATACTACCTTCCATAGCATACCTGCCTCTTCCATAATTATTATCACCACAATACAACTAACTTACTATACACAATTTCCAGTAGGTCTGAATAGAAACGACCTAAAATAAAACGATAATATCCAATAAAAATCACCGTACACATAATTTAACTTTGGTGTCCTAACATCAAAACTAATCGTCACACCTATCCTTTGTATAAATTTCACTGCATTATTACTAAAAAAATAAGTCTAAACAAAGAAAAATAAAAACAATAACAATTTGTTTTGAAACAGCTGTTTGGTTCAAATAACATTCATTTGAAAAAAAGAACTGGTCACATGTAGCAGGAATATAAAAAGTAAACACGCTAGTAAAGCTAATGACGTAATTGTCAATGTTTATTATCCATACCGTTAGCAGTTCTATCCTTGATAATTACCCACCCTCATTGAATAAATGTACATCGTAATTTACCATATTAGTTAATTTAAACAACAATATATTCATAGTTTAAATAAAAGTGATATTTTCAAGTTTGGGGGCGCTGATATAGGCACCCCCAAACGTAACCACAACTGAACACGATTTCATAAAACATGTAAACATTGTTATTTTTCTATTCTTTCCTTGAAAAGTGCAGCAGTAAAATAGTTTGCATTTATCCTTTTTTATTAAGACTCGTGTACAGAGCCTCGATTTGTACTGTGGTTTAATTAATTTTGGTCCAAACTATTTTAAACTGTGGTCTAATTATTTCTACTAATCTGACTTATTTCCTATAATCAATGACAAAATAAGAGTAAATAAAATAACCTCATAGTTCCATAATTTATATTTAACCAGCTGTTAGTTAAAACAAATTGTATGGCTCTAAAACAAATCAAAGATTACAAAGATTGCTTTAAAAAATATTTTGAACATCCTAGTATTTTACTATGTATATTTAATTAATCTGTCATCCTCTTACAGAAGAATTGATCGTATCAATGATAGCATTACACATAGTATAAATAAGTCAACGCTAAGTATGTCTTTACATTTTTATCCAAATGCTGAGTTTGTGACACAAAAGCTGAATGTTTACAGCTGTTATGTTAAGCAAATTATTTTACGCCGAAAGCTAGTTTAGAATCTTAGCGTCGGCTGCTAGACTTTTTAAAAATTAAAACTTAATTTCTAAAAAACTGGGACCCAAAACTAAAATTATGGCTTCGACATTCCCTAGTTCTCAAAATTATCTTTCTTTCAACACAAAAATCATGTAAATCCGTCGAGTGGTTGATTCAGAATCGTGAAATAAAAAAACACTGTTTCGTTTTAATATTATAGATTATGAACTTTCAGTTTTGTGTAAAAATATTTTAAACTAATTTCAACGTGTTTTAGGCATTGCAAGTAATTTATTGTGAAAATCAAAGTCAATGAGCCTTAAATTAACATTTTATTACCAACATGACACTTAAATAAATACAATATGGGTCTTTAAAAGCCTATTGCAATATTAGACGCGCTTTAAAATTTCTTTACGTAAAATATATGCAACTAATATTTCAGTGGTGAAGGATGAGGTGACAAGCCATGCTTTATTGGGTCATTAATTATGTCACAAGATTAAATCTCGTATTGATCCCAATGTAGAATGTCACTCACAAGCTCTTGTTTGGGGAAAACCTATATTTCTACTTTTATAAAGCATATACTTTTAATTGTGTGAACTCTAACGTTTTTATTACGCCTTAAAACCACTTTGTATCGCTTCAAAAATGTATAATGTTGTCGGTAACCTATTTAACACCTAAAATACTTTCCATATATACAAACAAGTATTTGTTTAAGTTGTTAAATTAAAAGATGAGAAAGAGGATTCGTTAAATAGTTACTGCAGCTCAAGACAAAACTTTAAGTTAGTATTTTATTTATAGGAAATGTTAAGCCACGCCAACACCGAACACGATTTTGAGAATCATCAAAGTCCCTGAACGACGTAATTAACGCACATAGCGTTGTTATCTCGAGATGTAGGCGTAAGAGCGGTGCTTAGGCTCAAACACAAAACACTATTGTGCTTCGACGCGTATCAAAATCGTCAATCAGATTCTGAGAAAAGCTTTCACATTAACTTAATTGACGGATTACTCATAGCAAGAAATGTTTTCAAAATTTTATAGAAATCCATACAAATCTGGACATTGGTGTTAATATCCCCCTCCCCTTATGTGTAAAGAGAAAGTATTGTTGTCCTGAACTCATAAAGTTAAACTAACGTTTTTCAAAATAATATGCACACACTGCTGATTTGCTGTTTGACCGATGGCGAAGTTATTTTTTTTTACTTAAACGTTAAATTAAATCTTTATTTTTATGTATTAATATGTAATGATATCTTGAATTCATATTATTTCACTAGTAAAAATCTCTACACCGTAACTAACTTTGAACCATAATTTAATTTCCTAGTCATGAAGATCAATCATAGTATATTCAATGATAAACCATGCAAAACATTAATTTTACCATTATATAGTTAATGTATAAATAGTTAATGTTTTTGCCACATAACCTCAAATTGTTTGAATATTACATACATCTATGGCTCGGGAAAAAGAATTAATACAATATAACTAATTTTCATTGTATATACCTTGTGGCTTACTTGTTGGGGCTGAGCTATTTTCTTGATTATAGATATTCATAATTCTGAAGCAGCTATTTATAATTTAAACAATTCGATAATGGACGAAGAAAACTTGGAAGTTTAATGAAGTATTTTCTTCCGGACAATAGCTCAACAATTACAAATTGTAACGATTTTTTTCCAATAGAACAACTATGACCTCTTTTCTAAACCGGAACCTAGTATACTTTTTGCTTTGGTTAAAATACATTTTTAATTATTTCAAATTAATGGCTTGCATGTCATTTTTATTTGACAAAATAGGGAGCAATAATTTTTTATAAAAAAATCATAGCTTCAAATCTATGTTACGATTACAGAATTCTCGTTTGATGTAGACGACGCTTTGCAGTAATTTGTTCGTCTTTGAAAGCTTGGATCCAAAATTTCATTCATTGATAGTATTGAATACTTTTAAGATTTTCTTTACTGTATTTTATATGTATGTACCATAAAATACAAAATTAAGAGCAAAAACCGAAATTAATTATTATTTAATATTCTTGAAAGAATACAACTAATGAGTTTACCAAGGAACAATATTATTTAAAAAAAAATCAAGCTAACTATATCATTGTTGAGTCTCTTTAATGTTTTAGTAAAAAAACTGCTTACAATAAACTGCGAATATTAAAAATTCCCATTGTCCATAGTAGAAATTTGAGTGTTATATATTACTATTTTGCATTTTTTAAACTTGAAATAGACACATGTTTTGTATTTATTTTTTTATTGATATCCAAATTAGATTTAATTTTTAGCCCCATTTTATACCAAGCTAAATCTAACGTGGGTACTTCACTCTTTGGGGAAAATGTGCTTAGACCAATTCTTGATTTGACAATAACCATGTTAAAATGTTATATTCATTAACGTAGCTTTACATTAAATTCTTTGAAATATATGAAGATATTCAAGAAAACGTGTTGAAATCTTCAATAACCGAAGAAATGTTGAGATAAATAAACACTTGAATATTTTGTAAAAAACCTAAACTACCTGTATATATAAATATACTGAAAATATCCCACTAATATTTTATTTGGAGCTTCGGTTATAGATCCTGTATTGCTTGGAATGTTTAATATTACTTAAAAATGAATAAGTAGAATGATGCTAAGGCTACAAACTAATACTTAAACTAAATTGAACCGTTCCATGAATCAGCTGAGTTAAGAGTTTGGCCGGTAATTAGTTTCTATCAACTCCCACCACTTAGGGGAAACATTGAAAGCTAGGCTGTGTAGGACGGCTATGAACGGTTTGGAAACTTAGTTTCAGCATAACAATGTATTGAGCATGTTCTTGCCTTTGAGTGTTTTACGTAACCTATAACTGCATCACAATTATTATTCCTTGAGGTAATAAACTGTACATTATTAACACACTTTGGATGAATTATATATATATATATATATATATATATATATATATTTTAACCAAGAATGAAATCTTTCTTCAAGTCTCCTACTTATCCAATGAGACATGAGGCAATACATTGGCGTGTCTCTTATTATGTGTTGCTTTGCTAATGAAATGTGTTCCGTGGCAAAGGAAAATCCGAGTTTGAATAAGTGTTTTTGACACACTTCATGCAACACTTTGAACACGTTTATAGGGATTTGCCTTGCACAAAGCATCAACTTCAACTACACGTCACCATTTTCCTTGTTTTTTCAAAAGTGGTCTTAGGACGTGTTGGTATAAGTCACATTGGCAATCAATCAATTCATCATACAGCATTCATAATAAAAATGCTTAATGTTTGTTTTCCTTCTCCTACACCTGATTGGAGTAAATTTCATATTAAATGTTTGGACACATTCTGCTGTGGAATATAACTCCGACTAGTATGAGATTTGAAAACCATCAAAGGAGACAGTCACAAATAGCATGTTTTGAAACGCTTCAGTGGGTCTGTTTATTTTTCCTACTCGGAACAGAAAGGCCTTACTCCAACATCATCTGATAAATCCTCTTAAACTGCCTTTCTTTTAACGGATGAGCCGACTTTTCCTCTCGTATAGTCTGTTTGGATATCCAACACTCAACGGAGTTAGTATCGTTCTAAGTTTAAATAAAATAAATAATACTGTGATACAACCTAATTAGAAAGTTTTTTTTTATAATTTGTGTTTTATATAGTTCACAAAATGTAGTTGAAACATGCAACGATTCAATGCTACTTATAGCTTTAACTTTTAAGTACTCCTCATTATATATTTGATAACTCAATGCAATTTCTAATACGTAGTTTTCAGAACGTCCATATCCTTTATTTTTTGAGTGTATAGTAAAAACCTATTTAAACATCCCAGAAATTAATGATCTTGAATTGGTAAAACATACTTCGCAGAAAAACAAAATCCTAACAACTCAATTGCCATCGTTCTAACAGGTTTTTTAATATAAATCAAATTAAATTAATTGAATACAAATAAAATAACGTCGAATTCAAAACGAATGTAAGACCACCATTATTTAACATAAACCCTCGTTGAAAAAATCTGCCTTTTTATATTTTTGTTCGTTATCAATGACGTTAAATATCGGATAACCTTTTTTACAGATTTTACTTTAAAAAATAATATTTTATTATCTATTGCAAGCGAAAATGTTTATTGCAATGCAAAATACACCTACATTACTGACCTTTTACATGTTCAAAGGGGGTGCCAATATTCCACATATGAGGAAATTGACTCACTAATAATATCAGTATACTCAACTGATAGGAACAAATTGTATTACAATCGTGTTTTATAGCCCCAATTTAAATTTCAAATTAGTTGATTTTGCTACCCACATAATTATAAATTACTAGTGGTCATCCAGTGGTCGAAAACTCGACCAAAAATGTGTAATGCACAAGCTTCTCAATTTTCACCCCGCGCTATAAATAGAACATGTGATTGTAATTTCTTCTATTTGTTTTGATTTTCTGTTTATATTTTGTTGTTATTCGTCGCCAGAATTACACCCATATACCCATTAGGTCCATGTAATTTTTTTTTATTTCATTTCATTTGTGTGCTTATTCTTGAGCCTATTTTAGTTCATAAAGGGATTCTGCACATCTACAGGAAAATATATTTCTAAGATTATGCGTAGATTTTCCCTGCGATGCACAAGAGCTGAGAAAAAAGGTTTAAAAGAAACATGCTAGCCTATTAATATAGAGATCAAAGAAGAAAATTAGATTGACTGAAACTGTTCGATCTGGTCAACAGGTAAAAGCACTGAAGCAAAATGAAACGACAAGTTATCGTGTCCAAATATATTGCATATCTTAAATTACATTATTGTTTATTTACAAAAAATAAGGGGGTTTTCAATGATGTTTATAAAATGTTAAGAGAGGAAGGATTTAAAAATATAACGTTTACCCCATAATTAAACAATGTTAAAAGTAATTTAACTATAACAAATATGTAAAATACATTTCTATAAAAAATGGATTCTTCAGTATTACCAACAATACATCTAAACGTACCTGGAATGTTAAGATCCCAATCTAATGGGACGGTGTACCACAGCCGATCCACTTTAACAGTTAAGTGTATGGATGATATTTTCATTGAAGAGTTAAGCTAATTTGTTATGGTTTAAAAAACCAATCGGTATCAATGCAGTTTATAAGATCCTATCTTCAGGGTAACTGTTTTTAAGCAGGATGAAAGGTTCGTCCTGTCCGTAAAAAAAACACCTTCTTCTGGTATGTGGAAAGTCAATTTGTATCCTTGTCACCAATAAACTGCTAAACATGTTTTATTTTATATGTTTTCTAGCTTGTATTTAAAAAGACTATGTATAGTTTTATTTTTTTCGTATTATAGTGAAGAGTATCCGTATACGACGAATGAAATGCTCGAAGTAAACTTACGTGTTTGCTTGTGAAGGAGAAGGTGAAGAGATCGGGGAAGTTGTTAGCAGTTAAGATATCGACTTGTCTTTTGTCTTCAAAACATGAGGACTCTCTGTAGGTTAAAGACGTCTTGATGTGATTCATACAAAATCTGCAGCAGCTTTACAAAAGATACTTTTATCATATTCTCAACACTTCTGTTATAAACCATCATAAAAACGTGATGTGGGAGGCAGTTGAATTATAAAAGTTTTCAAAGAGTTGTTTCAAATGTAATTAGAAACACAAATCTTCAAAGTTTTTTTTTGCATTGTATTAATTAACACTTTATTAGTCCAGGCAGGTGTAGCTGCAGTAAGTATTGCAATACATTTAAATTAAGGTTCAGGTGTATTCTTGTCAAATAAAAGTGTTACAATGATACTAGTTTCGAGCACACAACCAACATACTTTACTGTGTCTTTGTCCAAGTCATCCATCACGAGATTTACACGTCCATGTGTTACATGAGTCTCACAAGACAACCTTATCTATGTCAATCATAACTTCAGATACAACACACTTGATACAATCAATGCTAAGCTATTGTGTAACAAAAAATAAATAAATAAATAAATAAATAAATGTGTCAAGCAACATTGTATAAGAGTAAATGTGAGAATGCTCTTTCCCATATTAATAGAAATAATACCTTTAAATACACAAAAGCTATACATCATGATATGTAATCCTCAAATAAACATATTCATACAGTTACAAAACATCATAGTGCTGAATTGGTAGTGTTTGATCAATGCACGCATTAAAAGATTAATCATATCCAATTATACATTATCTATCAAGTAATGCACCGTTTCAGTCCTTTGATTGCAGCTCGTAATTAGTGTAATGTTGCCGTTCATAAGCCATTTAAAGCTTTGATAATGTGAATGTTTAATTTCACAAGGAGAATTTAAAGCACATAACAGTAAAGAAAAAATTTCATTAAACAAACAGCTAGCACGATATGTCTTAACACTCTTGTAAACCTAATTATATGACAGCGTCCAGTAACAGTTACAAACTTGTCAATCACACTGGGTAGAAGAATTGCAAGGTGACTTTTTAAATGGATGTTAGGTAGATTAAAACGGTAATTTTGGGGTTTCTGGTCAGTTAAAATAATAAATTGTCTGATTCAGCAGTATTATATGAAAAACTAGGTTTCGTCGAATGAGAGTTTTGGAGATCGTTGTTTGAAAGCTGTCCAATTTAAATAGTTAAAATTTTAATTTGTTAAATATCCTTCTACTGAATGTCCTACTTTATAAAGTAGGACATATAGTAGAAGGAATGGAAGAGGTAGAAATAATGACAACATAAAAACGCCGAATCTTTGGCCATTTTATAACCTATTTTTTTCAAGCGATAGGAATAGGAATATGTTAGGTTTTGTACCAGGACAGTCAGTCTGTTGTCGTGGGTTTTATCTTGCATGTAATTTTGTGGTGTGAAATATAGATTCATCCTTTAAGTCCAATCCTCATCCTTATGATATTGATTATTTCCCATCTGTACGAGTCTGTACTGTGGTACCATGGAGCTAGTGTGCTGCTATTTTGTATGGATTTATACCAGTAGGCCTTGGGTGAAGTTTTTAAGGTATTATTTCTTTGTTTCCATGTCCCATATCCTTTTGAAATGATCTCAAATCATTTATTGGTAAAGTTATGTTTTTTGTGTCATTTCCAGTTGTTATTGCTTCCTTTGCTGCGATGTCGTCTTTTTCATTACCTCTTAGTCCTACATGGCTGGGTACCCATTGAAGATAGACCATATTTTTGGAATCCATACGATTTTTCAAGATTGCTAAGCTCATACGGTTGGCATCATTTGATGTTCTGTTACATAGGTTTTTGATGGATAAAATTGTGGCAGGTGAATCACTACATACAGTATCAATACTTCATTGCTAGGAAATTCAGCCAGATTTTGAGTACACGTGAGTAGTGCAAACAATTCCACTGAATAAATTGATGTGTGCTTAGGTAGCTCATATTTTTTTTCTATTTTAAGTTGTGGGATGATGTATGCTGCTCCGGTTTTTTAATGGTTTTGGATCCATCAATAAATATTTTGTATGATTTCCTGTATGTTGTCTCTAATATTGTTTCCAACTGATGAAAAAAATTGGGTTTGATTGCTTTGATAAAAAAAAGGTTATTGCTGGCATGAATTTAAGGTGTCATTGATGTGAAACGTGTGTGTGAAATGTGGGTTAGTATTGGTGGTTTGTCCCAATCAGTGGTTCTTACTCTTTCCAGTTTATTCTCTAATAGGTTAGGTTAAAAGATTTCTATCGTTGATTTGTCTTCAATATATGGAGGGATTTTGTTTGTGTCTCCAGTACGGGTTTATTTTTGTTAAAAAATCAAGATAAAGGATTTTGTGTCTATTTCTATTATTATGGTCGGTGAGTGTTTTAAAGACAATTCTTTCCGTGACATTTTGCGTGAGTTAATTCACTTGCTGCTTCGTTCTAGGGAGGGTAGCACCTGTAGCACTTACTGCGAATGACCGGTGGCTGACAGGCCGCGACATGAAAGTTCGCCGCGGCAGGAAATTCAAACCAACCTACGCGCCAACCATTTCATTCATGGCAGTATTGGAATTGATTAAATTTGATCTTCTTATGTTTGAAATATAAATTATATAATGGTGATTTAAAAATAAGTCAGCTGTATACGTATTACTTTGCACTGTTAATATAATGTTAATGTTAATATATAATCATAATTATAATGTCAATCACCAATCACTGAGATAGGGACGCCTCCTATGTGTGTATTTTAACCAAATTTTTTTTATTAAATTTTTTATTAGTTTTCAACAGGGGATATGAACCAGCATGTCAAAATACAGAACGACATCCTCGTCCAGTTGAAATCTCTTAGTGGAGCCAGAAATGTCCTTCACCAACTGCAGATCACTATGGAAGACGTTGTCTCCCAACTTCAGACGGTCGTGCAAAGGCTAGATCAGGTGTCAAGAAGCCAGGTGCCTCGTCGTCCAGAAGATGGGCGAAGACAGCCACAGTGGAGGCCGAGTCAGCCAGCCTTGCTGACTCGTTCAAAAATCTTCCCATGAGTGAGCTGGATGTGTTCAACAATTTTGAAGAAGAACTCAACGACTGCAACATAGCAAAACTGTTGATAGGTGTTCAGAATAGATCTAATGACACTAAAACTATATTATAACCATGGGATGTTCACGCTTAGGCTACCTATTAATCGATTGTCCATCACCCTTCAAAGTATTACACTATGTTAAAAACCACAAAAAACTTCCATTACATAATAAATAAAATAGCTGAAGAACGAAGACACTACAGCGTATAGAAATATTTTAAGACTTACAAGTGTTCAGTTTGATGACCTACTTGTAATGGTAGACATAAATTTGTCAAAGCAGAACACGACCATGAGGATGTCAATCCCAGTAACAACAAAATTAGAAATAACATTACGCAATTTAGCGACTGGTGATTCTTTTAAATCTTTATCAGCTTTGAATTGTCACTTTAGATTTGAACCAGAGTTTAGTGTAATATTACCCACAATGCACTTCCATTACGCTTACATTGGCTTGAAATTACAGCTTTTAAGTATCACGTTGGATTCGAATTGGAGTCGAGTGTAAGTTACCCATGAAGGTGATGAAATTATCAACGTGTGTTCTAATAGGCTGGTAGATTAGAGTCACATGGTACCCCCCAAGAAGCCAGTATCCGTCTCTTAAAAAGTTCCTGAAGAACAACGCAACACCAGGAAGTTCATGGGCAAAATATCCAGTGTCAATAATGTCATACTGTGTGTGTGTGAATTTAAAATGTGTGAATTTAAAATTCCTATGTTATTTTATGATGAGTAAATTAACTTTACTATTGTATGAAAGGTAAAGCAAGGCAAAAGTCTGATGTAGATCTGCAACGTATTCCGCTTGGGAACTATAATATTTATTTATCCTAAGAGCCAGCTTTCATTGGCATATTGGTGTTTCAGATACTTTTGAGAAAGCTGAAGAAAAACTGAGGAAGGCGTGCGAAACCTCCGATTTGGAGAGTTCAGATGAAGAGGAGGCAAGAAGATACATCAGAAAGAGGAAAAATCTCTCTAAAGACTTCGATTTTCTGTTCGGCTCTTCAGGAGAAGAAGATGGTCCTCCAGCGAAAAAGATTTTAACACACATTGCCCTCTTGACAGCCCACCCTATCCATCCCTTTCTTCATTCTCTTCCTCGGCCCTCTTAAACCCAGTGACATCCTATCCCCCAATATCCCATCTTCTCCCGCCCTAGTACCTAGTAATTCTAAACCAACAACCCCAGCAACCCCTACTACCTCTTTTTCCTCCATAAATAAAGACCGAATACAGACCCCAGTTCATGGTAGGTTCTTGTTTAACTTTTGTTCAAGTTATGATTTAGTGAACTTAGTACTAGGTTGTCCTTGACATTTGAAATCTTTTAAGAGCTACCGATCATGTTAAATCATTTAACATTTTCACAATGTAGTGCCTCTGATTGGGTACATTACAAAAGCACAAAAGATGGTTTTTGTGTGTTAGAGTTCTTTCTGTACTACAAAGAAGCACTAGTTGCACTAAAGTTCACTGGGTTTTAGAAGTACTCTTTTGACTGTTACTGTTTATGTTTTTGTTGTTTATATCTTTAATTACAGGTTGCAGTTAGGTCGATTTCGAGCATCAGGTTATTTAGTTTAAAGTAACTCAGTTTTTAAATTTGAACATTGGCCATCTAAAAAATGACGACGTAAATGTAAACAAAAAAAAGAATCATAGCATATGTTTAAAATCAAGGCAATGGTATGACCTAAACACAGTACTAAGTATAAACATTCGGATGATGAGCACTGATCAAATAATACAGCGAAAGTATTAAATGCCGTTTGGTAACTACCACTGATCGAATAAGTTAAGTATTTCACAGATTTTATTTCCATAATCTGAAATAGGTTTTAACAAATAATATTTATCTTGTGTGAGTGATAATTAAAACAGCTACATGAATCATCAATTTTAAATGGAGTGGAGTGGATCAATTAGAGTGGAGTGGAGTGAGATAAAGTTGCATGACGTGTCCGATTTCGGTTGCCAGTATTTTTAATATTTTAGTGGGTTTATTCCAATTTTTGCACAAATAAGTTGCTGGATATGGTATTATAAAGCAAGAAGATCATTTTTGGAAACATTCAGATCATTTCGAAGTGGGTGAGTGGCAAATATCTATGCTGGAAGTGTGCACGAGAGAGCTATGGATGAAACTAGCGCACCATGTGCTGTTTGTGACGTCACGATTCCTAGTGATGGCGAGGGACTGTATTGTGATGGATTTTGTCACTCATGGTACCATCCCAGTTGTATGAATGGAAATAAAGACTCATATAAATGGATCAACAAGATGTCCAAAAATGTTAAATGGTTCTGTGATAAATGCTACATTCAAGTAGATAGGCTAATTAAGGGCACGAATAACATTGACGATTACATATCTTTGCATGAATCTTTTAATAAGTTATTGATTTTGGTTACTAGTATTGCTAGCAATAATGAAAAAACAGACATTCGACTAGATGAAGTCGAGAAATCTATTAAGACTATGACAAATCAAGCTGCTGCTAGCAGCCAAAGTAATAGTAATAGTAAGCAGACGACGCATGACGCTACTACTTGGAGTAAAATTGTAAAGGGGAACAAAGGAAATGGTTCAAAGGCAGAGGGGGACAGAGTGAAACGGAATGATGAATCTGCACAAAAATTGGACAGGCAGAGACAGGAAAATCAAAGTGGTAGTGGAAGTGAAGAGGAAGAGTTTGACAACGGCTTAAACCTAAGCAAAGCAAATGACGAATCTGGAAAGATGATGAAAAATGGAGAGTATGTTTCAAGTGAAATAAGAAGTGTTTCAGACGATGATCAAACTGTGATTGAAAATGAAAACTGGACGGAATATAGAAACAGACGACATAGGAGGCCTAATTACAACAATCATGGGAAGGACCAATCCACGTATAGGCCTAGTAATGGTGACGGTCATTCAAGTAGGCCTAGGCCTAGGCTGGATCACGTACAGAAAACTAGAAGCAACAAAGCCATTTATGGAAAAGCTAAAATTAGTGATGGGTTGGAAGTGGCCGAGAAATACTTATGGCTCTTTATATCAAGATTGAAGGCCACTGTAGATGTGGAATCTGTGAGCCTACATGCAAAAAGTGTGTGTAATGGTGAAGTTGAGGTCATCTGTGAGAAGCTGCCGACTAAGTACAATAGCTATTCATCATTTAAGGTAGGCTGTAAATCTAGTTATATTAATAAGCTACTTGATGCAGAAGTATGGCCAGAGGGGGTGATTGTCTGTCAGTATGTGCCAGCAAGAGGAAGTAGACAGTCTGACCTGGGTAGACCTAGGCCTAGGATTGGGAACTCTCAGCACTCAGAAAAAAACATGCCCTAGACTCTAACAAGTATATGGCGTTAGAGTCTAATGTAAATAGTTTAATTAAGGACTGTAATAAATGTAGGTTAAGTTTTTTAAATATTAGATCAGTAAATAAAAAAATGGATGAACTGGAGGTAGAATTAGAACAATTGTCACCGGAAATCGTTGCTTTTGCAGAAACATGGCTGAATCCTACAAAAAATCAACATTTTAAAATAGCTGGATACAAAGTAATCAACAACTCGTTCAGAACAAAATCGACTGGAGGAGGTGTTGCCATAATGATTAAAAATAATATAAGTTTTAAAGCTAAGCCTCTGGCTTTTGAAAACTCGATGGCCGAGGGAGTATTTGAGTCCAGTGCATGTGTTTTATCCCTAAATAACAATATTAGTTTTATGTTGTTGGTTGTGTATCGACCGCCATACGATAATAATTTTAATAAATTTATTGAATATCTAGAAAATGCATTGAACAAACTAACAGATTTCAACCTGCCCATAATTTTTTGTGGGGATATAAATATTGATGGGAAAACTGACTCACTTCAAAAACTTTATTTGTTTGATGTTCTCAGCTCACATAAATTAATAAATGTAGTTACCGATGACACAAGGGTGACTGACACCACTGCCAAACAAATTGACTATATTGCAGTCAACGAGGACATAAAGTTCACAGACCACGGAGTAATGGCAACACCTATGTCTGATCACCGGTGGCTTTTTGTAGATTTGACCTTAGATATTAAGAAGAATGTTAACTTAAAAATAGAAAAGCATAAATTTAACAAATCAAATATGAAGGAGTTTATTTTTAGATTGAACCAAGAAGAATGGATCAAGGAAAATGATGATAGGCCTAATAATTGTGACTTAGCTTTTAAGGATTTTTACGATAGTTTTATGTACTGCTTTATGGTTAGCTTCCCCTAAAAGGTAGTTAGGTTAAAAAATGAAAAGGACACAGCTAGGATAGATGATGAAGTGGTTGATTCCCGAGAGAATCTTGTAAATATTTATTGGCAAAGTAGGATAACACAGGATACTACAGTAAAAATGGAATATAGTAAAGCTAAGAAATTGCACACTCAACTTGTAGCAAATAGCAAGAAAAAGTTTTTAATAATAAAATAATTAATTAATCCAATGTGAGTAAAGAATCCTGGAAAATTGTGCATAGCCTAACAAAAGAAGTTGTAACTCATGATAACCTAACAATTAAATCCAATAACTTAGTTCAAGAAAACCCTATTGTGGTAGCTAACCTGTTTAATAATTATTTTTACGAAGAAGTAGACAAATTGGTTGGAGCCAATTCAGGTGGGCCTATATCCTCGGACCTTCCAAACTTCAATTTGGTAGATTTACCCAATCATGAAATATTAGAACTAAAACATACAAATGAAAAAGAAATAGTGGAAATTGTACAAAAAGTATGTCGTAAATCTAGTTCAGGTGTGGATGGGGTTCCGTGCAAGGTACTGTTGGCTTGCGTTGATGTAATCGCAAAACCATTATCTGTGATCATTAATAAGTCTTTTGACGAAGGAAAATTTCCAGACATAATCAAAACTTCAAAAATCGTTCCTATACACAAGAAGAATAGTAAAGAGGAGGTAAGCAATTATAGGCCAGTGGCCATACAGTCAGTTTTTTCAAAAATTTTTGAAGTGGCATATTTAAATAGATTAATACCATACTTGGAAAAAAAATGACATTTTAAATTCTAATCAATATGGATTCCGTAAAAATAAGTCAACAATTGATGCTGTGTTCTCGCTGATTAACCATGTACATGAAAAGGTAGATTGCTCGGAAGAAGTACTTGGACTATTTTATGATATGACTAAGGCTTTTGATTGCCTAAATCACTCGATCCTAAGATTAAAACTACAAAAATTGGGTATAGTAAATGCACCTTTAAATTGGATTATGTCATTTCTTGGAAATAGATCTCAGTTAGTAGCCGTAAATAACTTAGGTGCTGATAATGTCATAAGGCAATACAGATCAAAAATTCAGAATAACATCAACACTGGAGTCCCGCAGGGCTCAAATATGGGACCTGTGCTGTATTTGCTATATGTCAATGATTTACAAGAGACAATAGAAGAGGGAGCTCTTTGGCTTTTTGCGGATGATGTTTGCCATATAGTTAATAATAAAAACTCTGAGGAAACAATACGCAAGTCCCAGATAGGCGTTCATCAGATGGAAGAATGGTGCAACGACAACAAATTAGTACTAAATGAAAACAAAACATCAGTTTTAAATTTTTTCAACACAAAGGCACTTGACCATAGCCCTCTCTTAAAATTAAAAAATCAAAACTTAAAAATAAATGATAACGTAAACTATCTTGGAATCAAAATAAGCAATAACCTTAGATGGAATATCCACATTGATCATATAACCTCAAGACTTGTGGTAGTATGTTGTCTTATGCGCAGACTACAAAACATAGTGGATCATCATATCCTGATGAAAGTTTATTATGGCTGCTTTCATAGCGTATTGAGTTATGGCATCGTACTTTGGGGCAACAGCAGTGAAGCAAACAGAGTCTTTCTACTACAGGAGAGAATTATTAGAATAATTTGTAAAACCCATTTTTTAGAACATTGCAGACCACTTTTTATTAATCTTAAAGTTCCCACCCTTACCTCCGTTTATATATTGGAATCAGCTATGATGATATGGAAATTTCCGGATGTCTTCAAACGCAACCACGAAGTACATAATTACAACACCAGGCAACAAAACCATATACACCTGAATTGTCACCGAACATCATTAGTGACAGCTGGACCACATCACACTGCAAGTAAGATATATAATAAATTGCCGGAAGAAATAAGAAGCTGCCAAGACAAAAATTTATTCAAGAAAAACCTCAAAAATTATTTAATAGAAAAGGCCTATTACAAGCTGGAAGAATTTTTGGAAGATTAAGAGAAGATAGGCCCTACCTGAAAATTAAACAACTTTGACGACCACGGCTGGAAAGCTACTAGTGGGATCAACACAAGTATACAAGTATACAAGTAAGTAAGTAAAAAACTAGGTATTATCAAATTATTATTCTTTCTCCTATTTAGAATAGGCTATTATGAAGATGCGGTCTTCAACCTTTCAACAGTCCTTTCAACAGTGCAAGTAAACCTTTTATCCTATAGTGAGATTTAATGTGGAAACGTTAATGCCGACTAAACATAACAAATGTTTGATAGCAAAGATATAATATTGATCTTTTGTAAATGAGAGTTTAACTAACACTTTTAATAAGAAGTTTTATTTTCTAATAAAGCGTAATGTTACATTATTGATTATGTAAGGCGGCTATTATCAACAAAACATGCGGTCTACCACTGAGTTTAAACAACGTATTCTTATTTCCCATCCTATTGTAAAATTTGAAATATTTTTGATGTTTATATTATAGAATAACCAACACAAGGAGAATATTTTATCTATGATAGTATCGTGTTGGCAACATTGATCGTTGTTCTGTTTGGATGGGTTTAGATGTTGGTTTAGATGTTGGATGTTGGCAACCAAACGAGGTGTATACAGTAAAAGGTGTATCTTAGTTGGCAACGCTTGGGGTATAAAATTGTCCAACTAAGTAAGCCGAAAGTATAAGTCAAATGTAAAAAAAGCATATAAGGTATGGTGAAAATGATTCGTGAAATTCTCTCGAGCAGGCAAGTCTTTATAAATTACGTCTGCTAATCATATGGATCCATACAGGATTATTTCCGCCTGATATGCCAAATCTGGTCAAGATGGGAAGATGTCGATTGGTCGTTTTCAACCAGATGACATTACCAAGCAAACATATAACAATTACCGATACAAAGGATATGTATGTTATGTCCACATCTTTACAAACAAAACTTGTTATAGGTGATGTTGATAGTTCTGTAAAAAAGATAAATAAAATTCATGAAATCATTGTTTTATATTTATAAACATGGTTTGAATTTATTGCTCTAATAAAAAAAAAAACTTGAAACGTGATCGCTCCGCTCAACTTGCTTTCACTGCTATGAAAGCAATCCTAGTAATTTTATTGTAAGCATATAAATATGACGACTACACCGATGTCTAATTCTGTTTAACAATAAACAATGTTTTCATAAATTACTGTAAAATCATAGTGAAGAATGATTTATAATCATTTGACAAAAATGCACCTTTGACCTGAACAATACACAGTTCTATCAGAAGACTCAAGCCTGCCTCATATGTCTTTGATAGGGAGTAATTCGTCAAGGGTAAAATAGCTGCCTCTCGTACTGACCGTTTTCTGAGAAAATCCACTGCTGAACATTTGAGAAATTTTTCAGCTTCTGTGTGGCCCAAATGTATTGTCATGTGATGTCCATCCCGAGCCAAGACCAGCAGCTTGAACTTGAACGTCAAAATGCCTTTTAACACCTGTTCTAAAGCAATCAGGACAAGAAGGCACATTGAAGCTGCCTTATTTGCTACAATGTATTGCAGAATACAAAGTAAACCTCTTACAACAGTCGCTGCAATGACCACTGATCATATCTATAGAACATTTTGGTAAGTTAGATTTAACTTCGAGCAACAAAGCTTGGATCCTATACTTATTTGAATATGAGAGATTGGTCTTATTAGTCCTGGGAAGAGAAACAAATTCGTAAACAGCTTCATCTTCCTTGGTAAGATCCTCTTGAGGGCTAACCAAAGAGAGCCCGTCAAACCAGCTTTCAACCTTGTTATTATAATCATTAGCCATTATGCTGAGTGTAGATTGACATGCTGATTCTGTTTAGCTACTATTTTAGCCCAAACAAATAGCAGAAATAGCAAATAGTAGTCTTCTACTGTTTTCACTTTGTCAGTAACTATTTTAACTGTGTATTCTGCAATACATTGTAGCAAGTAAGGCAGCTTCAATGTGCCTACAAGTGCATGATGCTGGTCTTGGCTCGGGATGGACATCACATGACAATACATTTGTGCCACACAGAAGCTGAAAAATTCCTCAGATGTTCAGCAGTGGATTTTCTCAGAAAACAGTCAGTATGGGAGGCAGCTATTTTACCCTTGACGAATTACTCCCTATCAAAGACATATGAGGCAGGCTTGAGTCTTCTGATAGAACTGTGTATTGTTCAGGTCAAAGGTGCATTTTTGTCAAATGATTGTAAATCATTCTTCACTATGATTTTACAGTAATTTATGAAAACATTGTTTATTGTTAAACAGAATTAGACATCGGTGTAGTCGTCATATTTATATGCTTACAATAAAATTACTAGGATTGCTTTCATAGCAGTGAAAGCATGTTGAGCGGAGCGATCACGTTTCAAGTTTTTTTTTATTAGAGCAATAAATTAAAACAATGTTTATAAATATAACACAATGATTTCATAAATTTTATTTATCTTTTTTACAGAACTATCAACATTGCCTATTATAACAAGTTTCATTTGTAAAGATATGGACATTACATACATATCCTTTGTATCAGTATTTTTCATATGTTTGCTTGGTAATGCCATCCGTTTGAACCCGACCAATCGACATTTTCCCTTCTTGACCAGATTTTAAACCCACTATCCTACGCCTAGAAAATAGATAAAATAAATATATTTACAGCTAAGCCCAAATACATTAACAACTTTTAAAATTTACTACAGAGGTATTTTAGTAAAGCAAAAACATAAATATGATAAAGAAAACAAAGTTTTTCAACACTTTGATATGCAATTTTAGTAGTAATTCTTATTTTGGGCAAATTGATGCCGTGGAATACTCAAATAAAGCACAACCTTGGAGTCCAAAATCAACCCAGGACTGATATTTTCAGTAATGGTAATAAGTTAGAGATTATCCTATTAGATTTAACGACGTTAATGTAAAATTGATTTAGTTTCAGAAATATTCGCTCCCATAACGTGCCACACCGGTTTGGTGACCATAAATGTATTGTTTTATTAATATTTTTAACCATTCAGTTTTGTGAAAAAAATATTTTAAACTGATTTCAACTTGCTTTAAACCTTGCAAGTAATTTGTTGTGAAGATCAACTATAATGAGCTTTAAATTAACATTGTATTACCAACATAGCACTTAAATAACTAAATCTGGGTCTTTAGAAGCCTATATCACATTATTAGACGCCGTTCAAAATTTCTTTATGTAAAACATTTGCAAGTAATATTTCAGTGGTCATGAATTATGTCACAAGATTAAATCTCGTTTTGATCCCAATGAAGAATGTCACTCACAAGCTCTGGTTTTGTGAAAAACTTTATTTCTACTTTCATAAAGCATACTTTTAATTGTGTGAACTCTAACGTTTTTATTACGCCTTAAAACCGCTTTGTATCGCTTATCACTCAAAGATACATATGTACTGATGTATATTTAATTGATACAATAATATAGCGTTAGTATTATAAATTAATCTTAATTATTATTAGTGTTGTTAATTTGTGTTAGAAAACCAAGTATTCTAACATACAAGAAAGCAGCTGTAAGCTTAGAAGATTGGGTTTACACTATTTTATCGACCACCTTTTTTACTTTTTCTTGTTAAATTAAAATAGGGGAATGAGGATACGTTACATCGTAATATGTATAGTATGCATTTGCCAATAATCTCCGGATAGTTATAACCATTGAAATTTAAAAAAAATGGAAAAAAAACAGATTTAAAAAGAAATATTTTAATTTAAAGTAATCTTTTTCTGCAGCTCAAGGCAAAATTTAATGTTACCATTTACTTTATAGAAAATGTTAAGCCACGCCAACACCGAACACGATTTTGAGAATCATCAAAGTCCCTGAACGACGTACATTAACGCACATAGCGTTGTTATCTCGAGATGTAGGCGTAAGAGCGGTGCTTAGGCTCAAACACAAAACACTATTGTGCTTCGACGCGTATCAAAATCGTCAATCAGATTCTGAGAAAAGCTTTCACATTAACTTGTTTGACGGATTACTCATAGCAAGAAATGTTTTCAAAATTTTATAGAAATCCATACAAATCTGGACATTGGTGTTAATATCCCCCTCCCCTTATGTGTAAAGAGAAAGTATTGTTGTCTTAGCCAAAACTCTTTGCTTTTAGTTTTGAATCGTAAATGCAATTTTGTATCCCCCTGAAATTATAAAGTTAAACTAACGTTTCTCAAAATAATATGCACACACTGCTGATTTGCTGTTTGATCGATGGTGAAGTTATTTTTTTACTTAAACAGTAAATTTAATCTGTACTTTTATGTATTAATTGTAATGTTATCTTGAATCTATATAATTAATACGCTACATGAAACTTTGTCGGTTAAACTCCTCCGTCATTTCATAACCAATTTTATCCACTGACGTCTCATTGGAAAGAGTGTGTCGCGAAGATTTGCAAACTGACCTAACATTTTTGAAAAATAGCTCTGCCCCAGTGGCTGTTAAAGTTCCTATGTTATCCTTATGAAGAACATAATTGTTTACACTTTGATCAGCTGTAAAATGTAATTGCTGTTATTTATTTTTCAATTCAATAAAACGCATTGGGTACATTTACTGATTTTGTTGAATTAAATATTTTATATTTTAATTAACATTCGTACATATTGCAACGTAAAAAATCGATGAAGCCTGGACAATTTTATATATGTTACCAAATAAGAAAAATGAATTGACATAGAACGCCCCCAAGTAGAAGAAATAGAAATTTTAAAAGAATTACCATCGTTATCAACCTATATAATGAAGAACACCTACAGCTACAATATGAAGATTCCCACAAACAATGAACAAGGATGTTAGCCGAAGTGCTACTATTTTGTAGGGAACATGGACTTAACTTTATGATGATTGGTAAGTCTGAATTAAACTGGTACAGCAAGGACATTAATCATTAAATACTATAAGTTTTCATAAAAGTCAAGTGATTTTAAAAGAATGTGACACAACAACATCCAAGAAACCTTAATAAAACTTTCATTGAAGGATTTGTATTATTACAATTTAAGGGAAACAAAAAACCATTTGAACAGCATTAGGCCTTTCAATTCTGCAGTTTTGCAGGTTAATATAATTTACGATATAACAGTAACTAGCCAAATAAATGCCAATTGATACAAATAAAATTGCGACAGAAAGGTTATGCAGAAAATCAGGTAGTTTCTGGGTAGTTCTTAGTCATGTAAACAAAATGTTACCGCTATAAAAAATTGACCGAAATTTTTAAACGTACTGGCGACAATGGGTAGTACCATGCTGACTACATTATCATTAACGAAGATCAACACGGACAACCTAATATGGCTATAAGTGGGATACGTTTAAAAAACCAGATCAGCATTTGAGAAATGATCAAATATTTAAAGAAATTTTGATTATATGGAACTGTTAGGTACGTAATCTAAGAGTTGAGTCTTTTAAGCTCATCGGAAATTATGATGATTTTTTTTTTTTTTTAAATAACTAATTTACTTCTTTGCAATTGCTCGATTTCGAGCAACGTGTTTACTAGTTCATATTATTTCACTAATAAAAATCTCTACACCCTAACTTACTTTTAATCATGATTTAATTTCCTAGTCATGAAGATCAATCATAGTACACCGTGTCCCAAAAAAAACTGAACAATTTTAAATTGTTATATAATACGTCCAGGCATATCTAGTCTACTTTGAAGGTGATCATATGATAACTGAGCTCATGAAGTTTTGTTCAATATCAATTGTAACTATCAGCTGATTCATTGTTGTCGCTTGAAACTTGAAATTTAAAAATATTGCCCTGTCATTAAGCAGGCACCATGAACGCACGAGAGAAAGCGCAATGCGTTGAGTGGTACATTCAAAGTAAGTCAGATATTGCAGTGCAAAGAACATTTAGAAGACGCTATATGGTCGACGTCCTCCATCACGGAACAGCATTCGAGCCTGGTATGACAAATTTATATTAACTGGAAGCTTACAACATTTAAAAGGTAAAGGTAGGCCGAAAATCCAAAATAAATTGATTGAAAACGTGCAACAATTATTTCTTCACGACCTTCGAAAGTCTATTCGCTGTGCAGCATGTGAGTTTAAATTTCAAATTTGTCAAAATTATAAGTTTATAAGACAGAAGTTTCCGATGTCCGAGAATTGAGGCAAAGAATAAATGCAGCAACATTACTGACGAAATGCGCCATAGAGTGTGGGCTGAATTGGACAGCGTATTGACTTTTTTTTTGCCAACAATGGCAACCATGTTGAAATTCACTAACACATATGATACCAAACAAAACTTAGGAATATTTGTGTCAGTTAAAATGTAATTAGGTTATCGTGTGATTGTTAATAAACATTTTATAAGTAAATAAAATTGTTCAGTTTTTTTTGGGACACGGTGTATATTCAATGATAAACTATGAAAAACATCAAATTTACCATTATATAGTTAACGTAGATATAGTTAAGGTTTTTGCCACATAACCTCAAATTGTTTGAATATTACATAAATTATGGACCGGGAAAAATAATTAATACAATATAACTAATTTTCATTGTATATACCTTGTGGCTTACTTTTTGGTGCTGAGCACTTTTCCTGATTATAGATATTCAAAATTCTAAAGCAGCTATTTATAATTTAGAACATTTAGATATTATGCTATGGTTAAAATACATGTTTAATTATTTCAAATCAATGGCTGCATGTCATGTTTATTTGAAAAAATAGGGAGCAATATTTTTTTAATAAAAAATCATAGCTTCAAATCTATGTTACGATTACAGAATTCTCGTTTGATGTAGGAGACGCTTTGCAGTAATTCGTTCGTCTTTGAACGTTTGGATCCAAAGTTTCATTCATTGATAGTATTGAATACTTTTAAGATTTTCTTTACTGTATTTTATCTGTATGTACCATAAAATACAAAATTAAGAGCAAAAAACGAAATTAATTATTATTTAATATTCTTGAAAGAATACAACTAATGAGTTTACCAAGGAACAATATTATTAAACAAAAAATTCAAGCTAACTATATCATTGTTGAGTCTCTTTAATGTTTTAGTAAAAAAAACTGCTTACAATAAACTGCGAAAATTTAAAATTCCCATTTTCCATAATAGAAATTTGAGTGTTATAATATATTACTATTTAGCATTTTGAGTAACTTGAAATAGACAGATGTTTTGTATTTATTTTTTTATTGATGTCCAAATAAAATTTAATTTTTAGCCCCATTTTATACCAAGCTAAATCTAACGTGGGAACTTCACTCTTTGGGGAAAATGTGCTTAGACCTATCCTTGATTAGACCATAACCATGTTAAAATGTTATCTATATATTAATTTGAAACTGTTTTTCTTTGTGACAGCTAATTTGAGAGAACGGCTGGGCGTAGAAACTCAGTAGGGGTGTCTAAAGAAAGGTCTTGGTCTGTAGATGAGCCATCAAACGAGAAACGTGGTAAATTCCCACGAGGCTCTGCCCCAGTGGCTTTTAAATTCCCATCCCATGTTATTCTTATGGAGGAAAACCGGGGTTTTTGTCACAGCTAATTTGAGAGAACGGCTGAGTGTAGTAACTTGGTAGGGGTGACTAAAGAAAGGTATTGGTCTGTATGTGAGCCCTCAAAAGAGAAACGAGGTAAATTTCCTTGGGGCTCTGCCCCAGAGGCCTTTAAAGTTTACTCAGCAGTTTTGTTTACATTATGACCATATAGATAATTACACTACTTTTAATGAACCAGCTGTTAATATTAAAATTGTATTCAAAGGTATACTGAAACTGTCAAAATTAAATGTGTACATTATTATTTATGATTTTAAATAGATTCTCCACCGCATGGCAAGTTTTTCATAGTTTCAACAAAATAATGAATATATGATACGTTTTAAATGTTTTGTTCAAAAATCTATGCTTTATTGCTCTAAGAAAATTTTAAATTATGAAATAAGTGTGACATATCAATTTCAAAGGAACATATAACTATTTCTTATCGGGTTAGCTTATATATTGTAATGTTGGCACTTCTTTTTTTCCTACTTTCAATCACCATTTATTTTTAAATTCAAGAAAGAACACCTGAGATTCATTTATTGGTAAAAAAGTTTTTGATAATCGGGTTGAAAATTGTGTCATAGGTGAGTACTTTGAGGATGAGAGCTGTGTTCAAGTTTTGGAATAGACTAACTACGGAGTCTATGGTTTTGGTAAAGAAGGTGAACTAATGTCAAATCAGGTATTTAAAAAAAAATGTGTACACAGTTTTTACTTTGATGTACACATGTATCTAGGTCGAACAACGCATCTAAACCTCACTACATACAAAACATTCGGAAACACAACAGTGTCATCACATCTCATCGCATTTTCATAATTTGTTACCAAGGCTGGACTAGGTTATGGATTTGGTTCCGCAAATGTTCAAGATTTGTGATAAAATTTCCTACAATTATGGTTCATTCCAATCCACGAAATACATGCACAGCTTTATGTGATCTATATGGCCAAGGCAAAACTACCCCATAAGTTAATGAATTATCAAGTAAGAACAGGATGATTAAATACATGGGTCGATGTGGCAAGAGAAGGAATTAAAATTGCTGACATCGAAGTATGAATGTTACTGCTTTCTGGAGAATCAAATATTTTTATCAAACAAAAAAAAAACTTATGTAATATGCTGATAGAATTTTGTATTTTTATGACCAAAGATGAATATTACTTATAAATCCGGATACAATCTGAATGATTTTCCTAAAGCAGATGGAATTGGTGGTTAGTAATAAATATTGACTCTTTCCGTAACATGGTAGACTAATTATATGAACTCATTCTCCCATATAGTGAAAGTGGCTTTGGTATGAAAGAAACTCATGAACAAACAATTATAAGACTCCTAAAAACCTTTTGGGCAACCTAAAGCCGATAAAAAGGTAGGAAATATTGTGGTAAACGAATTCATCAATCACGTTTTTAGGGACCACAATCGTCATACTTATTATTGCTTATCTTCTCTTCATTTAACTAAGATTTTAACGACTTCACTCTATCCATCGCAGTTAGCTGAATTTACATAAAACCTCAAGATTAACCGTCGATTTCGACGGGGTTCCACTAGTACTCATTAATGTGGCTTTACATTAATATTGTTTAAAGTATATGATTATATTCAAGAAAACGTGTTGAAATCTTCAATAACCGAAGAAATGTTGAGATAAATAAACACTTGAATATTTTGTAAAAACCTAAACTACCTGTATATATAAATATATTGAAAATATCCCACTAATATTTTATTTGGAGCTTCGGTTATGGATCCTGTATTGCTTAGAATGTTTAATATTACTTAAAAATGAATAAGTAGAATGATGCTAAGGCTACAAACTAATACTTAAACTAAATTGAACCGTTCCATGATTCTCCATGAATCAGCTGAGTTAGAGTTTGGCCGGTAATTAGTTTCTATCAACTCCCACCACTTAGGGGAAACATTGAAAGCTAGGCTGTGTAGGACGGCTATAAACAGTTGGAAACTTAGTTTCAGCATAACAATGTATTGAGCATGTTCTTGCCTTTGAATGTTTTACAAACAAATTTTAAACAAATTATAAAACCTCAACATCTTAATGCATGGGAATCTTATTTTATAGAAAATACCCCCGCCGCAGCAAACCTACAGACTAAGCGAATTTCCATTTGACTGATTGGATTTACACTGAAATGTCTACTTAAAAATAAAACATTTATTCCCTATTTAAATAGAATTAGTTTAACAAGTACTTAGGTTTGCTGCATCAGGGAGGGTAAAACTGTTTGTTTGTTTTTTTTTTTTTTTTTGTAAAATGTTAATAGTTAGTAGGGAATAAAAACATTTTCCAAATTTGATCAAAATATGTTCATAAACAAGCAAACTACAACAGTTTACTTATTCTCCATAAGAATAACATGGGAATTTTAAATTTACAATTTTTTTGGAATTTTCTCCGTAACCATAAGGCACATAGTAACGCTTCAATATACTAAATTATTTGTTTTTTTAAGCTCTACAAAATGGTTTGGAAAGAAATTGCAAAATTTTATGTTTTTTGGGTCAAAAATGGGAAAACCCCATTTTTACCCCATAAAACCCCCCGTAAACCCCCGTTCCCATGGTCCGATCACGCTGGATTGCGAACTCGTTCGAATAAATGTAGGTTTACACGTTTGTACCAAATTTCATCAAAATCGGATCATTTTTGCTCGAGTTATCGTGCTAACGGACACATATATATATATATATATATATATATATATATATATATATCAACATTCAAGGAGAAGGAGGAGGAGAAAGAGAGCACGGAAAATTTGTGAATTTTCAAACTAGTTTTTCTTGGCTCAAACACAACCGTTTGTTAAATTCTTTTTTTTTTTTTGAGAATGAGTGCCCCTATCCAGTAGATGAATAATTATTTTAATAGCTTTTGTTACTTCAGAGCTATAGACGAGTAAAAAAGCCACTTTGTCACGTCACGTGTATATACACTGCAGCAGCTGTGTACCACTGGGGTACTTGGCGGGGCGGAACGCTGCCGCGTTCCTTAATAAAAATATACAAATATATATATATATATATATGAATTTTAACGGATGGTGTTTTTGGCCTCTAGGGACCTCAAAACGAAAAAAAAATAGGTCCCGCGTCCAGGTCTTACCATGAGTACTACGGTAATAGCTTATTCCCTATATGGGATACATTGGCGTGTCTCTTATTATGTGTTGCTTTGCTAATGAAATGTGTTCCGGGGCAAAGGAAAATCCAAGTTTGAATAAGTGTTTTTGACACACTTCATGCAACACTTTGAACACGTATATAGGGATTTGCCTTGCACAAAGCATCAACCTCAACTACACGTCACCATTTTCCTTGTATTTTAAAAAGTGGTCTTAGGACGTGTTGGTATAAGTCACATTAGCAAATGCTATCAATCAATTCATCATACGGTATTCATAATAAAAATTTTAATGTTTGTTTTCCTTCTCCTACACCTGATTGGAGTAAATTTCATATTAAATGTTTTGGCACATTCTGCTGTGGAATATAACTCCGACTAGTATGGAAATCTATCAAAGGAGACAGTCACAAATAGTATGTTTTGAAACGCTTCAGTCTGTTTATTTTTCCTACTGGGAATAGAAAGGCCTTACTCCAACATCATCTGATAAATCCTCTTAAACTGCCTTTCTTTTAAAGGATGAGCCGACTTTTCCTCTTGTATAGTCTGCCTGGATTTCCAACACGGAATTAGTTTCGTTCCAAGCTTAAATAAAATAAATAATTTTGAGATAAAACCTAATTTAAAAAAAATTACCTAATTAAAAAACCGGCGTTTGTTCGGAAAATCTGTGTTTAATATAGATGTAGCTAAGACATAAAACGGTTCAAAGCTACGTATAACCATGTATAACTTTGTCTTTTAAGTACTCCTCATTATCTATTTTATAGCTTAATACTATTTCTAATATAAAGTTGTCAGAACGCCCTCATCATTTATTTGCAAAATATGTAGTAAAAAACTAGTTAAGTCACCCAGAAATTGATGATCTTGAATTAGTAAAACATACTTCATAGAAAAACATAATCCTATCAACTCAAATGCCATTGTTCTATCCATTTTTAAATATTAATCAAATTAAATTAATTTAATATAAATTAATTAACGTTGAATTAAAAATAAATGTAAGGGCGCCATTATTTAACATAAGAACTCTTTGAAAGAATCTGCCTTTTTATATTTTTCTTCATTAAATGATGTCAAATATACATTTTTATGATTTTCACATTAACAAATAATTGTAATTATAATTTATTATCTATTGCAAGTGAAAATGTTTATTTCCATGCAAAACACACCTACATGCCTGACCTTTTATATGTTTAAAAGGGGTGCCAATATTTCACATATGAGAAAATTAACACACTAATAACATCAGTAGTCAACTGATAGGAAGAGATTTTATTAAAATATTGTATTTTATAGCACCGATTTGAATTTTAAATTAGTTGATTTTGCTGCCTACAAAATTATAAATTATTGAAGAAGAAAAATAGATTGATTGAAACTGTTCGATCTGGTCAACAGGTAAAAACACTAGAGCAAAATGAAATATATCAGAGTTGTCAATTACAGACTTTCCAAATCTAACGTCTAAGAATGAAAACATTAAGTCAGTAATACACAAAATTGTACGGATGGTATTTAGACTTGAGAAAAAACGTTACTTTAAGTTTGTCGTGTATTTATGAAATATGTACATTTCTAATTAAATTTGGTTATACCTTTCAAGTTTTTGTGTACAAATATATTGCATATTTAAAATTACATTATCCATATTATTTATAAAAACAAAAGTTTTTTTAATGATTTTTTTTAGTTTTAGGTTTAGGAAGGATCTAAAAATATAACATTTACCCCACAGTTAAGCAATGTTAAAAGTAATTTAACTGTAACAAATATGTAGAATACATTTCCATAAAGAATTGATTCTTTAATATTACCACCAATGCATCTAAACGTACCTGGATTGTTAAGATTCCAATCTAATCGGATGGTGTACCACAGCCGATCTACTATAACAGTTAAGTGTTGCGGATGATATTTTCATTGAGCTTTGCTTTTGTTATGGTTTTAAAATCTGAACGGTATCAATGCAGTTTATAATATGTGATCTTCAGGATAACTGTTTTTAAGCCGAATGAAAGGTTCGTTCTGTCCAAAAAATACACACCTTCTTCTGATTTGTTACAAGTCAAATTTTATCCTTGTCATTAAATAAATTGCTAAACATGTTTTATTTGGTAACTGTTTTCTGGCTTGTATCTAAAAAAGACTATATATAATTTTATTTTGTTCGTATTATAGTTAAGAGTATCCGTATACGACGAATAAAAACTCGAAGTACGTGTTTTCTTGTAAAGGAGAAGGGAAGAGGTCGGGGAAGTTGTTAGCAGTTAAGATATCGACTTGTCTTTTGTCTTCAAAACATGAGGACTCTCTGTAGGTTACAGTGGTCTTGATGTGATTCATACCAAGTCTGCTGCAGCTTTACACAAGATCCTTTTTTTCGAATTCTCAACACTTCTTTCATAATCTTAAACCTATCATAAGTTCGTGATGTGGAAGGTTGTTTAGTAGTAAAAGTTTTGAAAGAGTTGTTTCACATTTAAGTAGAAATAAAAATCTTCCTAGATCTTTCCAGTTTTTTTCTGGGTTGAATAAAGTGTTAATTAATGCGTTAACACTTTATTAGTTCAGGCATTTGGTATAGTTGCAGTACATATTGTAATACGTTTAAATTAAGGCTCAAGTGTGTTATTGTCAAATAAAAACGTTACAATGATACTAGTTTCGAGCACACAACCAACAAACTTTACTGTGTCTTTGTCCAAGTCATCCATCACGAGATTTACACGTCCATGTGTGACATGAGTCTCACAAGACGACCTTATCTATGTCAATCATAACTTCAGATACAACACACTTGATACAATCAATGCTAAGCTATTGTGTAACAAAAAAAATAAATAAATGTGACAAGCAACATTGTATAGGAGTAAATGTGAGAATGTTCTTTCCCATATTAATAGAAATAATACCTTTAAATACACAAAAGCTATACATCATGATATGTAATCCTCAAATAAACAAATTCATACAGTTACAAAACATCATAGTGCTGAATTGGTAGTGTTTGATCAATGCACGCATTAAAAGATTAATCATATCCAATTATACATTATCTATCAAGTAATGCACCGTTTCAGTCCTTTGATTGCAGCTAGTAATTAGTGTAATGTTGCCGTTCATAAGCCATTTAAAGCTCTGGTAATGTGTATGTTTAATTTCACAAGGAGAATTTAAAGCACATAACAGTAAAGCAAAAATTTGATTAAACAAACAGCTAGCACGATATGTCTTAACACTCTTGTGAACCTAATTATATGACAGCGTCCAGTAACGGTTACGAACTTGTCAATCAAACTGGGTAGAAGAATTGCTAGGTGACTTTTTAGGTGGATGTTAGGTAGATAAAAACGGTAATTTTGGGGTTTCTGGTCAGTGTGAATAATACATTGTCTGATTCAGCAGTATTATATGAAAAACAAGGTTTCGTCGAATGAGAGTTTTGGAGATCGTTGTTTGAAAGCTGTCCAATTTAACAAATTTTATCCTTCACTATAAAGTAGGACATATAGTAGAAGGAATGGAAGAGGTAGAAGGAATGACAACATAAAAACGCCGAATCTTTGGCCATTTTATAACCTATTTTTTCAAGCGATAGGAATATAAATATGTTAGGTTTAGTACCAGGACAGTCAGTCTGGTGTCGTGGGTTTTATCTTGTATGTAATTTTGTGGTGTGAAATATAGATTCATCCTATTAAGTGTTTTATTTAACATGGTGTGACCAATCCTCATCCTTATGATATTGATTATTTCCCATCTGTACGAGTCTGTACTGTGGTACCATGGAGCTAGTGTGCTGCTATTTTGTATGGATTTATACCAGTAGGCCTTGGGTAAAGTTTTTAAGGTATTATTTCTTTGTTTCCATGTCCCATATCCTTTTGAAATGATCTCAAATGATTTATTGGTAAAATTATGTTTTTTGTGTCATTTCCAGTTGTTATTGCTTCCTTTGCTGCGATGTCGACTTTTTCATTACCTCTTAATCCTACATGGCTGGGTACCCATTGAGGATAGACCATATTTTTGGAATCCATACGATTTTTCAAGATTGCTAAGCTCATACGGTTTGCATTATTTGATGTTCTGTTACATAGGTTTTTGATGGATAAAATTGTGGCAGGTGAATCACTACATACAGTATCAATACTTCATTGCTAGAAAATTCAGCCAGAATTTGAGTACACGTGAGTAGTGCAAACAATTCCACTGAATAAATTGATGTGTGCTTAGGTAGCTCATATCTTTTTTCTATTTTAAGTTGTGGGATGATGTATGCTGCTCCGGTTTTTTAATGGTTTTGGATCCATCAATAAATATTTTGTATGATTTCCTGTATGTTGTCTCTAATATTTCATTTGCCAACTGATGAAATAAATTGGGTTTGATTGCTTTGATAAAAAAAAAGGTTATTGCTGGCATGAATTTAAGGTGTCATTGATGTGAAACGTGTGTGTGAAATGTGGGTTAGTATTGGTGGTTTGTCCCAATCAGTGGTTCTTACTCTTTCCAGTTTATTCTCTAATAGGTTAGGTTAAAAGATTTCTATCGTTGATTTGTCTTCAATATATGGAGGGATTTTTTTTTGTGTCTCCAGTACGGGTTTATTTTTGTTAGAAGATCAAGATAAAGGATTTTGAGTCTATTTCTATTATTATGGTCGGTGAGTTTTTTAAAGACAATTCTTTCCATGACATTTTGCGTGAGTTATTTCACTTGCTGCTTCGTTCTAGGGAGGGTAGCACCTGTAGCACTTACTGCGAATGACCGGTGGCTGACAGGCCGCGACATGAAAGTTCGCCGCGGCGGGAAATTCAAACCAACTTACGCGCCAACCATTTCATTCATGGCAGTATTGGAATTGATTAAATTTGATCTGCTTATGTTTGAAATATAAATTATATTATGGTGATTTAAAAATAAGTCAGCTGTATACGTATTACTTTGCACTGTAAATATAATGTTAATGTTAATATATAATCATAATTATAATGTTAATATAATGTCTATCGCCAATCACTGAGATGCCGACGCCTCCTATGTGTGTATTTTAACCAAACATTTTTTTTAAATAAAATTGTTTATTAGTTTTCAGCAGGGGATATGAACCAGCATGTCAAAATACTGAACGACATCCTCGTCCAGTTGAAATCTCTTGGTGGAGACAGAAATGTCCTCCACCAACTGCAGATCACCATGGGAGACGTTGTCTCCCAACTTCAGACGGTCGTTCAAACGCTAGACCAGGTGTCAAGAAGCCAGGTGCCTCGTCGTCCATAAGATGGGCGAAGACAGCCACAGTGGAGGCCGAGTCAGCCAGCCTTGCTGACTCGTTCAAAAATATTCCCACGAGTGAGCTGGATGTGTTGAACAATTTTGAAGAAGAACTCGGCGACTGCAGCATAGCAAAACAGTTGGTAGGTGTTCAGAGTAGATCTAATGACACTAAAAACTATACTATAACCATGGGATGTTCACGCTTAGGCTACCTATCCCTATTAATCGATTTTCCACCACCCTTCAAAGTATTACCCTATGTTAAAAACCACAAAAAACTTTCATTACATAATAAATAAAAGAGCTGAAGAACGAAGACACTACAGCGTATAGAAATATTTTAAGACTTACAAGTGTTCAGTTTGATGACCAACTGGTAAAGGTAGACATAAAATTATCAAAGCAGAACACGACCATGAGGATGTCAATCCCAGTAACAACAAAATTAGAAATAACATTACGCTATTAAGCGACTGGTGATTCTTTTAAATCTTTATCAGCTTTGAATTGTCACTTTAGATTCAAACTCGAGTCAAGTGTCAACTTCGTGTAACACACTTGAATTACGCTTACAGTGGATTGAATTAACAGCTTTAAAATATCACATTAGATTCGAACCAGAGTTTAGTGTAATATTACCCACAATTCAATTCCATTGAGCTTACGTTGGCGTGAAATTACAGCTTTTAAGTATCACGTTGGATTCGAATTGGAGTCGAGTGTAAGTTACCCAATTCCGAGCGGGAACAACGCTCAACGGTGGGACCGGCAATTGGAGACGCCATCGGCCATATTGCTTTGTCTTTGTGTATTTAAGAATGAAGTACGGATAAGAGGGAGTCTACTGTATTTTTCACTCTAGCAGGCCTGTGCCATTAACAGTTATTCATTTGTATTTTGGCTTTGGCCTTACGACTTCACTATGAATAAAAACAATGTTCCTAATTCAACCTATTTTTAATATCATTCATGAACCTAATGTTAAAAATTATTTCTATCAGCTTTCTATTGAAAAAATATCCCATTACTTATATTCAATTTTGGATTGGTTTGTAAATTTTGTTACAAACCAATGTGTTAGGGTGAACTTGATATAATAACATATAAAGTTATTTTTTCAGATGACGAATGAATATGCAATTTGCTAGTTACCAGAAGAAGGTGATGAAATTATCAACGTGTGTTCTAATTAGCTGGTAGATAAGAGTCACATGGTACCCCCCAAGAAGCCAGTATCCGTCTCTTAAAAAGTTCCTGAAGAACAACGCAACACCAGGAAGTTCATAGGCAAAATATCCAGTGTCAATAATGTCATACTATGGTAAGTATCTTTTGTGTGGAGATTAAAAATTTTGCTCAGTACTTAATATTTGGTTTTATTCTCACAGATGTTTATAAAAGTTTAAATTCAGTTGTTTCGAAGCATGTTTCAAGTTTTGATCAAATAAAGGGAATCAGCTATCATTGTTGGTCTCATGGTAGGACGTAGACTCGGAACTTTCGTTTTTATATCACCTGAGTTTAAAAAAACATCTGTTCAAATATTTATTTATACATAAAAATGTGTGTGTGTGAATTTAAAATTTATATCTTATTTTATGATGAGTAAATTAACTTTATTATTGTATGAAAGGTAAAGAAAGGCAAAATTGTGATGTAGATCTGTAACGTATTCCGCTTGGGGACGATAATATTTATTTATAACTAGCAGAGTACTTGTCCTTTGTACGGGGTTGGCATGTAAGTATAAAGTGACATTAGCGTATGGTTTGACAGCTCCATTTAAGTAATGTTAAATAATGTTTACATTCAGGATAGTGACATCATTATTTTAAATATGATCCTTACCCTCTCTGTTCTAATATTCATGCAGTATTTAAATGAATGTTTGAACCAGCTGTATGGAATTGTGAAATCAAAATTAATTTGACAGTTAGTACTGCTTGTTTACATTTTTAAATTTTGTAGGTTTGTTCTTTGTTGTCATGGATACCATCAATCAAAATTTACTTTGAAATCTCTCACCTCCGATTTTTGAAAGCCCACGGGGCAGAGCCCTAGGACAATATTGATGCGGGAATAGTTCTATATGTATCCTCGGAACTGTAGCTTCATGTGTGTGCAATTTGAGCCCAATAGGTTCAGTAGTTTTTAAGATTAGCCCATACAAACACACACACACACACACAGACACCACCTCTTCTTTATAATAGTATAGATAAGAGCCGGCTTTCATTGGCATATTAGTTTTTCAGATACTTTTGAGAAAGCTGAAGAAAAACTGAGGAAGGCGTACGAAACCTCCGATTTGGAGAGTTCTGATGAAGAGGAGGCAAGAAGATCTAGAAACATCAGAAAGAGGAAAAATCTCATATGAACATATGAAGTTATATTTTCAGATGACGAATGAATATGCAATTTGCTAGTTACCAGAAGAAGGTGATGAAATAATCAACGTGTGTTCTAATTAGCTGGTAGATGAGAGTCACATGGTACCCCCCAAGAAGCCAGTATCCGTCTCTTAAAAAGTTCCTGAAGAACAACGCAACACCAGGAAGTTCATGGGCAAAATATCCAGTGTCAATAATGTCATACTATGGTAGGTATCTTTTGTGTGGAGATTTAAAATGTTGCTCAGTACTTAATATTTGATTTTATTCTCACAGATGTTTATAAAAGTTTCAATTCAGTTGTTTCGAAGCATGTTTCAAGTTTTGATCATATTCCTCTTAAAGGGAATCAGCTATCATTGTAGGCCTCATGGTAGGACGTAGTCTCGGAACTTTTCGTTTTTATATCACCTGAGTTTAAAAAACTATCTGTTCAAATATTTATTTATACATAAAAATGTGTGTGTGTGAATTTTAAATTCCTATGTTATTTTATGATGAGTAAATTAACTTTACTATTGTATGAAAGGTAAAGCAAGGCAAAAGTGTGATGTAGATCTGTAACGTATTTTGCTTAGGGACGATAATATTTATTTATAATAAGAGCCAGCTTTCATTGGCATATTAGTTTTCAAGATACTTTTGAGAACGCTGAAGAAAAACTGAGGACGGCTTGCGAAACCTCCGATTTGGAGAGTTCAGATGAAGAGGAGGCAAGAAGATACATCAGAAAGAGGAAAAATCTCTCTAAAGACTTTGATTTTCTGTTCGGCTCTTCAGGAGAAGATGGTCCTCCAGCGAAAAAGATTTTAACACACATTGCCCTCTTGACAGCCCACCCTATCCATCCCTTTCTTCTTTCTCTTTCTCGGCCCTCTTAAACCCAGTGACCATCCTATCCCCCAATATCCCATCTTCTCTCGCCCTAGTACCTAGTAATTCTAAACCAACCCCAGCAACTCCTACTACCTCTTTTTCCTCTATAAATAAAGACCAAATATAGACCCCAGTTCAAGGTAGGTTCTTGTTTAACTTTTGTTCAAGTTATGATTTAGTGAACTTAGTACTAGGTTGTCCTTGACATTTGAAATCTTTTAAGAGCTATCATTCATGTTAAATCATTTAACATTTTAACAATGTAGTGCCTCTGATTGGGCACCAAAGATGGGTTTTGTGTGTTAGAGTTCTTTCTGGACTACATAGAAGCACTACTTTGCACTAAATCTTGTTCAAGTTCACTAGGTTTTAGAAGTACTCTTTTGACTGTTACATATGAATATAACTCTGTTTATCAATCACCAATCACTGGGATGGGGACGCCTCTTATGTGGGTATTTTAACCATTTTTTTTAACATTGTTTATTAGTTTTCAGCAGGGGATATGAACCAGCATGTCAAAATACTGAACGACATCCTCGTCCAGTTGAAATCTCTTGGTGGAGACAGAAATGTCCTCCACCAACTGTAGATCACCATGGGAGACGTTGTCTCCCAATTTCAGACGGTCGTGCAAAGGCTAGACCAGGTGTCATGAAGCCAGGTGCCTCGTCGTCCAGAAGATGGGCGAAGACAGCCACAGTGGAGGCCGAGTCAGCCTTGCTGACTCGTTCAAAAATCTTCCCATGAGTGAACTAGATGTGTTCAACAATTTTGAAGAAGAACTCAGCGACTGCAGTAAAACAGTTAGGTGTTCAGAGTAGATCTAATGACACTAAAAACAATATTATAACCTGTAATATATTGGAATGAGCTGATAAATTGGATGTTTATTTTGAAATTGTAAACAAACAATGTTATGTTTTCTTCTGTGATTAAACTCATTTAATCCCTCAAAAAGGTATCTAACTTTATTTTACCTAGGAAAATTTATAAAATACCAATGACTGAACTGCTTGATACATTTCAGTGCGTTTTTAAACCTAGTAAAACGATCTTTGCAGCGAGACTAGACTTCGAAAAATGTGTGAGTGGAAATTATGAGTTTTTCAAATTTCGTTTTACGTTTAAAAGAGTTAGCCTCCTACTGCAAATACGACAGGTATTTTGAGGAAAGAGTAAGGGATAGATTTGCTTGTGGCGTCAACGTTCCACAGTTTGAAGTTGAAATCAGGCAAAGGTGGCCACAAGGCATAAATAAAAATGGTTCACGTTTAACTTTAAATGAGTTGGTAGATTTAGCTGAAGCGATGGATAGAGCGGGAAATGAATATTTTAGAAGAAGCTATGCCTGTAATTAACAAGGTACATAACTATGATAAGAAAAATATATCTTTGGCAAAGGAAACATACGGCCATTCTACAAAAGATTGTAATCAGTGCGGACTAGTACACAGTGGAGAATTTTGTCCAGATCAAAATGTGATGAGTTTCAGTTAGTTTTTGATTTTATTTCATAACCATAGGATGTTCAAGCTTATGCTACCTATACCTATGACTTATTGTCATATTAAACGATTTTACATCACCATTCATACTATTCTATGTTAAAAACCACAAAAAACTTTCATTACATAATAAATTACAAAAACACACGCTAAAAGATATTGCACTAACTGTTGAGTCACTCTGACTAAATATGACACCATAGTATTACCTTAATACAATCTTTAAATTCATAGAGGTTTTGTTTGAGATTAATTATTGAGTTTTTATGCGAATTAAGACCACGTGTAGGATGATAATGAAGAATTTGAGTATGAATGAAGAAATAGCAGTATTAGCTTTTGTACAAATAAATTCATCATAATATCGTCATGCAAGTACTAAGTCATAAGTTATAAGTTATTATCGTCATAAGTTATTTATGCCTAGTCCTATGTAAAAAATATAAATAAATTAATAAAACAAATAAATTCTTTACAGCACTTGAGTTTAATTTGTTTGTTTCTACATTTCTTATCTAAGGAAGTATGTACAAAAACAATTATTTACAATAAGCTCAACTGACATTCCTTTTGCTCTTTGACACCGACGCCTCCTTGTTGGTTTGTCAACTCTGTCCTTTCTCCCTTTATTCAGGCCTTCAACCGAAGATAAATCTTAAACAAATCTAAATCTTTGGCCTACAGTAAATTACTTTGAGATCTTTCAATAAAAAACACTCACTTAGAAAAGTCAATAAGGACGAGTGTTCGAAAAACCTAAGAATATTGAATTATCTCTCGTGAGAAACTACAAACTCTGAATTGACTATTGTAGTTTTTTATTTGTTTAGATTTAAAATGAGCATCTGAGTAAAATCTACCTTGAAAGTTTAATGTAAGGGATTTTGCAACTTAAAGAGAATTTATATATCACCATTGATTGTAAATCTAAAATTAGTTGCTACCTCTAAAACTTTGTATCTAAAATTTTTAAGTCTGTCTAGACCCCTGGAACTTATCTTTACCAAGATAAAACCCACAACACCAGACTGACTATCCTGGTACTAAACCTAAGTTATTCCTATTCCTATCGCTCGAAAAAATAGGTTATATAACCAATTTTATTCTTCACAATAAAAAAGGGCACAATAGTAGAAGAAATGGAAGGGGTAGGAGGAATGAAAACATAAACATGCCGTCTCTTTATACCTGCGGTTCATATAGGAATATTACTAGTGCACTTTAAATACATATACAGGGTTAGCAAAAAGTGTGGAGACCCCCTGTTATATTTTTAACAGCCCATACTAGAAAAACTAAACTCGGCACACCTTTATGGAATTACAAGAAGTATTTTTTGGGCATAACCGCCACTTGGTGTACATCCCCAAAATGGGGGATTTTGGGGGAAACTCACAAAATTTAAATTTTAATGGAAATACCCCTTATTTTGAAGGCCCTGGTAATAGAAAACCAACAACGCAAATTAGAGGTCTCTATCTCAATCCAGTAAAACATGGCGGCCAATTGAAATTCTCAGAAGTTAAATTTAACTTACAGCTTTCCAAGTCAGGAGGCCCCCTGTACATTTCTTAACGGCTCACACTAGGAAAACTAAACTCTACACACTTTTTTGGCATGTTATGAAGTACTTTTTAAGCCTAATAGCCAAGCCTCTAGTTTGCGTTGTTAGTTTTCTTTTTCCATTTACAATTTTTGAGTTTCCCTCAAAACACCCCATTTTGGGGATGTACACCAAGTGGCGGTTACGCCCAAAAAGTACTTCATATAATTCCATAAAGGTGTGCGGAGTATAGTTTTTCTAGTATGGGCCGCTAAAAAATAACAGGGGGTCTCCAAACTTTTTACTAAACCTGTATGATAATTAATAAGGTAATAAAGGAAATTTATCAGGTAATTCACTCACCCAGAGCACAATTTTTTTTATGATAAAGGATGTTTCAGTTTTGTGTTTGTTATCATATGTGATAATTGGTACATCCAGTTAGTGCATGAATGATTTGTAAGTGCTTTGATTTACATAATCTTGTAAATTTGTAAAAAAGAATTTAAAATATGTAAATGAAAGACATGACGTATTATATAAAAAATGAGAAGGCAATTGACAACTTTCAACACGTACACATCCACAGTTAAACATTAATAAAATCAGAGACAACATATGAAGTTTGGCCTATGCAGGTATTGTGGTCCGTGTTTGATAGTTTACTTGCACTTGAAGGGCAAAGTTCGATCAACAACGACCACTCAAATTCAGAGCCGATGTCAAGAACCTGCATCTTGTATGGAAGCAGTTTACCACTTGACTTTGAGACTAAAGAGATGAGAGGTACTACAAGACCCTGTATATATGTTATGTCATTGTTACTCTCTAAAATTATTATTTAATCAATGCCAGGTTTCGTCAGTAAATCTGATAACAAACTAATTGTAAGGTTTGCCCTATTTGGAGGTTGTATTGGCACACCATACAAATACAATCACTTGTACGTCAGGCTTTAACCAAAGAACACAGTCAACCAGTTCAATTAATAATTGTATTTTTATTACTTATAATTTTCGTTAAGCGTATCTCTTAACCTTATACATAGATATTTATATATGACAAAGCACTTTTGTACAATTAATGCAGATCAGACTTGAATTATGAAACATAATATGATTATATTTGTTAAACAGAATTTGAGCCCCTCTCTGTTGTTGAAATTGGTTTGGTTTTGGGAATGTTGGTAGGGAAACAATCAACAAACCGCATGTCAATAAAAACATATTGGGTTGTTTATCACGATATAACAAACAACTGATGTTAAAGCCGAACAAATATGTATTATATTTATCAGTGGTTGGTTTTGTCCTTTATGTCCACCTCGTTAATATCTACGAATAATAAATGCACATAGCAGTGACATTATGCACTTTAAAATGCCAACGAAGAATTCTTTTTACAAAATCATTTTGAGTTGTGTTTTAAAACTTGATAGGATATACTTATTACAACAAGTAATTATTAAAAGGACGCCGATATCATACCTACAATTAATAAGTAACACTAAATAGTTGTTCACATGTAAATTCAATTGTTAAATAATTGGTATTAAATCTAGAAAATTTGTTATGTATACACCCAGTGAAAAAATCGATCCTAGATACTTTTATATTTATTAACAGGTTGTACCAAAACACTATACTGCTACGAACTATACTATTTTGGTGACTTAAATAATACAAGTCTGAAATTCGAGAACTGTTTGTATTTGAAGCAAGTTTTTAGGACGCGTCATTGTTTTATCGTGGCTGGCGGGATGCCTGGCAAGCGGGATTTATAACCACGTATGCCATTTTTGTTCCCATAAAACTGTGGAGATGTAGGGTAAAAATTTTCATATTATATTAACTGATGCATAGTTATGAAAACATTTACTTCAACATTTTTATAAAAGTTTCAATTCAGTTGTTTAGAAGCATATTTCCAGTTTTGCTCAAATTCCTCTTAAAGGGAATCAGCTATAATTGTAGGCCTCATGGTAGGACGTAGACTCGGAACTTTTCGTTTTTATATCACCTGAGTTTAAAAAACCATCTGTTCAAATATTTATCTTTCTAATATATAAAATTCTCGTGTCACAGTGTTTGTCTGCAAACTCCTCCGGAACGACTTCCCCGATCGTTATGAAATTTAGTGTGTAAATTCTGTAGGTATGCGAATCGGACGTAAACTATTTCCCGTTTCGAAATTCTTAAAAGGGCTCCGCCCCAGTGGCTCTGGAGTTTCCCATGTTAACCTTATGAGAAATGGAATTAATGAATCTTAACAGCTTTTTTAATTAAACAAGTTGGTTCTGTTCTATGATGTTCAATAGCATTAAAGTTACAAGGATTACCAACAGGGTTCAGTATTTCTTTTACATTTATGACAACAGCTAATTTGCAACCAAAAGGTGAGTGAGCGTAGCGAACCTATAACTTAGGCGATACGAAGTTCGCCGGGTCAGCTAGCACGAGGTAATTATAGCTGACCCGGCCAACTTGGATGGAAAGAAAGTACCGTTACGTTTAATTTTCAAGATGATCTCGTTCGAATCGCTCAATCACGTCCTGGTTGAAGTTCGTTCGCTACGCTCAATCACCTTTGGGTTGGAGCTCGTTCGCTACGCTCACTCACCTTTAGGTTGGAGCTCGTTCGCTGCGCTCACTTGCCTTCAGGTTAGCTCGTTCACTACGCTAACTCGCCTCCAGGTTGAAGAGTTTAAAAAACCATCTGTTCAAATATTTATTTATACATAAAAATGTGAGTGTGTGAATTTAAAATGTGCGAATTTAAAATTCCTATGTTATTTTATGATGAGTAAATTAACTTTATAAATTGTATGAAAGGTAAAGCAAGGCAAAAGTGTGATGTAGATCTGTAACGTATTTTGCTTGGGGTCGATATTATTTATTTATAATAAGAGCCAGCTTTCATTGGCATATTAGTTTTTCAGATACTTTTGAGAAAGCTGAAGAAAAACTGAGGAAGGCGTGCGAAACCTCCGATTTGGAGAGTTCAGATGAAGAGGAGGTAAGAAGATCTAGATACATCAGAAAGAGGAAAAATCTCTCTAAAGGCTTCGATTTTCTGTTCGGCTCTTCAGGAGAAGATGGTCCTCCAGCGAAAAAGATTTTAACACACCTTGCCCTCTTGACAGCCCACCCTATCAATCCCTTTCTTCTTTCTCTTCTTCGGCGCTCTTAAACCCAGTGACCATCCTATCCCCCAATATCCCATCTTCTCCCGCCCTAGTACCTAGTAATTCTAAACCAACCCCAGCAACTCCTACTACCTCTTTTTCCTCCATAAATAAAGACCAAATATAGACCCCAGTTCAAGGTAGGTTCTTGTGTCACTTTTGTTCAAGTTATGATTTAGTGAACTTAGTACTAGGTTTTCCTTGACATTTAAAATCTTTTAAGAGCTACCATTCATGTTAAATTTAACATTTTCACCATATAGTGCCTCTGATTGCGTACACAAGCACCAAATATGGTTTTTGTGTTATAGGGTTCTTTCTGTACTACAAAGAAGCACTAGTTGCACTAAATCTTGTTCAAGTTCACTAGGTGTTAGAAGTACTCTTTTTACTGTTACATATGAATATAACTCTGTTAATCAATCGCCAATCACTGAGATGGGCCTCTTATGTGGGTATTTTAACCAATTTTTTTTATAACATTGTTTATTAGTTTTCAGCAGGGGATATGAACCAGCATGTCAAAATACTGAACGACATCCTCGTCCAGTTGAAATCTCTTGGTGAAGACAGGAATTTACTCCACCAACTGCTGATCACTATGGGAGACGTTGTCTCCCAACTTCAGACGGTCGTGCAAAGGCTAGACCAGGTGTCAAGAAGCCAGGTGCCTCGTCGTCCAGAAGATGGGCGAAGACAGCCACAGTGGAGGCCGAGTCAGCCAGCCTTGCTGACTCGTTCAAAAATTTTCCCATGAGTGAGCTGGATGTGTTCAACTATTTTGAAGAAGAACTCGGCGACTGCAGTAAAACAGTTGGTAGGTGTTCAGAGTAGATCTAATGACACTATAACCTATATTATAACCATGGGATGTTCACGCTTAGGCTACCTATCCCTATTAATCGTTTTTCCATTACCCTTCAAAGTATTGCCCAATGTTAAAAACCACAAAAACTTTCATTACATAATAAATAAAAGAGCTGAAGAACGAAGATACTACAGCGTATAGAAATATTTTAAGACTTACAAGTGTTCAGTTTGATGACCTACTGGTAATGGTAGACATAAATTTGTCAAAGCAGAACACGACCATGAGGATGTCAATCCCAGTAACAACAAAATTAGAAATAACATTACGCAATTTAGCGACTGGTGATTCTTTTAAATCTTTATCAGCTTTGAATTGTCACTTTAGATTTGAACCAGAGTTTAGTGTAATATTACCCACAATGCACTTCCATTACGCTTACATTGGCTTGAAATTACAGCTTTTAAGTATCACGTTGGATTCGAATTGGAGTCGAGTGTAAAGTTACCCATGAAGGTGATGAAATTATCAACGTGTGTTCTAATAGGCTGGTAGATGAGAGTCACATGGTACCCCCCAAGAAGCCAGTATCCGTCTCTTAAAAAGTTCCTGAAGAACAACGCAACACCAGGAAGTTCATGGGCAAAATATTCAGTGTCAATAATGTCATACTATGGTAGGTATCTTTTGTGTGGATTTAAAATTTTGCTCATTACTTAATATTTGGTTTTATTCTCACAGATTTTTATAAAAGTTTCAATTCAGTTGTTTCTAAGCATGTTTCCAGTTTTGATCAAATTCCTCTTAAAGGGAATCAGCTATCATTGTAGGCCTCATGGTAGGACGTAGACTCGGAACTTTTATATCACTTTTATATCGGTTTTTATATCCCCTGAGTTTAAAAACCATCTGTTCAAATATTTATTTATACATAAAAATGTGTGTGTGTGAATTTAAAATTCCTATGTTATTTTATGATGAGTAAATTAACTTTACTATTGTATAAAAGTTAAAGCAAGGCAAAAGTCTGATGTAGATCTGTAACGTATTCCGCTTGGGAACTATAATATTTATTTATCCCAAGAGCCAGCTTTCATTGGCATATTATTTTTTCAGATACTTTTGAGAAAGCTAAAGAAAAGCTGAGGAAGGCGTGCGAAACCTCTGATTTGGAGAGTTCAGATGAAGAGGAGGCAAGAAGATCTAAAAACATCAGAAAGAGGATAAATCTCTCTAAAGACTTTGAATTTCTGTTCGGCTCTTCAGGAGAAGATGGTCCTCCAGTGAAGAAGTTTTTAACACACCTTGCCCTCTTGACAGCCCACCTTATCCATCCCTTTTTTTCTTTCTCTTCCTCAGCCCTCTTAAACCCAGTGACCATCCTATCCCCCAATATCCCATCTTCTCCTGCCTTAGTACCTAGTAATTCTAAACCAACAACCCCAGCAACCCCTACTACCTCTTTTTCCTCCATAAATAAAAACCAAATATAGACCCCAGTTCATGGTAGGTTCTTGTTTAACTTTTGTTCAAGTTATGATTTAGTGAACTTAGTACTAGGTTGTCCTTGACTTTTGAAATCTTATAAGAGCTATCATTCATGTTAAATCATTTAACATTTTAACAATGTAGTGCCTCTGATTGGGTACAAAGATGGGTTTTGTGTGATAAGAGTTCTTTCTGTACTACAAAGAAGCACTAGTTGCACTAAATCTTGTTCAAGTTCACTAGGTTTTAGAAGTACTCTTTTTACTGTTACATATGAATATAACTCTGTTTATCAATCACCAATCACTGAGATGGGCCTCTTATGTGGGTATTTTAACAAATTTCTTTATAACATTGTTTATTAGTTTTCAGCAGGGGATATGAACCAGCATGTCAAAATACTGAACGACATCCTCGTCCAGTTGAAATCTCTTGGTGAAGACAGGAATTTCCTACACCAACTGCTGATCACAATGGGAGACGTTGTCTCCCAACTTCAGACGGTTGTGCAAAGGCTAGACCAGGTGTCAAGGAGCCAGGTGCCTCGTCGTCCATAAGATGGGCGAAGACAGCCACAGTACAGGCCGAATCAACCTTGCTGACTCGTTCAAAAATATTCCCATGAGTGAGCTGGATGTGTTCAACAATTTTGAAGAAGAACTCGGCGACTGCAGCATAGCAAAAAAGTTGGTAGGTGTTCAGAGTAGATCTAATGACACTATAACCTATATTATAACCATGGCATGTTCACGCTTAGACTACCTATCCCTATGACTATTTGTCATATTAAACGATTTTCTATCACCCTTCAAAGTATTAATCTATGTTAAAAACCACAAATCACTTTCATTACATAATAAATATAAAAAAAATAAATAAAGACACTAAAAGATATTGCACTAACTGTTGAGTCACTCTGACTAAATATAACACCATAGTATTACCTTAATACAATCTTTCAATTTTATGGAGGTTTTTTTTTAGATTAATTATTGCGTTTTTATGCGAATTAAGACCACATATAGGATGATAATGAAGAATTTCAGTATGAATGAAGAAATAGCAGTATTAGCTTTTGTACAAATAAATTTATTATAATATCGTCATGCAAGTACTAAGTTATAAGTTATTATTATCGTCATAAGTTATTTATGCCTAGTCTTATGTAAAAAATAAATAAATAAATTCTTTACAGCACTTGAGTTTAATTTCTTTGTTTCTATATTTCTTATCGAAGGAAGTATGTACAAAAAAACAATTATTTACAATCTCGTGAGAAACTACAAACTCTGAATCGACTATTATAGTTTTGATTTTTTTCGATTTAAAATGAGCATCTGAGTAAAATTTACCTTGAAAGTTTAATGTAAGGGATTCTGCAACTTAAAGAGAATTTAAATATCACCATTGATTGTAAATCTGAAATTAGCTGCTACCTCTAAAACTTTGTATCTAAAATCTTTAAGTCTATCTAGACCCCTGGAACTATCCAAGATAAAACCCACGACACCAGACTGACTATCCTGGTACTAAACCTAAGTTATTCATATTCCTATTGCTCGAAAAAATAGGTTATATAACCAACTTTAGCCTTCACAATAAGGAAGGGCATATAGTAGAAGAAATGGAAGGGGTAGGAGGAATGACAACATAAAATGGTGGTTGGATGCAAAAGCTTTGGAAATCCTTTTTATTGTGCGTCTAGCGTGTACGTTTTGTGTGTAAGATTCGTGTTCCTACTTTTGATAGTTTTGAGGAGCTATAATCAGAGAATTTTGGGTTTTTACTTTTATTCAGGGAGTAGGCCTATACGAACTCCCCGTGCATGAGTTACGTCCCGTACCTCACTAGCAAAACAATGGGGAAATATTAAAACATAATAATATCACTGAATATGGTCCCGCAAGCTAATTTTAACAATATGTGATCGATATATTAGTCACAACCCGTTAAAATATTTTTATTTAGTATTTATTTTTTGTAAATTTACACTTTTAAAAAACATTTCGGACAAAACATTCAACAGTTCAACATAACTCTTTACCATTAAACAATATAATACAAATGAAATAGCGGTTTACAAAGTTACTTAATTAATAAAGGTTGTTATATTACATGACACTTAATTGATAGTGTGAGTTAAGTGATTAGTTGATAACTAACTACGCTAATCTACCCATCAACAAATTTACAAGCAACTTCACAATATTCCTGTTTGCACTTTAAATAACAATAAGCATATTCAATTAATTGTAATATTGTATATAATAATTATTGATAACATAATTTGAATTATTTAGTCATTTAAGGACATCCATGTTCTCTTAGTTTTAATTGTTAGTGTAACGTCGTTCCATGGAATAAAATCCTTACAATGTACAATTAACGCTGATCAGACTGGAATTATGAAACATAACATGATTATATTTGTTAAACAGAATTTGAGCCCCTCTCTGTTATTGAAATTGGTTTGGTTATGAGAATGTTGGTAGGGAAACAATCAACAAACCACATGTCAATAAAAACATATTGGGTTGTTTATCACGATATAACAAACAACTGATGTTAAAGCCGAACAAATATGTATTATATTTATCAGTGGTTGGTTTTGTCTTTTATGTCCACCTCGTTAATATCTACGAATAATAAATGCACATTGCAGTGACAGTTTGAACTTTAAAACGTCAACTAAGAATTCTTTTTACAAAGTCATTTTGAATTGTGTTTTAAAACTTGGTAGGATATACTTATTACGCCAAGTAATTATTCAAATCACATCGGAATAATGCCTTTGATATAAATAGTAACTCTTTATATTTGGTCAAATGTAAATTTAATTGTTTTATATTTGGTATTAAATCTAAAATTTTAGAGTCCTATTTCAGTAAACACCCAGTAAAAAAATTACCCTAGGTACTTTTATGATTATTAACACGTTGTAACAAAACACTATACTATTATACTATTATAACACTATACTATACCATTATAACTATACAATTTTGGTGACTTAAATTAGTCAGAAATTCAAGAACTGTCTGTTTTTCAAGCAAGTTTTTAGGACGCGTCATTGTTTTATCGTGGCTGGCGGGATGCCTGGCAAGCGGGATTTATAACCACGTATGCCATTTTTGTTCCCATAAAACTGTGGAGATGTGGAGTAAAGATTTTCATATTATATTAACTGATGCATAGTTATGAAAACATTTACTACAACATATAATTATGTTGTGTATTATTCTCCTTAACGCTGGAAATGCGACTAAAGTTTCTGTTATTTAGTATTCTGAACTGTACCTGAATATAATGTGTGCTTGTCATTAGAGAGTAACGCTAAGTAGGTATTCAAAATATATTTGAATTTTTTTTATTACATTTATTATTTATTTGTTTTTACCGTGTGGTTGAAATGATGTACTAAGAACCGCTGATATTTGATTCACATTTATGGTTGGCTTAAAATGTAAATTTTGTTCTGTAACCCTATGCTGCTGTGTTCAAAATGCAAGACCTAATAGGTCTTCTACGAATCTCTGCTTTCATTGTTTTTCTCTATGATGATTAACGATTTTATTAAAACTATTTTAGTTATTTTAAAATTATATATAATATTTATCAATATAAATTACAAACGTAAAAATCTACCATCTAATCATAAATAGCTCATAAATTACCAAAATGTAAACGTTATATACGTGAAAAGTATCACAAGTTAAAAAATGTATAAGTGCAGTAAAAATTTTAAGTAAAACTTTAAAATAAAAAAGTAAAATATTTAATGGATGTACGAATTGCGAAATGAAATAGAAGTGCATATACCATGTGTAGAGTAAGTCTTAAATAAATAGATGTATTAAGCAATAGTGAGGTTTCATCGTGATTTAAAAGTCTGACCAGGCAGATGTTTCAAGCTGCGATCAACCGATGTGGGCTTGTAGCATTAAAAAATAACATAGTGAATTAATTGCACATTATAACCACACAACAATACCAACTGTTCAATACCAACAATTCACATTACATATTCGTTGATACAATCAACTTTGAATGCAGTTGGCTGCCATAAATCCGTCTGTGAAGCATCCTATTTGATAAGTTGTGTTAAATGAAGCAAAAGTGACGAGGGTTCACTATGATTTCGTCTATGTCTCTAAGAATGAAGAGTTGCATATTTTAACCAGGTATTCATTGGAACGCCATACACCATAGTAACATTATTGTTACATTACACGAAAATAAAAATTATGATTATACTGCATTTTATAATACTTGTATGAGAAATAAATTCATTAATCCATGTTATCCGTACCGGTAAGGTATTCTAGCACAATGATCTCACATTTGTATGTTAACCTCCTAACTAGTCTAAAAGGATTTAAAAAAATTGTATTGCACAAATTGTTTAAGTTTCCTTGACTATTAGGAAATAAACACAGCTAAAACTAGAGTTGCAACATAAAAGGTAATACTGAAATTTATAAGAAACACAGGTCGCTTATCGAGCTGATTCTAACAAGAAACATTTCTTCTGAAATTGAGAATTATTGCAATTATGACAAATGTTTTTCCATTGTAGAAGAAATACATTAGAAGTATAGGTAATGAAATTAATAAACTATTTAAAGAGATGCATTCAGTTAACCTCTCTGATACGTAACTAAACGTAACTAACTCTAACTTACTAGGCAAAGCCGATGACGGAAATACTCTCTTTGACGAAAATTGGGGTAAACTCTCTTTCAGTATAAGTTATGCGCGACACTCTCCAATAAATGTAAAAATACTCACACACAGAATAAAAATCCTCAGTAAAGTTAAACTACTATAATTCTTAATAGCTGTGTGACAGTAGGAAAACGTAAATTTAGAGCAAGGGAAATGCTGCTGATCTTTTCCTTTTGGTATAAACTTTTACCGAAAAAGCAACTTTATCCATGTAGTGATTATAAAATCTTTCCTGAAAGCAACCAAATATTGTATACAATATCTAACCTGTATGTAATAATACACAAAAGACGTTAAACAAAAAAGTGATTGATGTACAAAATCTGTTAGCAACTTGATGTACGTTATTTGCATTGGCTTTATAAAGATTGAATAACAACAGTATCAAGACATTGAATGAGTATGTTTTGGTATGTTTATTGAATGAGATCCAACAGAAGTGTAAGTGAGAGACGCTTCTCGGAGCAATCAATTAACTAGTAGCCTCTTACATAGCATGAGAGAACGCTCAATTGTGCCCAGCAGCATAGTGACGCTAATCTAATCTTGGTAGTATATGTATACATTATATCAAAACACATTTACAATGGCACAAAATATAAAATTTTCTTTAACGGTTTTTATATTTAATTTTTTTATGCCCTACCGATGTTTTTTTCATTATTATTATTTTAAATTCAAGTAAAATAAACAAATCATAAAAAAACTTAATATCATTAATAATTGATTGTAACTGTTTTATGATTTCCAAAATATTCTTTTTCATCTTTGATTTAATCCTTATCTAGTCAATATTCTTTGCTTTAATGTAATTCCATCTTAATAAAAAGCTGGCTATTCAACGATTTCTATGTTTTTTTCATTATTATTATTTTAAATTCAAGTAAAATAAACAAATCATAAAAAAACTTAATATCATTAATAATTGATTGTAACTGTTTTATGATTTCCAAAATATTCTTTTTCATCTTTGATTTAACCCTTATCTAGTCAATATTCTTTGCTTTAATGTAATTCCATGTTAATAAAAAGCTGGCTATTCAACGATTTCTTGTTAGAACTAGACTACAGAAAACGTCTTAAGTTATAAAAGAGTATATTTCCTCATAAAAATATAATTTAATATAAAGCCAAAAAATAAAATAAAATAAGGTTAAACAGTAATATTAACATAAAAAGTGGGCCACTTTTTGCCTGGAAATGTTTTTGGTATAAGAATTTTAAAAAATTAGAGGATATAATGGTAAACCTATTTCACAATATATATATTTGAATTTATAATGTTGTAAGGTTTCCTTTGATGTTATTGGATCGTTCTCCTTAATTTTAAGAAGCGACATTTTGAACACAACTCCTTCTACGGAACGTTTTACGAGTCCTTTGCTCGCACGTGATTTGCACTTATTACGTTAAAGTTTACGGAATAGTGTATTTCTACTTCAAGTATTGTGAGAGACACATTTTAACTATACTGTAGGATTATATGGAGAGCTGATTGAAACTTCTCATCAGTTTCACAATGGTCTTATTATCACAATTTTTCAGAATTGTTACTGAAAATTCTTTTCAGTTTTTTCACTAATTTTCCTTCTTAAATGCACCAAATTAATATATTGTTTCATAACAGCAAAGTTTAATATCTTTAATATTCTTTGTGATTTTAAATTGTTAAACTGTAGGTTTAGAAATCATTTTATCGTTTTAAAAAGTATTCTTTATTATAGAAAACCCTTGATTTTAAAATTATTCCCGTAACGAATAGCGGAATCGTTACGAACATAGCCTTGCCTTATCCATTCATCAAACTAGTTACACATATTTGTAAGAGATTGATAACTCAAGATAATCGTAGGCGTTAAAATCCTAGGAATTGCACTAATAGATATGCTTGTTATATTTTGAAGTACAAAATACAGAGAAGAAGCGTAATTCTCAAAGGACCACAACATAACCTGAGCTCAATCATTTATTCAAGACGTCGTTCCTTTGTGAACAGACGCAAAAACTAGTTTCAAATTATTATATATAATCTATTTTTTTTCTAATTATAATATAATTAGTATATTATTAATTATAATTATTAGTATATTGACTTAGCAAAAACTATTATTTTTATTTTCAACCTAAATATTCTGTAAAATAGTAATTTAAACTAATCAGAAATTGTTTGGCATATTCTCAAGTTAAATTATTTATCTCCGATTAGTACGTTAAATATACAATATTATGAAATAATACATATTTTTTATAAACATTTATCATTAAGCTATTATTTATTATTATTATTATTTATTATTTATTTATTTAGCTTGAGTAAATCACAAAAACAATACTCGTGGCTACCGTTGAGTACGAATTAGTTTGTATCTTTTACTATCTAATAGAATAAAACCAGATATGGTTGGTGTCAATCATTACTTAAATAAATCATTTTGGAATTTGTACTATGTCAAAGGTAGATAGCATACACATAGTTTTTATTAGAACTATTACTACTAGGATTACTAGTTTATCATTATTTAATATTATATGTAAACTTGAACGTAGCGTAACGTAACTTGACGTACCTTTAACAGACGTTTGGCATTAATAGATTTTACCTGGCGCACTATTTCTGCTAATGAGGCCATTCCATACATCGCAGCCACAATACAAGACATGGTCAAGTGTCTTAGCAAACGATTCATTAATCTCGTTCACTAATTAACTAGTTCAAGTGTAAGCCTTCATATCGTGAAAACTTGGTTGTAACAGTTGTCAGACCAGCATCAAGTTGAAAATATTTACTATTTAAACCTTTAATAACACATGTGTGGGTGCGATATCATAAATAGTTACAATTACGTATTACTACGACACTTACTAAAAACATTACCCTACATCTTGTAATTCTTACTACGACACGATTGAAATACCAATTACAAATTACATAGGTTTTATCCCAGGAGTTTTATAAATAGAGTTTTCTTGGTGTTTATTGTATCCCATAAATTTAATAATTTTTTGATATTTAGCTTTCACAGCATGGTCATTATTTAAGAGCTAAATATGCAGCTTAATTGAAGTGCATTAAAGATAACCACATGAGTTGTGGCGTGATGCGTATATCTGAGAACATCTTGAGAGACAATGACTGCTTAAGTAGATTACCCTCCCAATAGCATCAGCAATATCTCAAGGGTTTGTTAACGCTTAATATATTAAGAGGATTACATCATTATGCCAAGTTCAAATTTAAACATGTTTGCACTATTATATTTAAAACATAAAAATATTTAATACAATAACTATGTTATAATTAATGTATTTTCCATGGCAAAATACTTGATGAAAAACCCATCATGTTTATAAACTTGACGACGTTTCAGAATAATCAACAGATTTGTTCAAATAAAAATCCTGTTGTAGTTAAGTAACTTAAAACGTACAAAGTAATGTTAGGTACGTACTATATTAAATATCATTCCTACGAATTTCATAAAAAAAAACTTTTTTAGGACAAAATGAGGTACAAAAATAATGGCAGGACAAATTGTTTTAAATCTATTAAAATTATATTAGTGATATCTTCCTTGTATAGCTCAAACTTAAAACAAATATTATGATCCATGGAAAATAGCTCTTTTTATGTATCACATTTTCATATTTACTTGTTAGCTTACCACAATAATAAAATCAAATGCAAAAATCTAAGTTAATATCTCTTGTTGTATAAAGTTTCTCCTAGCAAATTTAAGACTTGCTGACAGTACCTTAATAATCTCTTAGCTAAATAATTCATAAGTATAAACGGTAACAATGACGTAGTATATACCAAGAGTGTGTAAGCCTACCCTCTTTGCAAGTGTTAGTGTCAAGTAAGTAGTGGTAAACAGCTTCTACACAAGAAGTAGGTTCTTGACATCGACCCTGAGCTGGAGTGGTTGTTCTTGATCACAGCTTAACCCTTCAAGTGCAAACAAGCCATCACACATCGGCCATGTTATAAGTGACAAAGTCAGAAAGTCACCTCCAATTTAGAAAAATGCTTAACATTATTACATAGCCTACTTATTACTTCCTACATTCTATTCAATAAACTATGTGATTGTTCAATCTAGTATACATTTTTATTGATCTATTAATAATTCCATACAAAATTTCAGTTCAAATTCCATGACACTTAATTAAATCATAGTGATTAAGAATCAATCAATTTAACACCTCTTTTTATGCATTCCATCTCCCAAGGTTCTTGTGTATCGTCATTTATTTGTATTGGTGGGATATTTTGTAAAAATAGAAATTTACTAAGAAAATTAATCAAGTTTTAATCCAATAGTAATATACTATTGCTGAATCGTTAAAACAATACAAGAAATATGACAACTTTGTCTACTGTATTATTCGTTTCAAAGAGCGATTACTTACTACTACGTTATCAATTGCCACATTACAATGATATTGTAGCAATTTGCATTTATTTATCTATCGATTGTCAAAGTGCAATATAGAATAGATTAAAATTACATTTTGAATATGCTCACATATAATGTGATCGTGTAGTTATCAGGTGAACACTTTACCCACACGATCAACGCATGGTGTATAGCGTAAATTGAGTCCCTGAATTGTATATTGTCTTTACCATTACTGTGATAGGATTTTAACTAGTAATCGCTCACAATTTTCTAAGCTTGTTAACAATACTCTTAACGGAAATTACTACGCTCTTGCAGTTTCACTATTTAATATAATTAGCTTCTTTGAATCTTATTGCTTTGCCAACTCAGTTTGTCAAACATATTACAATTTTTTATGACAAATTGTCTTCAAAGATTATTGGTGGGAATTTATATTTTAGTAGACAAAATATTTCAACATAAGAGCTAATTTGTCGGTTTGTTTTTACGTGTGCAACATAGTTTGTCATTGAATGTATCACAAGTGTATTTCATTTGAATACATAATACGCTTAGAGAAGGTTATCTTGCGAGTCGAACACTTGGACATGTATATCTCAGTATGATTGATATGACCCAAGCAAAGGCAGTTTGTTGGTTTGTGCTGATTGTATCACTTTAATGAGAAAATAACACTCAATAGTTCGGCCGCTTAGATAGCGACCTCCTCTAACATTGGTTAACATTAGAGCGCAGGTCACTATCTGAGCGGCAGAACCATGGAACTCAAATTGTTTAGTTCAGTTTGATTAATTTTACATGCATTAATAACCTGTAGAAATACAGGTTTATCACATAGTGAACATTCTAACCCTTTATTCATATGGTTAAATATATTATCAAGACACTTAAAAAGGATACCTAATACAACATGAAGAAGTAACTAAGAAGATAAGTGTTTTAAGGTGTTGTCTAATGTGTGTATTTCCTAGTAAACATAATGTTATAAGTATTATGTACGACTAAAAGGAATTTCGTTAAATTTTTAAAACCCGCTCTTAGATGATAAAGTGTTATATAAGTCTCTATAACATGTGAGCGAAATCGTGAAAAACACACGTAAAAGTTGCGGGTGTCTTTGAAGATAAATCGTGAACGTTGAATGAGTTTAAAACTGGTACAATTACGTTCAAGCGATTTACGTCTAATGAATTTTGTATTGCCTTATGCACTGCTTCTTCTATCATCCTCGCGGGTTTGTTAAAGACCTTTGAACTAATGTAACTTTCATTGTTGCTTAAAAGTAATATGTAGCTTTAGATACTAGACACAATGTTGATCGTAAACTTTAAAAAAAAATTACATGCACGTTGTACATATCAATAGTTAAACTTAAGTTACAATTACCAAGTAAAAATAAATAGTGTTATTTAGAAAGGTGGCAAATGTCTTCAAAGGCTTCAAATACTCCTGTAATTTGAAAAACGTATCAGTAAGAATATGAGTTATCACATCAAGACACACTGTTTAAGTATGTTTGGATATATAGTAGTATAAATATTAGAACATTACAAAAAACTGTATGTTTCTCAGATGTATCGGAATTTTTATTACAACAATATAAATGAAATCTACAAAGAAACTTCATGCTTGTAAAGTATGGTAATCTGGGATTCTAATTTTATTATTATCGGGCATATTGTTTTACAGAAAGTGTTTATTAAACAATGGTTTTTAAATACTGCAAATATATTCTATTAATAACGATCCGAAAAAAATGAAAAATAATCATGAAATTAAAATATTGGTTTAGATGTAAATTCCTTTGGTGTTATTTCATTTAATGAGATCTTGTTTGCGAAATTACCTTGTGCACTGTGTTGATACCGTAAATCCGAAAATAAAACAATGACAGTTATTTATGGAATTGAAATATTGGCTCAGAGGTAAATTTATTGGGTATAATTTCATTGAATAACATCTTGATTGCGAAATTACCTTGTACACTGTGTTGATACCGTAAATCCGAACATAAAACAATGACAGTTAATTATGAAATTGAAATATTGGCTCAGAGGTAAATTTATTGGGTATAATTTCATTGAATAACATCTTGATTGCGAAATTACCTTGTACACTGTGTTGATACCGTAAATCCGAACATAAAACAATGACAGTTATTTATGGAATTGAAATATTGGCTCAGAGGTAAATTTTTTGGGTATAATTTCATTGAATAACATCTTGATTGCGAAATTACCTTGTACACTGAGTTGATAACTAAAGATATTTGAAGCGTTTGCGTGGAGAAAGCTGGATGCTGTGACGCAGGAGGATATCTTAACACCCTCTTAGCTTTAGGTTTGACTGTGGAGTTTGGCTCATTTGATAAACGTTCAAAATTGAATATTCATTTCTTTTATTCCTGCTATTGATTTTAACTCATCCAGCATAATACGCGTTAGTCATTTGTAACAAAATGTAAAATTAATATTTATTTAAATTACTTATAATTTTATTTTGTACAACCCGATTAACAAAGACATGTGCTATTGTTGTAAATGAAAAAGAAATATACTATTTTTTAAGTTGAATTATGATTCATAAGTACGAGTTTGTACGATGACTACATTACATTATTCCCTCGAAATGCAATTAACTTCTGGTACTCTCAAAAATATACCGGCATGTTTTGGATTTGCCCTTCAAATAAAGAAAAAATATAAACTATTTACCTAATGATTTTCCACCTCAAACGTAGGCTATAGAAGACTGTAATTGACAGCTCTGTCATATTTCATTTCTGCTTCGGTAAAGACCTGTTGACCAGATCGAACAGTTTCAGTCAATCTAATGCTGAACAACTACGTTTCACCTCACAATAATTTGGAAATAAGCTAACCTAACGAAAAAAAAAATCGTTTTCAATTATTATTTAGCAGTCTAATTATTCCATTATACCATACAAATTTTAAAAATTTAAAGGAAAATTATAAACAAACTTTATTTGATGTTTGATGACATCATATATTTTCTCCCTCCGGGGGACGTTAAATGTACTAAATAAAAATAAGAATAATTGATATTGTGATAAGGTTACTGAAATATTAAAAATTAACTAGGATACTAGTCTGTACTTTGTAGCCTTTCGGTTTTTATTCCCACCCCACTAACACCTAAGCCCCAGCTAAAGTTGGGACTATTTTAAACTATTAATAATGCAACTTTGACAGTTACATCTTTGAATTGATAACTAAACCTTCCATTAACCTATCATCCTATCTAACCTATAAACTTCTTTGATCAAAAACTTCTTTGAGCAGCAAAATCTTTGATCTGCTGCTCTTAAGGAAGATCATCACAGCCTCGGTTGATTCACCGGATTTGCTGAGCAGGGTTGATTTCCATTGTGCTCGTGTGGTTCGATCCAGAGGACTCTTTGAGAGAGCTCATTGTTCGACTTAATATTCTTACCACAGTGCTCTGCCTCGCCTTCATCGTCTGGGAAACAGCCTGCCCTGTTACATCGACCTCATTCATTTCTCCGAGAATCGACTTAGGAAAGAGCTAACCAGCTTCTACTCGTCAGAGGAGCATGTTTGATTTATTTTTAAATTCGCTTTTCGTTAGGAGTGTGGCGATGACTTAGTGTTGGGGCCGTCGACTCCCCTCACTTATGTGCATTACTTTTTCCATATTTATTAATATTATGGTCTATCTTGATGTTACCTTTATTGTTGAGTTTTTATGTTTCTTCAGAGTTTACCTACCTTATGCACATTGTTTTTTTTTTCTGTAAATTTGCTGTTTTTGCCTCCATAATATGTATTTATTTTGTAGTGATTCATAATTTTGGGTTTGCTTATTGTTAGTCTCTACTTCGTCAATATTTATTGTTATTATTGTTCCTGCATGTTAACTAGTCTTTACTCTTTATTACTTGCTGTGATATTTATCATATATTTATTTTCTCAACTTTGTTTCGTTAATTCTAAGTGTAGGTAGTAGCTAGTTGTAATGGTCACACGCATGTATTCTTACGTCATCTTTTTTGGCCATCTGTAAAAAAATTGCAATGTATGTACAATGTAAAATGGTTTTTACCGTATATGGATAAATAAATAAATAAACTACTGAGTACTGTGATTTGACTATTGTCAACAGTCGGTAAGTGTGCATTTATGTAGTGAGTGTGTGATCACTAGACCACTAATCCTTCCATTAACAGTCACATCACGATCTCTCACCTATCAACTACTGAGTACTGTGATTTGACTATTGTCAACAGTAGGTAAGTGTGCATTTATGTAGTGAGTGTGTGATCACTAGACCACTAATCCTTCCATTAACAGTCACATCACGATCTCTCACCTATCAACTACTGAGTACTGTAATTTGACTATTGTCAACAGTAGGTAAGTGTGCATTTATGTAGTGAGTGTGTGATCACTAGACCACTAATCCTTCCATTAACAGTCACATCACGATCTCTCACCTATCAACTACTGAGTACTGTAATTTGACTATTGTCAACAGTAGGTAAGTGTGCATTTATGTAGTGAGTGTGTGATCACTAGACCACTAATCCTTCCATTAACAGTCACATCACGATCTCTCACCTATCAACTACTGAGTACTGTAATTTGACTATTGTCAACAGTAGGTAAGTGTGCATTTATGTAGTGAGTAAGTGATCACTAGACCACTAATCCTTCCATTAACAGTCACATCACGATCTCTCACCTATCAACTACTGAGTACTGTAATTTGACTATTGTCAACAGTAGGTAAGTGTGCATTTATGTAGTGAGTGTGTGATCACTAGACCACTAATCCTTCCATTAACAGTCACATCACGATCTCTCACCTATCAACTACTGAGTACTGTGATTTGACTATTGTCAACAATCGGTAAGTGTGCATTTATGTAGTGAGTAAGTGATCACAAGACCACTAATCCTTCCATTAACAGTCACATCACGATCTCTCACCTATCAACTACTGAGTACTGTAATTTGACTATTGTCAACAGTAGGTAAGTGTGCATTTATGTAGTGAGTGTGTGATCACTAGACCACTAATCCTTCCATTAACAGTCACATCACGATCTCTCACCTATCAACTACTGAGTACTGTGATTTGACTATTGTCAACAATCGGTAAGTGTGCATTTATGTAGTGAGTGTGTGATCACTAGACCACTAATCCTTCCATTAACAGTCACATCACGATCTCTCACCTATCAACTACTGAGTACTGTGATTTGACTATTGTCAACAGTCGGTAAGTGTGCATTTATGTAGTGAGTGTGTGATCACTAGACCACTAATCCTTCCATTAACAGTCACATCACGATCTCTCGCCTATCAACTACTGAGTACTGTAATTTGACTATTGTCAACAGTAGGTAAGTGTGCATTTATGTAGTAAGTGTGTGCTCACTAGACCACTAATCTTTCCATTATCAGTCACATCACGATCTCTCACCTATCAACTACTGAGTACTGTAATTTGACTATTGTCAACAGTAGGTAAGTGTGCATTTATGTAGTGAGTGTGTGATCACTAGACCACTAATCTTTCCATTATCAGTCACATCACGATCTCTCACCTATCAACTACTGAGTACTGTAATTTGACTATTGTCAACAGTAGGTAAGTGTGCATTTATGTAGTAAGTGTGTGCTCACTAGACCACTAATCTTTCCATTATCAGTCACATCACGATCTCTCACCTATCAACTACTGAGTACTGTAATTTGACTATTGTCAACAGTAGGTAAGTGTGCATTTATGTAGTAAGTGTGTGATCACTAGACCACTAATCTTTCCATTATCAGTCACATCACGATCTCTCACCTATCAACTGAGTACTGTAATTTGACTATTGTCAACAGTAGGTAAGTGTGCATTTATGTAGTAAGTGTGTGATCACTAGACCACTAATCCTTCCATTATCAGTCACATCACGATCTCTCACCTATCAACTACTGAGTACTGTAATTTGACTATTGTCAACAGTAGGTAAGTGTGCATCTATGTAGTGAGTGTGTGATCACTAGACCACTAATCCTTCCATTAACAGTCACATCACTATCTCTCACCTATCAGTTACTGAGTACTGTGATTTTACTATTGTCAACAGTAGGTAAGTGTGCATTTATATAGTGAGTGTGTGATCACTAGACCACTAATCCTTCCATTAACATCACTATCTCTCACCTATAAACTACTGAGTACTGTGATTTTACTATTGTCAACAGTAGGTAAGTGTGCATTTATGTAGTGAGCAAGTGATCACAAGACCACTAATCCTTCCATTAACAGCCACATTACGATCTCTCACCTATCAACTACTGAGTACTGTGATTTGACTATTGTCAACAGTAGGTAAGTGTGCATTTATATAGTGAGTGTGTGATCACTAGACCACTAATCCTTCCATTAACATCACTATCTCTCACCTATTAACTACTAAGTACTGTGATTTTACTATTGTCAACAGTAGGTAAGTGTGCATTTATGTAGTGAGTAAGTGATCACAAGACCACTAATCCTTCCATTAACAGTCACATCACTACATCTCACCTATCAACTACTGAATACTGTGATTTGACTATTGTCAACAGTAGGTATGTGTGCATTTATCTAGTGAGCGTGTGATCACTAGACCACTAATCCTTCCATTAACATCACTATCTCTCACCTATAAACTACTGAGTACTGTGATTTGACTATTGTCAACAGTAGGTAAGTGTGCATTTATGTAGTGAGTAAGTGATCACTAGACCACTAATCCTTCCATTAACAGTCACATCACGATCTCTCACCTATCAACTACTGAGTACTGTAATTTGACTATTGTCAACAGTAGGTAAGTGTGCATTTATGTAGTGAGTGTGTGATCACTAGACCACTAATCCTTCCATTAACAGTCACATCACGATCTCTCACCTATCAACTACTGAGTACTGTGATTTGACTATTGTCAACAATCGGTAAGTGTGCATTTATGTAGTGAGTAAGTGATCACAAGACCACTAATCCTTCCATTAACAGTCACATCACGATCTCTCACCTATCAACTACTGAGTACTGTAATTTGACTATTGTCAACAGTAGGTAAGTGTGCATTTATGTAGTGAGTGTGTGATCACTAGACCACTAATCCTTCCATTAACAGTCACATCACGATCTCTCACCTATCAACTACTGAGTACTGTGATTTGACTATTGTCAACAATCGGTAAGTGTGCATTTATGTAGTGAGTGTGTGATCACTAGACCACTAATCCTTCCATTAACAGTCACATCACGATCTCTCACCTATCAACTACTGAGTACTGTGATTTGACTATTGTCAACAGTCGGTAAGTGTGCATTTATGTAGTGAGTGTGTGATCACTAGACCACTAATCCTTCCATTAACAGTCACATCACGATCTCTCGCCTATCAACTACTGAGTACTGTAATTTGACTATTGTCAACAGTAGGTAAGTGTGCATTTATGTAGTAAGTGTGTGCTCACTAGACCACTAATCTTTCCATTATCAGTCACATCACGATCTCTCACCTATCAACTACTGAGTACTGTAATTTGACTATTGTCAACAGTAGGTAAGTGTGCATTTATGTAGTGAGTGTGTGATCACTAGACCACTAATCTTTCCATTATCAGTCACATCACGATCTCTCACCTATCAACTACTGAGTACTGTAATTTGACTATTGTCAACAGTAGGTAAGTGTGCATTTATGTAGTAAGTGTGTGCTCACTAGACCACTAATCTTTCCATTATCAGTCACATCACGATCTCTCACCTATCAACTACTGAGTACTGTAATTTGACTATTGTCAACAGTAGGTAAGTGTGCATTTATGTAGTAAGTGTGTGATCACTAGACCACTAATCTTTCCATTATCAGTCACATCACGATCTCTCACCTATCAACTGAGTACTGTAATTTGACTATTGTCAACAGTAGGTAAGTGTGCATTTATGTAGTAAGTGTGTGATCACTAGACCACTAATCCTTCCATTATCAGTCACATCACGATCTCTCACCTATCAACTACTGAGTACTGTAATTTGACTATTGTCAACAGTAGGTAAGTGTGCATCTATGTAGTGAGTGTGTGATCACTAGACCACTAATCCTTCCATTAACAGTCACATCACTATCTCTCACCTATCAGTTACTGAGTACTGTGATTTTACTATTGTCAACAGTAGGTAAGTGTGCATTTATATAGTGAGTGTGTGATCACTAGACCACTAATCCTTCCATTAACATCACTATCTCTCACCTATAAACTACTGAGTACTGTGATTTTACTATTGTCAACAGTAGGTAAGTGTGCATTTATGTAGTGAGCAAGTGATCACAAGACCACTAATCCTTCCATTAACAGCCACATTACGATCTCTCACCTATCAACTACTGAGTACTGTGATTTGACTATTGTCAACAGTAGGTAAGTGTGCATTTATATAGTGAGTGTGTGATCACTAGACCACTAATCCTTCCATTAACATCACTATCTCTCACCTATTAACTACTAAGTACTGTGATTTTACTATTGTCAACAGTAGGTAAGTGTGCATTTATGTAGTGAGTAAGTGATCACAAGACCACTAATCCTTCCATTAACAGTCACATCACTACATCTCACCTATCAACTACTGAATACTGTGATTTGACTATTGTCAACAGTAGGTATGTGTGCATTTATCTAGTGAGCGTGTGATCACTAGACCACTAATCCTTCCATTAACAGTCAAATCACAATCTCTCACCTACTGAGTACTGTGATTTGACAATTGTCAACAGTAGGTAAGTGTGCATTTATGTAGTGAGTGTGTGATCACTAGACCACTAATCCTTCCATTAACAGTTACATCACGATCTCTCACCTATCAACTACTGTACTAATTACTTTGATTAGACTATTGTCGACAGTATAAAAGTGTGTATTTTTATGCAGTAAGTGTGTGGTCACTTGACCACAAATCTATAAATAGTAGTCACATCAAAATATATACGTAGAAATTTTCGGAAAGTAAATAAAAGAAACGTCTTATAACACTTAAAATATATTTTTTCGCTTATACTGTTATTCACAAGACGGTAAATATACGAAAAAGATGGTAAGTGGTGATCGATTTCGATTGGACACAAAGTAGAAAATTTACAATGGAGCTAAACAATTTTGTGTACATAGTTGGGGATTGTGCAGATAGTTTCAATTACTAAACCGTACTCAACTAATTTTTCCAACATTAACAGTCACTTCAATATTTTTCACACAAGTAGAATAGTTTCAACTATGAAGAAACTTAGCAGATTAGTTTTTGTTATTCGGAAACAATAAAAACTAAGATCAAACCTTGCGAATATTCAACGTAATATTACAAAATTTAAGAACAACTTACACTTTAACAAAAGGTAACGATATTCTTACGTATAAATTTAAATAACTCAATTCTTCGACCTAACTAAATAAATGTTTGATCTAAAATCAAACATTTTTGTGGACAATTTACAAAAGTTGACTATGTATTTGATGTTAAAAGATTATGAAAATAGACATATTTTTCAGTTCAGGATAATATTTGCATTAATTCAAATTTAGGAAGTTTCATTTAGGTAACCCTGCAAATCTGAAGCAGAGGAAAAGTCAAAGAACTCGTCCGTTAAAAAAGGCAGTATCAGAGGATGGCCTATATCAGACGATGTTTGGTGTCACATAAACAGACCCGCTGAAGCGTTTTAAACATACTATTTATGATTGGCTCTACATCTGTATTTCATCAAAACATGCATAACTACAAATGTATGTGTTATTAATGTAATTGAACGAAAAAAAATTAAATAAGGTAAAAAACCCTTTCATTTTTATTATTGTGACCTTAAATAACAAAATTAATTCTACGCTTGGTTAGGATCTAAATTAAAAAGCTGGAAAACCCCTTTAAAAATCAACTTCCCGAGTAAGCAAGTATTCGCCAGACATCACCAGCGTCTAGCAGAACGGGGAACTGTGCATCGAGTCTACGTGGAGGAAGATATCCTGAAGCGCGTGGATGAAGAGCCTGGGATCAACAGTAGAAATCTTGCTAGGGCTACTGGTGTAAGTAGAACAACTGTCTTGAAAGTTTTGCAGGAAAATAACTTTCATCCTTATCACTTCACTAAGGTTCATAGCCTTGAGCCTAACGATTACATCCCTAGGGTAGACTTCTGTCGATATCTCCTGAACTGTGATATTGAACATAATCACTTTTTCTTAGACGTGGAACACGAAATAAAAGGTTCCGATATAATGTTCCGATAGTATTGATATAGGCTTATTCGACCAAACTAAAACCGTCAAAAGAAAATGTACCGCTTTAAAATATGTTATTATTGTAAGAATACATTTGTATTACTGTGGTTAATTGTGTTGAAATCAGTTCCGAAATGGCATTATAAACTGATTAAAGATGTATCAACACGATGGAATACAACATTCCTAATGCTACGGCGATTAGTTTTACTTCAGGACGGAGTAAAAACATCGCTAGCTTTAAGCGAGAAAGATTCACTAAATTTATTGCCTAAAGAATGGAAAAAGTACAGCAAATTGGTGGAAGTATTGGAACCATTTTAAAGCCTTGCGCGTCAAATGAGCGGAGAAAACTTTGTTACTGGAAGCCAAATAATTGTATTGACTCTAGGTATTGCCCACATTTGCTCATTATTAATGAACACACCATACCATGCCGATGTCCTTAAAGTTGTTTCTTGTCTCCAACAAGGAATTTCGACCAGATTCAAGAATGTAGAATACAGCAAAACAGCCGGCATTTGTACGTTTTTGGACCCCCACTTTAAGCAACATGCATTTTCATCGCAAACGGGATTTGGAACCGTTAAAGATATAATAACGAAGTTTGTGGTACGAGAATATAATAAGGATAAAAAGAAGGGAAAAGAAGGTAACCAAAACGAAGAACCGCCTCTAAAGAAACAAAAGAACAAACTTTCCATATGGGGATTTTTTGATGCAAAAATGAAAAACCTACCTCAAGCCAATCCTACGTGTTCTGCTATACTAGAGCTACAAAGGTAATTTTAAATTAATATATAACCATTCTTTTAACGCTGTTATTATTTCAATTTAATAATTTTTAATATTTTTTTTTAGATTTAGAAAAGTTTTAGGTCAATGGTTTTACATTTTGAATTGTTAAAAAAATTAAAAGTTGAACTACTCATTATTTAAAATATTCACACGGTAATTGGTATGTTATAAATAGTATTGTTACTAGTAATTTTGTGTATATTCCAGATACACACAAGAAGGAGTCATACAGAGGAAAGATAACCCACTAAAATGGTGGCAGGAAAACAGCCATCACTACCCGTATCTTGCCAAGGCAGTGAAGTTCTATTTCCCAATGGTTGCTACATCGGTACCATGCGAAAGAATATTTTCTAAAGCTGGGATCCTAATCAATGATAGATGCACAAGACTGAAATCAAGTAAAGTTAGGCAATTAATGTTCCTCAAAGAAAATGCCTAGTTTGTCTTAGGCCTAGATTGTGTGATTTAATGTTCTTACATAATTCTAATATGTAATGATTTATTTTGTATAGATTGACAAGTTATTTGACATTAAATTTGATTTTAACTAGGACTTTTCCTCTTATTTACTTTTTACTAATAATCAGTAATATACCTCACGCATCAGATATGTACGGAACAGATTTATTATTAAGTTAAGTTAGATGAGTGAGAATTTATAACAACAGCTGCTTTTACGCATTAGTCAATGTTCTTGTGGTGTATAATGCCTTCATCGCCACCATCCCCACTCTCAACAGCCAGGTCACAACCTAATGTCAAACATCAGAAGTATTCAACTGATGTGGAGAGACAACTGATGCGTACACATCTGATGCGTGAAATCAACCAATGCGTCACATCCCTACACTAAAGCATATCAGGTACTAATTTTTCGTTATAATCACTTATTGCGTTTTGCGTTAAGTTGATTAAAAATATTTATTTCATACAAATGGCATTTTACATTAGCAAAATATAAGCTCAATGGTGTGTCATTTCTAAGCGTTTTTGAATGAAACATTTTTGTAGTTCTACTAATCATGTTTATCTGTTTAATAGAGATACAAGCATTAATAAGGCCTGGTGGCAAAATGTCCTCAGGGTTGTTGAAGTTTACTGTCCTACTCAAGGGTTGGCCGTATGCAGTGTGAAAATATAAAGGGTTACTCGCCTTTGGGCTTTGGGTTGCAATAGCTTTTAAAACGTAATAATTTAAATCAGTCACAAGCTATTTGATTGAAGTTGCAAGACAATTCCGTCACTATATAGGAGCAGTGATGAACTGAGCTGACCAAACCTGATTGTGTGGTGATTGTGTTATCAGCTTGGTCAATTCAGGGACAATTCATGCAACAGAACAGGGACTGATGTTTAGTTGCATCCCATTATCATCCATGTAATGGGAGAGAGGTAAAAATCCCGTTCTTAACTAACTCGTTTTAACAATTAAAGATGTTCAGATAAATGCATGTAGCTGAGTGTAAAAAATAATCATAGTCTCGTACTTACATTGAATGTATGAAAAGCGCCTAGTAACATTTAGACTTTACTTTGCCATGGATGTCACTGGAGACAACATAATCTGGCGTTAAGACCAATATATTGCCTCCTGTCTCGTCAGGTTAGCGGGAGCCTACATGATAAATTCTGTCCCTGCCCTTGGGTAGGTAATATTAAAAAGCCCATCTACATAAAGCAAATCTGACTGAAATTCCCGGAATGTCTGACTGTATAGTGTCTTGTTTTTTTCTGACACAAAATGTAATTTGTATACTTTAAGATTATATTTTACTTAACATAACAGAGAACCATTTAAATCGTGATTTTTATATCCCAATATGCGGTAGCTAAATCGGCAAAACATGCAAAACTAGAAAGTTAATGTGATAAAACGATACGAAATGTAAATATAGGTGGGTAATTATATGGCTTTTCCAGGTCCTCTAAGTATGATAATTTATACAACACAAACTAATGTACGGTATTAACAAATTAAGATATTATACAGTATTACAGTAAACACTGCATGCGTCTTTCTTTAGAAAAGTTAAATAATATTTTTAAACTATTAGATACGATTATAGTGAGCTTTAACACAACTTTATAGACAATGGTTAAGAAATAATATTGCTAATTCCCGTAATGTTAAAACCAAAGTTAGTTAAGAACTTTAAAAGCAGTTAGAAGAGAAGAGAGAAGATTTAGATTAAAGTTACGATCCGTGCAAATGTGCATGCTTTCTACCTTGACTTTACATTTACAACGCCAGCCATTGTGTTTTATAAAATAATTAATACAAATTTAAATTCCAATATAGGAATTGTTTAAGTTGGCCAATAGTAAATACATCTAAAATATTTGGTTTTTATATTGTTTTTAAATAATTAGTACATGTACATAAAGAAAGATTAAGTATTAAATAATCAGTGTTTACTCATTACATTTTGTTTAAATTAAAAGTAACCTTTCATAAAATTTAATATGTTGTTAGAAGAAGTAACTATTTTATTTTATCTATTATTATAATCCCATGAAGAAGAGTTTTCTTTAATTTAAACACAAAAAAAGAAGAATTAATTTTAAGTTAAAATGTAATGTACATTCAAATTTCCCGCCCACTCCCCACTACTCAAGACGACACTAACCAAGATGATGAAGCCGCCATCTTGTGACCTTCACTTCAATGTAATAGTTCCAGGTTGGTGCATCACCAAAATTTGTCTCTTGTTTTTAACCACGCATATCTTTACATTTTCAACTTTTTAACTGTTTATTTTTCGCTTTACGCAACATACTTTTGGTCCTTCGCCCGAATTTAAAATTATTAGAACCAGTGACTTACATTATTATTTTTAAAATTGTGAATTTAAAAAAATCATTAAGAAGACTTCAAGACGTGTAAGTTCTCCATATTTCATTTACATCAGCAGAGCAGTGATTTACCTACATCTACTTACTTCAAGAATTAGATACATAAACTTATTTTATCAGGATTTACACATTTTCTCTTCAAATTTGTTTTATCAAACCATTTATTTTAAATCAGCATACTTAAATCAAACTTCATGTTTTAAGCAGTCTGATTCCTGCAAGAAAACGTCATGTTTAAGTTTGCATAGTTTTGCAAGAAGATCAGTTTTAATTTCTTTAATTGTTCAGTCAGACAATTAAAATATTCAGTTTACAAGAAAAAAGTATTGAAATACTTTATTATCTTAAGTCGGCAATACATATTGGACATTTAAATCATTATTGGTATTTTATCAACCAACTTGCAAACTAGGCCTAGGCCTCATCAAGATTTCAAGTTCAACTTTCTATTAGAATAGAAGTGGAAGCTAACTTAAAGCTGAAGCATTTTATCAAAAAGGAAGCTCAAGATTCTTTATGGCTGTGACTAGGCCTATATATATATACAAGTTATATTTGTATTTTTCACACTTTGAGGTTATTCATAGACTCAATCTCACCTTTACTGAATGCATTTTGAAGAAGCTAATCGATGGTTGGAAGGAGTTTATTTGGAAAATACTTAATAAAAAACGAATATTTAGCCTACAATTTTGTTGAATCTTACTGCTATTACAAATGAATATATATATTTCTGTTAAATCATGTATTATGTGAATGTATTGCCAATTTCAGTCCTTTGTAATGGGCCTAGCCTAGGCCTATTGACTTGGCCATTGCCCAGGCCTATCCCTGATGCACTACTACCAAGGTATGCCTAACTTTAAATATTTTATGGATTCTGAAGTCAATTAATTTTGCATTTGTAGTGTTTATGAATAGGCCTATTGATATTCAACAAACTAGCCTAGAGCCTTAAACAAAATGGCTCTGTCAGCAAAATCTCAAAGGGAGTATACTTCCCAGTTGGAAGTTTTGTTATTTAAAAGGGACATGGCCTATGATCATATTGATGGGCTATACACTCTTAGCCTAAGCCTAACTTTAGAATCTGAAAATCTAGATGAATTTAAACTTAAAGTGGAAAAACTTGAAAGTATGTACAATAGCTTTAATAAAAGCAATCTGGAAATTATTAAATGGAGATCTTTGCTAGGTGATGAAAACAAAGCTACTGAAATGATTGCAACTAAAAGACTTAGCGCTGATATGGATACTCGCTATTTTCATGTTCTTAATGCATACAAACAATATTTTCCTCATGAATCTGGTCGCAATCGGCATTCAGATGATTCAATACTATCCAAGCCTAATTCTGATTCTTCACTCAAACTTCCTCGGATTGACCTTCCACGCTTTGATGGCACTCCTAGAGATTGGCCACCCTTCAGAGATTGTTTTATTTCGCTAATCCATGAAAATCCAACCTTATCAGATATTCACAAGTTTCAGTATTTGATTTCTTCTACCAAAGGTGATGCAAACGCACTTGTGCGTACCTTACCCCTGACTGAACCTAACTATATAATTATTTGGAACAAATTATTCTCCCGCTATGACAACAAACGCATTCTCGCCTCACTCTACGTGGACGAAATATTAAACTTTGAAAACTTGAATTTTGAATCTCCAGCCAAACTTCGGCACCTTCTCGACACTTTGGTTGAAAACACTTCTGCTCTTGAAAGAATTGAACTTCCAGACAACCTAGGCAATTTTATAATTTTTCAAACTGTAACCAAAAAACTGGACAAACGTACCAGACAGCTCTTTGAGGAGGAGTACTCTAAGAATGATTTTCCAACCTTGGATAATTTGAAAAGTTTTTTGTCAAATCATTGTAAGGCTGTTGAGGCAGCACAATGTCATGATCCTAAGCCTAAGTCATTAGGCCTGAAAACAAATCTTAGGCCTACATTTAACAAAACTAATCCAGCCACTTTACGAGCGGTTAGGTTAGGCCAAACAAACAGATCCTTTGTTTCCAATGTTTCACCTTCGTCTTGCATTTATTGTTCTGAAATGCATAATGTCTACCGTTGCCCTCGCTTTCAAGCATTGAAGCCTCACCAGAGAAAAGAATTTGTTAGATCTAAAAGATTTTGTTTCAATTGTTTGAGCAACTTGCATATGCTGGATAAATGTCAATCTCTTAGTTTGTGTAAAATATGTAATCAGAGGCATCACACGCTAATTCACATAGATAACACAAACCTGTCTCAAGAATGTTCTGCTAATAAATCTAAGAATGTGTCTAATATATGTAGTGAGCCTACTTCAAATTTAGTATCTGATGAAAGTCCTAAGTCCATGCAGCAGCATGTTGGTTTAGGCCTAACTGCTAACTCTGCAACTTTAAAGATGCCGAATAGGCTTGCTGAAAAACAGTCAGTGACGTTGTTAGGCACATTGAAACTTGGAATCCAAGATATGACTGGCCAATTTAAATGCTTTCGAGCGCTTGTGGATCCAGGCTCACAATTGTCCTTTATCACCGAAACTTGTGTTCGGAGTTTAGCCCTACCGCGCCAACGGTATCATTTACCTATAACAGGTTTGTCTCAAGTACCTGTCAACGCAACTAAGGGAATTGTTAACTGTCTCCTAAAACCTAAACACCAGAATCAACCTACAATACCTGCTACTGCTGTTATTTTGGAAAAAATAACTTCGCCACTTCCAACTTGTTCGATTTCTTCTGAGGTTAGAGAAGCCTTTCAGAATTTGGATCTTGCTGATGACGAATTTGATGTACCGGGTCCAATTGATTTTCTTCTTGGTGCCGACTTGTATCCCGACATATTCGACGGCGGGCGGCTACAATCGCCTACAGGATTTCCCACACCTTACCACAGCGTTTTTGGTTGGGTTCTTATTGGAAAGGCTCAAATCAACTTACTTTCAGACGCAACAACTTACGCCTCAAGCCTAGGCCTAACCTCACATTTATGCACCTTTGACAACAATTCTGTTGACATTCAACTAAAGCAGTTTTGGGAATTGGAAGAATTTCCTAAAATCTTTCATTCTAGTGATAATGATAAATTTTGTGAAGATCATTTTATCAAAAATCACACTAGGGATCCTGATAGTGGTAGGTACATTGTCAAACTGCCCTTTATTGAAAATGCTCCAGAATTAGGTTCTTCATACCAAAACGCTTCTTCCCGTCTTCGCTCCTTGGAAAAAAGACTTGCTGCTCAACCTCAATTGAGAACTTCGTACAACGCTTTTATGGACGAATACCTTCAATTAGGCCACATGCGCCCGCATAAGAACAATGACCCTCCGCCTCAGTATTTTATACCGCATCATGGTATTTTAAAGGAATCAAGTTCCTCTACCAGGTTTCGCACTGTATTTGACGCCTCTGCTGCCTCATCGAACGGCAAGTCACTTAATGATATTCTACATGCTGGTCCTAAACTACAAAAGGATATAGTGGAAATTGTATGCAATTTTCGTCTCCATCCCATTGCACTTGTTGCTGACATTTCAAAAATGTACCGACAAATCAGAGTCCATCCTGAACATCAACCCTTTCAAACCATATTGTGGAGAGCTTCTCCCACAGAGCCTATTCAAGAATTCACACTTACTACAGTTACTTACGGAGTAACAAGTTCGCCATTTCTGGCTATGCGCACTCTTAAACAATTAGTCCAAGATGAAGGCAAGAATTTTCCACTCGCAATTAGGCCTATCCTCGAAGACATGTTTGTTGATGATTTACTATCTGGAGCACATTCGCTTGACGAAGCTTTATCGTTGAAGAATGATTTAAACTCTCTCTTGAGTAAAGGTGGATTTGAGCTCAAAAAGTGGAGCAGTAATAGTTCAGAATTTTTGTCTACAGTCACTGAAGCGGACCGAGAGCCTAAGTTAACCTTCACTGATCATAACATCATACCCACAATCAAAGTCTTAGGCATTAAATGGTGTCCATCTTCAGATGTTTTCAGCTACCAAATTCAGACTCCTGATGCAATTCCAACAAAACGGAACATTTTGTCTCACATTGCTCGCATCTTCGACATTCTCGGGTGGGTTTCACCTGTCGTTATTTGTGCAAAAATTCTGATTCAACGTCTCTGGACCCTAGGCATAGGGTGGGATGACTTACCTGATACATCGATCCAAGACGAATGGTTCAAGTTTATAAACGAGCTGCCCTTACTAAGTGAAGTTACAATAACCCGCTATTTTTTGTCGCCTGCTTTCAAGGAAATTTCGCTCCATGGCTTCGCTGATGCTTCAACCCACGCTTACGCTGCTGTTGTTTATCTACGAGTTGTGCATGAAGATGATTCAGTATCATGCCATCTTTTTCTCTCCAAATCAAAGGTTGCGCCTTTAAAAACCACTTCACTGCCTAGATTGGAACTTTGTGCTGCAGTATTACTCGCCAACTTAATTGACTATTGTAAAACTATCCTACACAAACGTCTGAACTTCTATCCTGCTATCTCCGCTTGGTCTGATTCTACGATCACACTAAATTGGATTCATAACTCTCCCCATGTTTTAAAGACTTTTATCGCCAACAGAGTTGCTGTTATCCAAGAGAAAACCAACCCGAATTGTTGGTTTCATGTTCCTACAACCACCAACCCTGCAGATTGTGCCTCAAGAGGATTGTTTCCAAGCCAGTTAATCAACCATGAGTTATGGTGGCAAGGCCCAAGCTGGTTGTTAAAGGATTCAGCTCTTTGGCCTAAACAAGACTATGATCAAGTTCCCCTAACACAATTACCGGAAGCTAGACAATGCTCTCATCAGAGTAATTTTTCTAAGATGGTCACTAGTGATCTGTCCATATTGGAACGTTTTTCAACATTTGAGCGTTTGAAGAGAGTGACTGCTTGGTGTCTTCGCTTCGCAAACAACTGTTCTAAACCTCGTGATAAAAGGGTTTTTACCCCCTTTAGGCCAGTCAAATTAGAACTTTTCGAAGAATTAATTCCCAGCAAGCTGGAAATCGTTTTAATACCTTCATTTGGTCCCAAATAAGTGTAATCTGAGTTTGCACCGTCCTATGAGGTGAGCTTACATTATGGCAGCCTAAAATAAATTAAATTTAAGCACTTTTTCCAGTTTTTTCCAAGTTGCTTAAAAACAGTGTGTCGGACGCAAACAACGTCCTAATAATATCAAAGAGGATTAAATTCTGCATAAAATGAGTATATAAATATCCAAATTCGGTTAAGTAGTATAGCCAAAATATTAAGTTTTAAATATATAATTTTTTTGTTTCATTGCATTTTACATTTTGCGACTTTCCAGAACCCCATACTATCTTTGAAAGAAACACACCCATGACAGTTTCCTTCTTCATACGAAGTAAGAGTGGGGAAAACAGCTGATCAAGTATTCCCAGCTGTTTGCAGTTGTATAGTACAGCAATTTCATTGCTAAGTGGCTGTCATCAGTTACTTTGGAAGTAAAGTTATTATAAGTATTTTAAAAATAATTAAGGGCGTTTACCAATATTTGTATTCGTTCAAGAAAGTGTTATAACTTAGTGATCTGTTATCTTCATGATATTAAGTGTCGTGTTTAACATGTTCGGACATGCAATCCTGAGTATAGACTTTTACATGTTGAGGCCTCAACTTCTGTGAAACAACAAGGAATAATGATAATAATAATCAAGCAATCCTTAGCAAACGTAATTTTTACTAAAATGTTGACTGCAACAATGCTGAAAGAACAATTTCTCTCTAACTACAACAACAAAGGACGGCTTATCTCCATGCTGAGTGAGCAAGTGCTCCAAGGGTTTGAAGTTGGACAAGCTCTTGAGGATGCTGATACCCTCATTGTCAACACTGCCATTCAAATGGCTGAGAACTTTGCGAAAGTCATAATAATTGAATAGGACACAGATCTATTGGTCCTATTAACCGCCAAAGCACCAAATTCCTCAAATCTTTACCTCAGGAAATCTGGAATGTGGACCTCTTAGAACATACTCTGAGGCATTTCAACTTCTATCTCCTGTCAAAGAGAACCTTCTGTTCCTATATGCAATCAGTGGGTGAAATACTATCTGTATTCTATCGCCAAGTGAAGTTGAAGATTATAAAACTCCTTGAGAAGAACACGTTGCTGGGGGCTGTAAAGCTTTTCCACCATACATATGCTCATCCTGAGGGCCTAATTTTAGCAGGTCAACTGTTTGTGACAATCATCTAAAGCCAATAATACCTCACTGGACAAAATTCCTTATGGGATGTTCTCAAAATCCATTTCAAAGTTAACTTTCTATATATAGCTTCCCTACCACTAACAAATACAGTCGCCGCCCAACACTTTCTACGAGTCTAACACTAAATACAGAGCTGGTATGATAGACCAGTGGATCCGCTCAACTGGGGTTGGAGGATGGCGGAACATGGTTTACTCCCAACCATAAACACAAAGAATCCAGCTCCAACTTAAATCCTCAACATAGTGTCATGCGTGTACAGGAAAGTGCAGCTGCCGAAAAGTAGATGGAATGCTCAACAATTTGCCTTAGCTACCATGGTCAGTCATGCTTAAATTCAGCAGTTTCAAGTTGAGGGTGTGTCCCACATACCAAACACCGTAGAAGCAGAAACATGTGAGGACAGTCTCTTTGACAGTCCACTGCAGCTTGAGATAAATCCTAACATGTAGGATGTGCAGCCAAGAGGACAGTTTATGGAACCCGATTTTAAGGTTTATGCAAAATTAAGTCTTTAAAAATGAGTGAAATTTTCAATTGAAATACCTTTTTAACGTGTTATATTATACTATACAACTTTAATTCTATCGATTTTTTCTTATGGTGGTCAGTGGTATGATGGGATGTCGACTTTCCAGGGCTAAATATAGTTTGCAATAAGATGAAAAAGTTATCTATTTCTTAACAAAGATATTGGCTGTGCTACTGTACCAAATTTGAATATTTATGTATTTGTCTGGTGCACTATTTTTTAGCTACAAGCAAAAGATAAAATAAAATTCTGAAATTTAATTTATTTTAGGCTGCGATAGTGGTATGAGTTTAACTCCTAGGATGGTTAAAATTAAACAGATTAAATACTCAGGATTGTATGTCCGAACATGTTAAACACAAAACTTAGATAACAGATCACTACGTTATAACACTTTCTTGAACGAATACAAATATTAGTAAATGTCCTCAATTATTTTTAAAATACTTATAATAACTTTACTTCCAAAGTAACTGATGACAGCCACTTAGCAATGAAATTGCTGTACTATACAACTGCAAACAGCTGGGAATACTTGATCAGCTGTTTTCCCCACTCTTACTTCGTATGAAGAAGGAAATGGTCATGGGTGTGTTTCTTTCAAAGATAGTATGGGGTTCTGGAAAGTCGCAAAATGTAAAATGCAATGAAAAAAAAAATATATATATTTAAAACTTAATATTTTGGCTATACTACTTAACCGAATTAGGATATTTATATACTCATTTTATGCAGAATTTAATCCTCTTTGATATTATTAGGACGTTGTTTGCGTCCGACACACTGTTTTTGAGCAACTTGGAAAAAACTGAAAAAAGTGCTTAAATTTAATTTATTTTAGGCTGCCATAATGTAAGCTCACCTCATAGGACGGTGCAAACTCAGATTACACTTATTTGGGACCAAATGAAGGTATTAAAACGATTTCCAGCTTGCTGGGAATTAATTCCTCAAAATGTATTATTTTTATCTAATTTTACTGGCCTACTTAAGCATTGAAGAATTGCATACTTCTGTTAACCTGTTGGTTATGAAAACTCAGAGTACCTACTTTGCTGATGCATTTAGCAATTTAACGTCTAATATTCCAGTGACGGGAGCCCTCGCTAAACTTGACGTCTTTATCGACTCTAATGGAATTTTGAGAGTTGGTGGTCGATTAAAACTTTCAGATGTAAGTTATGACCAAAAGCATCCTATTTTGCTGCCTAAGCAAGCACATTTGTCGTCTTTAATTGTTGATCACTATCATCGCATCTATCTTCACATTGGCCCACGAAGTTTACAATCAATTATACATAGAAGATTTTGGATTCTTTCTAGCCGCAACTTAATACGAAAGCGCTTAAGATTATGCAATCAATGCGCTAGATTCAAAGCTCTAACGCCTCAACCCTTCATGGCATCTTTACCTGCTGCAAGGGGACGATGTCGATGTTGGACAACGTTAAACGTGGACTACGTTAAAAGCAGACACCGCCTCCATCAGACAACGATAAAAGCAGACAACGACGAACATGGACACATTCAAATGTGTCCAAGCTTAACGTTGCACGCAAACGACGAACCTGGACACATTTATAAGTTGTCCAGGGGTGGCGTTGCACGACACGACGAATATGGACACATTCAAATGTGTCCAAGTTTAACGTTGCATGCAAACGACGAACCTGGACAAGTTTTCAAGTTGTCCAGGGTTGTCGTTTGCGTGCAACGTTACCCTTGGACACATTCAAATGTGTCCAAGTTTAACGTTGCATGAAAACGACGAACCTGGACAAGTTTTTAAGTTGTCCAGGGGTGGCGTTGCACGACACGACGAAACTGGACACATTCAAAAGTGTCCAAGGGTAACGTTGCACGCAAACGACGAACCTGGACACTTTTAGTTTTTGAATAGACTGTACACCAGGCTCATCAAATTCTCAGTCTCGCTCGGTTGGTAAACTCTGAATGAGCTTCCTAAAACAGAAATGCCGTGAATACGCCTTATTGTTACAAGGCTTCTTTCTAACACACTGTTACTAATACACTGTGTTGTAGTGACTCATAGTCCGCGAAACACATTGTACATTATAAATTCGGAAATTTAATTGCATGTTTATTTGGTCGCTGTAAATGTTTGCTGGATATTAATAAAAAAATAAAACCTATGGGACCTGGATACACCGTGTTCCAAACGGACGGTTCAAATCTACAGCTTTTGTTCAATATACGTGTTGCTAAGTGTCGTAGAAAAGTTAATTAAGTCTCATTTTAAAACTGCCATATTTAAGTGATTTTTAGTGCCCTTCAATAGTAATTAGCTGTCCATTGTTTTTGGCACATTTGAATCTTCAAAACATACATTTGCAATATGGAGCTGCGGCTGAAATCAAAATTTGTTAATGGTTTATAGAAACGAAATATGTGGAGTGTTTTTGTCTGGGGGTTTGTCCTTGGGTTTTCAACGATTGATCAGTCGTCAACCTCTAACATGGATAAACTAACAAAATGAAGCAAACAGATGCCTTAGATTTTAACGTTTTCGTGGCCAAACAACTGCAATAGAGCAGTCAAATTGTTATGGATTATTTAATTACGGTATGTTTAAATGGATCCTGCTCGACTAAACCTGTTTCACAATGTGCAGTCTATCGTATCCTACGATCACATATCGTACCTACATAGGTTGAAATAATAAAACTGATTCGTTTGAGGATTATTTGAACAAAGCAGCAAAACAGCGGTGACACACAATGACAACATATCAGGCGTGTATTTGAGATCGTTAGTGAATCCACTACGGGTAATACTTTGCAAAACCGTTACGGAACTATAACTACACCCGCCACAACGAACCTGCAGACTAACAGCTACTTTACTTTAGTCTGACTGTGTTGTCAATAAAATATCGCCTTAAAAATGAAATATTTATTCCCTATTACTATAACATTAGTTTAACGAGTTTTTGTGTATGCTGCTACAGGGAAGGCTGTAAGGTGTTTTTATAGTTCAATGTTGACAGTATAGTATAAATAAATACATTTTCCAAATTTGATCATATTTTGTTTAAAAACAAGCAAACAACAACAGTTCACTTATTCTCCATAAGAGTACTCTCCTAGGGCTCTGCCCTGCCTGCCTTAAAAGTTTCTACGTTATTCTTATGAATACACTTAATATTGGAATTTTCAAATGTATAACGTAATTTATTTCATTATATCGTATAAATTTATACGAAAAGTAATTTGAAAATGATCAGGTTGCTGATCTATCGAAATTTTGGTTATTTATTCGTTGGTTCTTTTCATCCAGTATATCTATGGAACATATTCTCTCTCGTTGCGAATCACGGATATAGCACGGACGTAGGAGGGAAGGGAACACGGTGAGGGAAGTAATAAAGGTGAGCAGTGTTGAGTGTGGGAATTGATTAATGTATCTGCAATGCTAAAATGTTATGGGAAGAGACTGTAGACTGTAGGTTAAAATGGTTACGAAGCACGAATCGATACATATTTTCGATATATGCAATCGTTTACGATAGAAATTTACAACTGAGTTGACAACAGCTGATTTTTACTCCATAGAGGCCTAAAAATGATTCTTACTCCCTAAAGAGTAAAAATGCTACTTAAGACCCGCAACGCATGCATTAAAAACGACTGTTTTATGTAGTATGACAAAAACAATATATTATGAACCCTTGATGATTCCGCTCAATTTTGTGGATGCTTCTGCAAACGCCACCTAGTAGTTTAAACCTGAAATGGCTAACAAAATACTAAAAGCTTTTTGGTTATTAGAATTTGTAAGAAAATTGTAGTGGAAAATATAAACTTAGTTCCAGATCATAACATATGTTGCATTTGAGACTAAATCTTTAAGATGCTGTCTGACTTCTGGCCAATTAATCATACATTTCCCGTAGTTGCGAGAGTGTGATTGACCTTCAATTTCCAACCTAAATATTGTTTTTCAACTTTACGTTGTAATCGCAATAGAGAGCCACTTCAACCCATATAAAACTTAAGTTTCCGGATTGTTGATAAAACAATTTTTCTGTTATTAATTAATTTTATTTATTCATCATTTATTGGAAAATTGTTATACAAAACAATCCAAATCACTGGTTTGTATGATATTGGACACGTTTCAAATTTTACTGCAAACGTCACTTAACAAATACCATGGTGTAACGAGATAATACGTCATCTGAAAACAAATGGTGACCTGTTTAGAGTAATGTTCTTCATACCAACTTTCAATTTTATCTTTACGTTATAATTTATTTACAATCAGTGACGTGTTTTGAAATTACTTTTAGAACAATTCATTTAGTTACCAATTTTACATATTAGTTAGTACAGATTTCTGAAACATACTAGTACTTCATCTATGCTAGTAGTCTCATCTAAAGGTACCAGTACAATCGGTACATATCTAACTCATGTCATAGACTCGCGGGTATAACTCGTTAAGGGTCAAAAAATCCGAATCAGAGTACATTATTAGTCAGTCAGTCTTAACAATGTAATATATTTGGACGGTTCTGGTCAATAAACAATAACCTGATAATCTAAATAAAGTGAACCGATAATATTAGGATGAAATTATTATTTTGTATACAGGATTCATGTAAACCAGAGGGTTACTAGTTCGATTCTAATAACTGAGCTGAGCGAAGCAAAGCGCTTTGGGATCGGCTTTAATGTAAAACTTTGTATCACTATCACACTCAATAACGGCTAAACATATTTTTGCCAAACTTACCAAGCTTTTCCGACAAATGTTTGGAAAGTTTTGAACGAAACAATCTCAATTTCTAATAATGCCTATATTATGTAAAAGTAACTCAAATTTTTTAAATTGTAACATTGACCTTGTGGGTAGCCATGATGGTTACAAAATGACGTAAAAGTAAATAAAACTATTAATCATACCATACCTTTACAATCGAGCCAATATACTAAATAAACATAGTAGAGAGAACAGACATTCGTCTGATGATCACAGATCAAATAATACTGACAAATCTATATAAATAAAATTATAGTTTTCTCAGAATTATATATTTTTTTGGTTACTTTTACGTGTTATACATTAATGTAGCCGAAACAAGTCTTATCTCAATTTCTGTCTGTCTGTCACGGCCCAGAAGGCATTTTACGCGGCCATCTCCGGAAAAACGAGAGTACATAAAATCAAGATTCAAATAATTTTAAGGTATTCACAGGATTGGCGTGAGTGTATTTAGCCATTAAAATATGGCCTCACTACTTTAAATCATTTTTAAGTATTCACGGGGTTGGCGTGAGTGTCTTTAGCCATTAAAATATGGCCTCACTACTTTGTAAATATAGCTGTCACTGATATGTTTACATTATGTTGTTTACAAATACCGCAACAATTTCAATCACGTTTTGAAATAAAAGCCAAACCAAGTGACATTAAAAAAAAATTGTCCTTACATAACAGATTTAATTAATCGCAAGTGCAATAATGTGTAACCGCAAATGAAATTAAATAACTTGGCATCATCCAGATCAGGAACCGGAGATTCTTTGTGTATCAAATTGTTCCTGATTTTTTGATAACCGGGAAAAACCTTGAATTAGTGTTGTTTAGGGCTGGGAAACTTTTTACATTAAACAAACATTTTTTTAAATCATTGTCGTCACTAGCTTACACAAATTAGGTTTCCACTCTTTGACGGCGCTTACTGATTTTATATGTACTTTGCTATGGTCAAACCGTAGCAAATTCCTTAACTAATTAAATTCTGCATTTTCGTGTGTATGTCTGTTTGTGATGCATTAATGTCTTTATTACTCAGTGTTTCACGAAAAAGTCAAGAGCACTTTTGTTAATGAAAATGTCAAATTGGATAAAGTGTTCAATGGTGAGGACTACACTATCGCCGTGCGTAGAACGGGTACTTAGCTAGTTTTAAATAAACATGGTTTACACGTAAAACAAGGTATGTGTTTTATAGGTTAACTAGAGTTCCAGATTAATAGTTTAGTTTACCTTAAACATGATTGTTTTATTTTCGTTAGACATATTTTTAATGAGATTCAGTAAGAAAACTAACCTCTTAACACTTGTATAAATATGTTCCAGACTCAAGAGCATAAAGTAAAGACCATGAAATTTTTTTTGCAAGTCCTTAAAATCAGCATTAGAAAATACATTATACAGCTGAAAATCACATCTTAGAGTCTTCGGAGTGTTTATTTGCAGTTTTATGTATACAAAAATACTTATTTCTGACAGTAGATTTATTATCAGTGGAATTCATTAGTTTTGAATGAACGTAACCTTTTTTGGCCTAACACAAAACTGTATGATGCGTCTAATTTGTAGAGGAAATCCGATGTTAAATATAGGCCAATAAACTAAAAAATATGTGATTAACCGTTACAACATCAACTCTTAGGCCTATAATATGGTGCAGCTTTAAAAATGATAATACTGTAATGATACAATTTTTAAATGCAGAATTTTTATGTTGGTAATTTTTACTGTGTCAATAATGCGAGTTTATTTAGGCCTACAATGGTTTTCAATTACTTGAGATGAACGAAATACGAATGACTCGTTTTTGTGCAGTCACACAAAATGTGTGAAAATGTACAAATAGCACCGATACTTTTTAAATAAACCTGAACTACTATTTATTTTTTAAGTCACGTTTGAAGATAGAAATTTACGTTTCATATTAGTTATGTATGGACAACATATACAATATTTACATGCTAATAATAAGAAAGTCTGGTCTTTATACACACATTCCAATCAAAAATAATTTTATGTGAAATGAAGAGGCTTGAAAACCAAACAGATATTTTTAAATAGTCGCCCGAAACTATATTACGATTGACAACGTTAGACGTATATGTAATCTTACTAATACTGTCATGATTATTTCATTCATTTAATCCATAATTTCCGGAAAACTAAAAATAATACTAAGCTATGAAAACAGAAAAAGTATAGTTCAACTAATCTGAAAGATTGGCGACAAACATGGACAACGCAAAACAAAAGCCTGAGGGATGCATTTTCTTTATCCTAAAGGCGGTTCCAGACATGCGCCAGTCACCAAGCACGAAATATTAACGTTCAGTGATTTTGTTGTCTTGCTATTCACCGATTAAAAAGTAGATTTATACTACACACATGTGTTGTTTTCCGAGCAAGTGTTAGTTTTTCCGTCCGTAGGGAACAGAAAATATTCGTTTACTTTTATGTATGCAAAAATACCGGTTATGTGCAACACTACGTCACAGTGGTGGATAGTTGTACGAAAATGTAACCGTAAAATCTAAAAACAGCCAGCTTTATTACCTAAAACATATGGGATATTGCAGTGAATCTATCCACTAGTGTGACGTCATGAACCTTCAGCATGGCGTGTTTTTCTAGTGGGGCCTTGGTCGAAATCCCAAACAATGGACTTTGACAGGTAGAATGTACAGTCAGGTCCCAAAACAAGAGACTTAAGACAAATGTCCAGATTCGTCGTTGCACGACACGACGAAACTGGACACATTCAAATGTGTCCAAGCTTAACGTTGCACGCAAACGACGAACCTGGACACATTTATAAGTTGTCCAGGGTTGTCGTTTGCGTGCAACGTTACCCTTGGACACATTCAAATGTGTCCAAGTTTAACGTTGCATGCAAACGACGAACCTGGACAAGTTTTTAAGTTGTCCAGGGTTGTCGTTTGCGTGCAACGTTACCCTTGGACACATTCAAATGTGTCCAAGTTTAACGTTGCATGCAAACGACGAACCTGGACAAGTTTTTAAGTTGTCCAGGGGTGGCGTTGCACGACACGACGAATCTGGACACATTCAAAAGTGTCCAAGGGTAACGTTGCACGCAAACGACAACCCTGGAAACTTAATCTGTCCAACTTTAACGTTGTCCGCGTGTGTCGTTGTCCAAGTTCGGCGCGGTCCCGCTGCAAGACTTCAACGAAACAAGCCCTTTCAACAAGTCGGTATTGATTTTGGTGGTCCATTTCAAACCAAAACTCATCATGCACGCAAACCTTTAATATACAAGTCATACTTGTGTCTCTTTGTATGCTTATCCACAAAAGCAGTACATCTTGAAGTTGTCTCTAGTCTTTCGACTGATGATTTTTTAGCTGCCCTCAACCGATTTATTGGTCGACGAGGAATCTGCTCAGATATTTATTCTGATAATGGTACAAATTTCATTGGCGCATACAAGCAGATCAAAGAAGTTTATCAATTTTTGAAACTTAACACCCCAGCTATTCAAGTGGCGCTAAGCGTTAAGGAAATTCAATGGCATTTCAACCCTCCATCTGCCCCGCACTTTGGTGGATTATGGGAAGCAGGCATAAAGGCAGCTAAATACCATTTGAAACGTACTGTTGGAGAGCAAATACTTACATTTGAAGAGATGTCTACACTTTTTTGTCAAATTGAAGCAATCTTAAACTCCCGCCCTCTATGTGCCATATCTACCGATGCAAACGAATTTGAAGTTCTCACACCAGGGCATTTCCTAACCGGAGATTCGCTAGTTGCTCCACCACAACATGACCTAACTGCTTTACCACTTAACCGTCTTTCTCGATGGCAGTTACTACAACAAGCATCGCAGCATTTTTGGAGTAGATGGAGTAATGAATACTTACATACGCTGCAGCAGCGTACAAAATGGACTAAAAAACCAGATAATCTTGCAGTAGGAGATATTGTACTCTTGAAAGAACCCAACCTTCCTCCACTTCGTTGGCCTATGGGAATTATCACAGCAACTACTTATGGACCTGACGGCATTGTTCGTGTGGTTTCACTGCGCTTAAAGAATGGACAGACACTGGTCAGACCTGTAGTGAAGCTCTGTCCACTTCCAATTGAAAATTAAACACAAAGAACGTTTTACCGCCCCCACATCAAGACATAAAGAAGAAAATCTATTTTAAAATGAAGATTTCCATTTTATTTTATATAAATTTCAATTCAATTTTACTTTATTAAAACTAAATAATTTAGTTTGGCGGGCGGTATGTTAGAAGAAGTAATTATTTTATTTTATCTATTATTATAATCACATGAAGAAGAGTTTTCTTTAATTTAAACACAAAAAAAGAAGAATTAATTATAAGTTAAAATGTAATGTACATTCAAATTTCCCGCCCACTCCCCACTACTCAAGACGACACTAACCAAGATGATGAAGCCGCCATCTTGTGACCTTCACTTCAATGTAATAGTTCCAGATTGGTGCATCACCAAAATTTGTCTCTTGTTTTTAACAACGCATATCTTTACATTTTCAACTTTTTAACTGTTTATTTTTCGCTTTACGCAACATATGTTTTTAATAAAATTTAAAATTTAATAAAATGTTGACTCTAAGAGATCAAAACCATAGACTTACTGGATTATTTGTGTCACCTTTGTCATTAACACAACTTTGCTTACCTCCAACAAATACTCCTTTAGCAGCATTGTGCCTTAATTACCTTACATTGGCAACCAAACTAATCGTATACGATATACTCGTAAATTTTAAAAATGTTGTTAGTTACAATGTTTTATTTTTTTACATGTTTGTATCGAATACAATCCATTGAAAAGTATATAAATAATTTATTTTACCATATGTTTCAAACAAACGCTGTTGTATATTTTATTACACAATTAAGCATTCAGCGAGGAGAGAAAATACAAATAAAGATAAATTGTATCCGAACACTACGTTTTTGAGCGTTGGTCATTGTTTGATTTGTCTCCAAATGGAACGTTTCCAACTTGTCTTTTATATTTCAGTGTTTGTGCAAAGCCATTTATTTTCACTTTTATTTTCATTTGACCTGATTTGTCAACTATGTTTAAGGTAATTTATAATTCTTCAGTATAAAAGAGCTCGAAACTATTAACCCGGCTATTTTATTTATTTTATTTTAGTTTTGTAAGTCTTTAACACTTATATTATTATTAAAATATTTTTCTATTTTTTTTACATTTTGTGTTAGATTACCAATTGAGTTAAGTTAAATTAAGTTTAACAATTAATTAAATGTGCGTGTGTGTGTGTGTTTTAATCTGATTACAAACTGTAATTATTGATGTAATAGAAAAGCCTTGTAACCTCTGTTATTATAATGCAGGATTTTCATTTTTTACCACTAAGAGGTCGTTACAGTATCAAGCTTTCCTAAAGCTCATAAGCATTTTCATAAAAACATTATCATAAACATCTGAAAGCTCACACCTTGTACCTTCCAACCACATAATAAAGTCAGAGAAGACTAGGTTCTGCAAAGTTGCATTTAACTGCAAATTTAATTAAATCTACAACACAAGAGTATTAGTTACAAAAAATAGATAAATATTGTGGTTTTCCATGTTAAAAACGCCACAACTATAAACATAGTCAATGACGTTGTCACAGACATCAGGGCAGTCAGTAGCCTGACCTGTTATGTTATAGCCTAGTAGATACGTGACCTCCTGGCAATGGTCTTTCGTATCTTTTTTGCGAATATCACTGCAGAGAACAGTAGCTCTTACCGTAGGTGGCACGGTAAGATTTAGGCCTAGGGCTGATTTACTTTTTTATTTTGATGTCCTTAAGAGTCCAAAACTTTTTTTTCAAATTTTTACATATAAATATATAAAGTTACATACATCAATATGTAGGTGAACTTTTATCGGGAGTTTTATGCGGTAAAAATTAGTTTTTTCTTATTTTTGACCCTAAAAAAAATTAAATTCCCCACTTTCTTCTTAAACCCCATTTTGAATAGCTTAAAAATTAAATAATTTAGTATATTGAAGTGTTTTGTACGGTTATTGGTCTCAAAGAAAATTCCAAAAACTTTTAATTTAAAACTCCTACCCTATTTTTATAAAAAAATAAGTAAACAGTTGTAGTTTGCTCGTTTATATTTTGATCAAACTTGGAAAATTTATTTATTTTATATAAAGCTATTAATAATCACATATATTAAAACACACTTTATTACCCTCCCTGTAGCAGCAAACCTAGGTAATCATTAAACCTAATTTTATTGAAATAAAGGATATGTAATAAAACAAATCAGGCAAATGGAAATTTGCTTTTTCTGCAGGTTTACTGTGGTGTGGGTATTTATACTACTAGTGTCTGTCTCAGCTACGTAATAATACTGTCGATAGTGCAAGTGTCTCAGCTGTCGATATTGAATCAGTCTATGTTGCAAGTATACGTATTGGCTGTTTTAAATAGCCTTTTATGAATGTAATTTGTATTAAGAATTGTATCATAGAATATTATTCTACGATTCTAGTACTTTCTAGTAAACGTTAATTCTACCATTCTAAAAATAGTACACACCGTGTAAAAGAATGGATCATATCTTCAGCTTAATAATATGCGTGTTAGCAAGGAACGAAGAAAAGTCAACTAAATAGGTCTCATTTTAAAGGTGGCATATCTAAGTTTTGTTTAGAACCATTTTAACAGTAAACAGCTGTTCCATTGTTGTTGGCACGTTTGAATTTAAAACATACAGTTGAAAGCACAGTGTATTAATTGGTTTATCAAGGCGAAATCTGTGGTGTTATTTTTGTCTTGGGGTTTGTGAAAGATCAAGTGTATTTCTGCCCAATCTTAATCATAACCTAACTTAAAGCAAAGATAAATAAGAGCCTTTGGAATAATGAATGATGAAATACGCCACAATGTGTGATCATGGTTGGAACACAGACTTGAAATTCTTTGAGTAAAAAACGGAGAACATGTAGAGGTTAGGCGGCGAAACAATGGTCGGAAAAAACTGGTTCAGAAAGAAAATTGTATATAAGTTAAGTAAATGTTTATCTTTAATAATCAAGTTTTTTTGTCAATTTGCCTTTGATTGGTTTTTTTGGCACACCCAGTTTTTTATAGCAGAAATTCTACGTAAGTGCTGGCCATAGATGGATTTATATTCAGAGGTAACACCTCCATCTTGTCTTTATTTTTGAGTGTTAAATTTTAACAAATTTAAACATAAAGCTTTTTTACTGGAACGAAACATAAGAATATGCAAAACGTTATTTCAAGTTTTATACAAATGAAATATTTCTTTTAGCCCTGTCTCTGCTTCAAAGTATTCCCAACCTTCTAAAACTGTTAAAGATATCTTAATACTTGTAAAAATAGTTGTTTTATTAGGGTTATTTAATGTGTTTAATATTAAATTATTATTTTAATATAACTCACACACTTATATTTGAAAATAATAAATAATTAACTATTCGTACAAGGGCTCTAATAAAGGCAGAAAAAAACATAATTGGTTTAACATCCTTCCTTTTTTCAATCAATGGCACAGTTGTAATCAATTAAACCTCATAAGAGCAACATGATAAGCTCTTAAAGAGCATCAGGTAATCAAGAGAATCAATTTAACACGTGCATGTCTTATTAAGTCATCTTAAAATATGTAAATAATTTACGGGTGCGACTGCCCTCTTTACTAAATGGTAGTTTGTTAACTAAATATACATGCAAATATCATAGCAAAATGTTTGTTTAATGGTTTCTAAATAAATACTTAGCTGCCTTTTTTAGTTACATTTTGATAAGCAATATAGTGTTTAACGACTTAAAAATAGACTTTAAATTTAAATTTACTAATTAATATGACCGTAAATTACAAGAATATGAGGTTCTTAAGAAATCACTGTGATCGTCTCCAAATATTTAATTGGGGCTGGTCTGCTTTTGGAACATTTAAACTGTACATGCACATTTTGGAATTTGTAGTTGTCTATTAATCATAAATTGTTTGGCGTTTATCGTTTTGCAAACATGATTGTTTTAAGGGAATAAAAATACTTTGCTAAAGGAATGGTGAAACTTTAATTAATTACGTAGGGACTGTGTTCAATATGATATCATATTTACATTATTTTTATGACTAAAATATTATAGTAAAGTACACTAACTAAACCTTGCGTGACACCTCACCCTCGTCACATAAATCACTCACCAGAGTGTTGACTCACTCAAGTCGTGCATGTTTGAACGTGTCATCTGCAAACCTGGCACATCTCACGAGATTACATCAGCAAACACCACTCAATATCTACATTCTCTACAGCACTTGCATGTAAATTATTTGTTTGTAGCATCGATAATTAACACAATCTTGAGCCTAGTTTACGAGTGATTAATTACTCTTATAAGGTTTGGAAAAACATATACAACGAAAAAATGTAAACTAATTTTATTATAAACAAACTAAAAACACTAAAAACACATTATAATAGTAAATTCATTAATAAAAAACATAAAATATTCAAAGAAGGTCCTTAATACTCTGTTTTTCTTTGAAATTGCGTTTTATTTAAATTAAAATATTGGAAAATAATAGACTTAAAACATATATACATAATAAGGTGTATCATTGTTGTCGTTGCTTCTGTCGTATTGTTTTATAGACAATAATAGTGGTTCTATCCTATTTTAAATATAGAATGGGTGAGAAATTAATGTATTGGAAAATAATATATTAAAAAAATAAACACATCATTAGGTTTATCGTTGTTATCGTTGCTTCTGTCATATTGTTTTGTAGACTATTTTTGGAGACTATAATGGTAGTTCCACCCACTTTTAACTATACTTAGGGTGAGATCTGAAAAAGAGGACAGTTTTACCCTGAGTTAAAGATCCAACCATTAGTGATTCGGTTCTTGTCATCGGATATCGAGTTGGTCCAGCAGATCCAATATAGCTTCTATTACAGCCATGTTAAGTCGACATGTTCAGAGTTCTTGGTTAAATGTTAAACTTAATAACGTGTCCAATAATGTGTCAAAATATGGCATATAAACAAATATTACATATCATATTTTTCAATATCAATATTAATAATTAAATATAACATGTTGATGTTTGACGTGAAAAGTGTTGTCTCACAACCTCCCACAGTAAACTCTTGTTTTAGGCTGTTAGTTATATCATTAGTCTCTCTCCCTTTAACACCTCGCAATGTATTAGTATTGTTTGTTACTGTTAAGTGGGTCTTACTGCTCCATGCCGTAGAATAAACTATAAATAATTTTCAAGTGACTCGTAAACAGCGTTTTCACTGTACTTCCATTACTAAATAAATTACAACATATCATTCCTAATACTTTAGTGGGTGATATCTTTCTCTTTGTAAAAAAAAAAAAAAAAAAAAAAAAAAAAACAAGAAAAGATACATTTGTAAGAGCAATTTGATGTTTATAATGTGCTAAACCACGGTGTGTAGTTGCACCATTTCTAAATCTAAGGGTACCTACAGATGTAGTATTTTTCTATATAAACAGTTTTTACCATTCGTGCATTGCATATATTTATATAGAAAAGCTACGTATAAATTCGTTAAACGTTTACGAATTTGCTCAGTACCAAAAATGTTATCCTCTGATTACTAGACGAGTGTTATAACCAATCGGCAGCTCATTTAATTATAAAAGATTTGCTGAAGATCCTAGAATATTGAACATCTAACTTGTAGAAATGTAAATCTGTAAAAAAGTCAAAGAAAAACTAACAATAGCTTTCTTGCACCAAATGTAATCACACAATCACAAACGATGTCATCGTTCTCCAACACTAATTACATGTTACTATCAAAGGCCTCTAAAGATCATTGTTACACCTATGAGGGGTGATTGGCAACGATCAGGACATTAAACCCTGCTCTTCTAGTCCTGAATTGATATTATATTTTGTAAAATATATTCATAGTTGATAAAAACTTGCAAATGGCTTTTATTATTTTTTTAAGCTTGGGTTTGTTTATTTCTGGCTTTTTTACTTTTATCTATTTCCGATGATTGTATAAGATCTCACTAACAGAGCCAACAACCTGTTTTGTGTGTTGCAATTCTTGTGCGGTTTTGTTCTCTGTTGGTCAGTCTCTTTGTATATCTTGTCTGGTAATTAAGTATATCCACTATCTTTCCTGTAAAAATTGCGTTCACCTCATGTATCAAAAACTTCACGAAATTTAATTTTAAATATTTAAATTAACCACTAATTCTTATTTATTACGGATATTTATAAACACCGTAGTTACTTTGTTGATTATAGTAAAAAACATGAGTGATTATTGCATCTAATTTGATATTTTTTAACGTTATTTCAAAATTATTTTTTTTTTCATTTTGTGCAAATTGACCCTTAAGAGGTGTCTAAAATAAAATTACGTACTTAACAAATTTATGATTTATTAAAACAAAATCTATTTACTAAAACATAATCTACTAAATTTAGAGAGCCTAAAATAAAACAAAATTTACATATTCCTTTATTGTTTAATACCTTTCAAAAAGTTAATAAACTAAAATACAGCTAATTTATGGGGCACTTCAAACTATTCCTGCTAAAGACTTGAGTCTACTCATTGAGTAGGCTGCAGAATTAACCCCAGGATGTCTTGATACCTTACATCATAGACTTGGAACTAACAGACCCACCTGGAAGCAGCTCCCTTATATACAAGTTAGTTCACTTCTGGAACCTCCCATCCCTACCCCGGCCAGCACTTGCTCTGGACCAGGTGATAAGGAAGCTTCCAGACCATTCTTATCAACACGTCTTGTTCTAGCAGGCTACTATCATAAGTATTACGAATCTAATACATTAATTTCAATTCATTAAACCAAAATTAAAATAAAATAGTTTTTTCTCAAATTTCTATCTAAGATTTAAATCAAGTTACAATTTGAAGATGGCGATTTTATTTCATTTGGATTTAGAACGTTGAATAATGATGAGTTAGTTATTGAAAGTAAAACTAAGCGTTAAAGCAGCCATGTATTCATAAATAATCGCTGGTTGTTAACTAAATTTATTGATAGGGTTTTGATATTTCTATGCTTTTTATCATATTTAAAAATAAAACCAATAAAGACTGGTTATTGTAACGGTTCCCAAAAAGCATTCGCAAGTGCAAAAGTGGTTATATTAATGGATATGGCGAATATCGTTAAAACTAATCCAAGCCATTCAATGTACTTTAGTTTTATTTGGTAAGTTTCCTGATAACACCATATAACCAAATATTACATTGGTTGGTTATGCTCTGTTACATGCGGTATACAGGATGTGGTTTCAGTCTAAACATACTTTGTCTGATACAGATCGTTTTGCTAAAAATTATTGCCATATTGTTTGTTTATCTGTACAGAATTTACCACTGGGAAAAAATATGTAAGTGATGTCAATAGTTGTTGACTTTATCTATCAACTATAAGGCTGTTCATTTTATTTTTTCCAGACAAGACTAATTTAATATGAGACATTCGTGAAAGCCTAACTAGCAATCCAATTAATTATGAGTGAGCAAAGGTTCCATATGCAACAATTAACTTAAAAAATTGTATGTGTTGTTCTGTAATAAGGCTAGTTTGTGTTGTAAACCTATCTATGCACATCACATAGCGTAGAAATCATATACAGGGTTGACAAAAAATATGGTCATTTTTAAAATGGAATTACTCAATAACTAAACATAACTAAATATTACAAATTACACCAAAATATTTACACTGTATTGCTATTCTTACGTCAACGTTGGCCTCTAATCTGTTCTGCATACTTGCTATAATCTTTCGCAACATTGTCTGTAGAATCGCAGCGATCACGTTCCTAATGCACTGCTTCAGTTCGACAATGTTCTGGGCTTGAAAACAAAGACTTTACTATTCAGATAGCCTCACATCCAACAGTCACAAGAGGTCAAGTTCGGGGATCGCACTTTGAAAAATCACCACATCGGGAAATCAAATCTATATAATTATATAATTCCGTAAGTCAAATTTTTGTAAAGAAATTGTGAGTGACTGGATGGTCGTAGAAGGATGGGAGGGGTCTTATTTTAAAGGTCTTGACGTGAATTTTGAGGGAAAACTATTCATCTTTCTTATTTTTTTACCATAAATTCGCAACAGAATAAAACTTTTCCCATTGAAACAACATGGGGTTTAATTTGTTTACATCTTTTGAAATTAAAACAGCTGTGCCACAGATTTGTATTAGTTGTATTTCTGAAAATCTGTGTACTCATAGCCTTTGATATAGATACCAGCTGTACTTTTTATGAATTTCAGTTTGTTTACTACAGCAATGTATAATTTTTAGTTATGGTGATCTATAGTTATCTTATCGTATTTCTTCTTTTCTACCTAAATATAGTAATGAACAACGGAGGAAGGCCGCGTCGCCGAGGTGTTGGCTTTCGAAATCAGCATGACAGACGACAGCGTAGGCGAGAAATTTATAATGAGGAAAAAAAAGAACAACCACATCATGAAGTCGAAGATACTCCTATTTTTAGATTACCACTTATGATCCTAACATGCCTTTCCACATGTCAAGACCTATCAATAAGGCACAAGGCCAAACCTTCCAGAAAGCTGGAGTTTACTTAGATAAACCAGTTTTTACACACGGACAGTTATATGTTGCATTTAGCAGAGTCAAGTCATCAGATGGAATCAGAGTATATATGGCAAATACAAGAGAACAGAACAATACAGAAAACAATTCATATAAAAAAAAAAAACATAGTTTATCCAGAGGTTCTGACTAATTATCAAATGCAATAAGTAAGTAGTGATTTCTATTCATGTAAATAAAGCTTGAATTAAACCAAATTTTAATTGTTTTTTATGCAAATTTTTTTCAAAATAAAAAAGTTTACTGTTTTAGAGGCTATTGTCCCTACAAACCACCATTTAAATGTAAATGTATCTACTGTATATAATATATTGTTTACATTTTGTGTTGTAAACTATATTATAATGCTAGAAAATCAGTGCTTATTTATAAATGACCAATGAAGGTTGATAAAAAATTTATGTATTTTGGTTTTGTATTGGCTTTTGCCCCTACAAGCCCCTAGTGTCCCTAAAAAGGCCAACGACTCATCTGATGTGTGACATGTAGCACCATCCTGCTGAAACCAAACTTTGGTTCCTAACTGACGAAATTGTGGTTTCATAAAGTCTCTGAGCATGGATATATAGCGTTCTGTGTTAACAGTAACAGCAATTTGTCTATCGTTCTAAAGTAAAACATGGACCAATAATACCAAACCTTAGTTGCCATTGTCTGTATGGGCTATTAATTAACAGAGGTCTAAGGAACATGTCGTGCTTACTCACTAACAAGACTACAAGATCGCACCACTCATCCTGCACTCATCCTTCATTTTTAGGTTAAAATACGCACATAGTGGCGTCCTTATCTAAAAATAATTGATTAAATTGAATCGATTAAAACCGCACAACTCCACACCAAAGATTTACTCTTTGTAGATGAAGTGGTCGTAGGGATTTCGTAATGGATGTGGATTTCTCTAGGATCTTCGGCAGAACAATACCAGAAATTGTGCTTATTAACTTAAACCACAGAGTTCAAAATGAGCCTCGTCAAGACCATAATCAAGACTTCAAGAAGATTCTCCGATTCCATAATATGCAATAATCTTTCACACATGGTAAGGCATGCATCAAAATTCCGTTCATTAATATTTCATTCTGTGCCATTAATATTTTATAGGGATGGAAATTTAAATCTAAATGCAATATTTTTCAAACGGATGATTTCGACAATTAAACCCATCGACTGTCTTCGAGCTGATCGCTTAGGACTTCGCAACACACTTGCGCTAATATAAACGTTTTTAGCGAATTTCCCATATAGGGAATAAGCTATTACCGTAGTACTCACGGTAAGACCTGGACCCGGGACCGATTTTTTTTTTCGTTTTGAGGTCCCTAGAGGCCAAAAACACCATCCGTTCAAATTCATATATATATATATATATTTATATATATATATATTTATATATATATATATTTATATATATATATATATGTGTGTCCGTTAGCGCGATAACTCGAGCAAAAATAATCCGATTTTGATGAAATTTGGTACAAACGTGTAAACCTACGTTTATTCGAACGAGTTCGCGAACCAGCATGATCGGACCATGGGAACGGGGGTTTATGGGGGCTTTCATGGGGTAAAAATGGGTTTTTCCCATTTTTGACCCAAAAAACATAAAATTTTGCAATTTCTTTCTAAACTATTTTGTAGAGCTTAAAAAAACAAATTATTTAGTATATTGAAGCGTTATAATGCGCCTAATGGTTACGGAGAAAATTCCAAAAAATTGTAAATTTAAAATTCCCATGTTATTCTTATGGAGAATAAGTAAACTGTTGTAGTTTGCTTGTTTATAAACATATTTTGCCCAAATTTTGAAAATGTTTTTATTTCTTACTAAATATTAACATTTTACATAAAAAAACACTTTTACCCTCCTTGTTGCAGCAAACCTAAGTATGTGTAAAACTGATTCTATTTAAATAGGGAATAAATGTGATATTTTTAAGGAGACATTTTAGTGTAAATCCATTCAGGGAAATGGAAATTCGCTTAGTCTGCAGGTTTGCTGCGGCGGGGGTATTCGGTGTTCAAACAGTCCGAGGTCCCCACTATGTTTGATTTTAAATGCAGAAGCCGTGTTCCGGAGATGACCCATCTTTGAATAGTTTTTCGGTTTGGGGCGACGGCCACCATGACAGCCAACGTTGAAGTGAACTCGAAACTAGCGTTGGGTAGAAATAGTAAAATGATTACCCTTGAATAAAGTCTCTATGACAAAGGCAAGATGTTTAGTGTAACCATTGATGATCCATTCTAACTATAAACCAAATGGTATCAAATACACATTCATTTGCCGCAACAATGAACTCTCTAGCTGTTAAAACAGATGAGTAATAAAAATTTTTTAATTCTCCCTGTTTTTTTTTTTTTTGCCACCCCGTATGTAACACTGTTAAATAATGGTTTATTGATTCTTTCCCTGCATAACAGATATCACCTTAAAAAGTACAATTTTATATTATCAACATATCTATAAAAAAACAAACAAATTAAAAACCATAAACTGAAGGCAAATCAATCAATTGCTATTTGTATTGTAATCAATCGATTGCATTGCTTCCAGACAGTCATTAAAACAAGCATTGTTATGGGGTTGTTATCCAGTTAAGCCAATTAAATCTGTACGAGAATTATGAAATGTTTGCCTGTTTAATGGTAACAGCTGAAGAGCATTTCATATACAATTAAATGCATTTAGCGATATTTCATGAACAGTTAATTAACGATGATTGTTCCTAAAAAAGTTCATTGTAATTTCTTAATTTCTCAACATTTAATTGGTTGAAATCCAATATATTGTAGAAAATATGGATAAGTAACACATTATTTTTCAATTGTGATAAGTTAAATGAAAATAAACAATTATGTTTATGTAAGTCATGAATTACAAAACGTAATGATTAACCGATTTTACATTGTTCTATAAGTAGCTATTTTACTTAAGTATAAAAGAATAAAAAATCATACTTAGTTTTATCTGCCAATGCCAAATATGGCTGAGAAATTTTGAAATGTGTGTGTGTCTTTGAAGCACCTAGTTTTTATTGATGAATTATTTATCAAGGAAACCCTGCCTTTAGTAATAATGTAGCCTAATTCATATTATTATTATTCTAAATAAATGCCCAGTTTTATGAGTATTATTTACATTGGTGTCTTTGGTAACGAATTAAAATATAACACGATATTCAGTTTGGACTGTTTTAAGTCAAAATTATTATTACTTAAACGTTAAATTTTGAACATATTCTGAGCTTCACAAAATTTTTAATTTATTATTATTATTAGCTGTTATTTTTTGTATTAAGTACTTTTGTGCATACATTTTAAGCCTTTGGGTAGGCCTGACTCACCAAACGATTTAGTTTAAATGAGAGTCGAGGAGACAACAACAAATGGCTCTGCTCTGAGGTATGTCTCGTTAGTGTCTTGTAGGGTTAGTGATTGCATTGTTGCGCAGTTAAATAATATTCGCTTCACTCGCCCTTTAGATTTTTAATAATACATCAATATATGCATGACATAACATTGTTATTAAATACTGCTATCAGTCTACTTTAAATAATTTTTTTTAAATATTAAAATGTATTCAATCAGAAAGATTAAAAAAGTATAAACAGTGTACAAGATCAATTATAACCGTGTTGATATATTCACGTTTAATGTTTGAATCTGTTTGAACTGAATTGTACTATTGTTGAAGATTATGAAAAACATGTTGAAATTACACCGGACTACAAATGAACCCTCTTCAAAGCAATATGTTAACGTTTGTCAGGGTCAAAGCTATTTTAATAGGGATAAAGCAAGGAATCGAAGTGGTCTGTGAACAAGAAATTTTTAAAGAATGTTAATATATTTAAAGGTCGAATTTGTAAGTCGCTCTACATTCCATGCCAAGACCGTGGGCTCCGGATTAATTGGATTAATTGCATAAAACATCTCAGACTGGAAAAAGTGGTTAGATCTGTCTTTATGATGGAGGGACATAGATTTCAGGTATTCTTTTGTTTACAGCATGTTATATCTGTTTTAGAGGTAGGTTGGTGATAGATACATAACACTTTGTTGATAACTGAAACCATAAGCTAAATTTACATAACTCTTTCAATAAAAAGTTATTTTCCTATAGGTCAAGACATTTTAGAACTGTATTATTGGTCATTAGAAACTGATTGGCCGAAAATATAAGTAAGCAAAAACCTTTCAAAACAAAAGACTAGGACCAAGAACGTTTGTGCGAGGGGGAATTTTTGGGAACCGTTTGTTTGTATAGTTTCGTAGTTAGCACGAACACCACAACGAGACAGTGTACCAATTAACGTCATTTGATGTATCATTAGGGTGCGCTTCAATGAGATCATGTATACTATAAATGAACATATTGTACAGCGCTGCACAACCAATAAGTAAATCTAATGTCCTCTTTCATTGCACTTGCAAAACATCTCAAGAATTAAACTTTAAACAATCTTTTTAAAATAGCTAAATTTTTTTATTGCACGTTTTAAGTGATGATAGGAAAATGTTCAATATTGTTAATGGTAACTGAGCTTTTTAATATTTCACAACTCATACGAAACTATGTATGTAAGCAAACTTGAATCGTTAGCCCACTTTAAATTTGCATGAAACTGCAGAAAGGTTTTTTTCTGTGTAATGTTTATTGGCCTTAAATATGTCAAATAAACTTGGCCTTTCTTACTTACTTAATTTTAATGCATCAAGTCAAAAAATAAGCAAGTGTTAATTTTTAGTCTGGAACTTTGTCTTTCAATTACAAAATTATGTTATAATTTTTATTGTTTCAATATACAAATTCAGTGTGCTTAATTACAATATAAATGTAGCCGGTTTATTTTTTTTAAGGGGCAGTTGATGATTATGTGTTGAGGTTTGTTACCAAATCCAATTATCTAAATAAATGTATAAGCTGGAACCCGAGACATGTCTGAGAAGACAAAATTATATTTATTTATTTGACGATACTTTTATTCAATTGTGTAATTAGTATTAACTACCTCATAAGTAATGTTCACAACACTAAATACTAATATTGATATAAATGTCATGAATAAGAATATGTTTGTTTTATTCTCAAACAATTTGTTTATTTTGGTCCTTTGAGTTAGAAATATTGACAACGTTCACAAAGGGCTGAAATTGAAAATGAAATACGAGGGAAATCCATTCCTTTGCTTTATGCCAGGTCGAGTAAAGAGACACAGGGATGTAAAAATGTGTTCTATATTTTTGCATAGTTTTGATGCATATAATTAACTAAGGACACTTTTAAATTTATTTTAATCACTTGTCATCGAATGCAATAATTACATTTGTTAAAGCTATTTTCAACGTGCAATGCTTTTCAACATGAAAATTATCTTGAATATAAAATATCCAACCAATTAATTTTACGGAATAGAAACGTTCATCCATTACTACTTCCCGAATGGTTCCGCTAACCATTAACTATAATTTAGTAGCATCAGCCAGTAATGAAAGTGATTAAAGAACTAAAACAGTAATTAAGAGTTTCTCATCTTAATGTTATTCGTTTGCTGTAAAAATGATTAATCCAAAGATACCAACTATAGTGTAGTAGTAGTCAGAATCAAAATATTCAAGTGTATAAAATTAAGTTAACAGGTATTAAATAAGTTATTACAGCACAAAGTCGGTCCATTTCCGCTAGAGAGAGCCTGTATACAGAAAAAAAACATTTAAAATCAATGTTTATATGTCAACAGGGACCTTTGATCAGGTAGACCCGCTGTCGTATGTTTCTTTGGATACAACTATGTTTGTATGTAATGTTGTAATGTATTGTAATGTAATGTGTTCTATGTTTGTTGTATGTTTAGGTACAACTATGTTTGTTTACTACAAACTATCACAGGTAATTTTTATTTTGCTGAGGTGTATGGCAAGATGTCTTGTGATACAAATATACAACACAGAACAACCACCAGACTAGTGTCACACACGGAGAATTCCTGCTGTTCAATAACTCATGAACTCTCTGAATATCATCACAGGAGAAAGAATAAGATCCAAAAAGCCATAATGAGGATAGAATACTACCTCAAACTACTTGTAAATTGATAGCAGAGAATTCATGAAAGAAATGTGAAATATAAAAAGTTAACCTAGTTAACTTTGGGAGGACGACACGAACAATACCTACATCATTTCTAAAATATAATTATACTAGGGGGAAATGTATAAATCACATTTGCTTATGCAAATTTGAGAAATAGACAAATTTCAATGCTAGAACTTCGAAAACTTAATTGTATTACAGATAACCAAAATATGTAGCAAGAAGCTTTTAAAACAAACTTAGTTCCCATGAGTAACGATGCTTTACCGTATTCCCTTGTGGGGGGGGGGGGCTTTATTGAAAAACCCAGAGAAACTGTAATATGAAGGAAGTAGAAAGTAAGTTTAAGTTCTGTCAACAACTACAGCCCTGAGAAGACTATGTCTGCCACTGTCCCAGAGTTGGGAAACAAAACAATCTACCACGAGCACAGTGTTCACTTCAGGGAGCATTGTGTAGGCATTAGGTATAATGTAAAAGATCATAGAGTATACTACTTTTCTTTAAGTGTGTTTGGTATAAACTTTTATCTCGGATTTTTTTTTTATTGTTCAATTAGACAAAAAATTGAGATACAAATATATAAGAAATATTTTTTTATGTTAAATATTAAGGGAGATTTGGAACTTGAAAGTAGTAAATTTGTCATATTTTATTATTATGAATAATGGTTATCTTCCTAATTGTATAGGTCTAAATGTTCTTGAAAACTCTAGAAATATCTATAACATTAGTCTTTTGTATCCCGACCGTGGATTGTGGCGTCTACATATGCTACTATGCCGAAACCATTATGAAAGGGATGGATGTTAAGGACGAACCGTTTGATCTGAAAATTTATCGTATGGATATGCACCGAAAATTGGTTTCTGTATACGAAACTGATCTGACGAGCCCTTAAAAGCTCAACCCGTTTTCGCTATTCTCGCCCTCGGAAGGAATAGTGGAGAACAACGATGGAGATGATTGGGTGGAAGTAGTGAAGGATAGTTGAAGCTCTGCACCAAGGAGATGGTCCAGGTCCCATGATCGTAAAGGACTTGGAAAGACAGTTAGAGGAACAACCCCTCCAGAGTGAAATTTCGCCGGCCCCGTCTCAAGAGTCCGAAGATTGGCTTATGGTTAAGGTGGACGAGGCCACCAAAGATACTGTGGAAATGGACATAGAGGAAACAGCAACCCCGAACAACCCAGGCGAAGTCTCATATTGTGAAACAAACCCCGTCAATTAACTACTTTAATCAAACGTGTTCAAATTACTATATTAACTCAACTAAACTGTCACAAAAAATACATTTAAATCTTCATTATAATCAACATTAAATATAACTGTTATAACTTATATGATTGTCAAAATGACAATGAATTGTCGGGCGAGCGTGGCCTCAGTAATGTGTAAAATATGGTAATATACATCACAAAACAGCAATGGATGTCTGGGTGCTAGATTTACTGGTTCGTGCATTAACATATGTTTCCCTACAATGAATGTGCATAGTCACTTCTTTCAAAACGTATTGCATCCTCTCTGAGTTAGTATACTAGAAATATACAAATAATAATTAGCTCCAAGCAACGTAATAACAAATATCTTTCGTCTCGTAATCTTGATTTAACTTCTGTAAAGCAGCCATTGTAGACAAGCAAATCGACACGGTTTATAATTATTTACCACCAAAATTCGTAAACTTCCTTGCAGCGCAACTAAAAACTATGCAAAAAGATAGTATATGTTAGCACTATCTTTGGCGAGGTGATAAAACATTTCTCATTTATACATTTGGACTTTAATATAAACTTTTATAGAAACAGGCATACACGTTACTTGAAACTCGAATAAGCTATTGTCTCCGAATTTCGTGCAAAATTAGGTCTTGCAATTAAAAATATAGTTTTCTAGAATGTATCAATAGAGGTATATTTCTAACAACAACACTAACCCATATAACAACCTTTATCTTTGTTTGAGAAAATTCAATATCTAAATTTATAATATTTATTTCGGCTTTTTTCTTTTTTATTTGGAGTGCAACAATCAGTCCACAATAATATTTTATGTAATCTTTACGGAGATACAGGTGTTATTTTGTTAAAAATAAATTGGCTTACAAACTAGTGAACATTCAACAATTACCTAAATTAAATTATATCGATAGTTTTAATGCTGATTAAAATTTGTTTGTATGTTTGAAGACATATAGCAGGGCATGTTGGGGGCGTAATGGGTGAAAATGAAAATAATTAATAACTCGAAGGACCAGAACTAATTAATAGTTCAAGAGAAAAATAATTAAATTAGAGAAAATGGCGAATCTGCAATTTGAAGGGCACTGAGGTCCCGAGATGGAATAAAATGTCTTGTGAGGGGCAAATGAGATTAGTTTTAGAGTCTAATTAAAACACACACAAAACTTTAAGGTTGTACCTTGCGTCCAATTATCCAAAGGTGGAGAGTATGGCAGCGGCGTCGTCTATGGTGGAGCGAGGGCGGATGGCGGAGTCCTTAGACCGAGTGCTTCTGTTTTGTAGAATTTTGGAGAACGCAACGCACCCAAGTTCATAATCACAAAGAGCTCACTAATACGCGGAAGTCGCGGTGAAAACGTACGGAAAGTCTAGAAGTAATACACGGACGCGCACACACTGTCTTGAGGTTTGAAGAGTCTGAAAGCACTAGATCACAATTTAAGTAATTTAATCACAAACAAAAGGGGGAAATTAAAATGTATATATAGTTAAATGTACTATAGAGGAGAGGGAGGCCAGATATAATTAATCTATAGCCTAAAAATACGTTTAAGAGAGGTAAAATGGGCAATTAATGTCCCGAGATACGAGAAACGGAATACACCGTGAGTTATGGACGCCGACCGTGGACAGACAGACGCCGATCGCCGGCTTCACACTTTGAAAAATGCAATTGTGGTTTAGAGGGGTCTAGGAATTCGATGGCCAATAGGAAATGCGATTGAAGCAAACACGGCGTCAGGTGATTCATGGGTATGTAGTACAGGAAAATAGGCCTTACTGTGGCGGGAAATTCGAGCAGGCTTAGCAATCTCATTTGAATATTGAAAGCGGGAGTCTATTTACAATAAATTGGTACTGAGACTAAATAATATTACAATAAATGTGGTGATTTATATACACATTAGCATGATTAATTAACCAGTGACTTAATTAACATAATGATTAATTTCTAAATACTCTAAAAATATGAATACCGAACATTCCGGCCCCCTTGAAGCATTACAGCTTCAACAGACAATTAATTAAAAAACACAAGAGCAAACGTAAACCACACTTAAATCTAATATGTACATAGAGTAGGTTTCTTGGACTTAGTCTTCATTGCATGGCAGAGGGAAGACCTTGTGAACAGGCCGTGTGAAAGTCCCAGAAGCTGTCTTCACTGTGACGACTCGAACTGTTCCATCAGCGCCAGGGTGAGTGGAGACGATGCGTCCAAGAGGCCAGGTGAGTGGAGGTGAATTGGAGTGAATGAGCACCAAGTCTCCGGTCTTCAAATTCTCATGAGGGGTGGTCCACTTGGATCGCTGCTGGAGGGAGTGGAGATATTCAAGCTGCCAACGCCTCCAGATACGCTGGTGAAAAGCCTGGACAAGCTGCCACTGACGAAGACGATTGAAGGGCACTTCAGACAGGTGAGGTTCCGGCAGGGCAACTAATAAAGCTCCGATGAGGAAATGTCCAGGGGTCAGCACAGAAATTTCGGAAGGGTCTGAACTAAGAGCTGTAAGAGGGCGCGAGTTTAGCATTGCCTCTACTTGAATGGACAAAGTTTGAAATTGGGTTAAAGTTAAAATGGTTTCACCAATTACCCGTTTCAGATGGTATTTTGCACTTTTAACGGCACTTTCCCATAAGCCACCTTGATGAGGTGCAGAGGGGGGGTTGAAATGGAAGTTAATTCCTTTGGGGGTGGTGAAATGAACAATTTTGTCCTGCGAATCAGGTGCAAGGATGGTTTCACGGATTACCTTGCGTAATTCCGAGTTTGCACCAACAAAGTTGGTTCCGCAGTCAGAATACAGATCGGAACAGAGTCCGCGTCTCGACACAAAACGTGTGAGAGCGGCAATGAAGCCTGAGGTGGTAAGATCGGTGACTACCTCTATATGAATAGCTTTGGTAGCCATGCAGATAAAAATACACAAATAGACCTTAATCTGTCTAAGAGCTTTGAGACTGCAAACGCGAACACTAAATGGTCCGGCGTAATCTACGCCTGTAGATGAGAATGGACGAGTAGGATTGACCCGATGAGCAGGTAAATCACCCATTAGAGGAATTTTGTTTCGTGGTTTATTTTTAAAGCACACAAGACACTTAAATATGCGCGAGCGGATAACGCTCCTGGCCGATAGAATCCACACTTTTCGGGCGAGTAGTGATTGAGTTAGTTGCGGACCTGAGTGCAAGTGTACCTGGTGGTAAAAGTCTATAAGCAAATTCACTACAGTATGAGACTTGGGTAGAACAATAGGGTGACGTATGTCATGAGCAAGCGAACAATGTGACAATCGGCCACCGACGCGTATGAGACCATTAGGGTCGAGGAAGGGGGTGAGTTTCTGTAATTGTGCAGAACATACTGAGCCTTTGTTCAATAATTTAATATCCGCACTGAAATGGAGTTTTTGCACTAGTTTAAAAATTGTCACTTCCGCTAGATTTAATTCACTGAGTTTTAAGTGTCCAGAGAGTTTGTTTTTAGACCTGGAATAGTTTATGAATCGTAGTACATAAGCTAGCACACGGGTTAGTTTCAACCAAGATGAATATTTAGACAATAAGTCCCATTCCAAAGGGGCGACTGTTGCACTAAGTACACTAAGAGGAGTTTCTTTAATTTCGTCCGTGGGAGTGAGTTCAGACGGCGAAAAACATGAGGGGGGCCAGTTGGCCGCAGGGAGATGTAACCATGGTGGGCCAGTCCACCATAAGGGATGGTCAATGAGAGATGAGGCTAGAATTCCTCGTGAGGCACAATCAGCGGGGTTTTCCGTCCCTTTTATGTGCCGCCACTGATAACTGGGAATGATTTCTTGCACTTGGGCTACACGATTAGCCACAAAGGTCTTTAGTCTGTATGGAGGGGTTTGTAGCCAAGTAAGAACTACAGATGAGTCACTCCACAATACAGTGGTATTCGTAGTAAGAGAGTTAAATTGTTTTTCACAATAATGCACTAGTTTTGATAAGAGGTGAGCTGCACACAATTCCAAGCGGGGTAAAGTTACCTTTTTTAACGGGGCAACACGAGTCTTAGACAATATTTGTTTCACAATGACTGTTTTGTCACTAGATTCACACCGGAAATACACTACCGCGGCATAACCGCATTCCGATGCATCACAGAAACCGTGAAGCTCGATATCAGAGGAGTGAGCGAGCGGAAATGCTCGGGGGATCTTAATTTGACCGAGGTGGTCTTTAGTGTTGCTAGTGAACACATGCCACTTATGTGCGAGATCAGAAGGGAGAGGGTCGTCCCAATCAAGACCTTGAGTCCATAGTAATTGCATGAAGCATTTTGCTACCATGATTAATGGGGACAAAAATCCACAGGGGTCATATAGTTTGGCAATAAAGCTGAGCACGGAGCGCTTAGTCAGCTTTTCAGACGGGGGGTTGAAAGCGTAACAGAAACAGTCTTCTTCAGGAGACCAATGGAGACCTAGGATGGAGTACTGGGGAAGCTGAGCGTCTTGCAGGAAACTTGGAGTCTCTAGATGTTCCGAAGGAAATTTTTCTAGAAGAGCAGAGGAGTTGGAGGCCCACTTGCGAAGTTCAAAGCCACCACGATGTAGAAGTTGGATAAGTTGGTCCTGTAGTTCAAGAGCAGCCTCAACGGAGTCAGCACCCGTGATAATGTCGTCCACGTAGGTGTGATGACGTAGAGAGTGAGAAGCCTGAGGGAAGGCATCACCTTCGTCTTCCGCTAACTGCATTAAAGTTTTAATAGCAAGGTAGGGGGAGCTGTTCATGCCGTAGGTGACGGTAGTAAGTTGAAACGTAGAGATTTCCTTTGAAGGGTCGTCACGCCACAGAATCAGTTGAAACTTTTGATCGTCAGGGTGCACTTGTATTTGGCGGTACATTTGCCGAATGTCACATGAAAACACAATTTTATGAGAGCGGAAGTTCAAAATTACGTCACAAATGTCAGTTTGTAATTTACGTCCTGTCAAAAGAATATCGTTTAAGGAGTGACCGGAACTGGTTTTGCTACTGGCGTCAAACACTGTCCTTAAATTGGTCGTGCTAGAGTCCTTCAGTACCCCATGATGAGGTAGGAAGTAGTGTGGGTGTATGTCTTCAACAAAATCTAGTTTTGTCATATGGCCGAGAGTTTGATATTCAGACATGAACGTCTTATACAAGTGTGAAAAATGGGGTTGAGCTTTAAATTTCTGCTCAATAGACAACAAGCGCTTTTCAGCAATGGGCCTAGATTGGCCTAGAATGGAGGGGTCCGTCTTGAACGGAAGTCGCACAACATAACGACCTGATTGATCACGAGAGTGTGATTTTTTATAGTATTCATCACAAAGAAGCTCTTCCTGTGACTTAACCTGGAAGTGAGGGGGTTCCTCCTGTTGCCAAAAACGTTGCAGGGAAGAGTGTAGTGAATTATCACTAACAGAGAGAAGAGAGATTGCAAAACCTGACACGGGTTCCGAGTTAGTTGCACAGGGAGCTTTACCCATCAGAATAAAGCCAAGATGAGTACCTATCACATGAGGCATGTGCGTGCCGAGGGAGTAACTTTCATGAGTCCAGAGGAGGGGTAGCAGAGAACTACCTATAAGCACGTCAATGCCACCAGGCAAGTGAAAAGTAGGATCAGCTAGAACATAGGGCTTGATTTTTGTTAGCACTTCCGGTGATATAGGGGAGCGAGGTAAGTCGACGGAAATCTTATCAAGAATATGGAATTGATGGTCAGTGGCTATTACTCGACCTGAGAGAGTTTCAAGATTCAAGTAAGTTGACCCTTTAGTACAGGAAGCCATTTGAGAAAGACCAGATATTTTGAGTTGAGAAGACTGGCGTTTTATATTCAGGAGATTCGCAGCGCGTTCTGAGAGCAGATCACACATACTGCCAGTATCTAGTAGAGCACGAAACACATGAGAGATACCCTGAGGGGAAGTCAACTTGACCAAGGCGGTGCCGAGTAATACAGTATAATTACCCGAAGTCGTACATGAGTTATTTTGGGCAGAATAATTGCTTACATCCGCGACAGTGGCGGAGATAGAGGCTTGTGAATTAACATCACCAGTCTGAGTGTGAGATGGACCTGAAGTGGTCGGGGAAGTTCTTTGACCTTGAGGTCGAAAAGACATCTGAGAGGTTTGATTATTATCACCAAGGTGTAAGAGAGAGTGGTGTCGCTGTTTACATGTGCGACAAGTGAACTGAGAGCGGCATTCTTTGGAGCTATGTTCACCCAAGCAAGAAAAACAACGATTATGTTTTTTAACAATGGCGTGTCGCTCTCGAGGAGATTTATTTTGAAATACGTCACAAGTGTAAACTTTGTGATCATTTTTGTTACAAACAAAACATTTGTTATAGACATGACTATTTTTAGTCTGAGAGCTATGAGAGGGGGGAGCATTAGATCTCGAAGTAGCTAACATGGCTAGGCCTACGTCAGACCGGAAATGCACCTTTTTTGGTATGGTTTTGTGAGGTGAAGGTTGAACGCTTCTGTGGGCCGATGACATGTTATGTATGTTAGCATCTTCTGTCTGCGAACATTCTTGGTTAAGAAATTTTATTATTTCACCAATTTCTGGTAATGAATGAGTAACTGGATCTTCGGTTTGACTGGAACGGAACGATTCAAGTTTTTTACGTAGTTCCTGGTCCATTTTACGCAAAAGGAGTGCGGACAATAGGGGGTTGTTGTCACTAACGTCACAATTTAATGCCTTAAGAGCTTGTGTGTGTTCCGTAAACAGGTTTACAAATTGGCGCAAACCTTTGAGTGAAGTTGCCGTAATGTTTGGCAGGTCCAACAATTGGTTAAGATGCAATGATTGCAATCTTCGATTGTTGTGATATCTGTCACGTAACAATTCATAGGCGACTAGATAATTAGGAGCGGTGAGATTTAAACTCCTTATTAAATTGAGAGGCTCTCCATTTAAGACAGAGAGTAAGTACTGGAATTTCATAACAGAGGATAATGAAGCATTACGGTGGATTGCAGTGTCAAAAAGATTGATAAAACTTGTCCACGTTAATGGATCGCCAGAGAATTTTTGTAAGTCCAGTTTAGGTAATCGTACTTGTGAGCTTGGATGAGTTTCTGAAACAGAAAACGATTCACTGAACGCGGAAGGGGTTTTTGGTGGTTCTGAGGGAACCAGGGTTTCAATCGTAGCTTGAATGTGAGAGAACATGTCTTCAATAGCATCTTGATCATTGGAAAGAGTCTTATCATCGATCCCTTCATCTTCCAGAACGAAGGCACGTTGAAGGTTATTTTCAAATTCACTGCGTTTCTTTTTTATTTCCAACGCGTAAGCGGATAATTTCTTAAGTTGTAATGGTGTTAGAGGGTCGATTTGAGTTGATAATTCATCTACTGTAGCCTTAAGTTTTTCAAAACGTGATTTAATCAGCGCCGTAGAACGGGTGTAGATTGCGGACTTAAAATCAGATGCTTTAGGAGGCATTGTGAAGTGTTCACTTGAAAGTATTCACACGAAAATGGAAGTTGTGGGTACACAAAAGGCTTGTAGCTAGGCCTATGAATGGTATTAGCTTAACAATGTAGTAATTAATTGTCCGCTGAATAATATAGAGACAAAATATTATAAATATCTAAAACATATATCCACCTACTTTGTAGCTTAATTGAGGCAAATAGTGAAAAACACTAAGTTATCAACACGTTAAATAGCAATAAAATATTTTTAAATGAGTGTGGCAGGTTTAATTCGATTTTCAAACTATAAATCAACAATTGAGCTTAGTTGAAAGTATTCAAGTACGGTAAAAATAATGCACAATAAAACAAGAGATATGATAGAACAAATGAATGAGTCACATGAAAGTTCACCGTTATTTACAAAAATAATAAATGGATCTAAATAAGTTTAATGAGAGTAGGCCTTATTTAATGAAACAGTGTAGAATAATCCTTAGTAAACAAGAATTGCAACATAAAGAGTAAGTTATTACCCTAATAAATGAGAAAGGAACATAAAATTATAACCATCAATGAAATATGAATCACAATACAAATACGCTAGCTAACAGTTTTGTTTATATGTACAACACTAGTAATAAGAACCAGTAAAAACGGTTATTTTGAACTATTTATTAAAATGTTAATTGACAAGATAAAATTACCTTAAATATAATATCGCACGTTTGTCAACCAAAATTACAGAGATGAACTAATTTAACTTTACTTCATTTAAAATCAAAATTCAGAAAGCATAAACAATGTTAAATAACAATGACAAATTATTGTTTATTTAGTATGATATTCAAAAGAGCAATATTGATTCAAAGAATAATAGTAAATACCTAATAATAACCTAATAGTTGGTTATTAATAATATCAATCAACCTTATTACACAATACACCTTAAATGAGAAAATGTAAACAACAACAAACGCTGTACAGTGAGTGACAGTTGAGATATGCGTCTGCTACTAGTGTCGGCCGTCTGCACGCGACTAAATCCCGCAACTAAAACTAAATCCCGTTTTCGGGATAAAAAAGCCAAGTAGGGAAAAATTGTCTACTACTAGAGAGAACAGCAAATTGTACATGATTATGATTGTGACCTGCGCAGACGCGCGAGTGGAGAGAGATTGCTAAACCACGCCCACGAACGGAACGAACGCCAGCCGATATTTTACCAATATGGCGAAAATTGAAAATTGCAGATCGCTAAAAATATGGTTGATGATGAAAATTGGCTGAAATTAATTACCACAGGACTTTAGACAATGAATCCGGCTCGAAGGACCAAATGTTGGGGGCGTAATGGGTGAAAATGAAAATAATTAATAACTCGAAGGACCAGAACTAATTAATAGTTCAAGAGAAAAATAATTAAATTAGAGAAAATGGCGAATCTGCAATTTGAAGGGCACTGAGGTCCCGAGATGGAATAAAATGTCTTGTGAGGGGCAAATGAGATTAGTTTTAGAGTCTAATTAAAACACACACAAAACTTTAAGGTTGTACCTTGCGTCCAATTATCCAAAGGTGGAGAGTATGGCAGCGGCGTCGTCTATGGTGGAGCGAGGGCGGATGGCGGAGTCCTTAGACCGAGTGCTTCTGTTTTGTAGAATTTTGGAGAACGCAACGCACCCAAGTTCATAATCACAAAGAGCTCACTAATACGCGGAAGTCGCGGTGAAAACGTACGGAAAGTCTAGAAGTAATACACGGACGCGCACACACTGTCTTGAGGTTTGAAGAGTCTGAAAGCACTAGATCACAATTTAAGTAATTTAATCACAAACAAAAGGGGGAAATTAAAATGTATATATAGTTAAATGTACTATAGAGGAGAGGGAGGCCAGATATAATTAATCTATAGCCTAAAAATACGTTTAAGAGAGGTAAAATGGGCAATTAATGTCCCGAGATACGAGAAACGGAATACACCGTGAGTTATGGACGCCGACCGTGGACAGACAGACGCCGATCGCCGGCTTCACACTTTGAAAAATGCAATTGTGGTTTAGAGGGGTCTAGGAATTCGATGGCCAATAGGAAATGCGATTGAAGCAAACACGGCGTCAGGTGATTCATGGGTATGTAGTACAGGAAAATAGGCCTTACTGTGGCGGGAAATTCGAGCAGGCTTAGCAATCTCATTTGAATATTGAAAGCGGGAGTCTATTTACAATAAATTGGTACTGAGACTAAATAATATTACAATAAATGTGGTGATTTATATACACATTAGCATGATTAATTAACCAGTGACTTAATTAACATAATGATTAATTTCTAAATACTCTAAAAATATGAATACCGAACAGGGCATGTGAGCTTACATTAAACCTTATTAATAAAGAGCATATAAGTGGAATATAACTTCACCTCAAAGAACAGCTAATGCCATTGATTGGTTTCCACTAACTACTTGTTAATTACAGGAATACTTGTTCATAACATTTCAAGTTTCAGTAGCATTAATTATATCACTCTTGGTATCTTCTCTTATTCACTTTTCAGTTTTTTAATATTATTAATTTTGTGTATAAAAGCTTGTTCTTAACTTGGAAAACAATTATAGATGTAATATATAAAAATAAAACACATATTCTCTAAAATAAACATTTTCTTTTATTTATTAACTGACTCATTTTCATTTATAAACTCTACTTAGAGCTAAGCCATTTCATTGTTCTTGAGAAATGCGAAATAAACTGATTGTCATAAACTGTACAATATCTTGATTTAAAATCTGATATTATTATTTATGTTTTTATTGCAACTGTTTGTAAATGTATTACCCCACAATATTTAAAACATTGTCAGGCGTGTAGATAAAATATCAACTGTTCCTACTGTTAAGCTGTGTTTACTGTTTGAGTATTCGAGTGGTTGTCGGGGGTGGTCAAACACATAAGCCCTAGTAACATAAGCCTCTTTCACAGCAGCTCGAATTCAACGTCCGTGTGCATAACCTCAGTGATGGTTTTCAAATCGCCGTGCTCAATGAAGTTTTATACTTAAAGTAAATGGTTTTATAAACAAGCTCTATCTATTTGATCGTTGAAATTTCTCCCGTGACGTTGTTTATTGTCTGAAGGCGAGAATGCGTATTTACTCATTGGAAACCTGTGTGCGTATCATTCTATTAAACACTTCGGTGCCGATATTTAAGGTGTAAGAAGAGGCAGTCACAATTAACAGTAAAATGCATTGCAATTTAACTATTCGTCCCATTATAATACATCATTATAATACATTATAATAAATCTTAATCACAGTGACTCTTTTGTCTATTACATTATACGTATACACCATATTACGACAACATATTCCAATTGACGTTGTCATAAACAATGTACTGTAGTGGTGAAAATAGGAAGTCCTACAATACACATCACGATGCTGTTTAAAAATTTTTTGCATATATTACAAAATATAAGGCTCAAACATTGAATCCCCATGAAATTAACTATTAATTTTTATGGTGAAAGAAACTAAACAGCGTATTATTTATTTTTAGAAAAGGTATCTTTTTATCTGCACACAAATTCTCTAGGATTTTCTTCATCGTAAATTATACAGATGCCTATACTATACAATTTGAATCCTTTAACTAGTTTATGTGCAAACGTCTGCTGAGTGTCTTAAGTAGGTGCTGAATGTCCTATTCGTGATAGCCTATTATCTACATTACACATACAAGAATGAATTCAAATCCACCACAATGCAGCAGTAGGAAGACACAGATACCAGCACCATTGGCGACTGGTCACTGGAATAATTGAATTTGTCATTGTTGTCGTGTCAAACTCCAACATTGGAAACGTGATAAGAACTTTTTCAATCTCTGTGGAATTTATGAGATGTAAAATTTGCCATTGGTGATAATTTTTACGCCAACTGTTCCTATTCTTGGTTGTAATTCTTTCAGTCCTTTAGACAAAATTTTTAACGATAACAAGATATAAACATAAAGGATGGAAAAACTCATCGAGTAGTAATGATTGTGTCTTTGTATATAACACTAGAGGTCAACAACTATTACAAAGCATACAATTTTATGTAAAGCGACTTATCAAACAAAGCACATAGTATGTTTTTAAATACATAACTAGTTTTTTATTTTACCAAACAATTTATTTAATTAAAATTTCTGCTTAAATTTCAACGCTGGCTGTATCTTAAGTGCATAAAAATGTTTATTCCTAGACTTATATCCTGTTTCAATTTTAAAAGAATTTGCAATTTAGTAAGTGTTAGTTTCGTACAATGTTATATTAACGGGAGTTTAGTTGCAGCGTGTAAGACAATACGCCGGAAGGGGTGTCGCTGGTTCGAGAAAATTTGCCTGATATATCGTATCCATGCAGTCAAGATTGGCCTGTCTCAGTGACGTACAATGTTAAGAACCACTAAAGTCAACACACATACTACTATTCTACGGTGACGGACAGCTAAGGCATTGAAAGTATCGTTTATAATTAAGTTAGGAATTTAAGTATACCTAAATTGTCTGTAAACCTAATGATGCAGTCGATGGAATGGAAAAACTCACAATACCTCACAATTTTACAAGCTACTTTCTACAATAGAAAGCCCACAACAAAGGTCGCTGAACCCTCAATAATAAAGCCCTGTTGACTTGGTCCAACAATAAGGCTATACAGAGCAGTGAGGGTTGGCTTAAGAATCCCAGAATGGTTCAATTTAGTTTTAGCATTACATTATACTCGATTAAGTGACTGATTATTTATTTACAAGTTATATTAAACATTCTTTACAATCTCAAATTTCCGCAAGTTGAACCAAATACATCGTTTGCGGGGACTCGAGTTCATATAAAAAGCTTTTGTAGAATTTATTACATGCTTTTAGAATTCTAACAGCAACAGCAAAGGTAAATTTAATATAATTTAAGTTCTTGAAACCAGTATAGCAAAAGGTATTATGCCCTAAATAGATTGACGATAAGTAAAATGCTAAGCGAATTAAAATGATTGGTGTATTGTTGTAAGCTTTCATTTCGAAAGCACGTAAAGTTGAAAACTTAATAGGGTTTGAACAAGAAAAAAAAACTTTGGTTTTGGTTTCATTAAACCGATAAAATATTCAAAATTTTTAAAAAAAGGTCAAATTAACAACGAGAAAAAAGGAACGAGAGATTAAAGGAAAGAACAAACTGTTTCAATCATAAGCAAATTAGTTTTTGAAGAGCTAATATTAATAATATTGTTTACAAATTATTACCAAGTTGAAATACAATACAAATCTAAATAAAATAACTATAACCATTTTCTTAAATGGCGGATTTTGTTCTATGTAACTGGCGTTTACTATTAACCTCAGATTCAACAATATAAAATAAAAGAACTATTTCTAAGACAGTAAACTTACCAAAACTGTTTGTGGCCACCATTCTTAAGTTTCTGAGGCCATATAGAGTTAGTTCTTCGGGACCATACAAAATCACACACGCACACACATGTAGAAGACACTATTGTTTTCTTTCTCTTTCCTTCAGTAGATTCATGACAGTGTTTAGATTCATGCTAAGATGATTATGCGGAGTTTAGAGTCTTTGCCTAGTGGATGGATATTTTATAAGGTTAGTTCTACACTACTTTCTTTCTAAATAGATAATGTACTACAATACCGCTCTAAATATTTCACAAAGTTTCAATTTAAGTATGTGGCAATGAAAGAGTTAAAGTTTCACACTGTACTTGTCCTATTCGAAGAGGTCAGGAGGACGGGCTATTAAATACTCAAGTGCTCCATATGAACTTTACATTGTTTATTAGAATGATAATAATTGTATACAAGGTTCAAAAAGGTGCAAATCCAATCGTGTAACTCAATACATTTCTTACCATGTGTTGTGCGTCGTTAGAATAACTACAACAGGTTAATCCATTTGAAAAATGCAAACAATAATGCGTTAGCCATTTATTTGTTTTATAACAAAACAAACCCATGAAATCTAAGCTTAAATATGATCAAGTTTTAGGCTTATTTGATGAAGTAATTAAACCTCTTCCTTATGAACAATATTTCGGTAATAGCTGCTCCTTAGTTAATACATATGTATTCATGCAAGAATACTGCACACTTATTTTGGTGTTGTGAGTTTAGTTTTTTTAAAGAAATCACAAAGCAATTGATTAAGAATGGGATCCACATGAAGGAATAAAACCAATGTAATAAATAAAATCTCTAGTCTAAATTTTCAAAGATATGCGAATTATTTAAATACAATACTCCTGTCATCTACATCAAATAAGAATAGTTTAATCGTAATATAGATTTAAAGGTGTAACTTTAATATGCATTAATAAAATTGTCGTTAATCACTCAATAAACATAAACATAGCTTTAATATGTGTAGGCCTAAATCATTGCAGTTTTACGTGAAAGGATTTAAAAAACTTAAAAGCAATGGTTACCTTTGACTAAAAGTGTGCAGGGCTCTGACTCTGTAAAAAGGTAATCAAAAAGGTAACTCATAATTATATTAGTTAAGCAAATTACAACCTCTGTTAATTGTTGCGATTTCCAAGGTATTTAACGCTCATACAAGTGCCATAATTGTCAACAGTGCCATTGGAATAGTAAACCCTTGCTTGTCATTGCAAAATGTTAACAACACCAATTAGTCTGCCACAATGTTGCTAAATTAAAATGGTTTAATTTTATTGTATAATTTTTCACAATTTATCAATTTATGTCTTATTAAAGCGATAATAGGAATATTTAGTAAAAAGTGTCAACTTGATTTACTACTAAAAGTAGTTTTACTTGTTACTCCATATGATTGATATTCAGGCTTACAAGTTGAATAAAGTTGAAGAGATTTGAATTAGTTGCGTTCAGTTTCTCAGCCAATTAGAAGTCAGAATTGTGTTGACGTCACCGCGTCCCCGTCCTCCCGCCAACGGTGCCTCCAGCTACACTCAACTCCAGTCGGAGTCGCCATCTTGCTTGTTGTGATCTTCGGTTCGGAACTGAGTTGTGTTTTTGGTAGTTGCGATTGCGAATCTTCATGAAAGACCTTGTAATTTAATCACTACAGTTACAGCACAAGATCACGGTAAGTGGTTGAATCATATTTATACATTAAGTTTAAGCTTATTTAATTTAATAACAGATGTTGGCGTTGTTTCTGTTTGAGGTTACAAGGAACCGGTAACAAAGCAAAACTAACTTCTTACTGAAATTTTCATACGTGAATCTTTTACTAGGCCTAATGCCTGATATTATTTATGATTACATCTTGGTTATTATTCTAACAGCCATATCATTGTTTTAGATAATTTAATTATTTTAGGCTAGGTACTTAATTCATCGCTGAAAATTGGTTAGGCTAATTTACTAGGTGTAAGACTTAATTATGCCTTTTCAACTGAGACTCATATCTTAAATAAAATCCAACTTCCAAGGCCTAATAATCTAGCGTATGAAGTAAAATACTAAATAGTGTAATCCTAGGCTATGTTTCTTTCAAAAACAACGTATAACCATAGATGAAGTAATATAATTATTACTTAATTATATTACTTCATCTATGGTATAACTTAGGCTAGGTCTGTGGCCTAGAGCCATAGGTGGGCTACTAAGTTTTATCAAGATATAAAAAGCCTAAGTTATAGGCTACTCTTTCACTGATATCACATATTTATGTTAAGTTCAACTCTTCAACATAATTTTATGGTAGGCTAGTAACAGATTTAAAGTCAAGTACCTACCGTAACTTAGGCTAGGCCTGATAAGTACAGTAACTTAATTAACCAACCCAATACGGGTAGACTATGTGGTGCACAACAGCTATTGACTAGGCCCTACCAGTACTTCATTCGATAGTAACAAATACAGTACTTAAGTTATGATTGCCTAATACAGATCCTTCAAAAATGTTGGCGGGGTATTATTGAACTTATAATTAGTCTACAGTCATGCAGCCATTAAATTACGTTTAAGTTATTACCTAAGTTATCTCATTCAAGTTTCAGTAATGGTTCTAGTTGGGATGACCCAACTCTTTTACTACAGTAGACCCCCTAACCAACCTCGTATTAACCGATAATCGGATTATCCGCCTTCGATCGTAAAATAATACAGTTTGTTAACCGACCTTGCTTTGAGAGCAGTTCGGTTTAACCGCCGCTTTCTTAGGAATCTCGGCATTTCCGCTCCCACGCTGGGCGATGAGAACTGAACCATAGGCCTACGCTTATCTCCACAGGATATGACTAAGATTAAGTTATTTTGTATTGATCACAAAAAATATAGCATATTGCTAGTTTGTTATTTAAATTCATTGTTAAGCCCCTGAGCTGTATATATTATTGTAAGACTAGATTACTTACGTCAATAGCTCATTGAATTTCATTTAATGTTTCAGTACATGTTTCGACACATTGTCATCCTCAGCTGAGTACTAGTGAAGTTTTTATTCACCATATGGTTTCGTCAATGTTCAATTAAATAACACATAACACAAATACGACACGACACGGAACATATACATTTAAAACACGTAAAGCTTTAGATATGCAGGCCTGCTCGAACAAAACACACGGTCACGCCGCGGGTCGGGGACAGACTCTGTCCCCCCCCCCCCAGTCTGTCCCCGACCCGCGGCGTGACCGTGTGTTTTGTTCGAGCAGGCCTGCATATCTAAAGCTTTATGTGTTTTAAATGTATATGTTCCGTGTCGTGTCGTATTTGTGTTATGTGTTATTTAATTGAACATTGACGAAACCATATGGTGAATAAAAACTTCACTAGTACTCAGCTGAGGATGACAATGTGTCGAAACATGTACTGAAACATTAAATGAAATTCAATGAGCTATTGACGTAAGTAATCTAGTCTTACGCTAGTTTGTTATCTTTGCGGAAAATCTATAGCATCGTAAAGTGCGTTACAATTTTGAGAACTGATTATCTTATCGCTGGAGTAAACAAACAACACAACTTGTAGGGAGGGCAGGGAAGGGGGGTTAACAACTCCAAGGTCAAGATAGTTTTTGTGCCTCGAGCCTCCAGTGTGATGCTATAAATATAAACATCCTGTCTTGTAACAAAATGGTTGTTTGTATCTTTAATTTAAACAAAAGGTTCTGTACTGTATGGATTTGGAAAGCATCAATTAATACATTACAGTACCAAAGTTATTAAAATGGGAATTTTTATTGACTCTTGCCTATAATATATTCCACTGAAGGTAGGCCTATTTGGTTTAATCGTGTTTTGTGTTTATTTTTTGACTTTTCTATCAATACGAAAAAGGAGATAAGAGTAGTTTATTTTACAAATAATGCAAGTATGACTTCAAAATAATGATTATATAATTCCAAATAATTAGCACTTCATTATGTTATGATTTTAGGGATTGCCCGTTTTAACCGATCTTTTGGGTTATCCGACCTAGGTCCGGTCCCATTAGGGTCGGTTAAGAGGGGGTCTACTGTATAGCCTAGGCTAATTTTATTTTGATTAGAAGGCAATGACTGAATTTTTAACCCTCCGAGTGTCATCCTTTATGTTTTAGAAGAATCATATTGTTTTATTGCAACATACGAGAATACGGTATTGTTGTCTTCTCATGGTACTGTTCAGGGCAGGTCACAAAATTTGTCTGCTGGAAAATCTTGTGGCACATGAATCTCATAAACATTCTGCAAAAAATGAGTTGCCATCAAGTGTCTTGTCAAAGCTCGGCAGATTTGAGATTCAACTGTTAAATTTAGGAGACCACCGTTTTTCCAAGGGTTTCGGTTTGACGCTGAAGCTTAAACTATATGGTACAATGGTAATTAGAGTGCATAGTTCAGCATTTTGGTTGAAACTGAGATTCAACGGTAATTGGAACGCGGTTATCGGTTTTCTGAGCACTTGTCCTATAAAAACCAAATACTATCAGGATTTTTTTGCTATTACAGATCTCTACGTATCTCCACAACATTAGACTTGATCAACTGAGGAATACTGTATTGAGTTTGTTTGTATTGAAGTTGCATTTATGTATAAATATTAGAGTACTAGACCATATTAATATTTATGGTATGTCTATATTTTTTGCAGTTAGTTGCAGTTCAGAAAGTATTTGGCCACCAAAAAGCTACGGAAGCCAAATTTGCCACCACCGTCGGAAAGTGGTTGCAGCAGGCCAAAACACGTGTTGACAGAAGGTGAAAACTCATTAGTTTGGTTAGGTTACCAAAGTTGTAAATGCCTAAATAAGACATTCAGTAATTTTGAACACTCACAAAAATAGTCTCTTATTAAATTTTAAATATATTTTTCCATAATTCGCATTTGCCACATGTTTTATTATTCTAAGCACGGGATGGTTAATAATGCGATTAGCTAAATATAATTATGAGGGGAACAATAAACTATTTGTAATTTTAGAAGTCATACTCCTTCTGTAATGACGTGGTTCAGTTATTGTGTTATATTTTATAAATCAGGTAAAAAATGAAGGTTAGATGTTTATTGCCTATTATCGTTTCAAGTTTGTGACGCATATCATAGGTAAAAACCACTTATCGAAACTCTCGCCTGGGTGGACAGGATGAGTGCGAGGTACAGTAGTAGGTCGAGGCACGGGACATTTTTGCACCCTTATGGTGTCGGACGCAAATATATTAATTTAACTGCCTCGCCTGGGTGGACAGGATGAGTGCGAGGTACAGTAGTAGGTCGAGGCACGGCACATTTTTGCACCCTTATGGTGTCGGACGCAAATATATTAATTTAACTGCCTCGCCTGGGTGGACAGGATGAGTGCGAGGTACAGTAGTAGGTCGAGGCACGGCACATTTTTGCACCCTTATGGTGTCGGACGCAAATATATTAATTTAACTGCCTCGCCTGGGTGGACAGGATGAGTGCGAGGTACAGTAGTAGGTCGAGGCACGGCACATTTTTGCACCCTTATGGTGTCGGACGCAAATATATTAATTTAACTGCCTCGCCTGGGTGGACAGGATGAGTGCGAGGTACAGTAGTAGGTCGAGGCACGGCACATTTTTGCACCCTTATGGTGTCGGACGCAAATATATTAATTTAACTGCAATTTCATTTTGATCTTAATTGCCAATTAAGTAAAGGCTGTGATAGACTGTTTTAGGAGTTATACCAGACAATCACAGACTTTTACCGTTAGCACGTTAAACTAGCGTTGTTAAACTATAAATCTAATCGTGTTTTGTATTCAATAAACCTTTTTTAGAATAATGCTTTGATAGATAAATTTTAACCTGTATTAGATGAAGAGTACTTTCAGTAACAAATATCATAAGTTTACTTTTCAGAAATGATAGTTTATGTTCTGTATCGTTTTCTGAAATCCGACGTTTTTTGTAATCTGGGTTTTTTGTATTTACAAGGTAGACAAATCTACTAAGGGAGTATGTTTTATCTAGATGGTATTAAGCTGCCCCAAACAAATGACCCCTAAAATCTTGTCCACACTCTCAGTTTTAATGTATCCCTGTTGTATGTTTCAGGGGAAAGAAAAATACAACAACAGAAGTTGAAGACCAAGAAGTCATAGACTAAAAAAGTTTTTTTAGCATTTTATTAATAAATCCTTGAAGTTAGCAGTTTTTGTGATCATATTTTCCCTTCCATTCTATTTTAAGTAAAATATAAAATAATAATAATAACTCTGTACCGGTATTTCATTGTTGTAGGCCAGCTGAGATTTATAGTCAACATGATCTATCAATTGGTTAATTAACGGTTAAGACTTTGACTAAATGTAATAAAATATTAAATATTAATGTACAAGGTAGTTTGTGATTTTTGTGTTTTTGCACTGTAGGCTTAATTATGAAAACTGTTATTGATTCTCTATAAAAGGGCTTACTCAGATTATTCCAGACAGGTCTGGTTTTCAAGTGTCCAAATTACACTGTCAAGTATATATATATATATATAAATATTTATTTACTGGTGGGCAAGCACTGCTCAGCAGCTGTTGATTAAGCAATGTTATTATAATCAGCTGTTCCGGCCCTTTTCTGTATATTTGTGCCCTTAGGGATAGTTATATAAACATTTGAAATTATCCCTCCAATTCTCTCACTAAGACCTTTCATTCAACTATGGGGTTGATGGGAGTTAGACTTGTGATTTTTTTTAAAGGTTAATAGGTAATTGAGACTTTATATATAGATACAAGATACAATAAATGTTAACACTAACAACTGACCATAAAATATATGGACTTGGCTAGAAAACTAACTACACTATACTAATATAATATTTTGTTAGATTGGATACATTTTCGTGCAACCAGGTTTGTTTTAGGTGCTAAAATTGAAGCTTTACAAGGTTTGCTCAATATGATTTTTTTTTTACTTAAATATTGATTTTAAATCAGTTTTTATTATGCTTCAAGGCTTGCTTTTAATGCATAAATCAATGCTCAAAAAGCTTACAGAATAATCTGAATACTTGATTAAACAATGATCTAAGCTTGTTAGGCTTGATTTAAAATTGTATAAGGTTTGAAAGGGAATTGATAAATTGCTCTTGAACACTTGCATCAAAGCTGCTCTTCAAGTATGATTCAAGTTGGAGCACCAGATACTTCGACGTTTGCCTCAAGCTTGAATATGATTTGAAGGCTTGCCTGGTAGTGTATAAATCAAGTTTTTGAGTGTTGCAGAAAAAGTCTTATTCAAGTTTGAGTCAATGTTTTTTTGCTATCTGGGTTAACATAGGTATTTTGAAGCAAACGATTTCAAAGATACCGATATCCTTCACTAGAATATCAGAATTTCATTTATTATTTTTATTTAACTGTCTACAGTGACTTAAAACCGCCAATTCATACATATTTATTTCACAATTAAAATTGGGGGAAGAATGTCATACTATTAATTGGACACTGTGCGGTGTTAAGACTAAGGCTGGCAGTAACCTAACCTGTAATGTTATAGACCAGCACATACGTGGTCACCGCAAAGGGTTCTCTTAGTTTATTGTACTTTCCATCGCATTCCAGATTCAGACGAAAGTGTAATAAATAATGCTATTGCCAGTCAGATTTTATAAATTAACAATTTAGATTAACAGCTATGGTATTAATTATAATACAATTTTATTATTGATTAATATATTTTATATAATGTTAGTCAACTCCTTAAGACACAAAGCTAATTTTATAATTCTAATTTTAAGCAAGTAAACGCAAGTAAACGTATTTTAGTTGATCCCTCCGTTCCTCGTAGTTTCTTGGCTCAATAGTTAGAAGTAGCACCAGAAAATAAGATTCATTTTCTTAACATGCATTTATTGCAACCTTTTGCCATGGTAATTGGTGATGAAGAACTGTTCGAAAACTAGGGTTTGGAATTTTCTAAAATGTATAAAATGATGCAAATTATTTAATTGAGCTAACCAAGAAAAAATGGTGAGCCCACAATTGTCTACTTTTAGCTTGTCGGAAAAAATGCAGCCAATGTTTACTGGTGTTATAAAATTTCAACTGAGTTTAAAATATCGTAAAACCAGTACGATTTTATTTTGTTTATTCTTACACCAACAGGGCGATCATAAGCTTAATTAGAATTTTCCAAGCGATATCCTTCTATAAATCAACAAAATAAAGTAATTTCATTCATATTCTATAATCAATACTAGTGGACAAATAACTTTCATATATGCATAGGCCTACCTTATAAAATATCACGTCTTACTTAAACATAGTTTTTTTTCAGCAAGCATTGCAACTAAGGTGAAGAGGTGATAAAGGATTGCATTATAGTACTGAAATAGTTCAAACTCTACGTGAAACCTCACCCTCGTCATATAAATCACTCACCAGAGTGTTTACTCACTCAAGTCGTGCATGTTTGAACGTGTCATCTGCAAACCTGGCACATCTCACGAGATTACATCAGCAAACACCACTCAATATCTACATTCTCTACACTGAATGTTTACGTTTGCAGCATTAAAATTAAACATTTTAGATAAGGTTTCTGACAAATCATGTTTACAAAGTTGAGACCAGCATATCCAGCACTAAATAAGTAAGTAAAATTAACACATTAGGTAATAGTAACATAAACCTTTCAAGGATTCAATTTGCTGCTAATGTGAATAACATGACAAAGATCTTAGAAATCGACCACACAAATTAAAGAAATGGGAGTATTTCTAATAAAACCCGAATCTTTAAATGTTAATGGCAATCGCTTCTAAGCATTTAATGAAATTCCGAGCATGAAATGAGGGAGAAAAAGACCTTTTGTAATCATATTAAGGTTGACAAGGTCAGTGAAGTTCCTGTACCTTCTTTCCTAGCATGAATATATTTGATCAATAACACCCCTTAGGAGCGAAAATTTACAACGTTAATTTAGAGGTCAAACTTTGTAAGTCACAATAGATCGCCACGTACAAGTATTACAAGGTATGTTCATTAGATATCAGATTTAACATCAAAGATTTAAAAATTTACGCCTGAGTCAGTTTTTATAAAAAGAGATCAATATCAATATTCCTCCCTGTCAAATATTTTTCATTTATATTTTCCAAATCAATATTCCTCCCTGTCAAATATTTTTCATTTATATTTTCCAACACCTGTACATACTGCACATCTATACATAAAATGTATAGATTTTTATTATGTAAGTTAGTTTCTGATATCATTCCCTTATTGCTTATAGATCTAATTGAAATACGATTTTAAAAGATTTTTTTAATTCTTTATTAAAATTACAAGCAAAATAAGTCAATTAACAACGCCCGACGGTGCGCCAAGAGATACTTTATATTATTACTGATTTGAGGTTAAGCTAGGATGTATGTATCTCATGTAAATATTGCCTCAACCTTAATAATGCATGAATATAAAGCCATAGTAAAGTGGCTTCAAAGCACTAAGTATCTGATGATGCTAAGATATAAGTATCCTAAATGATTATTTAACTCATATTTACCAACATAGTTCTTAGTATATACATACAAGTTATAAAAATATATTACTTGTAAGTAAATCTAACATTTACTCATTCATCCCACTGGTAGAATGTCAGTAACAAGAACCGAACTCTAACCAACTTCTCGAAACTTGAAAATTTGACACTTGCAATTAAAACCGTCAAACGCCATCAATAACATAATTGGTTTTAGAGGGAAATTGATTTTATGATTAACATACCATTCAAAAGAATAATTTGAGATATACACACAGTCACAGTCGTAAATAGTATATACAGGGTGGTAATAAAGTCCGAAGACGGTTAAATATTTAACTGTCTTTAATGGTCTTTAACTATCTCTTAAATATTTAACACTCAATCAATAAAATTTATTTACATTCAAAGTAACGAAATAAATTGTAATGTAATTTTATCAATTAAATCATTTGCTTCCTCTTGCGAATAAATAATTTCATGGGAGTAAAACTTTTAATTTACAATTAGGTTATTCCTAAATTTTAAGGTACTGTCTGGTATTTTTTTCATTTTTCTTTATTAAACTTTCTGATCTGCAACTAGACTTTAATCGTTTTTTTTAAGACACGCTGATTAACTGAAACTCATTTAATAAAATAATGCTATTCCAAAGTGGATTTACAATATTTAATAGGTTATATACTACTCAAACGTTTAAACTTAAGAAATATTACAACTCTTAGATTTAATTTGAAACAATATACTTATTTAAAAGTGTAGATCTACTAATTATCAAACTCCTACTTTTATTTAAGTCAATATATCCATAAGGCTCTAACAACATACCGTAGCAATAAAATCAATGACTTGTGACTTTATATTTTTTAAAGGAAAAGGAAATCTAGTTTACTTAATAATTTTATTTTATTCAACCTCTTTAGCAATAGCATTTTGTATAATTTATAAATATAGCTATGAGACAAATTACAAAAAAATGTCTACTTCCTTTTTTACAAATCATAACCCTCTTACTAACTAACTTAAAAATCATCACATTTTAATAAAGCACCATCGAAAATACTATCAAATAAATAAACAAACGAACAGCTGTTAATTGCAACAAACAACATTTAATAATGTTAATTTCGAAAACAGATGAACCTTTTCAAAATTGGCCTGTAGGCTGAGCCCGTAAGGAATTCATTCATTGGTAACAATACTCTTTGGAATATGAAAGAAATTCCCGAGCGTCATTTAGGTGTGCCACATGCCTATAAGCCGATGCCACTAATTCTACTGTAGCACTTCAATAATACAATAAATCAATTATGCTATTAATTAGTTTAAAATTGTATTTATAATGGAGCATGCGATAAAAAGATTTAAATTGGTAGAAATTTGATTGTGTTTATTTACTCTGATTACTTAGATAACTCTTTAAGGTGCAGCCTGAGACAATAATGATGTTTGCTACTGTTCCCGTTATTATAAATCACCAAGAAAACGTGGTCGAGTTAATTACACTTTCCCTTGTGATAATTAGTACACAGTATTTTAACCAAATCAACTTGTTGCAGCTTATGAAAAGTGCAGTCTTTTCCCCAGCCAATGTCAATGTAATTATTTAACTTACCGGTATATAATAAATAACAATATTGCATTAAACCTTTTCAAAAGATAATTGATACATGATTATAAAGAGTGATCACTTATCAAATCTTAATGATGTAATTTTAACTGCTAACCTGATTTACGTTTCAAAATTCGAGATAATTTTTCTCCACTCCCATAAAGTAACAGGCAATAAATCTGTTAAACTACCTAATAAAAACCAACTTTGCCACTTAAGCCGACCATATCCCTACATTATCCATATTCATATGAAAAGCAAATTTTGTCAATGGGAATAATTTATTACACAAGTTTCCTGTAGATGTCCGATTTTATTTGAAAAAAACCCGTAGCACTGGGCAGCGTGCTTAACTTATACTGTGAGTTAATGGGGCATATTTAGTCAATTTTAAAAAGAATAAAAAACGTACACAAATGAATAATTGTATAGCTTTTTCTAAATAGATTTTACTTCCTGGCTAATAGACCTTTTAATTTTTCTAATGCGTCAAATATACTATGAAAATGGATCAGGTGACGGTATTATCATATAATCTTAAATCCATTAGTAAATGACTGGTGATTGAACTCCAGATCTCCAGCCGCCCCACTGTTAAACAAAAGGTGCGTGTAGTTATTTTCAATTTTTATAACAATAATTAAAACAACATAACTACCTTAATTTTAGTAAACATATTATGTTAAGTCAATTGATGATTTTAATACATTTCTGCCTCATGGTACTGTTAAGTAATTCGAGTTAGAATGGTATGGAATCTTACATATAGGCCTACAGTACCCGCCTTTACACAAAACTCTACCCTATCTTTGATGCAATCGCTATCCGACTTGAAGTTAAAAAAATTACAGATCATTTTATAGTTATTTTTAAATATCAAACAAATGTGCGAGTCACAGTTAAATGCACACGTTTGAACTAAATTATTTTTGCGTTACACAAATTTAAGAGGTTTAAAATACTTTTTACGTTATATGAATTTCCAAGGTTATAAAAATTGACGAGATCTTTTTTGTAATAGTTCCGATTCCTAACGAATTTGTCGTGTTTTCCAGGGATAATGGGATAGTCCAATACCAGGGATAGTCAGTTAATAAAAAGATCATAGTTACCTCAGCTAAAGCCCAAGTTACATGTGCACATTTGATTCAAATATTAAACAACAGCCCCCAGATGCACTCAGTAAAACGGTGAAAGGCAACGTTTTGTTAGGATTTTATCGTAAACGTGTGTCGCACTGGCAAACAAATAATTTACAGGGTGTTTTTCTTAGTTTACCTGAGATTATCAAACAATTAGAAGTATGTAGCTATAGTCAGGTGTATCACGATCACTAAACTTGCCACGAGGTATGGGGGAGGGGAATACAGTATGGAGAGGTATAACATTATCCAATTGAAAAAGCTTATTGACTTTCAAATCTCTCACTCATACATCATTGATGGCCAGTCTCGGCTCTGGGCCTGCAGGATGGTTATATATCGTTGGATACATTTCAATAACAGATAACCTAATGTTCCTGGATCATACCAACCACATAACTTTTTAAAATCATCATTAATCTCTAAATAGACTAAGGTTATCCTTTGCATTATTTATAATAATACAACAAATCAGTCCATGCTTGTTTTGCGTAATAATTACACTATTTTAATACCTTTATTTACAAAAAGAAACCTTTTCACTAATATTTCGCCCCTCATATTGATTTCCTTTTTACTTCATAATGATATTTACCTAGTTAAGGAACAGTGGCAAGACCCTCGACAACATTCGATCGGAAACTTTTAGGTTGCGATCATGAAAAATATAATATAAATAACAGAAATGGGTTTTAAATTTACATAAAGTAGGGTAATAACATTTAAAAAGAAGCAAATATCTACGGCAATCAACTAAAAAGACTCTAAATAATTTTGAATCCCACAATCAACATAAATGCTACATTTACGTATACATTTTCTTAAGTTGTACTTCAAATAAATAATCCCATCTACGAAGGTGTCGATAGGTAAAAAATTAAAGTGACAATGAATACCTAAATTTAAAATATTGCAGTTATAACATAAATAGGTTACACAATGTAACACTGTTTGTGTAGTAGTTACTCACAGGTCCTACAATCCGATTAATCCAATTTTGGTTCACATTCAAACAATACACTAACCACAATATTTGTAACGAGAGCTTAAGTACTCACTGGACCACTGATATCAACTGGGCACTGCAACAAACCAGATTAAACGTTTGCTCGAGGATACCTCTTTGGATGTTAGCATTTTCTATTTTATAAATAAACATAAGTGGAAGGTTCATTTAAAGTTATAGTATGTTAAAAATATGTTAAATAAATACGCAAGCATTTTTTAAATTGTCTCCTCGTTGTTTAATCCAATGTTTCAATGGTGATAAAACTATGTGGATGTAACATAAATAAACAACCCGGTTAACTATAACCTTAACTTTAACTTCCTAATTAACATCTGTTTCACAAAATTAACTTTTAAATGGACAACTTATTTCGTATTTCGTTTATAGAATACTGTAAATTTAAAAACAAGCTAATTTTATCAAACTGTGTCCTCCCTCATTGCAAACGCAAAGCTTGAGTATAACTGCAATAAGCATTTTATACTTATATTCCAACCCCGTACGAAGGACGGGTACTCTGCTAGTCGTAAATAAAAGAAAGTTATAATAAAAGCAATAGTTAAGTTCAATTTAATGTAAGACTTAATAATTATTATGTTAGACTCAATCAGACGTAAAATTGAGACAGTTTGAGCTAGCTCAACATTTAATACTCAAATGTAAAACTCTATCTAGTCCAAATTTAAGATAATATATACAACAATTATTTTTATCAAAATTTTCTTCTGTACATCCTCATAAATTATATATGTACTAGTTAACCGCCCGTGCTCCGCCACGGGAATATTGTCGGCAATAAAAGAAATAATAATTAACAAATACTGTTTATCTTTGTATTTTATTTAGGGGTTGTTTAATTGTTTACATGAAATAGAACTGATAGTTTGCCTGTATAAACTATTTAATGTTAATCAAACCGATGTATTATTTTAACCTAATAAACCATCTATTTTCTATTTCTATTTTTATTTTCTATTTTTATCTATATTTTTTAGTTGTTTTATATTAATTCGAGTTTCATTTGAAAAATAAATAGTATACGAACTGGGCAATGCTGATAACCTAATAAGCAGCTATTTATGATATTTAGATAATTTGCTCAAGAATATTCCTATGTTCGTCGTTTTCTTCATTACATTTGTTGTATGGAATAAAGATAGTCACTTAGCCTACATGTAAATCACGCATCAGCAGTTGGTCGCATTTCACGAATCTTTGACTCATACTGTGAGTAAAAGCTGTGTTTACGTCGTATATATAAAGTTGGGCATACTTTGTTCAATGTTAGAGGGTATTAACGGTCCAATTTGATGGAAAAGGAGTCGTGGATTTTAAAACTATGTAGACTACCACTCATAGAAAGATGTTGATTCAAGTGAGACTTAGAACTGGCCATTTCAAATGCAGATTTGTATTATATTTTACTCAAATAGGTTTTTGTCTCTTTTGACCCTTAATACTTTGTTTATAGTCGCTGTTGATAAGATTTTCAATAAACTCAAAATGTTGATAAGGAGTTCATTTTACCTTCCCTTTGTGACAACATAAGGAAAAAATATATGTGTCCCAGTTAGTCTGTTCTGACTCGAAATTCGTAGATTTGAAGTAGTGACAAACCAATCTAACGACCCCAATTCAAAAGAGTTGGTATTTTTTTGTAGGGACTTCCAGAGCACATTTAACACCAACACTGCTCTTTACCTTTTAAGTTCGATGGTTCTCTACATATTTTTCGTTCTGTATGTCTCTTTACGCCCGGTTAATGATTACCTTTTCTTTTTCTTTCTGTACTTTTCGCATCACGAGGTGAATGATAAAGATTTCGCTATAATGACCCGAGTCAACATTGCCATTAAACATCCAGTCAGATACTTCTTCGCCAGAACCGAATGATAAGTCACAGTTTCCCTGTGTACTTGAAAAAAAATCACTGATATATTGTAGTTCCACGTCCCAGCGTACTCGCCATCTCGAGAAGGTAAAGTTTGGTACCACTGAACGTCTAACACTGATCTTGAGTAAGATTCGTCACCTACTATAAAATGTTTGTATGTTTCCCACTCATTAACAATTATATGTACAACTTGCAAGCGGATTTCCCCATGATTATTCTGGTGGCCGTAGAGAATAAATTATATTGATCAAAACAATAAGTTTCTGTTCCCTACTATGGGTATTATTTCACATTCAATACTAAAACTTACACCTAATTACCACTTTCCTTCAGATCACTTTGCAGGAAAACTAAAACATTTCAAAAATAAGTTAACAAACACTCTTTGCTTGATCAAAATCGTGTGTTTATAAACAGAAACTCCAAGTTTAATAATTGCATACTGAAAGTGAGGTTATAACAATAATAACAAATGTCTGACAAACATTAAACAGCTGACGAATAATTTATAAACTGTGTATTATATTATTCAATAAGAATTGTATTTACTCGACCTTTAAAGGGGCTGTAGGTCGTAGCCCTTAGAAAAAAAGGTAAATTCTAAGGAAGTTCAGCAAATCTACAGACTATCCCCTTTAATTTGAGACATAAATCTTGTAGATCGGTCCAGTAATTACTGAGAAAACAGTGTTACAACTGTGTATTAAATATATAGATTTTTACTAAACCATCTGATACAGAGTGATAAACACATTTATTTGTTTTGTTTTCTGTTTTGTTCCTAAGAAGGCTTATGCCGAAACATAGATTTTTTTATTAAAAGTGTGTAAATAGTTTTTTTTAGAATAATTAAAATGTAAGCAATTATATATATAAAAAAAACTTATTTAAAACACAATATTAATTAATAGATCTGTGTCTCGTAATCCTAAATTTTATTTATAAAACAAGGCTTTAACACTATTTTACTTTGTTAACTATCCGTGTAAATCTTTTTTTCACAAATCTTAACTTTCATAATAAAACAAGATTAACGTTATAAATAGAAACTCTTACAGTTGATGAAAGGTCCATAATCAGATTATAAAATGTTTATTAAAAGTCGAATTAGATTGATTACTCTGGTCAAAAGTTCTAAAAGGAAAAGTCAAAGAATCTCCTTAACTTTCAGTAAACGTGTTGATTATATTTATTTTTAATTTAAAATAATTAAATTTTATTCAAAGGACATAATTGGAAATAAAATACTTTACAACTTGTACTATAAAACTTAAGGGTTAACATAGTAAACGTATTTCAGAATGATGGATGTAACCCCCCCCCCCCCCCCCCCAAAAAAAAAAGTGATTGAACCGACTCATTATAAAACAATAATGTGTAAATAATACTAATATGATATTTAGCTCAACTATCTGAACCTCGGCTGATGAAATGTACTATTTTTTGCAATGTATCACATGAAAAAGGAATAATTGTGTTCCTTTTTACCTAAGAATATCTTTTGAGAAACAAAACCTGAAACATTTGCTGTACGTGATCCAGTAGAAAACTGGGTTTCATTTACATTCAAATTCAACACTTTGGATTGAATCAGTTGGATTAAGAAACAAGAGAAAAGAGAGTAAAAGCGATTCTTACCTATTCTCAAAGGTAATGAGAATCATCACTCTTTACATCGAAGATCAAGTGTTCCCTCTAGCTTTCATTATAGAATACCTAAGCGCAGAATTTAATACAATTAATTGTTGTGAAAAGCCTTCAACCTACAACATTAACGTACAATGAAAGTGTTCTGTCACTGACAGTGTAGCTAATTTTGTAAGAGCCTTTTTCGTAAACTGATTAAATAACATAAATGAATAGTATAAAGGGTTCAGTCTGGAATATTGAAATTTTATTTTTTTCTAGTCTATTAAAAACCCTATAAAAAAATCCATATAAAAAAACTTAACATACGTTGCGTAAGTTACTGTTTACTATTGTTTGCAGATGTAAGTACCTAAGTCTTTTTAACATTTGAATTGCTTTCTTAATTTATTAATTATTTCCTTACTTAATTGGATCATTCCATCAAGTATAAAATCACCTCACACCTTTATGTAATACAATTTAGGTATTCCATACAGGTGTGATATTATAAAAAGTTGCCCCCTGGTGGGGTTTGAAAACGAAATTTAATTAATTTAATCAGACAACTGAGGACTAATCACAGAGCTGGCAGTGGAAGTAAGATGTTGTATTGAGCCCTGATAATTATATACCCCAGAAATCCGATTTATGGACCGTGAGAGGTCTGATATGTCCTCCTGAAAATACCTTTAATGATCTTATAATGTAACACCTCTTACAATGTAATAATATGTGAACCAACACTCTGAATGCAAAATATACTCTTTGTCGAAATTCTATTAAAATATGGCAATGATTCTGTAGTACTGAAATGATAATACCATACACTGTTTGAACCAATATGTAAAAATTTATATTGATAGACAATTGAATGAAATTGTGTTATATTGCAATTGTTCGGTTAAGCCGATTACCTTGATAAGACCAACACAGGAGAATTAATAGAATTGTTGAAAGAATAAGATTTGTATATTGTCACTCAAATATTTACATTAGTTACAAATAAATAATAATGATAATTCAAGGTTTTTTGCCCTACGGTCACTTCTATTAACAAGGGAGAGTATTGATTGTGATTTATTTGACCTCCTTTTGATTCCTAAGATATTGATAGCAGAGCCTCGGGAACCTAGGTTTGATTTATTTAATCTGTTTTTAGGCTATCAGGCTTCCCAAATTAGTGTATTTATTAACAACTGGCCAGCTGACTTTAATTTGCAAAGGGGCTATTCACAGTTCTGTGTATAACACACTGTGTTGCTCAGTGGCAAACTGGGCCAAATCGACTACTGAGTCGATTGTTTAATATTAGTTAATAAAATGACTTTTATGGCGTTAATGGAAGCCTATCCTTATAGCCTGTATTGAAACCTACCCTTCAACCGGGACAATGCTCTGATTGAAAAATGAACTGACACACAATCAAACACTCTCAGATCTCTATCTACTTTTGAAGTGATTTAAATCCAAATATTTAAGTAAGAACAAAAATGTAACCAAAATACGTGACAGACAGATATTAACGATATAAATTGAAGTTGAATACAAAATTTACAATATAAATTCGATTGATGTAAAAGTTTGCTCAAATTATTAATCAAGTAAAATCTACAAATGTATCACAGTATATATTTAAAATAAGTAAATGGCACTTAATATGAAACAATGTGACTGAGTTACGTACTAAGACATGAAACCTGCAAGAAACATGATCAAACAAATGTGAATATTGGCTCATTCTAAATGATATAAATACAATTTACACACAACATTTACTTACGTACACAGAAGACAATTTGACAACACTTAAACATATAATTACGACACTGTACTTGGGGACGATTTCCTGAAAATGGTCAAATTTTACGAATTTTGCCGGTCGATGTCGAACTCTAAGACTCAATTTAATTTATTCAATTCGTAAATTTAGCAAAGTTGTTTCGCGGTTCAAATTCCTATGCACTCCGGACATCGAACAATTGATTTCGTCGCCGATATACACGTTACGATTTCCAAAAGTGAGTTTTTCGAATTGAAATGAGACTTTAAAGATTTCCGAACATCACCGATTGAAGCCTGATCCCCAAGTAAGAAAACCGTTGGGAAGACTTCCACGACGTTGCAAACTTCATATCACTCCGCGCTCACGTGATTGGCCGTTGTTGCGTCCTTGCTTTCGCGCGTTTTCTGTTTGATTTGAATTTTAAATCGGTACATTTTAAAAGAAAAATAAATAATACTGTACATTTAAATATTATTATGTTATTGTTATGGAGAATAAGTCAACTGTAGATTGTTTATGAACAAATCATGGTAAGAAATTGCAAATGAAATCCCTGTACACTGATCACTCATATTTCCTTTACCCTTCATAGTACCAAACACTGATTTCCCTTCATCTCATTATTTGTTAACGGGAGTCCATTCAAATACTTTAAGTTGAATTATTGTAGTGTCAACCCTATCCTTCTGGGAATGCCAGAAGTCCAGAATCGCTAGGGGCGACAAACTCATTTTCTGTCTCGCTCCACCCCCACTCTAGCGCTTGCTACCCCTCAACTGTTTGGAAGGGCCATAAATCAGGCGATTAGCTTTAACAATACCCGGGTAGGATTATGGCACGGTTGGCGGAGCTGGTTACGGTTACATCCATAGATATATAATAACAACATATGTTGTTATTATACTTAAAAACATATACTTAAAATTTAATAAAAAATATACATAAAAAAATACATATAATAAAAATAACATATAATACATATAATAAAAAATAATAAAAATACATATAATAAAAAAATACATATGTTGTTATTATATATCTATGGTTACATCACGGGAGCTCCTGGAAGACTGCGAGGAAAAAACGGGAAAATAGGAGCGTGGTCAGGCTGTGTTGTGATTGGTCGGTTGCGGGTGGCATTTATATACTTTCTAATAGTATCTAAGTATATAAATTTTGGAAAATTTTACTTACTCAACGCCGCCAGCAGCTTCGGTCTAGGAATTAGAGGAAAAACTGTCTGGAGAACGTCGAGGTTATAAATCTTAGCCAAGGCCTTGCTTGTGACCTTACATGAAACAACTTCTTCGTAGTGCTGGTGGTCCTAAAAAACACATAAATCTGTAGTTAATGCAAACTTAAAAAATTACATAAACAATTTTATTCTTATGGAGAATAATTAAAATGTTATATATAGCTTAATTGTTAATGCATTTGATCATACTTGGTGGCTTTATGTGGTAGTATTATTTTTTTTTTATTTTTTTTTTTTTAGGGAGAGGAGGGAAAATGCTTTTACGCACACAGGTAGCCAGCCTGTAGTGTGAGACTCCTGAAACCATCACAGACTACTCACTAAAAAACCCCCTCTGCTCTGTTGGACACAGACCTGGAATTGTTTATCACATTACTTCAAGTCAGGCCAACATGTGACCTAAGCCCTCAGGGCTCTCACCGTTTTTGGCATTTAGATGATTTATGACCTACACCGCATCCCGGTCAAGGTCGAGCTTTTTGGCGCGAAGAATACCCTGGATGTAATGTGACACACAGGTCTAATTGTCCTCACCCTCCGTCATCATCGGTATGACCGTGTCCACTGACAGCAGTCCTTCTAACTGTTGAGCCTTTCCCAACGCTGGCAGTGGAAAAAGGTATGTTCCACGTCGTCGGGAATGCCTGGGCAATATATGCAATCGGGTGAAACGGCTTTGCCCATCCTGAACAGGTACGACCAGAAAAAGCCGTGACCCGTCAGAAATTGGGTGAGGTAGAAGTCCACCTCTCCGCACCGCCGATTAACCCAAGGTTGGACTTGCTGTATCAGTCGCCTGGTCCAGCTTCCCCGAGTCTCCTGTTCCCAGCTCTCCTGCCACAGCTGGTAGGTGCGGGTGCGTTCCTCTGTTCATGCCTGGTCCTCCCCACGGTGCTGATAAATTGCCTTTCTATCCGCCACCAAAAGTTTGACGGGGATGACTCCAGCAACCACCAGGACAGCGGGTTCGGACACTGTTCGGTAGGCGGATGCAACTCTTAGTGCTGCCTGACGCTGCACTCGGGCAAGCCGCATCCTATATATACCTCCTTATTGAGAGCGTCTGCCCACACCTCAGCACCGTACAAGAGTACGGACTGGACAGAAGACATTAACAGCCTTCTACGGCTGGACCGAGGACCTCCGACATTGGCCATTAACCGACTAAGGGAAGAAACCATTTTAGCGGCCTTGTCCGCCGTACGAGTGATCTGGTCTCGCCAGCTGAGCTTGCTGTCCACCATGACCCCAAGATACTTTGCAGCACGAGTGGTTTGGACTTCAACGTTCCCCACCATCAAAAGGAACGATAGTGTCAATCCTCTTTTTAGTCAGAATCACAATCTCAGTTTTGCTCAGAGCGAGCGAGAGACCATGTTCTGCCATCCATGCGTTAATGGTAGTTAATTGCCGAGGATACGAGCCTGGAGAGTCCTAGAGGATTATACGGCCAGTGACCACCAGTACATCATTTTTGATGTCCTTGATAATCATCAGGGACAAGCTACCGTGTCTCGGCAGGTGCCCGTTCGGTGGAACACCAAAAAGCTGGACGTGGCCAAATTCACCGAAGTCATACTACGGGGAGAGCCAGTGGTACCTGCTGCATCTGGCGTGGCTCACGCAGAGACATCAGTTACATCATTGATGAGGCTGATAGTCTGGGCCTGCGAAGAGTCAATGCCTTGCAGGAGATCCCGGTGCGATAAGCGACCTGTGTACTGGTGGACAACCGAGATCGCAGAACTGCAACGGGCAGCATTGAGAGCCAGACGTCTTGCTACCAGGGCCAGAGAACCTGAAGATAGACGTCTTAAGTCTGACGCTTACAAGGTGGCTAGGAAGTCTCTTCGCCGGGCCATTAACCGGAGCAAACGCGGTTGCTGGGAGAAATTAAGGGACGATGTCGATTCCGATCCGTGGGGCCTGGGTTACAAGATAGTAACCAAGAAGCTTGGCACCCGCTCTCCACCTTCCGTTATGGACGGGGCCTATATGGAGAGGATCGTAAAGTCCCTTTTCCCGACTCACACACTGCGCCCATTGCGGGAGTTCGGAAGGGTGGACGACGTACCGCTGTTCAGTCTCGAGGAGTTGGAGGCAGCCGTTCTATCCCTGAAGAACAAAAAAGCTCCTGGACCGGATGGGGTACCTGGTGAGGCCCTGAAGAAAGTCTTTTAATAAATCCACAAATCCTTTTGAGCACGTACAATGCCTGTCTGGCCGAGGGGAAGTTTCCCTTCTGCTGGAAAACAGCTAGGCTTGTGCTCGTGGGGAAGGGAAAAGGAAACCCAGACCTACCCTCCTCTTACAGACCTCTCTGTATGTTGGACACTGCTGGGAAAGTCTTGGAAAAGTTGATCCGTTCCCGACTGATTTCAGCCGTGGTTGCTGCAGGAAATCTATCCCCTCATCAGTACGGCTTCAGGAAGGGACGGTCAACGGTTGACGCTATTCAGGAGGTAAAGCGAGCCGTATGAGAGCTGAGGAGTTTAACAACTATTCTCGTCGGGTTGTGCTGCTTGTAACACTTGATGTGCGAAACGCATTTAATTCCGCGAGGTGGTGCGATATGCTGGACGCACTAGAGAACACTTACCACGTCCCGGCATACCTCATGCGCATGATATAGGACTACCTCCGGTACCGCCTCATCATTTACGACACTACAGAAGGCTCCAGGACGATGGATGTAACTTCTGGTGCTGCTCAAGGATCCATACTGGGCCCGGACCTCTGGAACGTCGCCTACGACAGCCTCTTGAGATCCGAGATGCCTGAGGAAACTGTCCTAGTTGGGTATGCAGATGACGTCGCGGCTTTAATAGCTGCACGTAGCATTGAGCTTCCCCAGCTGAAACTAAATCGAGTCATGCGAACCATTAACGCATGGATGGCAGAACATGGTCTCTCGCTCGCTCTGAGCAAAACTGAGATTGTGATTCTGACTAAAAAGAGGATTGACACTATCGTTCCTTTTGATGGTGGGGAACGTTGAAGTCCAAACCACTCGTGCTGTAAAGTATCTTGGGGTCATGGTGGACAGCAAGCTCAGCTGGCAAGACCAGATCACCCGTACGGCGGACAAGGCCGCTAAAATGGTTTCTTCCCTTAGTCGGTTAATGGCCAATGTCGGAGGCCCTCGGTCCAGCCGTAGAAGGCTGTTAATGTCTTCTGTCCAGTCCGTACTCTTGTACGGTGCTGAGGTGTGGTCAGACGCTCTCAATAAGGAGGTATATATAGGATGCGGCTTGCCCGAGTGCAGCGTCAGGCAGCACTAAGAGTTGCATCCGCCTACCGAACAGTGTCCGAACCCGCTGTCCTGGTGGTTGCTGGAGTCATCCCCGTCAAACTTTTGGCGGCGGATAGAAAGGCAATTTATCAGCACCGTGGGGAGGACCAGGCACGAACAGAGGAACGCACCCGCACCTACCAGCTGTGGCAGGAGAGCTGGGAACAGGAGACTCGGGGAAGCTGGACCAGGCGACTGATACAGCAAGTCCAACCTTGGGTTAATCGGCGGTGCGGAGAGGTGGACTTCTACCTCACCCAATTTCTGACGGGTCACGGCTTTTTCTGGTCGTACCTGTTCAGGATGGGCAAAGCCGTGTCACCCGATTGCATATATTGCCCAGGCATTCCCGACGACGTGGAACATACGTTCACTGCCAGCGTTGGGAAAGGCTCAACAGTTAGAAGGACTGCTGTCAGTGGACACGGTCATACCGATGATGACGGAGGGTGAGGACAATTAGACCTGTGTGTCACATTACATCCAGGGTATTCTTCGCGCCAAAAAGCTCGACCTTGACCGGGATGCGGTGTAGGTCATAAATCATCTAAATGCCAAAAACGGTGAGAACCCTGAGGGCTTAGGTCACATGTTGGCCTGACTTGAAGTAATGTGATAAACAATTCCAGGTCTGTGTCCAACAGAGCAGAGGGGGTTTTTTAGTGAGTAGTCTGTGATGGTTTCAGGAGTCTCACACTACAGGCTGGCTACCTGTGTGCGTAAAAGCATTTTCCCTCCTCTCCCTAAAAAAAAAAAAATAAAAAAAAATAATACTACCACATAAAGCCACCAAGTATGATCAAATGCATTAACAATTAAGCTATATATAACATTTTAATTATTCTCCATAAGAATAAAATTGTTTATGTAATTTTTTAAGTTTGCATTAACTACAGATTTATGTGTTTTTTAGGACCACCAGCACTACGAAGAAGTTGTTTCATGTAAGGTCACAAGCAAGGCCTTGGCTAAGATTTATAACCTCGACGTTCTCCAGACAGTTTTTCCTCTAATTCCTAGACCGAAGCTGCTGGCGGCGTTGAGTAAGTAAAATTTTCCAAAATTTATATACTTAGATACTATTAGAAAGTATATAAATGCCACCCGCAACCGACCAATCACAACACAGCCTGACCACGCTCCTATTTTCCCGTTTTTTCCTCGCAGTCTTCCAGGAGCTCCCGTGATGTAACCATAGATATATAATAACAACATATGTATTTTTTTATTATATGTATTTTTATTATTTTTTATTATATGTATTATATGTTATTTTTATTATAAGTATTTTTTTATGTATATTTTTTATTAAATTTTAAGTATATGTTTTTAAGTATAATAACAACATATGTTGTTATTATATATCTATGGATGTAACCGTAACCAGCTCCGCCAACCGTGCCATAATCCTACCCGGGTATTGTTAAAGCTAATCGCCTGATTTATGGCCCTTCCAAACAGTTGAGGGGTAGCAAGCGCTAGAGTGGGGGTGGAGCGAGACAGAAAATGAGTTTGTCGCCCCTAGCGATTCTGGACTTCTGGCATTCCCAGAAGGATAGGGTTGACACTACAATAATTCAACTTAAAGTATTTGAATGGACTCCCGTTAACAAATAATGAGATGAAGGGAAATCAGTGTTTGGTACTATGAAGGGTAAAGGAAATATGAGTGATCAGTGTACAGGGATTTCATTTGCAATTTCTTACCATGATTTGTTCATAAACAATCTACAGTTGACTTATTCTCCATAACAATAACATAATAATATTTAAATGTACAGTATTATTTATTTTTCTTTTAAAATGTACCGATTTAAAATTCAAATCAAACAGAAAACGCGCGAAAGCAAGGACGCAACAACGGCCAATCACGTGAGCGCGGAGTGATATGAAGTTTGCAACGTCGTGGAAGTCTTCCCAACGGTTTTCTTACTTGGGGATCAGGCTTCAATCGGTGATGTTCGGAAATCTTTAAAGTCTCATTTCAATTCGAAAAACTCACTTTTGGAAATCGTAACGTGTATATCGGCGACGAAATCAATTGTTCGATGTCCGGAGTGCATAGGAATTTGAACCGCGAAACAACTTTGCTAAATTTACGAATTGAATAAATTAAATTGAGTCTTAGAGTTCGACATCGACCGGCAAAATTCGTAAAATTTGACCATTTTCAGGAAATCGTCCCCAAGTACAGTGTCGTAATTATATGTTTAAGTGTTGTCAAATTGTCTTCTGTGTACGTAAGTAAATGTTGTGTGTAAATTGTATTTATATCATTTAGAATGAGCCAATATTCACATTTGTTTGATCATGTTTCTTGCAGGTTTCATGTCTTAGTACGTAACTCAGTCACATTGTTTCATATTAAGTGCCATTTACTTATTTTAAATATATACTGTGATACATTTGTAGATTTTACTTGATTAATAATTTGAGCAAACTTTTACATCAATCGAATTTATATTGTAAATTTTGTATTCAACTTCAATTTATATCGTTAATATCTGTCTGTCACGTATTTTGGTTACATTTTTGTTCTTACTTAAATATTTGGATTTAAATCACTTCAAAAGTAGATAGAGATCTGAGAGTGTTTGATTGTGTGTCAGTTCATTTTTCAATCAGAGCATTGTCCCGGTTGAAGGGTAGGTTTCAATACAGGCTATAAGGATAGGCTTCCATTAACGCCATAAAAGTCATTTTATTAACTAATATTAAACAATCGACTCAGTAGTCGATTTGGCCCAGTTTGCCACTGAGCAACACAGTGTGTTATACACAGAACTGTGAATAGCCCCTTTGCAAATTAAAGTCAGCTGGCCAGTTGTTAATAAATACACTAATTTGGGAAGCCTGATAGCCTAAAAACAGATTAAATAAATCAAACCTAGGTTCCCGAGGCTCTGCTATCAATATCTTAGGAATCAAAAGGAGGTCAAATAAATCACAATCAATACTCTCCCTTGTTAATAGAAGTGACCGTAGGGCAAAAAACCTTGAATTATCATTATTATTTATTTGTAACTAATGTAAATATTTGAGTGACAATATACAAATCTTATTCTTTCAACAATTCTATTAATTCTCCTGTGTTGGTCTTATCAAGGTAATCGGCTTAACCGAACAATTGCAATATAACACAATTTCATTCAATTGTCTATCAATATAAATTTTTACATATTGGTTCAAACAGTGTATGGTATTATCATTTCAGTACTACAGAATCATTGCCATATTTTAATAGAATTTCGACAAAGAGTATATTTTGCATTCAGAGTGTTGGTTCACATATTATTACATTGTAAGAGGTGTTACATTATAAGATCATTAAAGGTATTTTCAGGAGGACATATCAGACCTCTCACGGTCCATAAATCGGATTTCTGGGGTATATAATTATCAGGGCTCAATACAACATCTTACTTCCACTGCCAGCTCTGTGATTAGTCCTCAGTTGTCTGATTAAATTAATTAAATTTCGTTTTCAAACCCCACCAGGGGGCAACTTTTTATAATATCACACCTGTATGGAATACCTAAATTGTATTACATAAAGGTGTGAGGTGATTTTATACTTGATGGAATGATCCAATTAAGTAAGGAAATAATTAATAAATTAAGAAAGCAATTCAAATGTTAAAAAGACTTAGGTACTTACATCTGCAAACAATAGTAAACAGTAACTTACGCAACGTATGTTAAGTTTTTTTATATGGATTTTTTTATAGGGTTTTTAATAGACTAGAAAAAAATAAAATTTCAATATTCCAGACTGAACCCTTTATACTATTCATTTATGTTATTTAATCAGTTTACGAAAAAGGCTCTTACAAAATTAGCTACACTGTCAGTGACAGAACACTTTCATTGTACGTTAATGTTGTAGGTTGAAGGCTTTTCACAACAATTAATTGTATTAAATTCTGCGCTTAGGTATTCTATAATGAAAGCTAGAGGGAACACTTGATCTTCGATGTAAAGAGTGATGATTCTCATTACCTTTGAGAATAGGTAAGAATCGCTTTTACTCTCTTTTCTCTTGTTTCTTAATCCAACTGATTCAATCCAAAGTGTTGAATTTGAATGTAAATGAAACCCAGTTTTCTACTGGATCACGTACAGCAAATGTTTCAGGTTTTGTTTCTCAAAAGATATTCTTAGGTAAAAAGGAACACAATTATTCCTTTTTCATGTGATACATTGCAAAAAATAGTACATTTCATCAGCCGAGGTTCAGATAGTTGAGCTAAATATCATATTAGTATTATTTACACATTATTGTTTTATAATGAGTCGGTTCAATCACTTTTTTTTTTGGGGGGGGGGGGGGGTTACATCCATCATTCTGAAATACGTTTACTATGTTAACCCTTAAGTTTTATAGTACAAGTTGTAAAGTATTTTATTTCCAATTATGTCCTTTGAATAAAATTTAATTATTTTAAATTAAAAATAAATATAATCAACACGTTTACTGAAAGTTAAGGAGATTCTTTGACTTTTCCTTTTAGAACTTTTGACCAGAGTAATCAATCTAAATTCGACTTTTAATAAACATTTTATAATCTGATTATGGACCTTTCATCAACTGTAAGAGTTTCTATTTATAACGTTAATCTTGTTTTATTATGAAAGTTAAGATTTGTGAAAAAAAGATTTACACGGATAGTTAACAAAGTAAAATAGTGTTAAAGCCTTGTTTTATAAATAAAATTTAGGATTACGAGACACAGATCTATTAATTAATATTGTGTTTTAAATAAGTTTTTTTTATATATATAATTGCTTACATTTTAATTATTCTAAAAAAAACTATTTACACACTTTTAATAAAAAAATCTATGTTTCGGCATAAGCCTTCTTTAGGAACAAAACAGAAAACAAAACAAATAATGTGTTTATCACTCTGTATCAGATGGTTTAGTAAAAATCTATATATTTAATACACAGTTGTAACACTGTTTTCTCAGTAATTACTGGACCGATCTACAAGATTTATGTCTCAAATTAAAGGGGATAGTCTGTAGATTTGCTGAACTTCCTTAGAATTTACCTTTTTTTCTAAGGGCTACGACCTACAGCCCTTTAAAGGTCGAGTAAATACAATTCTTATTGAATAATATAATACACAGTTTATAAATTATTCGTCAGCTGTTTAATGTTTGTCAGACATTTGTTATTATTGTTATAACCTCACTTTCAGTATGCAATTATTAAACTTGGAGTTTCTGTTTATAAACACACGATTTTGATCAAGCAAAGAGTGTTTGTTAACTTATTTTTGAAATGTTTTAGTTTTCCTGCAAAGTGATCTGAAGGAAAGTGGTAATTAGGTGTAAGTTTTAGTATTGAATGTGAAATAATACCCATAGTAGGGAACAGAAACTTATTGTTTTGATCAATATAATTTATTCTCTACGGCCACCAGAATAATCATGGGGAAATCCGCTTGCAAGTTGTACATATAATTGTTAATGAGTGGGAAACATACAAACATTTTATAGTAGGTGACGAATCTTACTCAAGATCAGTGTTAGACGTTCAGTGGTACCAAACTTTACCTTCTCGAGATGGCGAGTACGCTGGGACGTGGAACTACAATATATCAGTGATTTTTTTTCAAGTACACAGGGAAACTGTGACTTACCATTCGGTTCTGGCGAAGAAGTATCTGACTGGATGTTTAATGGCAATGTTGACTCGGGTCATTATAGCGAAATCTTTATCATTCACCTCGTGATGCGAAAAGTACAGAAAGAAAAAGAAAAGGTAATCATTAACCGGGCGTAAAGAGACATACAGAACGAAAAATATGTAGAGAACCATCGAACTTAAAAGGTAAAGAGCAGTGTTGGTGTTAAATGTGCTCTGGAAGTCCCTACAAAAAAATACCAACTCTTTTGAATTGGGGTCGTTAGATTGGTTTGTCACTACTTCAAATCTACGAATTTCGAGTCAGAACAGACTAACTGGGACACAAATATTTTTTCCTTATGTTGTCACAAAGGGAAGGTAAAATGAACTCCTTATCAACATTTTGAGTTTATTGAAAATCTTATCAACAGCGACTATAAACAAAGTATTAAGGGTCAAAAGAGACAAAAACCTATTTGAGTAAAATATAATACAAATCTGCATTTGAAATGGCCAGTTCTAAGTCTCACTTGAATCAACATCTTTCTATGAGTGGTAGTCTACATAGTTTTAAAATCCACGACTCCTTTTCCATCAAATTGGACCGTTAATACCCTCTAACATTGAACAAAGTATGCCCAACTTTATATATACGACGTAAACACAACTTTTACTCACAGTATGAGTCAAAGATTCGTGAAATGCGACCAACTGCTGATGCGTGATTTACATGTAGGCTAAGTGACTATCTTTATTCCATACAACAAATGTAATGAAGAAAACGACGAACATAGGAATATTCTTGAGCAAATTATCTAAATATCATAAATAGCTGCTTATTAGGTTATCAGCATTGCCCAGTTCGTATACTATTTATTTTTCAAATGAAACTCGAATTAATATAAAACAACTAAAAAATATAGATAAAAATAGAAAATAAAAATAGAAATAGAAAATAGATGGTTTATTAGGTTAAAATAATACATCGGTTTGATTAACATTAAATAGTTTATACAGGCAAACTATCAGTTCTATTTCATGTAAACAATTAAACAACCCCTAAATAAAATACAAAGATAAACAGTATTTGTTAATTATTATTTCTTTTATTGCCGACAATATTCCCGTGGCGGAGCACGGGCGGTTAACTAGTACATATATAATTTATGAGGATGTACAGAAGAAAATTTTGATAAAAATAATTGTTGTATATATTATCTTAAATTTGGACTAGATAGAGTTTTACATTTGAGTATTAAATGTTGAGCTAGCTCAAACTGTCTCAATTTTACGTCTGATTGAGTCTAACATAATAATTATTAAGTCTTACATTAAATTGAACTTAACTATTGCTTTTATTATAACTTTCTTTTATTTACGACTAGCAGAGTACCCGTCCTTCGTACGGGGTTGGAATATAAGTATAAAATGCTTATTGCAGTTATACTCAAGCTTTGCGTTTGCAATGAGGGAGGACACAGTTTGATAAAATTAGCTTGTTTTTAAATTTACAGTATTCTATAAACGAAATACGAAATAAACGAATTGATTTGATTTGATTTCTATAGTATTACACATCTACCATAGCCATAATGTTCTACCACTTCACCTAAACAATAGAGAAAAATAAATTATCAACAATTCGCAAAATATCACTAATTATTCATTAATGAAAAACATAAACATAACTGTAAACAATCCTACTTTGACAGTTCTCATTGCTGATTACAGTTTTTTGTTGCTGCTTAGTTCAAATTAGCTGTTTTCATAAAGCAAAAAAATATAGTGCTGCACCCTGTTGGTAAATCTTATAACTTTTTAATGCTTTTCCATATCATAGAACCAACTTTTTTAGTTGAAACAGCTGACTAAATTCTTTAATTCCCTTTAAATATGAATACTCATAAGGTTAACATGGGGAATTACAGAGCTACTGGGGCGGAGCCCGAAAGGATTTTTGAGATAAGAATATGCCTATATGTTAATCGGGAATGTAAGCTATCATCATGCCAAATTTCAGCCCAATCCGTCCAGTGGTTTATGCGTGATTGAACTTCAAACACACAAACAAACAAACAAACAAACAAACACACAAACTTTCACATTTATAAAATTAGTAAGATTTCCAAGCTTATGAAAAAGGTAAGTGGGTAATTTGTATAATTCACCGACAATTAACAATTGTATACAGTTATATGGTTGTTAAACAATCATTGAAATACGATTTATTTATTACTACTACAGTTGAGGAAAATTGCCATAATGACAATGAATGAACAGATATAGATTTATGGAACTGTTTTAAATCCTTAATTTAATTGTGGACTTAACCGGTAATCTTACATCACCTAACATTGATTAGTGGTCATAAATGGCTTCCAGATCGACTATGCTGTGATGTAAAAATTTATCAAAATGTTGTGTTAATTCATTTCCTTAATAATCTACGAAAACATAATTTTAGTGGGTGATTGAAGCACTTTAACCACTTCAAATCAAGGAGGCACAATTCAACCGAACCCTGGGATTCGAAGCGAATTGCAAACGATGACTTGGCAGCTGGAGGCGTCTGATAAGGCAGTCGTTATGGACGCTATAATCAGCTGCTGGCGCTGCTGAGCTCTCTTCCACCTGTTACATTCTGTGAGAATATAAATGTCATTGAACACATTATATCTACTATCGATATACCTGTAACAACAAACATATACTATCATATGATAAAAGCACAATGTCAATGCATGATAACAAAGAAATAACCAAAATTATACGAAGTATACAAAAACACTCTAAATTAAAATTTCATTTGCTCCTTACTACACTTTATTTCTTAAGGTTGACTGGCTAATGGTATGAGCCGGCCTAACATTTCGAGTGTACTTGTCAAACTAGTGTGTATCTTTAACAAGTGATGATTGGGACTTACTGGTGTATTTTTATTCTATTTGCCGTGATTGTAATAACTGCTATTTTATGCATGCTTTTCTCGGCAAATATTACCAGCATTTTTTTAACATAGCCACCCACCATTGTGATATGTTAACAATATACAGGGTTAGTAAAAAGTGTGGAGACCCCCTGTTATTTTTTTAACGGCCCATACTAGAAAAACTAAACTCGGCACACCATTATGACATGTTATGAAGTACTTTTTGGGCATAACCGTCACTTGGTGTACATCCCCAAAATGGGGGATTTTGGGGGAAACCCAAAAATTTCAAGTACAAAGACCCATCGAGTGACCCCTCATTTTGAAGGTCCTGGTAAAAGAAAACCAACAACGCAAACTAGACGTCTTTATCTCAATCCAGTAAAAAATGGCAGCCAATTGAAATTCTCAGAAGTTGAATTTAACTTACAGCTTTCCAAGTCTGGAGACCCCTGTAAATTTTGTAGCGGCTCACACTAGGAAAACTAAACTCTACACACCTTTTTGGCATGTTATGAAGTACTTTTTAAGCCTAATAGCCACTTACTTACCAAACCAAAAATGGGGGATTTTGGGGGAAACTCAAAAGTTTTAAATGATAAGCCCCATCGAGTGACCCCTAATTTTGAAGGTCCTGGTAAAAGAAAACTAACAACGCAAACTAGAGGTTTCTATCTCAATCCAGTAAAAAATGGAAGCTGATTGAAATCTTTAGAAATCGGAAATAACTTGCAATTTTATATTCAATTGGCTGCCATATTTTACTGTGTTAAGATAGAGACCTATAGTTTGCGTTGTTAGTTTTGTTTTATTATGACCTTCAAAATGAGGGGTCACTCGATGGGGCTTATCATTTAAAATTTTTTAGTTTCCCCCAAATCCCCCATTTTGGGTTTGGGAACTTATGAGAATTTCAATTGGCTGCCATTTTTTACTGGATTGAGATAAAGACCTCTAGTTTGCGTTGTTGGTTTTCTTTTACCAGGACCTTCAAAATGAGGGGTCACTCGATGGGTCTTTGTATTTGAAATTTTTGAGTTTCCCCCAAAATCCCCCATTTTGGGGATGTACACCAAGTGACGGTTATGCCCAAAAAGTACTTCATAACATGTCATAAAGGTGTGCCGAGTTTAGTTTTTCTAGTATGGGCCGTTAAAAAAATAACAGGGGGTCTCCACACTTTTTACTAACCCTGTATAACCACCATAAGTGTGAATTCAATGATTTAACCACTTAAGAATTCCTATATCAAATACAATAATCCTAATGTAGTTAAAACTAGTCAAAACGTTGATTGTTGATATTTTCTGAAATATTAATACTTTAATACTTATTATTCTTTAATGAAATAGCTACCATAAAAAGTAGGTATTTTAAGCCAAGTATGAATTGAGATGAGTGTAGTATGAGTGGCGCGATCTTGTAGTTTTGTTAGTGACTGAGGCCGACATATTCCGTAGAGACAGCTAATAGGAACTAAGGACCTACAGTTTATAGTGGATTCCGAACTACATTTTTGTCTTGTATTAACAAATTGGTATAATTATAAGGATAGTACTGCGGATAGTCGTAGTACTCACTAGTGGGGATGTTAATCCACAGCAGGGAGTATCGTATCGACAGTGCATGCCTATAAATATCCACAATTCTTGTCCTAGTCTTTATAGTTAGTACCATCCAGTTATTTAGCCTTTGCAATGTTTGTATAAATTACGTGCAGTGTTGGAAATTTTTGGGTAGGGGTTCCTGAAAAGACTAATAAAAAAAATTACATTCCATTGATATCATTTACACGGTTATTCATTTATTTGACTTTGAAATACATCCAGCAATACGTAACCACCCAACAGGTCCAGCGCCGAGACAGATCGTCAATGATGTATGAGAAAGAGATTTGAAAGTCAAGACAATACTTGTTCATATGTATAAAGTTATAGGTCTAAAGCCAATTCATAAATATTGATTAACTTAATTGTGTAATTTCAATATCTATGGGCTACCACCTTTAGTACATGTTGAAAATAGCTTTTTTAGTGTAAAACAATGGAAATACAATACAACAATTGATTATCGTTGGACTTTTAGACTGTTAGTCATTTAAGTATTATTAATTACAATTACTTCCCAAGATGTATTAAGGATCCACGGTGGTCCAATGATAATATTTATGGGTCACATATATTATAAAAAAAAAAAAAAAAAAAAAAAAAAAAAAAAAAAAAAAAAAAAACTACCTACGCCGACCTTATCTTCAATCAATTAATATGTCTAAGCAAAGTTAACAAATTGCAAATCAGTTGATTAACAAATTGCAAATCAGTTGATTAACAAATGGAACACCACGATTGTGTGTGTGCTAGTTATGTGTTGGTTTGGTTTTAGGATGATTTGAGAGGATGAAATTATGAAATAATGAGAGGCTATCAAAGATGCATATATTTGATTTAAGAACGTTTTTAATAGTTAACTTAGGACTTTTTCAAATCATTCGATTCTGTTTTTAAAGTTTACGTTTAAAAGTGTTATAAAAAGTATTTTTTCTCACTCAGGTTGAAACAATGTTAGATCCAAACAATACCTCATAAGATAATAAATTAAATTTGAAATGAAAAGTATTATATGTTTCAAAAAATTCTAGTTTTCTTACTGTGATTTTACTCAGTGTCGACAAGTATTACCTAACAAGCTTCAACAAATGAAACAACGCGGAATTCTGTGAACTTAGGGTTGGATTTGGGTTTTTATTGTAGTTTTTCCAAGTAAATATAGTAGCTATCATAGTGTGCTACTGCTGTTATCTTTAAGGTAATACAAACTTTATTCGTAAAGATCTTCTCTCTATTTTAAATATTTGAATTCCAAAGTGTAACATAAAGAACTAATATTTAACTAATAAAAGACACTGATGAAAGACACTTTTATCAGTAACGTTACTAGTTTTGCCAAAACCTGTCAAGGAATGAAACTGTTAAATAAACCATTGATCTGAATCAAATTCTAAGCTCGTTAGAATGAAGTAAAACCTAGTTATCTTTTGGTAATTTGTTTTCCTTTGTAGGTAAATAAAATTAACTGTGTCTGCAAAATAAAATAAAAAAAATAACTCGTGATCACATACACACGGCTGAAAATGTTTATAAAACACTTATTTTATACAGATGTAGTTTCAATTAAAAATAGTGCACAAAGGATTTCAAATAATTCACGTAATACAAATTTTTTTCTATTAAATTCTATCCACTTGTTATATTCTTGCAATACTTTAGACCGAGAGCAGTGATAAGAGTAATGTTTGGTTGAAACTCCTCGGGACTCGCACAGATGATCGTAGTGTAATGACCATCATTTGGCACCTTCAACTCGCCACCGAGGCTATATCAGGATGTGTTTGGTTGCTATCGTAGTTGTAAAATAACTTAATAAATCTATTTGACCCTAAAACGTTTAAGACACATATATATTATTAAAGTGATACAATTAAAATTGTGGTAAACGTTTAAGTTCGTTAAGCAAAAACAAATAGACCCACCAAAATGAAGCTCAGAGTGTGTATATTTTCCGAAAACGTATTGGTACATACAAATTCTATAAGAACTCTAACCCAAAGGCTGATTTTAAAAAAGCTACGCCTTTAATGGTTTCTAATAAATATTTACCTTAATTAGGAAGCCTTGTCGTTATGTGTTTGTTTTGACTCATACTAATGAAACGGATAATCCATTAACAGAATGAACATTGCGGTTAATTTTATGACAAAACATCTCATTTCAAAGAATATAAAATCGTTACAATAGTTTTATAGCACTCGTTAATGTATTGTGACAATTCTATTATTCAAATATTGTATATTGTGTAAAAGGAATTTCCGGATCAGATCAGCAGAATTGACAAATTAAAGGTATATTTTAAAACGTGGTGCATCTTACAAACACATTATGTATCAAATAAGTTGAAAAAGACTCAAATTCCTTAATTTTTTTAGTTATTTGAATTTAAAGGGAACCTGATAAAGTTTTAATTTAACAAACATATGTTTGTGCTTGGCAAAAATATTATAAGTCTATACTGTAATCTTTGCTGCTCTTTAAACTGAACAAATTCACTTGTTAAGTTATAATTTATTTCAGTGAATTGTAACTATCTAAGTAAATGTTTACGGTTGAGGCGCAAAACAGGCAACAAATTTTGAATGTTGACAAAAATTTACATATAGACAATTTTTTTCAATCCCCTTTATCAATGACCCTTTAACCCGGCGTTGGACATCAAACCATTATAATACATCAGTATTTAAACTACATCAGTATAAAACTGGTAGTTTTATGAGCTATCTTGGTTTCTAGTAGCTAGGTTTTCAATAAACTCATAATCCTAGACGCTACCTATAATTAAATTAAATACCCTTCAAGTTTGCAAAACGTTGAAATGCATTTGTCTATTTTATCTAATACATTTACGTAAAGATCTACAGTATATGTTACTTATGATCTGCGTATTAGGGGTTCTGTGTTTAATCTGGTGGAATCAAGTGGAACTAACTGTACTTGAGCTTTACTGAACAGTTTACGCTGCTTATCATACAACCGTAAGCTTACATTATAATATGTGTCCCCGTTATAATAAGTTCTTTAATGCGAGGCGCAATTTCAGAGCTGTAAAATGTGCATAGTAATAGATGAATTGTTGAAAGGATTATTATACAATATTTAAAAATCTTTAGCTCTTATTGATATTTTTGAAGTCTGAAGAGGGAAAGGGTCTTCCGCCTAAATTGGACAGGTGAACGCTATAAGAATGGACAACTGTATCCGAATTTAGGATTTGTTCGCTGATTATGAGATTAGGGCCTACTTTATAACTAAAAAAATCATTTGACAATACAACTACTAATAGCATATAACTTAACTCGCCTTTGGCCCCAGGCCCCCTAGCTGTTAGTCGTCATTAGTGGATTAGAGTTTAGTGTTAGAGTTTAGACTTTAGTCAGTGAAACAGTCAATATTACGTTATATAAAAACAATTTCACGAATATATTAGAGGAGGTTGGCAAGTTAATTTCAAGCTCCAACTTAAAGAACCCCTTATAAAAAATCTATTTTAAAGTTGCTGTAAGAGAGTATGTTAGTAAAGTATTTTTACAACTGAGTTTTTGGTCAAACGAAGTGATAATACAATTGGGGTTGTAATAACGAAAATCGAAATTGAAGTAATAACCATTTCACGAATATATTATAGTAGATTGATGAGTTAATAAGTTGATAATAGTAAAGTATTATTATGAAGTAAATAGATCATACATATAGATTATCATAGATGAAGTAAATATTCGTGTATATATTTATGAAAATAGATGGAGTTATTTTTGTTTCCTTGTCAGTTAGCCACAAACTGTATGGCATATCCAGTTCCGCCACGAGGAGGCCAGGAAACGACGGAACCATATTTACAATTACTTACAAATGTTCAAGTCAGTACACTTTTGTATAAGATGAGTAGATTGATAAGTATGTCGATTGATAAGTGAATAAGTTGATAATATAGTATAAGTTATATAGTATAATATATAATATAGTATAAGTAATAAGTATATAGTATAGTATAGTATAGAGAATAAGTTGATAGTAAAGTATCATATGAATTAAATAGATTATAGTAGATATTCATGTATATATTTATGAAAATAGATCAAGTAATGTTTGTTTCCCTGTCGGTTAGCCATGAAATTTATGGCATATCCAGTTCCGCCACGAGGAGGCCAGGGAACGTCGGAACCATATTGACAATTATTTACAAATGTACAAGTTAGTAAACTTTACTAACTACTTAAAGAAATATATACAACAGCTTAACTACTAAAAGAAGAACAAATATATACAACAACGGGGACTTTTGATAAGGCAGGCCCCCTATCGTACTGCCCAACTAAAATACTAAACACACACAAAAAATACTTATTTCTAAAGAAAAAAACTAAAAGGAAATAAATACAACAACGGGGACTTTTGATAAGGCAGGCCCCCTATCGTACTGCCGATGTTGTCAAGTCACAACGGGGAGTTTTGGTGAAGCAGATCCCCTAGCCTACTGCTAATGTCAAATCAGGTTTAGAGAAGGAGATCGCCATACACGATGTTCTTTGCGTATGAGATTCCATCTCGGAAGCGTTCAGGGTGTACGAGAACAACAATATGGTCTGGATGTCTGACCCTACTGAGCAAGACGTACAATTCCCCATGCGTGAAGCAATCGGTCCGTAAATCAACACCGACTGAATCTATTGTCTGACCTTGGCTCTTGTGTCCGGTCATGCCATAGGCCAACATCAGTGGGAACTGACGTCGACGAACACGTAACGGCGAACCCTCGACAAACGCAACAGTAAAGGTAATCCGGGGAATTCCGATAGGTTGCGTCTGTCCGGGAAGTCTCACTGTAATCAGGCGGTTGGTGATGCCGATTACGATGACTTTAGTGCCGTTGACGAGTCTTTCAGCGATGTTGAGGTTCCTCATTATGAGGCAAACGGAGCCAATCTTCAACCGCAGGACATGGTCTGGTACACTTGCCAGTAGCCGTGTTCAGGAGTTGAACGTCGACATCCAGGCCATCGTCGTTCTCTCTGTCGACTGTGTCGGCGCTCCTCAGGTCGTACAGTTGACCGTCGAGGGAGTTCAAGATGTGGTCGTTGATCTCCTTGACGTTCACTATCAGAGTCGAGAGGATTACGCGTCGCGAACACATGTCAGAGTCGAATAGGACGTTTGAGGGAAAGACGGAATCGACCAAATCAGTCAAAGACGTCACTTGTCTAAAGGTCGATTCACACACATCAGTTACGGCACGTCGCAGTCCAGTCACTTCAGGCACGTCACAGTTAACAAAAATATTCTTTGATGGATTTTCTATTGCGCTATCTACACTCATCGGTTGCAGTCCCGTCAGTCACTCTGCTGGCATCCGTCAGTCAATTTCAGATTTCTTTCCAACGATACTTGTTGATTGTTCGGACGCCTGACGGAACTGTTTGAGGTTAGAAAATAGTGTTATTGTTATTTAAATGGTTGCGTTTGTATTTTGAGTACTGTTTGTAACAATCAACAAGATGGACAATGATAATTTAATAGAATATAGGTTTTTAATTTAAAATTTTTGACTGTAAATTACTGTAAATATTAGAGACGGAAGACTGACTGAAACCAACTGACGGACAATTGACTGAGAAATTGCGGATGCAACTGAGACTGAACTGTAACTGGACTGTAACGGAACTGTGACTGAACTGATATGTGTGAATCGACCTTAATCCCGAGCAGCGGAATTAGACTTTGTTCGTTCCGTCCCTCCACAAAAGTGGTCGAACTCACGGTTCCGTTGCCTACCTCGAGAAGGAATTCGGAATAGGCAGTGGAACTACTAGTTCGATGAGGTGTCATCAGAGCAAAGATTTTAAAATGCTGCCACAGCTGGGAGGCCCGAAGAGAAACACAAACTATGTCAGCAGAATGGCGGTCGAGCGTTCACAACGACGGGAGCGATCTGGTGGAAGTCCCCACATCAGTGATAAAGTCCAAAAATAGGAAGAGGTGGCACCGAAACTTCGTCATGAGTAGTCAAATCCATAAGCAAAAATCAGAGCGAGAACCGAATCGTTATATTGCGTTACCGACTTATGCATACTGCTTTACCAAGAATCCGCCATTTTGATTTTTTATGGGGTTAATAGTCTTATAATGTTACTTTAGACAATTTTCTTCAAATGTTGGTAGCATTATAAGTACAAATATATATCCGAAAGTAGTAAAAAAATCACGTTAAAATTCGAGAAGTTTTACAATTTTTGGAAGTAGGGTATTTTTTTAAGGTAAATGAGTAAGATTTTTTGAAAACTTATAAGAATGTTTTGAATGTAATTCATGACCATGAAAATGCTTTAAAATCTTTGCTATCTGTTACCGTTTTTGAGTTATAATTTGAAAATGGGACTTTTGCGAATTGCATCATTAACTTAGGAACCCGTACAGTACTACAATACCACCAAATTTCACGTCTCTAGCACGTTTCTAAACGATTCAGATGACCATACCACAGTCATTAAATTTCAATGTTATTCTCCATAATAATAACATGGGCCTCGTAAAAACTTCCAATTTTGACATTAAACCCAAGTTTTTTAGGTCAAGGAGTAAAGTTACAAAAAAAAACATTTAAATTACTAAAATTTTAAGTAAACCAGAGTAAATACATGTATGAGTAAAACCAAAAGTAAACCAAGAAAAATACAAAGCATTAATAATATTTGCAAAATTTATTTACTTAGGTTGGGAAAAGTAGCGAAAACCATTAATAGTTTGAAAAAAATTACCAATTTTTGAAAGTAGGAAGTTTTTTAATGGTGAAGAGGTGAAAATTTCGGAAATCACCTGTAAGGGTTTTGTAGAAAATTTAATTCCTGACTATGAAAATTCATTCAAATCTTGGCTAGCTCCTATTGCTTATTAGTTATAGCCGTTAAAAAAACGTGTTTTATGGTTTTTAGATGTCGGCCATTTTGGATTTTTGGGGAGGTTAACATTTTAAAATGTGACTTTTGCAAATTTCACCTTTTACTTAGGATCCCATACTACAATACTACCAAATTACAAGTCTCTAGCATGTTTCTAAACTATTCAGATGACCATAGCACGTTTCTAAACTATTCAGATGACCATAACAAAGTCATTAAATTGCAATGTTATTTCCCAAAAGAATAACATGGGGCTCGTAAAAACTTTCACATTTTGACATTAAAATTAAGTTTTGGGGGTCAAGGAGTAAAGTTACGAAAAAACATGTAAAGAGTAAAATTTGAAGTAAAGTAAAAAATATAAAGCAATAATAATATTTCCATTATTATTTTGTTAAATTGCATTTTTGTTTAATCTGTTCTTGATTTGTTAAATATGTATACTTATATTAGATTTTAGTAATCTCATGTATTTTTAATTCTTTATATTTTTGTTCGTCAGGTTAAGTGTACGAAAGGGCCATGTGGTAAGTACTTAATTGTGTATATAACTTATCACAACTTATAATTTATAACGAGTATATAACTTATTAATTAAAGTGGATTAAATACCTGTAATGTTGATAATCCAATCGGTTGTGAAACAACTAGTTTCGGCTCACAATGGAGCCTTCTTCAGGTTGTCCCAAGGACATTGTCACTCCTTCCGAAGGTCGTCAAAGTTCACAATATTTACAAAACATAAAAACGTTTAAAACACGTAACACGCATGCCTAGGCCTAGCTTTAACGATGTGGCCGGCGGGAGTTTACATCTAGACTCCTTATAACTTATCATTGAAAAGGCCATTTTACCATGTACTTTGCCTGGTAAAATAAAGAATTTTTCATTTAATTTAATATTTGTTGGACAATAGTATGGAACATTTATATAGGGGTGTATAGGCCGTGGAAATTTTTTTTAGTGGCTAAAAAATCCCACCATGTTATTCTTATGGGAAAACTACTGAAGTGAGGTCATATTCCTAAATTGTCTCTTCTTTACATTTGCACCTGAATGTGTCAATCAATGAAAGAACCAGCTGAAAATATATAGGTGATAAGCGAGGATTAAAAATATTTTTAAGGTTGGACAATTATACAGGGATATGTAGGTAAAGATCAGGATTTTTGAAAAAGTGGTTAAAAAAAATCCACATGTTATTCTCATGGAAAAACAACTCTCAAAGTGACATCTCTTCCTCCTACTCATGCAAGACTTAGTGTTTGTCAAGATCAATTCTTGAAGTAATTATAATTTCTATTTTCACTGAATAGTTCGGTTTAATCCAAAATGCCTTTCAAAAAATCACCACGTAAGCAGGTCAAGCCTTCAGCCAATAAAAGCTCTGTGCCACACCTGGTACATGCAGCGAAACTCAAAAAAAAAGAAGAAAAAAAACACGTCTACTTCTTTCTTTCCGTTTTTCTTATCAGGATTCACTTATATTTTAACGCCAATCTCCTGATAAATTTTTTCAATTCCTCGCACCTCGCAGCATTGCTTTCGTACATTCTCATCCTACTGGAAGACTTCAGGATGTGCGTTTTACGTTGGTGATATTTAAGTAAATTGATATGTTCAAGGTTTTTAGCGAATTACCTAAAAAGAGAATAATAAGCATAATCATAATAGGCATACTCTCCATATAATGTCACAACTAACACACCCTTAAATTTATGATTCAGTATAATTTACTAAAATTATAAACCAATAAGAGAGGAGTTTTTTTTTTATAATACTTCAAGTAATCTTGGCCTAAAATTGAGTGATGCTACTTCTCTCTTAATAAACTGCTGGATAGTCAGATTTATTAAATAGTTGAAGCTCTGGTGTTTGGTTAGTAAATTTAATTCAATACCTTAATTAAGTATAGATACTGTAAAAAGACATTGTTCAAAATAAATCTGCTAATTTTCCTGTGCAATGCCATATGATGCTGGTATGCTGAGGTCGAAAGGTTCTCTAATACAGAAAAAATATTTTTTTAAATGGGCGTGGGTGAATATTTCTATAAACATTATTTAAGGAATGGATTGGGAGGATATGGACAAGGAAACTAAATAAAACATGGGTTAGTGATAGTACTTTATTTATGAATGAATTGACATGTTTAAAACTACCGACGCTGAAATCCAAATTCAATATATGTTGTCACTAACACCAATAGGGCGATGAAATGTACTCTATTTTTTGACAAGGATACTGAATCCACATTCAGCAACGCCTAGTTTTTGACTGCATCTCTCCAAGTCATATTCTTACCAGGATATGGTCTCGTGACGATTTCGCAAATTGCAAATGCTTCATTTGCCATAAACACATATGGCTTAGGTATTCTTGATGAATAATTTGTTGAACACTCAGTCAAAGGTAGGTTTCGTTGTTAACTCACCAAGATCCTTTTCCACAAATGCTAGGAAACGAAGGCAACAAATATAAATATCTAGTATAATCTCTTTGTCCCATTAGAAAAATAAAGAATATTTAGAATACAATTTTAAACGAAGCAGAACAAATGTTATTGTTAATTTCTTGGTTCCTCAAGTAATGTTGGGTATATGTTGAGTATTCTTGGTAACAATATCAGTTACAGTATATCCTGTAACTGACTGTCCTGTACAGTTTACACTTGACCGCAAACTGTCGCATTTATCTTGGTTGACTATCGACAAACTATACCCAACCGTCCTTGTCTATACATATATCATTCATCTCGTCCTAACCCATCCGTGATAAAAAATCCCTATTTTATCTTAATACAATTAACAAACTTTATTCTTATATATAGTAACTTCTTAAGGTACTGATCTCAATGCAGATCCATGTTAAAAATACAGTATTGCTAATTACATGTTTAAGTAATCGGTTAATTAATTTATGTTTTAAAAAAACCACACATGGAGTATAGTTATCCTCGAAATAAATTACGCACTGAGGGGAATATGAAATTCTTTTTCGTGATTGGCCACATAGCACTAGGATAGGATTTGACAAATAGTAGTTTACATGGCATCCTACAAAGGGGTGTAGAGTTTACACTATTTGGCCATTCATGCACTAAAAACTACATAACTTATCAAGTAGGGTTTGAACATGTTTAGCATTTGTAGAAACAAAATGGTGACACATTGAACATTTTACCGAGTTGATTCACAAACAAAGTTTTACATGAAGTGTTGTGCTGGAGAAACCGTGTTATCTTTCGTGGGATATTGCTTAGGTAACATTTTATAAAAAATATTTTCAGGAGGCTATGTTTAATATACATACAACTTTAGTTTCTACAAATGTTCACAAACAATTTTCCAAAACGTTTTAACCCTGTTTGTATATTAGGTGTAGCTATAAAATAACGAGACTGATTTTCTAAGAGACAAATCTGTGCCTTAAGAGATCGAACTCCATATTTCCGAGTCACATGAAATCTCTCTCCACTTACGGCTGGTTCGACGACGCTAGGTTACTTAGTTCCAGCACAGTCTTCGTTTGAGACCGATCGTGTACATGCCACTCGTAATAAAGTTCAGCGATAAATTCGTGGTAGAATTCAGCAAGATTATACGTAATCAGAGATCGAAACACTAAATTCTATAATCATCCCTCTTATTCATGTTAAAATTTGCACTTGGGTGGAGTCCCAAATTCAATTAAAGATAACAATGACTAGCGAACTTGGCGCACGGAATAGTGCACAAATGAGGTACAGTTTAGAGAATAGGTAGATTTAAACATTGTAGATGGTCCAACGAGTGCACCACGTGTGTGTATCAACGTGTACGTGTGCTAGGAATGCACAGAGTGTGAATTCCATTAACAAACACTATTAATTTCAGCACTAATCCAACGAAACCTAAAGACTGGCCCTGAGATTTACTGATGACCCAATTAATAAAAGGAATCTGACTTCTTTCAAGAGCAAAAGGGAGAGGAGAAATAGATGAACGCAGTTTGATCCTAGGAATTAGTATTTTCTTGCCAGACGATGCGCCTGTTAACACCTCACACTTGATTGTGACACATTCTTTTAACACGTATACACGTTCTGTAAATTAAGCCTGACGACGTTTCAAGATTCCTGATCAATTTAACAATTTCATTTTCCTTCAGCTTGAGTATATGAAGTGGCAAACCGACGACTGAGATTCTGTAAAACAATTCCATAGGTTAACAATTTTGCTCGAAGTATCGCTGCTTAGATATTGTTGTTACTACCTAGGAATATTGTACATAATTGAGCTCATTCATAGCAGTATTCATGTTTTGGACACAAAATGGAGATGCTCGTAATGATTGCATCGATATCGTCCAGATGCTAAAGCAAAGTCATGCATTCTTGCTCAGATAACAGAGCTCCCATATTCTTTTAGTGATAGTTCATCCTGCTAGCATAAGGTACCACTGATAGAGTCTGTCTATAATCTACGCAAAGGAGAACCGTCGTCTTAAGAACGCACCTTCCTCAACCCAATGTCAAGTCAATGAGGAAAATCGCCACTTTGACGTGGTATTCCTGTGTCCTTTTCGTGTTTTACAACACTTAAAAAATTGATATTTAAGCTATTTCTTATTAGATATTTTCGAACTTGGTGTCTTTTATTAGGAAATTAAAAATGCTAAAAAAAGTTTGTTTAACTTGAATCTTCTTACAAATCACCAATTTTACTATTATAAGTTAACTAGCTGGCCCGACAGACGTTGTCCTGTCCTAATGTGGTTTTATGTCAATGCTCGTTCATTTTCAAGATGAGCTCGTTCGCATGGCTCAATCACGTCCTAGTTGAAGTTCATTCGCTACGCTCACTCACCTTGTGTTTGCAAATTAGCTGTTGCAAAATGACGATAATATCTGTATTTATACATTTCCAAACAAACCTTCATATTAACTTTATTCTTTCTTCTTGTCGGATAATTTATTTTGATACCTTGTATGCTACTAATATTCCTAAGAAATCGTGTTGATGTTTCAAAGTACAGTCCTAAATTGAAAAGTTGAAATTGTATTTTTACAACCTCAATCTTGTTGACGACAGCAACGGAAATGACAGTTACAGAACTACGTTCAGTCTATCAAGCGAAACTAATTACTTTCTCAAGTCATAATAAATCCATCACAGCTTGGATATTTTCAGGAACAGCTATTCTAAGGAAAAGGATTATTAAAATGCACTTTTTACCATTAATGGCTTTCTAAGTTAAAATGGATTAATAAAATGATTTCCCTAATTATTTGTCTCGCTGTGAAACTGTTTATGCCAGTAATAGAGTGCAATAACATTTTCACTACACTACTATGAGTTGAGCTGTTTTCGTTATGTGTTTACAGCCTGCGAAACATAATATTTTCAAAGCTGCCTATTGTTTACTACCGAAAGTAACATTTTAACAGGTTTTTTTAGGGAAATTAATTATGATGCATTCAGGCTATGAAACTTATTCTGTCTGCAATTGTTACTTAGGGTTTTATACAGAGTTCTTTACTGAATGAGGTTCATTTTACAAGTATAAAGTAGTCTAAGTTAGCCATTTATGATAATGATCCATGAATATGATTCACGGACGAATTATTGACGAATTGCTTCTTCGCCGAAGTAATTCACTGAAATTGAACACAAAATAAAATTAATAAAATAAAACACAAAGGGATGTCGGGCGAAGCTGGTGGATAGCTAGTTAGTAATAAAAGCAGGCTTCGGCTTTCAAAAAGTCATTTAAGTAAATTAAATAATTTTTGTTAAGGATAATCAGTTATTTCGAGAACTTGTGTATATATTTTTTTATTATTATTTGTAATGAGGTTATAGGAAAGTGAAGCCTTATTGTGAGTATTCACTTAGGTATTCAGACACTGTGACCATCTTTGAATCGCAGCACACCCGTGTGTATTATCCAGGGTGTTGAAAATGTCTGGAACCAACATTATATCTGGTGAGTGGTTAAAGAAAAACAACTGATATTTTGTGTACGGATATACTATGGTTTTACCTATCTTTTGGTGCCTTATGAAATTTTTTACAACTTATAGGGAACGTCCTGTGGAGGATGCAGTAAAAAGTTTTAATGGAAGCCTATGGTAAATGATACATCATTTTAAAGGCCATTTGTTTCTGAGTAAGGAGCCACAAGTTTCATCTCAATAGGACCACCCTAGCGAAAATGGCGACTGTTTGAAATTTAAAAACCCACTTATTTTTATTAGAAATACCAATTAAGCTTTCAATTATTTTCAAAAACTTCAAACAGTCGCCATTTTCGCTAGGGTGGTCCTTTTGAGATGAAACTTGTGGCTCCTTACTCAGAAAAAATGGCCTTTAAAATTATGTATCATTTACCATAGGCTTCCATTAAAACTTTTTACTGCATCCTCCACAGGACGTTCCCTATAAGTGGGTTTTTAAATTTCAAACAGTCGCCATTTTCGCTAGGGTGGTCCTATTGAGATGAGACTTGCGGCTCCTTACTCAGAAAAAAATGGCCTTTAAAATGATGTATCATTTACCATAGGCTTCCATTAAAACTTTTTACTGCATCTTCCACAGGACGTTCCCTATAAGTGGTAAAAAATTTCATAAGGCACCAAAAGATAGGTAAAACCATAGTATATCCATACACAAAATATCAGTTGTTTTTCTTTAACCACTCACCAGATATAATGTTGGTTCTAGACATTTTCAACACCCTGTATAAGTGCCATACTACCAAGTGCCAGTTTGGAGGACAGACCACGTCAATTTTAGACGAATCTTACCAGGATCGATTTGCAATAAGAGCGCAACACTAATGGGCCATTCTATTCGAACGACCAAGTTAAATGGTAACCGTTTCAAGCGTTTCACACTCAACAAACACAATAACCATAAAGAGCGGTTACAAGTATATTAGATACTCTGTTGGTGAGAACCAACCAATATATTTTTCATAAGCTTTTTAAAATGTTATATAAGACAATTAATTCACGCTCCACTCGGTCAACATAATTTACAGAGTAATGTGTTTAAAAAATAATATCTCAAAAGAACCATTGGTGCGTGATAAAATATCATCTAGGTAGCGATTTGTGCGGTACAAAATGTCGGCCATTGAAGGACCATCAAAATTCAATGTTATCATGTTCAATGGAGTTTCAATCAGCCATCTATAGTCATATCCTTGATCCTGTATAGAATACAGTAGGAATATCTAGCATAGTGTACTGTAAGGAATTATTTTATAAATAACATTTTTGGGGTATCAAGTGATCATTAATAGACTTTTTACAGTTAATATGAAATAGCTTCAAACACGAGACCTAATACAGAATTAATTGACCAAAATTATTTTGTTGTACTAGGACTTATCTTATACTTAAGTTAGTCAGGTAAATGTAGATCAGGATTAAAACAAATTTAAAATTTTTAGAGGAAAGTGAGAGGGCCAGGCTGACAGATCACGTTATCTTTGTTTTGCTCGCAAGCACTATTAATTAATTGAACATGTAAATCCACAACTTTAAGTCTACGATTGACAGATATTAAGCCTCACGTCCCGGATACTAATGACTTTACAGTACGCTATTCAATACGACGCGACGCCTTACTGTTAAAGTACTTTCCAGCCTACAGTTTGTGAAATGGCAAAAAAATTATGATTATATGAGCCAATAAAGTAGTCGTTTTAACGATATTATTTAAACCATTGAATAAAATGTTGTATGTATACATAACGGGATTGTTTAGCAATGTGTAAAGGTGGTTGTCCGGCTATAAGTAACAAACCCAATACAGATAAAAGCAACTGTAAGATTCAGTGACGAGCGCAGAGGCAAGATAAATGGTTCCGTTGTCCCAATTGGTGACTAACTGGAACAACAGTCTTGTATATGTTTATCTGCAGTTAAATGTTTAGCCCTAATATTCTGCTTGATTTGTAATTTTATATACAAATGATTGAAAGAAATAGATTAATTCGCACGAACTTATTTCGTTATAGACTAACACATAATAACTTGTTTTTAACCTAACCCAACCCGTAAAATGATTTAAGGATTAAAACTATTTATAAAAGTGATAATGGTAGTCCTATATCGGAAAAGGTTCGCTTTCCCAGGTATAGCACAAATTAACTGAAGTCGATCGAATCTAAAACAGGTCAGGTCGGTTGGTTGAGTTTGCTGCGGCTGTTTATGGCTCTTTCTGCCAAGGTTAGGATATAGACTATTTCTTGTAATGTTTCACTCAAAATAAGCACATATAGAACATTGTCATTGTAGACGGTAATAAAATAATGTGATTTACAAATTATTGATTGTCATAATCCTCTTCTAGCAGCCTAGCAGTTAGAGAATTTCATAATATTTCATAAAGTGTTGGCTAAAAGCTAGGCCGTATTACTCTCTGAAGGAGTTCTTTGAGGACGACCTCACAGGACTTTAAATCCACCGCCATTACGTTTTATTAAGTTCTTTTTGGTCTAATGACCATACGAAAATCTGACTAAATGGAAGTATATACTGTAAATCTTAGTTTTATTTTTATGTAAAGTGTAAATATTGACGCAGCCTATTCAGCTTATGCTGGTATCAAGCCAAGGAGGAGGTAATAAGGTAATAATAGCGTAACTAGCATAATTTTGTTTTACTCAATCGGTATCCTTCGTTTCATAAAATGCACAATGCAAACTCGATAAAAAATATCCTTGAGTAAACTTAGTGAAAGCTGAAATATTTATAGTGGTTTTTTTCTGGTTTTGAAACCAAGAAGACCGATCGAATATTTTGTTCCTTATTTTTAGGTTAACTTTTAGTGATAATGTTTTTTGTAATTTTAGAGATTATGTTGTAATTTTCATCCCATTATTAAAAATTGACGTTAACACCACTTTTAGGGATCTGGAATCTAGAGGACTCGGATGCTTCGGATTCATCCGGAATCTGGTTTAATGCAAGAGAGTTTCCCCTATAACGTGACAAGATAAAAACTTTACCCAGCAACAATTAATAAAATTAATAACAATTAATACACTACCCAGCCAAAGCTGGAAAACACAAATACAACAGCACAAGGAACTTTATGTCAGTAACCCTTAGAAAAAATAAGTAATAAAAAAACGAGACTCAGAACTTTTTGGATATGTCCTCACGAGTCCTGTTAAAAATTATAGTGTATTAAAAAAATAAGGATTTGGACGTAGTGACTACTCGAAAAAGTGAAATTTATTTTTCCATAATGACCTAAATTTCACGCTGAATCGGAAAATACCGGAAATTACCGAAAAACGGGAAACACTTTTTCTACTCAAAATACGTTATGTGGGTAATCAAAATACTGTACGCGGAATATTGTGTAGATTAAGAATATGCAAGAATTTTGATCCGACGTCAAATAAGCGAGATTTTCACGAAAATGTGCGATGTTATTTTGGATTTTTTGTCCAACTTTTGTCTGTGTTAAAATACCAGCTGATCAGCTAGTCATTATTGTTTATGTTCTATTATTGTTTATGCTACATTAATTAGCAATTAATGCACATTAATTAGCTGGTCATTTAGCCATTTTTTCATTTGCCTTCCGTTTTTTGTGGAGTTTATGTGAGTTGTTATTTTATAAGTTTTATTTCATTAGTTTTATAAGTTGTTATTTTTGTTGTTGAATTGAAAACTGCAGTGGTTGTGTGGTAAACTTTTGGGACGCAGCTTCTTTTACAAACGATAATGTTGTAAACTATTTGATCGCCCATGGTGTAATAAGTGAAGAAACATTTTGTGAAAAGTGCAACAGTGTCCTAAAACTAAATCGAGAAACATTGAGCTTCAGGTGCAATGATAAAATTTCAAAAGATAAAAAAAACCTGTGATTGGAGGGGAAGTGCAAAGGCAGGAGGCTTTCTTGGTAAAAGTCGATTAGATTTGATTAAGTTATGGCGTACGGTAGTGTACCTGCTGACGCATAATCCTCCTAGGCAGCAATTTCTAATCAATACACTGCAACTCAGTTCCCAAACTGTAGTTGATTGGTTTACTTTTTACCGTGAGGTTTTAGAATTCCTCAACGCAAAGAATCCCAAAATTGGTGGTCCCGGTTGTGTCGTCGAGTTGGACGAAGCTAAATTTGGGAAGAGAAAGTACAACCGGGGCAGGATTGTTAAAGGGCAGTGGGTGCTAGGTGGCGTGGTCAGGGGGACAAAAGAAGGGTTTTTTCTACCAGTTCCAGACAGGACTCGGCGAACACTCGTGAGGTTGGTTCGTAAGTACGTCCGCCGAGGTTCTGTGATCATTACTGATTGTTGGCGGGCGTACTACACCCTGAGGAGTCATTTCAAATACCTCACGGTAAATCGTTCCAAGAACTTTGTTGACCCAGATAGCGGCGCCCATACAAACAATATTAAACGTCGCTGGCGCGATATCCGGGCAACAATACCGAAGTACGGCAGATCAGAGGTCCACTTCACGGGGTACCTCGCCGAGTATATACTGTATTCAAGAATCGATTCTCCCTTGAACACAGAGTTCACGCCTTCTTCACGGCTGCCGGGGAATTATACCCTCCAACCCACTAATTTATGGTAAGTGATATACATGATTTTACCCCCAGGTTATGTTATGTGAGATTGAGTTAGGTTACGTTAGGTTGAGTTAGGTTAGGTTAGGTCAGGTTTGGTTAGGTTAGGCTTGGTTAGGTTAGGTTAGATTTGGTTAGGTTAGGTTAGGTTAGGTTAGGTTTGGTTAGGTTAGGTTTGGTTAGGTTAGGATAGGTTAGGTTAGGTTTGGTTAGGTTAGGTTAGTTTACTTACAATACTCATGTTATTGATAAACAGAACCAGTGGCCATCAACATCGATCAACATCGAATCGATTCTCCCTTGAACACAGAGTTCACGCCTTCTTCACGGCTGCCGGGGAATTATACCCTCTAACCCACTAATTTATGGTAAGTGATATACATGATTTTACCCCCAGGTTATGTTATGTTAGATTGAGTTAGGTTACGTTAGGTTGAGTTAGGTTAGGTTAGGTCAGGTTTGGTTAGGTTAGGTTAGGTTAGGCTTGGTTAGGTTAGGTTAGGCTTGGTTAGGTTAGGTTAGATTTGGTTAGGTTAGGTTAGGTTAGGTTAGGTTAGGTTTGGTTAGGTTAGGTTTGGTTAGGTTAGGATAGGTTAGGTTAGGTTTGGTTAGGTTAGGTTAGTTTACTTTCAATACTCATGTTATTGATAAACAGAACCAGTGGCCATCAACATGTCACCTGAAAGAGTTTCTCCGAGTCGGCAGAGCTAAAGAAATAAAATGTATGATTAATTTAATTTTTTTGTAACAAATTATAATATTAAACTACATATTATTGTCATTGTACTATTTTTTAGTTAGTTCATACATAGAAAATAGATCACAGTCCGGAATTAAACCTTACATTTTAATCCAATACTTTCGTTTTACAAGAACTATCATTGCCAACGGTCAAGATAAATTATTTCAATTTAGAGAGAGGAAATCAATGTGCTGCTGTGAAGTTGGATGGATTAGTTAATCCCCGTTGACCTATCAGTGTGATCCGTCAAAAAACTTACAAGAGTGTTTTGAATGTAATTCCTGACCATGAAAATGCTTTAAAATCTTTGCTATTCGTTACCGTTTTTTAGTTATAATTTGAAAATGGGACTTTTGCGAATTGCATCATTAACATAGGAACCCGTACAGTACTACAATACCACCAAATTTCACGTCTCTAGCACGTTTCTAAACAATTCAGATGACCATTCCACAGTCATTAAATTTCAATGTTATTCTCCATAATAATAACATGAGGGTCGTAAAAACTTTCCAATTTTGACATTAAACCCAAGTTTATTAGGTCAAGGAGTAAAGTTACGAAAAAACATTAAATTACTAAAATTTTAAGTAAACCAGAGTAAATACATGTATGAGTAAAACCAAAAGTAAACCAAGAAAAATACAAAGCATTAATAATATTTGCAAAATTTATTTACTTAGGTTGGGAAAAGTAGCGAAAACCATTAATAGTTTGAAAAAAATTACCAATTTTTGAAAGTGGGACGTTTTTTAATGGTGAAGAGGTGAAAATTTCGGAAATCACCTGTAAGGGTTTTGTAGAAAATTTAATTCCTGACTATGAAAATTCATTCAAATCTTGGCTAGCTCCTATTGCTTATTAGTTATAGCCGTTAAAAAAACGTGTTTTATGGTTTTTAGATGTCGGCCATTTTGGATTTTTGGGGAGGTTAACATTTTAAAATGTGACTTTTGCAAATTTCACCTTTTACTTAGGATCCCATACTACAATACTACCAAATTACAAGTCTCTAGCATGTTTCTAAACTATTCAGATGACCATAGCACGTTTATAAACTATTCAGATGACCATAACAAAGTCATTAAATTTCAATGTTATTTCCCATAAGAATAACATGGGGCTCATAAAAACTTTCACATTTTGACATTAAAATTAAAATTTTTTAAAATTAAAATGACATTAAAATTTTCAGAGGTCCACCATTTTGGATTTTTGGGGGGGTTAAAATTTGAAAATGGGACTTTTACAAATTTTCCCGTTAATTTAAGATAACATTCTACGTTACTACCAAATTTCAAGTCTCTAGCACGTTTCTAAACCGTTCTGATGAGCACACCAAAGTCGGCCACTTTAAATGTTATTCTCCATAAGAATAACATGGGGGGAATTCGAGATTTCGGGGGGGTTAAAATTTGAAAATGTCACTTTTTGGAATTTTATGGGTGGTTTGGGCACTAGACCTACAACCACCGAAAATTTCAAGTCTCTAGCTCATCTAGAAATTGTCTAGAATTTGTATACCTGAGTGAGTAACATATGCACGCTTACCTATTCACACATACAAATATACATACATATCATTCCATAGGCTATACAGTACATACAAACACACACATTAAAAAAATATAAATATATTATAACATACAGTTTTAAAGCTAAATGAAACATTTTCTTATACAGTTAACGGCAGGTAATAATTCTTAGAGATAAAAAATATCATGATCGTAGCGTTTTAAAACTAACCTTTTCATTTCTAATTTATTAACTTAGTAAAATTGATAGTTTTACCTCCTTGTAACATAACAATGCTGAAAGATTCCTCTAATAATATGATAGAATACATAATAAGATTAGTTGACATTAATACTATTGTTTTGTTAAATTGCATTTTTGTTTAATCTGTTCTTGATTTGTTAAATATGTATATTTATATTAGATTAAGTAATCTCATGTATTTTTAATTCTTTAAATTTTTGTTCGTCAGGTTAAGTGTACGAAAGGGCCATGCGGTAAGTACTTAATTGTGTATATAACTTATCACAACTTATAACTTATAACAAGTATATAACTTATTAATTGAAGTGGATTAAATACTTGTAATGTTGATAATCCAATCGGTGTGAAACAACTAGTTTCGGCTCACAATGGAGCCTTCTTCAGGTTTTCCCAAGGACATTGTCACTTCTTCCGAAGGTCGTCAAAGTTCACAATATTTACAAAACATAAAAACGTTAAAACACGTAACACGCATGCCTAGGCCTGGCTTTAACGATGTGGCCGGCAGGAGTTTACATCAAGACTCCTTATAACTTATCATTGAAAGGGCCATTTTACCATGTACTTTGCCTGGTAAAATAAAGAATTTTTCATTTCATTTAATATTTGTTGGACAATAGTATGGAACATTTATATAGGGGTGTATAGGCCGTGGAAATTCGTTTTAAGTGGCTAAAAAATCCCACCATGTTATTCTTATGGGAAAACTACTAAAGTGAGGTCATATTCCTAAATTGTCTCTTCTTTACATTTGCACCTGAATGTGTCAATCAATGAAAGAATCAGCTGAAAATATATAGGTGTTAAGCGAGGATTAAAAATATTTTTAAGGTTGGACAATTATACAGGGATATGTAGGTAAAGATCAGGATTTTTTAAGAAGTGGCTAAAAAATAATCCACATGTTATTCTCATGGAAAAACAACTCTCAAAGTGACATCTCTTCCTCCTACTCATGCAAGACACTGTTTTTGTCAAGATCAATTCTTGAAGTAATTATAATTTCTATTTTCACTGAATAGTTCGGTTTCATCCAAAATGCCTTTAAAAAAAAATCACCACGTAAGCAGGCCAAGCCTTCAGCCAATAAAAGCTCTGGCTGGTACATGCAGCGAAACTCAGAAAAAAACACGTCTACTTCTTTCTTTCCGTTTTTCTTATCAGGATTCACTTATATTTTAACGCCAACCTCCTGATAAACTTTTTTATAAAAAACCAGAACAATTCCTAGCACCTCGCAGCATTGCTTTCGATACTGCAAGTAGCATTCTCATCATACTGGAAGACTTCAGGATGTGCGTTTTACGTTGGTGATATTTAAGTAAATTGATATGATCAAGGTTTTTAGCGAATTACAGTACCTATAAAGAGAATAATAAGCATATTCATAATAGGCATACTCTCCATATAATCTCACAACTAACACACCCTTAAATTTATGATTCAGTATAATTTACTAAAATAATAATTTACTAAAATAATTTTAACCAATAAGAGAGGAGTTTTTTTTTTTTTTTTATACTTAATAAGTAATTTTGGCCTAAAATTGAGTCATGCTACTTCACTCTTAATAAACTGCTGTATAGTCAGATTTATTAAATAGTTGAAGCTCTGGTGTTTGGTTAGTCAATTTAATTCAATACCTTAATTAAGTATAGATACTGTAAAAAGACGTTGTTCAAAATAAATCTGCTAATTTTCTTGTGCAATGCCAGATGCTGGTATGCTGAGGTCGAAAGGTTCTCTAATACAGAGAAAAATATTTTAAAATACGCAACTTTTAACGAGTGCGTGGGTGAATATTTCTATAAACATTATTTAAGGAGTGGATTGGGAGGATATGGACAAGGAAACTAAATAAAACATGGGTAAGTGATAGTACTTTATTTATGAATGAATTGACATGTTTAAAACTACCGACGCTGAAATCCAAATTCAATATATGTTGTCACTAACACCAATAGGGCGATGAAATGTACTCTATTTATTGACAAGGATACTGAATCCACATTCAGCAACGCCTAGTTTTTGACTGCATCTCTCCAAGTCATATTCTTACCAGGATATGGTCTCGTGACGATTTCGCAAATTGCAAATGCTTCATTTGCCTGAAACACATATTATTAGGCTTAGGTATTCTTGATGAATAATTTGTTGAACACTCAGTCAAAGGTAGGTTTCGTTGTTAACTCACTAACATCCTTTTCCACAAATGCTAGGAAGCGAAGGCAATAGATATAAATATCTAGTATAATCTCTTTGTCCCATTGGAAAAATTAAGAATATTTAGATTAAAATTTTAAACGAAGCAGAACAAATGTTATTGTTAATTTCTTGGTTCCTCAAGTAATGTTGGGTATATGTTGAGTATTCTTGGTAACAATATCAGTTACAGTATATCCTGTAACTGACTGTCCTGTACAGTTTACACTTGACCGCAAACTGTCGCATTTATCTTGGTTGACTATCGACAAACTATACCCAACCGTCCTTGTCTATACATATATCATTCATCTCGTCCTAACCCATCCGTGATAAAAAATCCCTATTTTATCTTAATACAATTAACAAACTTTATTCTTATATATAGTAACTTCTTAAGGTACTGATCTCAATGCAGATCCATGTTAAAAATACAGTATTGCTAATTACATGTTTAAGTAATCGGTTAATTAATTTATGTTTTAAAAAAACCACACATGGAGTATAGTTATCCTCGAAATAAATTACGCACTGAGGGGAATATGAAATTCTTTTTCGTGATTGGCCACATAGCACTAGGATAGGATTTGACAAATAGTAGTTTACATGGCATCCTACAAAGGGGTGTAGAGTTTACACTATTTGGCCATTCATGCACTAAAAACTACATAACTTATCAAGTAGGGTTTGAACATGTTTAGCATTTGTAGAAACAAAATGGTGACACATTGAACATTTTACCGAGTTGATTCACAAACAAAGTTTTACATGAAGTGTTGTGCTGGAGAAACCGTGTTATCTTTCGTGGGATATTGCTTAGGTAACATTTTATAAAAAATATTTTCAGGAGGCTATGTTTAATATACATACAACTTTAGTTTCTACAAATGTTCACAAACAATTTTCCAAAACGTTTTAACCCTGTTTGTATATTAGGTGTAGCTATAAAATAACGAGACTGATTTTCTAAGAGACAAATCTGTGCCTTAAGAGATCGAACTCCATATTTCCGAGTCACATGAAATCTCTCTCCACTTACGGCTGGTTCGACGACGCTAGGTTACTTAGTTCCAGCACAGTCTTCGTTTGAGACCGATCGTGTACATGCCACTCGTAATAAAGTTCAGCGATAAATTCGTGGTAGAATTCAGCAAGATTATACGTAATCAGAGATCGAAACACTAAATTCTATAATCATCCCTCTTATTCATGTTAAAATTTGCACTTGGGTGGAGTCCCAAATTCAATTAAAGATAACAATGACTAGCGAACTTGGCGCACGGAATAGTGCACAAATGAGGTACAGTTTAGAGAATAGGTAGATTTAAACATTGTAGATGGTCCAACGAGTGCACCACGTGTGTGTATCAACGTGTACGTGTGCTAGGAATGCACAGAGTGTGAATTCCATTAACAAACACTATTAATTTCAGCACTAATCCAACGAAACCTAAAGACTGGCCCTGAGATTTACTGATGACCCAATTAATAAAAGGAATCTGACTTCTTTCAAGAGCAAAAGGGAGAGGAGAAATAGATGAACGCAGTTTGATCCTAGGAATTAGTATTTTCTTGCCAGACGATGCGCCTGTTAACACCTCACACTTGATTGTGACACATTCTTTTAACACGTATACACGTTCTGTAAATTAAGCCTGACGACGTTTCAAGATTCCTGATCAATTTAACAATTTCATTTTCCTTCAGCTTGAGTATATGAAGTGGCAAACCGACGACTGAGATTCTGTAAAACAATTCCATAGGTTAACAATTTTGCTCGAAGTATCGCTGCTTAGATATTGTTGTTACTACCTAGGAATATTGTACATAATTGAGCTCATTCATAGCAGTATTCATGTTTTGGACACAAAATGGAGATGCTCGTAATGATTGCATCGATATCGTCCAGATGCTAAAGCAAAGTCATGCATTCTTGCTCAGATAACAGAGCTCCCATATTCTTTTAGTGATAGTTCATCCTGCTAGCATAAGGTACCACTGATAGAGTCTGTCTATAATCTACGCAAAGGAGAACCGTCGTCTTAAGAACGCACCTTCCTCAACCCAATGTCAAGTCAATGAGGAAAATCGCCACTTTGACGTGGTATTCCTGTGTCCTTTTCGTGTTTTACAACACTTAAAAAATTGATATTTAAGCTATTTCTTATTAGATATTTTCGAACTTGGTGTCTTTTATTAGGAAATTAAAAATGCTAAAAAAAGTTTGTTTAACTTGAATCTTCTTACAAATCACCAATTTTACTATTATAAGTTAACTAGCTGGCCCGACAGACGTTGTCCTGTCCTAATGTGGTTTTATGTCAATGCTCGTTCATTTTCAAGATGAGCTCGTTCGCATGGCTCAATCACGTCCTAGTTGAAGTTCATTCGCTACGCTCACTCACCTTGTGTTTGCAAATTAGCTGTTGCAAAATGACGATAATATCTGTATTTATACATTTCCAAACAAACCTTCATATTAACTTTATTCTTTCTTCTTGTCGGATAATTTATTTTGATACCTTGTATGCTACTAATATTCCTAAGAAATCGTGTTGATGTTTCAAAGTACAGTCCTAAATTGAAAAGTTGAAATTGTATTTTTACAACCTCAATCTTGTTGACGACAGCAACGGAAATGACAGTTACAGAACTACGTTCAGTCTATCAAGCGAAACTAATTACTTTCTCAAGTCATAATAAATCCATCACAGCTTGGATATTTTCAGGAACAGCTATTCTAAGGAAAAGGATTATTAAAATGCACTTTTTACCATTAATGGCTTTCTAAGTTAAAATGGATTAATAAAATGATTTCCCTAATTATTTGTCTCGCTGTGAAACTGTTTATGCCAGTAATAGAGTGCAATAACATTTTCACTACACTACTATGAGTTGAGCTGTTTTCGTTATGTGTTTACAGCCTGCGAAACATAATATTTTCAAAGCTGCCTATTGTTTACTACCGAAAGTAACATTTTAACAGGTTTTTTTAGGGAAATTAATTATGATGCATTCAGGCTATGAAACTTATTCTGTCTGCAATTGTTACTTAGGGTTTTATACAGAGTTCTTTACTGAATGAGGTTCATTTTACAAGTATAAAGTAGTCTAAGTTAGCCATTTATGATAATGATCCATGAATATGATTCACGGACGAATTATTGACGAATTGCTTCTTCGCCGAAGTAATTCACTGAAATTGAACACAAAATAAAATTAATAAAATAAAACACAAAGGGATGTCGGGCGAAGCTGGTGGATAGCTAGTTAGTAATAAAAGCAGGCTTCGGCTTTCAAAAAGTCATTTAAGTAAATTAAATAATTTTTGTTAAGGATAATCAGTTATTTCGAGAACTTGTGTATATATTTTTTTATTATTATTTGTAATGAGGTTATAGGAAAGTGAAGCCTTATTGTGAGTATTCACTTAGGTATTCAGACACTGTGACCATCTTTGAATCGCAGCACACCCGTGTGTATTATCCAGGGTGTTGAAAATGTCTGGAACCAACATTATATCTGGTGAGTGGTTAAAGAAAAACAACTGATATTTTGTGTACGGATATACTATGGTTTTACCTATCTTTTGGTGCCTTATGAAATTTTTTACAACTTATAGGGAACGTCCTGTGGAGGATGCAGTAAAAAGTTTTAATGGAAGCCTATGGTAAATGATACATCATTTTAAAGGCCATTTGTTTCTGAGTAAGGAGCCACAAGTTTCATCTCAATAGGACCACCCTAGCGAAAATGGCGACTGTTTGAAATTTAAAAACCCACTTATTTTTATTAGAAATACCAATTAAGCTTTCAATTATTTTCAAAAACTTCAAACAGTCGCCATTTTCGCTAGGGTGGTCCTTTTGAGATGAAACTTGTGACTCCTTACTCAGAAAAAATGGCCTTTAAAATTATGTATCATTTACCATAGGCTTCCATTAAAACTTTTTACTGCATCCTCCACAGGACGTTCCCTATAAGTGGGTTTTTAAATTTCAAACAGTCGCCATTTTCGCTAGGGTGGTCCTATTGAGATGAGACTTGCGGCTCCTTACTCAGAAAAAAATGGCCTTTAAAATGATGTATCATTTACCATAGGCTTCCATTAAAACTTTTTACTGCATCTTCCACAGGACGTTCCCTATAAGTGGTAAAAAATTTCATAAGGCACCAAAAGATAGGTAAAACCATAGTATATCCATACACAAAATATCAGTTGTTTTTCTTTAACCACTCACCAGATATAATGTTGGTTCTAGACATTTTCAACACCCTGTATAAGTGCCATACTACCAAGTGCCAGTTTGGAGGACAGACCACGTCAATTTTAGACGAATCTTACCAGGATCGATTTGCAATAAGAGCGCAACACTAATGGGCCATTCTATTCGAACGACCAAGTTTAATGGTAACCGTTTCAAGCGTTTCACACTCAACAAACACAATAACCATAAAGAGCGGTTACAAGTATATTAGATACTCTGTTGGTGAGAACCAACCAATATATTTTTCATAAGCTTTTTAAAATGTTATATAAGACAATTAATTCACGCTCCACTCGGTCAACATAATTTACAGAGTAATGTGTTTAAAAAATAATATCTCAAAAGAACCATTGGTGCGTGATAAAATATCATCTAGGTAGCGATTTGTGCGGTACAAAATGTCGGCCATTGAAGGACCATCAAAATTCAATGTTATCATGTTCAATGGAGTTTCAATCAGCCATCTATAGTCATATCCTTGATCCTGTATAGAATACAGTAGGAATATCTAGCATAGTGTACTGTAAGGAATTATTTTATAAATAACATTTTTGGGGTATCAAGTGATCATTAATAGACTTTTTACAGTTAATATGAAATAGCTTCAAACACGAGACCTAATACAGAATTAATTGACCAAAATTATTTTGTTGTACTAGGACTTATCTTATACTTAAGTTAGTCAGGTAAATGTAGATCAGGATTAAAACAAATTTAAAATTTTTAGAGGAAAGTGAGAGGGCCAGGCTGACAGATCACGTTATCTTTGTTTTGCTCGCAAGCACTATTAATTAATTGAACATGTAAATCCACAACTTTAAGTCTACGATTGACAGATATTAAGCCTCACGTCCCGGATACTAATGACTTTACAGTACGCTATTCAATACGACGCGACGCCTTACTGTTAAAGTACTTTCCAGCCTACAGTTTGTGAAATGGCAAAAAAATTATGATTATATGAGCCAATAAAGTAGTCGTTTTAACGATATTATTTAAACCATTGAATAAAATGTTGTATGTATACATAACGGGATTGTTTAGCAATGTGTAAAGGTGGTTGTCCGGCTATAAGTAACAAACCCAATACAGATAAAAGCAACTGTAAGATTCAGTGACGAGCGCAGAGGCAAGATAAATGGTTCCGTTGTCCCAATTGGTGACTAACTGGAACAACAGTCTTGTATATGTTTATCTGCAGTTAAATGTTTAGCCCTAATATTCTGCTTGATTTGTAATTTTATATACAAATGATTGAAAGAAATAGATTAATTCGCACGAACTTATTTCGTTATAGACTAACACATAATAACTTGTTTTTAACCTAACCCAACCCGTAAAATGATTTAAGGATTAAAACTATTTATAAAAGTGATAATGGTAGTCCTATATCGGAAAAGGTTCGCTTTCCCAGGTATAGCACAAATTAACTGAAGTCGATCGAATCTAAAACAGGTCAGGTCGGTTGGTTGAGTTTGCTGCGGCTGTTTATGGCTCTTTCTGCCAAGGTTAGGATATAGACTATTTCTTGTAATGTTTCACTCAAAATAAGCACATATAGAACATTGTCATTGTAGACGGTAATAAAATAATGTGATTTACAAATTATTGATTGTCATAATCCTCTTCTAGCAGCCTAGCAGTTAGAGAATTTCATAATATTTCATAAAGTGTTGGCTAAAAGCTAGGCCGTATTACTCTCTGAAGGAGTTCTTTGAGGACGACCTCACAGGACTTTAAATCCACCGCCATTACGTTTTATTAAGTTCTTTTTGGTCTAATGACCATACGAAAATCTGACTAAATGGAAGTATATACTGTAAATCTTAGTTTTATTTTTATGTAAAGTGTAAATATTGACGCAGCCTATTCAGCTTATGCTGGTATCAAGCCAAGGAGGAGGTAATAAGGTAATAATAGCGTAACTAGCATAATTTTGTTTTACTCAATCGGTATCCTTCGTTTCATAAAATGCAAAATGCAAACTCGATAAAAAATATCCTTGAGTAAACTTAGTGAAAGCTGAAATATTTATAGTGGTTTTTTTCTGGTTTTGAAACCAAGAAGACCGATCGAATATTTTGTTCCTTATTTTTAGGTTAACTTTTAGTGATAATGTTTTTTGTAATTTTAGAGATTATGTTGTAATTTTCATCCCATTATTAAAAATTGACGTTAACACCACTTTTAGGGATCTGGAATCTAGAGGACTCGGATGCTTCGGATTCATCCGGAATCTGGTTTAATGCAAGAGAGTTTCCCCTATAACGTGACAAGATAAAAACTTTACCCAGCAACAATTAATAAAATTAATAACAATTAATACACTACCCAGCCAAAGCTGGAAAACACAAATACAACAGCACAAGGAACTTTATGTCAGTAACCCTTAGAAAAAATAAGTAATAAAAAAACGAGACTCAGAACTTTTTGGATATGTCCTCACGAGTCCTGTTAAAAATTATAGTGTATTAAAAAAATAAGGATTTGGACGTAGTGACTACTCGAAAAAGTGAAATTTATTTTTCCATAATGACCTAAATTTCACGCTGAATCGGAAAATACCGGAAATTACCGAAAAACGGGAAACACTTTTTCTACTCAAAATACGTTATGTGGGTAATCAAAATACTGTACGCGGAATATTGTGTAGATTAAGAATATGCAAGAATTTTGATCCGACGTCAAATAAGCGAGATTTTCACGAAAATGTGCGATGTTATTTTGGATTTTTTGTCCAACTTTTGTCTGTGTTAAAATACCAGCTGATCAGCTAGTCATTATTGTTTATGTTCTATTATTGTTTATGCTACATTAATTAGCAATTAATGCACATTAATTAGCTGGTCATTTAGCCATTTTTTCATTTGCCTTCCGTTTTTTGTGGAGTTTATGTGAGTTGTTATTTTATAAGTTTTATTTCATTAGTTTTATAAGTTGTTATTTTTGTTGTTGAATTGAAAACTGCAGTGGTTGTGTGGTAAACTTTTGGGACGCAGCTTCTTTTACAAACGATAATGTTGTAAACTATTTGATCGCCCATGGTGTAATAAGTGAAGAAACATTTTGTGAAAAGTGCAACAGTGTCCTAAAACTAAATCGAGAAACATTGAGCTTCAGGTGCAATGATAAAATTTCAAAAGATAAAAAAAACCTGTGATTGGAGGGGAAGTGCAAAGGCAGGAGGCTTTCTTGGTAAAAGTCGATTAGATTTGATTAAGTTATGGCGTACGGTAGTGTACCTGCTGACGCATAATCCTCCTAGGCAGCAATTTCTAATCAATACACTGCAACTCAGTTCCCAAACTGTAGTTGATTGGTTTACTTTTTACCGTGAGGTTTTAGAATTCCTCAACGCAAAGAATCCCAAAATTGGTGGTCCCGGTTGTGTCGTCGAGTTGGACGAAGCTAAATTTGGGAAGAGAAAGTACAACCGGGGCAGGATTGTTAAAGGGCAGTGGGTGCTAGGTGGCGTGGTCAGGGGGACAAAAGAAGGGTTTTTTCTACCAGTTCCAGACAGGACTCGGCGAACACTCGTGAGGTTGGTTCGTAAGTACGTCCGCCGAGGTTCTGTGATCATTACTGATTGTTGGCGGGCGTACTACACCCTGAGGAGTCATTTCAAATACCTCACGGTAAATCATTCCAAGAACTTTGTTGACCCAGATAGCGGCGCCCATACAAACAATATTAAACGTCGCTGGCGCGATATCCGGGCAACAATACCGAAGTACGGCAGATCAGAGGTCCACTTCACGGGGTACCTCGCCGAGTATATACTGTATTCAAGAATCGATTCTCCCTTGAACACAGAGTTCACGCCTTCTTCACGGCTGCCGGGGAATTATACCCTCCAACCCACTAATTTATGGTAAGTGATATACATGATTTTACCCCCAGGTTATGTTATGTGAGATTGAGTTAGGTTACGTTAGGTTGAGTTAGGTTAGGTTAGGTCAGGTTTGGTTAGGTTAGGCTTGGTTAGGTTAGGTTAGATTTGGTTAGGTTAGGTTAGGTTAGGTTAGGTTTGGTTAGGTTAGGTTTGGTTAGGTTAGGATAGGTTAGGTTAGGTTTGGTTAGGTTAGGTTAGTTTACTTACAATACTCATGTTATTGATAAACAGAACCAGTGGCCATCAACATCGATCAACATCGAATCGATTCTCCCTTGAACACAGAGTTCACGCCTTCTTCACGGCTGCCGGGGAATTATACCCTCTAACCCACTAATTTATGGTAAGTGATATACATGATTTTACCCCCAGGTTATGTTATGTTAGATTGAGTTAGGTTACGTTAGGTTGAGTTAGGTTAGGTTAGGTCAGGTTTGGTTAGGTTAGGTTAGGTTAGGCTTGGTTAGGTTAGGTTAGGCTTGGTTAGGTTAGGTTAGATTTGGTTAGGTTAGGTTAGGTTAGGTTAGGTTTGGTTAGGTTAGGTTTGGTTAGGTTAGGATAGGTTAGGTTAGGTTTGGTTAGGTTAGGTTAGTTTACTTTCAATACTCATGTTATTGATAAACAGAACCAGTGGCCATCAACATGTCACCTGAAAGAGTTTCTCCGAGTCGGCAGAGCTAAAGAAATAAAATGTATGATTAATTTAATTTTTTTGTAACAAATTATAATATTAAACTACATATTATTGTCATTGTACTATTTTTTAGTTAGTTCATACATAGAAAATAGATCACAGTCCGGAATTAAACCTTACATTTTAATCCAATACTTTCGTTTTACAAGAACTATCATTGCTAACGGTCAAGATAAATTATTTCAATTTAGAGAGAGGAAATCAATGTGCTGCTGTGAAGTTGGATGGATTAGTTAATCCCCGTTGACCTATCAGTGTGATCCGTCAAAAAACTTACAAGAGTGTTTTGAATGTAATTCCTGACCATGAAAATGCTTTAAAATCTTTGCTATTCGTTACCGTTTTTGAGTTATAATTTGAAAATGGGACTTTTGCGAATTGCATCATTAACATAGGAACCCGTACAGTACTACAATACCACCAAATTTCACGTCTCTAGCACGTTTCTAAACAATTCAGATGACCATTCCACAGTCATTAAATTTCAATGTTATTCTCCATAATAATAACATGAGGGTCGTAAAAACTTTCCAATTTTGACATTAAACCCAAGTTTATTAGGTCAGGGAGTAAAGTTACGAAAAAACATTAAATTACTAAAATTTTAAGTAAACCAGAGTAAATACATGTATGAGTAAAACCAAAAGTAAACCAAGAAAAATACAAAGCATTAATAATATTTGCAAACATTATTTACTTAGGTTGGGAAAAGTAGCGAAAACCATTAATAGTTTGAAAAAAATTACAAATTTTTGAAAGTAGGACGTTTTTTAATGGTGAAGGGGTGAAAATTTCGGAAAACACCTGTAAGGGTTTTGTAGAAAATTTAATTCCTGACTATGAAAATTCATTCAAATCTTGGCTAGCTCCTATTGCTTATTAGTTATAGCCATTAAAAAACGTGTTTTATGGTTTTTAGATGTCCGCCATTTTGGATTTTTGGGGAGGTTAACATTTTAAAATGTGACTTTTGCAAATTTCACCCTTTACTTAGGATCCCATACTACAATACTACCAAATTACAAGTCTCTAGCACGTTTCTAAACTATTCAGATGACCATAGCACGTTTATAAACTATTCAGATGACCATAACAAAGTCATTAAATTTCAATGTTATTTCCCATAAGAATAACATGGGGCTCATAAAAACTTTCACATTTTGACATTAAAATTAAAATTTTTTAAAATTAAAATGACATTAAAATTTTCAGAGGTCCACCATTTTGGATTTTTGGGGGGGTTAAAATTTGAAAATGGGACTTTTACAAATTTTCCCGTTAATTTAAGATAACATTCTACGTTACTACCAAATTTCAAGTCTCTAGCACGTTTCTAAACCGTTCTGATGAGCACACCAAAGTCGGCCACTTTAAATGTTATTCTCCATAAGAATAACATGGGGGGAATTCGAGATTTCGGGGGGGTTAAAATTTGAAAATGTCACTTTTTGGAATTTTATGGGTGGTTTGGGCACTAGACCTACAACCACCGAAAATTTCAAGTCTCTAGCTCATCTAGAAATTGTCTAGAATTTGTATACCTGAGTGAGTAACATATGCACGCTTACCTATTCACACATACAAATATACATACATATCATTCCATAGGCTATACAGTACATACAAACACACACATTAAAAAAATATAAATATATTATAACATACAGTTTTAAAGCTAAATGAAACATTTTCTTATACAGTTAACGGCAGGTAATAATTCTTAGAGATAAAAAATATCATGATCGTAGCGTTTTAAAACTAACCTTTTCATTTCTAATTTATTAACTTAGTAAAATTGATAGTTTTACCTCCTTGTAACATAACAATGCTGAAAGATTCCTCTAATAATATGATAGAATACATAATAAGATTAGTTGACATTAATACTATTGTTTTGTTAAATTGCATTTTTGTTTAATCTGTTCTTGATTTGTTAAATATGTATATTTATATTAGATTAAGTAATCTCATGTATTTTTAATTCTTTAAATTTTTGTTCGTCAGGTTAAGTGTACGAAAGGGCCATGCGGTAAGTACTTAATTGTGTATATAACTTATCACAACTTATAACTTATAACAAGTATATAACTTATTAATTGAAGTGGATTAAATACTTGTAATGTTGATAATCCAATCGGTGTGAAACAACTAGTTTCGGCTCACAATGGAGCCTTCTTCAGGTTTTCCCAAGGACATTGTCACTTCTTCCGAAGGTCGTCAAAGTTCACAATATTTACAAAACATAAAAACGTTAAAACACGTAACACGCATGCCTAGGCCTGGCTTTAACGATGTGGCCGGCAGGAGTTTACATCAAGACTCCTTATAACTTATCATTGAAAGGGCCATTTTACCATGTACTTTGCCTGGTAAAATAAAGAATTTTTCATTTCATTTAATATTTGTTGGACAATAGTATGGAACATTTATATAGGGGTGTATAGGCCGTGGAAATTCGTTTTAAGTGGCTAAAAAATCCCACCATGTTATTCTTATGGGAAAACTACTAAAGTGAGGTCATATTCCTAAATTGTCTCTTCTTTACATTTGCACCTGAATGTGTCAATCAATGAAAGAATCAGCTGAAAATATATAGGTGTTAAGCGAGGATTAAAAATATTTTTAAGGTTGGACAATTATACAGGGATATGTAGGTAAAGATCAGGATTTTTTAAGAAGTGGCTAAAAAATAATCCACATGTTATTCTCATGGAAAAACAACTCTCAAAGTGACATCTCTTCCTCCTACTCATGCAAGACACTGTTTTTGTCAAGATCAATTCTTGAAGTAATTATAATTTCTATTTTCACTGAATAGTTCGGTTTCATCCAAAATGCCTTTAAAAAATCACCACGTAAGCAGGTCAAGCCTTCAGCCAATAAAAGCTCTGGCTGGTACATGCAGCGAAACTCAGAAAAAAACACGTCTACTTCTTTCTTTCCGTTTTTCTTATCAGGATTCACTTATATTTTAACGCCAACCTCCTGATAAACTTTTTTATAAAAAACCAGAACAATTCCTAGCACCTCGCAGCATTGCTTTCGATACTGCAAGTAGCATTCTCATCATACTGGAAGACTTCAGGATGTGCGTTTTACGTTGGTGATATTTAAGTAAATTGATATGATCAAGGTTTTTAGCGAATTACCTATAAAGAGAATAATAAGCATATTCATAATAGGCATACTCTCCATATAATCTCACAACTAACACACCCTTAAATTTATGATTCAGTATAATTTACTAAAATAATAATTTACTAAAATAATTTTAACCAATAAGAGAGGAGTTTTTTTTTTTTTTTTTTTTATACTTAATAAGTAATTTTGGCCTAAAATTGAGTGATGCTACTTCACTCTTAATAAACTGCTGTATAGTCAGATTTATTAAATAGTTGAAGCTCTGGTGTTTGGTTAGTCAATTTAATTCAATACCTTAATTAAGTATAGATACTGTAAAAAGACGTTGTTCAAAATAAATCTGCTAATTTTCTTGTGCAATGCCAGATGCTGGTATGCTGAGGTCGAAAGGTTCTCTAATACAGAGAAAAATATTTTAAAATACGCAACTTTTAACGAGTGCGTGGGTGAATATTTCTATAAACATTATTTAAGGAGTGGATTGGGAGGATATGGACAAGGAAACTAAATAAAACATGGGTAAGTGATAGTACTTTATTTATGAATGAATTGACATGTTTAAAACTACCGACGCTGAAATCCAAATTCAATATATGTTGTCACTAACACCAATAGGGCGATGAAATGTACTCTATTTATTGACAAGGATACTGAATCCACATTCAGCAACGCCTAGTTTTTGACTACATCTCTCCAAGTCATATTCTTACCAGGATATGGTCTCGTGACGATTTCGCAAATTGCAAATGCTTCATTTGCCTGAAACACATATTATTAGGCTTAGGTATTCTTGATGAATAATTTGTTGAACACTCAGTCAAAGGTAGGTTTCGTTGTTAACTCACTAACATCCTTTTCCACAAATGCTAGGAAGCGAAGGCAATAGATATAAATATCTAGTATAATCTCTTTGTCCCATTGGAAAAATTAAGAATATTTAGATTAAAATTTTAAACGAAGCAGAACAAATGTTATTGTTAATTTCTTGGTTCCTCAAGTAATGTTGGGTATATGTTGAGTATTCTTGGTAACAATATCAGTTACAGTATATCCTGTAACTGACTGTCCTGTACAGTTTACACTTGACCGCAAACTGTCGCATTTATCTTGGTTGACTATCGACAAACTATACCCAACCGTCCTTGTCTATACATATATCATTCATCTCGTCCTAACCCATCCGTGATAAAAAATCCCTATTTTATCTTAATACAATTAACAAACTTTATTCTTATATATAGTAACTTCTTAAGGTACTGATCTCAATGCAGATCCATGTTAAAAATACAGTATTGCTAATTACATGTTTAAGTAATCGGTTAATTAATTTATGTTTTAAAAAAACCACACATGGAGTATAGTTATCCTCGAAATAAATTACGCACTGAGGGGAATATGAAATTCTTTTTCGTGATTGGCCACATAGCACTAGGATAGGATTTGACAAATAGTAGTTTACATGGCATCCTACAAAGGGGTGTAGAGTTTACACTATTTGGCCATTCATGCACTAAAAACTACATAACTTATCAAGTAGGGTTTGAACATGTTTAGCATTTGTAGAAACAAAATGGTGACACATTGAACATTTTACCGAGTTGATTCACAAACAAAGTTTTACATGAAGTGTTGTGCTGGAGAAACCGTGTTATCTTTCGTGGGATATTGCTTAGGTAACATTTTATAAAAAATATTTTCAGGAGGCTATGTTTAATATACATACAACTTTAGTTTCTACAAATGTTCACAAACAATTTTCCAAAACGTTTTAACCCTGTTTGTATATTAGGTGTAGCTATAAAATAACGAGACTGATTTTCTAAGAGACAAATCTGTGCCTTAAGAGATCGAACTCCATATTTCCGAGTCACATGAAATCTCTCTCCACTTACGGCTGGTTCGACGACGCTAGGTTACTTAGTTCCAGCACAGTCTTCGTTTGAGACCGATCGTGTACATGCCACTCGTAATAAAGTTCAGCGATAAATTCGTGGTAGAATTCAGCAAGATTATACGTAATCAGAGATCGAAACACTAAATTCTATAATCATCCCTCTTATTCATGTTAAAATTTGCACTTGGGTGGAGTCCCAAATTCAATTAAAGATAACAATGACTAGCGAACTTGGCGCACGGAATAGTGCACAAATGAGGTACAGTTTAGAGAATAGGTAGATTTAAACATTGTAGATGGTCCAACGAGTGCACCACGTGTGTGTATCAACGTGTACGTGTGCTAGGAATGCACAGAGTGTGAATTCCATTAACAAACACTATTAATTTCAGCACTAATCCAACGAAACCTAAAGACTGGCCCTGAGATTTACTGATGACCCAATTAATAAAAGGAATCTGACTTCTTTCAAGAGCAAAAGGGAGAGGAGAAATAGATGAACGCAGTTTGATCCTAGGAATTAGTATTTTCTTGCCAGACGATGCGCCTGTTAACACCTCACACTTGATTGTGACACATTCTTTTAACACGTATACACGTTCTGTAAATTAAGCCTGACGACGTTTCAAGATTCCTGATCAATTTAACAATTTCATTTTCCTTCAGCTTGAGTATATGAAGTGGCAAACCGACGACTGAGATTCTGTAAAACAATTCCATAGGTTAACAATTTTGCTCGAAGTATCGCTGCTTAGATATTGTTGTTACTACCTAGGAATATTGTACATAATTGAGCTCATTCATAGCAGTATTCATGTTTTGGACACAAAATGGAGATGCTCGTAATGATTGCATCGATATCGTCCAGATGCTAAAGCAAAGTCATGCATTCTTGCTCAGATAACAGAGCTCCCATATTCTTTTAGTGATAGTTCATCCTGCTAGCATAAGGTACCACTGATAGAGTCTGTCTATAATCTACGCAAAGGAGAACCGTCGTCTTAAGAACGCACCTTCCTCAACCCAATGTCAAGTCAATGAGGAAAATCGCCACTTTGACGTGGTATTCCTGTGTCCTTTTCGTGTTTTACAACACTTAAAAAATTGATATTTAAGCTATTTCTTATTAGATATTTTCGAACTTGGTGTCTTTTATTAGGAAATTAAAAATGCTAAAAAAAGTTTGTTTAACTTGAATCTTCTTACAAATCACCAATTTTACTATTATAAGTTAACTAGCTGGCCCAACAGACGTTGTCCTGTCCTAATGTGGTTTTATGTCAATGCTCGTTCATTTTCAAGATGAGCTCGTTCGCATGGCTCAATCACGTCCTAGTTGAAGTTCATTCGCTACGCTCACTCACCTTGTGTTTGCAAATTAGCTGTTGCAAAATGACGATAATATCTGTATTTATACATTTCCAAACAAACCTTCATATTAACTTTATTCTTTCTTCTTGTCGGATAATTTATTTTGATACCTTGTATGCTACTAATATTCCTAAGAAATCGTGTTGATGTTTCAAAGTACAGTCCTAAATTGAAAAGTTGAAATTGTATTTTTACAACCTCAATCTTGTTGACGACAGCAACGGAAATGACAGTTACAGAACTACGTTCAGTCTATCAAGCGAAACTAATTACTTTCTCAAGTCATAATAAATCCATCACAGCTTGGATATTTTCAGGAACAGCTATTCTAAGGAAAAGGATTATTAAAATGCACTTTTTACCATTAATGGCTTTCTAAGTTAAAATGGATTAATAAAATGATTTCCCTAATTATTTGTCTCGCTGTGAAACTGTTTATGCCAGTAATAGAGTGCAATAACATTTTCACTACACTACTATGAGTTGAGCTGTTTTCGTTATGTGTTTACAGCCTGCGAAACATAATATTTTCAAAGCTGCCTATTGTTTACTACCGAAAGTAACATTTTAACAGGTTTTTTTAGGGAAATTAATTATGATGCATTCAGGCTATGAAACTTATTCTGTCTGCAATTGTTACTTAGGGTTTTATACAGAGTTCTTTACTGAATGAGGTTCATTTTACAAGTATAAAGTAGTCTAAGTTAGCCATTTATGATAATGATCCATGAATATGATTCACGGACGAATTATTGACGAATTGCTTCTTCGCCGAAGTAATTCACTGAAATTGAACACAAAATAAAATTAATAAAATAAAACACAAAGGGATGTCGGGCGAAGCTGGTGGATAGCTAGTTAGTAATAAAAGCAGGCTTCGGCTTTCAAAAAGTCATTTAAGTAAATTAAATAATTTTTGTTAAGGATAATCAGTTATTTCGAGAACTTGTGTATATATTTTTTTATTATTATTTGTAATGAGGTTATAGGAAAGTGAAGCCTTATTGTGAGTATTCACTTAGGTATTCAGACACTGTGACCATCTTTGAATCGCAGCACACCCGTGTGTATTATCCAGGGTGTTGAAAATGTCTGGAACCAACATTATATCTGGTGAGTGGTTAAAGAAAAACAACTGATATTTTGTGTACGGATATACTATGGTTTTACCTATCTTTTAGTGCCTTATGAAATTTTTTACAACTTATAGGGAACGTCCTGTGGAGGATGCAGTAAAAAGTTTTAATGGAAGCCTATGGTAAATGATACATCATTTTAAAGGCCATTTGTTTCTGAGTAAGGAGCCACAAGTTTCATCTCAATAGGACCACCCTAGCGAAAATGGCGACTGTTTGAAATTTAAAAACCCACTTATTTTTATTAGAAATACCAATTAAGCTTTCAATTATTTTCAAAAACTTCAAACAGTCGCCATTTTCGCTAGGGTGGTCCTTTTGAGATGAAACTTGTGGCTCCTTACTCAGAAAAAATGGCCTTTAAAATTATGTATCATTTACCATAGGCTTCCATTAAAACTTTTTACTGCATCCTCCACAGGACGTTCCCTATAAGTGGGTTTTTAAATTTCAAACAGTCGCCATTTTCGCTAGGGTGGTCCTATTGAGATGAGACTTGCGGCTCCTTACTCAGAAAAAAATGGCCTTTAAAATGATGTATCATTTACCATAGGCTTCCATTAAAACTTTTTACTGCATCTTCCACAGGACGTTCCCTATAAGTGGTAAAAAATTTCATAAGGCACCAAAAGATAGGTAAAACCATAGTATATCCATACACAAAATATCAGTTGTTTTTCTTTAACCACTCACCAGATATAATGTTGGTTCTAGACATTTTCAACACCCTGTATAAGTGCCATACTACCAAGTGCCAGTTTGGAGGACAGACCACGTCAATTTTAGACGAATCTTACCAGGATCGATTTGCAATAAGAGCGCAACACTAATGGGCCATTCTATTCGAACGACCAAGTTTAATGGTAACCGTTTCAAGCGTTTCACACTCAACAAACACAATAACCATAAAGAGCGGTTACAAGTATATTAGATACTCTGTTGGTGAGAACCAACCAATATATTTTTCATAAGCTTTTTAAATGTTATATAAGACAATTAATTCACGCTCCACTCGGTCAACATAATTTACAGAGTAATGTGTTTAAAAAATAATATCTCAAAAGAACCATTGGTGCGTGATAAAATATCATCTAGGTAGCGATTTGTGCGGTACAAAATGTCGGCCATTGAAGGACCATCAAAATTCAATGTTATCATGTTCAATGGAGTTTCAATCAGCCATCTATAGTCATATCCTTGATCCTGTATAGAATACAGTAGGAATATCTAGCATAGTGTACTGTAAGGAATTATTTTATAAATAACATTTTTGGGGTATCAAGTGATCATTAATAGACTTTTTACAGTTAATATGAAATAGCTTCAAACACGAGACCTAATACAGAATTAATTGACCAAAATTATTTTGTTGTACTAGGACTTATCTTATACTTAAGTTAGTCAGGTAAATGTAGATCAGGATTAAAACAAATTTAAAATTTTTAGAGGAAAGTGAGAGGGCCAGGCTGACAGATCACGTTATCTTTGTTTTGCTCGCAAGCACTATTAATTAATTGAACATGTAAATCCACAACTTTAAGTCTACGATTGACAGATATTAAGCCTCACGTCCCGGATACTAATGACTTTACAGTACGCTATTCAATACGACGCGACGCCTTACTGTTAAAGTACTTTCCAGCCTACAGTTTGTGAAATGGCAAAAAAATTATGATTATATGAGCCAATAAAGTAGTCGTTTTAACGATATTATTTAAACCATTGAATAAAATGTTGTATGTATACATAACGGGATTGTTTAGCAATGTGTAAAGGTGGTTGTCCGGCTATAAGTAACAAACCCAATACAGATAAAAGCAACTGTAAGATTCAGTGACGAGCGCAGAGGCAAGATAAATGGTTCCGTTGTCCCAATTGGTGACTAACTGGAACAACAGTCTTGTATATGTTTATCTGCAGTTAAATGTTTAGCCCTAATATTCTGCTTGATTTGTAATTTTATATACAAATGATTGAAAGAAATAGATTAATTCGCACGAACTTATTTCGTTATAGACTAACACATAATAACTTGTTTTTAACCTAACCCAACCCGTAAAATGATTTAAGGATTAAAACTATTTATAAAAGTGATAATGGTAGTCCTATATCGGAAAAGGTTCGCTTTCCCAGGTATAGCACAAATTAACTGAAGTCGATCGAATCTAAAACAGGTCAGGTCGGTTGGTTGAGTTTGCTGCGGCTGTTTATGGCTCTTTCTGCCAAGGTTAGGATATAGACTATTTCTTGTAATGTTTCACTCAAAATAAGCACATATAGAACATTGTCATTGTAGACGGTAATAAAATAATGTGATTTACAAATTATTGATTGTCATAATCCTCTTCTAGCAGCCTAGCAGTTAGAGAATTTCATAATATTTCATAAAGTGTTGGCTAAAAGCTAGGCCGTATTACTCTCTGAAGGAGTTCTTTGAGGACGACCTCACAGGACTTTAAATCCACCGCCATTACGTTTTATTAAGTTCTTTTTGGTCTAATGACCATACGAAAATCTGACTAAATGGAAGTATATACTGTAAATCTTAGTTTTATTTTTATGTAAAGTGTAAATATTGACGCAGCCTATTCAGCTTATGCTGGTATCAAGCCAAGGAGGAGGTAATAAGGTAATAATAGCGTAACTAGCATAATTTTGTTTTACTCAATCGGTATCCTTCGTTTCATAAAATGCAAAATTGCAAACTCGATAAAAAATATCCTTGAGTAAACTTAGTGAAAGCTGAAATATTTATAGTGGTTTTTTTCTGGTTTTGAAACCAAGAAGACCGATAAAATATTTTGTTCCTTATTTTTAGGTTAACTTTTAGTGATAATGTTTTTTGTAATTTTAGAGATTATGTTGTAATTTTCATCCCATTATTAAAAATTGACGTTAACACCACTTTTAGGGATCTGGAATCTAGAGGACTCGGATGCTTCGGATTCATCCGGAATCTGGTTTAATGCAAGAGAGTTTCCCCTATAACGTGACAAGATAAAAACTTTACCCAGCAACAATTAATAAAATTAATAACAATTAATACACTACCCAGCCAAAGCTGGAAAACACAAATACAACAGCACAAGGAACTTTATGTCAGTAACCCTTAGAAAAAATAAGTAATAAAAAAACGAGACTCAGAACTTTTTGGATATGTCCTCACGAGTCCTGTTAAAAATTATAGTGTATTAAAAAAATAAGGATTTGGACGTAGTGACTACTCGAAAAAGTGAAATTTATTTTTCCATAATGACCTAAATTTCACGCTGAATCGGAAAATACCGGAAATTACCGAAAAACGGGAAACACTTTTTCTACTCAAAATACGTTATGTGGGTAATCAAAATACTGTACGCGGAATATTGTGTAGATTAAGAATATGCAAGAATTTTGATCCGACGTCAAATAAGCGAGATTTTCACGAAAATGTGCGATGTTATTTTGGATTTTTTGTCCAACTTTTGTCTGTGTTAAAATACCAGCTGATCAGCTAGTCATTATTGTTTATGTTCTATTATTGTTTATGCTACATTAATTAGCAATTAATGCACATTAATTAGCTGGTCATTTAGCCATTTTTTCATTTGCCTTCCGTTTTTTGTGGAGTTTATGTGAGTTGTTATTTTATAAGTTTTATTTCATTAGTTTTATAAGTTGTTATTTTTGTTGTTGAATTGAAAACTGCAGTGGTTGTGTGGTAAACTTTTGGGACGCAGCTTCTTTTACAAACGATAATGTTGTAAACTATTTGATCGCCCATGGTGTAATAAGTGAAGAAACATTTTGTGAAAAGTGCAACAGTGTCCTAAAACTAAATCGAGAAACATTGAGCTTCAGGTGCAATGATAAAATTTCAAAAGATAAAAAAAAACCTGTGATTGGAGGGGAAGTGCAAAGGCAGGAGGCTTTCTTGGTAAAAGTCGATTAGATTTGATTAAGTTATGGCGTACGGTAGTGTACCTGCTGACGCATAATCCTCCTAGGCAGCAATTTCTAATCAATACACTGCACCTCAGTTCCCAAACTGTAGTTGATTGGTTTACTTTTTACCGTGAGGTTTTAGAATTCCTCAACGCAAAGAATCCCAAAATTGGTGGTCCCGGTTGTGTCGTCGAGTTGGACGAAGCTAAATTTGGGAAGAGAAAGTACAACCGGGGCAGGATTGTTAAAGGGCAGTGGGTGCTAGGTGGCGTGGTCAGGGGGACAAAAGAAGGGTTTTTTCTACCAGTTCCAGACAGGACTCGGCGAACACTCGTGAGGTTGGTTCGTAAGTACGTCCGCCGAGGTTCTGTGATCATTACTGATTGTTGGCGGGCGTACTACACCCTGAGGAGTCATTTCAAATACCTCACGGTAAATCATTCCAAGAACTTTGTTGACCCAGATAGCGGCGCCCATACAAACAATATTAAACGTCGCTGGCGCGATATCCGGGCAACAATACCGAAGTACGGCAGATCAGAGGTCCACTTCACGGGGTACCTCGCCGAGTATATACTGTATTCAAGAATCGATTCTCCCTTGAACACAGAGTTCACGCCTTCTTCACGGCTGCCGGGGAATTATACCCTCCAACCCACTAATTTATGGTAAGTGATATACATGATTTTACCCCCAGGTTATGTTATGTGAGATTGAGTTAGGTTACGTTAGGTTGAGTTAGGTTAGGTTAGGTCAGGTTTGGTTAGGTTAGGCTTGGTTAGGTTAGGTTAGATTTGGTTAGGTTAGGTTAGGTTAGGTTAGGTTTGGTTAGGTTAGGTTTGGTTAGGTTAGGATAGGTTAGGTTAGGTTTGGTTAGGTTAGGTTAGTTTACTTACAATACTCATGTTATTGATAAACAGAACCAGTGGCCATCAACATCGATCAACATCGAATCGATTCTCCCTTGAACACAGAGTTCACGCCTTCTTCACGGCTGCCGGGGAATTATACCCTCTAACCCACTAATTTATGGTAAGTGATATACATGATTTTACCCCCAGGTTATGTTATGTTAGATTGAGTTAGGTTACGTTAGGTTGAGTTAGGTTAGGTTAGGTCAGGTTTGGTTAGGTTAGGTTAGGTTAGGCTTGGTTAGGTTAGGTTAGGCTTGGTTAGGTTAGGTTAGATTTGGTTAGGTTAGGTTAGGTTAGGTTAGGTTAGGTTTGGTTAGGTTAGGTTTGGTTAGGTTAGGATAGGTTAGGTTAGGTTTGGTTAGGTTAGGTTAGTTTACTTTCAATACTCATGTTATTGATAAACAGAACCAGTGGCCATCAACATGTCACCTGAAAGAGTTTCTCCGAGTCGGCAGAGCTAAAGAAATAAAATGAATGATTAATTTAATTTTTTTGTAACAAATTATAATATTAAACTACATATTATTGTCATTGTACTATTTTTTAGTTAGTTCATACATAGAAAATAGATCACAGTCCGGAATTAAACCTTACATTTTAATCCAATACTTTCGTTTTACAAGAACTATCATTGCCAACGGTCAAGATAAATTATTTCAATTTAGAGAGAGGAAATCAATGTGCTGCTGTGAAGTTGGATGGATTAGTTAATCCCCGTTGACCTATCAGTGTGATCCGTCTTATTTAGTGAAAATCCCCATCAGCTCTTAAAGACTTATCACCTGCCTCGCTAATTTGAATAAAGAATAAGACTGAACAATTTTTCTTGAATGACGCGAAAGATGATTCTAACATATTGTTGACTATCATACTTGCTTCTTTAAAATAGCCAAGTGGTTGAAATTCTCTCAGTTCTAAATTTGTTTGTACTTAAAACTTATCATTAAAGAACGATTCGTAGAATAGACGAAAGAATGTATATGGTATATCCTTATACAGGGTGGCTGAAAAGTAGCTTGCACCCCCACTTAAATTTTTTAACCATTTGAGATATTTGAAATCTGTTTGCGGCATCCTTCTTAGATATGAGGGGCTGCAATAATTATGGTCAATTTTGAAAATTTTGCCATAGGGGTGGTAGGGGTAGGGGGTAGCTCAAAATTTAAAAATGACAAGTATAATCGAGTTTGATATCATTTTACTGGTCTTGACGAAACATAAAAATTGACATAAAGAAAACCAAAATCGGCCCACTAATAACAAAATGGCATCCTAAAACGTTTCAAAACCAAATAACCATGAGGGTGGCTGAAAATTAACTTGCACACCCTTTAACTTTTTAACTATTTGAGATATTTGAAATCAGTTTGCAGCAACTTGTTTGGATAGGAAGGGCTACAATAATTATGGTCAATTTTGAAAATGTTGCCCTTTTTTTACTTTAATACTTAGTGCTTGTGTTATTAGTTATTTTCATATATATATTACATATATATTTATAGTTATTTTAGATATTTTATAGTTTCTTAATGACAACAATTTATTTTCGATTATAATTTTGTGAAATTTATTTTTTGACAGTGATTGTATACAAAATGTAAGCCTCTAGAATCTCATCATCAATAATTTTGCAAAAGATTCAAAATAATAGAAACTTACAGTTATTTGTTTTTTGAGGAGGATGGGGGTGATCAGCTTTTCTTGCCTTTGGTTGGGAATAATTATTGTTCTACAACGATATTATAGCTAATGATAACCTTTAATCTTTAACATAATAAGGAGAATAGTTATTGAAGCTGTAACAAATAATGTTTCCATAAAATAACATGGTTTTTATTTCAACAACAAGGGTTCTATCTCATTGATTTAACACATTAATTTATCTACAAAGCCTGGAGCAGCGGCGATGCATTAAATTTAATCTAATTAGTACTAATATTTTTTACTATCTGAAAACAAGGATCTGGATCAATGATGTAGTCTCAAGCAGTTAATAACAACAGGATTATCGGCAACATTGTAGCAATACTGATGTAAGTTTAACCCCAGCTTAAAGAAACTTGGTCATGTGGGGTTTTGTTTCTACGGTATATTCTATGTATGCATTTAAGCGATTTTAAACCGCAAGAGGTTATTAAGTATTGTGTTTCTAGCATTTACATTAAAAAAAATATTTTACTGTTGAAATGTTTGAAGTATTACATTCCTAATTAACTCAACATAAATTTAATGTGGCGATTCTATAAAATAAATACTTTTAAAATGTTAGGCCTAGTATAAAGTAAATTAACATTCTTGGTAAGTTAAGTAATATGATATAAGTCCAGTAAATATTAATTTCAATTTCAATATTTTATTTATTACAAAATTCTGCAGTTAAAATAAAATATTCATTTACATATATATATATTTTTTTTTTTATTACATAACGTTTAACATTTAAGTAGAGTCCATATAATAGTACTTAATTTAAGCGTATAAAATGATTAATCATAAAAAAATTATAAATACGTATATCATTGCCTTGTTATTAGTGACTATCAAAAGTATTTTAATTTGCACTCATTCCTATAAATTTTACTATGGGTAAGCATTTAAATAATTAAGACCAAGTGTATTCTTTAGTGAGAAAAGGAAAAAAAAGAAAGAAGGAGAAATGTTTGGACGCAACTAAGTAAGTCCAGTCAAAATTTTCAAGTTTTAGTTTTGAGTGGATATATTAGTTTTGGGTCCCCCTGGACCCAAAAAAAGTGGTTATCGAAGTGGTGTCTGTGTGTGTGTTGGTGTGTGTGTGTGTGTTTTTGTGTGTCTGGATGTGTACAGAGCTAGGGACTACACCTGTGGTCCGATTTCGATGAAACTTGGTATGTAGGTTCTAATCCATGGTATCTCCAGGTTTTTTTAAATTTCTTTTTATTTTAATTTTTAATGGGGAATTTACCATAAAAACCCATAAAAAACCTGAAAACTCTGATTTTTTCAGAAATGGCCCGAACGATTTTGATAAAAATTTAGTATGTTCTAGCCATTTAAATTCGGAACAAAATGGTACAAATCCCATTTCTGTAAAAATTACGGTTCAAAAGTTGTTGTAAATTATGTTATTTTCCTATAAAAACCCCAGTAAACAACGAAAAATAGGATTTTAGAAAAAAAACCGGTTTTGATTTAACATTGTATGTTATGGTCCTTACAATTTTGATAGTTTTTTCGTTTTAAAAAAATTGATTTTGAATGGGGATTTTCCCATAAAACCCCATAAAAACCGGAAAATCAGATTTTCTCAGAAATGGCCCGAACGATTTTGATAAAAATTTAGTATGTTGTAGCCCTTTAAATTCGGAACAAAATGGTACAAATCCTATTTCTGTAAAAATAACGGTTCAAAAGTTATTGTAAATTATGTTATTTTCCCATAAAAACCCTATAAAACAACGAAAAATAGGATTTTATTAAAAAAATCCAGTTTTGATCTAACATAGTATGTTATGGTCCTTACAATTTTGATAGTTTTTTCGTTTTTTATAAATTTTGATTTTTTATGTATTTTTTTTTATTTAATCCCATAACCCCCCCCCCCCATAAAATAACGGAAAAATAGGATTTTTCCAAAAATGGCCCAAACGATTAACAACAATTTTTGTATGTAATAGACCTTCATATTCTGAACAAAATGGTACAAATCCCATTCCTGTAAAAATTACGGAATTATTAATTATTATTATTAATTTCAACATAGCAAAGTGAATGAAATTTTATTGTGCATTAATGGCGTTTTATTCATTTAAAGTTTTATTTAAATACAATACCACCTTAAACTCTTTCAATTTGTAGTTGTTTTAGATTTATATATGCATTTGACTTTGTTGTGTAAATGTAAATAAGAGAAGTAATAAAAGTAGGACGAGACGGAAGGAAGCGAACCGTTGCAGCAGCTTGTGGTCTGTTATGACAAATAAAACTTTATACGTTGCACGTTATAACTGGCTGCTACTAGGGTGGGGAAGTATGCATATTGCGAGTTATTTTGAGAACTTAAAGATGCCCTCTTATTTATATATTCTGTTAAGTAAGTGTAAATATTGAATTGTTCGGGTAGTGATAAAATATTTTTGTCTCAACAATATCGGTGTCAAATCAATCCACCAAATATTAAATTGACAACTTCTAATATGATTCAGTTATACGGTAACCTGTTATTATTACAGGCTTCTGTTATTGTTGATAATTGCGTGGCACTCAATCTCAATGATAATTACGTGTCACTCAATGATAACTGCGTGTCGAATCACAGATCCATACCAAAATACTCCAGCCCAGCAAACCTGCAGAATAAGCGAATTTCCATTTTTGTCTGATTATGCGCATGATAATGCTTTGGTATACTAAATTATTTTTTTTCGATCTATACAAAATATATCAAAAAGTAAATTGCAGAATTTCAAGTTTTAGTATTAAACATGTGTCGTAACCTAACGTTACGCTAGAAAAGTGGACAGTAATTATAAAAGAACCACTTACGATCGCTGTTGGACATAGAAGAAGGAGCCGTGACGAATCATCCCACTTCAGGGCTCAGTGCACAGTGCAGCCACCCCGCAAAACATAATAACTCTTCCGTTACTAATAATTATGACTGTTCATATATGAAACTATAATGACTTCTACTACACTCGTCTTCCCCATAAAAAAGTCAATATCATAAATTCAAAATTAACTCAACTTTCAAGATAAAATAAATTCACTTTCAATAAAATGCAACCAAAATTTCTTCTTCCCATTATTCATTAATAATTTTACAAGTCCAGCCTGTGAGGCTTTCGCACAGTCCGTGCAGACTTCCTCAGCGAGGGTGGTGGGCTGCACTGTGCTAGCGGCGACGCAGGAGTTGGCTGAGGCTGGGCTTGCCCTAGGCTCTCCCTGGGACTGGTAGTAGGCCTAGGTACAGGTGACATCATCATGGGACTAGTTGGTCGATCCTCCGGCGGTGGTGAATTCTTGGGTACTTGGGGTGATACAACGGGATCCTTGGGTGATACAAAAATCTCCTCCTCTTCTGCATACCGAGCTCTCAAGTGATCCGCATGACAAAATCGGGGTTTTCCACCAATAACACTCACCAGATAGGTGACCGGACTTCTCTTTAGAATTATTTTGCCAGGAACCCAAGATATCTTTTCATTTCGGACAGTTTTGACATAGACTGCCTGACCTTCTGAGAAAAATCTGCTTCTTCCCCTAAGCCTATCAGCTGCATCTTTTTGTTCCCTGTGTTTTTGATCAATGGATGACTGGAGATTGGGTTTTAACATAACCAACTGAGTACGAGGCTTCCAAGACAGGAACATTTCTGCAGGGGTTAAGCCAGTAACTGTATTTGGAGTGTTGCGGTACGCAAACAAGAAATTATCTAATTTCATTTGAAGAGTGGTACGCTGAGAACGCTGATGTTCCTCAATCACTTGACGCAAAAGGTTTTTCTTGACCTCCTGAACACTTCTCTCCGCAGATCCATTTGAAGCCGCATGATACGGGGGAGTTAATGTGAACTTCACATTGTTGTTATGCAAAAAGGTTTTGAACTCTTGACTAGTAAAAGATCTTCCGTTGTCCGACACCAGTTCGACAGGCAATCCATATGATGAAAACAAGGTACGGAGTTTCTCAATAACCTTGGAAGAATTCATGGAACTCATGATAAATACCTCTAACCATTTAGAGTATGTGTCAATCAAAACTAAAAGTTGCTGTCTCGACTCTGGATCTTCCGCAAAGTCAATGTGTGTCCTCTGCCATCGGGTTGATGTTGTAGGCCATTGCTGCAACGGTACTTTAGGTATCGAATTCCTAGTTAACTGACACGCAGAACAAGAGGCCACCACGTCTTCAATCGACTTCTCCATGCCTGGCCACCAGACATAACTTCTCGCCAACATCTTCATGCGTGTAACTCCCAGGTGTTGATCATGCAACATTTGAAGCACAGATGAATACAGTTTCTTTGGAATCACTACACGAGAACCCCACAGCAAACAACCTTGTTCCACGGACAACTCGTCCTTCTTCCTTAGAAAAATAGCTAGTTCCGGCTCATCCGAGCTCGTCCAGCCGTACATCACAAAATCTCGGACCTTCGAAAGAATCGGATCCTTATCCGTCATTTTACCTATATGCAAGGCAGTAATAGGTGCAATGTCCTTGACAACACAGAAATTGTTCATCACTTCTGTACACATATCTACATGTGAAACAAAATTAGCATCCAGCTCTATAGGTTCCGCTTCTGCTAAGGGTAACCTAGACAACGCATCAGCGTGAGGGACATCCACTCCCTTCCGGTACCTAACCTCCAAATCATATGCTGATAGAATCAAGGCCCATCTCTGCAGCCTAGCTGCCGCCATACTAGGAACGCCCTTTTTAGAGCCAAAAATAGCCGTCAACGGCTGATGATCAGTCTGTAGAATACAGTGTCTTCCATATATATACTTATGAAACTTTTTGACTCCAAAGATCAAAGCCAGAGCCTCCCGATGTAACTGAGAATAATTCCGTTCACTGGAACTTAGCGTTTTCGATGCGAAGGCAATTGGCCTTTCCTGACCATCGATAAGATGAGATAGAACAGCAGCCACCCCTCTGGGACTCGCATCACACGTCAGAACTATGGGCTTTTTAACATCATAGTGAACTAACAAACTTGAGTCCAACACCCATGATTTACTCTCCTGAAAAGTCTTAGAACACACCTCCGACCACACCCATGGATGATCCTTATGTAATAAGTCATAAAAACAGCTTATTCTAGCAGACAGGTTAGGTATGAATGCATGATAATAATTTATTAGACCAATATAGGCTCGTAACTCTTCCTTAGTACTAGGCTCAGGCGCTTTACGCAGCGCAGTTAACAAACTTTCTTGTGGACGGAGACCATCTCGAGTAATCACATGTCCTAAATACTCGATTGAAGATTGCAAAAACTTACACTTTTGTTGGTTTACTCGAACACCAAACTCATCAAGGCGTTGCAGCACCTGCGCCAGACGGGCAAGCCCCTCTTCCTTAGAGCGAGCCGCCACTAAGACGTCATCTAAGTACGCCACCGTTCCTGGAAGACCTGTTAAAATTTGGTCGATGGCTGACTGAAAAATTGCAGGAGCTGAAGACAAACCATATGGTAGCCTTTTTAAACGATACAGACCCTTATGGGTAGCTAGGGTCAACAGATGTTGCGATTCATCCGCTACCGCCAATTGCTGATACGCATTTGAAAGATCAAGGCAGCTAAAAACTGAGCAACCGCCAAGAGTTGCAAAAATATCTTGAGCCTGAGGAAGCGGATAATGTTCCATTTCAATACACTGATTAAGAGTAATCTTATAATCGGCACAAAGCCTAACACCATTAGGCTTAGGGACAACCACAAGTGGAGTGCTCCACTGTGAATTAGTAACTCTGTACGCAACATCCTCTTGAACCATGCGGTCCAACTCACTCTCAACTTTCTCCCTTAACGCAAAAGGCACTGGTCTCGCCTTACAAAACTTAGGGACTGTCCCTTCCTTCAAAACAATGTGAGCCTTAACACCCTTAATTTCGCCCGTTCCCGGCTGAAAAACTGACTTAAATTTACTCTTCAATTTAGCAATGTCCAAATCAGAACTGTGATCCACAGTGGCTTTACATGAAAACACATTTTGCCAATCTAACCTCAACTGGCCTAACCAGTTTCGCCCCAACAGAATCGGCTGACTCTTACTTTCTAAACTAACTACTGTCAAAGGCAAACTCGCCTGCTGATTATTATATTTAACATTGACATTCACTTGTCCCAGAACAGGTACATCATGACCTGAATAAGTAGTAAGTTTCACATTTGCTGGCCTAAGTTTGAGGTTAGAAATTTTTTCATAAAATATCTCAGAAGGACATATAGTCAAGGCACTGCCTGTATCTAGAATCATTTCTAAATATACATCATTAGCCACTAGGCCTACCTTATAGCCGTTGTCTGATCCTGATTTAAGGTTGTACAGACTTATCTCTGCCATTGGAACTTCTAGGCCTAGGCCTACCTCTTCCTCCACTTGATGGACCCCCATCCTAGGTGTCGACTTTTTACCATGGAAACTAGAAGATTTCTTGGCTTTACACACTTTCTTGAGATGACCTACTCTCTGACAACCGTGACACTTGTAACTGGCGAACGCACACGCACTAGGCCAATGACCAGCAGAACCTAACCTCCAACAAGAGTTTCTAGAATTTTGATTTTCACTACTCCTATTCACGAAAGTTTTAGGCCTATTTTGACTTTTCACATTGATTTTCGCAATGTCCCCACGAGGTTGCACAAATAGGCTTGACTGCGACTCGGCCTGTTCCAGCCTGAGCGCTGACGCATAAGCTTCGTCAAAGTCCAATTCCTCCGACAACAATTTCTGCCGGATAGTTTCATTAGAAATGCCGGAAATCACTTTGTCCCTCAAAGCGTCTTTCAAAAAGGTACCAAATTTGCACGAACTAGCCAAATGTTTTATTGAAACCACAAACTCCGCTATGCTTTCGCCCGGCTTTTGCACACGAGAGTAGAATACATATCGCTCCGTCACAACCAACTTCTTGGGCGCATAATGTAATTTCAACAACGCTGCAAGTTCATCATAGGTCTTAGAATCTACCTCTACCGGTGATAATAAATCGGATAGGACCGATAAAACCCTGGGACCAATAACTGTAATTAAAACCGACACCTCGTTCTCCTTCTTGACATTGTTCGCTTTGAAAAAATGTTTCAGGCGCAACAAATAGGGCACAATGTCCTCCTCACTTGGATTAAATTCAGAAATCCTGCCAACACTAATACTCGCCATTTTTAATCATCTCAACTATAATACGCACTAAAACAACAACTGTTATCGCGTACTACCCTAACTATGATAAAAAGGTTTATTACCGACTGCGCCAAAATGTCGTAACCTAACGTTACGCTAGAAAAGTGGACAGTAATTATAAAAGAACCACTTACGATCGCTGTTGGACATAGAAGAAGGAGCCGTGACGAATCATCCCACTTCAGGGCTCAGTGCACAGTGCAGCCACCCCGCAAAACATAATAACTCTTCCGTTACTAATAATTATGACTGTTCATATATGAAACTATAATGACTTCTACTACAACATGGAAAACTATTTTTTCTACAAACCCCCACCCACCCTTAAACCTCGTGCCCATGGTCCAATCATGCTGGTTCCCAAACTGGTTCGAATGATCTAACGTTTACTCGTTTTTACCAAATGTCACATATGTATTTAAATTTAAACGGATTAAGCTTTGGCCTCTGATAACCTAAAAACAAAATGTTTTACGGTGAGACCTACGGTTATAGCTTATTCCCTATATAGAAAATTTTAAATGTGTGCAGTAAACTGTCTGTCGAATTACAAATAATTATCAAGAATTTTCTACGGATAAAACGTGTTTAAGTATATTTATGGGAACAATATTTTTAATTAATTCGAATTACAAGTTGTTTGTATATTATGAAAACCATTGCAACTGTCTTTTATACGAAACGCTGCAACATTTGAGCACATAAAGAGGGTAAGTGAGCAAATTGGTAGATGCTGGCTTCTTGAGTGAATGCCTCTTGGTGCCTTGTGAATTAAATGCAGCATCGCGTACGAAGCTACTTTATCGTCACCATCACTACACGGCCGTCACCAGAAGACCAGGATATACCAACGTCAGAAATTGACCGTAGTAGCCTATCATAGAGCTAGCCAACTGCTAATGGTGTAGTAGGGATTTAAACCACATAAAAATATGTGATTGCACAAAATAGTTATTAATCATTTACCTACCTAACAGTAATGATTATTTTATGTGGTTGTGTAGTTTCCCGAAATTATATATTTTCTTTTATAGCAGGAATATCATAAAATTTAGCATATTTGTATACAACAGATTTATTTGCGGGGATAAATGGGGGATAAATGCCACCCATTTGTCATACCTACGAGTCTCAGTTCCGCTAATATGAAAACTTTTGCAATATCTTTTATTATAATTTGTAAAGTTGGCAAAACATACTCGTCGGTTCTTTGACTACTTTATTTGTAAACGTTGGTAAAAGTTTATATTCTAAGGGAAAAATAAATTAGGGTCATATTATAAAATCTTTTGATTGTTGAAAAATTATAAATCGTTATCTTGGAAATAAAATTTGGACAATGTTTTGATGTAATTTAGTTTAATGAAAGTTTAAATATAAGGTTTATGAGATAAACCTTATACACTTTACTTTTTATGTACTTTTTATATCATAAACAATTCATTGAGAAGTTATTAATGTTGGTTTGAATATATGACAATTTTATTGTTGAAAGTTCTTGAACTACTTTAAACATTTTACATTGTTCAAAGTGTATCCATCTGGTAACATTTTAACATAATAAGAGTCCCACTTCAATCGGTGGGGACTCAACACGTAGTATGGAAATTCTGTCTGTCAATCATCGCTTCATTTTATCTGAAAGGGGTTTAGCATCAACTCTTCCAAATATTTTTTAATATATTATCCATTGAACTAGAAAAATAACCTGGTAGATTTGTTCCTGAAACTACTTTCGTGGTTTCTGTCAAAAAGTAACACAAATTAACCATAGTTTTAATTTTCTCTATAAAGAAGATTGTAAAATTTGTTCCACAGTTGTCTAAGAAAAATTCAAACGTGAAGATTAAAACATTTTCAAATTTTAAACCCCCCAAATGGTTTTTTTTTATAGATGGCGGATTTCCGAAACATTAAAAAAAGGTTTTTAAGGATGTTGAAGCGGAACCTATAGTATAAAAATTACATGTACGACTACACTTAGTGAGTTTGAAAGAGCTAAAACTTCGTAACTTGTTTCTTCACCCCTTCATAATTAGATAGCAGTAAATATTGTTATTTATTTATTTATTTATTTGTTAACGGATGCACCATTTTTACATGAAAAATACAATAATCTTACATACAGAAGCAGAAAAAAAATCACAGGTCAGTACAAAAGTAGTGAAAAAACTGGAAAACAAAACTTCAATAACAAGACATAAAAAGATAAATAACAACTATAAATTACAAACTATAAATAACTAACTATGAATAACAAACTATAAGTAACAACTATAAATAACAAACTATCTGAGCAAGTTGACAAAAAGAGAGATTCAAAAAACAAAACCAGTATAGGAACAATACAATGATGCAATGCAGTAGCCGAGTGAAACTTCAGTAAAGAGGCAGAACAAACTTCAAGAAAACAGATATTATTATAACTACGCTTATTATTATTATTGATATTATTTTATTATTATTATTATTATTATAAAACAGATCTATCTTCAAGAAAACAGATATTATTATAACCACGCATATTATTATTATTATTATTTTATATTATTATTATTTTATATTATTATTATTTTATATTATTATTTTTTATTATTTTTATTATTATTATTATTATTTCAGGACATCTTTCTTGTTGATTGTTATAATGTTGTGGTTTTCTCCCTCATAGATCTTTGGTTTGGAGTGATTTAAAACTTCAAATATACTTTCTATTTTAAGCTTAAGACCTTGATCGCAATAAGGAGGTTACATTTTACGTTTTTTTTTTTATATACTGTATACGTTTTCTCTTAACTCCACTCCTTTAAAACGCTCAAAATAAGGCTTAAATTTGAGATTTTTACAGGTTTTTCATTTTTTTAAATCTTTGGTTACCGTGGAGAGGATTAGCGAAAGGTTTTGTACATGTTTATAGTCGACTGTCGTTTAACGTTGGGCATGAATAGTCGATCCTTCGAGTAATCCGTCTATTCAGAGCCTCCTCGCCACCTCGGCCCCCAATTAGCGCCGCTCGACTGGGCGCGTGGCTCACCCACAGTATGAGTATGTTACGTTGGTTATTCAAAATAATTAAGCAGAACAGAAGTTATATTATGCATCGGCTCGTAATACTAATAATTTGATACCAAACTTCACGTAAATTGAGCAAAATTTACACATTTAAGGAAAATTTTAATTATATCCTAGGCCTTATTACACATAAATGTATTAATGAAAACATATTCACTGTTAAATAACGTAATAAAATTATTTTTGTACATCTGTGATATAATTATTTACAATTTACTCACTATACTATACGGAGCATGGTAAATTTATAATTTTTTCAAGCCTCACATAATGAATCATAAGGCTTTATAAAGTAATAATAATCTTATAAAGACTTATAAATGTAACACATAAAAAAGGTGAGTTAAATGAGCACTATTTCTCACTTTTAATCTTATAGCCACAGTTGTTATTAAGGGTTTTTTTTATTATCAACGCATTTTTATAGCATTTTTTAGATAGACGAATATAACTTTAACTGTAGGTTTTACAAGTGAAATTATAATTACACCGTATAACTTTAACGTAATAATGAAAACTATTAACGGTATTTATTTCCTTATAAAAATAATTATTTTTTTTGTTTTGGCGAATGACTCTTTCTGTTACGGGCTGTCAGCTAAGAAGAGTGACTCACTGCTTGAGTGTCCCATTGCACTTTGATAGCACTTCCGGTATCTTGAATGTGACGGATGACTCATTGTTTTCCGTTTAACCCATCTGGTCTTAGTCACCTCTCTAGGGGTAGTTTTCCTCAAACATCCCTTAAATTATATTAGTCAGTTGGTGCTAGACAGTGTTGTTGATACGTTTAACTATGGTGGAGCAGCAGTTGTCATCACCAGAAAAATACGTCGTCAAGCGAAGTAAGGCATCTTTCACCAGTGGGGAGCGCCGGATTATTCTACACGTGTACGGAGTTTTACGTATTGAAAATCCAGGTATGACCAAGCGAGAAGTGGAGATCTGCAAAATTCGGAAGGGTACAAGTTTGCTGTCAAACAAACACATAAAGTTTGCCAACAAAAAGATTACCTTTCTATTAGCTGTCCAGACTTTGAGTTCTGGTGTTGCAGATGCACTGGAGTTTATATCAAAAAATAAACATCAAGATTTTATTGGTTGTGAACCACTCATAAGGTTTATAAAGCAAGGTTTATAGTGCAGAAAGGGTCAGCGTTTTAACGGGTGCAAGTAGAGGGACCATTGAAAAAATTAGGCAGGAGTTTGAAAAAGGCCCATTAGTAACTCCAGGGAAGAAAAGGCCGAGGCGTGTGGGACAGTGTACTAGGATGAAAAAGTACAGTGATTTTGAAAAAACAGGAATCAAAGGAAAAGTACACAGTTTGTACAGACAAAATATACCACCTACAGTGAAGAAGGTGACCCAGATGATCAACGAAGATCCTGATCTGCCAAACGTCAGTGTGCACACAACAAGGAAGCTGTTGCACGATCTAGGTTTTAAATATGAAAAGAGGGAACGTCGATCCATACTAATTGAACGAGAGGATATTGTGCGATGGAGGAGGAGCTATCTACAAGACATCAAAACTTTCAGAACCGAAGAACGAAAAATATTCTACCTTGACGAAACGTGGTGCAACGCTGGTCACACCGTAAAAAAGGCATGGACCCCAAAATATATTATATCATCACGAGAAGCCTTCATGAGCGGGGAGACGACGGGACTACGCGACGTTCCAGGACGAGGTGGCCGACATATAGTTGTACACATAGGTAGTGAAGATGGCTTTTTGAGAGATCCAACAGATCCGTCAGCAGGAAGCGATGCTCGTTGTGTCTTTAGAGCGAAAAAGACGGCAAAAATTGCAAATGCAACTCACCACGATGAGATGAACGCCAAGGCTTTCGAGGATTGGTTCACCGGAGTACTACACGTGTTGCCTCCCAATAGCGTGATTGTGATGGACAACGCTTCATATCACAGTGAAACTCTTTATAAACTGCTAAACATGAGCTGGAAGAAAGGTGAAATTCAAGAGTGGCTAAATGTAAATGGAGTTTACTTCGACGACAGAGATGTGAAAACAGAACTGATAGCGCACATTCCAGATCACCTTCTAATGGCAGCAAAAACTTTCAAAGTCGATAAAATAGCAGAAGAGTTTGGTCATACGTTGCGACTTCCTCCCTATCATTGCGACTTAAACCCCATCGAACTGGTGTAGGCTAAAGTCAAAAATGAAGTAGCGAGAACAAACACAGATTATTCTCTCCACTCTGTAGAAGCCCTACTGAACAACGCTCTTGACAATGTTTCTGATGAGGACTGGAGGAAGGCTGTCAAACACGTAATGGGAGTAGAAGACCTCATGTGGGACCTGGAGGCCATGAGCAATGACGTTCAGGACAATTTCATCATAAACCTGGCAGAAGACTCGGAATCCGAAGATGGCAGCGAAGTTGGCAGTGACGGCGAACGACATGACACAGAAGATGACTCGGGGGATGACTTAGCGGTTCCTTTATGAAAAATAAAATTCTGTTGTTATCTCTTGTTTTGTAGATTATATTTAATTTTTACTTTTGTTATCATTATCAAACTCTGTATTTTATTTTTACTTATCTGGAAAATGTTTATAGTTGTTGTACATTGTTTAAGAATATTAGGACTTATATGTGATTTTAACAGACTGAGTACGGAATTTTGTATAAATATTTTTCTTTATATATTTAAAAAACATGAAATTTTTTTTAATACAAAAAAATACATAAAAATTCAAAAATACAAAAAAATACAAAATATAAAAACCAAAAAGATTTTAAACACACCTGAATAGTTACAAATATGCAAACTATTTAGCCAGTCCAAAGCCTGGGAAAAGTGTGATGGGAATCTTAGTACATCATATTATAAAGATGAAAATATAGACTATCTATATAAAATTAGTTTCGTGTATAAACGTGATAATAATTTCAAGCAAAAGTAAATACCTACCACGTTTTATCATTATTATGTTGGTAAATGAGTGATAGTATAGGATATCGATAACAAATGTTATAAATAGATTTTGGGTTACGTTTATGATGCCTTTTATAATTAAAGCATCATAAATAGGATATAATTAAAATTTTTTCTTAAATGTGTAAATTTTGCTCAATTTACGTGAAGTTTGATATCAAATTATTAGTATTACGAGCCGATGCATAATATAACTTCTGTTCTGCTTAATTATTTTGAATAACCAACGTAACATACTCATACTGTGGGTGAGCCACGCGCCCAGTCGAGCGGCGCTAATTGGGGGCCGAGGTGGCGAGGAGGCTCTGAATAGACGGATTACTTGAAGTAATAACTGTATTTATAACTGTATTTCTACCATAAAGCATCTCAAAGCTATACTTTTTTCAGTGATGCAAGATACAAGAGTTGGTACTCGCTCTGATTTTTTTCTGAATGATTAGACTACCGCCACGGGATGTCTATTTGATATTTGGTTTTTGCTCTGATCTTTGCTACCTTCTTGTATAAGTTATAGTTATAGACACGGATGTTCCTAAACTTTCCTTCTTAGTTAAAGATCTACGGTAGTTTATTTTCACCACACTATGATGTTGTTAGATTTTTTACATACGATAGTTAGAGGCTGAAACTTACGTTTTGCTGGCCATGCCCAGCTGTCATCGTCATTTGGGGACCGAGCAGGTTTTTACATCCCTAGGGCCGCAAAATCAGCTGCCCACTTGCATATATTAAATATACAAACAGTATCCATAGCATTGCAATATAATGGTTTTATTTTCACCGTTGCCTAGCAACTGTTTATTATTATTTTTGCTTATTCCTGAAATTACTTATTCATATATCCTTAAAGTTGATACTGATTAATTATTATTGTGAACAGTAATAGGTTGTTGTATTAATAGTCAAAGGTAGTAGTGTGGTGAAATGTGGTGATCGTACCACGGACCAAATAAACGGTATCAGCATTCTGACACATACTTTCTCCCATAAGTATGTCAACAACCTTTATCATTTGTAAGCGGTGAGAGTAAATATACGGAAATGGGATTTGTACAATTTTGTTCAGAATTTAAAGGACTATAACATACTAAAATTTTATCAAAATCGTTCGAGCCATTTTTGGAAAAATCCGATTTTCCCGTTATTTTATGGGGTTTTTATGGGAAAATAACATCATTTTAATAACTTTTAAACCGTAATTTTTACAGAAATGGGATTTGCACCATTTTGTTCAGAATATAAAAGACCATAACATACTAAATTTTTATCAAAATCGTTTGGACCCTTTTTGGGGAAATCCTATTTTTCCGTTATTTTATGGGGATTTATGGGAAAATCCCCATTAAAAATCAAAATTTCTAAACAATTTAAAAAACTATCAAAATTGTAAGGACCATAACATACTATGTTAAATCAAAACCGGATTTTTTTAATAAAATCATATTTTTCGTTATTTTCATGGGGTTTTATGGGAAAATAACATAATTTACCATAACTTTTGAACCGTAATTTTTAGAGAAATGGGATTTTCACCAGTTTCTTCAGAATTTAAAGGGCTACAACATACTAAATTTTTATCAAAATCGTTCGGGCCATTTTTGAGAAAATTCGATTTTTCCGGTTTTTTATGGGTTTTTATGGGAAAATCCCCATTAAAAATCAAAATTTCAAAAAAATGAAAAAAAAACGCCTGGAGATACCATGGATTAGAACCTACATACCAAATTTCATCGAAATCGGTCCACAGGTGTAGTCTCTAGCTCTGTACACATCCAGACACACAGACACACACACGCACACACACACACACACACACACGCACACACACACACACACACACACACACACACACACACACACACAGACATCACTTCGAAAACCACTTTTTTGGGTCCAGGGGGACCCAAAACGAATATATCCACTCAAAACTCAACCTCGAAAATTTTAACGAAAACAATACTATGGTTTCTCCATATACTATGGTATAGGGGGAGAAAGTAAAAATGGTTTTCGGCCTTTACTGTTCCGTTATTCGTTGATTATCCTAGTAGTCCAGTCAATAAAGGGATTGTAGAGGACATGGAGAGGGGGAACGTTTTTTTCTGCGGGAATGTGTTCGGGGTAGTTAGAAGATAAAAATACCAAAAGTCCCCTCCCCTGGCCCTGCTGCTTCAGCGGGGGGGGGGGGGGGGAAAGACCCCATTTTTTAGTTTTTTTACTTCTACACTGAAAACCGTGCATCGTACCGAAAAATGTAAATTATAAAAAGAAAAATGATAAAATTATCTACAAGAATGGTTATATTCATTTCTTATGTATATGCATTAGTCTTAAAGATATTCTCAAAATAATATAAAAATGATTTTCTAAATTGATTTTTCAGACGTGTTTTCAAATAAATTCATATAATCGACTAGTGGCTTGTAGGGACATAAGTCCCTAAAAAGCTCAAATGTAAAACAACATATTGCAATTCCGGTATTTAAAAAAACTCAGAATAACATTGTGAACAAATTAGGTAACTATATACTTATAACACAATATTATCTCACCTAAATTACGTTTTTACTAGCTTATAGGGCTTAAAGGGCCAATAGCCCCTAGTAATATATTCTAAATATCAAAAATATATTCAAAAATAGTCTAGTAATATTTTTGTACAAATTATTAGTCTCATAGGTTACCCTACCTTGATTTATCATTTAACATGTTTGTACATTATGATATCTATAATAGTTATTACATATCATAATGTAGGTTGATGTCTACTCTGTTTAAAATAAAAATTCCAAAGGACATGCGGTGTATAATATAAACTTTCTAATCATAATACAACTAAGGAACATTTTCCAATAACAATTTTCATGACTATTAATTACATCTATATAGATTTCTTTAAATATAGACAAATTCACTTAGGAAAACACATAGATATAACGTCATCATCCAAATTGTAAAATGCTAATTCTATAACAAAACCTCTCTGAAAACAAAATTTGTTGTATATTATCGATTTTGGTCGATTCCTTGGTCTTTATTTGGGTCTAGTACTATTTTAACACCATCTGGCCTCTTTGCCCATCCAAAAGTAACATAAAGTTGACCATGGGTAAACACTGGGGTTTTCAAATAAACGCCAACTTTGTGAAGGTTCGGCCTTGCGCCACAATTTAACCAAATCAAATTTCACAATGAATGCACCCATCATTCATTGGTCCTAGCTGTGTAATGCAATCTCATTTAATAGTGGCAATGTATACACAGGAATAACTTCATGTTCATCCGATATTCATTTATTTTCCTCCCAAATATCGTGCCAAATCTGGCGCCTGTTGTTCTCATTTCAAGGAACAACACCTCTGCGTGGTAGTCTTCCGACATTATACATTATTACTGTGCAAAAGAACAATCCATTGTAAAGTATGAAGTTTAAAAGTATCAAATTTAAGTTTGCTCAAAAGATCTAATCTAATTTTCACTTATTGTTGTTTACTACTTCACTAACAATTTTACAATAACAAAATAATGCAAATTCAGGTGTGTTTTTGTTTTTCAATTTATATAATCACAGCTGTGTTTAAGCTAAATAAAAAGACATCAAATTAGATTCCCATGTTATTTAAATGTGAAATATTTTATTCCGTAACTACCTTTTGGTGCATAATTAATGAAAATGAATAGTTTTCCCTCAAAATTCACGTCAAGACCTTTAAAATAAGACCCCTCCCATCCTTCTACGGCCATCCAGTCACTTACAATTTCTTTACAAAAATTTGACTTACGGAATTATATATATAGAATTATATATGTATGACTGCTGTTGTTTTACATTAATAAGGATAGAAAACAGGTTTTGGAGCACTAACCTATATAATATAATATATCCATCGTATATATTGTGTTAAAAATAGTTTATATAAATTTAAAAAAGTTATGTATATTTGACATGGAAACAAGTAATTTTGGCATAATTATTACACTAAAAATTAAAAAGATTATGTTTGCAGCTACATTTGTCCAGGTTTATTTATAACAACTACCGAAACCAAGACTTTTAAAACTATTGTTTGTGATCTGACTCACTTGGGACGAGAGGGTCCGACTTCTGTCCAAAAAACAGGTGCCATCTGGAACTGGAACTGAAAACTAGGACATCTCCATCATTCAATTCTTGTTGATTAGACTCAATATGGCTATCGAAGTGATAATGCGGTGTAGGTTTATATATTCTTCATCTTCCTCATTCATCATAAGGGGGAATTTTATGTACAAAGTTCCCTTAGCAGTTCTGGCATAACGGGGAACAATTGGTTTCACACTTCACACTTGGTTTTATTCATAAATCTTCTTGCTAAAAAGCCAGAAATGTAGTACAACACATTCCTCTGGTAATACGAAGTGGTTGAACACGGTCCTATATTTAGGACATCTTCGTCTTCTTTGTCATCATTGTCATTTAATGTTGACACATTCTTTGCCTCTACTAAAGTCAAGGACGATATTTCTTAAAGCAAATTGAAATTGCCTGACATTAGGGTTGTCGTTATGGCCTCCCATGGATCTTATACACGAGAAACATGGCTCTAAATGATCTTGTGACATCTTGTATGTAAGAATGTATTCAAACTTTACTTCATCAAGCAATCTGTGTTCGAGTTTCAAAATTGTATTTATGTTCGTCAGAAACCCAAGCAAGAAGGTTTTTCGTGGGTGATCCAACAATGCAATATTACAACTTTAAGTGATTCAAAATACTTGTATGCATTTTGAAGGAATGTTTCATTGTATGCTTTATTCGATGGTTTTATAGGAGCTTTGAAATTCATGCCAAAAGGGTTTCTAGTGTTCAAAAAATCAAATAACCTGTCAATGTTTCTTATAAACCTTATGAGTGGTTCACAACCAATAAAATCTGGATTTTTAATTTTTGATAGAAACTCCAGTGCAACTGCAACACCAGAACTCAAAGTCTGGGCAGCTAATAGAACGTTCATCTTTTTGTTGACAAACTTTATGTGTTTGTTAGACAGCAAACTTGTACCCTTCCGAATTTTGCAGATTGTTTAGAGATTCAATGTACTTATATTTTACTATACCATCCTCAGATTCAATCTTTCCTTTCTCTGCTAATGTATTGTGACATAGTTTTAACATATGGCACGTATCCAGTGAGACAAAGACGTGGTAGTTGGTAGACGAAACCAATGTTTTTCTGGAAGTACACATCCAAGTTTTGACAGAGCGCTAATGTTTGTTGAAGGTCCATCGCATGTTACGTTGTGAACTTTTATCTTAACTTCGTGTAGTTTCAAAACAATGATTTTTATTAACTGGCTTAAAATACTTGCATTAATTTTGCTTAAAAAGAAATGCCACAATACATTTTAAATTGCCTTCGAGTGAAACAATTTGAAATTCTAGGGCTTCCGAAGCAAGCTCTTCGTGACTTTCAATTTTATAACCACCAAAGTCCACATACCCATAGTATTATGCTGTTTTTTTTATTTATTTTTTTTTTTTTATTTTTTAGAATTAGTACTGACTCCTTGTGGACCGTCCCCAAAAGGGTTTATCCGGTCGGTAATTGGGTAGATGTGTGTGTTACTATCACCATTAAGCACGTGTGAACTTTGGTATTTTTTATATTTTTGTTAAAAAATTTAAAAAGAGGTTTCAGGCTAAATTTTCACCCTGTATGATCAACTACTCTTTGTCTGGCGCGCTTGGTACTATTGTAATTGAAAATTTAAAAAAGGATAAAAAAACAAAAATATGAAAAAATAGTGCACCTATGGTCATTTTATCTAAGCAAGGACAAATATTTAGAAAAATCGTATTCTGTCTGTTATTTCCCCGAATGTAAGGGAATGGAAACCTAGATAGGTGCCATTTTGTCACTAATAATTGCTATATTATCACTTAATTTTTATAACTCTAATTTCGTTCCACCCTATACAATAAATATTAATCAATGAACTTTATGAAATTAGCTATATAGTAAAATTTACTAAATAGCTAACTTCATTTATTCACTTATTTAATAAGTAAGTAATAGGTTTCATAAATAAGCTGGACTGACCGAAACGATTAAGCTTAAATAAGGGACCAAGAGTCCACAACGAATGGGTCTGCCCCAGATTTCTGTGTCATTAATGTCTGTCGAAGTTAGTAATTGCATTTCTTACGATTCGTCTCATTAAATATACTTTCACTCATCATTCAAAAGACTTGGTGCAATTATGAGAATTACTTTTACCTTTAAAATTGCTAAGCACCACTCTACACAATTATATCACAATATATCCTATATAAAAAATTTTCTG